>NC_087514.1:81088939-83488939 GCF_963921805.1 Phalacrocorax carbo | reverse complement strand
CTGTTTCAAAAGGTTCTTTATCTCCCACTTTATTTTTCAGCAGAAAGATTTGTGTGCTGATTCAGCGTTTTCTAGGCACATGAGTTCTGTGATAACTGCCATGGCAGACTGAGCTTCAAAAAACAGTCCCCAGGAAACAAATTTTGGTTAACATAACATATTCCGTGAGTGTTGAACAGATGCAATTCATTAAATGTTGGGTATGAAAAGAAGGTGGAGTTTTTATTATCTCCACAGTGGTTTTCAGCCTCAACAACTAAAGCTAGAAAATACCCATCTTTCAGAATGGCTGATTAAAAAAATGTATTTTTTCAGTTAGAGTCCAAATAGCATTTTCCCTCCCACTCAGCACTTCATTTTTAAATCCAAGACTATCAAATTAAAAACCCCAAAATACTGAGAACTACAATAATAACTGGAGCTCAGTAGGATTTAAGCGGTTTCATGGGGATTAGGTAAGGGAGGAACTTAATCATAAATATTCCACCTCTAAAGAAAGATTTTCAACATGACACAGAATATACAACTCTACTATAAAAAGATGTCACACTAGTTATTCTAGCATTTTAGAAGAACTAATTTGGTATGTGACAAAGGTAGGGTTAAGTGAAAGCAGTACCTACCGCAGGACCTAATATATCAAGTTTGGAGGCTACGTTGCCCAAAAAGAAGTGCATGTCAGGGGCAAGAGGAACCTGAGGGTCATTACAGAGAAATATAATGGACAATGGCAGGGTTTTTTTAGGATGCCAAACCTTGATTCATTACCTTGACCCTGATTCTGCTATTTATGCAGAATAAAATAATTAGGACTCACTACCTGGGCAGTAATTTAGGGACAGAATGACCCTTCTTTTTGACACATGGCATACAAATCTAGGCTAACTGGTGAAGCTGGAACACAGAACTTCACTGTCCTGTCTGCTATGACTGGAGGAACATCCGCTATCTTTATACTAGAAAGAAATTTGGTATTCTGGGGATGGGGGGTGGAAACAAACAAACAAACAAAAAAAAAAAAGAAAAAAAACAAACGACCAAGCAAAACAAAACACAGGCAGTTAGCATAGTCTGCATTGCTGTGGACTGCAAGAACTTTAGACACTGAGCTTAGTTCTTTTCTGCAGCAGCAAATACGTGAGCCTTACTTTGATACTGAGATCAATACTTTTTAGTAACTTATAGACACACTTCATAGCAAAAACATCTAAAATGTTAAGACTATGTACTTTTGCTGTCCTACAAATAGCTTGGCAAACTGCAAGCAACTAAAAGTGACATTGCAACTACAGGGGCTATCTCTGGTTCGTGTTTTCATTACAAGACCACGTACAGCATTACCATGCTGCATTGGTGTAGTGTGCGTACGTGATTTCTGCTCAGGCAATCATTCAGTTGAGTCAATCTTCAAAACACTGAGATGCATCTTCCATCTTTAAGCCAGCACGAATACAGTAATAGCACAACAGAATACAATAGCATAACAGAAAGCAAAAAAAAAACGCTTTTCTTGAGGTCATTTTTAGACCTTCACATTTATTCAGAGAATTACCATGACTTCCAGCCATGCATAAGCGTATGCATGTATTTTAGCATGGGTCAGACCCATGGCATGAATAAACTGTCGAAAACAATTACTTAACCTGCATATATTTGAAACTTCCCAATAATTATACAGTGGGCCAGATCCTACTCTGAGTGACTGAAAACTGAAAGTCCAGATGACAAAAGGGAGGAAAAACTAGACTTCCATTTAGATTTGCACCAAATATCCCAGAACTATTAAATGGTGCCAGGTGAACAACTAACAGAATTTCCAAACAGCCTGAGCTGCTGTGAAGCCTTGAGATCACATTATTGTCCCTGCAACTCCCTAACTGAAAATGGCAAAGGGGGGGATATGCACAGTGCTGGCGCGGGTACTTAGAAAGGAAGGAAATTGAGCAGTGGAAGCAGCAGCGTCTTCAGAGCAGCAGCAGCCCAACAGTGTCCTTGATTAGAAGGACAAAGCCAGATGTACCCTGCTGCCTGCTAAAGCCATTAGTGTCATTCCTTGTTCCTTTAATGTCTGCAGGCAACCAAAATGCCACATGTATTTTGCTAAAAGGAGAGGTTCCTAGCCCTCATTCCCACTCAGTTCACCTGTGCTGGAATATGGCACCAAATAGCCTGATCTCAAGATTTACTAAAAAGCAGAAGCTTATAAAACTACAGTAGGAAAAGAATGCTCCAGACATTATACAGAGTTAATAATGCAGACATATCAAAAAAGGCTGCCTTTAAATTCCTTTCTTGGACACATTTCTGTTCCACAGTTTTGCCAGACGTGTTACAGTAATAGCTCACATAGAAGAACTACAGAAATTAATTTCCATTTAAGACAACTAAAAGTGTCCAGTCACTGATCTGTCCTTTTTCGAAAGATAGCTCTCTGAACCAGCTTTGGGTTTTTTCCTACTATTTGCAGTAAGAAAAGCCAAAAAAAAAAGTGAGCAAGGACTTCATCACACAACGTGCTATGCAAAAAAATAAGAAACAGTCTTACATACCAGTTCCTGGAGCATATTGAGCCATTTACAACTGCAAGAAAACTTCAAGCAATAAATGGAAAAGACAAGTCTTGAGAGACTCATAGTTTCCTATTTTAAGGCAGGGTATAAGTAATGATTAAATAGCATCATTAAAATGTTAGTAAATTATCTGCCATAAATAATATCACCAACAAATTACCTTTTATCTCTTCATAGGTTGTCCAACCAAATTAGCTATATTTTTTTAATGAAAACATCTATAAAAACTACAACAGTGGCTTTATTCCATAAACTTTCTTGTAAGCAGAATTTTTCCATTAATTCAGTCTCCTGGGTTTCTGGAAAACAAAAACAAAAACAAAAATCCACCAAAAAACCCAAACCCTCAACCTAAAATACTAACTTTCCCATGGCTTGCAATATTCAGTGAAATTGTATATCTAGCTATTATCTTGGTTAAGAAAGGCCTCTTTAGGGTGCTTGTGTATGTGGGCAAGATGTTGTCCTGAGGTAAGAGATGCAAAATTATGTGTTATGTAGCTAAAATTAGGGAAAAGTTGATATATTCTGTAAAATCAGCCATAGGGAAATCTCTATCTGTAAATTTGAACCTGCCAGAAGTCACATAATTTTTAAGTCTAGATTACCCCTTGAAGATATTAATCCAAGTAGGGTCAGAACTATACCTTTCTGAAATCCTAGTTTTATTAAACAAAATGGAAAATGTGAGAATTAAATGTCTTGATAAGAACAGAAGCCAAGCCACTCAGATTCCTGAAATAACACGCAAGCACAGGACAGATTTTGGCAGCAAGGGCATCACTTGCATTTTAAAACTTATCTGAAGCTGTTTTAAAAATAACTGGTCTGTCAACTTGAGTCAATCATTTTATTTTTTTAATCCTCTAATACTCTGTAGCATTTCTCTCCAAGGAATGTTTCCGGTGTGCTGTCATGTCATATTAGGGAGTTGATATGGAGATTGTATATATTGGTGAAATCATTAAATTCAACCTTTATCCCAGGAGAAAGTGCAGCAGATATGAAATTGGATTCAACCTCTTATGTTAATTGTAAAATACTTTAAAGAGTTGTTATATATTTTTGTTGGTTTCAAAACAAAATTTTCATTTAAGAGCAACAGCTTTTTGGTGCGCAAAATTACCTCTTTGGTGTCAGTGCGAAAGTTAACACTGTTGTAACATACTTCAGTGAAACACTGTATTGAATGCCTCTGAACATTAGCTGGATGTTTTCAACTGGTCCGTTTTATTACTTTTCAAAGCCATGCTAAAAGCATGGCCTTCTCTAAGGGTCCCATACCTACTCCTTAGCTTGCCTAGCATAAACTGAACACAGTTTTTGGTTAAATGACCAGGTATACGCTTTTATTTATTTGCACCAGAGCACCCACCATGCTTCAGTCCTTTGGAATTTAGGAGTCCAGGATTTTTTTCCAGTTCACAGTTTCTCCTCTAATCTTTCACAGTAAGTTAGAAGAAAGTAGTATGGTCTTTTCTGCCATATAATTAGCTAACTCCTTTTGACCAGTCCAGATCTAAGTTAGGACTCCCTCCTGAACAAAACCAACTTTCTGCTTCTTTCTGCTACCCAGTCTACTATTTTTGTGACAGTTGCTTTCACACATCCAAGATGGATGTTAAAGAATATTATTAATATCTGATAGCTATTCTGCTGCTGTGATAATTAATTCTTATAAATATTTTCTGCATGTCGATCTCCTCGTCTTCAGCCATTTCGTTACTGCTGATCTGGAAAGATACAACCCAGTCATGGCAGGCTGTCATTCACATCACATGCTTCAGGAACTTTTTCAGCAAGAACTTTAAAACCAATTTATTTTTCTATCTGTTGGCAGATACTTCCCTAAACTAGAGAACTGCATTTCAGTAAATAATATATTATGATAGTATTATTACCCTGCACCATTTGTTTCCTATTCCAGAAAATACAAGTATTTCAGATCAGGAAAAAAAAAGTATCATTATGTCCTTCATCAGATGTTACTTATAAGTCACTGCTTAGCTAAAGATTTTATTGACAACATGGATTAAATTGACAATATGGATTAAGCATGGATTTGAACAGCTGTGTAATAACTGATTAATAGTTGTTCTGTTGTCTTTTAAATACTTTTCCTGTCTCTCCAGTAAGTGTACATATGAACATTCAAAATGTGAATAACAGATTAATTTAATGGTTTCAATGTGTATTATGGTATCTATGCTCACTAAACCCACCAATATTTTTTGTTGTATTTGATAAACCCACTAATAAAATTATAAGCATTTTCAACTAAACCTGACATGCCTCACAGAGTGATTTTTCCAACGGAGAACAGGATGCACATATGTTTCGGATAAACGTCTCAGCTCTGGAAGATAAATTTAGGAAAAAAAACAACTAAAAAAAACCAAAAAACCAAAACAAAACAAATAACCCCAAACAAAACAAACAAACAAAAACAGAATAGCCATAAAATAAGATAAATTAACCAGTAATAGTAACATGTGAGTTTGATGGGCCATTGTCAGGTTGTAAGGAAATTTTACTACAGATGTCTTTACTCTTCTGTCATAACAAATGCTAAAAGTTTAATTTTTTTACCAAAGCCATACGTTACAAAATGTCAAAGTCCAGCTTTAGAAAAATATTAATCAGTTGAAAAACTGTGCTTCATTTTTGTTAATATAGCATACGACATGCTACTGTATCAAAAGCCAGGAGGTTATTAGAGCAGACAGGGCAGAGGCTAACAGTGTGTAATACGAATGTTCTCAATATCCAGTAGCAAGCTGTAATGACAGAACAACTTTGCTTTTAGCTGAGATCCCAGAATTTCTGGTACAACCGCATCCTCCTTACAATAAGCTATGGTGCATAGTGTAAAAGCAGAGAGATGCTTCCAGTTTTTTCACTCCTTTTGAAAGATCTCAGGCATGAAAGCACAATTTTATGATATGCTGAGAGGCACTGACTATGCTTAACACTTATTAAGACATCGTCCTTGCTCAGGGAGGAAGGAAGGTGGGATTCTTCATCTTTATTGTTCATTGAAACCACTTTGTGAGTAGAAAAATGGGAAAAGAAAGGAGAGGAAAGATGAAGCTAAGACAGTGGATGTATAATTACAGCCTGCAAAGATAATCCCACATAATTTAGTTATGACTGAATCAAGACTAGTGATTCAGGATGTAGAAAGGCATACCAAATCTTCTGAAACAAAAATTATGCAAGAAAATACTCAACATTAGCTACTGGATGCTTTATCTAACCAGCTTTACACATACACACACAGAATAAATAAAAAAGGGATATAGATTTACAACAAAGTGAGAACTTTTTTAAAAAATTATTAAAGATCACCATGTAGCTACTTTATTTTTATTACTTATAATTTTAAACCAATAAATAATATGAAGTATAACCCTTCCTGATAGTGCAGCAATTTCAGTTGTAAAATATTTATCAGAAACATATATCTAAAGATTAGTAGCAATAGACTAGACTGTGAACGTGTGCTGTTTTTGGCTGGAGTAGAGTTAGTTTTCTTCAAGACGACAGCATTGTGTCATGCAGAGGAACTTCTTGAGAAGGGGAAAGGAATAATCTAATTTCTCTTGAAAGCTTGTTTTGCTATAAAACAAAGTAAGGTCAAAGGACCTGAACAGGAAATCCAGTTTTTAGAAATAAAATGGCAAGATGGGAGTCATCATATTCCAGTGGATGTTACTGATAAAATAACAGCCATGTCTCCACCAACTAACAAAAAAACCCCACAAGATTTCTTAAGTATCATAGGTTTTGGGAGAATGCATATTCCAGACTCCAGGTTATAGTCTGATTATAAGCCCTCTTTATCAAGTGACCCAGAGGAAGAATGACTTTGAATGGGGCCCTGAGCAATGACAAGCCTTTGAACAAATTAAACAGTATGTAGTTCATACAGTGGCACTTGGGCCAGTCCAGACAGGACAAGATGTGAAAAATGTGTTTTACACCTTAGCCAGGGAGAATGGTCCTACCTGGAGCCTCTGGCAGAAAGCGCCTGGAAAGACCTGAGGTCGACCTCTAAGATTTTCGAGCCAGGGATATAGGGCATCTGAAGCCCGGTACAGTCCAACTGAAAAAGAAATATTAGGAGCATATGAAGAAATTTGAGCCACTTCAGAAGTAGCTGATACTGAAGCACAGCTCCTTTTGGCACCTCCATTGCCTGTGCTCACCTGAATGTTCAAAGGGAGGGTCGCCTCTAAGCATCATGCAACTGATGCTACATAGAGTAAACGGGTCACATCCATCACCTAATGGGTTCGAATAGGAAACCCCAGTTGCCCAGGAATCTTGGAAATTATTACGGACAGGCCAGAGGCCTGAAACTGTGGAGTGTTGCCAGAAAAGATGACTTGTACTGAAAAGGCCCCTCTGTATAAAAAATTACCAGAAAATGCAATATGCCCTGTTCACTGATGGGTCCTGTCATATTATGGGAAAACACTGAAGGTGGAAAGCTGCTGTGTGGGGTCCTACACAGAAACTGCTGAAGGAGAAGGTGAATTCAGTCAATTTGCAGAGGTCAAAGCCATCCAGCTGGCCTTAGATATTGCTGAACAAGAAAAATGGCCAGTACTTTATACTGACTCATGGATGGTGGCAAATGCCCTATGGGTGTCATTACAGCAATAGAAAGGGAACAACGGGCAGCACAGATGTAAACCCGTCTGGGCTGCTGCATTGTGGCAAGAACAACCAAATAACCAGTAGGTGGATCAGGCTGCGAAGACTGAAGTGGCTCAGGTGGATCTGGACTGGCAACATAAGGGTAAATTATTCTCAGCTCGGTGGGCCCATGACACCTCAGGCCATCAAGGATGAGATGCAACATACAGATGGGCTCATGACCAAGGGTTGAATGTGGGCATGGACACTATTGCACAGGTTGTCCACGAATGTGAAACATGAGCTGTTATCAAGCAAGCCAAGCAGTTAAAGCCTCTGTGGTATGGAAGATGATGGCTGAAATATGGGGAGGCCTGGCAGATTAGTTATACCACACTCCCACAAACCCACCATGGCAAGCACCACGTGTTCACCATGGTGGAAACACATCCCGTGCTCCATGCCACTGCCTGGAACACTATCCTCGGCCTGGAAAAACAAGTCCTACGGTGACACGGCACCCCAGAGAGAACTGAGTCAAAGGGACTCATTTCCGAAACAACCTCATAGACTCTTGGGCCAAAGGGAACAGCACTGAGTGGGTGCATCACATCCCCAATCATGCACCAGCCTCTGGGAAAACTGAACGATACAATGGACTGTTAAAAACTACACTGAGAGCAATGGGGGGTGGGACATTTGAACACTGGGATACATATTTAGCAAAAGGCACTTGGCTAGTTAACACTAGACGACCTGCCAGATGACCTGGCCCTGCCCAGTCAAAACCCCCGCACACTACGAAGGAGACCAGATCCCTGTAGTACATATAAGGATCTTGTTGGGAAAAACAGTCTGGGTTATTCCTTCCTCAGGAAAGGGTAAACCTATCTGTGGGATTGTTTTTGCTCAAGGGCCTGGATACACTTCATGGGTAACACAGAAGGATGGGGGAGTCCAATGTGTACCTCAGGGTGATTTAATCCCACCTAAAAATAATCCATGATTTGAGTTGCATGTTATGGGAATTAATACAGCAGAAACCTCTTGTTGCTAGCCAGGCTGGGAGCAAGGGGAGGAGTTCATTGTAATGTTAAAACCTATAACCTGGCCCAAAGGGACGAGGAGTGGACATTGCAATGGATATAACTTTAAATTGTTGTAACCCATTATTTGAGTTGCTTGTTGTTGGAATTACTATGGCAGGAACCACCCAAACCAATGGAGAACAAGCCTTTCAAGAAGCAGTGCAAGTGCAGCAGTGACCGGACCTGAGCTGGCTTTGGTGCCCAGTAACTCCACGCAACACACCACCTCTCCTGAGTGACCACCAGAACAGATGGAGACCAAAGCCGTGCACTAATGGAACTCAATGGATGTTTTGTGGACATTTTAGACGGGCAGTCCACAGACTAAGGGAATGATATCTGTGTATGATATCAACGGATGAGAAGGGTGGTGGTGGGTAAAGAGAATGTATTGGATAGTGTCAGACCTAAGCATGGTGTAAATCATATGGAATAAGGGGTGGAGAATGTGCTGGCTTTTACTGGGACAGAGTCAATTTTCTTCACAGTAGCTAGTATGGGGCTATGTTTTAGATTTGTGCTGAAAATAGCGTTGATAATTCAGGGATGTTTTAGTTACTGCTGAGCAGTGCTTACACAGAGTCAAGGCCTTTTCCGCTCCTCACACCACCCCACCAACGAGTAGGCTGGGGGTGCACAAAAAGTTGGGAGGGGACACAGCTGGGAAAGCTGACCCCAACTGACCAAAGGGATATCACATACCATATGATGTCATGTTTGGCAATAAACTAGGGGGAATGTTGGCCAGGGGACTGCTGCTCAGGGACTGGCTGAACGTGGGTCAGTTGGTGGTGAGCAATTGTTTTATTTTGCATCATTTTTCTTTCTTGGGCTTTATTTACCTCTCTTTGTTATTTTCTTTTTCATTACAATTTATTACTTTTATTTCAATTATCGAATTGTTATTATCTCAACCCATGAGTTTTCTCCCTTTTACCCTTCCAATTCTCTTCCCCCCATCTTGGTGGGGCGGGGCAGGGGGAGAGTGAGCAAGCAGCTGTGTGTTTCTTAGTTGCTGGATGGGGTTAAACCACAACCGAACCATATAAGCATTCTCTAATGAGCTTAGTTATATCAAATTAAACAATTCAGCTTGTTACCACTTTCAGTTTCAATGCTTTGAAATCTTTACCCTACAATCTCTTCATTCATTAAAAGAAATACATAAAACCCTACTATGTTCAAGAAATAAAATGCTCTTTCCTATTACATTAAACCTTAACCCAAAGAAATAGCCTAAGCTACATTTGGTGCCAAAAACTTTCAACTTTTAGAAATTATTTTCAAATAAAAGGACACATTCATGTTCAGAATTACTGTGCTCACTTTAGTCATATAACTGCTTTTGAAATGTTACTGTGTGTATTTGTATGCGTGCATGCATCTTCATTATAGTTGTCTCTAAGCAAAGTAAGCAAGGAATAAGTTTCTAATTCTTCACAGACATTTAAAGTTACACGTAGTTTTACATTTGTGAAAAAACAACCATTAGGTATAACAATGAACTTTATAGACGCACTCATTTCCTGCTAGCTTATTACAAGGTATTACAAGTCATACAAGCAAACTGTAAAGCAGAATAAGCCTGGACTTCCGGCAGAAAGGTACTGCTGCTATCTTAGATTTTGTACTTCATCAATTAATCACCTCAGTTGCACCATGAGGCCAACAGGGTTGCTAAGAAAAGCTTTGTCTAACGTATTTTCTGTAAATTATTATAGTGAGACACTGGATGACAACTCCATTCTGTTACCTGCTGTCCAGCAATCTTAACTAGTTTATGTGGTCCTTTCCATACAACCCTCTAGTACTTCGGCTCTTTTGCAAGACAAAACAACTTTGTCAGTGCACGTACCAACCCCACTGCTAAATCTGTACTCTATCTTGTCTACTGTGATTAGTTATTTAAAAATATGACTGGTTAAAATTATCCAGACTTAACTGTGCCTGCTTCAACAATCCATTATTTCACATCCCTTTCAAAATGTTTTACTTCCCATTAAGCATCAGGAAGGAACATAAGTGCTGTATGCCTTTTCATGCAGGTCAGAGCTACCTTTGATTTTTCATTGAAATGTTATCATGCAGCATAAACGCAGAAAGCTCTGTTCTGTAGGGGAAAAAAAAAACACCTCTAAGCTGCAACATTTACATCGCTACATAAAAATTTACATACTAATTTTTGAACTTTTAATTGTTACATATTACTGTATATCTCAACAAAAATAGAAATCCCATATTTATATTCAAGGTGTTTGCTGTATATATGAAAAGCCTCCCTAGTCAAAATGCACGTTACCAGCTGGTGAAGGACTAAGTGCAAAACAGCATCTAAAATAGAAAATCCTTGGAAAGCTAGTGGTAGAACCTTAAAAATGTTTACTCCATTTGAAGGAGGTAACTAAGAAAAAAAAAATACTTGAACCTTTAATTAAAACTCTTTAATTCTGATTTGATCCAGTGGTTGAAATTGGATTCTAATTTCATTAAAGATTATTGCCTGCCTTACAAAATAGTTCTGACTATTGTAGAGAACATACTGAACATATTTTAGGAAAGTGGCTAAACAGGTCATATTCAGCAATCCTCAGCTCTTTCCTGATGTGTCTAAACTTTTTAACTGAGTTTCTTGGTCATTTCATAAGATCTACGTAATTATAAGCCCAGACTGATGAACAGACAAAATTGTTAACTCTTCTAGGCTCTCCAGTTTGTCTGAGCAAGAATTTTAATCCTGAAATCTAAGAAAAATCCATCTCAAAGCAAATTTTCTTAAACAACCAGAACACGGAATTAATTATAATCTAATCGGAATCTACATCCAAGCGACCTGTATTTTCAAGGCTAGGTAATTTTTGTAAAACTGTCAGACAGAAAGCTGTTGAAAAACTGTGATTTTGATAAATATAACTTTTCAGAAATGAAATTTCAGATACCAAAATTAATTGCTTGTTTTAGACTGATGGAATTCCTTAACTTTTGGCAAATCATTACTGAACACTTAAGACTGACATAGTCATCTTTGGAATTTGCATTCCCTAAATATATAAAAAAAGGTGTTACTGGCTTCCAATCCTGAATACAAAGTAATAGATACTCTTGATTTTTTAAAAAAATTCAGTTTATCTACTATTTCTGCTTGACATGCTGCTTGGTTTGTACTGCCAGCAGTAGTAACTATCATTTCAACACTCAAATACATCAAAAAGAGGCAGTGAAGTTCTAAATGCAATTTGGGGGGAGGCAAGGGAGGGGAAGAAGATATTGATGATTGATATCAAAGTTCATGTTCAAAGTAAAATTGAAGGTAGATCCCAAACTACAAAGAAAGTATTGCAGATGCTTACATTGAAATACATCAAGAGTTTTAATCAGTGTTTGAACAACATAGCATTATGCGATGTCATCTGCTATTCATATTCATAACAAATGGCTGCCAACCCCTCCTCTTTTCTGTCTCCATGCCCTGTGTAAGGACCGCAGCAGAAGTACTTTACCAACTATCTGAAGGGTTTGAGCCATAAATTTGCTAAAGCTAATCATCTGATGAACGCTTTCACCCAAGAGAGCCACTTTTTTCTTCTTCTTCCTCCTCCTCCTCGGTATTCTTCAACTAATTAGCATTAGATTTTACTGAAGTTACCTAGTTTGTGCATAATCTTAAAGATCATCATAAAAAACTTCCCAGCATGGTCCACTGAGAAGAATAGATGTCATGGCAGATCACAGGAGGCCTGCTTACAACCTACCTTACAAATACAATCATCTTTGAATTTAAATCATCAACACAGAATTTTGCATACTGACAAAAATCATAATGAGACATCTGGACCATTTTGAAATAAAGTCTTACATTGAGTGATCTAAGGCAAATGGGACTGCAATTTACAATCAAAGTAGGCCTGCTGGGCTTGGCAGGCTTCTCCCTCCTAACCCTTTCCATGTTGTGTGATATATTGGTTTTGCTGAAGAATTCAAGCCTGACCCTTCCATTTGGTTAATTGTTCAGAGTTTATTGACCCAGAAACTGAAATGGCACCAGAGGCCTGCCTAGTGCAGCCTTCACCAAAAAAGAAGTTACATCCCAAAATCATTCCCAGAAACAATATTAAATATGCAAATAAAATGAAAGAATGTAATAGCTTTGAAAATGCTTATGGAAAAGTATTTTAGACAGTTTCTACTGATGACAGATCAACCAGAGTTCTTTTAACACAAGAATTTACAGTCTTTAACAGGAATGTGCATATGGAATCCCTGTTCTGCATAATACAGTAACACCATTCTGAGGGGCAATACACGAACACAGTCTTGAAGATTCGGAACATATTCAACAAAACTAAGGGCAAACAAACTGCTATGGTGCTCTTAAATGCTTTTTTTCTTTTCTCTCCCTTCCTTAAGCCCCAGCTGCTGTACATTCAATTGTTCTAAGGCAAAAATCACTGAGTCAAGATCAGGCTTTCTATGTGCTTTGGAATATACTTCTCTCTGTCCTACTGTTTGAAGTATGAAGTGACTTCAGGTCAACCGATGTGTGACCCAAGACAGCAGAAGTCTTTTTATGTGATCTGGCTTTCACTTAAAAATTACAGCCTTTACTCACAGTTGTATCATCACTCTTGATAGAGGATAACAAGGTTACAGTTTCCTTTATTTAAGACTTTGTCCTCTTTTGGCTAAAAACAGGGGTAATGCTGCATATTTTGTTTTTATATGAGCATTACTAACATCTGCAGTATAGTCAATTATCCTACTTCTGTGGTCTGAATAACTCCCTGGAAAACTGGTGTAAAAGTCATGTCATGTAAACACCAAGACTGAATACTTTTAGAGCATTTTTCTCTTATCCTTTCCTCATTATGACAGCAGATAATACATAGCTAAAGGGGGGGGATGGATAAGGTCGGAATAAGATCAACACCCATTACTGAGAAACAAATTTGCCCCATACACATTCCAGAGGAAATAAAATTTCAGAAGGAAAAAGGAACAGAAAGGAAAGTAAAGAAAGTGAAATGAGTAAACTACACAGTTCAGTTAACAGACAAACAGAAAACACAGAACAAAGACTTCTGAAGGATTACTTCTTACAAACAAGTGTCTGAAACCCTGCTCTTCTCTATGGAGAGAAGTCATGCAATCAAGGAAACAGACAAGCTCAGAGGTTTGAGGTCTATCACCGAACTGCAGCAATGGCACTGCAGCCAACAGCACTACCTGCTGATGTCACAGGCAGTCTGACCTGCTGTGGATTTTTACTAGACATGAGGGGAAAATATGAGGCCATGAGGAAAAAAATTACAGTTTTGTCTTACAGTTATCACTCCCCAGAGATTTGAAAGAGTGCAGATAGCTTATTTTTTCATGACTTGGCATTAACAATGAGTACACGTTCACCTGTCAAAAATTGACTCTGCTTTCAAATTAGTGCATCTTTGATTATTTCTCCAAGACGTTAAAATCACAGGTTGAGCTGAGCAAAGGCGGTTCTCTTTTACTTATTTTTCCCCCTCAGATGTGAACTGGGAGTGCCAAGCATATGCAAGTAAGAAACTGAAATAAGACCAGTGCAGGTGAGTTGAAACAATATTAATTCTAAAACATCTTATATCCTGAAAGTAAACTTTACTTTGCTTTCAATGTTTCATTTGCTGAAACATATTTTAACATCAGAACTTTAGTCAGTTTTTGAAAAATATTTCAAACAATTGTGATTTTTGTTCCAATTCAGTATAAAAGGATACAAGTTGACACTTAACACATTCAGAGAATGATTCACCACTCAATAGTTTAGCTATGTAGTAATAGACAGTGGTTATCTAGGAATGCAATAAACACCCATTATTTAATACACAAACAAAATCATGTAGTAGTTTTCAAAAGTGGATAACAAACCTGAAGCTGAACTAAAATTGGCCAAAGATGTCAAGTTCAAGAAAAAAAAAAAGGATTCTTCAGATATGCAAGCAGTAAGCAGAAGCACAGGGAAGACACAGGCTTGTTACTAAACAGGGCAGGGAAACTAGTCACTAACAATGCTGACAAGGCAGAGGTTCCCAATACCTTATTTGCCTCTGTCTTTACTGGCATAGCTGAATCCCAGATCACAAGATCAAGTAGCTTCCATGAGTAGTGGAAGAAGTGCTGGTCTGCAGCTTCTTGTAAGGTCTCAGCCCACATAAATCTGTGGGCCCAGAGGGAACACACCCCAGGGTGTTAGAAGTGGCTGACATAGTTGCAAGGCCACTGTCTACAATATTTTAAAAGTGGTGCAGACCAGGGGATGTCCTCAATGGCTGGAAGAGGGGCAAATATCAAGTCCTGCACCTGGGTCAGAACAACAAAAGAGGCCAGTACAGGCTAGGGTCTGTGTGGCTGGGGAGCAGCCTTGCTGAAAGGATCCTTGGTGTCCTGGTGGACAACAAGCTGAACATGTGTCAGCAGTGTGCTGCTGCTGCTACACCAAAAGGCAGATTGGATCCTGGACAGCATCCACAACAGCATTACTGGCAGAGGTAGAGGTGCGATCATCCAGCTGTTAGTGATTTTCAGGCTGCACCTGGAGAACTATGTCCAGTTCTGGTCCCCACATTTCAAGAAAGACGTGGACAGACTGGAGAGAGTCCAAAAGAGGGCCATGAAGACGATCAATGGGCTAGAGGACCTGCCCTATGAGGAAAGACTGAAGGAGTTAGGCCTTTTCTCCCTGGAGAGGAGGCTCAGGGAGAGGCCTCGTTACAGTATTCCAGTACTTAAGGGGCAGCTATAAAGAGGACAGATCCTCTCTTTTCACAAGCAGCCACATGGAGAAGACAAGGGGTTACAGGTGCAACTTGCACCAGGACAGGTTTCATCTCAACATAAGAAATAATTTTTTTTACAGTAAGAACAATCATTCCCTGGAGCAACCTCCCCTGGGGCATGGCAGAGCCCCCAATGCTGGAGGTCTTCAAGCTGCAATTGGACAGGGTGTTAGATAATCTCATCTAGGCTCACTTTCCCACAAAATGTTGGAGCAGATGATCATTCAGTCCTTCCAACCTGGGCTAGTCTATGATTCTATGAAATCAGGAATTATTTTCAATAAGAAAATGACTGGGTCTTGCCGTTATTGCATGCTTCTTGCATTAACAAGCGCGCAAATCACTGTGGATCATTAGGAGGATTTACAGATTTATTAAAAGGTGAATGTATATGGGTTTTTCCACAGTTTCTCAGATGTTTTGTAATTTGCTTTGATGGTACATTTACTGTAAATATTTATAGGACCAGTAGGAAAATAGAAGCTTGAAAACAAAACTAACCAATTTAATCTGCAGCCATTTCTATAGTAAAATACTTATAACACTATATTCCACTGACTTTTTTTACAAGTATATAGACCTCCAGCACACATAAGCAATACTAGCTCCATCTTAGTCTGCTGCCTCATCAACACAATAAGACAAAAAAAATTTTAACAGCTACTACCATGTTTCAACATATTTAAGAGAAGTCAGTAATATACAGAATATTGTACAGTATCTCTGTACAAAGAGGAGACACTTTTCAATAAAGACTTTCACTTTTCAAATCTGTTTTACCATTCTTGGCCTTTGCTTTAGTGAGGAAGAAGAAATAGTTAATATAAAGTCCATATTGTCACAAAAATAAGCTGGCAATTAAAAGATACAGGCTGCTAAGCAAAGAAGTCTTCTAAATATCTGAAAAGTAAAAAAAAAAAAAAAAAAGCAGAGATCATACCTACAGAAAAAAGGGGAAGGGAAAAATGAGCTGATAACATGAACAGTTTGTTACAAGCATATATTTTTATGTTCTCAGCTTGCCAAAACAGGGTCCTGCCTACAACTTTAGCAGACTGGAGTTAATCAATCAATTTTTAAAAAAATTTTATTTTAATACTAAGAGATAGTAAGCTTGGTTTCAACATTTCACTTTAAAAAGAGGTCCAAAAGACAGTCACAACCTGAACTCTGAAAGGTAGGTCCTAGGATAGAATGAATAGCAGGTGGCCATGGAGTGGGCGATTATTCATTTGCTTGTGAAAGATATGAAAGTTGTATAAAAGTAAATAGAGCTTTAAACTATTTATCCTAACCAGTATTAGAAATAGCAAGTAACTTTGGAAAACATATTGAGTATAACAAGAAAAATAAGGTATTTTTTCTCAACGGGCAAACTTGTGTGTTTCAAAGGACAGAACTCTGAAAGCTGTAAGAAAAGTGTGAGGTAGAGGCTTGTGCAGGAGGAGACAAGTCGCCAGAGATTAGAGGCACGATTTCTGACAGGGTTCCCTAACCAAACAGGTCTGGAAGAAGGGAAAAGGAACACATAAAGCCTTCAAGACAGCCTGGATTTTCTTATACTCTAATAATACAAAAAGCTATATTCCAAAACGTTTTGTCTATTTTAACTATTGGCATGGCAGAAATACCTTATCTGCTATTTGTTTCTGTTCCCAGAAAATCCAATTCTGAAATCAAAAGGATGACAGCAAAACATCTTCCAGGAATTTCATTCTGTCCAGATAAGAAAAGAGAACAATCTTTGAAGAAGGTTTTGAAAAAACAGCATAGACCAGATGGTTCCGTGCAAGTATCAGTGTCTGGTACCACGCATAAGTACTTCAGTCCTTGTACATATCCAGTTTGTCATTCTGCTCTGGGCCTAATGATCAGTTGTAGACTGTTCTTGGGCCCCATAATTAAATAAAATCTCTCCTCAAAGAGATAAGGAAAAGATCTACCATTCAAGGCTGTTGGCATGAAGTGCCATGCATGGAGTCAAGTGGCTTTTTGGTTTGGTTTGGCGTGGGTTTTTGTTATTGGGTTGCTTCGGTTGTTGTTTTGTTTTTTAAACTGCTACTGGCATAAGCATCCCATCATCCATCCTAGGGAAAGCAGGTAAATTTTTTTGTTGTTGTTCTGATTAGATGTGTGATAACACTTTCCTAGTCTATACAGCAACTAATGTTGATGTAGGTTTTCTCATTTTAAGACTAGATTTACTCCACTGAAATATGGCTACTTTTTAATTGATTTGACTAAGCCCAAAATCCCTTCAGTTTCAACACTACAGCAGCATGCCACTATTATTATGTTGAACTATTTTTGTAAAACCGGAGTTAAAGGATTTTAGAAGAAGCTCCACAGGATGTATGATTTACTAACACGTTTGTCAGTGCTTCCTTCTCTACTGTGTTACCTGAGAGACCTCATTTCTCCTTGTACAGTAAAACGGCTAAAATTCTTAAATGCTAGTTTATTTTGAGCTCCCTTGATACTATAGAAAAGATAATGTCGGCAATTTCTCTGAGGACTACTAGACTAGAGAGCATGCTTTCCCATTAGTCTTTTGTGCCTAACTTGTTTTAAGCTTGCTGGTTTTTGTTTGGATATTAGCCTAAGGACAACATGTCCGCTTGCTGAGAGATGTGGTAAAGGAGGTTTGGTAAGAAAGATTCTGATTATGTGAGGCTTCAAAGACTGAATACCATGTTTTGATTATGCAAATTTTGAGTGGCAGTAACAGTCCACCTGCTTTTCTCCAAAGCCTGTCTAGCTCATTCCAAATACCATCATTTCATCCAGTTTCAACCATGAAACTAAATTCTCTGCCCATAGTTAGTACTCTTCTATTAGCAGTTCTACACAATATAGGTGAAGAAGATTCTTTTAGGATTACACTTGCTCCTTGATTCAGGTTGGAAGAGAAACGAGTAACACCTCACTGACTGAAAATTGAAGAAAAATGAGAAACCTGGAATAAGAAAGTTCCCCTTTCCATGGCCTCATCTTCCAAATGTGAGAAGTCAATTTCAAATATGTTGAGAGTTTTAAACGCTCAGACCAACAGCATTTGTAACCATTCCCAGATTTGCCACTGTTTTATGTCTGTCATTAAAATATGCCCTGCTCGGTATCTTAAAAGCAAAAACCAGACCTCATAGACTGCTTCCAGACAATGCCTAATGCTTATTCTGGGGAGAGAGGAAAACAGCGTATAACAAAATCTGTGGCACTTGTACAGGTTCTGTTGAATTTCTCCAGGAGAAGTTTATACATGCATTATAAACTCCATCACTATAGAAAACACCACAAAGGATCAAGAGACTAGTTTCAAGTACTTCCATAAAAGCCTGGGTTTTCAAGTTGGCATCTTCCCCTTATTCCCCAAAAACTGAGTCTCAGTTGCCATTATCCTTCTTGTGTCTGGGAAGATAAATGATAATCTCATATTTATATTACAGAAAAAGTATAAGCATTTGAAATTACAGAAACAACTGAAAACAGGACAACATAATAAAATTTGCTTTGTAGCATTACCAGTCAGAGCTGCTAGCAGCTTACTGTCCTGAAGCTTCCAAGCATAGCAGCAACCACTGTATTTTGTCCTTTAATGACTTCCACTCTGTTTGAAATGGATTTATGAAGAATCCATTAACACATTGTGCCATCAAGGGAACTGAATCAGTTCAAATAATTCACCCCATGTCACATCAGAAGTTTAACAAAACCAAGATGAGAGGAAGACAGATCCAGTTCCTGATCCTCTCCAAGTTTTAATTCTCCAAACAAATTGAAACACTCAGTCTTTGCACTGATCATTTCCCACCTATTCTAATACAGGCAATTCTAGAATAGAGGACAACTACAACAGAACTACAGTACCACAGTGGAGAATAACATGCTTTTGAAGTTTACTAAATGTAGAGAAAGTAATAATGAAAGCTAGACAATAACTTTTCTACACATTCTGGCTGGAAGTACCATATTATCATTAGTAACTGTATCTGGAAAGGATCTCAGCTCTAGTGTATCCACAGTTATATGACCAATTTATTTGCCAGATTTGAAACGTGTGCTTAAGCATTGCAGTGAATACTTAAATGTTCAATATTCAATAAATCTGTGAAACTGTGGTGTGAGGAACTATAGTCAATTGAAGTGCATTAAACAGCAACATGAATTTTAAAAACTGATCAAGTGACTGCCACAAGTTTCAGGAACGGTTCAATGATTACTACTTTGAGAACCAGTTGGCTGACACTATACTGTATTTTGAGTTTTCTGCTTAGATGAGCTTGTAAGAGAAAACCTGAAAATAGCAGGATACTGAGTGTCACTGGAGAGCCTGTTCTAAATCTGGAAAACTTTTTATTTAGAAAATGAATCTATATTTCATAGCTGATCTGCAGGTTTATCTCTAGATTTCTTATGTCCCCATTTAGCTTTATTTTCTAGAAGTTAGATGACTACAGTTAGGCTAGCATTATTGTCTGTAAGGATAAGTTAAAAAGAATCCAGGTTTTCTCAACTAAATTGGTTTTAATGTATTCTAGATTGGAATATCAGAAAGTAAGACAAGATCACATGTACAGAAAATTTAGATGATGCAAAGAAATGGCAAACGGGACAGAGACCACACAATATACACAACATAACATCATCCATATGCTGAAGTTTTTGTACGAGCAAGCACTTTTTTTTTAAAAAAAAAAGCAATTCAGTTCTTTTAATTGAACCATTAAAAATGAAACCAGGAAGCTGGGCTCTTCCCACTAAGCTGTGATAATCCTTTGTAATATATAGAAAATTTAATTTGGTCTGTACTTGCATTCAACTCAGGAAACTCTTGATTAGTTCCTGTTGTGGTTTTCCTAATAGATATCAGATGAAATTTATGGACAGGAATTGGTTTTTCAAGCTTAGTGCCAATCTCCCCACTGACTGGGTTTAGGGTTTATTTAGCAACTTCAGCCTGTTTCCAAAGTGTAGAGTTTGGGCTGACAGTTTAGGTTTAGAAATATCACACAAAATACTTGTCAACAACTTTCCACAATGTATGATTTTCTGCTATGAAGGGTATAATTTGAAGAATTTCATGATGCCTTTGAAAGGTTACACTGTGATGGTCAGACAGTGTAATATCAAACTTATCTTTTCTTTCCTCTTCTATGTTTATTAGAGCAGACTGAAGTTTTTACATAGGGTTTCTCTCTTCCAAAGCAAACATATTAATGTTATACCCCTCTATTTCTTCTCTGAAAAGCAGTAACAAAAGCCAAAAAAACAAAAGGCTCGTAATATAAATTGTAACATGCAAAAAATATTTAACAGATTGCACAGATAGAATTTCAGAAAGAAAATAAAAGTTACTAGGTTTGGAAATAGTTTATTACTAAGCGCACACATCTTTCCTGTATGTGTTTATTTGTTCATATGTGAAATGAAGGTCCATCTGAAGGACAGGAAGGAAGGAGAAGCTCAGTTAACCCTCACAATTTACCACACCAAAGATCTTCAATAACATAACATCTTTGGACTACCCAGTACCTGATAACCTAATCTGTAGTCACATCTTGCATTTCCACATTTCCACTTAACTGGAAATAACTTCCCACCCCCCACCAACTCAGTTATAAAGCATGCGAATGGAATGCACTTCCTACATAGGCTGCATCCTGAGAAATTAATCTCCTATAAACTGTATTGATTTTAGCAGCATTAATTTCATGTATCCAAACAAGGTAGCACTGTATAAAAGAAAATAAGACTCTAAAGTGGCAGGCCTATGTAAAAGCTTCATTCATTTCTTTAATATTGCTTTACCAGTAATTTAGCTTCTTATACCTTAATTTTTCAAATACAACAAATTCCCATTTATTTCGGAAGCTACCTGCCTACACTGAGACTTTAATCAGCTTGGAGAACATGTATAGGGGAAATGGAGGGCAAAATGAAAATCAAGTGAGAGCAGAAAGGTTTCAACATCTATTTTATTATCAGCTGCAAGTACAGTCAAGATATTTACAGAAAGGACAGTTTCACATCATTTCCAGCCTATACTGATATGGAAAAATCTTTAGTAATAAAGCTGAAAGATACACTTCTGGCATTCAGAAACATATGCAAGCTCCTTTTACCAGGGACACTGAATAAGATAAGACATGCAGGGTGAATTAAAGCCATACTAAATAAAGTGATACTATTAGTTAAAACAGGGACAAAATTTGAGACACTCAACCGTTCAGGCATTAAAGAGGAAAAGCCAACTTCGACTTATGTATAGATTTGGAATAATTGCTCATGGTTAACAATTATACCATTAGATACGCCCAAGAACTTGTCTATTTTTCTAACAGTATCAGTTAGTTGTTCTGCAAGCCGTGCCACATCTCAAGACCACAACAGTTAAAATGATACTACTCAAGTATTAGAGATGCACTTTTTCTTACTGGAATTTGTCACTGTTGGGGAAGCTGTGATGAGTCTAGTTTTATTTCTAAATAAGGTCTCAGCTTTCTTATCATAGAACCATTAAGGCTGGAAAAGACCTCTGAGATCATCAAGTCCAACCATCAGCCCAACACCACCGTGCCTCATAAACTGTGTCCTGAAGTGCCACACCTACACATTTTTTGAATGCCTCCAGGGGTGGTGACTCCACTACCTCTATGGGCAGCCTCTTCCAATGCTTAAAGTGGTGGTGCTTAAAATCCCTTGAACCAAGAAATGTACACGAGAGAGAAAAGAACAGCTATCTCATTTTCGATATTCAAAGAAAACTTGGGAAGCTTGTTGGGGACATGGATTTGTTTAAGTTATGTCTTGTTTCTCACTGAAAATCCATTCCTAGAACCCGTTGATGGAATTAATAGTTTTCTGCATTGATTTAAGCCCAGGTTTACTAAGGACAGGATTTAAAACTCACTCTTGCTTTAATGAATATCATCTACCATCTTTTCTGCTGCCTTGTTTGAAGTGGCAACTTACATTTCTGAGGCTTGTCGGGGCATAAAGGGTACAGTCAGTCATGCTCTCTGTTGTCAGCCTCAACTGCACCAAAAAGGTATGATACAGTCAGGCTTTTCACTGGATGCCATTTACATTAAATCTTCAATCGCTCCTTCTGTGATTAATTTGGTCAATAATTAATATTTGGCATTTTTAAAATTAATACTATAATGGAAGACATATATAACCATTTCTCTGCATATCTGACTCCATAATTAATTGTCAGCATTTTTAATTCCCTGTAATTAATTGATTTATTACATTATCTGTTTATGAGCTTATTCACCTCATTAATAATTTTCTATTTTAAAATTTTTATACATTACTCCTCTGCATCACTAGTTCACCATTCAATCAGTTTTAGATATTACTGATCAATTCCGATATAATAATTTCCCAGATGACTTGATTATTGTACCACTACCAGCTACTAACTTTCTTCATTCTTACCATTACCTTAATTATATTCTTATTCTTAGAACACTTCAATTCTTCCCAAATTTAGGCCTTTCAAGTTCTTGCATTATTCAGTAACACTATTCCTATTGCAGCAATCACATCACACCCACAAAATTTGCTTCTACCAATCTCATTCCAGACATACTCCTCCACAAGACAGTCCTCAGCCCACCTCAGCTCACAAAGATTCCTTCTCTATTACATTTCTGAACAAGCCTGACTTTTCCCTCCTGAAAGACCTATTCTTCAAACAAGCACTGGCTTTTTCTCAGGGTTTGGGGGGATTTTTATTATTTTATCTTTTTAAACCAGCTTCTCTACAATTGCAAGGGATTTAGATATTTTTTTTTACAAACACAAAACCTTAAAGGATCATATCCTATCTCCTTTCTATAGTACACATATTCCCACTGGTTTTGTAGGCTCTCTGTCCCCTCCCCCTGAATTTTTATGCTGAAGCTGTTCCCAAAGATTGCGTGTGTGAAAATACAAAAAAAAAAAAACCCACAAGAAGTCTTGAGTAGACTATCATGTTAAAAATATTATTGCTTATCTACTAGCCCATGGTGGATTTTTGGATCCTGTAACTCGCTCAACTAAACCATCAACTGATGTTATGGTGATGACATTCTAGAAGAATATTTTAGGTATTATATTTGAGAGATGCAACAGAGTTGTAAATTGCATCTTTAATATCCTCAGTTCACATTGTTTTTTCCAATAAAATCCCTCAATAGTGGAAAATACCTTCTCAGTCTCAAACGTGTTCTAATAAAATAATTTAATAAATTATTCACTTATATTTGTTTTCAATTGCTTGTACTCCCTTGGGAGCAGAACCCCCAAAAAATATTTGGAAAACTGAAAATGATCATGAAGTCATTTAGATAGCAGTTCGGCACAAAAATTATATAAGTTTATACATAAGCTTAAGAATCCCACAAATATGGCACTCTGATTTTAGATGCTGATAGCCATTTCAATGCTTACAAATTAACCAGGAGGTCAGTTTGATTTACTTATAAAAATATTCTTTCTTATTTCAGTTTTTCCACTTAAAATTTGTCTCCTAATAGCTAAGAGCTTTTGGTGTATATGTTCCTTTTCCATAAAAGAGGGTATGACCCACCAGAGAAGTACTGAAACTTAGGTTACAATCACTTGAAAGAATGGTAGAATATTTGACAGAGCAAAATTGCCAAGGTGTTTCCTGTGTATGACCTTATAGATATAATTTTATACTAATATTATAATAATTTTCAATGTAACAAGATTATTAAGTTAGTTTGCTCTTTAAAGCATTTTTTAGGTATTTGTGTTCTGTTTTTCTGGGGGAAAATAAAGTACCGTGAATTTAACAATTCATTGTTGCACAGCACTGAGGAGTTAAACATGGAAGAGTAAATCTGAGCAGTACTTTCTTGCTATATGGTAATGATTAGGCTTGCAAATCTAGACTCTTATAAATGAAACATTATGCAGATTAGTATGACAATGGTGGGGCTTATCTGTGTTAGTCTAATAAGAAAATCCGAGGTTATTTAATATATTACCTGCCACCTTTTTGTTTTTTTCATTTACTAAGGATACAACTTTTGCAATTATTAGAAAACAAGACTTTTTTTTTTAAACTATTACACAGCAACAAGGTTAGGAAAAGTTCTGAGACAAAAAATTTATGTTAGAAAGCTTTTGTCGCTGTAAATACAATAAAGGCAAATGACACCTATATGCAGCCCACCTACCCCTCAGACCTTTACTGGGGTGTATTTACTTTAAGAGCCTAGTCAATCTTGCTTCTAAAGTATGTGAAGAGAGAGACATTTCCAGAAGTGCAAGGAAAGGTAAAAACATCATGCAACATGAAAAGCCTTTAAAAAATTCTGGCTAGCTTTGCTAAAAGCATCTTCCCTGGCCTGCAGTAGAGCGAACTGTCTCATTTTAAAAATATTTATGCTCTGACACATAAAAGGCATAATTCACATTAAGGAAGGATTGAAATTCTACTGAAAATATACCTTCCTAAATCTTGCAGCTGCTGCCCCATATAAAATGGAGAATGCTGTTTCAGGAGAGATTAAGCAACTCCTCCATCCTACTAATTCTTACGCTGATTACTAGGGGCAAATTCTTATTGTTGCAGTTTGCTTTGAGATATCCTTTTACTTTGAAGACACTCCTAGTAATGTTCTCTCGGTGCATGTAGACCAGTGAATGAAGCACAGAAAATTTTATTTGATCTGTAAAATATAATCAAACTTGCAAACACTGTATGTATGTACGGCATGGGGAGAAATACAGTCTTACCCTCATCTAAGCTGACTTAATTTGCTTAGTTATAAAGAATAGATTTTTATGTAAAACAAAAAATACTAGCACGTTAGTGTTTAACATTATTGGGGAAACTACCTGCAGTTGAAGGCATGCATTTTGGCCAGGACCTCAGTTCCTCCTTCTGTCATGAGCTTCTTCATATTGTTGAACAAATTCCTTTCCTACACTGTTCTTCAGCTGCCTTTTCTAAAAAGCAGCTAATACTGTTTCCCTTTCTTGTCTGGTTTTCTTCCTTCTGTCTTGCCTGGTTCACCTACACCTAACCTTCCATGTTTTCTTACTGATTACTACACAAATTATTGCAGGACTTGAACTGTGGTTGTCTAAATATCACTTTTCTTCGTACATAGACCACAATGAGAAATTTAGCTCCCTGCAGTCTTCATTACTGTAGCACTTTGCTGATTTTTTTATTTTAATCAGTAGAATAGCATTTTAACTGCTTTTCTGTTTGCTGTTTTTATGATCAATCTTCAATTCTTCTGTATAATCACTAATTATACACTGAAATAAAATCTGTTAGAAGAGCTTGAGACTATTCTCAGTCATGTTAGGCAACTGTATAGGTAGGTGAAAAATACTACCACTTTTATTTGCCTTCAGAGATGTTAATTTCTAGTCTCTTCAGTCAAGGACATCTAATAATGAACTGCATTTGTGCGGATAAATTAAATTCCCTACTTTTATTTCTAGTTTATTAGTATTGTTCCGACAATACCAGAGTCTCACCATCAGCAACATTCAATAGATTCTAAATCACAAAGTAATATGAAAGATAAATTACGAAAAATACGTGTTTTTCTTATATATAGGAAATACAGCACATAGCATAGTCCACTAATGTAGGAATTAGACTGTTTTAGAGAAGACTTTTTCTTCAAAGTATTTTTAACTTTCAGTTTTCTAAATGTGAAAATAGCTATTAAGCAATTTATTTCAGTATGTCCTTGATAAACATTATTTTGAATAAAACACTCTGATCTAGGGTACACGTCAAAATCCACAGCTAACAAGTCAACAGATATCCATGTAGTGAGACTAACAGAATTTTTATTCTTGTAAATAGCAAGCCTTCTCCAACCAGAACAGGCATAACTAGGTCTTTTAGGGAAAAGACACATGTAGTTTCATACTTTAGGTTGTTACAGTTTGTTTCTGCCTTAGATTTTTAAAACAAGAAAAGTACAAACAAATTATTTGGCTTTGGAATGAGCTCCACTGGTATTTTTATTAAAGAGGTTAAAAAGATTCTTGTTTATCTCTTTCTTTACCTAATAAAGAGTTCATATTTTCACAATGGTCTTATGGATCAATTTAGTGATGACTATAGAAATCATCACTACAGCAATTATAAAGACATTAACAGTAAAATTATGCCTTTATTGTCAGCATGACTATTTCTCAAAACATTGCAAGGTTTTCTGTGGAATATCCTGTACTTGACATCAATTTTGTCACATTCCAATAGCAAAAAAACCCCAATCCCTAAAATCAATTCTGCATACAGAAAAATCAAATCGATACAATTAAATCCACACTGTGAGAGAGGAAATAAACATGTTAGTCCAATAGCCTGAAAAATTTGCTTTATTGCATCGAATAAAGCTTTTCTGTTCATGGTAAAATTGCAGCTGAGACAGAGTTTCTCTTCAAACAAATTTTCTAGTCAAAACAGTTATCTTTGGTGGGATCCGTAACCAATACTAAAAATGTTGCTCAGAAGTCTCAGGCTCTCATTGTAAAAGATACGATTTTGAATCATAGCCAGCCTTTCACAACAGACTACATTAATCACATTTTTATAAAGAAAAAAGGGAAAAACAATCCCCAAGAAGGATTCAGTCACACTATTATAAGCAGAAAATACTTCCACTAGTAGAGCAACAAAAGCAAGAAGAGATGCAAAAATTATTTTCCAGATAGAGCACTTGAAATTCTTCAAAAGAAAAACCTTTAGTCTAGTTTTAAAATATTCAGTCTTTCCCCCCACCAACAGATATTGGCTTCATGAAAGTTTAAAAGAATTACCAAAACACTGGGGGTGTGGGACAGTGTTGTTTGCTTGGTTTTTTTAATACCTCTACATTGGGTCAAGTTGTGTTGGAAGTGTGTTGCTAACAAAACCATTTAAAGAGTAAAAAAAAGTTATTATAGTGTGAAAGTTGTATACAGCGTAGATATTTTATCTCATTGGAGACCCACATCAGTAAAGACATCAACAATACCTGTTATCAACTAAACCACAGTGAAAGCCAACTCTAACAATGGATTTAGAGCAGGAGGAGACTGCCAAAAAAACCCAAAGTTGCCACAAGTTTACACAAAATACTTTGTACAAGCTACTAAAAGTAAAACAATATTCCATTAATTCCCTGTCAATTTAATTAACTAAAGTTAATGCCATCGTTGATGCTGAAACTAGAGGAGTGTAACTCATGTTAAGCAAGAATATACAGTCCTAGTTCATGTGAAAAGTGAAAGCACATCAGAAGACCTCCTGCTTAGCACTCACAGGTATTTGTAAAGACAACCAAAACTATTTTTGAGACACTTTTTTCTCCTACATCAGCTAAATTCCAATCTGAGATATTAAATAGATTAAGTTTCAGGAGGACTTGCAGATCATTCCTTAAAATAGTAAAAAGTCCAGGAAATTTAAACTTTCACAGCCCTTATACGTCCTCATTGCTGGCACCAAAATTCATTTACTGTCAAGAAAAAAAAAAATACTTGTTTGTAGTCAAGAAATACTGAATCTCTTAGATTCAGTATTGAAAATAACCCCATACGTTATGAATGTAAAACTGGGTGGTGTTCAGAGGTACCTGAACTTAGGCTCGCAATTTAAAGTTTATGTCTTTTGATGTTATAGGGCAGCATTAGAGAAGCCTTTATGTTATTCCAGCAATTGCTACTGAATATAGTTTTGTTCACAAACCCATCTCCATAGGAGGTTTATCTAAATAATAATCATCTAGAAGTTGAGGGAAAAACCTAGTTAATTTGCTACACTATGTAATTGCTCCTGAATCTCTGTGTGTTGGCAGGAAAGCCAAAACTACTCCATTTCTACTTGATATTGTGTCATGCAAGACAGTGTATAAAATACTGAAGTATTTTCAAACCCGTACTGTTGTTATCATTGTTCTGTTATTAAAGGTACTTTCTGAGGTTACAGTGATTCTTAGTTATGATCTTCTAGATGACAAATATTATTAGAACTAGATGGCATTATAGTTAAAAGTGACAAATATGTAACCTGAGTTCTATGCAATTTTTAACTCAGGAATAAAACAATCACTTAGTGATCCACTACTGTCTGAAGGAACAGTGAAAATATGACAGAAAGTGCTTTCTAAAAATAAACACATGCAAAGATCACATAGCATACCTGGTTGAACCTACATCTATTCAGCTTAATGCAGTTGAAGAGTGAGACACTTGAAATAAATCTTTTGAAACCCTTCTCTCTGTTCAGTCTCTACACAAGGAAATTAATTCACAGCCTGGATTTTTACTTTAGTGTTGTGCCCATGGCCTCCCATGCCACAGCTACACACACACCTCTGCTGTAGAGAGGAGATAGATGCATAGGGAAAAAAAGCCACTAGACAAAGAACATGATCTTAGATTTTTGGTGTTAACATTACCAAGTACTATTGAGTCCACCCTTACTTTTCATTTAAGCAGCTAGTATACATGGGGGGGAAGGGGTGATATTCTCATTCTGAAAGCATTGAAGGTTAAACAATAAGCAAGCTACATCTCAAACTTTGCAAAGAAAGAACGATTATTCCAAAACTTAACACATTATTCTTTGCAGGATAGATTTATTTTCTCCCTACTTTTTATATAGCATGAGTGCTTCTACCTGTCAATATAGGCAGTTCTTCCTCCCTCCACTTCCCATGGAGCAGGACTGCAATGCAAATGAATTAAATAGAGGTACAGTAAGTGTAAAATGAACTGGAAAAAGCAGGTGGGATACAGTGAAGTACAACAGAATACGTACAATAATTAAGTAGTTTGTATATGTTAAGTATTGAAAGAATATTTTTTGATAAGTAGCAGTCAAATCTTTCGCCTGGATGGAGGATGAGGAAGAGAGAGCTTAGCATGTTTATCTTCATAGTGCTCAGTAAGGAACTTGCATTCCAAATAAATCCAAAATTTAACGTAGCACGCAATCTGCCTTCACTTATGTGGTTTCCTTTGAAGCCTCTATAGCCAGTTTACAAGCAGCTGTAGTGTGCTACAACTCAAGGAAAGGAAAACTACTCATCTTATCAAGACTGATGTGTCTCAGACCACTGAATTCCTTGGTCTCATCAGAACAACTTACATCAAACAAACAGTAGATTTTCTTTTAAAGATTGTGGTTTAAGCAGTTGTCTGCTAAGAAGTTTGCAAGCTTAGCTGCCTGATAGCCAGAAACCTCTCTGTTGATTAGCAACAGTTGAGGGGAAAATATTTTCGGATTTATTCTACTACAAGAAAAAAAAGCTTTACTGAAAAAGCATCTGGACAGAAAGTGTGTCACGTCTTTCTACTACATTCCTAGTTTTATTGAATGACTTAAAACATAATCTTCCCAAATTTTATGTCAATGTGAGCTGAGATTTCTGGATCTTAAAGGCATTTCTTCTTCCAAGAAGGTTTCAGAACCTGCAGTTGTCTTAATATCTATATGGCAGGCCTATCTGGAAGAATATAACAATCTTTCCTTTCTCCTTGCCCACTCACTTTAGTACAGGCTAGTGCACACTAGAAATGGGGCTGGTGATTCTGTAAGGGGTCCTTCCATTTCCATGTCATTATGAAGGTAGTAACACTATTTCACATCTTGTGTAGTCTAGTATTGCTGGAGGTACAGAATTTCTCTCTTTTTAGGCTTGACACAGAACAGACATTCTGTCCTTTTACATCTTCCGCCTGACCCTTTCCAAGTGCCTACTCTTTTCTGGACATTTTATTTATCAGATAAAGCCAAAAATCATCCCTGCAGCATACTCGCTGCTCAGCTGCTTACAGAACAATAGATCAGAACAAAGTTGCTTATATAATTGCATTAAGGCTCTAGGTTTGACAAAGATTAAGTATTTCAAGACCTTTTACAAATAATGAGGAGTTATAAGACTTCTTGTCACCGTATGTCTTTGCATGTAAGGATCAGTCTTGCATACAGTTTAGACTGATGAGGATAATCAATACAGGAGACCAGGTGATAGTTCACAGTGGTTCAAAGAAAGGTTGGAGGAGTTTTGGAAGTGTTGCAGTCTTAAAGATAAAGGAAGATGCCAACAAGGAACAAATTAGTGTGTTGAACAGGATCCCACACTAAAGCAAAAAGCAAAGAGTACATTCTTCAGACCATCAGGTAGAGAACATACAGCAACAAAGTGAGGACTAGATTCAAGAGTAACATCCAAATCCCACTGTTTATCCAATTTAAAAAAAAAAAAAACCTAAACAAAACAAAAAATCCCAACATTCTACAGTTACTTGAATGCTTTCTCTGAAGCATAAAGACAAACACCCCCAAATAAAACCCCAAACCAAACAAAAATTAAATCCCACCACACCCTACCCCCAAACCCCATACCACTCCTAAAAAACATCCAAACACTTTGATATGAAAGTTCTCCAAATACATTATTGGATATATTTCCAGACACCCTTCAGTAGACCAGACCATTTTTTTTTACCTGATCTCAAAAGTGTTTAACATAGCTTGCCTCTTTTACTATATTTTATTTTTCTTATGATGGGCTTTATGTCAGTGTAAATACCTCTTGCAGGAACAGTTTCAGTAAATAGTACACTGGATCTTGCAGTGTTTGGATGAGGAGGCTCTAAATTTCCTATTCAGGCAGATTCTTGGCAAGGAAGGCCACGACTCCCCATCCTCATCCCATCACCCCCTGTCCCATTCCCAAGTTATGGCTAAACAAACAAGCCATACGGTATCCTTCAGATGTAAGTGCCAGTGTAGCAACTTCTGTTCACTTGTAGAAATGACGAATATTCTACAGTGATGGTGGAGTTTGTAGCCCATATCCTCTTTCAGGGTTGGATCCTAATTACAGGTTATAGCGCTTTTTCAGTGAAGCCTCTTCATCCATCAGAACAAGACCTTGAGCATGACATTTTCATCTTAAATGAAGAGATAGGCATGTCTGATGTTATAATTTCAGCCCACATACAGGTAGAGTTTTCTGGCTTTTTTTTTTTTTTTTCTTCATACATCTTAGATTCATACAGCCAACATATTGAGATGTCTTCACAAATAATAATTTATCAGTGTTCAAAAAAATCATCAAGGTCCATTGGAAAGTGCATTGGACTGGGCTCCAGGGATTAAGACTTCACTTTTTAGCATCCGCTGTCTTTTTTATATCTGTTAGAGAAATCAGCCCATCCTCCCTCAGCTTCATTAATTCTACAAAAGGAAGAGATGATAATTTTCAAAGGTTTTTAGCTTAACAATTGAAAAAAATCAGTACGTTAACTGGCCAGGGCTAGCTACCCATTACTCTAGTCTCCAAAGTATCCAAGTGTTCCTGAATCTTAGTATTTTCCTCCTCAAATCATACCAGCTTTTGCAGACACAGAACACCCTATTCATAGCCTCACAGGTTTAACATCTAGAGTTTTTGCCCTCTTGAAGCAGAGGAGGAAAATTATTCTTTTGGTGACCACTTGTTTTGCTGAGCCCTTAAGCGAGCTGATCAGGAAATAAGTGAACAAACACAACTCCAATGTATTTCCCCATCACAAAGACAGGAGTCCTTGAAGATCTGTATTTACCCAATTTTTATTGTAACATGGGGGTGGGTGGCTTGTTATGCAGTTTTCTGGTTGTTTTTAATGTCTCGCTAGCTTGCCATTATCTGGTGACCTTTGTTTAGAAAACCAGACTAGAAGCTTCATATCTACTTTTTGCCAGGACTTGATGACAGACCTTGCTGTGCACACAGTAATTATTTCTCCTGTCATACATCTTCAGGTTTGTACACATGCAGCAGATTACATTTCCAAGCAGTTCCAAAGACAGCTGATCAATATATAATCTACTAACAGTGATGCGTTTAACTTCAGGAAGAAGTGTTTAGAATCAGTTTTCTGAACTACAGCAAGCGTGTAAAGCCATTCTGTTTTACCAAAGCATCACTTCTTATGATGAATTCAGTAAAGTTGCCACTCAGAGAATAAGAACTGCTTTGATTAAATGAACAAAGCCTAAAAGTTAGAAACAGATTTTCTGAAGGCTTATATGGGCAATGGTAACTTGCTTGTGTCAGAACTACTGCATGTAGTTAATATAGATCAGTTTCCCCATTCACATATACAAAATGTTGGGGCAGAAGTTCCTGCAGGATGGAGCTTCTGACCTTGACTACTGCTGATGAAACATAAAGCTTATTTTCTACTTCCTTCTCCTTGTGATATATTTTCTCGCTTTAAGATCTTTAGGAGAAGAAATTCTATATAAATACAAAAGCTCTTATGAGCTGAAATATTTGCTTCCTAGCAAAATAAGACCATTACATGAAGTAATGAATAGAGTTGAAACAGGATGACATGACTCAAAATCCTTAAGAGCAAAGTTTGTCTATATGCAGCAAGAAGGCCACAGGGATTAAAACACAACCAGTTGTGTTTCATTCCCACAATATTCTTTGTCATGCCATGACTGTTAACATAACATTCAAGACTTTAGTGTTGAATCACAGAAGCATTATAACAACCTATTTTTATGTAAGGCGTGCCTTCTACCCATTGTCAGTCAGAATCTGTTCTCTTGTCTCAAAGTTACTTTCTCTCATTTAATATTGCCAGAGGAAAAACAGCCTCACAGAGTCAAACACACATGATATATATTATATATAAATGCTGTAATTACCATCTCATTACTAATTCTTCCACTAGTACACATGGTAACAACTAACATCCAGGTGAAGCGTGTTTCATTTAGTTTTTGCTATTTTGTTACTATTTACATGACACAGTAAGCAGGAAGGAAATGCTCTGCAGGTGATGATTTAACAACAGGAGAAAACTGTAGTTGCCACATAAGCAAAAAGATGCCCTAGAAATAACAACAACATAATGACCTTACGAACACTTACCCAACCCATCCACTGTAAAGCAGCTATAAATATATCTAGCTCATCCATCTCTCCTATTTAGTGCTACATAGTTTAGTGGCTTTTCCAGAGTTTCTCACACTACTGAGATTGCAACAAATCTCACTAAATGAGATGATTAAGAGCTGCATGGCTAAACTGCTTTGGAACCTGTCCTAGCCATCTGCAGGTCTGTACCACTTTCCTTTAAGGGAAGTACCACGTTGCTTTAAGTAAGGTTGACAGAATGCATTTGTACCACCTACAAACGCACCTTACAATACATTCCCATGCAGTAACTACTATTAAGTGACCATGGTTGCAGATAATACCAACACACACGTAGACAAACACAATCCCCTATCACTACACTTAGTGCTAAACGACCATATTTAATTATATTTGATTACCTGCAAAAATAGTATCCAATTTTTTCACTGCCAGTGCAAACATTTTACAATTAGACCTTCACTGAAGTTTGCTATTCCAGGACTGCAAGAAGTTTGATCTAGGTCAAAACTTTGAGAATTTAACTGAACTTAATTCAAGTTTCCTACGAATACAACATGGATGGCAGACTTCATCAAAAGCAAGTCCCATTGTCCTTGTCTCTAGCTAAAATATATTTTAAAACGAACAAACAAACAAAAACCCATTGGAAACAGTAATCTTCTCATTAAGTTGTTGTAGAGGAGCTGAGTTCCAACTCAATCAAGGAAGGAAAGATAGAGAAATGAAATATGAGGAGAACACCACCATTTGAGTTTGTGTTGCAAGATTTTATCCAAATGTATACGTGACATATTATTGCTTCTTAGTTCTACATGGACAAAAACAATTCATGGTGTTCTAACATTTTAAAATTCATATATTTTTAGATGAGCTTTTTCTTTGTTTTGAAGTAAATTGCTTCAAAGTTTCCCAGAGTATCACTGGCACTGAAGACAATACCACCATCTTCCCCTCTGCTGTGCTGGCATAGCCATGGGGAATATGGTTAATATAGCAATTCTTCAGTGGATGTATTAGTTCAGAACATCTCCCACACAGATTTTTTTATCCCAATCATAATAAACCAGCAAGTCCACTGCATAAACTTTGAACACTTTTCAGTGAAATCAGTACATTTTTCATGTTCTCCTATACTGAAACAACACTGGTTCCAAGACATATCAATCTTGCTGAGCCATAAAAATCCATATTTTATTCATTACTGTAATTTGTGTTTTAATATGTACAAATGCTTATTCTCCTCTTGTACTCCTCAGTATGGACATGCACCAAATAATATGCTAGTTTGTTTTATTTGTACTGTGGAGGTGTTTAGAAACTTCATGAAAAGTCTGCTCTCATATTATAGTTAATTATGATCATCCCAAGTAAATTGTAATTACTTACTATAGAGATCTGGGAAGAAACACACAAACCAGTCAGAGTTTAGAGTCTAGGCTAATTGTCCAGCATTTCATAAATGGAACAATAACTCCAGATTAAATAACAAAGTGTTTTCATAGTCAAATGAGAGTAGAATAAAAAAAGAACAATTATATTGAAGTTGTTAAAGTAATATAAATGTATTGGAGAGTATTAAGTCACTTAAGCAGTTTCCAAAGTTTGTTCCAACTGAATGTGTTAATCCCCTGGTTGTTTGCAAGCAATGAAGTCTCGGGTATCAGTATACTCTTCTGTATCAGTATGAATCTACTTAAGAAAGCTTTAACTGAATCTCGCTTTAGAGTTAGCAATCACTTTCTGAAATGGAAACTGTACTTTTTATGAAAATTAATTATTACATATGAGGTTCAATTTCTTATATTAAGAGAAAGGTTGAAAAGAAATACATCCCAGCCAGGACTGGGAAGAGAAGATACAATATTATATAGTTTCCTAAAGAAGAAAGATGCCTTCTCTTTTACCTTGATTTAAAGTTTATATCTCAGATGGCAGTAGCCCAACCGCTTATAGTCATTCTCTGTTTAGCTGGCTGAGATGGATTTTTAAAAATTATTAATATTATTGAGTGAAAATTCCTTTTTGAAAAAGCTATTTGAAAAACTTTCACTTAAACTCAGTTTTAAGATAGAAGACATAGATTATATTTCCAAATTTGTCCAGTAATCAAAAACCAGTTCAAAAAGTGACATTCACTATTTTATCTGGTTTTGAAATGACACTGGACACTACATTCTTTGTAACCTTAATCAAATGCCATCATAAATAGTCAGGACTTTCCTGCACAATACCTATTCATACAACCTACTCACTAATCACTAGGTTATACTTACTTCATATACTTATTCATAAAGTATTGCACTGATCATTAAAAGTTTGGAGTTTTTCTTTATACCCTCTCCCTACTTACTCCAATTTTCTGAGGATTCCTTTCCTACAGGAGACTTATTGCCCCTTTTCAGCACGGGCTTTAGCTGACCATGTGTTGTGGTTTAGCCCCAGTCAGCAACCAAGCACCACTCAGCTGCTCGCTCACTCCCCCCTGGTGGGACAGGGGAGAGAATCAGAAGAGTAAAAGTGAGGCAACTCATGGTTTGAGATAAAGGCAGTTTAACAGGTAAAACAAAACAAGGAATTCATTCACTCGTTCCCATGAGCAGGCCATCTCCAGGAAAGCAGGGCTCCATCACGTGTAACGGTTACTTTGGAAGACAGCCACCATCACTCCCAATGTCCTCCCTTCCTTCTTCTTCCCCAGCTTTATATACTGAGCATGACGTCATATGGTATGGAATATCCCATTGGTCAGTTGGGGCCAGCTGTCCTGGCTGTGTCCCCTCCCACCTTCTTGTGCTCCCGGCAGAGCCTGGGGAGCTGAAGAAGTCCTTGACCAGTGTAAGCGCTACTTAGCAACAGCCAAAACATCTCCACATTATCACCACTGTTGCCAGCAAAAATCCAAAACACGGCCCCATGCTAGCTACAACGAAGAAATTTAACTCCATCCCAGCTGAAACCAGGACACCATGCCACACTTCGTTTTTCTTGCGATGAGCTCCTCCACTCTCCCTCTGACTGTTCACAGACATCACTGAACTTCTTACAGCTCAAGTGGCCATACTGCAGACAAGAAGGTTTCATGACTTTTATGTAGTGTCAACAACACCACCTCTATTTCATCTGATACTTGAATTTCTTTTGCCCTTCCTGTGGCTGCGTCACATGTTTATTTTGGGTTCAACTATCACACTCAGGTCTGTCTTTTTTAATTTCAGGGTATAAGCTCCAAATAAACCGCAGAAATTCAAGAATTAGTTCCTAAGTTCATGTCCGTGCATTTCATATTACTAAGACCACTGAACTTCTGTTACAGTCCCGTAGTTCACCTGAGACACATTATACACTAACGTATCCCATAACCACACATCTGCTTTTTCCTGCAAAGAAAATAAAGTAAATTCCAGGAAGCATCCCTTAAATTCTGTCAGAAACTTCACACCTACATACCTCTTCTGTCAAGAAAAATGTTGGTGATCTCAGAGTGAATCCAATGCATATTTATTAGTTTTTCCATTCTTTTCCACCCTTTATGACACCTCCTGAAGTGGTATGCACATCAATTGATTGGTATTTGCTTTGTTTCCCACCCTTCCCTCCATCCCTAATTAGATTGGCACAACCTACAGCCAATAACCCTATAGCAAAGTTGGAAATTATTTCCATTTACCCTCAAAGTTTTCCCAAATTTAAGATAATTGCATCCCCTGTAACAATAACAACCTCCCATTATAACAGTAAAGCCTTTCAGTGCTATGTTTCATTGCAAAGTTAAAAAAAAAAAAATCACTTAGCAGATAATTCTAGACATTCTAGAAAACCACAGTGTGGATCCTATTTCTACAGCTTTAAAAAAAAAAATCTGGTATTTTGAGTGTTTAATCACAATTCTGACTTTATTTTACCTGGAAATGTTGCTGTCTCAGGCTTTTATGAGACTGTCTCCTGAGATTCCCTCCAGTATTTTTTGAAAACATTCTGAATTCAAGTATTAATCTCTCAAGATTTTAATAAGCAAGCACCTAGCTAAAACTAGAGGGTATATAAAAAAAAAGTCATGCATGAAGTGTATCACTTATTTGCTATTTAAAACCAAAATGAACAGAAATTACTTATAAGGCAGATGGTTATTCACACAGCTAAAGAGGTTTGCAGTGTTAGCTACTGCCTACCTGCAGAGTTCTATTTTTCTTAGTATTTTTGCTGTATGGTAACTCTGGTGTGCCAATTTCTTTGTCGCTTTCCTATAGACCTCAGTAACACCCCGAGATCTGCCTTGCTGCAGTGCTTATGAGGTAAGGAAACTAAGAACTGGTAATACCTGGTTCTGTTTCCTGCTGACAACAAGCTCCTGCAGTTGTGCATGAAATGGATGCAGCTGATGAAGCTACTTCTAAACCACTGTTTTCCACAAGGGTTAAAAAAAATATCCCCCCACTATTCAACTGTGGGACCTCTCAGTGTTTGGAAAGGTTGAACAAATTCTGTATTGCATGTACAATAGTTTATCAAAACAAGCCATGAAGTATTAACTTGCCTTTGTACTATTATGGGGATTTATTAAATAATTCTGCACACACAAAAACTGGGGAGATAGAAGAATTGAAGTTTTAGTGCTTTGATTTTTTACACACACACAAAGTAATTTGCAGAATAGCCTCAGAAGAATACTCCAAGCTAAGCAAGCTTACGTTTACGTATGAAGAAGAATATCAAGTGTCAGATGGCCTGTAAATTATTATTAGTAATACATTTAGTAGCATACTCTTAGTACATGATGTTTCGAGTCTCAGTCAATACTTTAAATTAAGAACAGGCAAATCAAATTAACTATAAAGTAACATCTGCATTGATACTACCAGACCTTTTTTGCTGATGTAACAGTATTGGGCTATGTGAATGAGCCAGATTTGAAAAAGTTAGTGTGTGTGTGTGTGTATATATCCACACACTATCTATAGATAAGTCTATATATAAAAATCTATATATATATTTCTCTATATATACAATCTTTCAGAAAAAGTCATCATCAGGTGAGACTACTGATGTAATCCTGAAAGCTTCTGTCAGATATCCTCTTTATAGTCACTTCCTTTTGGTTATTGCTCAATCCAGAAATGAAAGTGTCATGCATGGCAGAGAGGTAATACTTCATAGTGTCATCTACTGCATACAGGTTGCTTACTGTCAGGTATTTCTTCAATGTTGTCGCTTCACAATATTTCTAATTCTTGTTAATGAGCTCCAGATGGCTTATTATGAGTATCATCAAGGTACCAGGACAGTGGGTGCTGCCTCAAAAGGCAGTTAAGCATCAATTAATTGTTAGAGGATTTTCCATCTAAAAGGTTGTAACACCTCTGTCATTCAAGTTATTTTCCTGAATCATTCTGGACTACCATTTTTTAAGGAGTAACCAGAAAAAAAGGAACCACCAATATGATACTATTTTACAAAGTATCATCTCTTACCATTTGCTGGAAGAAAGGACAAAGCATTTAGTTGCACACTTCCTTTTGCATATCACAATCAACCCTAGCATGGTTAAGACCCTGTCTTACGCTCCAGGTAGTGTCAGCAAAACATGCTCAGAAAAATCAGCAAACTAGATTAAGGTAAATGCAACTTTTTCCTGCTGAGAAATTGAACTGTATCTCTCCCAGAAAAACAGCATTCAGTCTTCTGGTTGTTCTGTTGCTGAGGAAGTTTTTTGGGGTTGTATTTCTGGGTGGGGTTTTTTTGTTGTTGTGTGGGGTTTGGTTTTTTTTGTGTGTGTGTGTGTGTGTGTGTGTTGTGGTTTGGGTTTTTTTTAAGTATGTTATTAAGGAACTGTCAGTAAGAAAACAGACTTGATATCATTTATCTACTGACATTAAAAAATTTAAGACAGACATTTTCTGAGAAACTTTTGGTATTCCAAATTTGTCAGCCTTGGCAAAAAAAAAAGAGTTAAATCCTTTAACAACCTGTTAATCCTGCAACTTTCTGACCTTTTAGGTCTGTGTTGTCTTAAGACACTTGTGAAAACTCCTGAAGGGTTCTACTTCACATCCTCTTAATTTTAAAACCCACAAAGAACTAAAGGTTGACTGCTGAGGAAACACGGAGACATAAGATATGCATTCACACTTTGGACCTTAGAAGTACAGCTCTGTAGTTTTGTAAAAGACTTTCAGAGTCCTATTAAGCACTATCTATTAGGAAAATGTTTTGCAGGACATCAGAGTCCATATACTTGGGAAGGTAAGCATGTTGCTATTCTTCCCCCTATTCATGCAGTTATGGTAATTAAAGCATAATTAAAGTAAAGGAGAGTCATCATCTCTATTGCCGGTCCCTCACCTCAAACACTGAGCACAAATTCAAGGACAGGTTATTACTGAAAACATACTCTGCTAACCATAATAAGAACCCTTGCTTGATGTTTTAGTTTTACATTGACTTTACCAGAATTGTTTTCCACAACAGAAAATAATTTTTAAAAAGGTCAGAAATTTGTATTTGTTCACTTGCTTAAAAGAGCCCATTCATAATGGCTATCCTAGACCTGAGGGAATGTCTGTTGATAAGTTTCTTTTAGATGTAAATGCAGCATAAAAAGATGTAAGTGATGTTTCCTGACACACAAATATATGTTGTCTTTTCAATTACATGCAGCTTGAGATCCTCATAGCTCAGCCATCGGGCACCAAAGAAAATAACAGTTCATATAAAGTTCATGCTCTCTAAGCCCTCAAAAGCCTCAAACTACAAAAAGAAGTAAACCAAAACCAACTCAGATTTGGGCATGCCTTACTAAATAACCACATGACACCTACCCCTCTCCTCTTGTTTTCATTTATGACCTTCTACTTGCCATGGCTTGTTCAGTTTTGATGTGTAGGTTCTTTAAGGGAGAAGAAATATTCCTTAGCTTGTCAGCTCTGGTGCCCAGCTTCCTTGGTAAGTGTCCAAACAATTAAAAAGAAAAAAAATCACTATGTTTCATAATGACCTGGAAATAAGCTTCTACAATTTTATTAAATTAAACTTGTGGAAGCTTTTCAGCTCTTTTTACAAAGGGAAAAATCTAATGTTAGTTTATACATGCTAGTTAGCAAAGGACAACATTCCAATGAAAGCAGATGGTCTACAGCTTGCTTTATATATATCAAGAAAGCATTTTTGTCCTGTGTAATCCTTACCACAAGCTACCTGTGTAAAATATCAAGTTACCTTTCTACCAAGAATTTTGCCTCCTGCAGCACATTAGCTAACAGAGGTAGATACTTGTTTTTTTCTTAGAAAAACTTCTGTAATCATTGATACAAGCAAGATAATATATAGTAAAAGTGCATAATATATCCATACTATGTGTAATTTAAGAATTTTAATTATTTAGGAAACAACTGAAATTAGAACAGGACATATATCAAAATCCTATTTTGCCAATAATTTTGGTATTTCGAAATTCTTAATTCCAAGTAAACCTAAATATTTATCACATGGTATATCCTGGTTCACAGAAAGACTAGTCAGCAAAGGCCCTAGAAGCCCAAACCAGTCTGGTACACTGGCTGCAAGGGAGAAAGACGGCCAGATTGTCAGAAAACCTGTCTGGTATGTGGCTTACCTAACAGGCCTTCTGGGTCAGTTGTGCCAAACTGGAAAATGTCAATTAAAAAGATAATTTGCTGGATTGTTCCCAACCCACTATTCCCTCAGATAATATCAGCTTCACCAAAGGACAGGCAATTCCCAGGAAGGATTTTACATATATGTGTGTATATATATAAAGCATTTTCTTTATGCTTTCTGTGAATTGGTAGATTTGCATGTGTAAAATTTTCTACATTCCTGTATGGTGAGGGAAAGATGAAGTTCACATCACCTTTTCTGCTAGATAGATGACATCTATTTCAAAATCAGTCAGACCCATATATTGCTCATGAATTTGAATTTCAAGCAAAAGGTATGTAGTGCTTAATGGTAGTTTTGTTAAGTTTTCATAGATATTATCAGCATTATTTGAAATGGGAGTCAACACAATACAGTCTGAATATAACATTACATAGGAATAGCAGTAACAGAGCAATAAAATTATTTCTGAGGGCTGTTTTATGGACAACAGTGATTAATAAAAATCGATTGTGGATTTCTGCCAGATTTCCCCCACACACATCCCGAGAAAAAAAAAAAAAAACCAAACACACAACACACTAAAAAAACCCAAACAAACACCAAAAACACAAACAAACAAACCAAAACCCAGACATTTTGTTAACTCATCAGCAGGAATGTATTTATCTCAATTTAATGCATTTACTTAATCAAGCATGACATCTCAGTGATCTCCCCATATCAAACTCCTCTTTTAGCAATGCCACCAGACTTCCATTTCCTACTTCAGAGAGCATTACAGCATGACCATGTAGCATTTAAAACTCTTAAATAATAATTTACTAAGTTAAAAAAAACCTTACAGATATTTTGAAGTGAATAATGTTCCTCTGCTCAAAAAAGGAATTATAACTTCTGACAATAAACTGATTTGCCCGACCTTCATATGTTTTGTTTTTAATATCTGGTGTCAGTACTTTCCACACCTCTAGACAAACACAACTCTTGTTTTATACTATATGGTCTTTTTAAGCCAGCTACTACTTCATGGCGAACTCTTGTTTGAAACCTCAGGCGAGAATGCCACGTAACAGTTCACAGCTTTTTGCCACCAAGAAATCTAGCAGCTAACACAAGATAAATCTGCCCAGAGAAGGTCTTTTACAAGTGGTGGCACACATCACTAACCTATGTGGTCAGAGTTTCATGGAACTGTATGATGGACATCATTTATCATAGAGTGCCTCTGACACCAGAAAGCTTTCAAAGAAGAAAAAACAGGAAAAGGTTCTTTCACCATGTCTGGAACAAAGTTATATATAAATCAGATGTCCTACCCAACTTCAATTAATGAAGCCAGAATATAAAGCACAGACAGTTTGTCTTTCATATGGAACATTTCCCAAATCACATCTTGTTTCAGCAAGGGTCCAAAATTCTAAGAAGGCATATGTAGAGCAGCTCAAGGTAATAGACTGCTTGATTAGCCATAGTGCATGCTTTTCTGACTAGGTAGGTTTGACAAGTACTTCCTAACCTTTAGGGGACGCTATCCAGGCTGCTCAGCCACATCACTTCCCCGTGTCTGATTCCAGCTGAACAAAACTTATCTTTAGAATGAATAATAAACATTTAAAAACAAAAAAAAATCATGGAATTTGAAAATACATAAATAGTTTGGCTGTTCTAATTTCATATGACAACATAGCTTATTTCCAGAGATTCATTCAATCATAAATATAACCAGTTTTTTAGTTCACTAAAGTTTTTATTTTCAACAAAACAGATGGATACATCTAACTTATTTCATAGAGCTTCAGGGTGTGGGGGTAGAACACATGCTAAAACCAAATCAGATTCTTTGCAAGAATAACATTTACTATTTCATTCTAGACATTACCTAAAACTAGGAGGTTGAAGTTATCAACACATAACTTCAAAGCTATGTATCACTACTGCTACAACACACCCCACTTATGCTGCTTAAAGGTTGGAATGAAAACAAAAAAACTGGTTTTATTTAGTTTTTACAAGCTTTTACCATCACATGTGTTTCTGTGCCATAACTTAATCTTTTTTCTTTGGTTGCAACTAACAAGTAATCTATGCAAATGAACAGTTGGAAACATCTTAATGTCAGACTGAAAGGAATGAGACAGGTATTCTGGAAAGAAATAGTATTCAAACGTGATACAAAGTAACTGATTCTTTGCATGAAGATTAATGAACAACAATCTACATCACAGAAAGGGCATACACAAAGTAAAGAAAATTCATTTTAACATTCAGAAAAAAATGTATAATTTTCCCAAAAGTTCATATAGTTAACGGCCTGGATAGCCAATCTCATGCTATAATTACCTCTAGCTAAATTAATTCCCTCATAATTGCCTTGACAATCAATTTCATCATTTTGTATTTCAAAATTGGAATGAAACACACTTGACTGACCATTATCAAAAATCATGCCATTGTTTAAAATGTTGAGTGAACCAGAAGTCGTGAATTAACAAAAGGCTTTTACTTTCTTAAAAATTAGTTTCAGTACTAGCTGAACACCAAATTAATCATGTGAAAAATAACATTAAAAAATGATTTATATAGCTTCAACTTTCCTGAGAACAGTTCCTAAATTAGTTTTATCAAAAGGACCAATCACAAACAAAAGTAACAAAATCTATACACTTTTCAGACTGAGGAAATTTAGAAAGATTGAAGAAAACCCATTTGTTGACAACAACTAGAGACAAAAAAAATGCTTGTTGGGGATTTGCTTTGCCAGGTTATGAACTGAGTATTTCCTGCTATGAAGTGTTTTCAAGTCATTACATTTGTCAACAGGATCTTATAGATTTGGACTGTAATTTGTCCAGGGCACCATTAAAGTCACCAGTCAGAACACCCGCTCCTTGACCTATTTCTGCTATTATAACTGCAGAAGGCAAAGGGTCCCCTAACACGCTGTCGTGGTTTAGCCCCAGTCAGCAACCCGGCACCACGCAGACGCTCGCCCACTCCCCCCTGGTGAGACCGGGGAGAGAATCAGAAGAGTAAAAGTGAGGCAACTCATGGTTTGAGATAAAGGCAGTTTAACAGGTAAAGCAAAAGCTGCACACAGAAGCAAAGCAAAACAAGGAATTCATTCACTCCTTCCCATGGGCAGGCAGGTGCTCAGCCGTCTCCAGGAAAGCAGGGCTCCATCACGTGTAAGGTTACTTGGGAAGACAAACGCCATCACTCCCAATGTCCCCCCTTCCTCCTTCTTCCCCAGCTTTATATACTGAGCATGACGCCATATGGTATGTGATATCCCTTTGGTCAGTTGGGGTCAGCTGTCCCGGCTGTGCCCCCTCCCAGCTTCTTGTGCACCCGGCAGACAATGAGAGAGCTGAAAAAGTCCTTGACCAGTGTAAGCGCTACTTAGCAACAACTAAAACGTCTCCACAGTATCACCACTGTTTCCAGCAAAAATCCAAAACACAGCCCCATGCTAGCTACAACGAAGAAATTTAGCTCTACCTCAGCTGAAACCAGGACAGTATCCACCCCTTATTCCATACCATTTACATCATGCTCAGGTTCCACACTATCCAATACAACCTCATTAACTACCACCCCCTTTCCCATCCTTTGATAAAATACACAGGTATCATTTAGTCCACGGCTTTGGTCTCCATCTGTTCTTGTGGTCACACAGGACAGGAGAGGTGGTGTGTTGCGTGGAGTTACTGGGCACCAAAGCCAGCTCAGGTCGGGTCACTGCTGCACTTGCACTGCTTCCTGAAAGGCTTGTCCTGCATTGGTTCGGGTGGTTCCTGCTGTGGTAATTCCTGTAACATGCAGCTCAAATCACAGGTTACAACAGTTTAAAGGTATATCCATTACAATCTCCACCCCTGGGCCCTTTGGGCCAGACTATAGGTTTTAACATTGCAATGAACTCCTCCCCTTGCTCCCAGCCTGGCTAGCAACAAGGGGTTTCTGCTATAGTAATTTCCATAATATGTCACTCAAATCCCGGGTTAGAACAATTTAAAGGTATTTCCATTACAATCTCCGTCCCTGGTCCATTTGGATCAAACCATCAGGTTTAGCTCTGGTTTGGACTTATCCACAGACTGTAGTCCTTCAGGGTGGTACCTGCTCCAAGTGGAGCCTTACCCAGGAGCCACAGTCTCTCCAGGGGCACACCTGCTGCAGCACAGATTCATTCAGAGCCACAGTCGCTTTGAGGTGCACCTGTTCCAGCGTGGCCTTCTGCATGGGCCTCAATGCTTTCAGAGCTATACCTGCTCCAGCATGGCCTTACCCACAGCTGCAGTCCCTCCAGAAGTAAACCTGCTCAAGACAGCCTTGCCCATGGCTGTAGTCCCTCCAAAGCCTGCTCCAACATGGCTTTGCCAATGGCTTCAGTTCCTCCAGAAGTAAGCCTGCTCCATTGTGGGCTTGTCCACAGCCATGCACTTTGAGGTGCTCTGGCATGACCTCATGCACAGCCACTGATGCTTCAAGCTGTACCTGCTGCAGCACGGACTTATCTACAGCCACAGACACTTCGAGGTGTACCTTCTCCAAGATGGATTTATCCTTGGGCTACAGTTGCCTCAGAGGTATACCTGCTGTGGCACAGACATAACCAAGGCCACAGATGCTTCGAGATATACCTGCTCTCGCACGGGCTTATACACAGACACAGATGCTTTGGGGTGTCCTGCTCCCACATGGACTCATCCACAGGTCACAGTCCCTTTGACTCGAGTTCACACTGGAGTTCCAGCCTGTCCAGTGCAGCAGCACAGAAACAACAGCTGGGCCCTGGCCATCTGCCAGCCCAGGCGCATCGCCATGGCTGTTATCAGAATGTTCCCAGGCCCAGCAGGGTAAGGTGATAAGCAGTACAGCAAGCAGTGAAAGCGAAAAGTGCCACTAATGAGCACTAGATTTTAAGCCATACGGTAAGCTGGCAAGCCCCATAGCAAGCACAGAAGCCTGCCAATTAATAGCTAAATAGCAATAACCGCCATCTATAAATTCCATCTAGCACATTCCAATCAAATCTGTCATTATCTCAAACCTTTTGGTCCCCACATTGGGCACCAAAACGGACTGTCGTGGTTTAGCCCCAGTCAGCAACCCGGCACCACGCAGACGCTCGCCCACTCCCCCCTGGTGAGACCGGGGAGAGAATCAGAAGAGTAAAAGTGAGGTAACTCATGGTTTGAGATAAAGACAGTTTAACAGGTAAAGCAAAAGCTGCGCACAGAAGCAAAGCAAAACAAGGAATTCATTCACTCCTTCCCATGGGCAGGCAGGTGCTCAGCCGTCTCCAGGAAAGCAGGGCTCCATCACGCGTAACGGTTACTTGGGAAGACAAACGCCATCACTCCCAATGTCCCCCCTTCCTTCTTCTTCCCCAGCTTTATATACTGAGCATGACGCCATATGGTGTGGGATATCCCTTTGGTCAGTTGGGGTCAGCTGTCCTGGCTGTGCCCCCTCCCAGCTTCTTGTGCACCCGGCAGAGCCTGGGGAGCTGAAAAAGTCCTTGACCTGTGTAAGCGCTACTTAGCAACAACTAAAACGTCTCCACAGTATCACCACTGTTTCCAGCAAAAATCCAAAACACAGCCCCATGCTAGCTACAATGAAGAAATTTAACTCTGCCTCAGCTGAAACCAGGACACATGCGAGAATGAAATTCAGGCACTTTTAGTCAGTGGATAGACAACCAAAGGCCACAATATTTGAAGTCTTCTTTTAATGGCAACATGTCAAAGCTTTTCAGAGGAAAAGTCTGTGTGCTTTTTTTTTTTGAGGATATCTCCAGAAAGCCAAGAGATCTATACCAGTTGTCCTCTTTAGCACTATATCTGGTGCGAGACTGCTAAGCTCTTGTAGTGAGATACTAGCAAACATGTATCCTGATCTTTATCTGGAAGAGTGGAGAAAGATCAGCTTTTACTGCTGTACTTTTTAACCATGCAGCTTTCCTCTTTTTCATTAGGAACACACCTGCATTCAGGTTACTAGTGTTAGGTATGCTGCTAGTAGCAAGTTGTTCCAACTGAATAACATAATCATCTCACATCAGAATACTCAAATTGAAGCTTGAAACAGCCACTCTCCTCCTCCAGAGGGATGTTGTGATTTATCGAACATATATGATTATATACACGGTTCTTTTCTGGGTTAAGTATAGGTGGCCTGCCCACCTGGATAAAGTCCAGTGTTAATTGTCATTTTTGGCAAGAATGGTGATGTGTCATGACCCTGAGGCCAAGTTAGTGCCTACTTGTTCTCGCCTTCACTCCACAAGCTTTTGTTGTCCTCAATAGCTCCAGGAGCTCCATCTCTCATCTTAGATAGATGGAAAGGAAGGGTCAGTTTATTTACAAATCATCGTAACAAACTTCAATCAAACATTAAGATTTTACAATATTTTTGTTTTGCTAACATATGTATCATGTCTACTGAAGAAAATAAAGCTCGATTTGGCAATTGATGAGCTAGCTTTTCCTGATGGGAACTAGAAAGTCCAAGTACTTTTAGTAATTCATAATTGCCCTGATACTATTTTCCACATACACCTAGAAGAAATCCTATAAATTTAATTATATTAGCATTGGTCAGTTCCTACTGTTTTAGGTGTTGATATTTCCTAACCTTTTCTGTCACTGCATCCAAAGATTTTGATTTACCTTCATATCTGTGATGTCAATGACAAGTGCTTGGTCTTCTTTCAGTTTGTATAGTTCATTCTGCTCATCCTTCAGCAGGAGCTCTCAGAATACTACCCAGCCCTCCTTTTTTGCCTCTTCAACTAACATTTCACATAAGTGATTGTGTCTTTTAATCCTGGCATCCTGTACTTCTAGGCAGTATCCAATACTGTGGGCGCAAGACTCAAACTCTGCTTGACAGCATCGACAAGATTTAGTTTGACTGTCCCGTCTACCCCTTGCTAAGAATTCCTTTGTTGGTAGATTTTGGCTCTTAGTTGTAGTGCGGTGTTAAGCTTTCTGTGGGGAATGCCCCAATAAAACTCATATGAGTTGTTGCTGATCTTATCCTTCTTGAAGTTGAAAATACCAGAGTCCTGGAATGCTAACCTGGTCCAGTTTTCAAATTCCTGTTTTCTCCAGTTACAGGGCCTCAGAAAGATGACTTTTGGAGCTGGTATCTTCAACTTTGAGACCAGTTCCTCACCACCCAGCAATTCAGATATCACCATGACTGTTCCTGGGTCCCAGATAGATGGAACTTCTCCTTTATCCCCTCCTGCTGAAATTCATAGTTTTTCAAACTCTCTCTCAAGTCCCTCTTCTTGAGCCACCGCTCATACTATCTTGCCTGAAGACTGGCAATTCTGTGCAGTCTGATCTGTACACTGGGAATTAAACCTGACAGTCTGGTGATACCAAGCCTCCATCCCAAGTGCTAGAATATAGGATGGCATCACATGTACTTGATGGAAGATGTAATCATTCCTTGATGGCCACTCAGACTGCCCAGTCAAGGATTTCTAGGTATGTAGTTTTCACATCGGCCTGGTCTGCCAAGTAGATTGGTCTAGAGATAGCATATCCTTTCAAGATGTCCACCTCCTGGAATAGCTTTAAAGAAGCATTCCCTATCTATTGTAGCAAGTCCTTTACTTTCTCCAGGAGTTCTGGTTTTGATATTCCTCTCCATGGGTCTTCCCTTAGGCCCAGGTATTTCTCAGAACCTTCTGGTTCAATCATTATTGAGGGGAGTGCCATTAATCATCCATGCTGGACAGTCATTAATGGTGTATGAATCTTCTGTTGGCTGAAAGTAAAAGCTGTGGCACTTTTCTCCCTGGGTCTTCAGGCCAGTAATATCACAAAAGACTTCCAATATTTCAGTATTTTTTCTGCATGCCTTCCCATGAACCACTTAACAAAACCAAGTCATCCATGAAAGCCATAGTTGTTATACTCTTCGAGCAGTGTTAGAACCCACTTCCTTCTTCCACCTTACACAGCAGAGGGTCCACAGATAAGTTGAATAATATCAGGGAAAATGGATCACCTTGTTTTACACCAGTCCGAATCCCAATAAGATCTGACTGTTCATTCTTCAAATCAATTTGGGTGGTAATGTTATAATGTAAGTTAGTAACCAGGGCAATAATATGACTGTCCATGCCCTTCTGTTTAACGGCCAAAACAATGTGATAATGGCTCATGGTGTGGAAGGTGTTTGCTAGATCAACAAAGATTAACCTCCAGGGTCAATGTTCCCTTTTAGCACTACAAATCAAGTGCTGTAGTAGTTTTAGAATTTCCAAACATCTTGCTGATCTTATAAACCCCCTTTGTCTGGTATTAGTGGTGGATGCCTTAGTCAACCTTGCTGTTAAGATCTTTGAAAACAACCTTAAGACAGCTGAACTGATGGTAATTGGCCACCAATTATTGATATCCTTCTAGCAAGGCAGATTTTGATATTAGCACAGTCTGACATTCTATTACCACATCCAGTATAATTCCCAACACCAGCCATAGATTGAAAATTTCCATTAACTGGGTACAGTGAGGCTCAACCTTAATGAGATCCCTCAAACCAAACCTATCTGGTCCTGATCCACATTCTTACTCATCTCTCTGATGTTTTTTCGAGATTTCTTTTGCCATAACCATGGCTCCGAAAGCTGAGTTGTCAATTCCCACTTCGACTTGAAAACTTCTATCTAGTGGGTTACCATACCTCAGGGATTTTACATCATCCAGGATGATACTGGCAAGTTTCCCTCTACCCAGGTAAAGCATATGCTAGAATCATAGGAATTACCCCCACTTCTTGGCCCTCTTCTTCATCCACTCCTTTGGTAGTTCAGAAGGAGCAGCCCTACGGGCCAATTGGTGTTTCTATACCTGGCTCACCTTCAACAGAGTGAACTTCATAAACAGGCAAGAACAGTAGTCTTCCAACACCTCAGCAATCAATACTGATGGATCTTCCTTCCCTTCGTTCACCTTTTGCAAACTTCCCCAAAGGATGGGCAGTTTTTCAGATGTCAAACAATCAGAAATCACCCTCCTATAATGGGACCTCAGTCCTCCCTCGACATGCAATCCAGTGTCTACAGGATGTTCTCCCTCTTTTTCTAGATGTTTTCTCAATTCTTGATCTTTTCCCTTCTTTTCTCTGAACTTTTATGGAATCCTCTTCTCTTACCACTTATCCGCTTTGCTGTTTTTGACGGACTATGTTCCACAATCTACTTATTGATGGTCTTACTTCCCTCATACTGTTTATCCCATCTCTGCAGCAACTCCACCTCCTCCTCCATCCAGCACTGCTGGTGTACCTCTCCTTCAGTACCTTCTTTTAAGTGGGAGACACTAATCTGCTCCATGCGATTTGAATTCCAGACACTTCAATAAGAACAAACAAGCAGGTCAACTATTCTTTATTCTAAAATATACACCTTTAAAATTAGAATTTACCAATTACTGTGGAATGGAGAAATAAATATTATTTGGATTAAGAACAGCACCTGAATTATCTACTGAATTACATCTGAGTGAAGGTGAGTTTCTCACAATTGTTGTTTTGTTTCAGACTGATTACTTAGCACAAACACACCTGTGTACCATCTCAGATCATTTCCAAACCACCCAAGCATCAACACATAACCCAGGCTGTTAGGTGTGCTGTTTGGGCTGGGATAAAGTTAATTTTCTTCATTGTAGCTGGTACAGTGCTGATGGCACATTGATGTTTTAGTTGTTGTTAAGTAGCGGCTCAGTGTCCCTAAATAGTGTCTATACTAGTCAGGAACCTCTCCAGCTTCCCATGCTCTGCCAGGGGCACTAGAAGCCAGGAGAGGAGGGGTCACAGCCAAGTCAGCTGATCCAAACTGGCCAATGGGATATTCTATATCATATGACATCATTACCAGTATATTAACTGGGGGAGTTGGTTGGGGGTAGCAGTGATTGCAGCTCAGGAACTGGTGGTGTTGGTCAGCGGGTGGTAAGCCATTGCATCATTTGGGGTTTGTTTTGGTTGTTTATACCCCCTCTCCCTGGGTTTTGCCTCTCTCGTTATTTTCCTTTTCATTATATTGTTGTTGTTTTAGTTTAATTATTAAACTGTTCTTATCTCAACCCACAAGTTCTCTCACTTTTACCCTTCTGATTCTCTCCCCCATCCCGCCAGTGGGGGAAGTAAGCAAGCGGCTGCATGGGGCTTAGTTGCCAGCTGGGGCTAAACCACAACAAAGGAATTATAAACTTGGATATAGATTAGCCAAAAAAACTAAGAAGCTGAGTCTACTATCTCTATTCTCTTCACAATCTGTGGACATGCAAGAACACACATCTAAAGTCACCACTCCCCACCACCGCCCTTACCATCAGTAAGTAAAATTAGAAAAATAAGGAATATTTCCTTAAAATTAAACACGTGCTGGTAGTGAAAGTCACTGTAATAGCATGACTCCTAACATCCAAATTTTCAATAGAGGATAGGTATTGTAAAATCCATAGCTCTGCCAAATGTACTTCCTTCCCAGGCCACTCACACTGATTTGTTGAAATAAACTTGTATGCAGCTCTTGCCTTTATAAATTATTCAGCTGTTACAGTAAACAATTAGTGTCAAACCCCTTCATTATAAGGTGAGTATATTTTTCTCATCCTTATCATCTCCAGAAGCAGATAATGAGGTGAACTCTGTGGCCCCTGTTGTTATTGCCAAGATATTTAAGTCCCAGACACGACACCTGCATCTCATAACACCCTGGAGAAGTACTCTGCAGCACCTAGGAGAGTAAGAATTAATTTATTTTGTGGGGATGGTTTCTGTTCAGAATATTTCTACAGCATTAAACACAAAGTTAGACTTTTTAAATACCTGACCTTACTGGGTCAGTCCTCCCATTTGTGAAATCAGACCACACTCTGGTGGGAAAGAATGAACTGCCTCCACTGGGGAAATATTTTCAGAACCGGCACACAGGCAGCACGAAGTGGCAGAGATCTTGAGTTTTCTGCCCTAGGGTGTACTAGGTACCAGTTCAAAGATACTCTCCTAGTGGGGCACTGCAGCTCCAGGGTGCCTTTTTTACAAAGGGATTGCAAAATGAGGCAGTCTCACGGACTGAACTGATTGTCTTGAAAAACTTTGTTTCATGGAATGAGTGAATGAATAACCTACTATGGGTGACAACTTGTCAGCTCGTCTGGATGCACCGTCTTACATGTGTCTTGCAAACCTAGGAGCTTCCCTCTTCTCATTAGCTTGCATTTATTGGGGTAGAGCTATAGCATGAACTAAGCTCATGTACAGATAACTCCTTCAAAGAAGCTATGATAAAAGTGCATCCTTATATTTATTCTAACTTTATGTCCAAGTGTTATTATTGTCAGGCACCTTTTGTCAGAAGTGTCAAACTGTCACGAACATTTCTCAGTAAACTCCTAATGCCCCTGCTAAGTAGGTGTAAATTGAGGCTAAATAAATAGCAGAAAGAACCGCTTCTAAGTACTTCTATTAGTGAAAGCACTGCATGCAGGGCGCTGGAAATTATTATTGCAGAAAGCTTTGCTACAGTATATTTTTGTCCCCTATCACAGCTGCCAGCCATGCTATATCACCCTTCCCGTCCTGTTAGCTGCATATAATTTTAAAATATACAAAGCTGCGGATGAGATTCTGTTAAAAGAACGGGGAGAAAGGCTGTGTTTTGCACTCTTCACACAAAATTTGGTATTCCAGTACAGATGGACACGAGGCAGTCAAAAGCAATTGTAAAGGTTACAGTTTTTGTGCAGAGTAGGACTTCAATTTATCGGTCTTGATAATTCAGTTATTTTGAAGCTTAACAGTATTATCACATGAAGGCAGAAAAGGTCAGAAAAACAAGTACAAATACTGAGTATACTCCAAAGTTTCTGAATAATTCTTATATCTAAAAATTCACATTAAAAATTGATAAATATGCAAAATGCATGTAAAATAATGAACAACTGAAAAAAAATCCTTGACTCATACAATCAAACACTTGCAGAAGAGAAATCTGCAGATACACAGGCTGGCATTTAAGAAGAATTGAAGAGTGAGACACAGAATAAGTTCCATGTTTCCTGCCTTTTATTTCATGTAACCAGAATATTTGACGTGGTTTTTGTGTTGTTTTGTTAGTTTATCTTTTAAAAGCCTGTTTTGATATTTGAGATTGTCTGCTCCAAGAAAGGAAGAAAAGAACTAATGTTAGTAGACTAGCTGGAATATTACCAGAGCTATCCATCAATCCACTGTAAATCCTTATAGGACTGAATCTGTCACCCAGGTTTTTTTGTATGTATTTGTTTTAAGAGCACCCCATCATAAAGTTACTTACTGTAAGTGTAATATAACATTAGTCACATCATCACATCGCAAAGACTAAGTAGATTCCTTATTTCTTCTTGGGGGGAAATCTCAAGTTATTTAGGAAATAATTTCCCACACCTGCCAATCTTTCATGCCCCATATTAATTATTTGTCTTCATTTGTAGCCTTAAGAGATGCATAAAACAAGGAAAAGATACAGGAATATGTAAAATAAGTTAAGGTAACAGATACACGAACTACTCAGGTACTCTGAGATCCTTTATCACTGTGCTGAACTTGTATTTGCAGAAACCCCAGCTTCATTAAAACAGTACCCCTTTTGTCAAAACATGTCTGGTACATACAGCTGAAAAAAATGCTGTCTGAAAACTGCAAGTCATGAGAAACAGCAGCAAAAGGAAGAGATACAAAACCAATTTTAATTCTGCCATTCACAAGAAGTCACATTCCTTGGGTACATTGTTTCTGAAGGCATGTGTGTAAGCCAGCAGATCAGCTCCCAGGGACAGCACATCACATCTCTGCAACCCTTACTCATTAAGTTAGATATTTGCAAGCCTAGCTAAACAAAATTACACATCAGAAACTTTCATGAGTTAACTGAGAGGGTGGTCAGGCAACCTTTTATAGCTGTAAAGAGGACTGAAACTACAGGCAGTTCCAAAAGTTCCAAGGGCCACTGCCCTCTCTCATTTTGGTACAGAGGGAGCTCAGCTTCAGGAGACTACATTGTAGAGCTCTGGATCAGTCAAAAATCCCTTTAAGAGAGTTGGCCAAGCCTAAGCCTCTGAGCTCCTCTCTGACTTAACACCTGATGTGCTTTCATAGCTGTGATTTTGCAACTCAGATGGCTTTTTGTCTCCTCTCACAGGATAACATTACTCCCTCAAAACTCACACTGGTTGTCACAGTTCCTATTCCTTAGGCCATCTGGCCCTGCATCTGCTGCTGCCCACTTATCATCCCAACAACCACTGCTCAGGCTTCTCCTTCCCCACCTGGCTCCTCTTTACAGCCAACAAATCACCAGTAGTTGCTACTTAGATCAAAGCTAGCTACAGTGCTTGATGGACAAGATGCCCCAACAGAAGTTACTACCTTTACCTACCGAGTTTGCCTTGCTTAGAAAACAAAAATACTGAAGAACCAGAGGTCCAAGTCTCTGTAGAACCTTTTTCAACTACAAAACACCTTATAGGCATGCATGGCCAATCTCTTTTACACAACACATAGAAGGAAGAGCTGAAAGAAAACACTCAGAGACACATATGCATGGTATTTCTCTCTGAGGAGTTGCTCTCCTCTCTATACATTACACTACACTAAATTCACAGGCCAGGACACTGTTCCTTTCCTGAATCAAACCAGGCTGAATTACCTCAGAAATGAATAATAGTCTATTGCATAAAACAAGCCTTCCTAGAAGGGGCTTGGCTCCTTTGTTACAAGTGCTGGAAATGTGAATAAGGTAAAGGAGGAAGATAGCAACACAAAAGAAAAAAGCTCATGGGCAAAGTGCTTTTAATGTTGCCTAAAGGGCTGATGACAGGGTTTCTGTTATGAGGCTAAACAGAACTTTTCACAAGTGGTCAGCAAAGATCATGTTTCTAATTCTCTGCTACTGAGACTGAATTTCAGTTTGCTGAAATGCTAAATACTCCCCCCTGTATCTGAGGTTAGTAGGAGATAGATTTTAAAAGCAAGGAGTGGGATAAAAATGCAGAATACTCTAGAAATGGATAAACTCATGGTCTGGAAGCACCCCATATACAAAGAGGCAAGGCAATAGCTTGCAGCATGGCAATAATTTATCTAAAGTGTCTGTAAACCTGCTTTTTCCATACAGCAGACATAAGCAGCTTATTTTCCAGCAAAAGAAAAATAAATTAGCTTAACATCTGCCTGATAAGCACATTTGGACAGTTACTGTGTAAGAAAAAAAAACAGTCAAGCTAAATCTACCATAATTAGTTCAGTGCCTATGCACTACAACAGTGATTAGCATAGAAAAGTATGTGCAAAATTAAGCCTCACATATCTCCATATTCAAATACTGTGATTGAAATAAGGCCTAAGCTACACAGTAAACAACAACAAAATGTGCCTGTTGATTTGCTAAATACACTTTATTGTGCCCTGAGCAAAATGGAGTTATAGCAACACACACAGCTAGAAATTTCAAAAGAGTTTGGCAAATTAGGATTCCACAGACAACCTTAATTCTTGTATTTCTTAATGCTCAACTTAGACCTTAGGCTTTTTTCAATGTAGTTTTATGTCAGGAGATTTTCAGCCTTTGTAGTAAACAAACAAAAGGAGGAAAGATTCACCACATTTTCATACCAAGTGCAGAGATCAATTAAAACAGGACCACTGGACGAGACAGAGCAAACCAGGAGCTGAGGTGACCCTCTGCAGGTAGGGTTCTCCCTGATAGGGCACCATCCCACAAGACCCACACCAAATCATAGTAACAGGGTCTATCCACGGTCCTAAAAGTAACAAGCCAGCCAGTCCCAGGATCTATGCAACAGAGTCAAGTCAGGAATAGCAGGAGACAGGGCCAAAGACAGGACTGAAGAGAAGCCACCTACCATGCAGATCCTAAGTTCACCGAGGAGTCAGAGCCTGAAACCAGGCTGTAATATAGATCCAAGGTGCATTCAAGAGACAACGGTACCCTTAATACAGGTTCAAGGCACAAATAGGAGACAAAACTGCCATACTACATAGGTTTAGAGTCTATCTAGAAAACTCATTCAGTGAGACAGGCATGAAGCTGAACAAGCCTCAGAGATTATCTAGCTACCTCAGCCTGAGTTCAAATGGACCCATGGGCAGGGCCAGGGCCAGGGCCAGGTAAGGCCATTAAAGCAATTAAGGCAAATTAACCCACTCAGGGCCCTGGCATCACAGCAAACAGGGATTATGAGCAGGGTCAGAATTTTCTAAACCACCTCTTTTCATGCCAACAAAGAGTTAATTGATTCATAAATTGGCAAGCTTTTCCTGGGTTAAATATGCAGCTCTAGTTATGGTCAGAGCAGCTTCTACACACGCACATGAAAATTGCACTAGTAAGAGAATAATAACATGGTCAAATCAGGGTGGATTTTTATCAAAGTGGCAAGAGGCACACCCTTGATCCCAGGCTCCTGCTGTGTCCTTTGCCTACCTTTTTAGCATGCTGACTTGTGAAGACACAGCATTTGCTGTGTCTGCTCTATAGCTATGTGCGTGCTGGCTGATAGTTAACAGGGTTAATAGTCAGTTCCTCTGCTCCCCCTTAGACAAGATGGTAACTTCATTTTTCTCCCCTACACAGGTGATGACTTGTCCTCGTTTTGGCTGGGATAGAGTTAATTTTCTTCATAGTAGCTAGTGTCAGGCTGTGTGTTGGATTTGGGCTAAAAACCGTGTTGATGATGTGGAGATGTTTCAGTTGTTGCTTACACTAGTCAAGATGTTTTTCAGCTCCCCGTGCTCTGCCAGGCGCACAAGAAGCTGGGAGGGGACACAGCCGGGACAGCTGACCCCAACTGACCAAAGGGATATTCTATAACGTCTGACATCATGCTCAGTATACAAAGCTGGGGGAAAGGAGAAGGAAGGAGGGGAGGGGGAATATTTGGAGTGTTGGTGTTCCCAAGTAACCATTACATGTGATGGAGCCCTGTTCTCCTGAAGATGGCTGAACACCTGCCTGACAGTGGGAAGGGGTGAATGATTTCTTTATTTTGCTTTGCTTGTGTGCACGGCTTTTGCTTTACCTGTTAAATTGTCTTTATCTCAACCCAAAAGTTTTCTCACTGTTGCTCTTCTGATTCTCTCCCCCAACCCACCATGGGGTGAGTGAGCGAGTAAGCAGCTGTGTGGCCTTAGTTGCCTGCTGGAGTTAATCTACAACATAACTTTTACAAAATCTATGATTATTTGATATCCTTGAAACCTATGGAATTGGCACTTGGAGACAAAAGCAGTAGGTACTAAAATGACAGCATGACGGAAGAGGTCTTGCTTCATTACAAACCAAGTAAAAATACATCAGCCATGAAGCAAGTAGCCAACATAGTAAATTTCAGACTAAAAACTTCAGCCTGTCAGTGGCCTATGGAATTAGAATTTATACTATAAGGAAAATATTACACATCTGTTCTCCCCTGTCTTATCATCTTACACTAGTATTTCCTTGAAATAATTGAAATCAAATAATCATGTAAGAAAACTGCCACAAGCATTGATAAAATATTAGATCAGTACGCTATAATAAGACCAATTACACTACAAAATTTAACCTAGTAATGCCATATCAAAAATATCAACCACTATTAAAATAAAAGTGTGATGAAAAGCAGCCTTTATGTTAGGACTCTGTTTTACACTAAGTGAATAACAGATGTAGTAGCAAATATAATTATTAATGATTCCAAATTAGGAAGTATCAGACAGAAAATATTAGGTTTTTGTGTCCTAGATTGTGAAGTTGATTCTTCTTGATCTTTAATATGACTGCTGTACTTCTTAGATACTTTCATTTTTCAGATTTTCATCCACAGTAACTCCATGCATCTGGAGTAAACAAAAATAAAGTGCAAAAAACCCTCTAACTTATGCTGTATGAGGAAGTAAATTCACAAGCTTCATATAGTATTAAAATAGTGTTATGTAATAGTGATGTAGAAATTTTAGTCTGTGAAGACCTTACAGTATTTTCTGCATGTTGGACGTTGTAAGTCTGTCCACAAACAGGCAGCACTATATTATATATTAAAAGTAGCAAAGCTTGTTAAAGTAGTCTTGGAAATGTGATTTACATTACAACAAGCTGTAGAAAAGTATTTATTGCTTCTCTGAACGCTCATCTATCCAACTGGTTTCACTCTACTACTTATTTTACATACACTACTCTTAATATTTTAATCTTTGCAAAATTCCCCTGGAATCTTATTCTGGAAAGACCATATTGACAGAAACCACAGTGAGGAATTCTCACAGCATTCGCTAAAATACATTAAAGTGTTCTCACAAAATAGCTTCCTAAAGTGTGTGGCTTCTCAAATACATCGATGCCGTAATTTATTAAACCAAAGAAAAATGTGGGTTATTTATTGAGTGCCAATGTAATCAGTCAGTTAACCAAATACTGCTTTTGTCAGTCAGCCCTCAGCATGTACTGGTGCATGGTGTTGTTCCTCCCCAGGGACAGGACTTCACACTTCCCCTTGTTGAACTTCATAAGGTTCCTGTCAGCTCACTTCTCCAGCATGTCAAGGTCCCTCTGGATGGCAGCATGACCCTCTGGTGTGTCAGCCACTCCTCCCAGTTTTGTGGCATCAGCAAACTGCCTGAGGGTACACTCTGCTCCATCATCTAGATCTTTAATGAAGATGTTAAACAGGGCTCGGCCCAGTATTGACCCCCTGGGGTACACTGCTAGTTACTGGCCTCCAACTAGACTTTGTGCCTCTGCTCACCACCCTCTGGGCCTGGCCATTCAGCCAGTTTTCAGTCCAACTCAGTCTCTGCTTATCCAGCCCGTACATCACGAGGTGGTCTCTAAGGATCTTATGGGACGCAGTGTCAAAGGCCTTACTGATCCTTAAGGATCAGTTTTCTTGGGCCTCTCTTCCCTCTGGGGCCTTATCCCATGAGACTCTTCCAAGCAGAACGTTTAAGAGGCCAAATTCTGCTCTCCTGAAGTCCAGGTTTGTGAGCTTTCTATTTTCCTGTTGTTTTAACTATTTGAAGACTTTCTGGTGGAGTTTAACGACCATCGGAATGGATGGAGGATCAGAAGGTCAACTGCCTGTGGCTTTCTCATTCTGATTAGCAGGTTTATACACTTTATTTTTTTGTGTATATATAAACATTGAGGTCCAGCACATAAGTCTCCCAAATCCTATTTGCAGTGCTATGAAACAGATGGACAGAAAAGCTGTTGAAAATATTAGTAAGTTGTTATGAACCAGGTGCAGTTTCTCAGTATGTACTTACTTAGCATTAAGGTTTAGAAAAACACCCTGATGAATTATTCCTATATTTGTCCAGAATACAAAAAGTGAAAGATGCCTGTCAGAAACCTCCTCCTTACAGCAGTGGTTGCGACTTCAGGGTAGGTTTTTTTGATCAAACAGATAAACCTGTACTTTGTGAGAGAGACACAGCCAGACAATATAAAAATCTAACAAGTACAATGCAACTTGGTACCTCAGTTGAAAGAAGCTAGTGCCTGCTACTATAACTGAGACAAGCTGAAAATCACAGAGAAGGAAAATTAAATGATTGCTTTACTTTAGAGAATTAAATGACAACTTGTGTAGAAATGTTCCCCAACTTTTTTCTTTTTGTGTTTACTTATTTACTTATTCATCAACATCCAGAAACTCAGGCATGTTAGTAGTAATAGTAGAGTCAAAAAGACTCTAAAAACATTTAAAATCTGCTCCCCAAATGCATTTGTTGTAACTTCGAAATCTCTTTTCAGAATTCAAGGTGTTTCTTGGTCCCATAGGATGAAGAAAGATATTACTAGCATATGTAAGAAGTATATGTCAGAATGTCTCTTATTCTACTGAAAATAAATACTTAGCAGTACTTTCCAACATGTTTCCACATGGTGGAAGTAATGGATTTCTTATAACTTCTAAAGAACAAAGATGATCGAAAATGTTATTATCAAGTAAGCATTCTATGATGCTACTACAAACAAAAAATTCTCTATACAATAGCAAAAAATTTCTGCAGGTACCTGTTTTGTACTCAGAGTGTTTAGCAGTATCTTGATTTCTTTCAGATATTCTCAGTTTTTTCTTGGGAGATACCCCAAACTTTTGCTTTAGAAGGTAAACAGATCACACATCAACACTTTGGTGGTGTCACTTTAGATAGAACAGTCCAGCAATGTCTCCAGTTAGAAGTTCCATTTAACATGATTCAACCTTAAATATATGTCTCAAATTGATTCCACTAACAATTTTCTACTTTTTAATGCATGCATTGTTCAATGCAAGACAAAATTCAGTATCCAGAAATATCTGCTGTCAGGAGCTCAGCTGCTGTCAGGGACACACTAACTTAATTATCTCATGTCCAATAATTGCATCTATGAGTTTTCCTAAATATTTTCAGAATATTTCTCTTTGCAAGTGAATTAATTAAATGTGTAGTAAATGGTAATGTTTTCCCCTTCTATACCCTTCTAGGTGCCACACCCTTCTAAGGTGAACACATTTGTATGTATCTGAAATGTGATTCCTAACATATACAAAGTGATGTCATGAAGATCAGGATCAATTGTCCCATATTGCTTACGGAAAACCATTTATACCAAAATATGATTTTACAAATTAATTCTGATTTTGAACTGATGCTCATAGTTTACAGAAAACTAAACATAATGGCTGGATAAATCTATATGCACATTTAATTTCCTGACTGGATTGAAATGTTATTTAAACTGAAAATCAGAAGAGAATTTACTGGAGATAATACTTCTTTTCCATTTTGTAAATGCCTTTTATTAGTACTGATTTTCCCAAAAGTTCTGTATGTTAAAACAGATTAATTTACTCATTTTTAATTATTTTGATCTTCAGGCTTCTTACACAAGACCTGTTAATTTCAATTCCATTTTCATTTGAGCCTTTATTGATTATTTCATTAATAGTTCCCTGCAAGTGAGGGAATGGATATTCCCACATCCGAGTCAAGAAATCATCACCCTTCTTTAATCCAGTTTTATGCTTAATAGGAAGTTAGTTAAACAGTGGAAGACCAAAAAAGTTACCTTTTTTCCTCTGTGGATTTAAATAATTGCAAAGGTAAATCAGGTCTGACAACAACATGCTAAAAATACCTCGCTGGCCTTCCTAGTGTAAAAGGGCAATACAACAGACTTGGGTTACCTAGAAGATATCCAAGATGTCCTTCTGCAGCTGAAACAGCTGGACTAGAGGAGGGAAAGGAGGAAAGGGAGGGAATTCGGGCATTATCCTCCTTAACTGGAATAATGACTAATCAGCATGCATAACACAGCAATGCATGCAATGTTTCCATATGAAGAATATGCTTGAAATATCCAGTCACTTGTATTTGGGCCTGCAGTGAGATGTTTTCCAAATATTCCCCGACCACTTCCACTTGCATAGTCTGTCTTAAACTCCAAAGTTAGATGTGGCAGGTTAGAAGGCATGAAGAAAATAAATTAAGCTGACAAAATAAATCACACAACACTTTCTAATACCATTAGCTGTCTGTACTTTGCTTCTGTGTTAAAGCCAATAGGACTGTCACAAGCCTGTGAGACTAGCAATTTAGAGCAGCTAATGGGATAGTCAATGTAACCACGCAAGCTGCTATAGCACCAGCTATTGGACATGTCTTGTTTACCCAACACTCTGCACTCTGAAGCCCTCTGCCGCCATTGTAACAATAAGGCATTCATCTCACTTTAGAAAGATAGAATGAGTACACATCTCTGTTGCAAAGCTCTGCACCCATGCACACATGCACTCACACAAAAAACAGGCCTAGTTTGTCTTTTAATGGGAATATCAAACAATTAAAACTAATTGCTATAATAGCATAGAGGTTATTTTAGGGAAGCAATTTTACCTTTTTTCCACTAAAAAAGTAGAATTCACAGGGAGCAAGATTTATAAATGGTTTACAGACTGTGCTGACCATGACTGCAATATCTAATCTCTATTTAAGAGGATCAAACATTTCCTGACATTTATTTTTGCATTTGATTATACTGAGTATATCTGAATAAGTACAAGACATTCATCTCTCAGTTAGCCGAGAACCAGAGCAGCCAGGTTTCTGTTCATTGACATTATTTTAAGAAAGTCTAATGTTAGACTTGAGGTTTCATTGGGCATTCATTTGTATTATGTTGTTAAAATTTTCACACTCTAAAATAGTTTCTGGACTTTAGTAGAACACAATACAATTTTTTAACTCTGCTTCATCACAATTTCCTCAATAACTAAACTCACAGTTCAGTTATAAATTATGCAAACACCTGAAAGATTTACTTGCTTTACATTGCAAGCCTCCTTCCCTGAACTGTGGCATCCAATGTGATCAATTTAGCTAGGAAAAGACATGTTCAACTTCTGGATTATACTAAAATAATCCCAAGCTTTTGAAAACTCTAACCCTACGTAGCCGCACAAGCATTTCATATATTCAGTCACAGATTTTCTGCTTAGAACTGACATAACCCAAGCCATTGAGAGGTAACATTCAGAACGGTAACTGAACAGCTCAAGGCTGCAATGGGGAGGAGTCATAGGGGATGGTTGTCTCCGATGACATTTAATCATAATGAGCAGAATCCAGGTTACTAGCAGAATATATCTGCATGAGTGTTATTGAATGAAATGTATTGAACAGAGTAAAAAAGGGTTAAAGAACATACAGAATTTTGTATAACTTCACAGAAATAAAGATCTTGAATTTACATTTTATTTTCTGCTCTTACAACTAGTCATTCATGTAAAATATTGAGACAGCAAATTAGGATGTAATTCATTAACCCAGTTGCTCTTGCCTCACTGGTAGAATTTTGGAGCTTTCAGAGGAATTGATCTTGGTTGCCAACAACACAATCAGAAATTCTGAAGTGAAGAACAGACTCTAAAGCATTTAGATCTTGTGCTTCTTCATGTTCACCCATTATGTATAATACAAAATGACATTGTGAGCCAGAAAAGAAGCTTCTTTCACCTTCTGCCCCTCCACGACTATATCCCCCGGTGCCCTGCTGAGTCACTGTGCTTCCAAATCTATGTAGGCAGGAGCCTCAGACGGTGCCCCAGGGCAGGCAGCATCCTCCCCCTTTGATTCCAGTCTTCTCTTTTACCCTCTCCTTTGCATTTGAAGTTTCATCAAATGAAATGAAACTTTAGCCCCATCCTAAAACTCAGGCCCAATACTTTGATATCATAGTTTGTAAATCCTTTGAGAGGCTTTCCTCAGTCCATATCAGAAATATGTTAAATGGCTCACACCCCTCAAGTGCCAGCCAGAACCATGCTTTTTGTTTCAACAGCAGCTGTAAAACTAGAAGAGGGAATGTTCCTTAAATCTGATAATTTCCATGACATCTATCACAACAGTCAATAGCACTTGAAGAAAAAGCATAGAAAGTAATCTATTTCCTGTGTTCAGAGAGGGAAAAAGAGATTTTTATCATGGTATTAGAAAACAAATATAAGCTGTTCCATGAAGGGAGGGGGAGGGGCCCACCTATTTTGAAGTAAATGCAGGCTATATAATATTAATTGCCGCTAATAATTGTCAAGGATTAGTAACATTAGTGAAAAGTGATTGTACTGAACTATATTACTAAGTACATTTGTTGATTTCTTTTTAATAATTGATGTCTGAAAACACAACCTTGCAGTTAAGAGCTATGATTTTCTCACATTGCCTAGCAACCTGTGCAAATATAGAACTGCAGATGCAAAACTACTGACCTTTCTTTCATGCCTACTTTCCAGTGCTTATTATTTCTACCCTACACAGCAAAAAAATAAAACCAGAAAAGAGATTTTGAACACTGAACTCCTCAGTATGCACTTAGCATTTCAGATGGTAAAATCATAACAATACCTTTGCTTAACAGAAAAGGAGGAACTGTTTTATTTACCTAAGCTTAAAATATTGCATACTGGATACCGTCTCACTGATCTTTCGACACATACAGAATAGTTACTCATCCTACAATATCTGTGGCTCTTAGGAGGAGTCATCCATGTAGATTCCTTTCCTAGTGCACATGTACAGCACGTGGGGGGATTTATTTTAAACCAACAATATCCACTGAATCTATTCCTGCATTTAAGTATACCTGCATCCAGCCTAAGGGGGTGGGTTGAGCTACTCACTTCTTGGTAAAGAATAAATAGGATTATTCAGCAAATGGGAAGAAGAGCACATTCAAAACAGGCGCATTTTGAAGGAAGCCAAGGTAATAGCCTACACAGATTCTTCCCATAGTGCCAAAATACGAATTCCTTGACTACGTGACTATATATATGAGGCAGAATATGCAGGGATGGAGTCCAGAGACAGACCTTTTACCTCTTTAGTTGTAACCCACAGAAAGCTACACAAGCAGCAATTAACAGTACTGCAACCGGCCTCAGAGAACTGGGAGAAGTAAGATGAAAAGAGAGAACGAGTGGACGGCAGCCACAAAATGCTGAAGACCGAGGTTCCAAACCTGGGACTGGTAGTGAGGTTACAGCCAAACCTCATACTTTCAAGGCATACCACCTTGTTTGTTCAGTGTGAAAGGGCTGTCCAGCAGGTGCTACAGAGAACTCTGACTAATCGCTACCGGTAGCACAGTATGGTATTCTCATCCAGGACTGAGAACACCATATTTCTCAAGTTTCTCTCACTAGGAAGGTAAGGCCATTCAAACAAAACTCAAAGGTCTATGACAATTTATAGTCAGACATTTGGTGCTTTCCCAGCCTGGGGTTCTCTAGCCCTTTTTCATTTTGTTTAGGAGTTTATCTTCCATATCTTGTGTGAATACAGGCCCGTCATTTTGTCTGGCTCCCATGAGAGATTCCCAATGCTAGACAGCTAGCACTCGCGTTGCACAGGTCCCTGCTGTTTCCCCAGATTGGTCCTTTTTCTGGTCCTTTACTTCCTGTGTCTGAAGATCTTCTGGTTTGATTTCCCACACAGTGTCCAGATTGTACACATTAATATATAAGATTCTCAATGGGCAACAGGGTTTCTCACTTTGCAGAAATATATTACCCATGATGCATATTGAGAAGTTAACACTTCATGAATGGAAGGGAAGAGCAAAGTGAGAAATGAGAGAAGGAATACATGGACCCCAGCTATGGCTACATATAAAACACACATGCATATTACTGCTAAAGATTAATTCCCCTTAATGTCAGTAAATAGTCAATATGCATATTTTTCTAAAGCATAAACATATTTAGAAGTATAACTTCTTCACTGCTGCCAGGCATGGATTTACTCTGTGGATAAAGATCTATACTTCAGAGGAGTATTGTGAAGATGAGTTGGGTTTTATAGTAGCTTTTGAGCAATGTGCTTACTTCGCTGGTATTCGTTTATTACTTTGTAGGTGTCAGTTACCATAGCTATTAACGTTATTTTTAATATGAACAGATGAAAATTTTTAATAGGGAAGACAGGCGATGAACTTCTTTTGCCTTGATAGTGGGGGCCTGGTACGTGCATGCAAAAGGAGTTAGGCTGCAATCAATCTAGGAGGTGGAAATATCTCCTTAAACTAAAACATAAGAACATGCATACAATGAGATAATTCCTTTTCTTGTCACGGATGGAAGTAGATAGCCATAGAAAAATAGATTAAAAAAACATTAAAAATAAATTCAATGCAGCGTTTGTAAATATCTCAGAATATAAACACACACAAAGCTTAATTCAACACATTCCCTCTGCAATTATTCCCATCCAATTTGCTTTGCCATACAACTCCAAAAAGTCATCTACAAAGCATTCTAACAGTGTCTTGAAACTACATGGTATTCTGGGTTAGGAGTCAGTCCTGTAAAAATTCTCAAAATCCTGGTAATAATTTGGCCCAAGTTTCAGACATTCTTTTAACCCTAAAATAGGTATAACGGTCTATAGGAGGAGATAGTACATGTTACTAGTATTTGGTGCAAGCTCAGACTCATGTTCCTCACAACTCCTTCAGTTGCCCTTGTCAGCAACCCCTATATTTGTGATACTGGTTTCATGGCAATTTTCAGTGTGTAGAGTTTTAGGAGCAAAGGTTTTCAGGAGCACATAGAGATTAAACCCATCATCCCGCTACCCTAGGGGAACTATTCTTAAGTTTTATTCCCCTCCTAGAACACATTGAAATATTCTGCGTAAGTACAGTGCAAATTAAGTGGAACTAACAAAACGTTTCATACTTATAATGAGCTTGCAAAGAATATAATTTACTTTGTAAATATGGAAGGTGACTATAGGTTTCTGCTGTCCTTGCTGTCATAAACTAAGAAAGCTTTTCAAGAGACTAGAGAAAACAACTACATTTTTGTCATAATTCACACTATTTGTCCAAAAATTTAAATTCATATACATTCTTAGAAGTCCTAAACTGCAGAATCCTGCATTTTGCCTCCTGATAGTCTGACAAGTCTTTCCAAGCCGCACTTTTTTGAAGAGGACAGTATAAGAGGTAAATTGCCTTAAGGATAGAGGTCAGAATTTAGGCAGAGAGTGAGTTGTAATTGTCCTCTGTGCAGTTTACCTTTACTGTTACCTTTTCCTACCCAGTTTTATTTGTTCTTGAAAGTCTTAGTCAGGCAAAAATTCTCCAAGACTTCAGAATTATCAGGAGTGAAATACGTAAACACTAGAGTGAGCAGCCATGTAATCTGAATAGTGTAAAATGATAAGAAAAAAAATAACTTATGTTGATATATTTTATTATCTTGTGCTTGTAAATTCATAGAAGATCAGTCTATAAAATACAATGTGTATATCTTACATAAAATGTATTAATATTTTAATAAATACTTGCACTGTCTAGAAAAAAGTAAGATTTTCTTCAGGAAGCATGATGACAGAAAACTCAGGAAAAACAGAACATACTGCATATAAAAGTCAGATTCATCAAGATACAGAATTCAATAAATTAGTGTGCTCTCTATTTTGTTAAAATTAAAGATCAATCTTTTAAAATTCCATGTTATAATTTTTTTTTAATTTCTTGTTTTCCTATGCACACAACACATTATTTAAATCAAGTAAAATAAGTTTTAAATAATTTGGGGCATTATATGAGTCACTGCTTCCTTTAGACAAATTATGACCCTATCTGTGAAATATTACCTATCTCAGCTCATTCCTTCCCATTAGTTTCATATTTTGGTTGTCATCATCACCACAGTGAAACAGAAGAGAGTTTAGTTCTATCTATTTATTTTCTTTTTAGTTAACTGAAGATGTTCAGCACCTCAGAAAGTCAAGGCATTTGTATCTAAAAACATCACTAAAAGAGGTAATAGAGAATAAAAATGAGTAGGAGGAGAGAGAAAAGGAATTCTAATTTTGCCGATGTTTCTTTCTTTTAAATTAAGCAGTTTAAAACATTTTGACAACTATGGATGAATAGCTCTATTATTTTGTAGAACAAATTTTATTAATATTCTGCAGTGTTATTTTATGCATACAACTCAAGGCTTATTAGCTAAGTACAGTTTATTATAATTAGTAATAAAAAGTATTATATTATTATATTATATTATATTATAAATAATAATAATTGTTAATAAAAAGCTAAATACAGTCAATATTTGAATTCCTAGATTAAAGGTGTTTGAGTTTCTGAAGATTTGCCCCAGTTTTGAAAATAACTTCTTTAAAGTATAAATGCGTCCAGAGCTTCTGAGCAAGCTAGCTTCAGCCTTCATGTCCTCATTCATACACTAACAGTGCAATATAGGGGCATATTGCACAGGCATTACCATGCAAGTGAAAAGCAAGTATGTTAATTTTTTTTTGCACAGAGTTGCAACTGCCACACTATTTCATGCAAAATGTCAGTTTCTTCTTGTTTGAATAACTCTGTTTAACTGGTAATTTCTACAAGCAACTACAAGAAGATTGTTCAAATAGACGCACAGAAAGCAAGGCAAAGATGTCTGTTATAGACCAACAATAATCTCATCACATTTTAAAAATATATTTTTCCTATGCTCTTTCATAAACTTCTAAATCATACTGGATAATTTTCACACCTTAGTTGTGTTTTAAACACGCCGATTGAAAACAAGCAAGATCATAGAAATGTTTGTGTACAACCAATGCAATTAAGCTTTGTATGCTTAAGTCTATGTGATTTTCTGAAGACAGATCAGCAATTTAGAAAAGTTCTTATTTCCAGACTGCCTGTTGGGTTTTTTTCATAACTACTGATCTATACTTGTGACATACATACTTCTTTGAAATGACAAACTTCACAGTTTACCTTTTTGTAGTGCGTGTGGTCCCTAGTCAGTAAAACATTTTACAGATATGCATGTATGCAGGATGACTTCTACCTCCATTCCTGCTATTTTGAGTATATGATCACTCTTTAGTAACATTCAGCCCACGGTACGTAAAATAGGAACCTCTTTAATCATGTCTCCTGGAAAAATACATATCCAGATAAAATTTAAATAGAAAGGATGCAGAGGATAATAGCAGATTACCCACCGTTGATCCATCACAGAGTGTTAATGAACAAATGACTGATATTACTTCATAGGGTATCAAACACTTCCCTTTTATGTCTCTTCATTGCCTATGAGCTGTTGACAGATTCAAAAGGCTGGGAAAGTGGTAAGATCATGGGCAATGATAGCAAGTCTTTTAAATGTAATTTCTTCCCTACCTCTGCTACATTTAAGGGCTTCCAAAACAGCGTAGAGAGTGAATATTAATTTTCTATAAGGAAGGCCAAGTATCTCCTTTGTGTCATTAACATTTAATGAAAGCTGCCAGGAAAGTTTTTTTTTTAAAAAAAAAAACCAAACCCACAAGTTATTGTATTTAGGAAAAATCCTTTATTAACAGACGATGTTCAGCATCTAGCCACAAAATACTCTGGAAAAAGAGATTAAAAAACCTTATGTTTTATCTGCCAGTAGAGCTCTTGGTGATGAACTATATTATGGAAGTCTTTGCCAATATATATCAAAAAACCTCATTCCACTCTTGCCTTGTTCGTCACAGATCTAACAGAGCACCACATCTGCTACATGTCTCTCAAGAATCAATTTTTTTGGATAAACAGAATAGTAACAACGCTGCCAGTCACCTGTGTGTCAGCAATCATGTGCTTGCTTTTCACAGTTACTGATATGAAGTAACATCTATGGAAAGAAAAATTGGTTTATGTTTCTTTGTTTTATATCAAGAATAAAATTCAGTATCCTGTATGTCAAGACAATTAGCTTTAGTCCCTCCAACTTTGTGGCTGCTCTGAGATACTCCATACTCAAGTTACATCAATTTATGCACAGCAAGCAATTAAATAAGGAAAACCACAAAATATTGGACTAATCTTAAAGGAATTGAATAGCAATCCTAGTTTTAATTTGATCTGCACACTTAAGTTCCTTTTACTCTGGAAAAATATATAAGCTTCCACAAATTTTAAAAGCAATTCTTTTCTTTCTGGATAGCCATTTTATACATGTTGCTAAAATGTTTCAGGAGCAACCAATGATACTGGTTAGGAAATGATAACATTTTTAAAGGTCTGCTCTTTTACAAGTATTGATTTTCCAAAAGTTAGATTTCTTGAAGAATTCCAGCCTTTTTGAAATGCTAAGGGATTTCATTACAGATTATCAAATCCAAGCAATTAGACCAGTTCATATCTTACCACACTATTTTTTGTAAGTAACTAAACATATTTCTTATTTATTTTTTAAATTACATTTGAAGACTTATTCCTTGGCTCTAAAAAACTTTTTATTTAAGTCAAAACATCTAAAATAAGCATTTTATGATCGTTTATATCTCATAAGATAATAAATGTTAGCAATGAAAATCTGGAGAGCCACTTTGTTTTGCTATTTTTGGTGATATTCTGTATTGTAACCCTACAACAGGCAAAATACATGATATCTCATCTAGAATTTTGCAGCTGAATAAGGACATTCAAAAAGGAATCCAATTTTATAAGAGCTTTCCTGAAAATTTCATCTCTTCTGTCAATATTTTCACTCTGGGTAGATTCATTTGGCTTTTGGAGAAAATTCAGTTAGTTCTACTACTCAAGCCAAAACACTACTGCACACATACTGCTTCATTTCCTCTCCTGGGAAACATATACATTAAAGATATTAGTCACATTTTTAATGCATTATTGGAAAAGTCTCAAGTATTTTAGCAATAAAGATAATGGAATTTATGTAAAACTTCTATATTACTGAGATACCACAAACTAATAAGCAATGTTTTAGTCTGGCTGTTGAAGCATGTCAGAGTCCAAGTCCAATATGGAAATCTCAAATATTTTTCAGATCTGCATCTCCAGATGTGTCCACATCAAATCACTCTAATGACATATTATGTACAAATTTTGCCCAGTCTTTCCAAGTTTCCTAGGCGTTTTTTTGCTTTGATGTTTCTGAAGAACGTATTTCTTACCATACTCCCATGGAACAACAGTAGAGGCTCTGCTGCAGACCCCACTGAGAAAAGGTTTGTGCAGCACCTGGCTAGAACTCCTTCCTGCTTCCTAGTAAGCCCAAAACAAACAGTGGTCTGTTTCTAATTTTCTCTCAGTTTTACAGTGATGCAAGTGCAGTCTCCACACTACCTGAGATTGTATAGCTGGAATGTAAAAAAAAACCCCAAAAGTCACGTAGACTTCAACTCACCCCACCCTGTAATACAGGGCACTGTGACTATAGCGTGGAACAAAGAATCAGAAAACAGAAAAGCACATCTTGCGGGAAGGTTCCACCTCTTTACAAAAGTCTGAGAGCTCAAAGACAACCTGTCTTTCCCTCTCTTCCTGCACTTTGGTGACCATGAGTGCTTTGCCACAAACATCTAGGTGCCAGCGCCTGGTGCCAGCCAGCTTAAGGTAATCCCCATCTTTCACCAATACAGGTGTTCAAGTCTGTACAGAGGTAACTTAGAAGTCTGAGGTTTATAACATGATTCACATAACAACTCCCTTGAGCCACAACAGAGGTACAAAAAAAGAGAAAACTTTGCCTTAGAGAGCAGGTTTTTTAAGACCTACTGCTCATTGCAGTAAACCACATTTTAATTAATATATTGACATAATATGAAAAGATTTTTGGGACAACGGTGTCTTTTTTGTACCCCTATTCTGGACAAGGTGGCAAAGGATTTAAAGAAAATCAAATTAAAAAAAATGCTAATATTGAACGTAACTTTCAAAGAAAGGAGACTGAAGAAAAGTGAAAAAATAAAGATCTTTTTAAATGTATTATTCTAACAAAAAATACTGGAATCAAAACACCAACTATACGGTTAAAACATACACAGCATGAATGTGTGTGTGTGTGTGTATGCATGTATATGTGCACACGCTCAATTTTATGAAGACATCAGTCTTAAAAGTACGAGTGATGTGGATATACATAAAAGCTAGCAACATTTCAGACTTAATAAACCATAAATATACCACTGTTTGTTTAATGTGCAACAGTTTTATTGCTTATGATGGTTAGTGTTGAATATCATGCTTATGTAAGTCCTCAGTGATAAAATGTCCTGTATTTCACCTACTTTATTGAATTCTTTTCTTAGCTACAGAATTGAAAAGAATGACATTTTATCAAGTTTCAGGTTCTTAACACTAGATTTGTAAAGCATGAGTGAATAAAATCCTAATGGAATAGTTGTTATCTGCATATTTGTGCATTCAACATATTTAGCTAATTTCCAATTTTTCCTTTTCTATCTTACATTTTTAATCTCTACTCCCTTTACAGTAGTATTTTACTTTCCTATTCCTACTTTCTTTTCAGCCACAATTACTAACAAAGACTTCAATGCTTTTTAAAGTCAACAAGAAATAAACAGCATCTTATTATGCTTCACAGCATAATGAAAAGAGTTTCATTTACTGTATTCACTTTCAATTTAAGGATGATTAAAAATCACTTCTTGAAACGTTAGTACTTTCCTATTGTGGCAAATTTTGCCAGAAGATACATAAACTCTACATCTATAAATGTCAAGATTTACAACTAAAATCCAGAATATGGGCTACATATAAAAAAAATAAATTATCACATCTTATATCCAACACCAATACACTCAATAGCAAAATATACTACCTATTTTTTCTAGAACTGCTTAAGTAAATAAAAGTTGTACAAGTAAGGAAAAGGGATTCTGGCAAGTTTTAACACCATGTTAGACTAATGGGGCTACAAAGAACCAGGCAATCTGTTAGCCTTTGATATTAAAGGGGTGGTGGCATTTTGGGAGAGCTAAAACACTTGAGTTTCAGATGAAGAGTGCCAGGGAGTCCAGACCCAAGTTACCCTTACAGGGAGAACCAACAGAAGCCTGCGCAGCTTTTGAAGTTTTATAAGAAAGAAAAGAAGCAGATTTCTTGAGATCTTTGGCTCCATATCACAGAAATACAAAAAAGACAAAAGACTCTCTATTTGTATAAATGAAAGTTAACTTTACTGACACAAAAAATATATAGCAAATTAGTTTTAATTTTTTTGCTTAAAGAATAGCTGAAGAAAGGTAAAAACACTGTTTAAGCTATTTCATATGTGCAAGAGAATGTGCTAAACAGCACAGACACACTTACAGGCTTGTGGCCCACCAGGGAAGACAGGGTAAGGTGCTCTCCTTAACGTTTAACTTGTATTTCTGTGCAAACATTGAGAATATTTCTTTGAATCTGGAAACCTTAGGCATGAATCTAGGAAGACACATTTTGTGATGGTAAGGACAGAAGAAATGTACAAAAAGCCATCTTTACGTTTTGTTTAAAAAGAAAAACATTTAATTAATACAGGACCACAATGAAATCAAAACAAAGGCATATTCAGATTTGTGAATATTTTCCCCCTTTCCATGCCAAGCTCCAGTGCTGGCAATGCTACTCTGAAAGGAGCCTGCAACAATTACATATGGTGTTATTGACATGAATAGGGCACATATTATATAAAAAATTAGCCAAAGAGAAAGGCAGAATTTGAGTGACATGTCAGGTGTTACTACACTTGATAGTGCAAAGAAATTCCCCTAAAAGAAAAGGACCTTCAATATGATTTGATGTATTGGGAGTTTTCTGTGCTCATATATTTCAGTCTAAAAGAAGAAAATTATGATCTAACTACATTATCAAGTTTCACATAACAAGCAATCACACTTTAGGTATTTAGATGTGAAGGGTTCATCTTAATGTTTCACTTCAGCTACCTCATACAGCACAAGATAAACCAGTGGTATTGCTTCCCAATAATCTGTAAACCAGCTAAAGACATGAAAATGAAGCCAAAAGCTCATGAGAAAAAAAGAAATGTGGCAGTATAGAGGGACAAATAATCAAGAATATCAATAAACTGAGAGCTTTCAGCATTCCAGTCTCCTTCCCTGGAGACATTCAAAACCCACCTGGATGCGTTCCTGTGCCCCCTGCGCTAGGTGTCCCTGCTCAAGCAGGGGGGTTGGAATAAATGATCTCCAGAGGTCCCTTCCAACCCCTGCCATTCTGTGATTCTGTGACTTGGGGAACGACATAGAAAAACTTTAAAAGAAAAAAAAAATTCAACAGGGGGTGTTGGTTGGCAGGTGGCTGAACATGAGCCAGCAGTGTGCCCAGGTGGCCAAAAAAGCCAACAGCATCCTGGCTTGTATCAGGACTAGTGTGGCCAGCAGGAGCAGGGCAGTGATCGTGCCCCTGTACTTGGCACTGGTGAGGCTGCACCTCCAATACTGCATTCAGTTTTGGGCCCCCCAGCACAAGGACATTAAGGTGCTGGAGTGTGTCGAGAGGGAGGCATCGAAGCTGGTGAAGGGTCTGGAGAGCAGGTCTTACGAGGAGAGGCTGAGGGAACTGGGGTTGTTTAGCCTGGAGAAGAGGAGGCTGAGGGGAGACCTTCTCGCTCTCTACAACTACCTGAAAGGAGGTTGTAGCGAGGTGGGTGTTGGTCTCTTCTCCCAAGTAACAAGTGATGGGATGAGAGGAAATGGCCTCAAGCTGCATCAGGGGAGGTTTAGATTGGATATCAGGAAAAAATTCTTCACTGAAAGAGTGGTTAAGCTTTGGAACAGGCTGCCCTGAGAGATGGTGGAGTCACCATCTCTGGAGGTGATCAAAAAAAAAGTGTAGACGTGGCACTTCAGGGCATGGTTTACGAAGCATGGTAGTGTTGGGTTGACGGTTGTACTTGATAATCCTAGAGGTGTCTTTTCCAACCTTAATGATTCTATGATTCTATGATTCTATTTAACACCAACTGAAATCCTTCCTTCTCAAGCAATGGGATAAAAAAATCTGTTCAAGTTGCAGAGAGTACAAACTCATTGATTCTAACTCAGTAAGAAAGATCTCAAGAGTTTCCACATTTCTTGAAAGGAAGTCAGATGACGTCTTCAAAATTACCGATGGAGCACTGCAAAACCATAGCTGCATTAGCACAACCTGAAGAGAAAGAGGTAGGAGCTGTCTGATGTAAGCTCCTTCCAACTCCTTTAGCTTGTTTTACCTAGGAAGCATATTTCCATCAAATGCCCAAATATGCCCTTTACAATAAGGAAAAGGTTAAAAAAAATATATGCTTGTATGCATAATCTATTAAGGTTTTATGCCTTTTTTCCCCCTTTTTGGGCAATTGGTCATCTCAACAGAAGCTTGGATTTTTTTTCTGATGGATAGGTCTTTCCATAAGTGTCCTGGACTACATTAAAGACTAAGTTGAGAGTATTCACATAAAAATTAGAATAAATAGTTTAGAAAAAAAACATATAGTACTATTTTCCAATCAGCCATGCACACATTCTTAATTTTCTTGATATTTATCCTCATCTCTTTTCAAATCACGAGAACAGATTCCTATATCACATTTTGTGTTCTTATTCTGATTCCTATGATGTTTTCAACATCCCATCCTCATTTCTCAAGGTAGGAAGGCTGTAAAAGGGAAAAAACAAAAATGTCTGGACAGTCCAGTGTGCTTTTTTCAGTACTCTGAAAAAGTCAAAACAGTAACAGCAGTATACAATTCTTTCAATTTCATGACAACCTGAATTTACTGATAATTGTATTTTGTGAGTTTAGACCCACTTAATGCTGTCGTCAGAAGAAAGCTGATATATGGTTCTTTAAGTTACTGTAATTTAACTTCTGTTATTATACTGCTATTAAGGAATGTATTTTTGGAAGAAAATACATCTGTTTTTGAGATCAAAACAATTAATTTTATTTGTCACTTCACTGTAACCTATCATATTGCAGTATATGCTTTCCTTCCAGTTACTGTACACGTATTGCCACACATACCAAATACAATACAATGTTTTTCCAAAAGTAACCCCAGCTGTGACAACTGTTTTCAACTTACTCACTGGAAACTATCACCTAGTAACTTTAAAGGATATTTCATATACTCACCTGCAGGATGAAAGCCTGTTTCGGGGTTTTTTTTTGTGGTTTATATTTTCTTTTACCTCTATAACTTCCATATATGAGCCACAAGCTATTAAATCTTCTAAAACTTTTGATGCATATCTGCAAATCTCACCAGATATATGGTCCAAAGCTTGAGCACATACAAAGCTAGCAGCACAATGATAGCTGCACATCAAAATCAGATAATTAACTTCCAGCTATCACAGAATTGAAGACTACTAATATCTTAATTTAACATTACATTATCGATAAAGCTTGTGAATTGCATTTTTCCTGCTTAAAGAAAAAAGTTTTAAATCTTGTTTTTACAAAGAAAGAATCCAAATGTTACTTCATTTTTTCATTGGAAATGCATAAGACAGAGATTTGTAATCATTCCTTTCATCTAAAAATGCCATTTAACATGCTTTTATGTCATTTCTGCCCTTACCTCAAAAGTTGATGTCATTTACAAGCAGTGTCTATTTTGTTCATATATTTAAGGCACATACATACTGTGCTTTTGCGTTCTGTACACAAAGCTTCCTTGGGCTTCCAATGATAAATGGTTCACACAGGATTTCCATTTCAGAATTCAATTAAAATCCTTTGGGAATCTTCAATAGAGTTTATGACCAAGAACAGATGTAATGTAAAGCCAGACTCCTATATGTTTGGTACAAATGAACACTAATCAAATATATTAAAAATCATTAAAATTTATATAGTTTAATAAACTAATCTGCTGTTAAAAACAGAATACTTAGAGAGTGGCTAATGTGTGTTTGTATTATCATGCTTCAGCTGTACATCAACTTTTATAGCTTACAGGTTCTTCTCTAGGTTTACTTGGCATAGATGTGACTTTGATACAAGGCTACGGCTTTCATAGTAAAGGGATCAGAAACCCAAGTTGGGAAATCTGAGACCTAGTTTCTAAATGAAGCTCCATAAATCCTAGTATGATATTTCAACTCCCCTTCACTCCTTTTGTTCCTTTTCTCCTTCGAGAATGATCTCCAAAGGACAGGAACTGAGTTATCATAACCCCTACTACAATGAAGACCTTTGATTTCTCCTGAATTCTCAAGGTACTGATGAAAATTTCAGAAAATTATCACATCTGGGACAGTATTTTAATATACAGTAGTTCCACAGATTTGAACTTGGACTCATAAAAATATTCAACTTTCAGTGTAGGTTCCTTTGAAATCCCACTTAGCCATGACAAATCTTCATATTTTACAAACCATGGTTTCTTTTCCCTTCATCTGTACCTTCCTTTAGCATGCAAAATTCTTGCTTACTCTTACACCACAGGACCTGTTCTCCCCATGATGATGTATGAGGAAGACACAAAACCAAAGGCCAAATCTCTCTTTCTGTATGAGCTTTCAGAAAAGCAGCTGACCTGGCAGGCATACTTTGCATATGTACCATGAAGTCATGGGGAATGGAGAGAAGAGGAAAGAGGCAGAAAGGGAACTGAAACCATCTATTAACTTCTGTAGATTCAGTTCTGATTAAAATCAGTGCAAACACTTTCTAGAGTAAGTTATTAAGGAAGGATTCCTCTACTTTCATCATTGTTCCCTCACTTTTTTTCAGTTTTCTCAAGGGCTGTAAGAGGTCCTAGAATCCATAAAAAATACAGAAGTCTTGCTGCGTAATTAGGACTTTAGTTCTCTTTCCTATATTTCCTACAGTGAAGCAAGTCAAACCATGGTAAGTTATGCAGTTTTACAAGAGTTTCAGCTGGCTATTTTAACTAGCTAAAGCTGAAAGCAGTAAGCTCATTGAGCAGGGTGGTTTGAAGGACAGCAAGCCAGTTACAGTGGGAAATACATGCATTTAAAAGGCCTGGGTCAAGGTTTTGACCTAAGTCAAACTTCGGAACCCACAGTCCTTCAAGAAACATGGAAAAAACTCCGGTATTTTATGGTAATAAAGCTAGTATCTTTCACTAGATTTTAAAACTATAGTTCAGGGAGTAATATACAGAATTAAAATTCAGTGCAAATGAGTTAAAAGACTCTAGAGGACCATTAAAGTTTTGGACCATACAGTAGAAATCTTAAATTTAAATAGCTGTTTGCTGTGACCTGCATTGGCCCTGATGTCCGCAGAATGGAATCCATATTACAGAAAATCAGAGCAAACAATTGTGTTCTTTTTAATATAGGCACTACACAAGCTAAAATGACTAAGCAGAATAATAATAACATGAAGTAAAGAAATCTCACATTACGGATTTCTTTTTACATTAGAGTCATAATTTGCTGTGACACACACTGATATCAAGGTTTCATGAAAGCTAAAAAGGAGATTGACTACAGCCTATATATTTTCTTTTAACACCAGTAAGCTTTGTCAGCACTTGCCATCTATAATACATTGAGATCTGTGTCACATAATAGCAGATTCTGCTTTGTTCCAATTGTTGAAACAGAATGAAATCACTAAGTTGATATCATTTTGCATTCAGCAGTGTTTTAGAACAGAATTGATAAGCTAACATCCTAATTCATCAAAAAAGGGGAAAGGAGGGAGAGAGAGGGAAGGGAGCAAGGACAAGCAAAATGAAACAGTTCTGTGGTTTGAGCCTGAAGGCTTACATGCCTCATCACTCAAGGGAACTATCTTGAGTGAGCAGCCAAAAATTGCTTCCCTCTACATTATGCAGTTCTGACGCAGGGATCTGAAGACACCATGCCTGAGTAGCACAGATATCAGCCATTTCTGCCATCTGCCCCACAGTGGGAATACCAGATGAAATCAAACCAGTTTGCTAAGTGAGCATAGTGAAAAGCAGCTTTCTACAGCTGATGAACCGTGGAAAGATTTTTGAAGTTGAGTATTAGCCATTAACAGAAAGGCAAATACATTGCACTTCTAAAGCCAGAAAGACTTAAAAATTAAGAAATACAGTGACAGCAGTGCCACAAAGAAGTAGACTTCTTTCCTCCTATCATTCAATGGAAACTAGGAAAAAATAAGACTACAGGAGACTTAGAAATAATCTTAGGAGTCATGAGTTGTTAGTGAAAAATTACATACAATTCATTATGACACTTCTTTTCTTTGACTGAAAATAACAGATCACTACCAACTCTAGAGATTCGGGTGCTCCTGGGTCCCACAACAGCTGCTGATTCATGCTTTGGTTGATGAATGTCACTAGAATTAATCTAGTTTTTATCCTCAAGAGAGCAAAGTAAAGTTTTTCAAATGGCTGAGGAAGCTAGAAGATTAATACCACGCATGATTCTTCCAGTCCCAGGAGAACTGGTGAGCATAGAGCAGTGTAGTTTGCGGCCAATATCTACCAAATATGAAAACAGTCAGCATATTTAATTTAGTGGTTGACATCTTGGAGCCTCTGGCCTCTAGTACTTTATGCAAGACCTATACAGATAGCAAAAGGGAATATTTAGGATTATGAATGACTCAAAAGTCATAGATTCATAGATTTATGAGTTGTAGTAGGGAATTACTTTAATGCAACATGGGAGTACAGTTAAGATTTTCAACTTCTAGTAGGAAATGTCTGAGTTCTAATCTAAAGCTGAAAGTCTGAACACTAAAAACAACATTGTCAGCAGCAGGAGAGAGGAAGGAAGTGATGAACTCTGAAGAGGAGCCCAAACTGACACCTCTACTGAATAAATTTATGAGGTGCCTTTGCCTGGACCTAAGACCTCATCAGGACTAGAAGAAATATCCAAAGTCTGCAACTTGCAAACTTGCAAAGCTGCAAGTTATATTCACAGAAATTAACATGACTCAGTGTTGTTCTAAGCTTCTTTGGGATACACTCATATCTCTTACAGAAGTTACTCATGAGCCATGTTAGCTTTTCCAGCAAAGGTGGCAAATTCCTTATCTATAACCTATGAGAGAGCACAACAACAGAGTCAAAACCCATTAGTTCTTATAAAGTTAATATTTCATCATGAGACTTAACTGATTCAGCATAAAAGCATGTTGTTGATAGCTTCCAGTTTCTACTTCAGATTTTAAAAACTTCCCACAAAAAATTTCATTAAAGCTTAACATTTTGTATTTAATAATCCCAAAATTCAGCATCTACACCTCATGAAAACAATTCTGCTGTTTTCACAAAGGTCAGATCCATTTTTTCTAAAGCTTTGACCAAATAAAGCTTTAAGCCAGCCCTAGGGTTGATTTGATCTATAAGAAAGCAAATGACAGAAACTTCCCCCCCTCAAAATAATCCCCATGAATTCTAAACCTGACATTGAGAAGACGACCTCTGATTAACCAGAGATTAAAATAAACTAAAATAAAATCTAGAACTCATCCTCCAGCCCAGGGGCTATACTTGACCCTGATGTAGACAGGACAGCTTACATAACCACACATCTCCCGTTGACTCATGTGATAGATTCTTAGAATCACAGAAAGGTTTGTGTTGGAAGGAACCTTTAGAGATCTTCTAGTCCACCCCCCACCCCCCACCATAGGCAGGGACAGCTTCCACTAGATTAGGTTGTTTAAAGCCCCATCCAACCTGACATTGAACACTTCCAGGGATGGGGCATCCACAACTCCTCTCAACAACCTGTTCCAGTGTCTCATCACTCTCATACTAAAGACTCTTACATCTAATCTAAGTCTACCCACTTTCAGTTTAAAACAGTTGTTCTTTGTCCTGTCACTACTGGTCCTGGTAAAAAGCCTTTATCCATCTTTCTTACAAGCCCCCTTACAAGTACCCTTTCAGTACTTAAAGGCCACAATAAGGTCTCGCAGGAGCCTTCTCTTCTCCAGGCTGAGTAACCACAACTCTCAGCCTATCCTCACAGGGAACGGGTTCCAGCCCTCTGATCATTTTTGTGGCCCTCCTCTGGACCCACTCTAACATGTCCACATCCCCAGGGCTGGATGCATTACTCCAGGTGGGGTCTTACAAGTGAGGAGTAGAGTGGTAGAATGACCTCCCTCTACCTGCTGGCCACGCTTCTTTTTATGCAGCCCAGGATGCAATTGGCTTTCTGGGCTGCGAACACAAATTGCTGGCTCATATTCAGTTTTTCATCCACCAATATTCCCAAGTCCTTCTCTGTAGATCTGCTCTCAATCCATTCATTACCTAGTCCGTACTGGTAACAGGCATTGCCCCAAACTGAGTGCAGGACCTTGCACTTGTTTTTGTTGAACTTCATGAGGTTCACACAGCCCCACTTCTCAAGCCTGTCAAGCTCATTCTGGATGGCATTCCTTCCCTCAAACATATCAACTGTACCACTCAGCTTGTGTTGTCCTGCTAAAGCAGCGGGGGTTGGACAAGGTGATCCCCAGAGGTACCTCCCACCCCCTACCATTCTGTGAGTCTGTGATCTGCAAACTTGCTGTGGGTGCACTCAGTTCCACTATGCCATTAATAAAGATATTGAACAGTACCAGATATTTCAGCTCAAAAAAAAAAAAAAAAAAAAATTGTATGGGTTGAAGTTTTACTTATGCTGTAAATGCTTGTAGTCATAACATTATTTTTTATTGTTGTTCTCAGACATGAAAAATCCACAGATACACTTGCCTTCCTTATAACTTCTGCAAGACTTCAAATGGAGCTTGCAATATTCCCTTAGACATTCCAAGAGCTCCCTGAAGTTCAAGCTTTCACATTTAATAACTCAGAAACCTATAAAACCATTTGTAATAAAGCTGTCTTGTTCTGCTTTAATCAGTTAGCATCTCTTCTGTCATATGCATTTGTGAGAAGCATTATGGGGATCTGGTCAGCTTCTACTTTAACCAGCTCACTTCCTACACAAAAGAATGTCATAGACCACTACTCAAGTGTCTCACAGATTACTTCTGGGACACATAAATGGTTCAAAATCCTGGGAAAGAAACTCCAGTCTCCACAGTCTCACAGATTTTCCAGTCTCCACAGATTTTTCCCTTTGGTGCATTTTAATACCTAGCCTAAAGAATTAATCAAGAACTACACAAAATATATTCTCCCAACAAGTATACAGAAGCTTAAAAACCTACTAGTTTCCACTTGATAATTTTAAACTATTTTCACTGTAATTGACTCCTATCTAAAACCAAAATTATTTCAAAACCTGAAGCAGAAACAGAACTTTTGCCATTTCTGTGAGAAGACAGCTCATCCAGAGATTCTAATTATGTCCTCAAATACATTTGCCTACACAGCATGATACTAGTAGTAGTTGCTTTTAACTCAAGTGCAAAAATGCTGATGCAAAAGCGTCTTTTCTCCTAGTAATGAGTGGGGTGAGGAGCAAGAACTGGATACTTAACAAAGGATGGCTATCAGTGTTGTGGTTTCATTCATTTGCAGGAAGACTGAGTAGAAACTATAAACTAGTGGTCCTTTTGGTTCTGAAGTTTAAATTCAACACATCTGTTGGTTTATGAGAAGCTACTTACTTGTAGATGTTGAAAAATAGATGTCATAGTATGCAGGCTTTCTGCAACTCTAGTAGGAACACAGGAGGATGATGACAACACAATCTTCTTTGTCAGACAATAATATTTAGCCAGAAACTAACAGCAAAAGCTATTTCAGACAAACAACAAAGAGAAAAATAACAGAGCAGACAGTCAACAAATGAGATATTTTCTGTAAGGCTCAGTTTTTTAACTGTGTCTTAGAAATCTCAGAAATCCATAGCTGATTCAGAACAAGGTATCAGACTTCTAAAACCGAAACCCCCAAAAGTTTCATTTGGGCCACATTCATCTAAAGAATCTCCAGTTCACCTTCTTTACACCATAAAGGGGAAAAATGATAGCTAGTTAGTAGAGTTATACTAGTTATAACATCAAAAGAACTATGTTTGCTGTAGCAGATCTGAAAACATGCTTCTGCCTCTAAAAGCTTATCTGTTTCTCTTCCCCAAATCAATTAGTTTAACCAAATATATTTTCTTTCCCTACAAACCTTGGCAAGATGTTTTGAGGCATTTGATATAACAGTTTGTGTAAAAGTCATACTTCCACCATCCAAATGAGATAATAATTCTAAGTGTAATGATCTCTAAAGTTTGGACTGAAATCCTCAGAACTAGCCATTATTCACTCAGCCATACCCAAATGGGATAGCTGCTATTTTACAGACAGTTGCTTTCATCATCTTACGATTTGGGAGCTTTTGTGATTTTGCTTTCCTTTTTAGTAATTTCAAAAAAACTAGATTTAATAAAAAGAATCCCTTACTTTTAATTTCCACCACCTCCACACACAATTCTGAGATGGCATTTCCACATGCATTGCCTCCCACACTGTTCATTCTTGTAATGACTAGGCAATAATTTCAGAACTAGGGTAGGACTTCGGCTTTTGCCATTCACTCCCTTTTAGTTGTGCAGGTGTTCATCCTGCAAAACTGTTTCACCTCTTATGACAGAAAAATAAGGCAAAAAAATAAACCTCTATGAGGCCAGTTTTCCTGATCGCTGGGAGTTCATTTGAAGCACTCTCCAAGACAGTTGTACCTTTCCTAGGAGAGGTCTAAAGAATATGTAGTCTTAGTATGTATGTCTTCTGGTCTTTAAAAATCAGAACTAGACTTCTGTAGATATAAAGCAATAAGTGAACAGCACTGAACTAAGCCATAATTGTTTTAAGAGCAGATTAAAAAATGGAAACTCGTTCTTCTGCAAGTGTTCTGCCTATCAAACAACAGATCATGTGACAGTAGTCCTGATACGACATAACAGAACTGAGGATTACACTATTTGAAAAGTGAGTACAATGACTCCCCAACAAAAAGAGTAAACATGAAGAAACATTTTTTTACCTCTTGTTCCTTATGGAGCATCTAACAATTTCACATATGTCTCGTCATTTGAAAGATTCACCATTTCCTTACTTCCATCCTCCTGAATTCATTTCCTTTCAACAGCTGGACAAATGATAACATCATCAGTGCTAAAAAGAGAAGGCGAGGAAAAAGGTGGGTAGGGAACAACCCAACCAAAGAATCAGAATATTGGTGGCAGTGATAACACTGCAGTGCCTCCTTAAAACCCACAATACCGTCACTGATACATGGAATGTAACTGTCAAATCCCACCAAGGTTTCAGAAAAAAGAAAGAACAGAAAAATCCCATAGCAAACCTCTATGCACTGACAGTAAGGAAGGAATTAAATCTGCATAGAGAACATGGTCTTTTAATTGATTGTACTAATGCTTAACAGAACCTGAATGTTCACATCAAGTTATTTGCTAGCTTTGATTAAAAGGAAGTTGGAAATTGTTTAAAAAAAAAAAAAGAGAAAGAAAAGAAGAACCCTTTGGGTTAAATTTGGGCATGGAAGATTACAGAAACCTTCAGCAGTACTGAAAACCTTTTGTAATTTGCTATGGCATGAAGACTTCACAGTCTGTCTCAAGCACAAAACACACAATAAATACAGAAAAAGGAATAAAAAGTGCTTGCTTTTCTTTATTACCATGAATAATACTTTCTACCATGATTCCATGCAGTGGAGGTAGACACTAGAACATTACAAGCTTTAGTATCATTTTCTCCAATCTTGAGAATTTAAAGAAAAGAAAATCCATAAGTCAGCTGCTGAAAAACTTATTTTGAATAACAAACACATGTTGAGTTCCATATTTCTCATTTGGCTTTTGACAATTAGGTGGTAGTCAAATCACTTGTAAAGCTTTTGTTGTACAACCTTGACGAGTATAAAAGTTACTTTCAAGCAAAAGCGTGCATGATCCTAAGAGTCAAAGCTTTAGAAAAACAGCACCAAGAAAATCTCTAAAGTTCAGTTAAGGTTATGGGAATTTGCAGTCCTGTGAAATGCATAATAAGCTTCAGTATAGACTACAACTTGCTTTGGAAAGCAGAGCTTCATTTCCTCAAAGTCGGCCTCAGGCAGTGGGATCCGTTCCTCTTCTAAACTGCTGTTGCAATCCAATTTCAGTTTCCATTCTCCCTCAGAGACTGCACGGAATAACTCACAAGAGTTTTCCAGTAACAAACATACATACAGTATCATACTAGCACTGAAATACAGCTCTGCTGGATAAGGGAACACAAGCACAACAAAAAGGTAAAAATTATATATCTCCCTTACGCTTGTATTCAGTCCAACCTGTAAGTTAGTGAAGCAGTATCAAGCATGTGGAAAATTTTCATTATTCTTGACATGAACTAAAAGGATTTTGATGTGTTTGGCAGCTAGACTTGGGGGGGAGGAGGGGGTGGGGAGCAGAAAAAAAAAACAAACAAAGAGATCTGGCACTAAGAGGTCCTGCCACTGGTAGTAATATTTCCATTTTTCCCTTAACCATTTCGTACATGCAGAAAGCATAGAAAGCAATTTCATTTGAGAGGCCAAGGTAAGAGTTTTCTTCAATTCTATATCACAAAGCCTTTGAGTGTTAAACATATGCACAAACAAAGCACATAATGGCTGTCTAACAAGGTCATAGTAACAATAATAATAATTAGCCTTGTAGTATAGTTTGAGAAGTCTGTAAATAAAAGAAAATAAATGTTTTATTATGAAGAACCCATATATGATATAAATGACACCAGGCTATGTTTCCTAAATATTTGTATAGCTAGCTGCATTGACACTACGTATCTGGTCTTGACAGGTTGGGACTGTCATATTAATTAGGACATGTTTATATTAGCATTTTAGTTTAGATGAGGAGTACATTTTAAAAACAAATTTCATGATCCCCTTTTAGTGTACTTTTGTCCATGTTGCGGAGTGGTCTGAAAGTGCTCGAACTAAATCTGGTTTGGATGAAGCTAAACTGATAGATCCTCTCCAGGGCTGTCCCATCCCATTAATGATCATTCAAGTGCACAGGACTACCAGGGCTTTACCAAGTAACTCCCTATTGAAATGCTTATAGTATAGTCCTCAGAAACAGGCATTTTTCTAGCCCATCTGATCCTACTGAGCTGCACCACTTACTTGCAGAGATTGTCCTAAATGCCTTGTCAATTACCTTAACAAAATAGTATATTTAACAGATAATGTAAGTATCCAACAGCTCAGGAAAAAAAAAAAAAAAAAAAAAAAAGATAGAGGAGAGACATAGAAACTGCCGTCCTGGGAAGAAACGCTTTCCTATGCCAATATATAGAAAGTCCTGGCTTTGCAAAAAAACCTTCTTTTTATGTGTATACTTCTAAATGAGCCTTTGCAGAAAATGTCCAGTGCCTTATAATGTTCCTGTTCAGAGAGTTTTGGTAGTGTGTTAGCCAGTTATGGTTGCTATCTTCAACTACACCTAGAAAGTGCTATGACCAGCAGTACAGAGAGGAGCTGCTATTACATTTCAGGGCAGGAAAAAGTATATGTGAATATCCCCCTTTCCCCAAAAGCCTGGTTCTGATTAGAACTATGTTTATGCTACAGTCATTTCAGAAGTAATTGCAGTGTACTGTAATAGCCTAATTTGTACACTTTTGCAGTAGACAGAAATATAAACTAGCATGAAGGAGCTTTGACATGGGAGCACAGAGCATAGTATAGTCATTCTTTCTCTACCAGGAAGCCAGAAATGCAATGTAAAAAGTTACTACTGTAAAAAAATTAAAATATGAGTTTTCTCACTATTTCCTTGTGGTTTTCCATCCTCCATGAGGACTAAGGAATAGAAACCATGTAATACATAACCCAACCTAAAACGTGCCCAGAGCTCTAACAACCTCTAGCTCTTCCTTACCTCTTCCTGGCTTTGCAGGTACTTGGTGTCACTGACATTGTGCCTACCTTTAAATATTATCATCAGAAGAAAATAACAGTTTGTTTAATATTATACTAATTAATCAAGTCCTCAGTCTCTCCCTTTCTTTATTTTAGACCCTTTAAGTTTATTTTCTTCAATAGTTTCTACCATTCCAAGCACGTAATTTATTCAAGCATGACTGAAGTGGTAAAAAGAGGTGCCTGAAAAGGCTTTAAAAAACAAAAAGTAAACAAAACTTTTTCTTTTATGCTGTATTTTGCATAGTTTCAGTGTAAGATTCTTCGCCCAGAAGTATTCATCCCTTCTAAAAACATGTTTAATAAAAATAGAAAATTCCTTGTGACATTGTATGGTGGTGGCTTCTTCACGTATGTATTTGCAGCAGAGGATAAATCTGGCTAATTAAATCCTTCCTTTAAATTACTTCATGATTTGTGAAAAGGCTCTTTATTAATACTTGAACCAAGAATCTCAAACCCAAAGACAGATTCTTCTACATCAGGATATAGCAAGATGGATATTTTCCTTCCCAGCCCTTCAGCCCTAAACAAGCTAAACTATAAAATCACTGACACAATTTCAGAACACTACATCATAACAGGCCTTTTTTAAGCATGCCTTTGAATTAAGGCAGACACTACAACAGCACTATAGCAGTCCTGGGATTTGGGAAGCAGCATTTTAACAGCATGTTGCCCGTATTCTCATGCTGTGAACATATTCATAACAGTTCCATGAAAGTCCCAGGACTGCTGGTGTAGCATCTGTTCACTACCAACAAAGACTTGGATATGACACAAGAGTCTGTTTTCTATTCCTCAGCTGCCTTTTTACAAACACAGGACTTCTTTTGCAACAGGAGAATTTTTTATCTGGGTTTTCTCGTGTGAACACACAAACACACTCTGTTAAATATATATATCTTTATGACATTATTGGACATTTATCAGGCTAGAGCTACTTTCAGGATAAATAGGGACTCTTAGGCTTAGATGTTATCCACATCCAAAAACACACACACGTTTCCAAAGATGTTAATAAGAAATCATAATCTTCAAACAAAACATATTTTATTCAGTATAACTGAGTTACTAATGCCCCTGTTCTCAAAGTGGCAACTACATGTCAACTCACAGTTCAAAATATTTGGACTGACCTTGACACTTATCATCTCAGACCCTGCCCAATGATGAAGACTGCGTATATAATAGTTCCATATACAAATTCATATCTTGGTTTTCGCTGTTATCAGACAGATACATAGACCCATCAGTTTCAGTGGGGTATTCCCAACAAACAATTTTAACAAGAATCGTCCCATGGTGCTACTTGAGCCAAGAGCATAATTTGTTCCAAATCGTCTACTTTTATTTGTGTTTGGATGTGCTTACTTTACTAATTAGGCTCACTTCATGGGCTGGTTCAGGCAGGATCAAAGTCTGCTGATTGCATTACAAACCCTCTAGCTCTCTTCCGAGGTCTCTTCTGAGAAAAAGCAATCCGGAGAAAGTCAAACATGTGACTTTAGTACAGTTGACGTGGCAGCGTATGCCAGGATCACCTCCAGGCAGACAGCATGGGTGCAGACAGGACAAGTATGGCTTCCTTGTCTTGGGACAGCCTCACAACACTTTTTTTAATAGACCTCAAATTATTTTTTAATGATATGAAATGGAAGTGGGTGACTGGCCATCATTTTTTCCCCTCCTATATAGGTGTAGAAGAAAAAAGCTTCAGAGGTAAACAAAATAAGCATCTGCACACCCATATACATAGGATGCACACAAGTGCACGTATACACAAACTCTGTACTTCCAGAGCCAGACACCTTCTCTCCAATATTGTAAATACCAGGATAGTGGAGTAACTATGAATAGGTGGTGTGAACAGTTCAAAGATTATTTAATTTTCTTTCTCATTCATATAAATTCTGGTCAACGCAAAATTCAGGAAGCTCTAGGTACATTTGTCATGGGCAACCTGCCTGAATGTTCTCAGACTGGGAGGCAACCAGGCTAGAGGATCCTGTACGTTCATACTGAGGCTATTGAGAATAATTGTTCACGGTTTTCAAGAAATCAGATTACCCCATAATCCAATAGTAATATTTGGCATGCTACACATTATTAAGAAGTGACTGTAAAACTGTTATGCAAACTAGATATTCACAAGCAAGAGTGGGAAGAACAGACTAACCAGAGAATTGCACGGTGGTATGAAGTAGCTGAGCAGTATCTTGATCATTGCCAATTACATACCAGTCTAGTTTTTTAATAGGATTATATTTCTGAATAGAATACATTTCCAGCAGCTCCACCAGACATCATTAAGCCAGGGGCAGATTCCAGGTACAAACCCTTATACAAATTCCAAAAGCCCATTGCCCTTTCACATGAAAGACATTTACCAGCCATTTTATGTACTGGTGCAGAGAATACTTAACATGGAAGAGAAGAAAAATAATGTGCTCCAGGACATACACTGAGAAAATGGATAGTTTCAGGACAATAATATTGCTAGATAATTGTTAGACGGCTAATCAGTTCAATGTCATCCCTTAATTTTCTCATGCTTCCCCCCATCTTGCTCACCCTCTGGTATTGCTCAAATAAAAAGATTTTCTCGTATTAAATTGCTATCATATTGTACCCTGCCCTTCCCTTCAAGTTCCATACTCGCAGATGATGTTTTGTGGGAAGACTAAAACATTACATTGTGTGAAATGTGTGCAGACAGACACCTATTCTTCTCGTAAAAAAACGAACCTGAAAAATACCCAGTAAACTGTTTGCCTGTACTGTTGCTGTTACAATCTGTTTTGGCTCAATCACATGCCAAGAAGCAGTCTAAAAATGTAATTTAATTTTTGAACTAAACGCATTCATTGTTATTTAACTGCAGGCGTCACTTTTTTCAGTGCTGAAGCATAATGAGAAGGAAGCAATTTCCAGGCCCGCCGGGAGCCCTTTGGCGGCGCCGAAGCCGCGCACGTTGCCATAGCAACTGCCGCGCCCCCCCCCGCCCCCCGCCCCCCGCCGGCGGCGCGGCCCCGGGCAGCGGCCCCGCCCGCGCAGCCTCCGTCCGCTAACGCAAAACGCGGCTACGCACCTCCGCTGCCGCTGCTGCCGTGCGGAGTGGAAACCCGTGGATACATAGAAAAGGAAAGAAATAAAAAAAACCCAAAAAACCACAAAGCCAGACCAAACTCAAAAAGGCTTCATTAAAATGTTGGAGAATAGAGTAAATAAAGCAGCATTTTCATTTTCTGCGAGGCACATGTCTGTCATGATGACCTTGACATTCAGTTTTATAAGTTTACCCTTGGGAAAGAGACTTTGCAAGGGCACGTTCTCTTCAGGTTCAACATCTTCCATTGCAAATGAGATTTGCCTTACCACGGCAGCAGCAAATCAAGTTCCGTGTTGCATCAGAGCCGCTTCTGTGCATTTACAGGATTATTGATTCGGAAACCTAACATCTGCAAAGTGCAAAACTAGCCAGTTTAGCTTAGGAAAGGCTTTACACGTCAGCTGATCTCCCCTGTTGTATGCAGGCTAATGGTACTTACCCACATGACTGCGAACTAGCCTGGAAAAATGAGAAACGCCTGTGATCAGTGAGAGTGTCATTATCAGACATTAAAAAATATACAGTCTTTCTAACTTGATCAGGCTTCTACAGGTGTCAGTGGTCATTTTAGAATTTATCTCCATAGTACAAAGGCAGACACCATCTCTTCTCCTTTTTCAGTCCACCGCTTCTTAAAATCAACATCTAGAGAGAATACCTTTTATTAGACCAAAGGGTGCAGTCAGAAAAAGGGAAAGATCAAGCTTCAGGGCACACAAGCCCTTTCCCAAGCCTAACATGAGTCAAGCATGCACTGCAAAGAATTATGCTGGCTGCAGTCTAGCTAAGGGGAAAAAAATATCCAAAACTCAAACCTAAACTTTCAGGATATTAGTTTGTTTCCTAATATGTATAATATTGCAGGATAAGTGAAATTCTGGCCTAACGTATGGGGGATTTTGATAGTCCACTAGAATTTCCTTCCTCTCTTACATGCTTCAAACTCCTCACCATTTTTACATACTATTCATAGCCCAAATGTGCTGGAAGTAGCACCCGTTTTTAGAATAAGCATGCACGTAGGCACTCTCTCCCTCTCTGTCTCCCTGGTTGCTTACTATTATTCTCAACATTTCCTAGCTTATTAAAATAATTCAATGATACCCACAGCAATTACTAGCCACTTAGTTCGATGTTTGCTCTGTCTTTATCAGGCCTGAGAAAGGGCTTGAGAGCTTCAACCTTCTGCTCTTTTCAAACTATGTCAGGTTGCCTGTCTTACAGCCTTGGCTACCACAGCTACATAATGCTGCTATTAATTTTGGTATGTTCTTTATAGTAAATAAGCATGCTTGGTGTGCAGCAGGGAGTCCATTATTCAATCAAAAAGGGAGAGTATGATCCCACTATTTACACCCTGCTAACATTTAATAAATGGAGAAACTGAAAAGAATCATTCAGGCATAAACAAGTACAGATATAAATTATTTTTATTGCTGTGCATCATTTCAGATCCTTCCTCTATGATTTTCAGTATAATGCTAGAAAGTATTTTGGAAATTCAGACAATGTTTTCTATTCAATTAGGATCATAAACACACTACAAATCAGTATAATGTGCAAAATAATGCCATTTATACACACAAAAAAATCAAGCATATTTTGATAAATCATTTTTAATTAGTAAATTTAATAGGGCAATTCTTAGCAAACATGGTTGATAACTCATTGCTAGTAGCTTTTTCTCAAGGCAGAATCAACTAGAAAGGTGATATATTTTCCATATTAGATACAAACTCAGTTACTTATTTTCAGCTTGCATGGTTCTGAGGACATTTGAGAGCAAGAATATCATCAGGGGGTCCAAATTTACGGGACAGTCTTTTATCAACATTAGGATTAGTAAAGCTAGTAACTAAGAAAGTTTACAGAGGCTAAAATACTGTCATCCAGTAAGAAGTAGAGCTACAAATACTAAATTATTGAAAATACTATACTTTTTGCAGTGCTTGAAATGTAAATGACTATGTCTTTAGAAATATTTTATTCCTGTGCACTAAACTGAAATTGCAAAAAAATAAATTAAAATATGGACATCCTACAGCTCTGTATAAGTTAAAGTTAAGAAACTTCTCCAAGCCAGACTGTTACTTCAAAATACTGGAACCCTGGGTGGAAAATAAAAATCATCAGATTAGATACTATCCCGAATTTCATCTCTGGGACATCCATGGGATGTCAGCAAAACACATGAAGTTTGGCAGAGAGCAGCATGTAATGTCAGATGTCTCCCTCTGAAACCTCTTTATGTATTGTTGTGTATTGGCAACTAAAAACTACATAAACTGAAAGCTTATCATCCAGATGTGCTGCTAGATTTTCCCTGTAGTCTTAAGCTTCTCTGCCTTAGGCTGACTCATTCTCTAAAAGCTTTGTGAAATCTTGTTAATGTCATTAGAATGTGGTCTCAGAAGGAAAGATCACATTTCAACAATATTTGTGGGAAAAAAAAATCCTATTTTGGCAGTTTCAGAACAGAATGCTTCAGTCCTTTTCTTCTGATAAGATGAAAAATATACCAAAAATAAATGCCCCCACCTTTTTATTGAGAAAAAAAAAACAATGAAAAAAATCCCAGCATAAAACAAATGCAAAAGCAAAAATGCATTTGGCTGATGTGGAATATTTTCTAGGTCTATTCTGATCTATGTTCCTCTGCAGAGAGTCTGCAGCATTTCCAATTTTTTGTGGTGTCGTGTTGAGAAATGGTTAGAAATCCAGATTTAACTTGGCTGAATTAGTTTATTAAGATTGATAAAGGCCTGTCTGAATTCAGCCATCTAGATAGACTGTGTTGGACTTTTATCTAAGGTGCAAGCTACAAGATCAAACTATTTTTCACATAATTCAATCCCAGAGAATTTCCATTTGTGGCATGATAATATGGGACAACACAGCCATGAAAATGTGGGTTGAGACCATAATATTACCTATTTAAAAATTGCCCCTATTTTCTTTAAGCCCATGGCTAAGAATATATAGTCAGCTTCTCTGACATATGTCTTTCTGCCTCACTACCATCATGATCACAGCGGCTTCCAATATAATTTTGGCCTCATCTACCACTGTCTCCTTCTTTCCAGCTTTTTGGGCTCACTAGTCTCTTAGGTTTGTTTATAAACCTACTTGCAACACAAAAAAAAAATTCAGTTGCATCTTGCTCTTTGCAAATAACACAGTGTAACTTCAAATTTCACTATGTGAGGAACAGGGGGTAAAAGCCTCAAGATGCACACATTTGCAGAGCTAAGCTCTGACAGACTCACAATGTGTGACCTGTGGAAAAGCCAAAGAGAACTGCAGGACTTCTATATCTTCATTATCAGAAGATGTGCCTATCTACCAACTAACACCGTAAGCCCAAATTGCCTATCTTCCAGCTGCAGAAATCTGTCTTGGCTTCCCTCACGTTTTTTATCCACATTTTGTTTGACTTTTATTTTCACTGCTCTCTGGTACATGCTGTAGTTTCCTCTCTCCACTGTTGTTTTCAGATTCTTCTTGCTCTTAAGAACAGATACCACAGAGCTTACAAAATGACAACTGGGGGCATAAGCAATTTTTTTGGTTAAAAATCTGTCATCTTGTATATTTTACTATGAATGCAAAAAAAAAATAAATCATGCTTTAAAGGCTATCACCCTGTTCATACAAAGCAGAGCTCACCTGCTAAGTATGGAGAGTTATTTGATATGAGCAGCAAAATGTTTGATGAAAAAATGAGAGACTAATTAATGTACTAATGTGGGCTTGTGTTAGTTTACAAAAATGAGGCATGACCTTGAGCAAAAACTACAGAAATTTAGCTTGTTTTTATAGAATCGTTTGTAAGGGGGATTATATTTAACAATCCAAATCTCCCCCACATTTCCCACAAAGGTATTTACTACCAGAAGGACTGTTTTCTGACAAGTAACAGTGAGGAAGTGGTCATAGGCTAGAAAAACTTGAGCATTGAGAAGGAGATAACTAAAATCAGATCCCACTGAGGATCAAGATCTTTGGATGGAGAATGAAGATTACTGCAGAAATTTGTTCATGACAGGTATAGAAAATATCATGTGTACATCTCCAGTTGAAAAAACAGCCTCAGAGAACTTACTGAAAGGGCAGATTTCTTTATAATGAAGAACTGAGTAAGAAAAATGGGATTTGCTTGATTCTGGGGAGCATTACAAACCACCTCCATTTATTTCAGTAAATGAGACCAGGTGGAGTCCTTCCTGCTCTTGACAAAGGTATGTCTTATTGGGGTATCACCGCTACACTGTAATCCTGAGAGTCACCTGGCACACTCTAGCAGAGGATGCAGGTTATTTCAAGTTTGAGTGAGGAATCTGGCTGCTCTGTATGGAGAACAGATATAATAGCATTGGTTCTGTGCTGGGTCTGATCATAAAGATTCAGGAACAGTCTGGAAACAAAATGTTCTTAAGCAGGACAATTACCAAAATCTATCTTGTTTTGCCTTTACAAATTAACCTCAACATGAAAGAAAATGGGCTATATGACTGTGATTGTCTGAAATGGACAACGCTTGCAAACAAAAATCTTAATTCAGCAAGGAACACCAGATCTGTGACAGGAATCCACATGAAAATGGAAGAATTCTTTGGTTACCTCATCAGGGTCTACAGCTTCCTCACACGGGGAGGAGGAGGGGCAGGCGCTATCTCTTCTCTCTGGTGACATATGACAGGACCCAAGGGAATGGCAGGAAGATGTGCCAGGGGAGGTTTAGATTGGATGTTAGGAGAAGTTTCTTCACCCAGAGGGTGGTGGAGCACTGGAACAGGCTCCCCAGAGAGGTAGTCACGGCAAAAGCCTGATGGTATTCAAGAAGCACTTGGAAGAACAGAGGTATGGTATAAATTAGGGGTTGTCCTGTGCAGGGACAGGATTTGGACTTGATGATCCTTGCGGGTCCCTTCTAACTCAGGACACTCTATGATTCTATGATTCTATGGTTTGTAAATCAAGTAGGACCAAATTAAAGGGATATGTTACTGCTGTTATAGAAGCAGTAGTAAGACTCCAGATTATTTCGGTTATACACAAGCAAATTGCCAAATTAAGGAAAAAAGAATGACAAAACAATAAACATTATATAGGTGATGAGTAGATTCGTGTTTACAACCTCACTGGCCAGGCTTTCCCTTGCAAGTTAAAGGGAATCCCTCTATAGTTCTATATCATTCTATAGTTCTGCAATTCCCATCTTGCTTGTGTTCCACCTCTCTTGTTTGTAGGGTTTTTCTTCCATACTATAACATATGATAACATCCATCTGGCTATATTTAAATACCTCTTCCATGAAGGAACACAGATAAATTGTCTTCTTTTTAACTTTTCTGAAAAATGTCTCATCTTCTTTCGTCCCAGTACCACTCACACTATTTGCCAACAATGTCTCAAATTTGTTCATTTACGGTATCCCAACTAGACTGAATTTACATCTCTTCCAACTTGTATGGGAGGGGTAAGAAAGACAGACAGGCATTGCCGTATGTGAACTGCATATTTATGTAGAATGGTGTTTGAATACACAAACTTATGTTCTTCCACCTCTGTTCAGGTCCAAAGACATTGCTGTTTCTTACAGGCGCTTATGCTGAGCCTGTAGGAAGATTCATGAAGGTGAAGATGCACACGCCCTACAAGAATCTCTGCCAATGTATTATTGTTGACTTGTAGGTCTGAGTAAGAACGGAGAGATAAGTCATGAAATAGAAAGTCCTGGGCTGCTGAGCAAGACAGTTGTACCCCTGTAAATTCAAATACACTCTCCACTCAGTAACGTTACTGAAAATTTGCCCTGAGGCCTGAAGCCTTCAGGATGTATAAGAACATAACCATGGAACTCTGTATTCTGAGAAACAAACTGTCTTTTAATGAGCCAGTCTATGGGCTATGAGTTGTACATCAGAGCAAACAGTTCCATGAAAATGCTAAAATGCAGGACCTGGCAATGTGAAAAACCTGCTTGAGGCATATGCCTTTTGAAGCAACAGTAGTGAAAGACAATCCCTGGGCCTGAATGTTCAGACTTCTTGAAAGAATTTTGGTCTCCAACCTCTTTTTTTAATACATATCTATACATAAAAAATGATTGCAGTAAAATGTCTTACCTCTCAAGGACAGATTCTGTGATCCCAGGTCTGAAACCAGCTTCAGACCAAAGTATGCCCTTGTGAAAGGGTTCCCTGAGAAAAAAGGAAGGACTGAGAAGTTGAAATCCTCAGAAACTGGATTGTATACCACTTTGTGTGGCGTCAGTTACTCCCTGGAGCATTGTACTACACTAAATCAGCATTCATCTAAGGTATCTCTATGAAACCCTAAGAAGAGGAGCTCCGAGGAGCTCAGATAGAACACCAATTTGTTATACCCCCAAATAATTTCTGATTCAGAACTGTAGAGCTGTCAAAAATTACATTTTTTCAGCAAAATATCAATCTTCTCACAGTCCTTGATGCATGTGATTGTCTAGGCTATTGGCTGCTTTTTATGACAGAAGCTGCAGCTAACAAAGAATGGTTGCATTAATTGTAGAAGATATTTGTCTCCCCTCCTGGGAATAAGCAGGGTTTGGGGTTTTTTTAATCTATTCTTTTGAATAAATATCCAATAAAAAGCTGAATTTGACAAGTTATATAAACTTGTTCCAGTAATGTTGGATGGACTGACAGCAATGGATTCAAGGCACAGAAATGGAAACGGGTCTACCAGCGTGTATGACCGTTCTGAGAAGCAGGAATCTTGGTGTGGCCGCTGTTCATCGTAGGGGCTCCGTGATGACACTGAATCATCGTACCTTTAAACTGGGGTGTCACGCAGTTCATGGCCACAGAAAGGAAACTCTGAGGAAAGGACAGTTCAGTCCTCTGTAATGTCCTCCATGTCTTTAAACAGACTAAAAAAATATGTCCTTTTCCATTTTAATCCAGTTTCTAATAACTAGATAATGTATAAAAGCGAAAAATTTGTCATACTAAATAGCAGTGGTTTTTTCTTACCCTGATCCTGAAATCTAATGTCCTTAATAAACATATTTGGAGAAACAACTTGATTTTTTTCAATATTTACTTCTAATGATGTAAATGGATTAGAACGTCTCTTTAGCACAAGCATGTAGTGCCAGTTTTACTACTTCATGATTATCTGGCCATAGAAAGAGGTTATAAACAAACAGCACCTGGAGAACCTGAAGCTCATTAAGAAATATTTGAAACCCTTAATATTTTCCTGTCTATTCTTCTTCAAAACAGAGCTATCAGTCTAGTTTAAAAACTTGTGAGTTGTTGAATGTCTGTATATGTGATATTCTTATGAACGAAGTAATACTGTTACCAGAAGAAAAATGCTTACGTTAATAATGATGGTTAAACACACATTTTCTATAAATCTGGATATCCTTGTCAGGATCATTATTTTTTAATAAAGAATAAATAAATAAAAACATATGCTATGTTAATCATCTGCACTAAAATTTTTCCTTTTTTTTTTTTGAAGGCTTCCTATCTCTATGTTGGCTACCTAAAAAACCCCCAAAGTATAATTCTGAAATGCTGCCAACAAATAGAATATTCTTATTTATGACATGTATAAAATCATGTTTATAACAGAAAAACATGCACCTTCTATAATGCTGCTCAGAGACAACTGAGTGTAAAAAGTTAGCATTGCGTCTGATGGGTCAGTTTATAATTCTGCTTTCTTTGAATCTTTCCACACCACTCTTCATCGATTTCCTTACTGGGTGTAAGAGATAGGCAATTTACATCAGGAAGGAGAAAGCAACTTGCTTAGGAAATTCAAATGGAACACCAATAGTTCACCAACAGTTAAGCTGAAAGTACTCATCTTCCCTGCCATAAGGCTCCCAATTTCAAGTCTTAAAACCCAAGTTTTGCAATCAATATGGTGGTGGAACTCAAGATCTAACAGTAGCAGGACATTCTCTTTCCATATTCTAGCAACTCAGAGAGCTCCTACTAGAAGTTTTGAACATGTGGTATGTATTCAGTATCTCTTTGCAAACTATCCGTTAGCATGCAACAAGCCACACTCTCCTCTCAGGAAAAACACAAGCTAAAAGGTGTTGATAACAGATAATGTCTCAACAACTTCAAATCAAGCATCTCTAATGAAAGCCTTTTGGCATATTCAGGCATCAAAGGGATTTTCCAAATTTGCCTTTTGAGAGGCAGCACCGTGGTGTGGAAAAGGAGCTGTTATAGAGCACCCATTAGCACGTAATATGATGTGTGTTTTGCTAGGCTTACTTTTAATGAAGTTCACAACTTTTATAGCCTCAAATATTATTTTTATTTCCCTGGTAAACATTAGCACATTTGTTCAGGGGTTGGTGTCCAATAACACACGCTTTTATCACAGAGCCATGTCTTTTCCTTCCATAATTAATTCATTACCAGTACAGGCCTACCCTGCATTAGTCCGGCCTAGCTTAAATACTTGATTATTGGAAACCTTTAAGATGTTCCTGCTTGGAGGACAGCAAGAGAACAATTCTTCCATGTCTAGATCGTGTTAATTCACCCTCACCCTAACAGCAGAAACTGTCCAGGGATGTCAATCTATTTCCAAGATCAGTTGCCCACACTACCAAAATTTACCCAGTTATAGCAAGATTTAACAGCTTTTCTGGGATTGCAGGAACTTTTTATACTTACAATGGTATAGTCCTGACAGTTGGAGGATTTTCATCTTTCCAGCCTGGACTTTTTATTTGCAATTTTTGTCTCTTGTTACAAAGCATTGAACCAGCTATTCTTGAAAATGCAGAAGCAAAAGAGAAAGGTGGTGATTATGACCTCTCTAAAACTTTCTTCGACTACACAGGGATATAGAATCTCTGATGTAAGGACACCAAGCAGCACTACTATAATTTCTTTGAGGAGTCCATAAAATGCTCGTCACTGAATGTCTTCAAGAACAGATCACACAGACATTTCATCAAGAATGATATAAGTATGTTTGATACTTCCTTGAACAAGCAAAATTGACTAGGTTATTTCCTCAGGTACTTTTCAGCCCTTTGATTCAGACCTGATATGCTCCAAAGAGATTTAAAAACATATTCTGTAATTATGGAAACTTGTAGAATGTACTTGAAACTTGTAGACAGAATAATAATTGGTCTTGTAAAAAGTACTCGATTGTCAAAAATTTCTTGCTACTAATATGCATTTTTTTAAGGAAAAAAAAACAACTTAAAAAGTTGAGCTTTTTAAAATGATGGAGTAACCATCTGGTAACCTATTAAAGGTAGTGGTTTGCTTTTCAGGAATCTTGTAAATGAGAATAAACAAATCTTTTTTTAGCATTTTTTCTATGTTTCAGAATATGAAAGTAATATTTTATATGTGCCTTGCATGGCTAAGCATGATCTGCATATGATCTGAACTTATTAATTCTGCCCTGCAAGCACAGAAACAGCATCACCTTGCTTGGAGTAAGGCGCCTTCCTGAGGACTGCTGCTGTTTCATTTACTTGTACTGTTCAACAAACACCGAGTAGAGAAACAGTAAAAATTGGGCATGGGAAAACCAGTAACAATTTTGGACTGTGCAAGTTAATTAGCATATTTTTAAATAAAATCAAGTAAATTAACAAGTAAATAAAACAAATAAGTTAGAAAATAAAATAATGCATAGCTCAACTTCAGAAAAATATTATCTCCAACTTCAAATGGATGTTTGATTTGTTTAGCATATAAATTCTGCTTCGTTTTATTCAGATTGCTACAGTCATGCCATGTTGTCATTCAGAATATGATGCTTTGAGATTGTGCCTGTTTGGTTTTTGGGGTTTTTTTTGTTTGATTGGTTTGGGTGTTTTTCCCTTTCTTTCGGACTGTGACACTGAGAAGAAAAGCTTCACCCATGTGCCGTGTATTCTGTTCCCGTTTCTTCGGCATGACGCATAAAAAACATTCAGGTTTGACAGAGAGAAGGAACAAGACCGGTGCACTCGTCCTCCTCACGGCGGGGTCGGGAAGGGCGAGGCCGGCCCTGGGCTCCCCGAGAGGCGGCACCCCGAGGGGCGGCACCCCCGAAGGCGGGCACCCCCCCGAAGGCGGCACCTCCCCGGAGGCGGCCGCCCCGCGCCGCCCCCGCCCGCGGCAGCCTATGGCCGGGCCGGCAGATCAGACCACCCGAGGCCGGCAGCCCGCCCTCTCCCCCGCCGCCCCAGCCCCCCCAGCCCCTGTCGCCGGCGCCCCCGCCCGCGCCGAGCTGCCCCGTTGCCCCCGCGGCGGTTCTGTCAGCGCCTGCCGGCGGGCTTCCCGCCGTGGGGGCCGCGTTCGTGTCTCCGCCATGAGGGGGGTGCGCGTGCGTGGGTTTGGGCCGCAACGCCTGCTGAGAGGTTCGCTCTAAAAGGAAACAGGTATCCAGGCGAAAGGGCAGCCCTGGCAACGCGTAGAAATAAGGCTGAAAACTTAAAAGATGTTTCCAATAATTAGAGGAGTAGCATTCTTTAGCAGCCTGCTAGCAGGAGTCGTGGGGAAGAAACTGAAGGAATTTCACAGCGAAGGCTGATAAGTTTCTTCGGCTTTTTTGTGATGTGGCTGTCTCCAGCAGCAGAGGACTAAAGCCAATAGTGTAGAAGGTCCGATCCTAAATTGCTGAAGCAATCACAGAAGTCAAAAAAATGGAATTGTTTGCTAGTACAAGGCATATTTATGCAGCGGATACAGAAAGTGTCTCTCATTCCTTTGCTATTTCTACTTGATGAATCAACCTAATACTCTAGAATATCATTTTTTAATTGAAACAGCAGTGTTCATCTTCCCTGATATTTTCCATAAAGCCCAACAAAAACACTTTGTTCAAACAAAGTACTTCAGAAATCACTCCATTGTATAGTTTCATAAGGCTTCAGCAAGACTTAAAACTGCTTTTAGGCTTTTTGATGCCATAAATGGCCAAGCATTTAACACAAAAATTCGAACACAATTTTCAACAGGAAACCAAGAATATTATTTTAGCTTGACCAAGCAAGAGTCTGTGGACATAGATATGCCCCAAGTGTTTTAAAATTACAGCAACTGCTTAGAAAGCTAGATGTGTAGGAAAAATTACAGCTTCTATGCTGCATTAACAACATACATGTAAAGGTAACATCTTTATTTTAATCCAGTGCTTTAAGGAGGAAAAATTTGTAATAATTTAGTACAGAAGTGATAAAAATGGGACTTCATAAGGACATGACGATTTATGTTGAAAAAGGAAGAAAATTGACAATATGCATGGTAGCAAGCAAGAAAGAAACCAGAGGGCAACAGGAGAGACAAATTCTGCGTATACGATGTATTTTTCTTCTAGTGTGTTTTATTGCACAGCATTACATAATTTTGTTAACACTCAAAATATAGGACCTGCACTTTTTTTGTAGAGAAGCTGTGGCAACACAGTTCAGTTGCTAAGCTCTCCTCAAGAAAAACTGATTTACTGATATGTCCAATGGCCATTTTAAAGTAGAGGTGAAATGGTGGAGGTGCACAAACACGCATGCAAACAGTTTTTATCATAGTACGCACCTGGGAAATACAGTCTCCCCAGACAGAAATAAAACCAAGCTCCCTGCCTCACTTAAAAAATATGTAACTCACTGGTGGGGGAGCAGAGCCTAGAGAAGGGAACACTACTGACGAGCAAGGCAGTTCTGATTACATCAGTAGTCTCACATGCCTCACTCCAACTAAATAGAGTACCCTGCACAATCAGATCCAGAACAAAAATGGTTGTTCATAGACCGCAGTCTAAAAAAAAAAAAAATCTCATCTGCAAAACTTTCACTGGGAAGAATACCATGCAAGGACTCCTGCTGACTGTCACAGCTCAGTCTTGAGTCTGCAGTTACAGGAAACATAAACAATACTTTTATTCCCTCTGGAGCATCTTGCTCCCCACCAAAGAGTTGTATTTCTTTTATTACAAAGAGTGTTCATTAATATTGTGTAGCAAGCAAAACCACTGAAAATTTGAGACACGTTAAGTATGGCAAGCCAAAACTACTTTATTATAAAGTACACTGCTCATTTTTAAATACCACATGCTAGAGAACATCCAAATATTGAACCTTCCACATTCCAAAGCCTCTTTATTTAAAACAGTGCAGTTATGAGAAACTCAATTAATACAGTTTTACCATTTTATTAATCTTTGGGTTTACAGGTATAAAGAGAATGACTTAGAAGAGTTTTTGCCCTGCCATGAAAATCAAACACATTCCTCCAATGAATTATTACACCTCAATCCTCTAACCACTAAACACTAGCTGAAACAGGAAATTATTATCAGAATTATTAAGTTTAAATGCATTTTGTCTACACTGGCAATTAAAATGAGCTTCTTGAAACAACAGTTAAAAAAAATCTGGCTTCAGTCTTTCATTGTTCTTTTTGGCAGTACTCATTGTGGCAGAAGGGTAAAAGGAATGCATAATAGCATTTCTCTGCTCTCACACAAATTTCAGGCTTTAGTCTCCTCTCTTCCACCACTTTCTCCTCCTCAGTCTAGATTAGGGCTCTGTCCGTACTTGGGTTTTGGTAGGGGATGTTTTTTTTTTGATGGGGAGGAGGTGGAATGGGGAGAGAAGAAAGCAGGGAGAAGGATGTTGTTACCAGTGCAAATTGAAAATCTGCAAAATAAAAATTTAATCTCCTCATCTGTCAATGTTTCTGATAAAAGGATATTTAAGGACATTCCAAAATGGCAATGTTTTACCACACAGATTCTATTAAGTGTATTTTTCTTGTGGGTCTCAATGCACATTCATCTACGTACAAGCTTTATACGGTAGGTAGTAAGCATTGAGATTGACAGGAAACATACAAAAATTGAGATGTAGGAGTATTTTGGCAGGGAGCTACGATGGAAGTTGTTCAGTGATGAAGTAATAATTTTGCTCAAGCGTACAGCAAGGGCAAGAGGATTTCCGTGGGCTAGATGCTGTTTTTATAAAGTTTCTGACTTCTGAGCCACTTCTCAAACTATTAGGCATTGCCTGCCCACACAGCAATTCCAACTTGCCCTCATTTACACAGCAGAATTCCTTGCTAAGGGCATTTCAGCTATCCACCAGAAGAAAGCATAGTCTGTTATTTCTCAGTGTTTTAGATAGTAAAGATCAAGAGGAAAGCATGAAATATAGATCTGGCGAGCTCAGTATTAATTTAATGCAGAGAGCAACTGGGAGAAAAGAAAGCCCAGAGTTATAAAGTAATTGCCTGATTTTTAACAAGGGTGCTTCCTGTGCATTCCCCTCTTTGGCACAGTTAGAATGACAGCTTACATTTCCAAAAGGAGAGGTGCAGAGAGATGCCAGGAACTCACTCCTGGGGAGCTTCCACACAAGTATCTGCTGACAGTAGGGACAACTGATTTCCTAACTTCTGAATTAAACAAAAGCATTTTTATACGTTATTAAGCAATTGGTATATATAATTATTTCCACCATGCACTTTCATAACCCATTTAGAAGTATTGGGTTCAATTTTCCCTGTTTTTTTTGCTCCAACGAAACAAGCCTAATTCCTACCAAAAAACCCAGCTTTCAGACAAAATATTAAATCCAAAGCAAGCAAACAAAACAAGTTTAATCCTGCAACACTGAATTACTAAAAGAGCCACAAAACAAACTGGGGCCCACGGGCCTGCGCTAGGAAGGGGAGACGGTACACAGTACACTTAAGAATCTGTCCAAATTGTCAAAGGTACCCAACCACTTCCCTTTCTGAACGTGATTAAAATAGTTCTCAGTTCTTCTCACTTACCTGAAGAAGATTCTCCATGATTGATTGTTTTCAATAAACTTAAATCTAATTAAATTTAAAATAAAGCAAAGGAGGTACCGTGGCCCAGAGTAGCCAAATTTATTAATGATTTCTTCATTAATTTTTTCATCGATTGTGCATTGTGGGACACATCAGGTTTCAAAAGTAGCTATTCATTTCAGGAACCACTGTGAATATATTGGCTCTAAAGCATTACATCAAGCAAGAAAATATCACAGAAAGCCCCCTAACCCACTGATGAAACATCAAAGAGATGTGTTAATCTGGGCTGATAAACTTTCTATTTTTTTCACATATGAAGATCTGTGCAAGCCGTGAAGCCCATTTCCCTTCACCTGTGCAGATTACTCCTTTTGTTCTCCTTTTTGTATGCCAGAACCTATGAAAGAACTGGAGTGTGAACCTGTTTTGCTCTGCAGATCATTAGAGCTGTCAACATTTCAGCCACTTGCTTCCAAAAGAAAATTGCAGAGATGATCACTCATTGGGAATGAGGTTTTTCCATTGATTTTCTAGATGTGGCCTCGCTATTGCAAGATGCTTAAGCATGTGAACAGTTCTGCTTATGAGAATAACACTGTTGCATCACTGTAGGCTAGAAGTGTATTAGCTTACAATAGCTCAGTAAGTCTTGCAGTTCTTTATTACCCTTTTGAAAAAAACTCTTCCTCTCTAAAGAGACTAAAGAAATGAGGAGGGGCTGTTAGCACTGATTACACAAAATGAGGATAGAGCCTTTGGACCTTTTGAATCCTGTATTATTACTAGATACCTTTCCAATAATGAAACCAATGTATTTTTAAGAGCACATCCAAGATTCCCTACCAGCCTCAAATTAGATTTAAGCATAAGCGTCTTGGCTTGAAATGATATTCACATGCACAAGCTTGAATCTCAAGCATATGAGCAGATAGGTAGAAACACAAAGATGTTATGAGCTTTGGGCCAGTTTTTCAGAAACGGGACCTATAGCTCAAACTGAAGATACGTAGACTTTTCAAAAAGAACAACAGCACCATCAGCATAACTATGTTTCATAAGTGTATTACACACTTTTGATACCCAGCATGCTTTGTAAAGCCCTGAAGTAAATACTGTAATTTCTCAATTTTAGTTTATAGGCAAAAAAAAGTGAGGTTCCCAACTTGACCTCTTTAAAGAAAAAGGTGTAAGTTGGAGTAGACAAGGACAAGTCACTACAAAATAACTGAGAAGTAAGCTAGTGCTTTCATACAAGCTCCAGGTATAACAACCTCTTTGAGGTGCTCTAAGTAATTTTCACCTGCAAGTTTCCCATTATGCACTAAACCATTAGCACCCACGTTGACTTCTACTGTTGCTTGGCTTCTTCTCAAAGTAAGGTATAAGCTGGAATTTCTTTAGTCAAAAACTGGTCTGCGTCTGGATGATGGGGCAGAGTGCACCCTGAGAGAGTTTGCTCATGACACACAACTGGGAGGAGTGGCTGACAGTCCAGAGGGTTGTGCTGCCATCCAGAGGGACCTGGACAGGCTGGAGAACCTCATGAAGTTCAGCATGGGGAAGTCCAAAGTCCTGCACTGTGACGCACAACCCCAGGCACCAATATATGCCAGGGGATTCCCACCTGGAAAGCAGCTTTGCTGGTATCCTGGTGGACACCAGGTTGAACATGAGCCAGCAATGTGCCCTTGCCACAAAGAAGGCTAATGATATCCTGGGCTGCATTAGGCAAAGTACTGCCATCAGGTCAAGGAAGGTGATTCTTCCCCTCTGTTCAGCACTGGTGAGGCCACACCTGGAGTACTGTGTCCAGTTGTGTGCTCCCCAGTACAAGAGAGACGGGCATTCTGGATAGGATCCAGAGAAGAGCCACAAAGATGATGAAGGCACTGAAGCATCTCACATATGAGGAAACGCTGAGAGAGCTGGGACTACCCAGCCTGGAGAAGAGAAGAGAAGAGAAGGCCCAGGGGGGACTTCATCAATGGATATAAATACCTGAAGGAGGGTGCAAAAGAGGATGGAGCCAGGCTCTTTTCATTGGTGCCCAGTGACAGGACAAGAGGAAATGGTCACAAAGTGAAACACAGGAGGTTCACTCTGAACATAAGGAAACACTTTTTTCTGTGATGGTGACCAAGCCCTGTCACAGGTTGCCTGGAGATGTTGTGGACTCTCCATCCTTGGACAAATTCAAGAGCCAGCTGGACATGGTCCTGAGCAAGCCTAGGTGGCCCTGCTTGAGAAGGGAGGTGTTGGATCAGATGCCCTCCAGAGCTCCCTTCTAACCTCAGTCATTCTGTGATTCTGTCATCTACCACAGATGCATTCAAAGGACATTTTACTCCATTCTGTTCACCTTGATTTTTATTTACTTGATTTGCAATTCTTTATCAAAGCAAAGAATAATGTCCACATAGGACAGATCAGCTACAGGTTAGCCATCCAAGGGCCTAATTTCATATGCCCTTCATATTATTTAGTCAGAGAGGGTAAAATACTACTGAACTGTAATCCTGGCATTTCACATTGCTGAAACCAACTTCCCTAAATGCAAATTCCATATAAGCAAGGTAGTAAGACTTATATTACCAGCATTCTGTGCATTGGCTTGCTGGTTACATAGGCAAAATTGTTCTTGCGTCAGCAAATTTTGGATACTTGTCAGAGGCTCAGCTACTCCTACCATGGAAAGGGAAAGGAGGTGGGTAAACTTAATCCAGCTGTTTCTAGGGGATGGTATTGGAGGGGTGGAAGCAGAAGTTGCTTGTTATTGAGACGTGGTCATTAGCATGATTTCCATATACCTCAGACCATCTAAGAACACAAATTTGATCAGTATCAGGTATGAACAAACTATTGCATTTCTGATGAAATAGAGCACATCATGCAGAGACTATGCTGATTCTGGAAGGATAGCCAGTACTGGATCCAGTATAAATTTACTGACATAAACAGCCATTACCTCAGTCATTCAACTTGCCAGTGCAAATTTCAACTAGCAAGATGAATTTATACATACTAGAGTGGTGATTTTTCATGTGGCCATAGCATTTTCCTTACAGGCGACTGCCATAGGCAACTGCTGACTTTGCCTACAGCTAGAGCTCACACTAAACATGAGTTTTAGAGGCAGTTTGCAAGGCCACATTCTTGCTCACACTTCCCTGAGTACCATCACAACAAGAGCAAAGCCAAGCATGTTGCCAGCCTTTGTTCCATTTTCCCTTACCCTCCCCCTGTTTTAAAACAAAAGCATTGAAATCCAATTCCAAGCACTGAACTCACATAAACAGTACTTGTTCTAGCCTGCTAAGTCTGACACCCGTATATTACATGGAAGCCACAAACCATTTAAGCGTAATTTCTTTTCAGCTTTGCCCCTGAAGGCCTCAAAATGTTTATCCTAAGGTTTATACAGGGAGTTTCTCACCAAGATGTATTCAGGTGTAAGCGTGCCCAACGTTTAGGGTCATTACATTTTTTTTTCTTTTTCCCAAAGGCTCAAACATTGAAGGATAGTGTCTTTCATAGTAAGAGACTCCATTTATAGTTACAGGTCTATTATAAAGAGTTGGAAAGAAATGTTGTATCTTCTGGATTAGACTGATCCAGACTGTTTTTTGTCAGAAATAGCTGTAGACTTGGAGAGTTCCCTTTTCATCCCTCACAGGTTCTTTCCTATAAAGTTTGTTAATCTACCTGTTGTATGAAATATTCATGATAGTTTTAGTCTGAAACACTAGCTTTCTCTTCCTGGACCATGCAAGAGCAAGGGCACATGCTTAGTGTGTTCATTTTGATATGGAGTACACCAGCCTGTGTGCTTTCAAAACATTTGTCACTCAGGGTACATTAGCATCTGGTGTCTCTGACTGTGTTTAAGTAGGTGATGGCAAAACTCTGTATCTTTCCACAGTTCTCTGTTCTTACAACCTTATCATTTTTGCAACAAATACCAGTTCTTACCAGCCTGTCAGAAGATCTATCTAGTATCCAAACATTAATCTGTGATTCAGATTTCTATCTAATTTCCCAAGGCACTGGGATGCTCATGAAAGAAGAATGCATCCAACAAAACCAGTGAATTTTCTCCCTCCTCCCAGGACTTTTGCTCAAGACTGTACATGAAATTCCCTCTTCAGACAAGAATATTATTTACCTTCAAGTCTTCAGGAGAAATTAACAATAGAAACTTGGAAAACTTGGAGAATATATGGGAGGCATGTTGAGAATTAGCTTCCTCTTGTCAGCTGTTCAGGCAATTAGGCAAATAAACTATTGAACTGAGGGAAGGTATCTGTGACTTCAGCCGGGTGTCTGAATGATGGGTGTCTGCTTGCCTTTTGATGAGTACAAATCAAAGAGAGATGACGACTTTCTTTTGACACAAAGTGGTGTTTACTTTGGGTGGTTGTGGCATTAGAATAGGAACTGTTATTTACTTTATATCATTATTCTTTTATATACTTTAAATTTTTTCTGGAAAAAATGTAACAAACTGCTTTTGATTAACAACTACTATTTGCTATTTTTAATATTTCAAATGTCATGGGAGTTTTTACAGAGGGCATTTTTATTAAGTTTTGTTTGTTAAAAAAGGTTTGTTTTAAAAGTCTTGCTGTTGAAATATTTTGTATTGAAGAATATTAGAAAAGAACATTTTTAACCTTCTTTGAGAAGGGCAAGAGTAGATAATTGCCTTGCCTTGGGCCACCCTTGTGTAATACTGTGGTGGGTTGACCTTGGCTGGACACCAGGCTCCCACCAAGCTGCTTTATCACTCCCCTCTTCAGCAGGATGGAGAGGGGAGAAAATAAGTTGGAAAAAACCTCATGGGTCAAGGTAAAGGCAGTTTAATAAAGCAAAAGCAAAGGCAAAAGAATACAAAAGATATATGCTCTATTTCCTATCAGCAGGTGATGTCTAGCCACTTCCTGGGAAGCAGGGCTTTAGTACGTGTAGCAGTTGCTCCAGAAGACAAACGTCATAATAACAAATGCCCCCCATTCCTTCTCCCTTCTCCTAGCTTTTATTGCTGAGCAGATATCATATGGTATGGAATATCCCTTTGGTCAGTTTGGGTCAGCTGTCCTGGCTGTGTTCCCTCCCAAGGTCTTGCCCACCCCCAGCCTGCTGGTAAGGGGGGGAAATGTCGGAGAGACAGCCTCGATGCTGTGCAAGCACTGCTCAGCAGTAGCCAAAACGCTGGTGTGTTATTAACACATTTCTAGCTACCAATACAAAGCACAGCACTATGAGGGCTGATATAGGGAAAATTAACTCCCTCTCAGCCAGACCTAGTACAATCTCCACCCCTTATTCAATAACATATGCATCATGCTCATGTCCCACATAATTTAATAGATACATAAATATCTCATAACAATCCTACTGTATTTAATTCTCATTACTGAAATCCCTTCTTACCAATATTTACAACTTAAACTACACACTTAAACCATCTTTATACCCAACATACAGATTTATACATTCTCATTAACTACTATCCCATGTCCTTTAACAGATAGATATTATTGTCCCATTCCATGGGCTTCCTCCACTCCTCCAGATATGCATAAGCACAGGCTATGACTTGGGCCCCATCTGTCAAGATGTGTGCTCAAGACAGGAGAAGCAGTATGTTTGATTGTTGGGCACCAACACCAGCTTGGTTTGGGTCGTCATGGCACTTGTCTGGTTCCTTGCAAAACTTATGCTTCATCGGTTCAGGTAATTTCTGCTATATTACTTCCTACAATATACAACTCACATCACATACTATTTTTCCCCGCAAGGTTAAATCTCCTTGAGGCACCCACCGGGTCTCCCCATCCTTCCACATTACTCACCAAGTACATCCAGGTCCTTGAGTGAAGACAATCCCACAAATGAGTTTGCCTTTTCCCATGGGAGGAGCAATCCATGCTGCCTTCCCCAGCCTATTCCCTATGTGCACTACGGGGACCGTACCTCCTCCCACAATATGTAGGGGTTTTGTCTGGGCAGGACCAGGATAGTTAGCGGGTCCTCTGGTGTTAACCAGCCAAGTGGCATCTGCTAAATTTGTATCCCATTGCTTGCATCCCCATTGCCCAACGCTCTCGACGTAGTCTTTAACACTATTTGTACATCTTTCCAGAGGCTTGTGGGTGATAGAGGATGTGATACACCCACTCAGTGCTGTGTTTCTTTGCCCAGGAGTTTATGAGGTTATTTCAGAAATGGGTCCCATTGTCTGATTTAGTTCGTTCTTTCTGGGGTACCATGTTGCCACAGAATTTGCCTTGCAAGGCCTAAGATGGTGTTTCAGGCAGTGGCATGGTTTACAGGGTATGTTTTTAGCCAACCAGTAGCTGCTTCCACCATGGCGAGTAGGTAGTGCTTACCTTGGTGTGTTCATGGCAGTGGTCCAATACAGTCAATTTGCCAGGCCTCACCATATCAAAAACTCACCCACTGCTCTCTGTTCCAGTGAGATTCTACTCATGTGGCTCACTCAATTGCAGCATGTTTCACATTCATGAGTGACTTGTGTGATGGCTTCCATGGTCAGGTTCACCCCTCAGTCATGAGCCTTTCTGTATGTTGCATCTGTCCCTAGATGTCCCAGTGTTTCATGGGCCCATCTAGCCACAAATAGCTCACCCTTACTCTCCCAGTCCAGGTCCACCTGAGCTGTTTCAATTTTGGCAGCCTTGTCTACCTGTTTATTGTTTCAATGTTCTTCAGTGGTGTGGCTTTTAGACATGTGAGCATCTGCATGACATACCTTTAGAGCCATGTTTTCTACCTGGGCAATGATGCCCTGCCACAATGCATCAGGCCAGATGGGTAACCCTGTGCTGCCAACTGGTCTTCTGGCACTGCTGTAGCCACTCCCGTAGGGCATTAGCCACCATTCAGGAGTCAGTGTAGAGGTAGAATACTAGCTACTTTTCTCGTTCAGCAACCCCTAGGGCTAGTTGGATGGCTTTCACTTCTGCAAACTGACTTGACTCACCTTCTTCAGTGGCTTCAACCACTTGTCATGTGGGACTCTACACAGCAGCTTTCCACTTCCAATGGTTTCCTATCACACGATCCATCAGTTAACATAACGCCTTTCATCTTCAGATAACTCATATGGTGGTGCCTTGTGGGCATGAGCCACCTCCTCAGGCAGTGCTCCAAAATCTCTGCCTCCTGGCCAGTCCATGATCTCTTCCAAGATTCCTGGGTGGTTGGGTTTCCCCAGTCGAGCTCATTGTGTGGTCAACACTACCCACTTACTCCATGTAGCACTGGTTGCATGATGTGTAGAGGGGATGTTTCCTTTGAACATCCAGTGTAGCATGGGCAATCACGGTGCCAAGAGGAGGTATGATTCTGTACCAACAACTTCTGAAGTGGCTCGAACCCTCTCATATGCTGCTAGTATCTCTTTTTCAGTTCGGGTGTAGTGTGCTTCTGATCCTTGATACCCCTGGCTCCAAAACCCTAATAGTCGACCTCGGGTTTCTGCAGATGTTTTCTGCTAGAGGCCCCAGGTAAGACCATGCTACCTAGCTGCAGTGTAGACTACATTTTCAACAGCTGGTCCTGGCTGGACAGGCTCAAGAGCTACCACAAGAGCTATTTCCCATTTGGTATGCTCAAAGGCTTGTTGCTCAAGACCCCACTCAAAATAATTCTTCTTTTGGGGTACTCAATAGAGAGAGCTCACAAGCTGACCATAACCTGGAAGATGCATTTTCCAGAATCCCACAAGGCCTAGGAAAGCTTGTGTCTCCTTCTTGTTAGCTGGTGGAGACATAGTTGCTATCTTGTTGACCACATCCATAGGCACATGACAGCATCCATCCTGCCATTTTATTCCCAAGAACTGGATTTCCTGTGCAGATCCCGTGCCTTTTTTTTTTTAATGGTGAAACCATCTTTCAGAAGAATCTGAATTACTCTTTCTCCCTTCTGAAACACTTCTGCCTTGTTGCCCCTCACAATGATGTCAGCAATGTAGTGTAGATGTTCAGGGTGATCACATTTTTCCCGTGTAGTTTGGATTAGTCTATGACAAATGGTAGGGCTGTGCTTCCACCCCTGGGGCAATCAATTCCAGGTGTATTGGACACCCCTCAATGTGAAAGCAAACTGTGGCCTGCACTCTGCTGCCAAAGTAATTGAAAAAAACACACTGGCAATGTCAGTTGTAGCATACCACTTGGCTGCCTTTGACTCCAGTTCATACTGGAGCTCTAACATGGCTGTTACAGCAGCACTCAGTGGTGGCATCACTTCATTCAGGCCACAACAGTCTACTGTTAACCTCCACCTTCCATCAGACTTTTGCACTGGCCATATGAGACTATTAAAAGGTAAGTGAGTCTTGCTGGTGACTCCTTGGCTCTCCAGCTGATGAATCAACTCATGGGTGGGAGCCAGGGAATCTCAGTTTATGCAATATTGCCACCAGTGCACTGTCCTGGTAGCAACTGGCACCTGCTGTTCTACTCACAGGAACCCCACAATGAAGGGATCTTCTGAGAGGCCAGGCAGGCTTTATAGCTGTTTGATCTGCTCTATGTTCACAGTGGCTACACCAAAGTCCCATTGGTACCCTTTTGCGTCCTTGAAGTACCCTCTCCTGAGGTAGTTTATGCCAAGCATAGAAGGGGCCTCTGGGCCAGTCACAATGGGGTGCTTTTGCCACTTGTCCCCTATTAAGCTCACCTCAGCCTCCAATACAGAGAATTCATGGAATTCCCCTGTCACTTCAGAGATCCAGATGGGTTCTGTGCACCTGTACCCTGATGACACCAGCATACACTGTGCACCAGTGTCTACCAAAGCCTTATACTTCAGTGGGTCTGATGTGCCAGGCCATTGAATCCACACAGGCCAGTATACACAGTCATCCCTTTCCTTCTCCTGGCCAAAGACAGGGACCTCCTATTCCTGTTCCTGGTCAGAGTATTCACTGTTTGACCCTTTCAGTGCCAGACCAGAAGTCCCCTCACTAGGATCAAGGGAGTTGGTCTCAGTTCTTTTATGTCTCGGAGATTGCTGATTGCCTTGTTGTGTCTCTACAGCAACTAAGCTGACAGCCTTCTTGGGTGGCACCTTCTTAACAGGTGTCTTCCCTCTCAGTTCATTGTCACAGCCTTACAGCTTAAAAGGGGGTTCATCATCCCACTTCCTCATGTCCTCCCCCTGGTCACGCAGGAAGAAGCAGAGTGTGCACATGACATGCAACTGTGTCTCTCTCCCTCTGACCAGGGCAGGAGAGGACTGATTTCTTGGGGCACCCCTGAGAGCCAAGGCACTGGCCCATAGGGATGGGGAGGGACAGAGATTTTCTTCAAAGTTTTGGAGCCAATAATACACTGTCTCCACAGTTGGTGTATCCATATCTGGGCAATATATTGCTGCCAAGTTGTTAGAATATGACGATAGGGCACTTTGAATCACCTTCTTTCATATGGCCCATGTGCACAGGATATCCTCTGGATCATTGGAGACCTCATAATTGTCTAGATCACTGTAGATTACTTCCAACACCGCTGATTCTCTCAGGTACTGGATGCCTTCATTTGCCATAGTCCACTTTCCTGGGGAACTCACAAGATCTTACTTGAATAGATATCTTGACCTCACACTTGAGAGGAGCTGCCTCCAGAGACTGCAGATTGCTGCCTCTTCCAATTCTTCTCTCAGCTCCCGGTTTCTAGCAAAGGATCTCAGCTGTTAGGCTTCCTCACCTTCTAGTTGTTGACTGTCAGCCCCATTATCCCACCGCTGCAGAAGCCAGGCATCAATCCGCTCACCTCATTGGTGGCTGTAATCTTTCCATATGTCTCTCATATCACACTCCCACAAACCCGCCAAGGCAAGTGCCATGTCCTCACCATGGTAGAAGCAACTACCGACTGGCTGAAAACATAACCCGTGCCCCACGCCACCACCCAGAACACTATCCTGGGCCTTGAAAAACAAGTCTTATGGCGACATGGCACCCCAGAGAATTGAGTCAGACAACGGGACTCATTTCCGAAATAACCTCATAGACACCTGGGCCAAAGAGCATGGCATTGATGGGTGTATCACATCCCCTATCACGCACCAGCCTCTGGGAAAATTGAACGGTACAATGGACTATTAAAGACTACACTGAGAGCAATGGGGGGTGGGACATCTGAACACGGGGATACACATTTAGCAAAAGCCACCTGGTTAGTCAACACTAGGGGTTCTGCCAATCGAGCTGGCCCTGCCCAATCAGAACCCTTACGTACTGTGGAAGGGGCTAAAGTCCTTGTAGTGCATGTAAAAAATATGCTGGGCAAGACAGTCTGGGTTATTCCTGCCTCAGGCAAAGGCAAACCCATTCATGGGACTGCTTTTGCTCAAGGACCTGGGTGCACTGGATGGGTGATGTGGGAGGATGGAGAAGACCGATATGTGCTTCAAGGGGATTTGATTTTGGGTGAAGACAGCCAGCGAACTGAATGGTATGCTGTTAATTGCTATATAATGTTGTATGTCGTCACTACTATGGTTGCTATATGCCATATCAATGGTATCATGGTGGGAATCTCCCAAATTGATAATAAAAAAAAAGAACTTTAATTGAACCAAGCAAAGTGCAGTGCCTATAGAACAAGGACTAAGTGCAGTGGTGATGGAACAAGGTCTGACTTCAGCATCCAACAATCCAACACCACACATACCATGTCTCCAGCCCTGAAAGACACATACAATAGATGGAGCCCAAAGTCATGGACTAAATTAACTCAGTGGACTTTTGTGGACATTTCATAGACATTGTACAGGGGTGTTCAATAGACTAAGGGAATGATAAACAAAATCTGTATATTCTATTAAAGGATAAGAAGGCAGGTAGGGGTTATTGAAGTTGTATTGGATAGTATGAGACCTGAGCATGATGTAAATGATATGGAACAAGGGGTGGATGCTGTCATGGTTTTAGCTGGGACAGAGTTAATTTTCTTCACTGCAGCTGGCACAGTGCTGTGCTTTGGACTTAGTATGAAAATAATGCTGATAACACACCAATGTTTTAGTTGTTACTGGTTAGTGCTTGTACTGGTCAAGGACTTTTCCAGCTTCCCATGCTCTGCCAGGTTCACAAGAAGCCGGGAGGGGAGGGGGCACAGGTAAGAGAGCGGATTCAAACTCGCCAAAGGGATATTCCATATCATGTCACATCACATCACATCATGCCCAGCATGTTAACTGGGAGGAGCTGGTCGGGGGCAGGCAGGCAGCAATCATGGCTTGGGGACTGGCAGCATCGGTTGGCAGGCAGTGAGTGGTTGTATCGCTTGTGGTGTTTTTTTTTTTTTTCCTTTTTATTATATTATCATTACTTTTATTATTATAATAATCATTATTATTATAATTATTATCTTATTTTAATTATTAAACTTTCAACTCTTCCATTAGAAAAAACTTTTTATAGCAACACAAGACTATTCACTGGAGGTCAGACATTGCCTGTGGAAGACAGTTGCACAGAAACCAACAGGACTGCTCAGACCACTTGATCCTCCTTCAGGGAAACATATAAGGGAAGGAGCAACACACCTAGTGCACTACCTGATGCTTGCTACCCCTGCACAGCCCTGCTCTGTGTCCGTGGGCTGTAGGGAGGGGGAGAAACTACCACTGTGACTCCATATTAGGGGAAGAAGCACTTCTGAGAAGTAAACAGGAAGGAGGAGATTAACTGACAACCCCTGAACAGGCAAAGATTAGTAATGTGAAGCAGCAGTGACAGAAAAGTGCTAAGATAACACCCAGTACAGCATCAAGCTGTACTGGTTTACACACAGGTGTCTGGTTTCTGACTTTGTACACCTTCCTCAGTTGTTCTCCCAGAATTTTCTTTAAGAAATATTATAGCTAACAACTGCCTTATCAAGGCAATTATAAAGCACACACCAAAACATCTTCCCCAGAATTTTAAGCAACAGTGACAAAGGCTTGGGGATGAGGGATGAGGGAAAACCAGGGAACATATTAATACAATTGATGGATAAACATATTAAATTAGCAAAAATTACAGTGAACATTTGCAAATTTTAATACATGTATCCCAGGAGAAACAAACAGAACAGCTGCTTAATTGAAAATAAAATTAATGAAAAATAATTCCCTTTTCCCCAAAAGCACAATACCCTATTCTTAGCATTGTTAACATGTTATTATGAATCATTATTTTGATAAAAAGCAGAGCTGAAATGGTTTTTTTTTGTTTATTGTAAACCACTTGTAGTTTATCACATCAGTGTAACACATTAGGTGTGCCATTATTTATCTTGTTCCACAGTAAGTAAGCTCCATAAATTTCCAGGCTTCAGTGACTTTTGCTGGCATGCTGTATCAAGAAAATATTTCAAAAAATCATTCTGGCTTTCCTCCATTTCTAAAATGCTCCTCACGAATAATTTTTTACACTCACAGTTAAGTCGGGGCTTTATGTATGCTTGGACCTTTTTAAGGGCAAATCCTGCTAAGGGCACACTAACTACATAGTAAGAGTAAAGGAACACAAATCAGATGCAGTCGAATAAAGCTGGCTAACAAATTACTGCCTATCAGGTAGCCACAGTAGCAGTCAGCTTTTACTGCTTTTTGCAAGCTTTATGCAAAGTAAGGCATGTTAATGCAAGCTTCTTCACTGAAGTGTTCTCCCTCCCAGCTGCAGAAGGCTAAGTTCCCACATGTAAACAGATAGCATTAGTTTAGCCCTGGGGAGGCAAAATCTCAAAACTCTTCTCACTCCATAATGGTCAGTTGTGTGCTGACAACCAAAGGCAATGTCTTCCAAACTGCTTCCAGCTCCTTTCCCAAACACACACTGCCTTGTTGCCCTCCTATCTTCTGTTCCTCCAGCCCACCATATGATTACTGTGTTCCTACTCTGCCTTCCGAAGTAACATACACCATCAGTTTCGCATTTCCTTTTCATTGCTTTCCTTTGTCAGATGGTAGAAGCCCCCTGTCATTTTGGGAAATACTTTGGGTTTGCCTACATCACACAATGAACCATACCTGTGCTAGTACCAAATGAACTAACACTGAGAATAGAAGCTGGAAGAGCACACAAGGTGCTTATCCTTGCTGGAAAGCCAGGGCTTGAGTCTATCAGTTTCCAAATAAGCTCTTTACATACTATGTTGCTTTGGCAACATGATGCTAAACTAAACCGTATAGATATTCTAGCTTTCTATAACCTACCATAGATACGGATAGCACTGAGAAGTCAGGTCCTGTGTGTTGATGGTCTAAGGAGAGCATCATGACATATTAAATGTATAGCTTCTGGAGCAATTTATCCTGTATTTGCAAAAATGAATGGAGATGCAACCTGTTCATTAAGAGTAGAAACTTGGCTGGAAAGTCTCTCAGAGCAGCTAATAATTTTACCCTTACAGCCTTTCATGAGACATCTAGATGAGTGCAGTGTATTATGTCTCTGAAGACAGAGGCTAAACGAGACTGTTTCCTTTACAGTGGTTATTTCCTATGAATGAGCTGCTAGGTTTTCGGTGGGATTAGTTTGTACACTTAAACAAGAGGAACAAGAGAGGAACTGCTAATAGTCTTAAAAAGGAGAAAAGGAATACAAACACTGCCTGTATGCATCATACTAGGTGTACAGCTTTTAGAACTGTATGTTGTAGGGCTGATGATCTTCTGTGAAATTCCAGAAATAATTACAGGTGTAATCCAGATGACCCTGAGCCCTTCTAGGGTAGGACTGCAAAATTATAGGAGGTCACTTTGTATCCTTGCCTCTCCATTTGCTGGCCATAATAACCATCTGCTCCAGAACATATCAAAAAGAAGACTAGACGTGTCCCAGGTATTGGCTCACAGTCTGTTCTGCTTTTGTGTTTTTGGGGCTAGTTTCCAGGTGCCCTTACTATACAGGAGGCAGTGCCAAACGAGCCCTTTCTCTTACTGCAACATCTGTTTGTCAGGCAGCCAGTATCTGAATTCAATATTTCCTGAAGACTGATGCTTTGGGGCTTATCGACAAGCCTGCAGGTGCTGCTTTTTTTCAAGAAATGTGTTTGGCCAGATGAGGCTCACAGCCAGTTCTTCTTGCTTCCCGTTGCTTATCAACCAAATTTAAGCATCAGCCTCTGCAATCAATGCAAATGTTTCCTTGCTAAATGAAACAGGAGGGCAGAGAGGACTTTGTATCTTATCTATCCAGCAAGTCCTGAGGCACAAGCATGCAGCTCTGTGACCCTGTGCTGTCTGACCTCTAAATGCAATGGACTGGGATGCAAGCCCAAATTCACACAGCCCAAGCTCTACATCAGCTTCAGTGCCCAATATTTGCCCTTAGCCAGGTACTTCTGAGGATCTGCAGCTAGACCATGGGGAACATGAGCTGCAGGAACACAGGGGAAATATCAGCAATATTTCCAGCCTCTGACGCTGCTATAACCACCTTTTTTCTGAAAGCATTTTGATCTACTGATTCGTCTTAGAAGCTGTTTCTTTAGTACTTGCACATATAATTACCTCTTTTTTTTTTTGTCATCACCCTAAATCCAACAAAGATGCACACAGGCTCATCTTTTTGGGCCTGTCTTTTGCACATAATGTCTCCTACTAAATAATCTGAGAGGCATCTTCAGCCTCTGAGCCCCACAGGAAAAATTTGCCCCTACTGTGCTCTGACTAATTTTCAGTAAAATCATAAAGTGGAAGATTGTTGAAATATGTACTTTCCTAGATAAATAATGCCAAAGTACTACTAGTCTTTCACTCAGTTTCCTGTCATGTCTCTGAAACAAAGCAGAACATACACTGTCCAGATTGAAGAAAAAATATTTATTGACGCTTTTCTGGAGTGCTAGGCGAGGCACAGAAGAGGGCGCAGCACATATACCTGTGTGCAGGTATATGCACACAGCCCTGTTGTCACTTTCAAGGCTCAAGCCTAGGGTAAACTGCTTGAAGACAATCTCTAGCAGTTAATTCTAGGTTATGCAAACATGACCAAGCAGGTTTAGGGATTCCCCTTTGCCCACTAGGTGAAGTGCTTTCTAGAAGAGAACCAAAGGAAAGCATTATAAACCCTACCTCTTTTTTATATTTTTTTTTCTTTTTTTGTTTGTTTGTTTTTAAGGGCCCCGACTTGTCAGTGGTGCATCCTTTGCCATTTGGTAGTAGGCACGTGATGTGGCAGAAGCATCTACCACAGTATGAGGGAGACAAGACCCTCTAGACACACTAGAAAAACTTATTCTCTATGCTACAGAAGTTTTACTCTGAGAGTAGCCGTGGATCTGAGGACTTTGTTGGTGCACCTAGTAAAATCTTTTTGTACAGATTCTGGAACCAAAGCACTGTTAAAATTCTGGAATATCTCTTCAAAGATAAGCTAACCTAATCAGATAAAAGAATGAATTAAAAGCTTACTCAGCATGTGCTGGGAGAATGGAAAGTAGTATCATAGAATCACAGAATGGCAGAGTTTGAAAGACACCTCTGGAGGTTATCCAGGCCTATCCCTTTCTCAAAGCAGGGTCAAGCAAAGCTGTTTGTTCAGGACATTGTCCTGTTGGGTTTTGAATATTTCCAAGGACAGAGACCACACAGCCTCTCTGGGAAACCATCAGTGTTTCCTGATAGTGTTCAGAGGGAACCTCCTGTGTTTCCGTTTGTGCCCATTGCCTCTCGTCCTGTCACTAGGCACCACTGAAAAGAGACTGGTTTCAGGATGTTGGCATGCTTTGCCACAAGGACACACTGCGAGCTTATGGCCACCAGGACCCCCAGGCCCTTGCCTGCAAAGCTGCTTTCAAGCTGGGCAGCCCCCAGCAGGCACTGGAGTTATTCAGCCCCAGGTGCAGGACTTGGCATTTCCCTTTGTTGAAGTTCATGAGGTTCCTGTTAGCCCATTACTCCAGTCTGTCAAGGTCTCTCTGAATGGCAGTATGATTTTCTGGTGTGTCAGCCACTCCTCCTAGTTTTGTATCATATACGCGCTTGAAGAGGGTACACTCTGTCCCTTCATCCACATCATTAATGAAGATATTAAACACTGTTGATTTCAGTACTGATCTGTGTGGTGCTCCACCAGTTACTGGCTTCCAGCTGGACTTTGTGCCCCGATCACAGCCCTTTATAGGGGCTGAAACTGTGATCACCCAGTTTCAGTCCACTCTCCATTTATCTAGCCCATACTTAATTGGTTTGTCACTGGGTATATTGTGGGAGACAGTGTTGAAAGCCTTCTTGGAATCAAGATAAACAATATCCACTGCTCTCCCCACATCCACTGAGCCAGTCATTTCATTGTAGAAGGCCATGAGTTTGTTCAGACGTGATTTCTCTTCAGTAAATCCATGCTGACTACTCCCAGTCACATTCTTGCCCTTAATATTTTGGAAATGGCTTCCAGGTTTATTTTCTCCATTACTTTCCAAGGAACTGAGGTAAAGCCTGTCATTGAAATAAAGCTTTGAAATTCAATTTACAAGCATCCTTCCTTCTTATAGACATCTCATTCAGCTTCTGTTAGAAGCAATTTTAATTAAAGTTTGTATATCTTTTTTTTTTTTTAATAGAAATACCACAGATAATCGTTTCACCACACTATCCAATAACTCCTTACAATTTACAGAAACATCACATCTATCTACCATTTACCATGGGTGTCTGTGATTCAAAGTTTCTTTCCTACTGTCTGTCTGTGATCTACACATCTTCTCAAGCAGTTGAACTCTACTAGTGTTTTCATTAAACATAAAAATATTGTGTTCAAAGACAATTTAACTTCTCATAGAATCTATGATTAACATTATATATTAGACTTTAAAAAAAGAATTTGGCAGCAGAAAATGATTTTATGATAATATGGAAGTTTTCACTAAATAGCAACTGTTTGTACTGAATTCTCAAATTTGGTAAACCGTCCATCTCATATATTTATATATATAGAAAGTGACAATCAACTGTCTTGTTCATAAGTGTATTCTTATGGAGTAACTGTAAAAGAGTGTAAAGCCAGTTTTTCAGATGGCCCCCTAAATTGAGCCCACCCTCACTTACAGGTTTCAGAAAAGTGCATTTATACATTTGAAATTGACAGTTAAATCAATGAACACTTATTTGATTCATATAATATATCTAATACGTGCATTTCACTGAATCACTACATACATAATAAAGTATATTGATGTGCAGACACAATTTGCAATACACAGCCAAGAAATAAACATAGAAACCAATGAAGGATTTGAAGTGGGATTTCATAGACTTAAATAGTTGCAGTTTACAGAACAGGTTGTTTGCTCCCTCATTCAGAATGCCAAGAGGACAGTTAGCAAAAAGAAAAAAAATTATTCTGGAAAAACTTAATCTAGGAAAAATACATTGAGAGGGATTCTTGTGTGGCATCACACCAAACTAAGCGAACTACCACCTCACGTGTAATTATGAGAACTAGATTTGTCTGTACTGGTAACTGGCTCTGAAGATTAAGACACTGTTTCCTCACTGATAAGAAAATTAATTAAAATAATAAAAGCAATCCTGTTAGCTCAAGTCCTCACAGTCTTTGAATCTGGAGCAGAAAGACATCAGCTCTTGTCTTGATTTTCTAGGTGTAAGGTTGTACGCAGTGTTTGTAAGCATCTTCAAATTCATTGTAGCCAGAGTTCTAAACAAGGAGTACTGAGATTAATGGTTTTATTGCTATATATATTTATTTAGGAAAAAAAAAAGTGAAAAATGGGTGTTGCGATCCCATGTTTGTGCAATTTACAAACTGTCTCAAAGGTTATGTTGTTCTGGAGTAAGGTATAATAAACAACAGTGTAAAAACTGAATATCAATTACTGCAATAATCACTGTAATACTTAGTCTCATACTGACTGCTGATTTCATCATCTTATGTTTCTGGGCTTCCAGCTGTGTCAGATTCATATGAATATGTCTGAGGGTTAGTGCCCATGACAGTAACGGGACCTGTTGCACTGGCCATTGATCAGCTGCATCATGAGTGTGAATTTGGCTGCTTTCAGTTCTCTTCTGACAGGACATGTAATTCCTTCCGCAGGAAAATTAATCTGGAAACTGCTGTGGGAAGTTGTGTATGGCACAAAAAATACCACTGAAATGCTGTAGATGAATTGCATGTTGCAGTTTATGAGACTTCAGCCCTTAGGTACAGATATTCCAAAATCCTGGAGAAATTGGGCATGAATGGATGCGGGTCCAGGGAAGAGGCTGGAGGAAGGATTCAAAATGCTTAGGAATGCAGAGCTGAGAGTGGTTGAGGCCATGTTCTCTGCAATCATATAAATTGCAGCTTGGTGAAAAAGTTAAGAAAACACAAATTGCTACACTTGAAATGGTTCTGGCCCTATAGTTAGAGGCATGAAACACATAATCCTACACATGCAGCTCAACACGGTCAGCACTCCTCTTCAGCACCTCCGAAAATCAGTTCCCACCAGTGGTTCTGAAGTTTAACGTGTTTTTATCAGTCCTTGTCTGGTCATTCTAAAGAAAATTTTGAAGAGGGATACCATGTTTCTATCTGTTTCAAACATGTCTTACCTGATTTCCTTACATTGTCTAAATAAATACTATAAAACTGAACACATTTTAAGGAAAAAAATGTATAATAATGTAAGAAATTAGTAAAACCTCCAATTCATAAGTCATCTGACGAAGCTTTCGAGGAAATCCCTCTTAAGAGATGTTTCTGAATGCTACTGAGTATTTGTTGCCAGACAGGTTATTTCTTTCTGAGGCAAAACTGGTTGATTTTTTATTTTGCTCATATTCTTTAGTGTATTTGCTAGGTAAAAGTTGCACTTGAAGTATTATGCTCATCATAGTGTCTTGGACTGTAGGATACATCAAACATTATCGAAACGGTAAAAAAAACCCAAGAAAGTCAGAGACCCGATAAGAAAGTAGCAGAAGGAGGAGGAGACTGTTTTTACAGGACACACTACCCAGTGTAGCACTAGAACTTCAACAACCAGGCTATCATCAGGTAAAAACTACAGCTGCAAAATAAAACAGAATCTCTGGGGGTAGAGGGGAGATGAACACGCTCAAGAGCAGAACCCATCCTAGAGCAAATGTCAAGCAACCCTGCAGAACAAACCCCTGTCTAAGCTTAATTGTACAAGATCGTGGCTGCGATCAAATCTTAAATTAAACAGCCCAAGTGGTTATGAGAGGGAGGGTGGAAGACCACCTAATAGCTTTTCCCACTCCCTCAGAAAAAGATAGTGGAGGAGCACCATTGAAAGGGCTTGTTCAGGAGAATGAAATAATCTGCTGTAACACACATTAAAGATATGGAAATTTAGACAATTAACTCTCACGTCATCTGGAAGGAGAAGAGAGAGAGTATAGAGGCAGTGAGAGCACTTCTATGTCCATGACGCCTGCATCACCTAAAGAAGAGTTTCTGAGGACTCTGAGGCATGACAGCATATGCTTCTCCCAGCAGATGGTATATAAGGCAGACAACTATCAACACACTTAAAATGCTATTTTCCTTACTGAGATGGTGTTGATCCCAGAGCTTTTGCCTGATTGCTCTTCCTTACCACAGCTAGCCAGGGTGTTGACTTTGACCAGAGTTCAGCTGTGAGGTTATCTATTAATGAAGAAAAATATTGGTGGAATGAAAATTCCCATTTTTGACTTGTGAAGGATATCTTTCAAAGTTTAAGTCAGAGTAAAAACTGGTTGAAAACTGAACCAAGCAGTTAAACTACTCTGAATTTAATTAGAGAGACACTGAGATTTTTGGTATGCAGAAGCTTTTAAATTTATCATCCTGATTTATAACAGGGCAGGAAATAAAAAAAAATAATTCTATAATTTTAATGGAGGACAAGAACTATTTTTTCTTCAGTGTTGCGAGAAAGTCCCAGAGACTGAAATAATGTAGGAACTATACTGCCAAAGAGCGGACCAAGACTCTTGATAACAGGCAAGTGTACTTCATGTAGCTCTTAATTTTATCTATTGTTATTAATATACATACACACTTTCATATATATAGTTCTTGCATTATATTTGCATGAAATTTTAAATATAATTTTTATTAATTTTCCATTAAGTACAAGTAATTGCTTTATATAAAGAAACACATATACTTCAGGTGTATAATTTTGTTGCTTTCATGATTGTTAGTGGAATCCTGCCAAGGCCCCAACACTGCCCACCATGCCTGCAAGAGAAAAACAGGTAGTATCAAGAAAGGAGCTGATGGGCTGCTGTTTGACAGTATTCATAGCCAGAATAATGACATGGCCTTGGCTAGTAGAAGTCCTTGTCAGGCTGATGTTCTGCCTGTGGTGACAAGAGGCCCACTGTCACATGCACTGTGCATGTTGGATATTTTAACTTCTCTCAACCTCCCAGAGGGCGAGATCTCTAGTCCTGTTCTCAGCTGTGGAAAGGGGAACCTGCAGAGGCCGATAGTGCCTAAGAAGGCAAGCACATAAGCTATATGCATGTGCCTAAATGGGATTGGTTGCTCTGGGCATGCAAAATCCCAACACCAGCTTGTATGGAGCATGATGGAGCACCACATGGGGCCCTGCCTGTATGGGCTGCTTTTGCAGAAGCACTATGGATACATTACCTGCGTGCTTCAACATCCCAGAGAGGATGTCAGGGACTGGGCAGTGCACCCAGACAACAGCTTTGGTCATTGTGGGCTGTTTAAGCACACAAGACATCCAGAAAAGGATCCAAAGAATTCTTCCCAATGAAGGGAGCACTTTGATGATTCCTTCTCACACGTTTCCTTTTTAATCAAGTAATGAGACCTTCTTTTTTGTTTTTAATCTCTCTCACACTGGTTCTCTTTTGCTGTCTCTCTTAACTCACTAGTTTTACATAGTACATCTGTCCACCATATTCGCAGGATAATGCTGTCTACGGGTTATTGCTCATGCCTGCAAATTCTGCACATCCTTGCAAGTTCTACATGTGTGACCTAGAAACTAATTTATGATTACACCAGAAGAAATAACATGCATTCTTGTACTGCACTATTATGTTTAAATAAATGAAAAATACTAAAAAATGGCCTGTACTGATTAAAAATAATATGGGGAAGGGCATGTACTAGCTCACTTATGTCACAGTCAGCCTAGGCAGGTCTCCTCCTACTTGTGTGTTAAATATTTTCCATTATAGTTATACAATCAAATAGAAAAGTGTAATTAATTGTGAATGAACTTCTGGATCCATGTGGAAAAAAAGGAGGCAAAGGACTTCTGGTGCCAAGCAAGACAGATAGGCTTCTTAAAGAAACCATCCCTTTGATTTCACTTTCACAGTGGTTGCACCATATTCCAATGTGAAGGCCAGAAAAATCATCTCCCTCTGTAGTACAGAAGGGACAGTAAGCACAGAGCATCTACTAATCTACTGATGTCAAAGCAGCAGCTCAGGTATTATTTACCATTAACTGTTGCTGGTGGCCATGCACTATTGCAGTACAGCCACTTGCGAAGCTGCCATCTGCCTTTCATTCCTAGAGTGAAGGACTCCAGTAGGATTCTGCAATGTTAAAGACAATATTTTTGAAAAGATATTTCGACCTTCAATATTCAAGATGTCAAGGCTGTTTTCAGTTCAAAGCAGCCTCTCTTTCCTCTCAAGGCATTACATAATCACCAGTTTTGTTTTCTACATTTACCAGAAGCTGCCAGCAAGAAAACAATTCACTGGAGGATATAGCAGTTAAAATACCAAGGTCTAGCTTTTATCTCTCCTCCTTTTGACCTGTTCTTTTTATTTTCCTACCCACATGTAGGTGACCAGGAAATAACATTTATCATTAGACCTGTGATTACAAGTCTCACATTTATCTTCAAGTACAGTAATGTAATAAAATTGTGATTCATAACCGAGGAGAAAGAAGAGAACCATAATTTGGAAGAGAGTGAAATCTGTTGATTGAAACATGCAAAAGCAGCAATTTGTTGAAAAGCCTGTATCACTTCATAGTACACCAGATTCACAAGAAAGATGCTGATGTTTATTTAACACCGTCGCTTAATTTGTGATCTTCTGGGAATATATTTGGTGCTTCACAAAACACATTGCAAAGTAAACGCCTGCTAAAAGATCAAACAAATTGATGGCCTTTTTATCATGCAGTTGAGATGGTGGTGTGGATACCAATCCTCTGCAGAGCTCCACTGAACTTCATTTAGAAAGATGAAAGTTTGTAATGAGAAAAGGGAAGAACTGCAGCTTTTCATTATAATAACTGGTATCTGCCTTAGCCCTGCAAGATCCCCATGTATCAGAGTTTGCACAAGCCCATATTAAAGCTTTGCAAGTGGAAAGGTTCAAAATTATTTAGATCAATACAAGCCAAAAGAGTTGTATGAGAAGCTTTCAGTTCAGAGTTGGTGTTACTGTCAAAAAAAAAAAAGAAGAAGGGAAAAGATTACAGAATCATAGAATCATTTAGTCTGGAAAAGACTTTTAAGATCAAGTCCCACCATTAACCTAGCACTGCCAAGTCCACCACTAAACTATGTCCCTAAGCCACATCTACATGTCTTCTAGGTACCTCCAGGGGTGGTGACTCAATGACTTCCCTGGGCAGCCTGTTCCAATGCTTGACAACCCTTTCAGAGAAGAAATTTTTCCTTATATCCAATCTAAACTTCCCCTGGTGCAACTTGAGGCCACTTCCTCTCATCCTATTACTTGTTACTCCCCCAGTATGCTAAATGCCTTCAACCTCCAGCCAATTTTAAGCTTTTTTTAGGTCCATATACAGGCCTATTATAAATTATCTACAATCAACTGTAGGTCTTTCACACTTGGGAAACTCCAGTCTCCTTAACAAAATGTCAGAGATTTCACGTCAGTCTTCTTGTATTATAATTCCTCAGGACAGAATATGTATACAGAATTGAAAAACATGGACCCCTGGAAGATATTACAGTAAGTACAACTCATCATAAAAGAGGGGCAAGAAAACCTCTCACTGGGCTCCACGGCAGAGTCTGATAACACCAAAATACATGGATTATCTTCCTAGCTGGGAACTGCAGCACACAGCACAGCACATCTTACACCAGATGTCACTATATCATGCATGATGAATATCACATCTTCATTACAGTCTTTTCCTGCTAAAATCTGTATATATGGTGTTGCAGCAAAAAGCATCACCTAGCATTCAGTAAATGCATTTCCCCGTTTCTGATTAGTAAAGCAAATTTTCTTAGACCTAAAGAAGATGCTACCATCCTTCTTTCCCCTCAGCTGTGCAAGATACTGCTTTTTAAAATGGAATATGAACTGAAAATGATAAGCTGATTGCATCAGGGTTATTTCTATTTCTACCTAGAGAAATATTATTTTGTATCCTCCTTCCTCTCACTTTTTGTCTCCTTTTCACACAGGGGAAGCCATACACTTACAGACATGAAAATGGACATGCATTCGCCATTTACAAAGGGCTTAATTTAGTCCTTGAGTATGCACAGAAATCCTCCCTGCAGCAAAGTGATGTCATACTATGTGTACCCCTGCAGTATATGGAAATCCTGGTTACCATGAGAACCAGGCTGCTTCTTCACTGAGGTTTCCGCACACTGCTGTGAAGATGTGCCTCCATTTTGCCACATTGAAGCAGCTCGGCTGCAGGATGCCCTGTGCCAGGCTGGGTGGCCCTGACACTCCTACCCTCCTGCCAGTGATCTTCAGCTAGCTCCAGCTCTGCCACGGAAGTGAATGTGTAAAAGTGTCAGATAACCAGGATTACATTTCTGAAGCAACATCCTTCCCAACTCTATTTCTTCCCCATCTCTGCCCTCCATTCTGGAAAATAAAGTAGGAAGCCGCTTGGACTTGAGGCAGTTTTAGAGCACGCAATATTTTATTGTATTAGGAAAGAAATCAAAGCTATACCACCACAGTGAGATCTCAGGGGAGATTTATGCCTCCAAGCAGCCATTTTTCCAAATGCTGCTGCATACACATACAGCCCTTCTGAACACAATTAGAGCAAAAACTGCTGTGATAAACCAACTTGGTGCTAAAGGAAAAGGTCGGTTTCCCTTTTCACTTCCTTGGTAGGGATACAAGGATTCTTTGGATATAGAAGTGCTTAGAGCTGATCAATGAAAGGGAAAATACTGTATTTTTTCCTCTTCAAATATGATTTCTAGAAAAAAATCCTCGTGGTAAGACACTGAACTATATAATATGCTTACGCTGCAATGAATGAAAAGGCTTTATCACATTCTATAATACAGCAACAGGTAAGCTAACATTCATTAGAGGAAAGTGCTGTAAGGGAAATAGTTGTGTGTATTCCTGCTGTCTAATACAGAACTAATGGACCAGACAACCAAAACTGAATCAAAGCATAATGCCCCAAAAGGGCTGTCTATCAATCTAAGCCATAAAAAGCCAGGTTCAAATGGCCTAATTTTAGCATTTAATTTTTTCTTAGAGCTCTGGAGAGTATTTGGGAGCCACAGAGACTCTTTCTCAGTTTCACAGTGGGCTGGAAACTCCTGACATGTCCACCACTACAGCCCTGAAGGTATCAGCTCTCTCTTTTTTCTGAGGAAGCCAATCAGTTAGCAATTGGGTTAAACTCAGGTCACCTGTTTTAGATGTTTGTTTTACTTGCATGTTTCAGCTTCCTTGTCAGATGCAATGTAGGCTTCTGTGCCTGAAATCTTGTCCATTTTTTCTAACTGTATCAGCTAGCTGAGAAAAATAGATCAGCTCACTCTTATAAACCTGACAGCTGATACATTAAAAAAAAAAATCTTTCATTTTAACATTATGGGAGAATGAACACAAAACAGCCATTAGCATGGTTGACTCAAGACTAGTTTTCAAATCTGAATGAATGGCACAGCAAATTTTTTCCTGTTTGCCCAGTGTTGCTCAACACAGAGCTGCAGAATTCTGAATTCAACCAGTAGAGGACAGTGGTGAATATACACACTATCAAGCCTGTCACTCATATTTTATATATATGAAGCAACTTCTCTGTATGATGTGCTGTGTTTCTTGCCATCTCAAAAGTCAATTCACGTTTATGAAATGTGTGCATGTCAAAGAACTACAGATTACAAAGAATCCACAGAACAAATGTAAATAATCATGCTCCATAAATGTGGAGTGTATTTCTTACTTATGCAGAACAGCACTTGGGTCTCACTCAAAGATCTTGACTTGGTCCTCGTTCAACAGGCTTCAAAGCTTTTTCTAAACAAAAGACAGACCTACACTGCAAATCCAGTAAGCATTTTGCTTATGTTAGGAATGCGGGACAGGCCCCTCAGTGTAATTATTTCTGTTCTTTAATATAATCCAGAGTCCAAGAAGGCAGTGAAGTTGCACAGAAGTTCACAGAGCTTTAGTCTGCATCAGGAGCAGTTGCACTACCCACCCTTTCAGAAGCAAGTTATACAGGAATACAGATCTAATAACTTTTCAGCTTTTCAGAAAAAACCTATAGTTGCTTTATCTGTCTACCTTGATCCAGACTCTATGCTTTTACTGAAAGGCGTTGGGACTTCTTGCGCAAGTACATCTGTATCTAAAGCCTCTGGACTGCTAGTTCACTGAGCTAAAGACTATGGCTTATTTTGACATGTAGAAAACATTCCTACTTAAAAAAATAAAAAACCAAAAGATAAATTCAAAACCAAAACAAACAAAACCCCCCAAACTTAGATGCAGCTATAACATTTTATTGGTACTTGCAATATTATCTGTCCTGGCCTTGTGGCCTGAGGTTTTTTGTTGCAGCTTTGGTTTTGCCACTTCAATGCCAAGTTAAGTAATGTACAACAGAGTTAACAACTTTATATGATTTCACAACACGGAGCACAGAAGCAAAATATTTTGAGCTTCCCTCACTTAAAGAATAGTAGCTTGAGGACAATGCTCATAGAAGTTACAGGCTATATCAACCAGAAACAACATTTCAATGTTTATGTAAACTCTACTGCGTGAGAGAGCACAGCTCACCAATTTCCATCACGTTACATTTTCAAAGTGACATTCTACAAAGCCCTGAAGAGACTAGCACATAACAAAAAGTGTCTCCCAGGTTCCAGCCTTTTCAGATTCATTTTCAGCAATACAAAACACCTATTAATGGAATAACATAGAGAGTGCTTGTTTACAAGGGGAGATGATCAGGAAACAATTTCTAAAGACCTTGAAATAAAGAGACAAGACTTCACTCGTAGGAGTATTTAATCAACAAATATGTTCAAGGGCTTCTTCATGCAAGTATCTAGCTCATATTCTTCCCTTTCACAGCATTGAAAAATATCTATATTCATTTAACACATGGCATATCAAGAGTTGTGATTAATATTTTCTTTTCAGGAAATGGAATATTATCCAGGTACAGAAATAAATAGTTTGCTTCAGTATATATTTGGATTTTGAGTTTGACATTAGGTTGCTGTTTGAATCTTTCCAAATGTGGGACAGTAAGAGTTACAGGATCAACTATAATCACAGGAATAGGGGCCTGACAGCAAGCGTGGATCAAAGCCTAAGTGTTACAGAGTCTACAGAGTGTCTAAAATCCCAGAGGTCTTGGAATTATGTCAGAATCTGAAGTTGCCTTTTACAAAACGCATGCATCTCTAGACTTCACAACTGTAAAGGTAGAGTGCAGCCAATTCAGTGGCACTAAATGAGCCTGCAGACAGTCTGAATGAATCAGCCTCGGTGTGGTGACCTACCACCAGCATCTCCCATCCAAGTCTAGTCGCTCCAGGCGCTGCTGTCAGCAGCAGACTCTGAACGGCTGGGTGGACTCCTCTTACAAAAGAGCAGAGCACCTAGCCATGCTAATTTGGTCCCCATGGAGTTCGCCATAACAGTGAGTTTAAAAGTGTCCTTATGACCTTCAAATTAATTTGTATTCTTGGCAGGTGTGACTCATTGCACATTTTTCAATAACTTGATTTGTGCATCTAAATCACAGGGAAACCATGTAATAGCTGAAACCTGTTTCTTATTCATACGCCTTTTCCTCATCTAGCAACACTTAACATACAACAGTCACTAGATAATATATGCTTTATAAGTTTTGCTTATATTTGTATAAACTATCCATATTTAGATCTATAAACTAAGCATTTATGTTTTAAGGTTATTGATACAAAAGGAGAAACCTCTGGCATTGATGCAGAAGTCAAGGAATGGCTACACTAATTCTTCCCCAGTTTGAATTCTACCATCCCAGTGCTTCCTCGTTCCTCGTACAGCAAAGCAACTACCAAATGCTGTTAAGATCGCCTATATATCAGCCCACAGGAACAAAAAAATAATCTTACAGCTCATCTCTTTTTTCAGTTGACTGACCTCACTCAGGGGGGTGGGGAGAAGAAAAATTACCACTTTAGATTTTCCTCTCTTTCTTCTTTTTACTCCTCAAAGAGCAAGGGTGATTGTTTCCTGGAGTGAAAAGAAAAGGTTTAGTATCTTTATACCATGAAGAAAATTCACTGAGGCTGTTTGTGAGAAGCAGGAGGAGAAAAGGGGACTGCCTAAATGCAAAGAAAAAGACACTTGCTCTGCCATCTGTTCTCGTTCACTGTCACCAGACTGCTCTGCAGTGTAAGAGGCAGCTGCTCCCTTTTCCAAGAGTTAACATGAGAGACTGGAAAGAGAACACCCACCCTCCAATTCTGACCATGCCCACAAAGGATCACAGTGAGTAAGTTTATGGTACCCATTTATTTGTGATGCAGCCCCTGGTAAAATTCCTCTGACTGTGCTCTGCTGCCTCTCATGACAGTGGCAGGCTGCATTTTCCTCTCAGGAACAAATGCAAGTGGATTAGCACTATCATACTCTGCTCAGTAGTCTTTGCTTTGCATACATTACCCTCACTGTGTTTTATGTCAAAGATGATTCAGCAACTTGGTCCTAAGTTCAGGAACAAACAAAGATTACTGAAGGGGCTGCTTGAAGGAAGGAAATGAACAAAAGCCCCATTTGTTAAAAGGGAAAATAAATAACAGTCTGGCTCTTAAATGAAAGGAAGCGAGACCAATGAGGGACACAAAACTTAGGACACCAGCTGCTAGAGTATGAACTGGGACTAAGGTTTGCCTTTGCCATCTGCAGAGTGCATTTCCTCAGCCTATGAACTGGATCTTTGCTTTGCCAACATCACGGTGTCAAAGTGTAAACGCACCTTTTTGTTTCTTTGGTGTTTTTCTAAAGCATTTTAAGAATGTTCATTTAATGCTGTTCAGTTAGAAGTCTCTGTCCCTGTCACTTTCTACCAGCTTTCTTGTCGCTTTGTTTCTAATAGCTCAGATTAAGTTCCCTCAAGGAGTAACCAAGATTTGTAGGAATCACAAGCCAAGACTTTAGTGTCCTGTAACTGGGCTGTTTCTGTCTTGCTTTGTTTTATTTCTGTTCATAATTATGTTTTGCTTCTCTAAGAAGACTGGATGAGATGACACTTAAAGAAAAGGGGCAATTCCTTCTTCTGGAGATGAGCTGAGCTTGCCCAGAGGAAAGACAGCTTCAGAAACAATGTGCTGCAGGAGGCAAGAAAATATTGCTAGTAGTCAGAAACCTTGTAATGGGTTTACGTGGCAAGGTTTTGGTAGCCAGGCCGGGCAGGGGCCGGGGGGGCTGCAGGGGTGGCTGCTGTGAGAACATACTATGTCAGTGTGCCCCACGTTGGACAGAGCCAGTTCCAGCTGGTTCCAAGATGGACCCGCTGCTGGTCAAAGCTGAGCCCATCTCATGCCAGAGAAGGTGGATATGCCCTGAAGGAAGCTGCAGCCAGTGGAGAGCCCACACTGGAGTGGGCTCCTGGCAGGAACTGTGCGCCATGGAGAGGATCCTGTGCAGGAGACTGTGACAGGTCCACGTCAATGCTTGGAGCACCTAGACCCATCATATCACTCCAGCTCTGCCACACCAGTCAGTGTGGGCATCATCTGATGTTGTTGCATGGCTCTGCTCAGGAGTTGGAGCTGTGCTCCCCTGCCCTGTCCCTAACACTTTAAAACTGGATTGCCTGAGACAGCTAAATGTTTGTGTTTTGGCAGTTTGCTCTTCTAACCGTTTGACAGAAACTGAAGGTTCATTGACATCTACAGCTAATTTAAAAACTGCTTCCCCAACACCTAGCTACACCTCAACTTCACTAATTTCACTGATAGGAAAACTGTAAGGCACTTCTCAAATAATCATACCTGGGATGTGCATCCTCCTGCTTTGCACCATTTCTTGCCTTCACCAAGACTCCTGGTAGGAGTCTTCTCTGCAGTGGAACTCCTAGCCCAAGTGGTTCTATCAAAATATTCAACAGTATATGGAGCCCAGAAACCCCTTCTCCCTTCACGTGGAATTCCCTGTGTCTTTAACATCAAATAGCAGTGCCTTCCTTTCTCACCCAGCAAAGCACATAAGCATATGATTAAAGATGCACAGAATCTCATATGAGTGACTGGAGAGGCTTTCTCTCACAAGAGACGAGTAAAGGATTAATTTGTTACATTCACTTAGATCAGGAGGCTGTCCATGTAGCCAAGATGTGAAGCATAAAGGCTTTTTCCTTTTTCTAACAAGAAGGGAACAGGCATGTTTCATTTGCACAACCCTGCTTGCAGAAAGCAATAATATCTGTACTTACGCTTACCTGTGCATTATGCTATAGATTGCAGTGAGAAAGGCACATATAGAAAAATATAGTTTCCATATGGATATTAAATTCTGGATGGTGATACCTGGGGCTGGGAGTTCGATGAAAATGCAGAAAGGAATTGTTTATGCTAACACAGACCTATGACAATATTTAATGGTAACCCTGTTCCCGTTTTCAGTCCATAGGAAGATGTGTTTTAGTGAATTCAGGGATCACAAGGCTTGGCTTCTAATGCAAACCTTGCAAATATATGTAGACTCGGATAGCTTGTCACCATCTGGAATCTGCCAACCAACACTCAGAATAGCCCAGCTTATTTCTAATATATCTGAAATCTGAATTTGTTTTGCTTCCATGTTATTTCAAGTGACTAGGAATTTATTTGCAATTGTTTCTGGAATGTTGTGCATCCAAAAACCTGGTCTAATTTATATAATTACATATAAAGATATGTGTGCGTGTGTATACATATGCATTATTTCTTCCTACAAATCTTATCTCTGTTCTAACATCAAATCATTAGCCTACCACACTGAGTCACATGTCCTTTCTGGTTTTTTTGCATGTTAAAACCCAATTTGAATGATTTTTTTTTTTTTTTTTTTCCAGAAGCTGTTGCCTTCCCTTGGCAGTTGTCCTGTACTGCTGCAGTTTCTGGTAGTCTGTTTGTGACACACGTTGGCAGTAACATTTGAACTGATCTCTTAGAGTGCTTGTCTCAGCAATATCCATTAACTTGCATGTATAAAAAAGGTTTCTTTTTAGAAATCTGACCTGTTTTACATCCCCATTTCTGTCAAAATGAAAGCATAAGGTAAACCGAGCACTTTTGTGCAGAATCACTGATACCCTGTAATTTATTGACATGTTCTAGAACTGAAAACAATGTAGAAAAGTAATGAGTTGTTTAGCTAGAGAGTTATTAAAATTCTTCCATTAACAAACCTGCTTTTTTTCTTGCATCTAGGACATTCTGTAGGCATCTGATTAATTCAAAACCACATTTTGTGATTGTTGTCATGTGAAGATGCTTAAATGTATCTTGTGAAAACATTAATTGTACTTCTCCTCAACCCATACAAGTTTTCACATATTCTCATTTGCATCAGCAGTATGATACCTGTCCTCTGCATCTGATTTACGTTCTGCTGGAGTTTACTCTGCGAACTGTAGCCAGCCCCACCCCTGAATTTTGGTCTTTGGTACAAATGTCATTACTTTACCCAGGCTATTATAACAATGGCATTTTTCTGTGTGGTCCATACCTGAAAAATTGCATTATCTCATGTTTCTTCTCTCTAGCTGTGTGAGTGTCCTAGAGCAGACAATCACAAATATGCTTTTTCATTTTTAGTTGTCTGACTGCATGGATGCTTTACCCTTACTGAGTAACATGAATACTATTATACACTTCTGCTTTACATATGACTTTTGCCTCCCATCCATACTAATCCTATTGCATTTGGGTATGACTTACATCCTTTTTATCTTACATTTTTTCTGCTCCTTCTCCATCCCCTCTCCCTCCACATCTCCCATTCACCTGTTCTAGAAACCTTCATATTCCCTTTTCCCTGAACATCTATTGCTATCTGGCTGGCTGATCATAGACTGTCTGTCTACCTTAGTCCCTCCAGAAAGTTTCCCTTTTCATTCCTCATTCTTTTGTGAAGGACATGTTTTTCCTTGTTTCTTAGAAAGGGTGGATCCAGCTTTTCAAAACAGGTGTTCAGGCTCTTCCAGTGAAGCTTAAAAGTACAAAAGGTCAAATTCAGCTGCAATGGATAACATCTCATCTCAAAGGGAAGAATTTGTTCCTACATACTTTTGAAAAAGAAGAAAAGGGGGGGAAAAAAGCATGTGAAGAAACACACCTCTAGGTAAGTAACTTGCTTTTATCAACATTTTTTTGTTAAAAGGACAGGTCTGAAAGACAACCTAACAAACTAAATACTATGGCATGGTGCAGCAGGCAGTGATGATGTTACTTTTAAAAGGTTATGTTTATGGGCTTTTCTTAAGGATGCATTGGGAGGAAATTTAGATAAGAAAAAGAAGAAAATATTGTATTACTAAATAAAGTGCTTGCCTCTTCCAGGTATGTACAGGTACAAAAGTTCTCAGCACAACTAAAGGAGAGAATTTGCATCCCCAGAGATAACAGCTGCCCTGGAACAGGAAAGCAAAAGGAGGAAGTTTTGTCCACTTCAGAGCTATGACTTTTTTTCAGTTACTTCTCTTCACTGGAGAGGCTCATGCAAGAAGTTTGGATGACTGAGGGATCAAAAGATATTGCTTCAGTTATGTGGCATCTCCATTGCTGCTTTACAGCCTGTGAGGGTCATTACTTTCACTACTTTAATAACGTTTGCATTAGTAATCTGTAGCTGGAATTCAATAGGGACTCCATTTTCTAGCTGCAGTCATATCCTGCCTAACCCAGGACAAACATGTACATAATAAAAATAGTGTAAAGTCATTTGAAAAAGACAACCAGATTTTTAATTATTTTAGGCATTTTCCAGGGAGTAGCACCTAGAGAAGTAACAGAAGCAAGTGGAGGAAAAAAAAGAAAAAAGTGAAAACTCTTCTTGTTGCATAACTCCTTACAGTTTGGCTCTAGTTGAGAATTATAGTTCTGGGTTTTTTTCAGTACAAGCTGGTAGAGCATATGCATTTATTTGATTTTTCAGTGTTTCATCTAAGGGAGCTTTTATTGTCTCATAAAACTACTGAAGGAAAGAAATTAAGGCAGGATGATAGGAAGTAACTTTCTCCATCCAGTTTCCCCACATTTCTGAAAAATGGCACATTGAGGACTGGACACAATCCAGCCTCTGTAGATCAATGCCCTCTTTAATTTAAAACACCATATTCTCATCAGCTGCTATTAATAAATTAAGACATAACTGTACTGTATATTCCTAGATCATTAGAAGACCGAGGAAAGAAAAAAACAAACCCTCAGACAGCAAAGGCATTTATTAAAATTATTAAACTATCCTTTCTCAACTGGGTAAAGTCCAAAGTAGGATCATGCACAATGGTGTTGATTAAGTTATTGTACAACTCTCTTCTGTACTACGATAGAATTGTAACATTCTGAGAGAATTTCTCGTCTTTAAACTACTTTATCAAATATGAATAGAGTAATTGTTGTCTAATTTTATTTCTTTCAAACCCTGCAGTGTAATTAAGGGCACTAAATCTTGTAATTCAGTTTTCACTTAAAATTTAACTTAACAATACATATGCTACACCTGTAATATCTGCCAGCTGAGGTTCTAAGATGTTCCACGTAGCAACTAGAACATTAAATAAGTGTTTGCACAATATCAGGAACACATTTTAATAATGGTCCTGATCAGGAGTCCAGTGAAATCTGAGGTTAACTCCAGTGATCTCTTAGCCAGTTCTACATAGAGCAAGTCCTGGGAGAATACATGTTAAATAAATTAATTACACCTTAGATATATTAATTTCGTATTAATCTCACTATCTTTTCCCTCCACCATCTGTCACGTGATATGGCACAGTTAATCAAATTACAACTGGTAAAGAGATTTATAAAAATGGGATTTATAAGGATTACAAAATAACCAGATAATTTCATCACTGGTGGCAGTTACTGTACAAAACAATTCCGCCCCCTCGCCCCCCTCCCCGAAATTTTGTATCCTATGAACTGCTTATCGTAAAGGCAAGGTAGGAATTTCCTCTATATATCCAAATAAAGAAATTACAGATTTGACATCCAAGAAGACTGTTCTCCTAGCAGAATGTAAAACAGCCTAAGGCAAGAGAGTACATATTAAACACATAATACCATTAATTTCTTGGGACTGCCATGTATTGATGAAAAATTGCCATTTTTCTTGCTCTTGCTTATGACACTCTTCCTGTAAATTTTATGCCTATAAACACCCCCTTCGAGCTTCATATTTGGAGTAACACAAAAATTGTAGAGATAAGCAGGTCAAAATCTTGTTCAGATAAGTTCTGCTTGCAAGTGGTGATTCCAAATTGTTTTGGAGCCTGTACAACCTCTGAGCATGTGCACGTTTGTAGCTGCAACTGCCTTTCTGGTTACTGTTTATAAAAGGTGAAGACTAAGATGTAGAAGGCTCCAAACAGCCATCCCATTAAAAAAATTAGGCAACTATATGACATCTCTATCCTTGTAAAGTCTGATTCTCTTAAACAAAACCAAAAGAAAACAAAACAAAAAACCCCCATCATAACCTACATAATGCCTGAATTTTGCACCGTACCTTAAAGTCAGTAGGTGACTCAATGGGATAATAAACCTTTAAAATCAGAAATTCCATCTCAATTACCTCTGCTACAATTATATACCTAGTAGTGCTGCACAGACAGAGTAGAGCAAACAAAAACAAAGAGCAAGTCAGCATAGATATCAAGGACTAGTGACAATGGCAGCAACAGACAGATGCTGCAGAGGTGTGCCTAATGCACCTTGCAACTATATAATAATGTCAAGGGGACGTACTGGTGGGCTGCATGCGAAGCACGAAAATAAACCATAGTGGTTTCATCTTGCACGTGTTACTGGCCTTTATGTCCAAATCTCTTCCTGTAATCTAAGCAATTCCAGGGTAGGGGTTCAGGCAGAACAATTGTTTATACATGCATATAAATGTAGTATGACTGTGCAATGTTCATTTTTTAGCACTGTTCCTGGCGTGATTTAGGACCACGATAACTAGTGTTATCCCAAACTTCCAAGTATGGTTTTGAGGACAACACAGGCCAGAGACTGTTACACCATTACTAGTCAGTTTTCTGTAAGATAAGAAATGTTTTACTTCAAACCCACAAACAAAAGTTTTTTTATAAGCGCAGCCCTTGCTATGAATTTTCCCCATCTTAGCTAGCATTCTCTCAGGCTATGCTCAGACAGATGATCTTTGACCTGTATTTCTACTCACTTATATGTAATATACGTATGACAAACTATGATGAGCTTAAAAAAAGCCCAAGGTCACCTACATGAACTTTAAACTTTACCAAATATATATGGTCTTTATAAACAAAATTTGACAGGTTGGAATGATGATTTAACACCATTATAAAAGCCATATATGGCAGCATTTGGTTACTACAATAGGCTGTATTTGAAATTCATGCATTTTCTATTAATAGAAGGACCAATTCTTCAACTGTTACTTATTCATATTAACACTAGTGCATGCTAAATGGAGCAAGGTGAATCAGCTGTGCTTTTTGTATAAAGAACTACTGTTGATGAGACTGGAGGACAATGGTTTGAATCCACAGATCTCATTTTTGTGCCGTTGATTCCTTAGAATCACCCACAGTTATGGAAATGCTACAAATTTGCCTCTTTCTTGATGTAAATGTTAAAATTGAAAGTGGTTCATTCAATCAAATAAAATTTTGCATTTTTTTTTCATTATCAGTTCAGTTTTGAAGGACTAAATGCTTTCTTCTAAGTATTCTAATAGAGGGTTTTAAAATCAGAATCAATTTAAAATACCTTTGCCATAAATATTTCACCAGTTTTAAACTACAAACAGAATCAGGTGGTAATCATGGCTACAGTATGGCTATTTATTTGGAGGCCACTTTGAGAAAGCATAGCACAGTTTAACTAAAATAAATTGGATAGCCTGTTTACTAAATTCTTATATTTCCACCACCTATGCAGCACAATTTATTTGCATGTTACCCGTATGTGTACATGCACATTTGGACAATACTTTTTAACTGGGGGATCGCAATGGACGGTTACAAGCAGGCAAGGTAGAAGAAGTGGAGGAGTTGCACTCTACATCAAGGAACACCTTGAATGTATCAAAGTCAACTATGGTGATTGCGACTGCTCTATCAAAAACCTCTGGGTTAAAGTCAAAGGGGTCATCTCCAAGCAGGACCTCACAGTGGGCATCTGCTATCGACCTCCTAACCACGGTGACGAAGCCGACAAAGCGATATCTGGGGTACTAAAGCAAGCTTCTGGCCAACAGAACCTGGTCCTTATGGGTGACTTCAACTACCCAGACATCTCCTGGAAGAACAATACGGCAGCTCGCATGTCATCCACCAAGTTCCTGGAATGTATAGAGGACTGCTTCCTCATACAAATGTTAGATGTGCCAACCAGGAGTGAGGCGCTGCTGGACTTGCTATTCACACACCGAGAAAGCCTGCTTTGTAATATCTCGGTTAGTGACAGCCTTGGCTGCAGTCACCACAATATTGTGGAGTTTGGGATCCTGCTGAGTGTGCTGAAGGTCAGCTCTAAGACAAGGGTTCTGGACTGTAGAAGAGCAAACTTCAGTTCACTCAGGGCTCAACTGGGAGGGATTCGATGGGAAGCTTCCCTGGAAGACAAAGGAGCTAGTGAGTGCTGGGAGTTCTTCAAGAACTCTCTATTGGAAGCACAAAGCCAATTTATCCCATACAAAGGAAAGGGAAGTAAGCGGAGCAAGAGGCCCCCGTGGCTCAACCATGACCTCCTGGGTCTACTCAAATCCAAAAGGGAAGCACACCAGAAATGGAGAAGTGGAGGATTATCTGCTGAGAACTACAAGGGCATTGCCAGAGAGTGCAGAGATGCAGTTAGAAAAGCAAAAGCCCAATTTGAATTGAAACTGACTGTAGACATAAAAAATAACAAGAAAGGGTTCTTCAGATATGTCAACCATAAGCAGAAAAAGAAGGAAAACATAGGCCCACTGTTAAACGGAAAAGAAGAATCAATCACCAATGATGCAGAAAAGGCAGAGGTCCTCAACACTTTATTCACCTCAGTCTTTACCAGCACTGCTGGGTCCCAGGCTTTGGGAATGAAATTCCCTGTTGATCCAAACACTGACCCACCATCAGTGAAGGAAGAGTTAGTACATAAATTAGTACAGGAGCTTGAACCCCACAAATCAATGGGCCCTGACACCATCCACCCAAGGGTGTTGAGAGAGCTGGCTGACACCATTTCAAGGCCACTCTCCATAATCCTCAAGAAGTCGTGGAGAACGGGGGATGTCCCAGAGGACTGCAGGAAGGCAAATGTTACCCCTATCTACAAGAAGGGGTCGAGGGAGGATCCGGGTAACTATAGGCCCATCAGCCTTACTTCAGCCCCTGGGAAAGTTATGGAACGAATCCTCCTGGGGGCCATCACAAGTCAAATGAAGCACGTGATTGGGAAAAGCCAACATGGCTTCACTAAAGGCAGATTGTGCTTGACAAACCTGGTGGCCTTCTATGACAAAGTGACTTGCCTGTTTGACATGGGATGGGCAGTGGACATTGTTTACCTGGACATCTCCAAGGCCTTTGATACGGTCCCCCACAGACTCCTGCTGGAGAAATGAATGCGTTATGGCCTAGACAAGTGGTCTGTGCAGTGGGTGGGGAACTGGCTGACAGGCCGCACCCAAAGGGTGGTGGTAAATAGCTCTTTCTCAAACTGGCAACCTGTCACTAGTGGAGTCCCCCAGGGATCGATATTGGGCCCAATGTTATTCAACATCTTTATAAGTGATCTGGATACTGGCATCAAGTGTAGCCTGATGAAGTTTGCTGACGACACCAAGTTGAGTGGAGAAGTAGACACTCCAGAAAGGAGAGCTGCTTTGCAGGGAGATCTGGATAGGCTGGAGGAGTGGGCCAACAAGAACTTTATGAAATTCAACAAGGAGAAGTGTAAGGTCACGCACCTGGGAAAACATAATCCAGGAGTGCAGCACAGACTGGGATCCACCTGGCTGGAGAGCAGCTCTGTCGAAAGGGACCAGGGGGTCCTGGTGGACAGAAAGCTCAACATGAGCCAACAGTGTGCTGCTGCAGCCAAGAAAGTCAACAGGATGCTGGGTTGCATCAAAAAGGGCATCACCAGCAGAGATAAAGAAGTCATCACCCCACTCTCCTCAGTGCTTGTCAGGCCACACCTAGAGTACTGTGTACAGTTCTGGTCCCTGCTATACAAAAAAGACGTGGACAGGCTGGAAGGGGTGCAGAGAAGGGCCACCAAGATGATCAAAGGACTGGGAAGCCTGCCATATGAGGATAGGCTGGGAGAGCTGGGTTTGTTCAGCCTTGAGGAAAGGAGGCTCAGAAGGGATCTCATCACCATGTACCAGTACTTCAGGCGTAGCTACAAAGAAGATGGAGACTCCCTTTTTACACGGAGTGACATGGAGAGGACAAGGGGGAATGGACACAAGTTGCTCTTGGGGAGATTCCGATTGGACGTCAGAGGGAAATTTTTCACAGTGAGGAGAGTTACCCATTGGAATAATCTCCCCAGGGAAGTGGTTGACTCGGCCACATTGGACACCTTCAAGAGTCCCCTGGACAGGGTGCTGGGCCGTCTTGTCTAGACTGTGCTCTTCCTAGAAAGGTTGGACTAGATGATCCCTGAGGTCACTTCCAACCTGTGATTCTGTGATTCTGTGTGAACTCTGTTGACAGATGAGCAAACTGAAGTATGACAACTGCTTCCCTAACACATTGGGAAACATACTGAAATAAAAAATTTCAACTGGAAAAATACTTTTGTTGGAAGAGACAGCTCTGTCTACTACTAAAGTATCTGGTGAGAAAGTGTTCTCAATTTTTCTGTGAGAAGAAATTTTGTTCTGTTAAAGACAGATATTGAGCTGTAATTATTTTAAGACTAATTTAATAATGACTACTGTATTATGGCATTCAATTAAATATGATGAAAATGGATGAGATTTATTAATAAAATGTTACTGTGTAATCAAAACATTTTATTTGACAGTGCTAATTAAAGACATCTTTTTGTTTAATGAGAAATTTTTAATTTGCATTTTATTTCACATTTCAAAGTAATTTTTAAAATAATCACTGAGGCAGAAAATAGATTTTGTATACAAAGAAAACATGTATTTACAGCTTAATAAAATAAGGAACTTGAACAGCAAAATCCAGACTATTAATGCTTTATTACTAGCTGAAACTTTCTGCCAAAAATGTATTTCTTTGTCTTCAGTACAACTGAGACCACACTAACTTCAGTTTTCTTAATCCTTTAAAAATCCAGATGCGTGCCTTCTTTGCAAATTTATAGTGGCTTCATCATCATCAGAAACTGATAAAGTATATTTGTAAAACAGAAACATATGAAAGATATTGCATGCAAAATTATTTATTTTGAATGCATAGGCATCCTCTAGTACTAACACCTTTAAGTCTTTATTAGAAAGGCTCCACAGAGTAGAATAATATAATCTAGCGATCTCTGTTGGCTTTCACTATGTATTCAACTTTTGTGTCACCAGGAACAGCATTCAAAGACATACTGTATGTGTCCATCCAAGATCATATGCTTTTTCTACTACATGCTTATTTTATCTTAAAATATTTGTCTTTATTTAAAAGGTTATTTGTTCTCTTGTACTTAAACATTTACATTTGTCATTGTGGTTTGGCTGGCAGAGAAACTGGGATTATGTTCATGTTGCCATTTGTCAAAATACTGATGTAGCATTAAAAAAACCTGCATTTACTGCTTCTGCCTGTCAGACTTCTTTCAAAAACCTTGTGTCCTATGACTTTTTAAAGACAAAGCTAAGAGAGCAGAAAATATTAAAATCAGTTTTGAAAGAACACTTGGCTTTGCTTACAAGTGTGATTATAGCTGCTACTGGAAATATACGCAACAGCTCAACAAGAACAAAAGAAACCAGATACACATATACTTACATATATGCACATAGTTGCGCCTGTGCATGTTTGTGTATGTATCTATACAACATATATAATGCTGAGAAAAAGAAGACATTAGGTCTATTGATCTATCTGTTTACTAGTACTCTTGAAGTCTTAAGGCTTGCTTATTGTGCATCAGGTATTTCTCAGCAGTTAATGACAGGATGTCACAAGATCAACTCTAAACTGCAGGCAAAAGACAGTACATATAAGTCTACTCTTAAGGGAAAAAAAAATCATTCTCCTTGCAGGTAAATGGTCAGTCCATAGATAGTTTATTTCTTAAACAATTGTGGATGAGCAGCAGCTACTGACAGGGAGTGGAAGTGTTCTTTCTTTCCAAATATTTTACTTAGTTCAAGTTTTACTGGACATGAATATTTTTTTATCAGGTTTGAAAGAAACTGATGAAATTCGTATTAACAGCTGTCCAAATTGTTGTAACTGTGGTGCCATCACTTGTAAATTGGTGTATTTTCTTGTCAAGTGATAGTAGCAACGTGATGGGAAATACCAGAATTTCTTAGCTCTGGATTCCGATGTGTCACGTATAATCAAAACTAACTCAGCAAGAACCACTAAAACCTTCTTTCTGGCTAATCTGCAGTAATTTCTACTACATTTTCTTGTCAGGATGTATTGCCTTCCACTCTCCCTTTAGAGCATGGAAGCAGCAGCAGTTTGGATAAACAAAGTGAAATGATTGTTCAGAAATCCCTAGGATGAAAAATATCTTCAGTTGGTTTCCTTCAAAAACAAAATAATAATAATTTTTGATAAATACATCTACAAGTAGCCAATAAAATAGATTAGAGCTAGATTGGATACCATTTGTTTTCACAGGAAGCTCAAGGAAGAGGCTGATGTTATTATAATGCTAAGGAAGCAAATTTGCAGACATGTTGGAAGACCCTTCATAATGAGTAGAATTACAATGGGAAAATGTAAGAATTTGAATTCTCTGGATGTTCACACAGGGGCAAGGATTATATTTTAGTTCAAACCTGGTGAATTCTGTGGGAACCTTGAATCATGGTCATAACCACCCAAAGTACTAGCTCTCTCATATGGAAATTCTAGAAACTACAACATGACACTTGTTCATCTGCTGGTTTCTGTACATTAATTCAGTTGCAAACAGAACAAAATGTTCATCACCATTTGAAAAGCAGAAAATGGGAAATAATTTCTGCCTTACAGAGGCAAAATTTTGTTAGAATAACTTATGTGATTTCTACCAGGGGTTATTTTTAGATCTGTCTGAAGGATGAGAACTAGCACTCTTTCCTCAGTTCCACCACTTCAATAAAAATGACACAGTAGTTTCCTGACACAGATTTGGGAGTAATTGCGCAGTAATGCAGTTTATTGGTGAAATTCTTTCCTTCTTGTTTATCTTCAGTAGAATTTGTGCCTCCTGTGGAAGGTCATGCTGTGCACGGTCAGTCGAGTAAGATGATGATTATCAGTTTATAACATTAAACTGCTACTTCTTTAAGTCCCGTGACAGCTGAAAAAGGAGAAATGGTTTCCACACCCTACAGACATTTAAAAAAAATTATTCACTCTGTTCGATATTATACAAAAATTGTTCATTCTCAAACTTTTTTAGAACATTTATGATTATTTTTTACAGCAGTTAAAATGTAAAAAGAAGAAATTTTAAAGATAATTGCTTATTTTAGAACACCTAAATAATAATTTGGGTTGGGTTTTTTTGTCTTGGGTTGTTGTTGGGGTTTTTTGTGGTTTGGTTTTGGTTTGTTTTTTTTTTTTTTTTAAATTAGCAGCATGTTGCATTCCACCCAATCCCAAGGTATTTGGACAAAAAAGATGATCTGGTGGTTCTGGATAGAAAACATTATCACTTGTTTTTTTTTTTCAGACTGGTTTCATAGAAGTTCCTAAACAAAATCTTCTAAAAATACTTCTTATTGAATTTTTGCATATGTTCATTTTTTCTATAGCCTAGAGCACAGTAAGAAAGTAAGGCCAGGGCCCCTTCTTAGCCTAATAAAAACTGCATAGATTCAAAGTAAATCAATATGAACAAATGGTTTATGTTGCTTTCAGTGAAGTTACTCTGCACAGAGGTTTTTGTAACAATATCTACAAGTCTATTGTCTCTCCAAAGGATTGATCCTTTCAGCTGACTCTTGTTCTTCTAAATAATGAGTTAAGATATTCAGGAGACCTCAGGAGGATAGGATAACATATTCATAACAGAAAACTGGAATAGTACAAGAATTAAATCTATCATATGGTTGAAAAGAAATTAAAGTGAACATAATTTTTAGCATTATGTTTTTCTGCTATTCGTTAAAATGGAAAACAAATATGTAATGATCCTTTCTTGAGCTGTGGTAAATTTCAAACTTTGTATGGTGAACTTCTGCTCTGGAAAAATTTATCATAAGAAAAATAAACATTCTCACCTGTCCATAGTGCTCACAGAATCTAGGTAAGTCATGTGTGCGGCTTGTTCAACCTTCTGGAGCAGAATTTACTTTCCTACCTATAGGAGTTTAGGTTCTGGAGTATTCCTCTAGATTTCACTTTGTGGCCTGCAATGACAAACCTCAGCTTTCTGCTTAACTGTAACTTCACTTTCACACACCCACACCCACCCACACCCAAAAAAACCCCAAAACCCCAACCCCTAAAACCTCACAACAATAGCAATAGGGAAGAAAAAAAAAATTGCTTGGAGGTTCTGGTTCTTTAAGAGTCCTTGGTTGGCACCAGCCCCTGAGTAATGAGGAAATGTCCAACTCAATAACTATAAAATGGACTGAATCAGCTCACAGAGATGCAACATTGGAAGAAGTGCTGACTTGGGTTATTTCACAACTGCTAGACATGTCATTATAAACTGGAAGCTAATCAATTCTGAAAGTAATTGTAGAGCACAGTTGGGAAAGAAAAACTGACCTGAGGGGGTAAAAGCATGTTCCCAATGTTGAAAGAGGGACTCAGCACATTATATAATTATTATTTTTTTAAATTTTAATAAAGCAGATGTTTGTATAATATCTGATACAAAATACTAATTCCTGCTTTACTAATGAACTAATTAGAAATACAAATCCTGAAGTTGGTGAGGGCAGCAGCAAACCATAATCCAGATGTGAAAAAAAAAGAATTTCCTGTAACTTTTAAAAGGTGCACTGAGCAGATGCAAAAAAGTTGATAAATTTCCAATATCCCAGAACTATGTTACTGGAACCGGAAGTACAAAGGTAGCTGCCCATTTACTGTGTAGCATTTCTCTCAGTTCAGACCAAGGGTGAGTACCTCTAAGGAACACAGACCAAGGTAAGTTCCTTTCAAAAAGGTACACATGTGACAAAAAGAGCCCAGGAACCATTTTGCCACAAAATTCAAGTACTTCGAAGGCTCCAGTTCCAATTCTGTCAGGTGTCTTAAAATATTCCGTCTATCTACTTAAATAGGACATCAGCAACTCATTTTCCCACCCGGAAAACAGAGGCGTGTTGCAAAAAGCATGATGTGGGAAGTTACACAAAAGCTCATGGCAGAGAGAAATCTCATCTTCCAGCTAGCTTTGTTTGCTATTTTCTGGATTATTCACTAAAGTGGAGGAACAAATGGAGTTAAAACTCAATGAGGTTTTTAAAACTAAAGTGATTTGTTTCTCTGGTATATATACCAAATTATGGATGAAAATACTGTGTTTCTGAGAAGAGGCTTGAGATAAGGTAATTATTGGTAACTTCTAGCAACTGAGACTGAAAGCTGTGTAATCTCTGTCCTTGGAGCCTTTAGAAACCAGACTGAATAAAGTCCTGAGCAACCTGGTCTGATCTCACTGTTGAACCTGCTATGAGCAGGAGTTTGGAGTAGATACCTCTGAGTCCCCTTCTTAAATGACTCTATGAGTTAGCTGCAACCACCTCTCCAAAATCTAGCACAAGGTCTAATAGGCAGTGTCTAAACACACCTTAACTTTTAAGGCAGCTTCTTATGTCCAAGAAGTCTAAGTATAGGCGGTAATAGAAAGTAAAAAAGCCAATAATCTACTTGTATGTGTAAATACAGTAGCAGTAGCAGTGTCCACTACTTATTTCAGCGATGCTCCTTGCAAATGCAAATTAGGGTTCCTAAATCTGATGGGTAATGCCCCTCATCAAAAGCCAGACAGCAGTACCATTTCTACCTTTTCTCTTGCCAAGCTCTATCATGAACGTTGTATTGATCTTAATGGAAGTGCAGAGATGTCAAGCGCCACAGAGTGTGACTGAGCCCATCAGGAGGCATTAGCGTACTCCACACACAAGCAGAGTCTCAGCAGAGAGATGCGGTAGGCAGGATGCACTCATTTGGCCCTATGTAGTGTGTAGTCCTACTTTTTAGGCTGAATTCTTTGACTTGCTCCTCTTCATGACAGAACTGGCTAGCAACTCATAAGCTGCTGGCTGAAAAATTACCTCTCTCATTATAGCCAAAAAGCGTATTTTAGCACTAATGCAGAGACTTTTGTGGTTTTGGATACAAGCTTGACTTTCCCCTTGCCTTCACTCCAAATCTGCCAACCGTGTGTTATTTATTATCCCGGGAAGAACTTCTGTGTCAAATGTCATTTATCACTTCTGTTCAAATTAAAGAACAATTTGTGAAAGGATAAGCCAAAGAAATGTCTTGCTTACTTTCTACACAAGGTAGATTTGTGTTTGTCAGTTTTGCACTATTATTTCAGTTAAAAAGGACAGATTAATTTCCCAGTCTTGTTCTACATTTGAAGGTTTTGTACAATATGGTGCATTAGTTAAGGACTTGGAAAAAAATCATGCCCTAGATAAAACAGATATACTGGCAAAACAAGTTTTGGCAATGCAGCTTACTCTATGTGGCAACTCGTTTAACTTATTCAACAGAGTTAATATATATTTACCCAGACCTGGGAAAAGTAGGAATACCTCAAGGTGCAAACTTGTAATAATGTAGAAAATTCATGCTCTGAACTTTCCCCTAATACATACAGATACGAGCTCAAAATCTCTTCTATGAAAGAGTGGAATTTCTTTTACTTGACTGAGATGTTGGAACATACTGAGGAAAATTACAAAAATGTTGTAATTGAAATAACTGTAACAGTTCAGCCATTCATATGTGACCTCTAATAACTGAGCTGAGAGTCTGTAATTACAGTGTAAAGGGTCTTCTCACTAAAGGCTAAACTATAAAGAACGCTGTTCATAATTTTCTGAAACTATCTCTTTTTTAACATTTGACAAAATAGTGTACTTGTGGGAATCATCATTTTTGCCATCTCTCATTATAACCAAATCCCAAAAGCAGAGCAATGAACTTAAAGGGAAGAAACCTCCTCCATGTCAACCTTTTCACAGTCAAATTAAGAAAATCCATAGGATACCACGTACTACACAGGGGAAAGTTCCACTCCATCCACTGGGCACGGAAACAAAAGAGAATGATAAAATACAGATTCATAGAAAAATTGAGGTTGAAAGGGACCTTCGGAGATGACTTGATGCAACCCACCTTTCCCAAGCAGGGATAACTTTGAAGGTATGGCTTGTCCCAGCTGCACACCAACTGGCCTGCACAGAAAAGGTTGAAATTTGGCTGCTGAACCAAATAAGGAGTTGGCAACCACTACCAGGGGAAACAAAACTAAAATAGTAACACCTTTTTGATCCAGCTATAGAAGTGGGTATTGGCTCACCCAGGAGAGCAAAGCTTCTTGAACACTGTCGCAGATACTTATTTGAAAGGGGCACATGTACAATATTAGCAGCTGATTCACAAATGAAACATGAAAGGGTTCCTCAAGAATTTTAGTGTTTTTCAACTGAATATCAACTGGATTTGATTTAATTCAATATTATAAACAAATTACTTGCTACTTTTTAAAGAACTTTTTTCCACTTACAGCCCTGTAAAGAGTATCAAGACCATTTTCTTTATCAGTCTTATAAGTTAAAACAATGTTTTGCTTTGTTTTGGGTTTTTTAAGGTTACTTCTGAATTGACATGTTATATACCACTTTTCCACTTATATTTTTTATTAACCATGTCACACTTTCAAACAGATTTATAACAGAGTCATAACAAATGGTGCACACTCTGCTGGATCCCAGACTCTGCATCAATGGATGATCATAAAACATAAAAGTGTGTCAGAGATACTAAGAAAAGCAAAGTACAGGATACTAGTGTTTGGGGTACTTTTCTGGGAAGCAAGATTTCAGAGCTTAAATTTCTTCAGGCAAAGAAATTTCATCCCCTACACTCCAGGTAAGTTGCCTACCCTTTGGCAAACAGGTCATTCTTCTCCTGTCACTTTACTAAAGGTGTTTACAAACCTCTTGAATTTTGTAAATTCAGCCAGTGGAAGTCTCGGGTCAGTATTGAATAACAGTAGTTGGCCATCTGAAGTTTCCTGTTGTCTACTACCTCTTACCTTTAGTACCCAATTAAAAAAACATAATTATACCTTTCACTCTGTGTTTTACTTATGAAGTTTTCTGCCTCAATAGGGTAAACAAATAGCTAAACAATCATTGGCCTAATTTTGAAGCTGACTTTTTTTAGAGTTGTAAATAAATGGCCACAATAGAACTCTCAAATGACTATTCTGTAGTAAAATCCATAATTGGGTTACCTAGAATAGATGCCAGGGCTCAGAGTAGAACAGACATTGGTGAAGTTTTCTTCATCAAAATTACGGAGTTTTACTGAATCAGTGGAACTAAAAAGTATGAGGATACATGCAGTAGGCAGTATTTAGCCCTTCTTAAGGAAGAGCTAATAGAAAGCAGTACTAGAAAATAATGAAAAAGCTTTCTGAAATATAAAACTTTTTTTCTGTTTAATTCTTTTCATATGCTGTCTTCCTGATCTCCCCTTATGTTTTTTTTTAGATTTTCACTTTATTCTTCTGTGCCACCCTACTTTATATTCCCATGATTCTGTCCAAACTTTCATTTTTTTTCTTTTCCGTTAAAGAGAGAAAATAAGTTTGTCATATAAAATAAATAAGTCAAAACTAGACCTTTAAAATACAGAGTCTGCACATTTGCACCTTCTTTGCAAGTTTTTGTTTAGTTTTCCTCGTAACCTCCTACTTAGTCCACACCATACAAGTGCATATGTCAGTTCAAATGGAACACTGGAGAGAGAGAAAATTAAACTAATCTAAAATTTGGATTTGCAAATGCTTTCTTCTAGTGGTGTGAATACAAACAGCATTTTTTGGTATTGAACTTTTTGAGAAGATCAACATTTATTGGCAAGTATTCTATGTTCTAACAAACTCATCTGCTTAAATTTAAACTTCATGCATCTGTTTCCTTCTAACATGCTACAAGAATAACCAAATTAAATCTATCATTGCTCAAGTAGGCCTTATTTTGAGTGATGGTGCTCTTTTAATCTTAACTAGACCATGCTCTAAACAAATTAATATCTTATTTTATTGTTTTCAGTATCAGTCCTAGAGAAATATTTACAGTAAATTAAATAGTATACACTAAACCAGCTCTACTGTTTAAGCTTACTGCAGAGGTGGATTATGTATGTCCCTCGTTTGGGGTATTTGTCTAAATTGCCTATTAGTTTAACTAAAAGCACAAATAGTCTTTCAGTTTCTGCATTGACTTGTGAAGCACTGAAGATTTTTAGTACTGTTAGCAAATTTCAGCATAAAATTCCTGAGAAACACTGGGAGATTTTCTTGCCATGAGGTACTTGCCATTTTACCAACACTTCCCTCTTTTTGCCAAAATGTCAAATGTTACAGGTAGTGAGTGCTCTGCTGCTTTTCCTTGCATAGTGCCTCCCAAACCTTTGGACACAACCTCTGGTTAAACCAGATGACTGGTGTTGAGCATAGTGTCTGCTCCCTTGGACGAAAGCAAAATCCATGGGGTAAGACAGATACTCTCTGTCACAGGAAATATGCTGTTTATGCCCTTTGTTCAGAAAGTATACAAATTTTAAGATTAATGGCATGGGTATTTTAGCTTTGGTAGTGCTATTAGTCCCAAGACACCCATGAAAAAACCACTGCCTGCTGCTGCCTTTTTGAAGCATTTGAGCAAGCCATATTTGTGACTGTTTTCTCGTAGTTAAATTCACTCATTTCTTGCGGTTGCTTTCCTTTTTAAAATTTGCATTGTAACAAAATGCTGAGAATTTGAATAGCTATTTTCTCATTGCACTTACCCAGTGATTCTGCATATGCTTCTTATGCTATTAATAGTCACATGCATTTTTCTTTAAATACACGTTAGTGTACCTAGTGACAACATTTGACAGCAAGCTCAGACCTTCATAACAATACTCCTCCAAAGCTGAACAAACCTGGAAGGAGATGTCTATTTTTAAAGGAATTAGAAGGAAGGAAATCAACCCCAATCCTTCACACACTTAAACACCTGCAGAACTTAATGATGTGAATACTCAGTTGGAGATCAATAACAAGCATTTAGCATACATTTAATGCATTCTTCAGTGATTGCAAGGTCAAATTCACGTCTCCTTATTTGGGTAGCAGGAGTACCTTAAAGATATGAGATATAATGCACTTTAAGACATTGTTTTAGCATGCATGGTCATTTCTGAGTGCTACCAATACTACAGTAAAGGAAAAGATTGGTGTTTCTTTGCCTCTTTTGTCACTAGATCAAATATCACTTAATAATTATCACATTTGCAAACTAGATAACATCAATGGAAGGTATTTTGAAATCCTGTTCTGGGACATACCTGTATTTCCCTATATGACTGTAAACCAAACTACATATATATAGTATATAGTGTGTATATATATATATATAGCTAGTATAAACTAGCTATATTCCTAAAGCAGAAAAAACCCCAAACACAGCCAACAAACAAAATCCCAATTTTTTATGCTTTTCGCCCTCAAAATATTTCTGCACTTTGTATAACGCATATGTAATAATCACTTTTCCAGAATTCACAATTTTCTTGTCCCAAGCCATAAGCCACCCACAGAGCCAGTAGCCACACTGGAAGACAATTTATAGAGCATGGAGATTTCTATCTGCTTCTATTATTAGCTTGCACAGTTGCAAAAAATGTGTGTATCGGAGGGGATATTTAGAGAAAAATATGAATACCTCCTTTCCTTTTGCTCATATTCCTAGAGGCCCATGAAAGTTCAGAATACAGACCACACTGTCCGATTCTGTACCAAAGATAAGAAAGGAAATAACTGAAGTTTGTCTCTGGATGATGCGAGGAATCAGATGAAACAGGAAACATCGAAGAACTAAGAAGGGAGTTGAGCTGACAATGACATCTTGGTAGAGAATAAAAATGGCAACACGCTGATTTTTGTTCTAGGGAGGCTGAGAGTTGGCTAACTTTTTCTGGGCTCAGCAGGATATAATTGCAACATAGCAGAGCAAAATGAACAGCCCACCCACAAGTGACTTCAGGAACATATCATATTATTTGTTTTAGTGTAAGCATTCTTTTACTTGGCAGTTCTGTACTTGGATTAAATATATTCAGCTCTTTCACTCTTGTTTCCTTTTTCCACTGTAGAACTTGAATTAAGACGTCGCCTCCTCCTTCATTGTTTGCCAATGTTCAAGGCAGAAATATTGCACTAGAGGCATGACAGAAGAGGATTCATTAGCAAGAAGCATCAGTATACTTTTGTGACCTTAAAAACCCAATCATAAAGGAGAAAGTAGGCTGTATTAATGGCATAAACAAATATATACTTAGCAGAGGAGCACATCTAATTGTGTATAGTTTTAGATATACATGTACTGTATTTCTTAATTTAGAAATCTTCAACAGATTCATTATGTAAACACATAAAAAAATCTCTGGGCAGAGTAAAATATGATACAGAGTTTAACAGTGTGCACATGACTTTAGACTGATTTAAGAAATGGGCTGCAAGAATAGGTGGAAGACTGTCCTGGTTTTGGCTGGGATAGACTTAATTTTCTTCATAGTAGATAGTATGGTGCTGTGTTTTGGGTTTGTGTTGAAAACAGTGCTGATAACGTTGCTAAGTAATGTTTACACTAGTCAAGGATTCTTTCAGCTCATGCTCTGCTGGGGGCACCAGAAGCTGGGAGGGGACACAGCTGGGACAGCTGACCCCAACTGGCCAACGGGATATTCCATACCATAAGACATCATGCTCAGCATTAAAATCTGGGGAAAGAAGAAGGAAGGGAGGATGTTTGGAGTGATGGCATTTGTCTTGAATATTGTGTTCAGTTTTGGGCCCCTCAATACAAGAAGGACATTGAGGTGCTGGAGTGTGTCCAGAGAAGGGCAACAAAGCTGGTGAAGGGTCTGGAGAGCAGGTCTTATGAAGAGCAGCTGAGGGAGCTGGGGTTGTTTAGCCTGGAGAAGAGGAGGCTGAGGGGAGACCTTATCGCTCTCTATAACTACCTGAAAGGAGGTTGTAGTGAGGTGGGGGTTGGTCTCTTCTCCCAGGTCACTAGCAATAGAACGAGAGGAAATTAATTCAAGCTGCATCAGGGGGAGATTTAGATTGGATATCAGGAAAAATGTCCTTACTGAAAGAGTGGTCAGGCACTGGAACAGGCAGCCCAGAGAGGCGGTGGAGTCACCATCCCTGGAGGTATTTAAAAGACGTGTAGACGTGGCACTTCAGGGCATGGTTTAGGAGGCATGGTGGTGTTGGTTTGACGGTTGCACTTGATGATCCTAGAGGCCTTTTCCAACCTTAATTATTCTAAGATTCCCAAGTAACCGTTGATGCAGCCCTGCTTTCCTGGAGGTGACTCAACACCTGCCTGCCAATGGGAAGTAGTAAACAAATTCCTTCTTTTGCTTTGTTTGTGCTTGTGGTGTTTGCTTTACCTATTAAACTGCCTTTATCTCAACCCACAAATTTTCTCATTTTTGCTCTTCTGATTCTCTCCCCCATTCCACTGTGGGGGGAATGAGTGAGAGTTGTGTGGTGCTTAGTTGCTGGCTGGGGTTAAACCATGACAAAGACATACCCACAGTACCATGGTTTGACAAAAAGTCACATATATTATCAGAACTGGAAACAGTTGTGTGTCAATAGGAACTAATATTGTCCTTGATATACTATCAATGAAAAATTGTACTATAAGGTTGTATCATTCAAATGACAGAGTAATAAGAATTCAGAGAAGTGTTGCACAGGGCAGCAGCAGAAGTGAATCTTTACTTAGCTACTGGTCTGAGAAGTACAGTTTTAAAGACTGTGTAGAGTGTTGACCTGGGCTGTCTGCCAGACCCAGCCACTATCTGACACCCCCTCCTCCACAGCACGGGGAGAAAATATGATGGTAAATCTTGTGTAAGATAAAAGCAATTTGATAAGCAAAGCAAAAGCTGCACACAGAAGCAAACTAAAAAGAGGAATTTGTTCACTACTTCCCATCAGCAGGCAGATGTCCAGCCGTTTCCAGGAAATCAGGACCTCAGTACACATAGTATGCACATAGTGTACACTTGCTTGGGAAGATAAATGCCTAACCAAGAATGGCCCCCTACTTCTTCCTTTCCCTCAGCTTTTATTGCTGAGCACAACATCATATGGTCAGTTTGTGTCAGCTGTGCTGGCTGTGTCCCTTCCCAACCTCTTGCCCACCCCCAGCCTACTGGCCTTTGAGTTGAAGTGGGTTTGAAAGAAAGCCTTGATGCAGTGCAATCATTGCTCAGCAGTAGGGAAAACACTGGTGTGTCATCAACACTGTTCCAGCTACAAATGCAAATCACAGTGCTATGAGGAAAATTAACTCAATCACAGCCAGATGAATAATGTTAATCCCAGGAGAAGACATGCTGACACAGAGGCCGTATGATCAAATGGTTTAAACAAGATAGATGCACTTGGTATTGCATAGCATTGTGCTAATAGTTGCTTCAGACGCATATGCACAGACGGAAAATGTTGTCAGGAAGCAGCCAGCAAGGGTACCTCCCCGTGTTCTTTCTTTCTGCCTCCTCACCAAGAACTTGCACTGGAGAGAAAGTGTGAGACTGTTGTGGTTTAGCCAGCAACTCAGCCCCACACAGCCACTCTCTCACTTCCCCACCGGCAGGAAGGGGGAGAGAATCAGAAGGGTAAAGCTTGTGGGTTGAGATAAGAACAGTTTAATAATTAAAACAATAACAGCAACAATAATGCAATGGCAAGGAAAACAATGAGAGGCACAAAACCCAGGCCAGGGGGAAAGGGGGAATGAACAACCAAAACAACCCACACGTGACGCAGTCGCTCACTGACCCGACACCACCAGTCCCCGAGCCGCAACTGCCCCCCCATGCGCCAACTGCCCCCGTTAATGTACTGGCCGTGGCGTCACGTGGTGTGGAATGAACCTGCCATTGGCCAGTCGGGGTCAGCTGTGTTGTCTGTGGCCCCGCCCCTGCTGGCCTCCTGCCCACATGGCAGAGCATGGGAAGCTGGCCACTTCTCCCGTTCAGCAATGTCTAAGGCCAGCTGGATGGCCTTTACCTCTGCAAACTGACTCGATTCACCTTCTCCTTCAGCAGTTTCTGCTACTTGTTGTGTAGGACTCCATACAGCAGCCTTCCATCTCTGGTGCTTTCCCACAAGGCGACAGGACCCATCAGTGAACAGGGCATACTGCTTTCCATCTTCTGACAGTTTGTTATAGAGTGGGGCTTCTTCAGCACGTGTCACCTCCTCTGGTGATGATCCAAAATCTTTGCCTTCTGGCCAGCCCATAATCACTTCCAAGATTCCTGGGCAACTGGGGTTTCCTACTTGAGCCTGCTGGGTGATCAGTGCAACCCATTTACTCCACGTAGCATCAGTTGCATGGTGTGTGGAGGGGACGTTCCGTTTGAACATCCAGCCCAGCACTGGCAGTCGGGGTGCCAGGAGCAGCTGTGCCTCAGTACCAACCACTTCTGAAGCAGCTCAAACCCCTTCATGTGCTGCCAATATCTCTTTTTCAGTTGGAGTATAGCGGGCTTTGGACCCTCTGTATCCACGACTCCAACACCCTAGGGGTCAACCTCAGGTACCCCCTGGCGCTTCCTGCCAGAGGCTCCAGGTAGGGCCATTCGCCCCAGCTGCAGTGCAGAGCACATTTTTTACATCTTGTCCTGCCCGGACTGGCCAAGGGCTACTGCATGAACTATCTCCTGTTTAACCTGTTCAAAGGCCTGTTGTTACACAGGGCCCCATTTTAAATCATTCTTCTTCTGGGTCACTTGATAGAGAGGGCTTATGATCATACTGTAATTTGGAATATGCATCCTCCAAAAACCCACAACCCCTAAAAAATCTTGTGTTTCCTTTTTGCTAGTTGGTGGAGACATGGCTGTTATTTTGTTGATCACATCCATTGGGATCTGATGACATCTGTCTTGCCATTTGATTCCTAAGAAGTGGATCTCCTGTGTGGTTCCCTTGACCTTGCTTTGTTTTATGGGAAAACCAGCTTTCAGAAGGATTTGGACTATTTTCTCTCCTTTCTCAAAAACTTCCGCTGTGTTGTCCCACATAATGATGTCAATGTATTGAAGGTGTTCTGGAGCTTCTCCCTGTTCCAGCACAGTCTGAATCAGTCCATGGCAAATGGTAGGACTGTGTTTCCACCCCTGGGGCAGTCGATTCCAGGTGTACTGGACACCCCTCCAAGTGAAAGCAAACTGTGGCCTGCACTCTGCTGCCAGAGGGATTGAGAAGAATGCATTAGCGATATCAGTTGTGGCATACCACTTGGCTGCCTTGGACTCCAGTTCATATTGAAGTTCTAGCATGTCCAGCACAGCAGCACACAACGGTGGAGTGACTGCATTCAGGCCACGATAGTCTACTGTTAGCCTCCACCCTCCATTAGACTTCCACACTGGCCATATGGGACTGTTAAAGGGTGAGTGAGTCTTACTGATGACTCCTTGGCTCTTCAGTCGGTGAATGAGCCCATGGATGGGAATCAGGGAGTCTCGGTTGGTGTGATATTGCCGCCGGTGCACTGTTGTGGTGGCGATCAGCACCTGTTGTTCTTTGACCCTCAGCAACCCCACCACAGAAGGGTCCTTTGAGAGAACAGGCAAGGTAGGCATCTGCTTAGTTTCCTCCATCTCCAAGGCAGCTAAACCAAAAGCCCACTTGTAACCTTTTGGGTCCTTGAAATACCCTCTCCTGAGATAGTCTATGCCAAGGATGCAGGGAGCCTCTGGGCCAGTCACAGTGGGGTGCTTTTGCCACTCATTGCCAGTGAGGCTCACTTCGGCCTCCAATACAGTTAGCTCTTGGGATCCCCCTGTCACTCCAGCAATGCTGATGGGTTCTGCCCCTATATAGTTTGATGGCATTAAGGTGCACTGTGCGCCGGTGTCCACTAAAGCTTTATACTCCTGTGGGTCAGATGTGTCAGGCCATTGGATCCACACAGTCCAGTAAGCCCGGTTATCCCTTTCCTCCACCTGGCTGGAGGCAGGGCCCCTCTAGTCCTGATCATAGTGTTCATCACTCACTTCCTGTAAATGTGAATCAAGAGTCTCTCTATTAAGCTCAGAAATAAAATCAGCGCTTCTACTCCTCTGTCTGGGGACTTGCTCACTGGAAACTGGAGCAGCAGCTTTCCTGGAAGAGCCTCCCTGAGTGACTGTTCTTCCTTGCAGTTCATTCACTCGTGCCTGTAGGGTCGAGGTAGGCTTGCCATCCCACCTCATCATGTCCTCTCCGTGGTCACGCAGGTAGAACCATAGGGCGGCCCGTGGTGTGTATCCCCTTCTTTGAGCCAAAGGACGCTTATTTCTAACAGCTGAGACACTACTCTGTAGGGGTGGGGAGCAGGACATATCTTCTTTGAGTTGCTGGACCTCTTGGCATAGTTTCTCCACAGCAGAGACTAGTGAGGAAGAGATATTTGTTTTGTAATCCTGGAGTCTATCAGTCACCTCCGCCACTGTTGGTGCCTCGACCCCTCTCCAGGACATCACTGCCAATGAGTTTGTATACAAGGATGGTGCGCTCTGTACAAACTTCCGCCACATGGGTCGTGTGCACTCAGCTTCATCTGGATCTTTGGATGACTGTTGATCGTCCAGGTCACCATAAATCACCTCAAGCACAGCTAATTCCCTTAGATACTGGATGCCTTTCTCCATGGTCATCCATTTTCCTAGGCGATATGTAACATCTTATTTGAAGGGGTACCTTTCCTTCACTCCAGACAGGAGTCGCCTCCAGAGGCTGGGGACTTGCACCCCTTTTCCAATTGCATTGTCAACGCCCCCTTCCCCAGAAAGGGATCCCAGTTGTTTGGCTTCTTTTCCCTCTAATTCCAGGCTACTGGCCCCGTTATCCCAGTATCAGAACAGCCAGGTGACAATGTGCTCACCTAGATGATGGCCGAAATCTTTTCGCATATCTTGCAACTCACTCAAGGACAGGGATTGGGTGGTCTCTATTTCATTTATGACTTCTTCCTCCTCTTCTCCTCGTGATGGCCCTGCTTCTTCATCATCCCTTTCTAAACGAGTTGATTTCCACTTCCAAGGTTTCTTCTTGTGTATGGGGGCAACTGATACTGGCATGGGTTGATTCTTTGATTCAGCTCCCGTGACTGTCATGGGGGTTTGAGTGGCTGCAGTGCCTGTTGTTGGGGTTGGAGTGGCCACAGTGCCAGTCACTTTGCCTTTCAATCCAGAGACCTTCTCTTCCCCTTGGGAGCACTGAATACTGTTGAGCAGGGCTCGGTACGTATGAGCCAGGCCCCAGCACGTTGCAGTTATCTGTGTCTCTCTGGAGTTCCCAGCGTAACAACATACTTTCTCCAAATATTCTGCTAGTATTTCAGGTTTCTGCACTTGTTCGGGGGTGAAACTCCAAAACACTGGGGGTGCCTACTTCCCTAGGTATTTGCCCATGCTATCCCACATGCCCCGCCACTCGTAACTATCAAGCCTCGGGACAGATCTCTGGATGACAATCTTAAGTTGCTTTCTAACCTTAGTCAAAACCAAAACAACATGCCCAAATCTAACAATAAGTATATCTAAACTACCCAAAGATATTCAAAATATAAAAAGGTTGTTGCAATAAAGGCAGAGACACCATAGAAGAAAGTTGCAAAGATAGCATTCTGTATTTCCTCCATATAAAATCTCTCAGAGGAGGAGGTATAATTGCTAATTAGATACCACCTTGTTGAGGCAAAGTACAGCAATGGTTCCAGCAAAAACCCCGAATACCAGATAAAGCTGAAAACCAGTGTTTGCATAACAAATCTCTTAGGCAAAGTGTTACTAATCACAGCAGAACACAGCAGACTAAACAAACCAACACCAATCTTTAACACATACTGCAAAAACAAGAACATGGTGCTGTGACCAGCAGCTGTTATTATCTCCAACCCTCTGAGCCCCACGTCGGGCACCAAAAGAGACTTGTGGTTTAGCGGCAGCTCAGCCCCACACAGTTGCTCGCTCACTCCCCCACCGATGGGATGGGGAGAGAATCAGAAGGGTAACGCTCGTGGGTTGGGATAAGTACAGTTTAATAATTAAAATAATAATAACAACAACAGCAACAATAATGCAGTGAAAAGGAAAACAATGAGAGGCACAAAACTCAGGCCGGATGCAGCTGCTCACTGCCTGCCACCCCTCAACACCACCAGTCCCCGAGCCACAACCACCCCCACGCGCCAGCTGCCCCCGTTAATGTGCTGGTCGTGGCGTCACATGGTGTGGAACGAACACCCCATTGGCCAGTCGGGGTCAGCTGCCCCGGCCGTGGCCCCGCCCCTCCCGGCCTCCCGCCCACGTGGCAGAGCGCGGGGAGCTGCAAAAGGTCCCTGACTACTACAGGTGCTACAGTGAAGAGAATTAACCCTTTCGCAGCCAAAACCAGCACAGAGATTAAGAGCTATCTCACTGCTTCTCCACTTTTCCACAGAAATCATGGCTGTGGCATGATCAAAATGAAAATGATCCATTTTCAGCAAAACATGTCCAATGTGAAACTACAGAAAAATATTTAGCACATATTCATTTTTTCTAGATGTACCTGCAGCCTGAAGAAATACAGTAAAGATCAAAAGATACAAGCAACAAAGATGTCCAAACTGAACATGCTCCAAAAGATAATGTTGTAGCTTGAATATTTTGATTTTCCCCACCTTGCTTTCAAAGAAAGCTGCCTTCAGGCTTAAACATTGTTTATCAAAGTGAGCAAATGTAATAGAAAATGTTTTAAAGAGAATTTTCACACAAGAGATGTTATAAGGTGCTTGTTTCAAGCTCTGATTGAAAGTTTTTTTCTAGCTAGGCTTATTTCAGTCTTGAGGTGAACACGGAAATGTTCACTGCACTGATCTATCTCTTTGAGAAAATGGAAATAGCTGTCTCTGCCCCCATCTTCAGGGCTTTGTGGTTTGGGGACTGTGAGTGAGTCTGGGCCATTCTTGCACCTCTACATCTCCAGAGCTCTTTTGGTCTTTGATAATCACTTTATTTGGGAGATAAATAGAAGAAACACAACTCACTCTACTCTCAGCATTAGCAGAGGGACAACTGTGAAGCCAGTTACTCAACTTTTTCTTATTGATTCCCAGGACCATTCCTACATCATCTCTGTTCTTGTAGAAGCCTTTTCCTCCCCTTTTCAGAGTTTCTTTCCCACATCTGTGCAAGCAATTGTTTAAAAATGAATTATTCAGGAGCTGCTTTTCAATAGTTTCCCAGACCCTTGATGTAAATTCCTCCTCTGGAAGTAGACACCTACAGTTCATCTGGTTCATTGACAGATCTGGATTCCAGCCTCTTCCAGAGGATGCCTACTGTAGGCCAGGCTCTGAAGATGCCACATTTCCCCGCTCACCTAAGGAACAGCATAAATGAGCCTTTCCTGCCCCCTACTACTCTGTCCCTTCATCAGAGATCAGATAGGGTAACTAGGCAGATCTGTCTCTTCTGGACACAACAGGTAAATCCACCCCATTTCAAGAAGCTTCCAGGTCTATCTCCTCCCAGAGGAATGGGGGAAGTTATCCCCACTTCCTGTTTTCCCAGGAGTCCAGCTGTCATTGCTAGCTAGATCCAAACAAATAACGTAGTGCATTCTTCCAGCTGCCCCTCAAACTTTGCATGGCTACCCATTAATATCTGCATAGTTAACTTATTATTTCCCTTCAAAAATCCACCTGTTTTCCTATCCAGTAGAGTAAAAAAAAAAAGGCAATAACAAGGTAACTTAAGCACTGTTTAGGCCGCCACAATCTGCCTTATCTCACTGCTATAACCTTAATGTCTTCCCTACTTTTCCATCAGTTCTTGTTTCATTTACTTTACAAATTGTTTGACATGAATCTGCATCTTTGTTCTTGTGTTCATATAGTACACAGTATAATGGCATCTCAGCCCACATAAAGGATTTGCAAGGGAAACAGAAATACAGAAGTCTTATGGAATAATTTGCTAGAAAGGCTGCAGAGGCATCATTAGCCAGTTGTGGGAAAAAAGCAGTAGTGGAGGAAGAGTTGCAGTGGACACTCTTGCCCTTCACCCTGGCTGCCAAGTGTTCATAGAGAATTTATGAAAGATGGTACTGAGGACATAGTCTAGTTAAAAAAAAATATTTCAAGCAGACTGCAGGTCAAATTATACTGTAAAACCTCTGATTCTATTGCTCATTACAATGTTTGTGTACTTCCCTCAGAAATCATAAAGCAACAGTGTCAATAGAGAGAATTCAGGTAAGTCTACAACATCTCCCACTTCTCAGTTAATTCTGTTGTGTGCTTCAGCTTTCAAAAGTGTATTAATTTCTATTCTAGCAACAGTTTGTCATTTACCTTTAAAAAAAACCAATACGCTGCTCTGTTACTTCTGATCTTGTCTAACTTAAGGCTGTGTAATTCTGAGTCTCTTTTCCCACCTTCAGTTCCCCTAAGATGTGTCTTTTCAGATGTTTCCAGCCCCACAAGCATGGCAAATGTTGGTGTTTTCTGTGTTTTCTGTGTTTGCATAGTAGGGCGAAAAAGAGATGGCCAGCATGGTGTAAACTGGAAGAATTCAAAGCAACGCATTAGCTAGGGTGCAAACATGAAAGGATTGCAGACTGAAGAGTGAAGCAGCCTGGGCTGACAAAGTGTGTCTCTCTTTTTTGCATTTTACTTTGTGTAAAAGGAAAAGTAAACAGAAAATTATTAAATAGAAATTGGAGTGAACGAAGGAACTGTAACATTTCATAAACCCGAACTGCATTTATCTTTGTAAACAGAGTCCAAGAATTTTTTCCTGGAAAGGTGGCAGAAACATCTCCCTACGAGTTAAGCAGGTTTTATGCTATCCTTTTGTATGAGATTTGTATTAAATTAGCCTGTACTGAGACCAGAAAAAAAAACCCCTGATGATAGCTCTAGTGATAAGATTGAATTACAGCCAGAAACATTGGAATTGAGCATATGTTTCAGTTAAAAAAAAAATAACAGTGAGTTTGCCTATTTTTAAATCTACAAAGCCTCCATACCAGTATCTAACATAGAACATCATGCTAGGAGTATTTTCTCTTGAATAATAAAAAATATTCAAAAGGTTATACTGAATATTAAGCACAATATACATGTATTGTATCAAGAGTCTGGTTGGGGATCACTGAATGAGGTCTATTTTTGTAAAGACCTTTAGTCTAATTTTTGCCTCTGAATTTATGATATTTAGTATAGACCATGATACTCTGTGCAGTGTAAAGAACATTGGATCATGCTTCCTTGAATGCATGAAAATGGAAGCATGGTAGAGAATAGCCATCCTACTATCACTATCTGTCTATATTTTGATTGGTTTAGTTCTTCTTATGGAGATAATTGCTAATGAATAATGCTATTCCAGGTCACTTATCCCTGAATATCTCAGACAGTCATTCAGACCAAAATGAATTAGCATTAAAAGCTACCACATCAGAAAGTCAAAAACTTTTTTTTATTTTACAAAATAAAAACCTCAATTTGAGGGAATATTGAAGTAATTAGCTGCAGAATCACCTACAAGCTCATTTTAGTGAACTGCTTTTTACGAACTGAATTATACTGTAGCCAGCAATTTTCATCCCTCTGCAAAAAATTGAAATATTTAGATTTCTTAACAGGTTTAAGGAACAATAACCAAAGGCTGACCACAAGCCAAATAAGATCATCACTATCAAATGCAGAATTTCTCTCCAATAGTGCCTAATCAGGAGGCTGAAAGGGGAGTAACATCCAGAAGCATGGCTACAGTATTATTTCTGTATTTTTTATTAATATTGGAATACTAAAAAAATTCTAGGGAAAGAAAACAGAAAGAATATGCAAAAAGATACACAATAATTCTAGGAAATTCAGATAAAATATCGTACTACAAGAGAATTAAAGGTTCAATTTATTAGAAAAGCTTGAAGCAAAGTGCAGAGAATTATTTGGTTACCATGTTCCAAGCAACTTGACAAAATATTTTTCCAGGGAGTGACAAAGCCCTTAATCCAGTAAATGCAGTTATAATAAGAATCAAACATAAATTAGAAAAATAAAAGTTGTTATTATTATTATTTTTAAGTTGACTGATTAGTTACCAGTGAAGGAAACAGCAGATGTTTTCAAAGATTCAGTGCTTTAGGGAAAATAATATATCAAATGCAAATTATTGGGCTAAGTACAGAAATAACAATGCGAAATATGGCATTTAATTTACATGACTTAATGATTCCTGGCTTTAGGATATAAAAAGATATAAGGATAGCCAATCACTGAATGTTCATGGAGTGTTTTCAACAGAAAAGTCTCTCTGTAAAGGGTCTAGAGTAAATGATTCTTCAGAGCCAGATATCAGAGGTTTATATTACAAGGCAAAGAGATCTCAAGTGTTCTAACCCAGCAAGCTTCTGCCTCTGGATCATTGCCTTAGAACTTTCCAAGGTACTTTAAAAGAAGGTTGTTTGTAGATGTCTACATGTTACATTCAATGGTGCGTTTAGAGTTCTAAAATTAACTTAAATAATTCTCTTCCCCCGAAATGAACTGTAAGTATTACATGGATGTCAGGTCTATCCTGAAGCCAGGTGGAATTTTAGTTATGCTAGCCAAGATTTTGCAGAAGGATCAATACCTTTTGCAAAGCAATTTTTATTCATCAAGTTATATCTGTGTATTCTATAAACAGGAAACAGATTTCTATCATTTTAAAAAACAATAATCTATTGATAGTCATTTTAGATGACCTGCAAGATTAATAGATATCTATGTGAGCAATGCAGCCAGTTTTTGTTCATGAAAATGTGAATTTTATGCACACCATACATAATAATATGGTCTAGGTACACACCAATCAATGTATTTCAGATTTGGATTCTAGTGTTTTACATTAACATTTTCATGTCAACACATGGTCATCTACTCATAGAACACTTTTTCCAGAATCTTCTATCCTATTGTCTCAAGTCAATGACTTTTGCATTCAAGGCAGAAGGTACCAGCTTACATTAGGGTGACTACCCTCACCCAACACCACTATATACAGGGTTTTGTGCCATAGGTGTATACACTGTTGCACCTGGGAGTTTTAATCTGTTTCCTGGCATGTCAGAGCTCTTGTTTTGCATTCTGGGGGGAAGTGCGAACAGGATTACCCCACAGAACACCATTGCCAGCAAAGGTCTCCTTCAATTGTGGGGGTATCTCTGTTTAATCCTCTCTCACTTTGGCATAGCAAATAGGTATTAGACCGTATAAATCTACCACACCTGCCTGCAGACTACCAGCTATCCCAGTGCCTCAGGCTTCTTTACCCACTTTTCCCTGAAGATGAGCTCCTTTGTGCTCTGATCTCTCTGATCTGAGTTCGGATGAAGAGATCTGTTTTCTTCTTCAGTATGTTGTCCCTCACAGTTTAGCCTGTTTTCATTTGCTTTCTTGATGCTTCCTGGTTTAACATTATATTTTCCAAATCTGTTATACATCTTGCCATAGGGATAGGGAGAAACAGAAGTTGTTAAAAATTCCCTCTCTTTACAGTTCTCCCTGTTCACCCTGTCAGATCCCTTTCTTTTTTATGACTAAAGTTATGTTATTTCTTCCAGCTGAGTTTCCATGCTGCCCTCTCTGACATCGAGCTGATGTCTATGGCTTTAGATCCCTGAAATCACTGTCTCTGGTTTCCTAATATGTTAGTTGTTTCAAATACTGACTCCTTCAGATCCCCCCTTGTCTGTGGGTGCTCAAGATTACTCATTAGTCAGCTGCTTTAATTAGATATCCTGAATATATACTTTGTTTCTCTCATTACCACTGTAATGTTCGGCTAGCTACAAGACTAGCCACACTTCATTCTCTATATTATTAATGCAATAATTTAGAAAAACTAAAAGCAATATTTATTTTTATTCATTTGAATATGTTAAAAAATCTCAAATGTTTTCACTAAGATGATAACTGTTGGGTAGTCAATAACAAAAGGAGCAAAACACAGTTTAAACAATAATTTCTTCTTAGTTCCCAGTTAATAAGTAAACTATTTCTCATTAGCATGGCTCAGTCACTTCCAACACTTTAATAATCCACCTTCTAGTTAAAACTTTGTTTTTCCTTTAGAAATATGTACAAATCAGATTAGGTGAAAAAAGTTGATAAAGTTGCATTCGTTCATTTTTTTCCTCCCTCTCATATTGGGTTTGCAGACAGACAGTTTATGTCTACTCTCTGTAGCCTTATCTTTCCACTGTGGTGCCTAGCTTAAGCTTTCATTCAGCAAAGTATTTAGATTGCTACTTCCATTTAATTATGATATTGTTTTGGTCAGTAGAGATTAACTTCACCATGTACCGAAAGATAAGCCTCATACTTAGCAGATAATGCTACAGTAGGAAAGTTAACTTTGTGATTGAGTAACTTATCCATGGTTTAAAAGATCTTGATTCAGTTTCTAGCTCTGCCACAGCCTTAATGTATAATGGTGTATTGTGTGGCTCTGAGCTCGATACCTATGCTTCAGTTGTACATACAGTTAACTTGTAGTTTGGATAATTCCCCTGAGTTTTTTGGAAGTGTACACATACATAACTTCACACAAATGCAAGTTTGAGAGATTTGTGTAAGAGTTTACTTGGTATATAGCAGACGGGGATGAAGATCCCATTGCAGCTTGTATGTACTAACATATTTTTAAATATATGTACCACTTTGACCCCAATGCTTTGTTAATCAGTGTTGGTTCTTTGCTTAATATCAGTGCTAAGAGCACACATTTAATATTTTGTTTTAAACATGATACCAAATTAAAAAGAAAAAATCTGAAGACTCCACATCTCCCCAGTGCCTCCGTATCCTCATGGTCAAAATGTTTTTCTTCATGTTTGTCTTAATGCCATTTCAGTACCCTACTTTTTGTCCCGACAGTCCTGTGTACAGAGAACCATTTATTCTTTTCATCTCTGCCATGCACTTTCACATTCTTCTTCCTTCAAATCTTAGGCATGTTCAGGTTCTATCCACCTGGTAACTGACCAGCTAGCTGGGCACCTATTTAAGTCTTTACAGTACTTGTAGTTTTAATCCAAGCACATTCTTAAAGACAGAAGGAGGGAAACAAAAAACCCAAACCCCAAACAAACAACCACCAACAAACCAACCCCCCCTCCAAAAAAAAACCCGGGAAAGATCTGCAGATCTATTCTTCCATTTCTGGTCATTATCACAATATATGTAGTTAAGTATTGCTACTGTCAAAAGCACTTACATTTTGAATAGATTTGTAATCTTAATAAAGCTGCTGTTCAGATTGTATAATGCTGATCTAAAGTGGGTCTCCTTTCTCATTTTGGACTTACTATTGTCAATATGCACATAGGGATTTACTTTTATTTTTTCAGTGTTTCATTCTTGTGAAAGAAAGATAATCAGCACACAGAGGCTGTGATTTAACAGACACTCATACATAGGATAAACTGTAAGTTGTCCAGTGAACTGTAAATGACAAGTAATACATAGGATTACTTTTGTGCTTAAAATTAAGCTCTGCTGTAAGTGTTTAACAAGGCAGAAGTGATTGGTCTTCAGCTTGGTTTCTTAGTTTAATATCTTGCTGCATATCTTTAAAAATCAGTTATTTAAGAGAATTCCTCTCAGTTACACTGTGTTCACACAAACACAATACACAATCTTAAATACAACTCTGCGGTCCTTCAAAAACACACATGTGAGATTCTTCATTCAGTTAATGCAACTATCCAGCTAATTATTCATTCTTGATAAAAAACATGAGTGCATTTATCAGTTTAACTTTCTGTGAATAAGAAGTTTCACATTACACATGTTTAAAATTATAGGGATATAGATACATCTGTATGATCAAGCCTTACAAGATTAAAAATTATTTTGTTCATAAAGACAGTTGATTATCTTTATTATAGTAATAATATAGTGTTTCTTATGGCAGTAATATACTTATTGTATGTGTATTCGAAATATTATTATATGGGTGAAGGAGATACTGCAACACAGGCATATCACTAAACTAAATCTAACTAATGAACGTAGTTTGTGTAAATCCCTCAGCCAACATCCCTCTGCAACAGAATTCCTGTAACAGAAAATGTTCTGATTTGGAAAGTTAAGTGCCTAAAAGGAATCTAAATTCATCTTCTGGCTGAGATAGAAAAGAAACACAAAGGCAACTGAAGGACTAAATCTGGTACTGAGCTATCACTGCTGGAGTTGGAACAAAAGCCTCTGTGGGCCTTCCCCAGACTATTGCAAAATGGTGCGATTATGAAAATGCAGCAAGTGATCAATAGTGAGGATCTGAAGTAAATTTATGCAAGAAGTTATTCAGTTTGGATTCAACGTACAATTATGAAGTGTCAAACCTCAAATATTTATCCACAGTGATCAATCGAATAATTATTCTTACTGAATTGTATGCAACTCTTTGTCTAAGACAGACCAGTTTTGCCCATCATCTGCTAGTTTTTCCCACTGGTTTACTTATGTGATATTCAAATGTTTAAAGAGACGTCATTCCACCGCTGCTGTAGCTGTTCCAGCGTTGAGTGATCCAGTTAGGGGGTGAAGGAGAAACACTGCACAGCCAGTCACTTCCTCAGCAAAACAAGTTACAGTTAAAGTTTGGTTGTCTACAGTTAGACTCGTGGAGCTGTCTGATACACAATAAGGTACAGTCTGAATTTCAAGTCTAATGGAAAGTTGCTGTTCCTGCAGATTTCAGTAGGATGTACAGAGAAGGTAGTCCTGAACCAGCAGCAATCTGTAAGTTTTAAAAGGGAGCAAAGACAAAACCTAACGGAAAGGATGGTAGCCTGATACAAAATACATAAACATAGATTCAGAAGCTTACCTTGGACACCAAACTGATTAACTTGGATACTGAGGACAAAGGCAGGCCAGGATATGTTTTGAAAAATGTCTGTGCACCGATGACAATAAGAGGAATATATGCAGGAAAAATATCTGTAAGAGGAAAAAGAACAAAACCTCTTTTTTTGGGGATTAGTGGGGTTTTTTATGTTTGGGGTTTTTTTTTTTAGCTTTAATTAAGAACAAGATCCACAATCAGCATACTGTGCCTCCTGTTTTAATTGCAGCACAACACAAAACACAACAAAACTGAGACAAATTTAGGTGTTAAAAAGGCAGAGTATGTTAAATATGTGTTACATTTTTTGGAGTCCTGAACTTTGTTTGCTTATACTAAAGTTTTGTAGAGATACAGGGATGTTCACTGAGGGATGTCACCACAGTCTGGCAATTTTGCTGCATAGATTTACTTGTGTATCATAGTGTACTATTTTAGCCTCTGTTTTCCAAGCACTTCTCTCTCTTCCAATGAAGTCCTTCAAGGTTTGGCCAGGATGGCCAAATCCTATCTGAGCTTGACAAAAACAAAATACCTGAGATCACACCATAACTGAGTGTCACTAGAACAAAGGAAAAAAAGTCATAAAGAAGCAGTAAAATATTAACATGCTCAAGACTAAAGAGAAAGGAAAAAAAGAAGCAGAAAAAGATGACAGCCTACAAAATGGTCAAGCTTCCCTAGAAGAGTCCCAGGACAGACAAGGTTTCCTCTTTCAGAAAATAGAGGAAAGACACTACTAACAGTTTTTGCCATGTTTTGAGGGCAGGGAGAAGAAGAGGAAGACACAACAATGTCATTTTACCTGCTACTTCCATGGCACACACCTGTGGTCATATAGAAGCCACGCTGCCACACCGCTGCCCCTCCCCCTCTCATTCACAGCATGGCTGCATCTGCCCTGTCCACTTTGTCCTATTCTTAGTGAAACAGATGACTTTACAGCTCTTCTTTCTATAATTTTGTTATTGTCGTTATCAATTTTACACACCTGTCTCAAAATTGATACTGCAGACATGATTTTAGAGGAACTGTTGAGTCCAAATGCTAGAGTTTCAGTGATTGTAGGTCTTGTTATAGTCATGTTATATTGTCAAGTCTGTTTGAATTCAAAGATTTATGTTTTAACTGATCTAACAACATTCTTTTACACTATCTTAATTTTCTGACTTTTAATCAGTAAATAATTTCCTTATAAGGAATATAAACTGTTATAATAAAAAAGGCAGCAGGAATCAAGCTGCTGTCTGCTTTTAGAAACATCTGTCTCTGATTTTGTACAAGTTTTGTCCCATAAGTATGGATACTACCAGCTCGTGCTCCTAGCCTCTATGAATAAGCTATTTCTGATGCCATTAAGTCTTGTCAAACTTCAGCAGATAAAACCAGCTATATATCTAAGAGTTAGAGAGTAGTTCCCATTGTTATTAGGCTGATAAAGAATGGTAAATGTTCTTTCTGCATGCTCTCTTTAACAGGAATATACACTTACTCAAGTTTTCAGGTTTTAATATCTATAAAGTCCTCTATGCTTATAACAGAAAAAAAAAATGCAGAAATTGGGTCCAGTAATTCCAGTCAATAGATATGAGACTGCTAATTAGCTAAATATTAGTATTAGCTTGCATTTGGCAGAAAAAAAAATACAGTTCAGTTTTCACAATGTTTTGTGTTGTACCTCATTTTGCACATCTGTTGGTGACATGCCTGGTGTTCTGTCTCAGCAGCAGGGCATACTGAAAGTAATATTTTGACTTATGCTTGGATTAGAAAAGCAGAATCATGGTGCACATATTACTGATGTAATGTGTGTTACTGATGTAACATGTTGAGTTTGGCTCTGTTTGATACAACTTTTGTCAAAATGTTATTTTCACAAAGCTTTTCCCAGTGATAAATATTCCACTCTCTTCATTTCAGATAAAGACATTTTAATATCAAGTGTTTATTGCAAATAATATAGCAAAGATGAGAATATAAATAACTTGCCAGCTTCTGGTACCTCACTATTAATACTTATGTTGTGTATCTGCAGGTAAAGCCAACTTATGCTATGCATTAATTGAAGTCCTTCTATTTGAATATTATGAGGGAGTTGTGGTGTACATAACCTCTTCTTAGACACTTTAAATATATTAATCTATGCAGATATAAAGGTAATTTGTTACATGACAAAGTGAGGGATACAGTGCTGAGCATCAGCACTGAAGACAGCCACAAGCTCTGGTAATCAGGCTTGCCGGCTGTAGTAGTCATTTAGTCACAACATACAGTCTAAAAAGTTAACTTGTATATTTCTGTGTTCAACACCACTCTTTAAGGTTTTTCTCACAAAAACACAGGAGAGTTGAGGCTGGAAGGGATCTGATGAGATCATGTAGTCCAAACCCTGCCCTGACTCTGCTCAAAGCAGGGTCAACTAGAACAGGTTGCCCAGGACTGTGTCTAGCCAGATTTTGAACATCTCTAAGGATGAAGATTTCACAGCCTCTCTGAGAAACCTCAGGTGTTCCAGCACTTGACCACCCTCACAGTAATTTTTTGTTGTTTTTGTTTACATGAAATTTTCTGTGTTTCAGTTTGTGCCCAGTGCCTCTTGTCCTGTCACTGGATACCACTGAAAAGAGCTTGGATCCATCTTCTTTATTCCCCCCATCAGGTATTTATACACATCTGTAAGGTCCCCTGTGAGCCTTCTTTTCCCCAGGCCGAACAGTCCCAGCTCTTTCAGCCTTTTCTTATAGGAGAGATGTTCCTGTCCCTTCATGCTCTTCATTGCTCTTCACCATTTCTGAAATGCTCCTCCTTGACTCAGCTCAAGAAAGAAAAATGGCTCCATGAAACTGTGATTGATCAGATGTTATAAGACAAAAGATCCCACTTGACTGCGCTGTATCATCTCAGACTGCAGTAAAGTGGGTGCAGGACACTGCCAAGCCATTGGCAGTTAATGCAGCTTTATTTAGTTTTCAGAAAATATTTGGAAAATTTAGACACACCTCAGCTTTAAAAGAAGTTTGCCTTTTTCAGCAACACAACTGAGGTTTTGTCAATAATTTTCACATCTTTTTTGTAACACTTTTCCTGAGGGAAGAAGAGCATGGGAGAGGAAGGAAAACTGTTGTCCCCACCATGGGCGGCAGTTTCAGAAAGCATGAAAACAGCTGCTGTGGCTTCTAATAATTTTCAGCTAGTGCAAAAATTTTAAAAGTGCAATGAAGTAAAATAAATTCTGCTGAAGGGGAAGAATCCTGACATCACTGGACTGTACGGAAATGTATTGGCTCACTCCCAGTGTAGTCATGGAACAGACTTTTTTTGGACATGACAACCAAAACCATCACATTTGGGGGTTTAGGGTCAAGGAGAGCTGAAAATACACATATGTGTCCACACTTAAACCCATCCCCTATTTTAAACAAATGGGCCACTCAGAGCTTTGTTCTTCCTTCTTACTAAACCAGGTGTCTTTGCTCTGGTCAGTGGTTATAAATCTCACATTTCACAGTTGCCCTCACCTTCAACTCCTCCCTCTTGGAGATGGAGGCTGAAGAAGAGCTCATTTTCTCTAACATACAGGGGGAATCCATACTATTTTAATTCCCTGGAAGGTAGCTGGATTTCCCAGTTCTGTTACTAGAACTTTTTGAAGTTGTATATTAACTCACAAATATTGAATTACTAGTTATTTATATGAGGAGGGAAAATATTTTCTGTAATTCAGATGAGTATTTTTAATCTAACATCCATAACAGTAAATTTAAATTTAACCATTGCAAAAACATCCGTATTTTATATTAAAACTAAGGGATTTGGTACTTCTGTTTGTGATTCATGTATAGATTTTTGCTCTGCCAGAAATCAGAGGAATCTTCATTTCAGTAACCTTTCCCTCAATACATTAGATGATGAACAATAAATGACTTTAAAAGAACTAGATAAGAACAATGAAATGGTTAGAGGGGAAAAAAGATCCCCCATGTTAAATTAATTACTATTAAACTAGTGTTTCAATATTGCCTATAATTTATGCAGTAAATCAGTGAATAATTTCAGAAAAAACTTGATTCTACCATAATCACACAATTTTTCATAGTATGCCTATGCAAATAGCTACAAACAAAGCTTATTAGTTTGATCTCCTTGTTCCATTACTGTATTGAAGATTGCAGACTAAAGCTGGCCTTAGCGAGCTCGGTCTGGGCAGACTGGACATGGAATTATCTGTACTCACACACTTACATTCACTGAGCTACCCAGCAGCTAATTTACTCATATACATTCCAGTTAATAACCTCTTCAGTAGAGTTTGTTAGAAGCATTCAATATTTGACACCTGCACTCCTTCCTTCACTGGCACGAGGCACATTTCAGTTCCTTCAGCACAAACTCTTTGGCTGGGGTGTTCACACACATTCAGCATGAAATTACACCAGAATATTGAAGTAACCATAAGCCTTAGCTGTATTTTATCTCCACATCAGAAATTTTCAGGGCCACAAGAATTAGGCTTAAACAGACAATTACGTCTGGGTATATAATGATAAATATTTCAGCCAACATAGCATACTGTGCTGATGAACATATTGTATTATGGTAGATTGAAAAACATTTTAATTCTAAAATTACTGGTTTAGAATCTTAATTTTAAAAGAATTATTTCATTCTTGATTAATGATCACTATACGAGGATCAACAAATATTCCCATCAATAATCATTTCCCGTAGCTATGACGGAAGACAAACATAAGGTGATGAGGTGAACTAAGCGAAAAGGGAAGTTATATAGCCTAAGCAGATTTGTTCCAGTATAATTTTACTTAGCTACTTCTGTACCATAGCTTTCAACTGTGGTGACTATTTAAAGATGGATTTGCTTGAGTTTACGCATTTGGGAACAATAATATACCTTCCCTGTGGGCGTTCTCATACCTTCTTCATGTGGCATGAACCTGTAGATTATTTACATGGGTTCCTTTTTTTTAGCACTTCTTTTTGTCTCATCTGCAAATTTTCTTCACATTCTCTTTCATGCTAGCATGGTTTCTTCAAAGCCAGTCACATGGAAGCCGCACTCCTGAATATAGTGTTTCTTAAACCATCATGATCTCATCCTGTGTACATAGCGCTGCACATACATCACACCTCCTCTTGCTACCCTTCATAAAGGAGTGTAAAACTCACACCAGCCTTAACAAACAACAAAAAGCAGCATATTTTGAATCCACTTAAAAGAACCATACAAAAATTGGAAGGCGAAGTGGGATTACAACCAATAACTCTTTAAAACCTTCTTTGACCGTTTTCCCAATGGTGAAATGAATTAAGAATACTCGGTCTCTTCCACATCTGAAACCTTATATGTCAAAGTATCTTGAATCTTTCTAAGAAATTATTCCTTTGGGCTTTACTAGGTTTAGCAAGTTCTTATTAAACAGTTGTTTGATGCATTTTTATTGGTGATATATGTGGGAATGTCATTATTCCTGTTTCAGAGAGACAGGCATAAACAGACAATGCTCAGCACTCATCTTAATTCTGTACTTCAAAATTCTCTGTAAAGCTTGTTCAAGACTGAAAGCAATAAATAAATCTGGATTTAAAACAGTTAGATTTTTGCCACATAATAGATATCCTTTAAAGTCATTGACCAATTTAAAGGGTTGCTCCCTGGGTGGGAGGAGGGTGGGATGAGAAATATTGGCAAGCAACTACGCATTACATATTTCATTCTTATGTCCAAGGGCTAATAATCCATATGCTAGCTACAGGAAAATAAAAAAAATAGATGACTAGGCCTGTCTGTCAAAATCTTTGTTGATTACTATTTGTGTAAGTATATGCTTGCAAAAATCTCAGTAAGAATGAATTTTATGTTCAACAGATTTTAACATATCATACACCATGATTCAAATTTTTTCATGTAATTACAATTATATATCTGAAATATTTGTCCAGATTGGATTTTACTAATTGCAACCTTATTGTCCAGGTAGGCCACCAAAAACACTTAAGTGGGAAAAATATGTATTTTTTTCACTTTAACGACATGAGTATTTTGAAGCATAAAAAAGGAAGCTCCATCACCTGATGTTCAGTGCCTAAACATTTTCACCTTTGAGAAGTTTCTTTCAATTTATATGCCTAAGTTTATATTTAGAAGCCTATCTTCACAATACCATATGTGAAAACATTAGTAAAAATTTCTGCTTCTGTGTTTTACCACAGAAGTCAACGCTAATTCTTATTCAAGAAAATAGCTGTTTGATGATTCTCAAAAAATTGTGTTAACACTAATTTTTTAAAAAATGTACTTTTCTCTTAATTAAAAGCAACCATAGGAACTAGAAAGTGTTGATAAGTCTGAATAGATTTTGTTGCCAAGATATCCTTTAAGTTTTTAATCAGTTTGAATCTAACCAAGGTCAGTACAAATCCGAAGTGTTTGATGGCATTTCAGCATCCTTTCCGAAATCTCTAACAGATGTCATATTCCCCATGGTCAGAGCCAGTTGTCTCTGAACATGGCTCCACTGCACTCTTGTTCTCTGGCATCTTTCTGCAGGCTTGAAAAAATTTAGCTCTCTAGTACCATTAAATATACTGTCTCAAGCAACAGTGACTGATGAGCACTGCCATAGACAGAGAAATTAACTCTAGTGTCTAACTAACTTGGAGATTAGAATACTACGAACATATGTATCTGCAAATGGCGATTTATTAATTAATCTTGATTCTCTTACTATTGGCACAGATAGACCATAATTCTATTTCTCAATGAGTTTACCTTTGAGAATTAATCTGGTACTGATACAAATATTAAGCACTAGATAACTAACAAAGATTTTGTACGTGCAAATGCCAACACTCAGTTAAAAGTCTGGCAGGTTTTTTTTAAATCGATCTTAAATCATGACAAAAGTAAAATGACATAAAAATTTGTCATATTAGGACTGCTTTGTAATGTATCATACACTACTTAAGACAGCAGCAAAACTAAGCAGATTATGCACATCTCATTATTTACACAGAAGTAGCAGAATAGATGTTCCTCATCCCCACCAATGCCTTGACTCAAGACAAAGGTCTACATTAAAATCACTTTAATTGTGCAAAGCGCAAAGAAGGAATTTGAAAAATGACAACTGCTTAACAATACTAATTTAAAATGCTTGGCTGGCTCCAAGATGGTGGAGTACATTTATTTCAAGCTTTCCAAGGTACTTCTCTTGGGACAATGAAGGAATTAGAGAAATTTTCACACAAAAGAAGATTTTAGTGAAATCACTTATAACAGAGGCTGTAAGGGAGAACTGAACCATCTTCCCAGCTGTGAGCTACAGTATTGCTGAAACCATTATACTTGAAAAGTCTGCTAATCAAATGGTAAAACCAGCACAGCATGGGGGCACAGATATTTTGTATAGCATACCTTACCATACTGCTAATTTTCTGCAAAGTCTCTAGTCCCTTCTGTTTGAGACTCATTAAAGAATGTAATGGATATTCTCCCGCCTCTTGAATTTTTGTTTGTTGCCAGAAGGAGTTGATATGTCATTGTTCTGCTGTCAGTGCTTAAAAGTCTGAAAACTTTGATAGCAAAATTCACAAGGAATGCAAGTGCTGTACAAACTTGGTCAGACAACAAAACTTGAAACAAGTGAAATCTAGGATTCTGAACAATTATTTTTCTTTGTTACTACTCTTAAGTGGAAAAATAGGGGTCATGTATGCTAATTAAGCTGGACGTGGTTCAAATTTTAAGGTTCCCAGGTATATTATTTGTGGCCTGAGTCAATGTGCGGCATGTTTCTTTAAATCCTAAGCTAAGATAATGCCCTTAACAATCCTACAGCTTTCCAGTTCATGGCATGAATATTTTGGACTGTTTGGCTCCTGTAGGTGGTACTTCCAAGATGATTGCAATAAAATACAAGTGTACTTGAAATAGCTGGTAACAACTTAGAAATAGAATTTCAAATGCTAACAAAACCTCACTGTATAGAAGCTGTTACTGAGTTCACAGGCATTTTTCTGATATGCTGAAGGAGATTACTACTAAATGTGACACACGGCTTCCTTAAAACATACTGGCACTTACCTTCAGACAGTGAACAGATGTATCTTGCTAGCCTTAGATATACGTAACCTTCCAAACCATCTTCTGCATTTGTACAGAAACGGAATAGATATAATCCATTTTTTAATCCATACCACTGGCCGTCATATTTTCCTGGCCACTAAATTCTCAATAGCATACTATCCATATTCCATATCTACTGATTTAAAAACACATATGCTAACAGCAAATGCTCTTTTATGCACCATGAAGCCAATAGTTCTGAATTTTATTTGAAAAATCAATATTAAGTGAAGTTTTATAATTCCACACTTTTTAATATGAACACATGAGAGGCAGCAAGCTGGAATGAGAAAAGGAAAATTTTCAGATGTAGTGACTAATTACTAAACATCAACTACCAATCTCTTCCCTGGATGTAAGCATATAAAAAATAATGTAGAAATTCTAAAATAAAAAGAGAGGTCATGCAAGCTTTAGGGTAAAATATGTAGTAAAGTTACTGGCTATCATCTCCCAGTCAGGCTATCATCTATGTGTCATGAAAACAGCCTGACAAGGAAGATCAAGTGGCCAAGTCACCTTGTCTGCTTTTTAATTAATCCCCAAGGAAACTCCATTTGAGTGACAAAAGCCTTCTCTGTATGGGCCAGCAAAACGTGTAGACTTCTTTCTTTTTTTCATTATTACTCTTTTGAGTTGCTTATGCACAAAGAATCAATTCGTCTCCTGCCCATTAATTTCAGCTCAGTAACTTCCTGTCCCAAACTGCTGTGTAAAGCTGGTCTGTGCTGGTAGACAGCTGGTTTTCACCTGACAGAAGTAAAATGACCCCTAGGCATTTTTCTTTCATATATGGGCTTTTTTTTTTAAAAAAAGCCTGCATAAGTGTGCTGGTTTTGGCTGGGATAGAGTTAATTTTCTTCATAGAAGCTAATATGAGACTCTGTTTTGGATTTGTGCTGAAAACAGTGTTGATAACACAGGGATGTTTTAGTTACTGCTGAGCAGGGATCACACGGAGTCAAGGCCTTTTCTGCTCCTTACCCCACCCCACCAGCGAGCGGGCTGGGGATGCACAAGAAGCTGGGAGGGGACACAGCTGGGACAGCTGACCCCAACTGGCCAAAGGGATATCCCACACCATATGATGGCAAGCTTAGCATATAAAGCTGGTGGAAGAAGGAGGAAGTGCAGAGTTATGGAGTTTGTCTTCCCAAGTAACCGTTACGCTTGATGGAGCCCTGCTTTCCTGCGGATGGCTGAACACCTGCCTGTTGATGGGAACTAGTGAATGAATTCCTTCTTTTGCTTTGCTTGTGTGCATGGCTTTTGCTTTACTTACTAAATCGTCTTTATCTCAACCCACTTCTCACTTTTCCTGCTCTGATTCTTTCCCCCCATCCCAATGGGGGCGAGTGGGCAAGTGGCTGTGTGGGCCTTAGTTACTGGCTGGGGTTAAACCATGACAATAAGCCAACTTACCTGGACCCCTAAGACTAAAGTAGGGCACCTTCCTGTCAGAACAAAACATAACAGCTAAAAAGATGTATTGGTGTCTATGAAAATGAATATCTTACAAGTGAAACAAAAATAAGGATCTCTGTAGAAGCAAAAGATTAGACTTCAAAAATAATAACAGAAAATGATCCGCATGTAGTGTCAGAGCTGCTGAGTGAAATGGTGCCATCAAAACCCAGATTACATCGATATGTCCACTGCTTGCCTCTCAGGTTGATCATGCAAAATTTTATTTTTTCCAGAAGTCTGTAATCTAGATAATGTCTTGTCTAGATCATCTACTTGGGATGGAGCTGGGCAAGGACTTTGGATTTTAAGAGTAGGATTATTATTTAACCATGTATATGTTAGAGCTACAACTGACACTTGGTTCATGAATATTGAGAGAAAACTGAATGCTCTTTCTGCAGTGTTACACGAACATTTGGGATTTTTTGTGTTTTCTGTTTTAAGTACTGCCCTGGCACCCTTGGACATCAGTATATAGGCAGTAATGTATGACAGCAGTTTCTCACAAAGATGCTCTACACACAAGAGTGGTTTGGGTTCAGGTTTTTGGGTTTTTTTTGTGAAATAGAAGATCTGAAAAGCATTACTCTCAGTCAGCTGTATTTTAATGCCCTGTTTTCTAGTTTCCCTTTTAAGCAGTTGCCTCAGGCACCAAATACTCTGGTGTCAGTTATCACTCCACAGTAAAATGACATTTTAAAATTAAAAATTAATATTAATAAGACAAAAATCCCAAAACAGTACTCTGTAAATCTTCTTGGCTGGGAAAGCAAAAGCCATGGAAAGTCATTGTCCTTTATTTGAATTATATCTAGAAAAATCCTATGGCATTTTTACTTTAAATGTAGTTTCTTATATAAACTGAGGATTAGAAGCCTGGCTATCACTTAATATTCCTTTGGGTAGATCTATAATGTATTTTTCTCAGCAGGGCAAATAACGTGTGCTAGTCTGCTTTTATTTCCCAAGCTAGCAAGACTACCCAAAGTAGCCACCCCCAACTTCCTCACAAAGAAGCTAAAGCAAATTTAGTCTGTAAAATAATACTGAAGAACTATCTTTGAGATTATTACCACAAGAAGCAAAAAGTGAACAGTCCAATATTAAAATGTTACTTAATGTTTACCATGTGGTATAGAATCATACAGTCGTTAAGGTTGGAAAAGACCCTTAAGATCATCGAGTCCAACCGCTAACCTATCACTGCCAAGTCTACCACTAAACCATATCCTCAAGCACCACATCCACCCTTCTTTTAAATACCTCCAGGGATGGAGACTCAACCACTTCCCTGGGCAGCCTGTTCCAATGCCTGACAACCCTTTTGGTGAAGAAGTTTTTTCTAATGTCCAACCTAAACTTCCCCTGGCGCAGCCTGAGGCCATTTCCTCTCGTCCTATCACTTGTTACTAGGGAGGAGAGATCGACCCCCGCCTCACTACAACCTCCTTTCAGGTAGTTATAGAGAGCAAGAAGGTCTCCCCTCAGCCTCCTCTTCTCCAGACTAAAAAACCCAGGTCCCTCAGCCGCTCCTTATAACACTTTTTCTCTAGACCCTTCACCAACTTCATTGCCCTTCTCTGGACATGCTCCAGCACCTCAGTGTCCTTCTTGTACTGAGGGGCCCAAAACTGCACACAGTACTCAAGGTGCGGCCTCACCAGTGCTGAGTACAGAGGCACGATCGCTTCCCTACTCCTGCTGGCCACACTAGTCCTGATACAAGCCAGGATCTAGTTGGCCTTCTTGGCCACCTGGGCACCCTGCTGGCTCATGTTCAGGCAGCTGTCAACCAGCACCCCCAGGTCCTTTTCCTCCAGGCAGCTCTCCAGCCACTCCTCCCCAAGCCTGTAGCGTTGCATGGGGTTGTTGTGGCCCAAGTGCAGGACCCGGCACTTGGCCTTGTTGAATCTCATACCATTGGCTCTGGCCCAATGATCCAGCCTGTCCAGGTCTCTCTGTAGGGCCTTCCTGCCCTCCAGCAGGTCAACAATTCCACCCAGCTTGGTGTCATCTGCAAACTTACTGAGGGTGCACTCAATCCCCTCATCCAGATCATCAATGAAGATATTGAACAGGACCGGCCCCAACACTGAGCCCTGGGGAACACCACTCGTGACTGGCCGCCAACTGGATCTGACTCCATTCACCACCACTCTCTGGGCTCGGCCATCCAGCCAGTTTTTAACCCAGCGCAGAGTGCACTTGTCCAAGCCGTGAGCAGCCAGCTTCTCCAGGAGAATGCTGTGGGTGACAGTGTCAAAGGCCTTACTAAAGTCCAAGTAGACAATGTCCACAGCCTTCCCCTCATCCACTAAGCGGGTCACCTTATCATAGAAGAAGACCAGGTTAGTGAAACAGGACCTCCCTTTCATAAACCCATGCTGGCTGAGCCCAATCCCCTGGTTGTCCCACACGTGCCGCGTAATGGCATTCAAGATGATCTGCTCCATGACCTTTCCCGGCACCAAAGTCATGCTGACAGGCCTGTGGTTCCCCAGATCCTCCTTCCAACCCTTCTTGTAGAGGGGCGTCACATTCACTAGTTTCCAGTCATCTGGGACCTCCCCAATTGACCAGGACTGCTGATAAATGATGGAGAGTGGCTTGGCAAGCTCCTCTGCCAGCTCCCTCAGTATCCTTGGGTGGATCCCATCTGGCCCCATGGACTTGTGAACATCCAGGTGAAGGCGCAGGTCAGTGGCTGCCACCTCTTCAACAACTGGGACTTCATTCTGCATACGATCTCCATCTCCCAGCACAGGGGCCTGACAACCCTGAGGATGACCAGTCTGACTATTAAAGACTGAGGCAAAGAAAGCATTAAGTACCTCAGCCTTCTCCTCATCTTTCCTGGCAAGGTTACCTTCCACATCCAACAAAGGAGGGAGATTCTCCTTAGCTGTTCTTTTGTCGCTGATGTATTTATAAAAGCATTTTTTGTTATCTTTAACAGTGGCACCCAGTTTAAGTTCCAGCTGGGCCTTCACCTTTCTAATCTTTTCACTTCATAACCTCACAACATCCTTGTAGTCCTCCTGAGTCACCTGCCCCTTCTTCCAAAGGCAGTAAGCTCTCCTTTTTTTCTTGAGTTCTAGCCAAAGCTCCCTAATCAGCCAAGCCAGTCTTCAACCCTGCCTGCTTGACTTACGGCACATGGGGACAGCCTGCTCCTGCGCCTTTGAGACTTCCTTCTTTAATAATATCCATCCTTCCTGGACTCCTTTGCCCTTCGGGACTGCCTCCCAAGGGGCTCTGTTAACCAGACTCCTCAACAATCCAAAGTCGGCCCTTCTGAAGTCCAGGGCAGCAGTTTTGCTGGCCCTCTTCCTTACTTCTCCAAGAATTGAGAACTCTATCATATCATGGTCGCTGAGCCCAACACAGCCTCTGACCACCACATCACCCACCAGGCCTTCTCTGTTTGTAAACAGCAGGTCCAGCTGGGCACCTCCCCTGGTTGGCTCGCTTACCAGCTGCTGTCAGAAAGTTATCTCCCACACACTCCAGGAACCTCCGAGACTGCTTTCTCTCTGCTGTGTTGTATTTCCAGCAGATATCTGGTAAGTTGAAGTCTCCCACGAGAACAAGGGCTAGAGATTGAGAGACTTCAGCCAACTCTTTGTAGAGTACTTCATCTTTCATAGACATGTGAAGAGGGCAGTGGATAACTCACCAGGCAATACCCTTCCCCAGCCTCAGGCCCTCCTGAAATCCCTTCTGGTGCTTAGAAGTCTGTTGTCTGATCTTGCTGGAGAGAGGGCAGTTGAAGGGAAGGCTGGAAATGGACAGCTCTGCTTATCAGGATGAAAAAGGGAGTAAAATGCAGACCCAAATATGATACTGAAACTGCAACCTGTAACAAGCACCAATGATGCTCTTCAGACAGTGCACTGTGGGAGGTTAAGAGCAGCAGATATACAGCATGCCTGCATCTGTATGTAGTTTAGAAAGGGTTATCTAGCATAAATCTGCCAAATACTTCTAGTGCAGATACAGTTTGTACTATCAAAAAAACTATTTTTGTGCCATTGCTTACATCATTTCACCAAATTAAATTTAAACTACATTAGCAAAATAGCAAATGTATTTGTACTATTACTCCAGTGAGCAAAATACTCACTTCCTTAATCTAGCTCTGCCAGAAAAATTGAAGGGGTGGATCAGAACTAGTATAAGTGTCACAGTGTTTTGGCTCAGCTGTTTTACAGCCCATGTCATGCACAGATCAAAGTGCCTTAAGAAGAATACGGGGTTCTACTTCATCCATTTTGCAGATGATGAAACAGAGCCAATGTGATTCTGCTAAGGCTGTAAAGCAGTCCACCAGCAAAGCAACGATTACAGCCCTGCTGTCCAGCTCAGAACCAAAGTCCTAGAGTCACAAGACCTCAAGTTGTCGCATAGCGGCCAAGATAAACACTGACAGTCAGGTTTGGATCATTTTCCATTCAGCTCCCCAAAGGCTGTGCTATGGAGCAGACTGTGATGCACATGGCAGCACACGGATGTGCAGCCTGCAAGGGGTAGTGGAACTGGACAGAGGAGGAACACGATACATGCTGCACTGTGCAATGGCTGAGCCACACAAATCTATAGCAGGAGCCAAAGAAGAAGCAAGACGACAGCTCTCCAGGTGATCACCTATCTAAAGTAATCAGTACAACACTGAATTGGCCTAATGGTTACCAGAGCAAGTGATAAGCATGCTACAAACATAGTGAGAATATAAGAAGTGTCCAGGGAGTAAGGACACAAGCTAATAAAGTGTCAGACGTTAATACATCAGTATGCACATTTGCATACAGTCCAGACACCCTTTCTGCTTCATTTCCAAATGCAAAGAAAATGCACTTAAAGAAGCGTCTCCCAAACTACCTTAGGTCAACATCAAGTATCACATACACAGCAACATTTCTGAGGGCAGTTGCTGAAACCAGTGTGCTAGTTCATTGATCCACATGCAGATAATTCAACCAAATCCATCAAAGCTTAGACACTTGTCTGTGTTTCTGCTTAGTGAGTACCACAGATGATTCAAAGGTCATTTATCACCCTCAGAGTAGCTGATTATTCCTGCTCTATGATTTTCCTGAAGACATTTTGGCTAGTCACTTTGACTGCATATTACTAGTCAACATAGATGCTAGTACTGATTTTATTGTGGGCACAAGAATAAATACAAACTCTTTTCAACAGATCCTGTTGCACATGTGCATCAAGTGAAATAACATCGATTTCTTCAAAGTGCAGTGAATGCATATCACTTCCCCAAAAATTATAGGGATCCCACCAAGGAGGTTTGATATGCTGCTATCAGCATCCTGAATTGTAGCATAGTTAACTGTGTCTTTAATTCCCTGTTGTACTTCTCTGGCACGAATTGTCACAGGTTGTAGGCTATAGGGACATTTCAAAAACACCTTTACTATATTAATTCTACATTCAACTCTAAAAATTAAGCTGCAGCAGAGCCATACCACTTAAACATCCAACCAAGGCATACACACACACACACACACACACACACACACAAATGAATTAGGTTTCAAATTAAACTTGAGGCCATATAATTGCTAGATCTGATGGGGTGGTAACATGCAGCTGAAAGTGAGTAAAGAAATCAGGACTGCCTCTTTTGGCATGCTCTGTAGTTAGAACATTTTAGGCATAATGTGAAACTGTGTCTCAGTTAAAAAGTCAATCAAGAGACAGAAATTGGTAGGAAATCTGGCTTCATTAGCTCATTAGCTGCTCACAGAACTGCTTGTTTACACTGAACCCATATTGCAGGCATCAGAAGTATTTGCAGCAACTCATCTGTTTCTAAAAGCTGAAGATCTGCTGTGACTGCACCACCCTTCCCTTCCTCCATCGTGTGCCCATAAATGCATCTGCACACTTGTACATTTAGCTCCAAGTGATCCATATAGAATATATTCACACAACAAGCAAGAGAGCAAATACAGAAGAGAAAGGCTAGAAGGGATTATAATCACCTGTATCTACTATAAAGGGAATATTTTAAGTTCTGGATGCAAGTCCTATAAATAGCAAAATTCAAATGAAATGGATTTCATTATTTATCTTTGTAAATCTCCTAGCTATGGCGAATGAAGGAAAGATCTAAGTAAAAAGTGACCATCTGACTGTAGAGCTCATGCAGCTACCTTCTTTCTTGAATCAGATGAGACTATTACAGCTGGATTTTACATTTGAAAGTGGTAGGGAAATTTAGAGCCCAAAGAGGAATTTCAGTCCAGCATGCTCTGTCTGCTGCTCCTTAAATTTAAGCCATTTAATATGTTTTAGAAATAGCTGGCCTATTAAATACTGCAGGTTTTAAATGCAGAAAAGGGGAGACTGTCAACATATAATCTGCTTACAGTCATTAAAATTCTTTTCCATTTATGCTGAAAGGTCAGTCTGAAATATTAATTTTCATGAAGACTACCATTGCGCTGTGGCAAAGACAGAGGCCACAGCTGAGATCAGTGACCTATTGTGCTAGTCACTGTATGAGCACACCAGAGTCAATCCCTTCCCTCGAGAGTCACCATCTAATTAGAGAGAAGGTAGGAGGAATAGATTTTATGTATATTTATTTTTACTCATACATATAAACAGATGTTGCAGGTTCCTCAAAGGGACTGCGCGTATGCTAACCATTAAAACCTTTGACTTGCTGAGAACTAAGTCCCATTTTGACTATTGCTTAAGTACCACTGTGAACATTTACAAGGCTTAGGTTAGCTTAAGAGCTAATATGCCATCATTCCTTCCCATTTCATAACTGCAGTAAATCCCAGTACTGTCTATCCTTACCTATTTTGATCATTGATCCCAAAGGCTTTTCTTAATATCCCACACTTATTTAAGACTATAGCACACCATGTGTCTCTGTCTTGTGCCTTTCAGAAATCTGAAGCAAAGTGAAGCTAGAATAATTTATATTTTAGCCAAACAGATATTAAGAAGATCAGGAATTTATTGGATTCTAACAAAACACCATTACCAAAACAGGCATTAACTGTCTGCATTAATTAGAAGCGATAAAACCTTCTTTGACTTCCCTGTAATGTGAGGAAAAAAACAGAAAGGACTAAGTGCCAGGTCCACAAAGCTACTGAGCATTGAACTTCCACTGAGATGTGTGAGAAGATCCATACCTGTATGGGAGTTGGAGTCCAAAAACTTTTATGGACTTTGTCTCCGAAGTCATATAATAAGGCAAAGGGAGCTACTCTGGCACTCCTGAGAAGGGTCTTAGATTAGTACACTCTATCTCTAAGCCCAACCTTCGCCTCTACTAGTACCAACAATATTTGTAGCCCACAGCCTATGTGGTTCACTTCCATGGATCTCAGTAAGGCAAAGTCCAAGTTCTGCTACGTGGATCTCAGAACTACTCAACGACTAATTCATTAATATTGTTGTTAGCTCAGTATCTTTTGGACAGTGATGTCAGTGTTTCAGGTATTCACAGGTGCAAATTCTCTATACTTAATATTTAACATGTTTTTATTAAGAGTGTACTAGGCTACACATCAGTACATAACTCTAGTTCTTAAAGGATGCATTTCACTGGAATCATGAGTGTCTCTTCTGTTTGTGTGAGGACAGAGGGATTTAAAATCAATAGCTATGTACAGCAGCAACAGTGATCTCTTAAGTCACCCTATTTTTAATCACTGGAGCTCGTAGGTCAGTGACATGATTTGAATGCAGAAACCAGATATGGTTTAAGCTCATATATAGTCATATTCCTGAATTTCTCAGATCATTTCATGTCATATGTATAACTTCCACAAGGGTGAGGATTTTTTTTACAATTACTGTCCTGATACCTTTTGTGACTAACATTTTATGCTTTTTGCACTACTTTATAGCTACAGTATCAGAGATTTTCCAAGCAGACTTAAATCAGTCTCTTCCCCATCTCCCATAGGTTGTGGCTTGCATTGCTAACCACTCTTTCAGAGCTGGGAAGGAGGGAGCTTTCCTTGGCACTCCCTCACTGAAGAAGTCATCCTTCAGCAGCATCCCTTGTGCAGAAACTAATCGTATTATGTAATACATCTCTGGTTACATCAAGGGTTAAGTAAGCTGCTGCTTCAATACGCAAGTTGTGTCTGGCTGCAGCCCCAGATTCAAGCCCCCAAAAGAGGCACCTAGGATGCTCTCACACAGAAGACATGGTTTCCTTAGTAACTGCAGCCAATGAAAGAAAATGTGCCTGACAGGTAAGCTTATGCTGGCCGCCTGAGAAAGATAACCACCTCCCACAGCTGAAGTATTCTCCCTCTGTGGTCAAGGGCATGCTGGGTAGGGATATGCTTATAAATCCCTCTCTCTCTAGGTATGGATATGAATATTTAGCCAGCAAACCAATAAGCTCAATTTACTTACAATATATGAATCTCCTGCACACTGCAGTTACAGTTGGGTCCTTGGGAAGGAGCAGAAACAAAGGTTTCTTAGGAACAATTATTGCAGTGCACAAGGATTGCAGGAGCCTCATTTATGTTCAGCTAGTCGTTCCTTTTCTGGAGCCACTTGACAATTAAATGGAAGCCACTTGAATTAAGACATTTTCAGCACTGCTCCCTCTTAAGCAAATGCAATCAATCTCTCCACAGCTCTTTAGTTAAAAGAAGTCAGTGTTTGATGCAAACAGCCTTTGTCTTTGCATTTTGTGCATAAATTTCAGGTTAATAAAAAAGGTTAAGTACCTTCTCACTAGAATTTAATTAAATCACTCTGCCTAAGTCTTACAGTGTACCAATATTAAATTATGGTCTGTGTCCATTGTTTTGCCTCTTGGTGTTTATCTTGTATAGCAGCATCCAAACACCACTCTGATCCCCAAAAAAGGCCAAAGTAATGTTCAAATAAACCTGAAAAATAGGCCAAAAAGGTGACAGAAATTTAGAGAAAGCCCAGTCAAAGACAGTCTTTGCATTTCTTTCTCGTCCAAGGTCTCAGTCCTTTCATACCTTCTACGGACAAGAGTTCTATGGCCAAGGCAAAGCTTTAGGGAGTGAATGGGACCATTTACCCTCCTGATGAACAGATCACTGTCTGACTTTGGCCCTGTGCTTTGAAGACTAGAAGAGAGATGTTTCCTAGTTTTTTTGGAAAGATATTCTTAACTATAACTGAGACAACAAACTGGACTCTGTTAGATACAGTACAGATATATTATACAGCAGAGAGAATTTTTCCATAGCTTCTTTTGATAACAAGATGAAAAAATGAATTTGAAGTAACTCCAAGCAATGGCTTTGGCAAAGTGAGACCACTTTACCATAATACATTTACGTTTCTTTGAAAAGCATTTTAAAGTGTCTATACTCAGTTATATAGGCAATGAAATACTGTGCTTAATCCACTTAAAAATTTGGATGATGTCAAAGCCAAATCATGATGTTGATATACCACTGCAGGAAAATTAAGCCATAAAAGAGAATGACTAGAAATACATGCATGTCCCATAAGTATGCAGTACTGCAGGGCTGAAAAAGTTGTGTCAGATTAGTATATGAGGCTAGACCCAAACTGATGAAAAGTACATGGAATTCAGGAAAAAATATATAATATTGATGGCAATGGAAACAGCTTTGTGATAATGATATTGTAAACTAAAGCAGTAAGTAGTAACACCATGGATCCATTCCTCTGGAACAGTAGATGATGTGTGGTTAAATGGACATAAGAGTAGAGCTGATAAAGTAAGTAGTATCAAAAACTATATGAGGTTAAGAAACTGGTTTTGCAAAACTAGAGAAGACAAGTAGCACCAGTGCGATAACAGTAACAAACAACAAACAGTGAAACTATTCTAAGTTAAAAAAAATTAATTAAGGAGACAGTATGTTTTAAAAGAGCCAGGCGTAGAAAAATAATTATGGATCCAGTGATCATGAACTGAACTTCCTTCGCCTTAAATGGAATCACGAAAGAAAACCAATCGTGCCTATAACTCAATTCACTTTTTTGGAAAAAAGCACACTGAGAAATGAAGGAGACTGATGAGTTCAAGGATTTAAACTTCAGGCTTTACATTCTTCAAATAGAAAGTATAAACATTTTTCTGTAAGCTGCCTTAAAAAAAAAAAAAAAAAGAAAAACCATTCAAGAAGGAGATGAATACAGGATAAATAACTACCATGCAAATAGTAGGCTAAAATACAGAGAAATGGCAAATAATAATAACTCTAACCTGGAGGCCAAAAGTATAAGAGAAAAGTATGAATCAGTAGGAGTTAGCCTGAACTAAATCATGCCAAGAATATTAAAAACAATAGCAAAATGGCCATAAATACAATGAATTAAGAAGGTGGAAGGAAAGACAGGCCATGATGAAGTGAGAATGAAGTTAAAGACAATATATGAATGACTGTAAGTGAACATTTTACCCCAGCTTTTAAACAAGAGTAATTCTGAACTTAGGGCATAAATAAAATGGTCTTGGGAACCTATGCCTCAACATGGGAATTATCAAAGCTGATGTGGAAACAAAGCTGAGAAGTTGTGTGTGCTAAAATTGAGACAGATGCATATGAAATTTTTTTAAAAAAAAATTCTTGGAAGAACTGGCACATATACCTGCGAACTGGCACATATACCTGCAAACTGGGAAACCAGAATTTTTAATGACCCATTAAATGGGAAAGGGGAAGCAGTGCTATAGGACTTGGGTTAAGCAAAGCTTCCTACATTTTGGTAAAGCCCCCCAAAAGTATTAAGAATAATAAATTTGCAACTACAAGACAACTAAAGTAGCTTCCATAGTATGTAAGGTTTAAAGCAAGTTTTGAAGAAAACCAGCATTTTATGGCATGGAGAATATGATGAATCATGCTAGTGCATGCAAGCTTGTCTAATAAAATAACCAATCTTCATATAAAAGAAAGGAGGTTAAGATTTCATTTGAACTTCATTAAGGGTTTTAACACTTCAGTGTAGGGGAAAGAATCAGCTATTAACCACGACTTATGGGCAGATAAGATTTATAAGGTAGGCAAGAACCTGAGTGAAGTGGGAAACCACAGCAGCTGCTTCTGACAGGAAATTACTAGGGCTGAGTTTACCAACAATGACATTCAGTTTTACTAGGAAGAAGGTGCTACAAGGTGAATGCAGGTAGCAAAAGTGGTGAGGATGTCTCCCTGGATGGCTTCAGCACACAGTTCCATCCTGCTGACAGAGATTTTCATGTTTTTACAGTGTCACAACGAAAGCTTCATTAATAATTTTCATCTGGATTTTTAAAGTAAGATTTTGCTACTAAAATTAGTAGGTGACAAAATGAAAAGGCCATACCTTAGAAAGAGTGGGATAGGAAATATGAAGCACTTAACTATACCAAATGTCACATCACACAGTGGTTATGGGAACTTGTCAGCTGGAGGTCATCAGCTAATAAGATCTAAAAAACATAAATTTAAGGATGACTGTAACGTGGCCAGTAGAGAGCAAAGTGTGATCTCAGCATGTTAGCACAAATTAGATGAGGTATTTCCCAGTAGACTTAGAGGAAGATTTATGTAAGTATACTAGACATTACTAAGACCCAGCTGTGCTGTGTGTACTTCTGATTGCCCATGTACCTGAAGATGTATTCAGGTTATTCAGGAAAAGGGTATGTTTATGAGAGTGGATAAACCATTTTAGAGGCCAGTCTTAAAGGGTAAGAGGGCTTTGATTGGTCTCTATAGGTGCATCAAGTGATTAAGCACAAGGAAGAGAGAAGTTAAAAGACTATGTTGACACAAAAAGAAATGATTGCAAACTGACTGGGTATTAAATTATTTCTAGAACACAGAACAACACAGCTGTACAGCAGTTTCCCTGTAGGATTGGGGTGGGGTGGAGGGGCAAGCAATATGACAAATACCTTTTCAAGGTAATGTTTGATCACATTATGGGAAAGATATAACAGCAAGTAACTGGACCCTGAGCCAGGGATTCTGCCCCTGTCTCTTTACACATCTGTGCTGCTAAACAGTAAATGACTCTGATAAAAAAAATTTAGATATTTTACGTAAGACAGAACTACATGAAACTGCTACATAAAAACAGTGTGCAGGAGGAAAAGGGCTTCTGATATCTGAGGCATCTTTTTATTCTTTGGGGCACACAGTACGCTGAAAAAGAGTGATTTCTGCAAGGTGGCTCATTAATTCTCTGATAAAAATCTCAGACTTGCTAATGCTAAACTGGATTTCATTTAAGATCACTGGAAATGGAACTTGAATAATTTGCATCTTCATTACCACAGAAAATGAAGATTTTCAGTTTACCCTCATGGAAGGGAATTTATATTAATTGAATGGAAAGTCTGAAAGGACCAATATATCTAACTTGCTCTTTTCTGTATAGCAGGCAGCACATATCACTTTGCACTACACTGAGCCCAATAATATATAACTGACTAAAGCACAGAGTTCTCTTCAAAACCATGCCTTGATGAAATTAAGAGATAGAATAGTTGTTCTGAGTGGAAATTAATCATGCTGTTACCTATTTGTGCTCATTTTAATAACTGTTTTCGGTTTCCAGATATAGGTTTCCCTTCTGACTTTCTAAGATGCATCTCCAAGCTTAGTCCAATCTTTCTAACCTAACTCTAAACAACCACATCCTCTTGTGACTAAGTTAAGCTGACTAAGCTCTTTGGGACACCACACGAAACCTTTGTTTCTGCAGTTTTCTTTAAGACCTGTCAGTGATCTGATACCCCTTGTAAAATGTGGGCAAGAAAACTGGACCCCGTGGTTTGGTATCTCTCCTAGCAACACTGACTACAGACGCTAAAGTCTTCTCCCCTCTGTTATTTCCCCATATATACCTCCCAGGATCACACAGTTTCAGTGGGACCTGCTTCCTGCTACCATTCTCAAACTACAGCCTCCCAGGAGGCTTCTCTCCATTGATTCAACTTGCTTGTCTTCCTTTTCCCCAGCTTTGTGGAGCTACAGATACCACAGTGAGGTCTTCCAGACAGCTCTACTGATTCACCTTCATAAGCACTGCACACCTATTGCTGAACTGTTCCAGCTTTCCTTCAGACTTGCACTAGCAATCTGCACTTTGCAAAGTAATCAGAATATTTCATCCAGAATTACATGTATTTGCCAAGGAATCAGGAGCACAATCAGATTTACAGCCTCTTCTGGCATGAACAGGTTAAGAGGTAGTGTGACAATCATACATTTGTATTACAAAAATCCCTTTTACAAACTGCATTAGTGTTGTGGATAAATCCTCCTCTACCGAATATACAGAGGAAATGCCTAACAGTCATCGTTTACTGCTTTAGTCTCCCAAAATATCTGGCAGTGATCCGCTTTCAATACTTTTCTGAAAGTAGCTATCAGCTTTTTCTCCTAATGAAGATTTCAGACTATAAATGGTACATAGATGGTGTGCCTGTTAGGAAAATAGTATCAGTCATTACAGTTACTACCACAAGAATCTCATTTCTAATCCATAGTGAACTTCAGTCACCTGTAACTTTCTAAAGTTTCTGTTTTTTCTCTACTTTCAAAGCAGAAGTAGAGTTTAAATTCAGCCTTAAAGCAAAAATTCTTTGTATTAAGGGCATTTCTATAGCCTTGTGAAGTTGATACGGCAACTTTCTGAGATTCAGTTAATTAGAAGCCAAGCAAACACAGATTTGACATATACTACTTCATTAGGCAAAAGGTATAGCTGTAGCCACCTAGCCTTTTCATTAATGCTTATGTAGCTACAGGGGGAAAAAAGGTAAGACGACCTATGCACTGTATGTTCTTTCATGTAAAAAAACCCCAAATCAAATCAAATTATATAGACAGTGGAATACTGAAAGGGCAAGCTACTTTTGCTGCCAGATAGCAAACATGCTAGGTCTCAGGAAAAGAGGTGTTTAGCACCTAAGTCTATATTTCAACATGGTATGAGTGCTTAAGCCTGTAAGCAAATACAACACAGCCCTCCCGGGAAGCAAATAATTTCTTATATCCAGCCATATGAAGCTGCTTACTGGAAATTTCAAAGGGAATTAATTTTGTTTGGACCAGTATTCTTGCTGATCTTGAAAGTGTCAACTTCATTCCAGTCCAAACAAACCCAGATAATAGATCTGTCATTGGTGCCAATACTAAGGTCTTCCTACTGCTCCACAGAAGCAAAGGAGAACATGATGCTACTCTGGTAGGGTACAATTCTTTTTTTTTTTTTTCCTGGTGTTTTTTCTTTTTTTTTTTTTTTTTTTTTTAAACAGAGGTTGGCAAAGGCTATGTAAGGAGTTTGCTAGAATAACTGTTGAGCGAAGTGGAGCATAGCTACCTATAGTACCTGAGCAATGACACTGAAACAATAAACCTGCCACAAAGACATCAGCCTTATACGAGGTGCTTGGATTGGACACTAAATGTTGGAAAAGCTGCTGGCTGGATTTGATGAAAGGTGTAGGGAAGGAAGGAGAGGAAGGGAAAAGGAGGTGGCAGCAGCAGCTCCAGTCAGTGAGAGGAAGCAGGAGGACAAAGAGAAAAAGAAGTGAAGACTGTTGCAGGGTGCCAGGGTCTCTGCAAATCCCTAGGTACCAGATCAGCCTGCACATTTGTACTTCACGGACTCATTCAACTATGTAGTGAGTAAAGTGTAAGGAATTGGGCAGGAGAGGAGATGGACAGCAGCAGCTCACAGTCCACCACCAGAACAGCAAGAGTAACAAAGGCAGCAGAAGCCAGAAAGACCAGAAAATATGGAGAAAGTAATATCCCATCTACTTCTAATACTGGATGTTAGATTTAGGTGCATAATACAGAAAATCCTATGTTTTATAGAACTTGTGCAACACTGTGCATATGCCAACAGACACTATGAAATACAAGGCTATCAAAAGTAATGTCTTCCCAGAAATTTGAAAGTGCCTGTGAATCTATGTATGATAACAGCATTATGATAGTCATGCTGGAAAACATTTAGAAAATAAATGCCATAACCCCTTGAAGATGGCCTTAAACTCTTAATTAGAGTGGATAACAATTGGATCTTCTAGAAGGACTTCTGGTCAGGCGCAAGTGAAGCATTCTTCACAAGGCAGCTATATTATAAAGTCTGTTACGCCCTGATGTAACCAACCAGTTTAACTATTAAAACCCTCTCTGAGATGGAGCTTTAATCTACAAAATGTATGTGCTCTAGAATGACAATTAACACATCAAATTTTAACGTATTCTTGCGGAATATAAAGTAGTATAGAATCATAATTCTTCATGCAAAAGAGTAGCATTTTAGAATTCAGTTTCAGATTTGTTTTCCCTCGCCTGTTGGCACTAACAATCGTTAATTGACTGAATGAAGATACTCCTCCAATATACAGATGAACTTTTTAAAAATAGAATTAGCATACTAATTCAATGTGATAAAAAAATCCACTAATGTCAAAAGACAGCAAGCTTTCAATTACTGTGTTCAAGGTTTGAGTCTCTCGAATTGTCAGAGCTAAAGCCAAGGCTAAAGAAATCCACAAAACCTAACACTGTGATAAATTCAGGAAAAACTGGGCAGTTGCAGAATATCACCCACAATCAAACTATTTTCTTCTTAGTACTTAAAAATAAATCCACTTTAAATGGAAAGAAATAAAAGCAGAAGTGAGTGGGTGAAGTCAAATTTACATGCGTGGAAAATTGAGAGAGGAATATTAAAATAGTTTGAATCCACTAACATTTTATTTACTTTGGCTTGCATTGGACACAAACGGTCCTATTAAAACTAGCACATAATGTCTTCCAAACAAATAAAAAGACATTTCTCTGTGCATCCTAACATGGAAAGGATACTACATCAAATTCCATGACTAAGTTTTAACAAGACTTGAGTTTCTTATGGTCAGTACCTCTTGCATTACTATAAAAGAAAGAATAAGACAATCTTGTGTTTCAGGAAATCATGAGGAGATACATATCATTTGTCCTATACACTGGTTTCTTGTGAACACATAGTAAAGGAGGGGTGACCACTCTGAAGCACAGTGATGTGGGCATTGTTAGTGGCAGCCTCTACTTAGGAGGGTCAGAATCTAGACTCATGTGAGAAAGGTGATGTTCCTTCCCACAAAATCCAAATGCAGTGGTGTTTGTCAGGGCTTCTACTTTGAGCTGGATGTTGCCTGTGATATTACCACACCTGGCGTGGTGAAGATGGATTTAGCTATTTGATAGGCTGCAAAACAAGCTGTTTCCCCCCCAGATCCTACCTGTTAACCTGTTGTATTTCATTGAGCACTTCACCCCCTTTTTTTTTTTTTTTTTTTACTTTTTGGTCTGTGTGTGTGAACAGCTACAGTGTATGAGCCTTCCCCTGAGATATAAGCATCTAAATCCATCTATAAACAAATCTACCCCCTTGGAAAAAACTTCACTGCAATTCTATCTACACATAGATTTTTGCATGTCCAAACAACACTCCACTTGATCCCCTCAGCATAAAATTACAGAGGCCATTATCTGCAGTTAATGAACTGGCCACAAGATGAAGAGATAAACACGTAAATCATACACCATACCTAAGTGCACATTGCCTGTGCCAATGTAAACACAAACGCACATGTTAGAACATGACTCCTTGAGGGAAAGGTTGGGACAGAATGCTTAAAGGTCCGTCAACGATTTCCATTTGCATATAGGATTCCCTTAATCACTTATACATCCTTTGGTATAATGACCTTTATTTTGCTTAGAATTTTGCTGGATTTGTTGTCAAAGAACTAATGAGATCAAGAAGCCCTTCGTCAAAGACAAAAATCATGCCTTATTTCAGCATAAAATGTATTCTGCATTTGTAGTGTATTCAATCAATACAAATCGCCTAAAAGCAGGAAGCAGGAACAAACTACTAATTTTGATTTGAAAAATGAGCATAAAACATCATTTGGGCTGTAGCCAATCTGACATAAGGACTCCTCCCTACATTTGTGGGGTTTTTGGCATGAAGAGTTTTTGTTATTGTTCCTAATCAGGGATGACCTTCAAAGGGACAACTGCTGATGTATCCAGTCATGATACCTTTACATCAATTACACATAGTATAGTTAATTTAAGATTCATACAGTGTTTGCACAAGCCTTTAATTTGATCTTTGTCATCCCTTTCATACAACACTGTTATATTTGACTTTGGTTGCTTCAACAATATCTTCCACATTTAGAAACTGTATTCTTGTCTGAATAAATAAGTCTGCTAAGAGCATCTATTAAGTACTGGTATCCCCAGGGTCTGAAGCAATTTCCCCCCCCCTTCCATTTTTTGCCTGGTGAATCTGAGTTACAAAGCATATAGCGGAGAGGAGAAGGGTTGCCTTAGTAACGAGGCAGACCCAATCAGCTGCATAGGCTCCCTTGAGACAATCTAATTTGTGCAGCAAAAAGAGGCTAGAACAGGTGGCTAAATTCATGTGCCAGACAGCTTAAAATATTACACACACATGCGCACATGGAAGCGTATACAAAATCTGTGTATGAATGCAATTATCTTCAGTGTTTTGCAAAATAAATAGCATCTGGGTAACTCAGCCCTGTGAAACCCCCAAAGCATTGGAGATACCGCAACAGCGGAGGAAGCAAAGCGGGGTGGGAGGGAGCAAGGCTCCTTCTCCGCAGTCCTGGCAGATCTGCAGCCACTGCAGGGAGGAGGGGGAGGACTCCTCCCAGCAGGCGCAGGCTGAAACAGGGGTGTGATGTGTGCACTCCCAGCTTTACTGGGGCTTATGAGCTGCCTCCTGCTGATGGCGTGATCTGTTGTGTTGCTCTCCTGACTTCACAGGGTGCTGGAGCTCTCTTGGCTGACCCTTTCTGTACCACTTCACAGGCTTTCTCCCCATGCCCTTGCCTCTGATTTAAAGTGAACTTCCACCTTTTCCCCACAATTTCTTCGTAAATGCAACAAATCTGAACATGTTTCATATTCTCCTCAGTCCCTGCTGTGAGGATTCAACCCCAGCACAAGGTTTTGGAGCAGAATGGATGCAGGTCACATACCAGCTTCTAGCTCTTGCAATCAAAATCCCAAAACAGATGATTTTGCAGCATCTCCAGGTTGACTGTAGCCAAACCCGGAGAAAAACAGGAATTCAGAGCTGACTGTGTGTTTGACATCGGCAGGGCACAAGGAAGTGTCGTATGCACAGAAGAGTCCTCCAACAGACCGTGCTTCAGAAACAGTCTATATTATTTGAGCACAGAATCACTCTTAATTTCTTTATAACATAGTGATCTATTCCCGTTTAACTAATTAAAAGAGACATCTGACAAAAATTGCTAACAGAGTTGCAGTTAGTGCATTTGTTTTTCTCTGCTATAGCCCCTCAGCCAGAAATGCTGCGGGAGCTGTCCTCTCACACCAGGTGTACGCGTATCCCAACATGGCATTAAAACCACAACACAGTCGTGGTTTCTCTCCTCCTTTTTCCTCGCCTCTTGAGCAGATGAAGTCCATTCCTGGCACGTAACAGAACATTTTAATCCCAGGCTATACAGCTCCTTTACACACCAAGGCACTTCTCCTCCACCTATACCAGGCTAAAAGTGAAGAACTTTGAATACTAAGATCAAAAGGCTGTAAGGAAAACTGAGGCATGAGAACAAATGGTAAGCCCTGTGGGGGACAAAAAAAAAATCACAGTGAAAATACCGACATACAAACCATAATGGGTAAGCCGCAGAAGTCTTGAAAGTTTCTTGGATTTTTTTTTTTCTTTTTCTGAATGTTTGGTGTCAAGAAGATGTGCCTTACAAGATTACTGATATAGCTTCTTTTTTTTCCCCCCAGTGATTTGTAACAATTACAAGAAGAGCTGCTTAAGCTGTACTAACAAGCAATCTCAGTGAGGTGTGGCATATTACCTAAGGTCTGGCTAGAAATCAGAAACCAGAACTGTGTAACAGTCTTGTAATGAAACCGAAACTTCAAGTGAAACTGGGACCAATTTTTGTTTGTTTTTTTCATGATTTACCAAAGTAAATGTATTGAGTGAATCTGGGTCAAAAGAACACATCCAGAAACACACAGGGAATACATATTGGAGCAAGGAACTTAAACAGGGTTTCCTGAGGCTCAGATTAATGCCCTTGTTTCTGCCTCTCACATCTTGCCAATGCACATGGTATATACTTGATTAGGCAAAGTCTTTTTAAAATAAATGTCAGGTACCTATCAAAAATCCCATCTGCAGAACACATCACAATGTAACACCAGCTGTGTATGTAATAAGGTAACCAGTATAAGCTGAAGACAAAAATAAAGTCTTTTAGATAATGCTCATGTATATTTGCAGTCATGCATCTAGAAAGAAAACTTCGGTATCAACTAAAACATGTTTTAAAATATGTATAGTTAAAAGATATATACCCACACCCCCTCAAAACCTGTGGCCGCATCCAGTGAATCCTCACCACCAAATTCAAATATGATCAGTCTACACTTAAAGACATTTGAAGCAAAGCTAGGAAGTCCTTCCTAACCATGTCTTGGCCTGACCTGAAATACTTTTTCTACAGACTTCGGGGGCAAGCTGGGGATTTATTTAGTAGTGTCCCATCCTTCACTAATTTTTAGAGCACCAACCTCTGTGAGTGGCATTATGGAGAGCACCTGCTTTAATTCCAAAGCAGTATATATCAATCAACCACCTCCACCACACCTTATTCATACAATGAGCAAACATGCCACTGTTTAGACTATAAAGATTTCTCTGGCAAGAAGGAATATTGAAGTAACAGGGTCTAAGGAGGGATTTGTGTCACCTACTCTAGACATTTACATCTGAGCTCACCGCTAACTCTCCTCTTATTGTAGTCAATGTCAGAAAAGGAGAACTTATTCAGCTGAAAGATTAATAGCTCCTAGAAATACTCTTTTCTCATTTATTGTAAAGAATATAGGTAAGTGCTTCAGAGGGATACAGCTATTATGTAAATGCTTAATATTTGTTGAGACCAAATTCCATCTCCGATGTTTCCTATTTGATCTCTCAGGGAAGCGGATCTTAGCAAAGAGATCTTGAGTGGCAGGAGATCTACCCTGCCCAAAGAGTTTCTAGCAGATTAACATGAGTTTCAAGGGTGCTTCCCTCCCCTGCCCTGCATCTAGCAGCTGAGAAGAATTTGACCAAGCATAACTTTAAATGCATGCTATGCAAGAAGGGATGGAAGGAGGAAACACATCTGAGTAAAAACAGAACACATCAGTTTTGTGATGAATGGCTCCATGCTTTTATTGTTTTCTATAAAGCTATTCAAAGATCAGATCCCTAGAACAGTAAAGACATGTTCAGTTGACTTAATTTATGCAGTGATAGGGAAAAATAAGAACTACTCAATTGGAAAACAGAAGTCTGGAAAATTATGTGAACAGTACCTTTCTGCCATTGTGAAGAAAATAGCCATCATGAACAAATAGATTATGGTCATCTCTCTGTTCTCAGAGTGCTGGGTTAGAGCCCCTAGCTGAGAAGACAGCTGTGCAGAGCAAGTAACTAGTGAGCACGGCAGGGGTCCTCTAATGCTGCTCAAGGAAATAAATGCTTTCTTTCTGTTGTCATTATCACTGCCAGCTATATGAGTGTTTTCCTTGGTTGGTGCACAAAGACTGGACTGGTTTGGCCTTGAAGACATGAAAGCCAAGATCTTTTTTCATATGTTTACAGCGTATATCAGGATGAGAAGGTAGCTGGTTTTAGCCACCGAATCTTCTGACAAAGCTTTATGAAGTCTTGCACTGGCAAGGATGGACAACAGAATCAAAAAGCATAGTTAGTTGCATTCATGCTGTACTAGTCACTATATTAAGGTTGCAAAATATTTTCTGTGTTAGATCTATGTTTCCAAATGGCTGGCTTCTGGGAACATGACTGTTACAAAAGTACAGTTTTCGGTACACTAATTAGTCTCTGACTTATGTAAAATATTTCATGTATTTAAAATGCTGGGATAAAGATTCTTCAAAAACATATGATTAATTAGCCCATAAGTATGAAACAGAACTGTGTTTTTTAAACCAAGTTTTTACCTGGTTTATCAATCACAGTGCGAAGTACTCAAATGACATTTACAAATCAGAATGATATGATCAAATGAAATTTTCACTGCACGTGATTTCAAGGTAGGTAGAAACAAGTGTGGTATCAGAGTACTAGTGCTGATACATAAATAATGCTCCCTGAGAATATACTCTTTATTAAGCTTGAAAAATAAGCCTAAATGGACAGAGGTAATTAAACTGCTGTCTTAAAATAACAACAGACCCCAAACAGTATTTTTCCTTTTAGCCAAGTAAACCGACCAAAATCTTCAAAAGATGTAGAGAAAAAGAAAGGTCCCAATAATCCTATCCCACACTGGGGCAGGTGAGAAGAAAAGGGAGACGGCAAATGGTTACAAAAATCAAAAGAGCAAGGAATGAGGAAGATCATAAATCTTTACAGTACAAGCTATCACTGCATTATTAAATCCCACTGTATTAATGCTAAAGATCACTCAAGCTAAAAATGAACCTAACTTAAGAGATCATCACTGTTTAATCATCCACACCAACCTAACCCAGCACTTTTAATTCCTCCCCTGACACATCCAAATAAGATCACTTTTTAGACAAGAGTCAGAAGTCTGCTGCAGCTACAGATAACCTCCTTTTATTTCCTTTTTCTCCAAAAGCTAATTTGCCAGTCAGTCACCATCAAAGTCTGGTCTGTGATCCCCTACTCTGTACCTTAATTTCAACTATGTCGAATGTTACTGTGCATCCCTGTACTGAGTATTCAGATAAACTACTGACTCAAAACTGTCAGTACTAACTCTAATGGCAGTCCAGTAATCTTAATGGAAAGCTGCATAGTTACGTGGGAAGAGACCCTAATAGGAGTAGGAATGCCAGCCACAGGGCAGGATGTGTAATTCAGCAATATTGTCCCACTTTCTCATCAAAAGTTAAAGATAGGTACCTTCTCATTTCCTTTCTTCACATTGATATAGTAAGAGGTAGGAACAAAAACCGATTCCACTTAATTTTACTTTTACATCTACTTTATTGTTCACAAATCAGACTCCCCCTGTCTGTAAGCAAGCTGTTCTTGCTTTAGTCTCCACCTACAGAGCCTAACCTGGCTCCATGAAACCATGAAACGTGCCTTCCAACATTCCTCCCTTTGCTTCTCTTTGCCTCACATGGAAGGGCTGTGAGGACCAGGATCCTCCTAATTGGCACAGTACCACGAGCTTCTGAAAACATTGCTCCTTCTTTCTGGCAAATGAGCACTGAGTCTACTCCCAAAATGCTGAAATCAGATTTCTATTTCCTTCCTGCTTAAAGGTTCTCTTCCACGTGGTAGAAAATCCCAGCAGTCCCACTCACATAATGCCCCAGCTACAACCATCGTTCCTCTTTTTTTTTTCCTTCATCCATGCTTTAGCCAAACACTGTTTCTACTCTGATGTTTACTAAATAGAAACTAACTGGACACACTTGCTATTTTTGCTTGCTGTGTAAGACAGATTGACTTTATGCCTTTTGAAAGGTGCTAGAAGCTTTTGTGCAAGAAGACATTATAATCCTATTTGCTGTCAAACACTTTTACAATAGTCCTGCTTAAATACAGAATATTAACCCCAAATATCAGAGTATGGAGATCACCAAAGGTTGGCAGAATGAGTAGAGTAGGCAATATACAAAGCAGAATGCTTCTTCCTGGGAACTTAAAATCTGTGTACTCAAAATATATACAACTGGCAGAAAAAGGAAGAACAGGTAGAGGGAAAGAAAGAAAGATTTTTGGCCAAAGTGGTAATGAGGGAGGCAAGCATGCACACGTTAACGATCAGAGACTGTAGCAGAACAGGTGGTATAATTCAATGTGTTATGAACAAAACCCACAAAATCTTAAAGGCATTGTACTGGTGAAAAAATTTGTTTCCATATAATTGTGATTTAAGACATTTTACATCTTTTGTGCCCTGAAAATATCTCTTAAAATAATTAGATAGGACAGCATTGACAAGATAATTACTCCGGTCACTGGCTACAAGATTTGATTGATGCTGTGAGCCTGACAAATGACAAATGTGTCACAAGTCATAATTTTGAAAGCTGGTGGCTACATTTTTGTCTAACCTAAATGTTCTCAACCAAGGCATGGTCCCTGCTCAACACTACAGAGCTCCTCTTCTTAAATTTACCTGTTTTTCAATCTTAATACAGCTTTGTTGTGCAACCAATTTTGAAAAAAGTGCTCACAGTTAGGCACACTGAGAATTACCAGATCTCACAGCCCCCAAATCATCTAACTTTATGCAAAGTGCAAGTAGGAGGGAGTCCTGGATTCTGAACTTCAGCCTTACCAGTCTTGGGTCTGAACACAGAGAGGAGCGTCATTTAGCTATCGATCCTTCCCAGCATGCTGAGCTGGAAAAAAAAAGGTCCATCAATACAGAGACTGTATCTTCAATTCCGATGTTCGCCTGAACTGATTATTCTCCAGAACACAGAAGTTCATGTTATTATGTCTGATCTATAGAATTCCTTTACATTTAATAAAACCTATCAGATGAAGGAAGGCTACTGCACCATGACTACATTAGTGTTTCTGATGTGGACATTTTATCTGATCTTCCCAGAAGACTCAATTGAAAAAAAAAAAAGAGGACTGAATTAAGCCCAGTATAAAGATGAGAACTTTTAAAGCATGCATAGGCTTTGGGAGCAAACTAGAACCATTTCTAGCAAAACATGGCAAGGATGTACCGTTTCGAACTGCACTGTATGGTAAGGACACAGAGAGATGTAAGAAATTGCAGCATCTAGATGACCCCTGTGTACTACTATATAATGTAAACCACCACTACCACTTGCACAAACACAAAACCATGCTTTTGTGTCTTGATATTAATACTCCAGTGTCACCGTGGATGTAGTTTTACACTAGAATCACATGGTTAAAAAACAGTACAAACAAATAAAGCAACGAGTGTTTTAGCTTGAACTGCAATTTTTTACATCTCTGAACTTACATATACAGAATGTGAACTTAAGGCTAACAGAACATCAAAAACTGACTTTATCCAGTGTTTTTATCTGGGAGACTAAATTATCACCAGCTCAACAGCATACTTATAGGAGGGCTTTCAAAAAATAATTATTCTGTAATTAAAACAAAAAAAGGTTCAAATAAAATACTATCTTAAAAGTAAATTGGCTGAAATTATCCATGCCCTTTTTTTTTTAAATAGTGACAGCATAGTAATAGCAAATTATGCTTCATATATAATACCCCAAAATACACACTGGATTTTCTTTTAATGAAAAATTAACTCTGTTTCTGGTGTTTTACTGACACTGTGAAAGTGCTTTAATAAAAACAAAAAACAAACACATGTTGATACAGCTTATTGGAACAACTCTTATATGAGGAAAGGCTGAGAGAGTTGGGACTACTCAGCATGGAGAAGAGAAGGCTGAGGGAAGATCTTCTTACAGTATGTAAATACTTGAAGGAAGGGTGCAAAGAGAATGGAGCCAGGCTCTTTTCAGTGGTGCCCAGTGACAGGACAAAAAGCAATGGCCACAAAGTGAAACACAGGAGGTTCCCACTGAACATCAGGAAACACCTTTTTACTGTGAGGGTGACCAAGGACTGGCACAGGCTGCCAGAGATGCTGTGGAGTCTCCATCTTCAGAGATATTCAACAGCCAGCTGGACATGGTCCTGGGCAACCAGTCTAGATGGCCCTGCTTGAGTGTGGGGGGTTGGACCAGATGACCTCCAGAGATCCCTTCCAACCTCAACTATTCTGTGATTCTCTGATTCTATGAGCATAACAGAAACAATGGAAGAGAAAAACTGACTTTTTCAGATAAGTACAAGTAAAGTAAAAAAGATTCCCTTTTATTGTTGTGGGTTTTTTTCACAAAATAATAGTGCTGTATCTCCTGCATTACTTCAAAACTATTTACTAAAGTGTACTGCACGAAGAAAGACAGATGTATTCTGATTCTAAAACATACAGGAAAGCTTGTGACAGGCATAGGAGCTGCAGAGATTTTATCTTTTTTTCCAGGCCACATAACAGTGAGATATACTGGAGGCAAGTGTTAAAAACAAACAACAACAAAACAACAACAACAACAAAAAAAAAAAAAAAGCCGATGCTTAGAGAAAAGGGGGAGAAGAACCTTTTTCAAAAGACAGAATTTTACAGGAGGAGCCATCAGAGCCTTTTAAGGATTAACAGAAAATTCCCAGTCTCAGATGTACATTTAGATTCTATATTGGAAGTAATAGGATATTACTTAGTCCTAGTAATCCTAGGACTGATACTTTTGACAATTGATTATAGGCAATTAGAGGATGATGAAAGAGTGTCCTGAACAGCAAGATGAGCTAAACTTGAAGCTAGGGCTAGGTTTACAGGGAAACTTCAGTGTCTAGTGGGACCTTCAGGAAAGCAATTGTTCAACGAGATCAACTGGACTGAAGCTCTGCTTCCTCTTTATAAACTTCCATAACATGAGTAGCTGTCTTTAGGAATCTAATACAACTGAGAATTTTAATTTAACTTAGAAGAATATTGTTGGAGGAAAAACAGAACCTTTATGGTTGGACTAGCAGTCAGCTAGTGAGCTGTATTGGTTTTGGTCAAATTTTAAAGCTGTTAAAAGATGTGCTATGGAAAATGCACAAACAAACATTTCTATCCTGCTTCATAATATTAACATGGTTCATGAATCACACGAGAGCTGACTATATGGGTAATATTTACCTACACAAGCCGTGATGATGCCTTTTCCCAAGAATCTCCAAAAATTCCAGACCTTTAACATAAAAGTGAGGTTAGGGGAGCAGGCATATTATGGACCTCTGATTTGCACTGCCACCAGCACTTCTGGACCGAGCTAAGACTGTTGAAACCTACCCAGAACCATTAGCTGTGATGTAGGTTTCCATCCTACTTCCTACTGAAAGAATTTCAGGCCTTATCCTGTCCAATTATTTTCCTTTCCTCTCCTGCCCCTGCTTGTTTCATCTCCTAAAATGTGCACCCATCTAATCCATCTCTTTGGTGTTGTCCAGCACCCTTCTTTTCTTCTTTGGGGTAATCCAGACACTCAGGTTCACCAACAGGAACCTGAGGTTCACCACCAAGACCTGCGGTTCACCTGAGGTTCACCTACAGGACCTTCAGATCTCAGAGGGCCTTCCCGACAATGAAAGTGCTCCTTCACCTTTCTCTTTTCTTAATAAAAGTAAGCCATCCACCCAATCTACTTCTACTTGAAGACAGGGCTACAGTTGGTGACTTGGTATAATTTTTTTTGTATCTGTGTCTTTCACTTGTGAACTCTGCTTCTCTAAAACTGCAGAAGCAAAGCTAGTAAGACAAGACAGCACATTTTCACTGCCTTTAGAAAACAAATTCCCTAGAAAGTAAATGCCAATAAAAAAAGATAAAATAAAAGCCTATTCATAGCATGGTGTTGGAAGGGGTGAGCTACTGAAATGAGCAGTGCTTGATAAAAAGGATCACTTGTATTCCTCTCAGCTCCCAGTCCCCCAAAGCCCCTCATAAAAGGGCAAAGAAAGAAAGAAGACAGGAACTGAATTCTAGTGACTTTGCTAGTGAGAGCTTAGCCAGTTTGTATACACAGAAGTGGCAAATTATTTTAACCAAAAAAAAGAGAAGCCTTTCATGACCATTTTGTGGAAATCTTCCACAACACCAACACTACAAGTAGCTGCTCATTAAGGTGGTCACAAAGTCCACAAATGGTATTTGAACATCAAATCTGTGATTCTCATAAAATCATAAACTGCGAACAATGCTTTCCATGCAGAAATATATAAGGAATAACTGCATCACAGCAGTTATACTTAGGAATATATCTTGCAACTCCACACATTAACTTCTGAAAAGATATGAAAATTCACTGTAGGTATCAAGTTAATACTGTCATACAACAAGAAGTGCTTGTCGTATGACAAAACAGAGTTCTTTTCCCCAGCTTGGCAGCCAAATTTGGGTTCACCTGGTACAAGTAAAAACCATGTCAATAGCCACAACAAAGAAAATTTGGGTTGTATGTCCTTAACATGACTTATAGTCTTAACTAGCAGATACTACCCGAAGAACAAGTCCATTTTCAGTAACACAAAGCAAAAAACTTCCTTTCCTTTCTAGCAAAATTTCTGCTACATGAAGCACCATTCACTGACAGATGATCTTGATTCTTTTTTCTCCTCTGCATGAACAGATGTTCGAACACAGCCAGATTAAGGCTGATATCCATTTTGGCTAAGGAAGAAAAGGAAAACTCTGCTAGAATATAAACCCATTTTCACCTCTTCCCTGATGTTGCTGGGGACTGCAAATGGACTGAGAGGGGAGGAAGTAATAGCCACTGGAGAAGAGGAAGGGAAAGGTATTTTTTAGCACTAGTAAATGACACCTTCCAGTTGCAAGAGGAACAAAAAATACCTCTGTGCATCTTAACTCTGTGCCTTCCTTTTCATCCTGTACAGCAAAACCTGGCTTTGGCCTTGCCTGCTGTACTTTTAATAGCTTTTATCAACTACTCTTAGTAGTATTCTGCTTAGAGTAGAGTATCAGTACTCTTAGCAGCTGATAAAAGAGAATAGTAAGCAGCAGGTGCCCTGGGGCAGGTGAGGAGGATGGTTCTAGTGTTTGTTGTGGCTGAGGGATGAGAAAGGTTGAGTCCTTTGGGATAGAAGGGTGAGGGGGCCGAGTGTAGAAGTCCTGTACACCAAGAATGAGCAGAAAAGTGAAGGAGATCCTAGGCAAAAGGCGAGGCAGGTGGCCTAAGGTTTTAAGAGGGTCGTTGCCACTTTACCTGGAGCTTCCTAATGCTTCCCACAACCACCAGAAGAGTGATTTTGTCCCCAGCACTGCTTCCCTCTGTGACCCACCCTAGCCTCCTTAGATAAAGCACTTCCTAAAGGTTGCAAAGCAGGAACCAGAAGTCAGTGTCACTGGGTTTTGTTTGCCATGGGGCACAGTTTATAATGATAAGGAACAGAGAGAGGTGAAGGTGCATAAAGCACGCCTCAGATTCCAGTGAGCAGAGGCAGAAGTTGGCAGCAAAAGGAAGCCTGGACAGGCCCCAGAAGAGGGCTTGCCTTCAAGCCGTGTACACAAACCACAACCACACTGCCAAGTGGGCAGCAGGAGGTGAGCAGCAGCTCAGGCAGCTGTAGTATGGTGCCTGGGCAGAGCTAACAAGCTTTACTCACTCTTGAACTTTACTCACTCTTGGAAATAATCATGTCAGTGCAGAGCTAAAACATGTTGACAACTTGCACTGTAGCCATATGAGGGCTGTGCTATGTGAGTCAGACACGGAGGGTGCTTTGTTGCTCTCACAGAGGGAAGAAGAGAGATTCCCACTTTCAGTTATCCCCAACAACCCTAGCATGGCAAGAGGAGAACATCGCTGGAGAATAGAGTAGATGTCAAGGAAAGATGTTGCCAATTTTTTAATTGACAGCTCGAAGCTACTCTCTGTGACTGGACAGTGTAATGTAAATGGCTGTAGACTGGCAGTATGGAAGCAGGAAGAAAATACTGTTGCCCTCAGAAACTGGAGTGAAGAATTACTACTCATGGAGGTTTCCAGCAAACACTCTGAGTCCTCATATTCAATGATTCAAAGATGGGTGATGGCTGGTCTGAACAAAAGGAAAATTGTGCTGGAAAATCTCAAAAGGATATAAAACAGCTTCTCAGTTCATCATGTAATTTCTCCCATCCAACTGATGGCAATATTATGACAATAATTGCATGTCTGTTTGACAACCATACACTGCCAGTCTTTTTAATGGACCTCTGTGTTTTCAAAATATCTCTAAATGACACAGTTTTTAATGAGCTACACAGCTGCAGGCTGGTTACTAATTTACGATAGAAACAGTGCTATCACACTCTTCTTGCCTCTTGGTAGTATTGTAACATGAGTTTGAGGTAAGCATTTCAAAATCATGATTATTCTAAAATATTTTCAACTGAGATCTGTTGGGTTTTGTCCCATCAAATTCTGACTTCTACTTATTTTCAGTTTTGCTGGAAACAAGCAGAATAGCAGTTATGAATAAGGATTTTATTTTTCATTTCAGGTCTGATGTGTATCTTTACAGATAGCTTAAAAATGTGCATGATTCCAGTGTTATTAAAAGAGAAAATCTGTTGTTATTAAAGGCATTACTTTCAAAGATAGTTGTCTAATTCTTCCTCATTTTGATACTTGTGGAAAAAAATGAATTTAATAAAAAACATGAAAACCCTAAATGCTGCTTGTATTCAGATTACTCATGAGATCAAAATGGTTGCAATTATCCCAGTCATGTTAAGACTTTTCTCAAAGGTGAGAGGATATAAAATATTACTGCCCTTTCAGAACTTGAATTGTCTGATCCGTTTCTTTCACTGCTGGCAAACTATAAAAGCAATTTTAGGAAACCAGGGGACAGTAAATGTTCGTAAGCCTTCTCCAGCCATTTTGAAGAGGAATGATGACATAGTCTATCAGAGCATACACCCCGGGATTTCTGATTGAAAGATTGAAAAACAAACCCAAAATTCCTTCTAGACACAGCATTCTTTCAATGCACTGCTAGAAATTAACCATTAATATGTAGAGCTTATGGTTGCACTACAACAAAAAATAAAATCTAGCTTTTGATGCACAACAGCAACACGTCTAATCGTCATTAATACATGTAGAACTCCAGAAGTAGTCCTGGCACAGTTTTTCCTGACGTTGTGTTTTAAGACAGACAAAAATAAACCTATTTCTTCTAATGCTTCAGCTATTAAACACTTCACCAGGCATAGCAGACTGAATACCTCATAACCAGTTTTCACAGATCTCACAGTTTCAGCTGTAATATATTCCAGTCTATTAAGCATTCTCATGTTGAAGGTGGTTGGTATCTGCCAGCAAGACTATCCTTGATGTATGGGCAGTTCCAAACTTCTCTAAAACTAAATGGCATGTTGGCTAACTGGGAGAAGTAATTAAGCCTTCTTTGTAAAAGAGGAGAGCTGGAACAAAAACATCCATTGTTCAGTCACTGGACCACATGAGAAGGCCTGAACAAATGCTAATTAATCCAGTGAAAATAGAGGCTTCATTGGTTCACAGGCTGATTGAGATGAATTTTAGAGGCTGACAAAACCAGAAAGCTTATGTCCTCCTCAGCTGTGAGCTGATCTGGATTAACAGTTTACCTCTTCTCCCATTGCTGAGCCATCTCCATGCACTCTGAGGTTATTGCCCTCCATTATCCTATATAAATATTTTCCTGAATGTTCTTTAGCCCAAATTCATTCCACTGAGCTGGGTTAAAGATGAATCAAACCAATTGTCTGGAGAATGCTTTGATGAACAGCACAGGTTAATAATTAGGTAACCCACGTTAGTAGCAGCCAGGTAATTTTAACTTCATGCAAGTATTGATGGAAAATCAGAGATTTACCAGCAGCTGGGGGAAGTATAGGCAGAGATCCTGTGATACTGGACAGACTGAAGAACAAGTTTGGACTTCTTACCAAGGAAACTGTTTAAGAGAGACACACCTGTGAGTGTTCCCTTTGAAAACAGAAATTAAAGAAATTTATCTGACTACCATCCTCAACTTCTCCTCTCAAGAAAGCAACCTAGCAAAGTCCTCCCCAGTTGTCCTCAGTTGCCTAGTTACTCTACCTAACAGGCAACAACAAGGTTGAACTTCAGCTAGTGAAGCTCTCATTTTATTCCGGGGTATTACATTTTGGCTTATTGAAGTGCATAATTCACATTGTTCATGTGGGCTTACCTTCAAAAAGGCTTAAAAATACCTGTACTTAAATATTTGGTAGGACATTTACCTAATGGTTTCCAAAAAAATATGTGCCTAAAAGTATTTTACAAGCTTTTACTGATAACACAGAGATTAAACACCTTGTCCTACTTTGAATTATAGCCATCCCTAAAGTAAACATAGCAAATGTTAACAGCCCAGAATGGCTTGGCGCAGGAAGTGAAAAAATGTCTACTAAGAACTGCAAAAGGGAGCACACGGGCAGAAATGTTACTAAAACTTGTAGCCTAGGTTTTTTTTTTTCTGAGGCTATTTAACACTGCCAGCTTGTAAATCAATAGACGGGGGAAGGAAGCTAAGTAGCTCAAAAAAGGCACTTAATTGGTGTGGATTTCAAAGTGTACCTTACAGAAGTAGGCCTGTACATTTTCTATCTTTGGAAGGGAAATGGGACTACAGAAGAGAAACAAGAACGTCAAAAAGGCCAAAAGTACTGTTATTTGGAGAAACGAATGACTATTTATTACACCTCATTGGTTCACTTTTGTAAAATTTATGCACTAAAAAAATTCTTAAGGTGTGTAACCATTTAAAAAGTACCTGAAGAAATTTTCTTATCACCAAAGTTTGGTGTTAAAGGGCTGAGACTGTAAATAGTTATTATTACATTGCTGATAGTTATGTCAAGCATTGTTTCAAAGTTGATAAAACAAGAACTACTTCAACAGAAGAGGAATTTTATTTCTAACTTATAGATATATGGAAAACATTTTTCAGTTTCATTTGTCTCTCATTTTCTTCAACGAATGTTAAATTCCAAGCGGATGAAGGCTGAGTACTCCAAAAGAATGGTGTGGCTTTATTCTTGTCAATATTTTTAGCATATATTTCATCACAGAAATGTTGCTTCCTAGTCATTTTAACTGAGAATTTTTAGTTTAGCTGCAGCCTTTTATGAACAGCCTTGTAATACCATACATTATAGCACAGACATTCAGATAAATATAAATGGAAATTCCTTTTAGTTAAACTGATACCGCAATTTTAGCAATCATGCCTTCTCATTTGCCTCTGGGGCTTGTCTGTTCTGGTCTAAAGAACTCTGTATTCCTATTTTAGTTGAACTCCTCTACTCCAAATTAGCATGTGTCCTTTGAGCCTAAGAATATGGTAGCTCTTTATCCCAAATGTGACTATCTCAGCAGAGGCCGGAGTGATTTATGAAAGGCCAGATCTCTTTCTTTCACTGAGGTCAATGTCAGAAATCTGATTGACCTCAGTAGAAGGTCAGCAGAAAAATGTCATAGAATTGGAGATCCAAAGGGATTGTTCTCATGCAGCCAGTCTTGCCTGATCAAAATTTATTTCACCAACAACTCCTGTATAAAGTGCACAGGCATATGGAGATGGACAGCAAGTACTTTAAATTAATGATAATACAGCGGCCAGTTAAAAGATAGCTACATCTTTTAAATGACATATCTGTTAAAAGTATTTGGTTTTAATTACTAAATTAGCAAGCAATGGCATTCAAGGATCTAGTGTCCAACACTGTAGAATGCATTGCTCTTATTTACTGTTTCAACAGTGAGCAGGCACATGTGGACAATCCCATGTAACTCAGCAATAAAAAGCAAAAGCTGCAAGCAGAATAAAATAAGTAAAATTCTCAAAAGATACTTCAGGCATGCTTAAGAACATGACCAGAAATCATAAATCTTTTCTAAAAGATACGTACGAGTGTGGATGCCTGTGGTTATTTTCTCTTCCTTTTAGTTAAAATCAATGTGACTTCCAAAATTGTTTTGCATAGAGAAACCCTGTGAGTAACACTAAGTTTCAGTAACCATAAGTTTCAGTAAGTTATGGATCAAGTTGAACAGCCTAGATCAATGGTCCTCCTTCTCATGATTATTTACTAAACATAAATTCCCAATCATACAGATCCAGGGATTCATTTACACTTATAAACACCTCACATCAGTCTTAAATAGCCTTGATTGTCCCTTTCTTACAAGTTTGCATATCTCTAATTTATTCCAACACTCTTTTAGATTTCATTTCTATTGTTTTCAGAGCTCCTCCTCTCTATGGTTGGTTTATGTTATATGAGGAAAGGGAAGGACAGGGTAAGGTATATACCGGGACAGGCTAATGGTAGTTCAATAAAGATGGGCCAAATTTTGGCAAAATTTTATCCTAAAAAATGTCTGAAAAGTAAATATTTTATTTTAGTGTTTTCAAAACAAAATATATTGACTTTTTTCTGTAGAGATCCCCTACCTGAAGAGTCAAAATTAGGCTGTAGAAGGATGTGAAAAATGCTATCCTTTCACAAAGTGTGGAATTAGGAAGAGAAGTAGTATTTGTAACACTCAGTAGAGTGTGTCAAGAATTATTATTGATTTAATACTCTCATCTTGCTTTTGAACATCTAGCATTGTCTTCTTCCTTATCCAGACTTTCCAGACAAGCACCAGCTGCATCTGTGGCAGAAAATAGCAGGAAGCTTCGAGAAAAACTTTACAGGAAATCGTTGGGAAAAAACTCCCAACAACCCAAACCCCAATTATTCTTATAGGAAACAGAGGTTAAAAGCAGTCACTACTTAATTCCATTCCTTAAGTAACTATACAGAAGATAGTTTTCTTAGAACTGAAATAACAAGATTTCAGCAACAAGCTTATACATATCTGCACAGTTTGTGTACAACAAACTTTACAGCCATCAGGACACCACGGAAACATATATCTACAGATATGTCAGTTTACTCAGAAATACCCCAGTGCATTGTAATGAAAGCTTCGTATCTGGATACCTTACAACGTATTACCTCAATTACTATTTATTCATGATCTGGGATGAATTATATGCTCTCTTTTTGCATGAATGTGTCAACCAAGAAAAAAATGAAATGTGCCTAGCCAAGAACATGTTTTCAGCGCTAATTGTAGAATAATATTCATATTTATACAATGAAAAAAAATGTTTCAACACTACACAAGAAAAAAAGGGAACTGGCAATCTTCCAACAATCATAAACCATAGATAGACTCAATAGATAGATATAAACAACAGATAGACTCATGTCGTGAGCAACAGCAATCCCTTCATGTTTATTTGTAATCTGTTTCTGTAAAATTCAGTGAGGTCTACCTAAGCATTAAGCTATTAAAATAAACAGAAAAATTATCCTGGAAGATTTTTTTATATCTTTGTCAGGTCATCCTGGAGGGCAGATTTCTTCTCTAGAATGCAAGTTTAAGCATGTCAAATACTAGCAATAGTCTACGGACAAATTGCAATCTTTCTAATTATGGAAGAGATATTAAAAAATACAGCACAAAGAATGTTTCTGTATATGGGATTTGGATTTCAGCTATCTTCTCTATCACTATTACTCAAATTAAAGATTCTTCCTTTTTTACTTTGTGAAGTAAAAAAAATATCTTTTATTCAACTAAAAAATAAAAGTGGGGTTTTTTAAAGAGTTCAGGGGAAAGCTCTCTAGTGGAAGATTGGCATGGTGCCACTCTCCACAGGGCAGTTTGCCTGTGTCACCTAATCCTTGGTTTGCCTCTTCCTTGCTTCCCTCTTTCTTTAGGATTCAGCTCAACTAGCTTTTGAAAAGAGGATAGAAACAGAGCAAGCCAATTCATTGCTACAAAGCCAGTACACTCACCAATTCTAGCAATTCGATTTTTTTATTTTGTTTTGTTGTTTAGTGGTTTTGTTTGATTTTGGCCAAGACTTTATGGGGTTGAGGGGAGGTTTGGTGCATCTTTATAATTTCAGTTAGGAAATGTTATAAACAGTGTTGGGTTTGAATGCCTTATCCACAGCTGGCTAGGAGACAGTTCTGTTTGCTGTTTCTGGAAAAAAAAATAGAGACAAAAAACCTGTTGAAAACAACTGCCAAGACAAAATGCACATCTGATTTCAATCCAGTCTGTAAAAAAATTCCTTATTTTTGCATACTCCAAAATAAAATTAAATTTTTTTTAAGTAAAGTAAAACACTTTCAAAAAATTCACAAATTTATTTAGACTTAATTTGTTACACGATAGTATGTTTTGAAGTACTTCTATGGGACATTTTGTTGCTGCGGGAACTTCTTCCTGAATTTTTTTTTTAAATATTGTAAACATATTCTCATTAACATTCCCCTTTCTATGACAGGTTATCCCTCTTTAGCCTTTTCTAGGATAAGTACAAGATATTAGTTAAGGGTATATAGTACTGCCTTCATACTTACAAAGAGGTGATTCTAGTTATCTTTCACTTGTTTGCCTAATACCTAGGAACAAGACAAAAACTACATGAGAAATACTACTTAGAATCCTAAGGACTTTTAGTTGTTTTATTTTCAGAAAAAAACCACCTCATAGGAAAACCATATTAGTCCAGGTAAAATAAGCGCCAACTTCCACATAAGTGAAAAGCAGAGATTTGCTATGTATAAACCAGTTAATCTGTTTTCATTCTTGTAATTTCCATCCCCATCAAAAACAATGATAGCAAAAATACATAAACAAATTTCCGTCATGAACCTGTTATACACAAGGTTACTGGTGAGTTATTTTACTACTATGGCCTATAGATGTTATTACTGGACTGGCCAAACTTTAAAATTTATCTCAGATTCTGGGATAGCTGCTGCTTCCTCTAGAATTTCAATCTGAACTCAGATTCTCTGGAGAAAATGCTGCATTCTGGTAGCCAAACAAAAAGAGTACGCCAACAATGGTGCAGAGCTGGACCATGAAATATGAGGTTTTCATTACAAACTGCTGCTGACATGTCCTGTCCAGCTTCTGGACTAAGGTCTGAGGGCTGACAGAGTTTGAACTGTATCTCTTGAAAAATATGCGGCAGACACAAAAACACTACAGCTGTCTCAGATTCCTAGCTTGAGTCCCACGGAGCAATAGCAGCCAACAGACTATTAACTCCCAGCTCTTGGGCAAGTCTCAGTATCATCTCCTTATCCAAAAAAAAAAAAAAAAAGACACTGATAGAACTAGAGATCTTCTCAGTTATAGCTTCTCTTTCTTTCGTTTGAGAAATAGAAGTGAAGAAACCACTCATTAGTTTGAGACAGTGCATTGCAAGCTCTAGGGAACACTTTAGGCCAAGAATTTGGAACTAACAAAATAGAGGAAAAGGCAATTTTGGAAAGCAGCTAGGATGGTGAGGAAAATTACAGCTGACCCTCTTAACCTAGCTTGAATCTCTCTCGCATATGGTAGTTTGGCATCAGTGATGCAATGGTTGATTGCCAGGTAAAGGGAGCATTAAATGGTCATGGCCGTCTCTCTCAAACAACAAGCAAAAGGAGACAGGAAAGCAAAAGCTGGGTGAGAGAAAATGTAGATCAGTCATGGAGATTAAAAAATAAGACAAGCAAATGGAGAAAAATGAAGCAGATATACACTGTATACAGCTGGGGAAAAGTAAGGAAGGAAAATAATATAGAAGGACTGTAAGAGAACAAAAACCTTAAGACCCTGAAAAAAACAAAAATATTTAAGAAATATACCTAATTGACAAGGAAGATGAAATAAGAAACAAAAAATAAGGAGACAAAATAATTGAAATTCAAAAATCGTGTAATATTGAAATATCATAATATTCTCTTAAACATAAACCAATAATAAACAGTTCCACATTTATGATGATGACCACCTGTTTGAATATATGTATCTTCTGGGAGTATTACCAAATCAAAACCAACTAAATCACTCTTCTAGTTTGCATTTAGGAGTCAGAAATAGAAAAAATAAACTTAGAAATTAAGCCTTCAAAAACACTTTCTTCATAAAGTCTGATAGGCAAATGAACTGCAGTGCATAAAGGTTAATAAGAAGAAAACAAAAGCAGCTAAGAAGCTTTTGCATCTGAAAAAATCAAAAGGAGGATTAATTTAAATCAGAAGTTAGTTGTGTATAGTTGTATATTTTCATGATCGTTAATTATTAAAAAAAGACCAATGTGAAAAATATCTTTGATTCAACCCTGCATGTCTTTCTAAGAAAAAAAACAAAACCTCTGATCAGTCACAGATCAATGCAGGAGCAATTCAGTACAGCTAAATGGTCTGCCTATGCAGAGATCTGTCCCTTTTGTCCATTAACAACAGCATGTAATCTATTAATAAATTTTAATACTTAAATATTTTTTCTTTATATATAGATAAGGACACAGGCCTTAAGGCCATACACAAGGACAATGGCCAATTATGTACAAGAACTATTTTACTCACTCTTTGAATTATGGAAACCCAATGGTCCATTATTCAGAATAAGTGTTTCTCTATCCTTGAAACTTAGACAGGAAAGTGCAAGTTTACACATATGTATTGTATGTATACTTGTATCAATACAAACCACAAAGAAATAAAATTTTTAAAAAACCACAAAAGAAAACAAAAAACACGTGAGTTAGATGTCAGCTTTATCAATTAAGCAAGATTATTCTTGATATTTCTAATACTGAAATAACTTGCTACCTGTTTATTCCTTAGCAGCCACAACCTTAAGTCCACAACCTCAGCCTCCTTTCACATATATCTATTTCTGCCAAGGCCTCAGTCAGGAAATCCCTAAAATAAGAAATATAATTCCATGGAACAGATAGTCAGATCAGGTCTAGCACTCTCTTTCTACAATGCTTTCTAATCTGCACTCTTGGGATTGAAGGATGACCGAAGGACACCATGAGTCATGACTAAAAAAATGAAAGTTGCGTATGCAATCTATGTTTTTAATGTTTTAAAAGGTTCCCTTAGAAACAAGATTAAAAAAAAAAAAAGTTGGAAAATATCCAGTGGTCTACAAATCACAAGAGATAGAAAGTCACTGACTTGTCAGAGATATTTGTAACTTTGTTATCAGAAGCATGAATGTGCTTTTGTGACATGGCCAAATTTTTTACATGCATCTGTCTGCATCTTCTTTTTCTTGCTGCAGGGTAAATCCCTGGCTCAATTCTCAATCCTTCCACCCTGCCACCTGAAAAGCTATTCCCAAGAGTACACCCAGTCCCTCCCACAGACAGAGTAATCACCCTTCACCTCTCTGCAGCCAAACCTTTATAAAAGAAATACTATTAGTACAGAAACTGCAAAGAACTGCAGACGAAGCCAGATTAGTTATATACATATCAGCAGTACAAAATGTAGAAAATTGTGTTCCACTAACCCCGGATACAAATATTTCTCCTGTCCAGAGTTACACATAGATGTCTGTATTTTCATTCATCATGGGATGGTGTTTATAACAGAAGACTTGTGACTAGAGGTGAGAATCTGTTTGACAGAGAAGAGGAAGAACAGCCCAATATACTGATTTATCAGACCTGATAAGAAAGCTTTGAGCTTTATTTGAAGAGGATCAGTGGCAGTTTTCCTGTGAAAAACAAAATAACTGTTGTCATTACAGGTCTGAAAATATGCAAGAATGCCCCATGTCAGTCTATAGTTTTGGTAATATGTACTAGAAACATAGTATATATATTTTTTGCAAGAGAAGAAGGAACATGAGTAGCATGCCCCATATGATTTCAGACTCTGAAGGTGTTTATATATACACACATTACTGGAGTGAGTATATGTGAAAGGTAGAAGGAGTTTTTAGATTTTTCCTCTGTACTTACGCCCTTTTCTAACCACTAGAAAGGACATGCCAGATTTTAATAGGGACGGGCGGGGGGGTGACCTATACTCTGCCTGTATGCTGAGGGATTCCTGTCTTCTGAAGCATACAATGCTGGTAGCCATCTAAAACAGACCATTCAGAAATATCTAGTCCAACATGGCAAGTCCTAAGAACAGAAATAGAAATAAGTATTTATAGCTTTATGCAGTTTTAAGGGGAGACAAAACAAGCGGTTTAGCAGCCTACAGAACTGAGATTATTCACGGGCAGATTGGTTATATTTGAATGGAGAACAAGGAAGGATTAGGAAAAGAAAGAAGATAAAAAATGAACTGACTGTAGAGTGATACAGAGAGTTGATTATGCATATAAATAGTTTCCAGAACAGACAACCCTTTCAAATTTTCATAAGACCGAATTCCTATTTTTCCAAAGTAAAATGAGAGTTGCTACTGAGTCCATACTTTTGTTGTACACAAACATCCAAAACATGCTCCAGAACACACAGTACTCTAATGAAAATAACAGTATCACAATACTTTTCTTCAGTATAATGTTCTTCAATATTTTACTACATGATTTATATGCTGGAGGAGGTAAAAGCTGGAACAGACACAATTATTCCAGTGATATGACTAACAGTGTCAGCTCTCAGAGTTTCCTAAGAAGTCCATCATGGGACTAGCAAACTGGATTCACAGAGATCTAGAGGGGTGCAACGACACATTTTAATTTTCTTCAAGTAAAGCCCTATAACATATTTCAGAAGGTTCCTATATAAAAAGACGTAATGACTCCTTTACTGAAAAGTATTGATTTCTTGAAGAGTACAGATTACAAGTGCAGAAATGGATTATTCAGGAATTTCATCATGGCTGAAAAGCAGAACATATTTCAGGCTATGTTCCCACTCTGTTGTTACATGGGATGTCCTTGAAAAGGTATAGTAACTACATCGGATTACACAGGTATACCTCTTGTTTTTAGAGGGCTGATCTTGTAAAGACTCATCTCACTGGTAAGCAGGGAAAATGAAAAGACCTAAGTGTTTGTACTACAGGCAAAACCAGGGACTGGAATATTTTAGGGTCTCAAACTTTATAGAAATACTAATTCAGAGAGCACAGTGCTGAGTATTTAGCCCTTCCCAATTGGGCCTGGTTTGGAATATGGAAATGTGGATAAACCAGCAAGGAATACGTGTTTCAACAGACAGTGGTGCACTCAGGGTGTCTCAGATGTCACTGCCATACATCATGTCTCTCTCTGGGTTTACCGCACTAGCAGAGATGGAGCCCGGAGCTTCTCAGTCAGAAAACACAACTAGCTAATATCCATTAACTGTTGGATTTATTTAATGCCTAGGACATGTCATTATGTCATGCTAACCCCATCCACTGGTCAGTTTATATGCCAGCTCATTAATTGCTGTGGAAAGAATTATCTCATAAGGGTTGCTCGCATTATTTGGAGGTTTTGTTTGGTTTTTTGCACAGGTATTTGGGTAAGTAGGCTGGCAAACATGTGTTGTGCCTCTTTGAAATTACCGCAAATTCATCGCTATAATTTATAGGACTTTACTTCCATCTGATGAAATGTAACAGAGCCACCCGCTACTTTTACTCCTACCTGTATTCACCTCATTAATCTTTTTAATAGACCTATCTCTTTACACTGTTCTCGAAACTGAAAGTGATAATTACACTAATTTAATCACCCTTGTGGCTCAGAGACCAAACAACTAAACCAAACTTAGGAAAACTGCAGAAAAATCATGCATTGAAAATTGTAAAGAAAGAATTCCCAAAAGCTATTCTGTGACAAAAGAGGCAGGAAAACAGAAGACACCACACGAGTTTTTCTTGTAGCTGATTATAAAGGAAAAATTGTGGAATCAGTGTTTAACATTAAAATACTTTACTGGAAAAAATTCAGAAGGCTCTTGCAATATAAGCTAACTCATGACAACTCAGTATCTAATGTCAGAGCCAGTATTTTATTCATTAATTAAAATATCTGTAAAATTATCATAGACTGCCTTCCATTGTTGAATTTAAGGAATAATAAACTCTTAGGTCCTAAATGAAAGCACAGAGGCATCAGTGGACCTTGGCCCAGATATTTATAGAAAATAAACACAGGCTCAGACTCAAATCATCCCCAGAAAGTAACTATTTAAAATCCAAACCTGAACCTCTATTTTAAATAGATGTAGCTGTCATGTACCGATAGGAGATTGAGAAACTTATGCAGAAGAAACTGGGGGAAGAGACACATGAAGAAGAAAAAGCTATCAAGTTTTGTATCAAGTCTAAGTTAACATATGCCTGAATTACTAATGATCAGCAAGCTCAGTAACATGCACACAGTACCTTAATAAAATTAATGTTTTCTTTCCTCATCGTATATCCTGCTCCTTCTGAAGCAGGAGCTGGCCTGCTGGGATGTCACTAAGAATTGCATAGCTGTGAAGGGACCCCAAGTTTGCCAGTACCCAGAGGTGGGTCTGTCAGCACCTATTTCTCAGAGCAAGTGCCCCCAGAGCCATGCTGTGGTTTGCAAGCTCTAGAGCCAGGCCACATCACAACATGAACAAGAATAAACCTTTTAAAACAGAGAAAGCTCAGAATGAGACAGATTATAAATAAAGATGTTTTATAAATGTGTTCCCCCCCCCCCCCCCGTCCACTGTGTCCTTGTAGTGAGATCCTTTGGCTCTAGGCCTGATTTTAGTTCAATAATTCAGTTGCTTTTTGGATGAGACTGAGATTTGCACAGTACCGGAGTTTGCACAGTCCCCTCTGGGTCTCTTGGGGGAAAAAAATCTCATGACCCCTGGGGCTTGGCTTTTTCTGCTCCCTATTTTTCCCAGCTGTCTTCCACTGTCTGCATTGCTGCAGGCTCCTGGTTCTTTGTTGTCTTTCACATGCTCTGTCTGTCCTACTTCAGTCTTAGCAAGGGTGCCCCTCAGCTATGCACAGTAGCGCCCTTTGGAGGGTCAGTCGCCCCTTTCCTCCAGAAGGTTCCACGCGACCCTGCATGCAGCCGCCAGGGCAAGAAACTCTCAGCCTCTCTCCCAAGCAATTAACCACACCCTCTGGTTAGGAACAAACATTCTTTAACAAAATAAAAAGCAAAGATATAAAATGAACAGCATCCACCGTGACCTAAGAGTGATCTTTCATCATTTGAGTGGCCCCTTTTAATCTGTGCTACTTGTGCTGAAGTCCTGAGCATGTAGCTTTAACCAATGGCAAAGACATTTGTCCTGCACTTTGTCCTCTCCATCTCCATCCTGTGCACCAGTGCATTTGGCAGCTTTCTTCATGCCCTCGCTCTAGCAGTGGTGTTCCTCCTGACCATATATTTAACCTGCTGCCAGAGAGCCTCTGGACAACAGCGATTCAGCACATGAAATTCAACAAGAAAGTCCCTACTACAACTGAGAAATGTAGGCCAAGGTTATCACCCTATCTGTTTGCTTTGGCAGCCACTTCTGAGTCTGATCTTTGCTACACATTTTAATTATGTGTTTGAACTTTGGTCCTCTTTTAGTTCAGCAAGAAGCACCAACTTTTTCTTACGTTTTAATAAACAGCTATCAGAATGGGCACACCTAAGTGCCCCTACTCTGATCATGCTCCATCTTCAGAACATCTCCAGAACTGCTTTTCATTCACAGCGTAATTCACTTACAGATCATGCCTGTCAATACCTGTGCAGAAGCACATCAGGCTTCAGAAGAGCAAATATTTTGTTCACATTGGCACTCGGTGCACTTCTCAGTCTTATGAAGTTGTTATGAAATAAAAGTACATGCTCACATTGTACGCAGATGAAGGAGTGTTACAAATGCCAGGAAAACAAATAATAGACTGCTTTTTCAATGAGAGTTATGAATTTTTGCTCTGCTATATTTGCCCAGTTCTCCAGCAATCTTTAAACACAGGCACAATTGACAGAATGTCTCCTGCAGCAAGCATCGAGAATCCCAAGCAGCCATTTTGGTCTCGTCTCTGAAGCTTTTATAGAAATACCACACATTTTAAAGCGAAAAAGACCAATCTTCACCACCAGGAGTTCAGTGATAGGCTGTGTTCAGTGCTGTCCTTTCTTCTCCACCATTGCTTCATATTTTGTTTCTTTTTTTTAATGTCAAAAAGCAATTGTTGAAAGAGTCTGTTTGGGAAAACATATTTTTGAAAAACTGTTAATCCTGCTTATCTATGTGCGTTAGCTACTATCAAGTAAACTATTAAGGCTATGCATCTCAGACCACACCTCTGCCAAAGTGCTGAATAATTCTCTCTCATAAATAAAAGGCAGTGATGTAGTAATGTTCAGAAGACTAAAGCACACACAGGTTAAGATGTCTGCACTACCAGCCTTTGTTTTAAGTACATCCAAGAAGAGAAATCAATATTCCTCAGGAGAGCATTTTGTTGGTACAGCTGCTGTTGCTAAGATTGGCTCAGTGTCATATTCTCATTAATACAGGCTAATGGCAACCATAAGATTGAGAATGTGCAGACAGACATAATGAATTTATACTAAAAAAACAACAACGCAGAAATTCTAATTGTTTTGGCCTGATTGGTTACTTTATATCTTGAAAGAATCATGTGTATAAATTAGAGTTTAATGATATTTATGAATCACAAAATTAAGTCCTTCCTTGTAGCAATCATTAGCATGAAAACAATCGCTGCTGCAGTTTGTCCTTTAAGAGCTTCAGCACAAAGGACCCCATGTGCTCGAAAGCAGTTTTGCATTTTAGGGTAAATTGTTACTATTGCAAAGAAAATGTAAGGTTTTAGTTATACAAGCATTTTTGCTACCATTAAAATAACTCTTTGAAGTCCACATCTCTCAGAGGAAGAAATGTGCATTGTGAAAGGAAAAATCCCTTTCTATCAAGTATTATCAGACCTCCTCACTCTCTCTCTAAACACTCACGCTGGCCTGGATGTCATTTGTCATTCAGCTGTTAGTTTCTCTGTCGGTGCTCTGGAAGCCTGAGAGATGCAGACAAGAAACATGAAAAAAGCTACTGGAAAAAAAAATTTGAAAGATGATGCCATAGGGAGCTTGAGCAGAAAAAAAAAAAATTGAAGACAGAAATGACATGCAGGGAGCACAGAGCTGACAGCCTCATAATGATAACTGATCAAACACAGGTCACAACCTGAGAGAAAACCCTCGAGGTGAAATTTGATGTCTCCCTCTGCAAAACGGCTACGTCTTGAATTAAGGAAACATTTGTAATGAGGCCCAATGATTAATTACAATCTTGCAGTAGGAGTAACACAAGCATCAACCGTATATGCAAGCATAATGTGCAAGCTGTATACACATGGCCCACGACCCTTCCTGCCCCATCCTTTCTTCATTAGCGGCCTCTGACGCAGCCTGTGCTCTATGTGATGCAGCACGGGACACGCTCTGGCTCCAGTGGCTCCTGAGCCCTGTTTGTCCTCACTCTCTGGGACTTGAACGTCATATAGTTTACACTAATAGGGCTAGTACGTCAATCTTTATTGCCATTTGCACAAATTTGTTCAGTTGCTGTAGAATGGACAAATCTTTCAGTAAAGATTTTAATTAAAGAACAAAATTGCACGTTAGTAAAAAGTCCCAAACTCTGCACCATATGTATGCCGATCAGTAATCAGACACAAGCATGAAGTCTGTGTAATAACTGTCTCCACTCTCTTGACTAAGAAGGTATGTTTAGTGTCTGGTACTCCTCCATCAATTATTTGACTTCCATAAAAATGTATTTAGTGAAACATTATTTCAAGGATTATCAGATTTTTAGTTAGACAAGCCAAAGTAAGGATGTTTAAGAGTGCACATGACTTGTGCAACCTAAATTAAGCTGCTTGGGCACATATACTACCTAACGACTGGACTGTATTACAACATGTGTTACTCTGAGGCTCACTCAGGTGTTCAGCAGGCCTGCTTGGGTCTCAGAAAGGAAGATGTGTGCCATCATCAGCTAAATTTACATGTGGAATTTAAACATCACAATATAATTTCATGTCACCTAACATTTTGGCATCCTGCCTCCAATGCAAGGCTTCACAGCGTCTGATACACATGCATCCACTCCCCTGTACAAGGAGAGAAATAAAACTCTAAAGGGAAGCTATAGAAAGGCATCACACTGAGCATTTATGTGGAAAGAAAATGGATTAATTATTGTCTTGAGCTGAAAGATATTCAGGTTGTGTGAAATCAGGAAACCAACAAACAAAAAAACCCCAGCACTAGTACAAATGGTATTTGAGCATGTTATCATTCCCAATAAAGGGATCTGGCCAGATGCTCTGTGGCAAGGGACAAAATGCTGGGAAACCAGGTTTGGACACAGTTGGGCAGGTCCACAGCTATGAAGCAGGTAAAAGGCTGAGCCAGGAAGCCAGTCACAGGCTGGAGCCTGGCTTGGTGGACCCCATGGCCAGGCAGGGCAGGGCTTTTGGGAGCTGGAGACTGGCCCTGCTGTGGCATTGCTGGGATAGGGGCTGGCAGTTCTGAGGGGCTGACACGGGGTCCTGGGCCATGGGCAGGTTGGGAGAGCCCCAGAGAGTGGGCAAGGATGGTCAGAGCTGATGGCGCCCACATGGCTGTGGCAGTAACTGTCTTTTGTGAGGATTTCTAAGAAGACTTAAGAAACCTGCTTCTGAAAACAGGGCAACAGCAGTCCTTGCATTCTGACAGCACTTCAGCCTGAGGCTCGGAGGGGCTGAGCTGCCAGGCTGAGTCATTGAGCTGTTCCTGGTAAGCCTCACAAAGCCCAGCCTGTGATTCTGACTTCGGGTTACTTTTAAGCAGAGTCCTGAGAAGCATGTCCTTTAGTCTGCTGGTGTCAAAGGATCAGCTGGGGTCTAGCTCAGAGACCAGTGTATTCATGGGTGGCCACTTCTGGATGCCCACCTGGAAGCCTCAACGACATGGCTTTTGATACTCGTACCTGCAACCAGTGCCAACAGAAGACATGAAGCACAGAAATCAAGTGCTAATATGAATGAAACAGCTCTGTAAAAACTGGGTCATAGGTATTTTTCAGGTTGGCAGCTCAAATTAATGTTTGGGTTTTTTTTGGTCTTGATGAAAATTCAGTTACTCGTTACTTACACACTCCAATAAAAGACTGGGTAGAAGAACTAGTCTGAACGCACACAGATTATTACCAGTAGTTCATCAAACAGTAGAATGAAAGATTTTGATGTAGAGAAATAATGCTTTTGTGACTGGGATTTTTCTGAGTAAGCTCTACTATTTAGAAAGAGTACTTTGGCCTAGCTGGTTCCCCTGAAAAATGATTAGTGCATTCACTTGCTTTCAGCCCTTTCCATTTCATTAGAGTGTAGCTGGAGACAGACCACCTGCAGAGACACTAATTCAATCTAGACAAATGTTACAAAGCAGAGTGACAGAATCGTGGCTAAATTATGCCTCTTCAGAGACAGAATCCTACCAAGAGTGCCAAGGAGATGTACCAACTGAATGCAGTGCACTGGCCAGAGGCAGTAAGACTATGCAACTCAAGTTGCTGCCAGAAGAGCTTGAGGGATTTGGCTGAAAGGTGACCCCAACTACACTGTTCAAAAAGAAAAAGGGATGTGAATCTTTTCAACTCACACAGAGTATGTGTTGCTGGACTGGGCTAAAAGACTGAAAAAAAGAAAAAAAAGGTGAGTGTGGGTACACTTATTTAAAGTAAGAAATATTTGTACAGAGCAGTATATGGAGGAGGCATGGGTAGAACAGCATACTGGGCCAAAGAGAGGGCCAGGCTACTTCAGAACTGCAATTTACTCTTACTTTTTCTTTTGATGTCTGTTACCATTGGGATAAACCAATGAGGAGAGATCCTATCTGTTATATGGGACCCCATAATGCTGTACTCATCCATATTCACTTTTCTACCACTGTAGAAAATGCTGCAAAAATTACAGGAGGTGAGTTAAATATGTAGAATCATAGAATAAACTTCATGAAGTTGTATTATGTATATTTTCAACACTTAGAATCACAGAATCATAGAATGTCCTGAGTTGGAAGGGTCGTGCAAGGATCATTGAGTACAACTCCTGTCCTGTCCCTGCGGGACAGCCTGAATTAACACCAGGTGCCTGAGGGCATTGTCCAAGGGCTTCTTGAACATCATCAGGCTTGGTGCCATGACTGCCTCCCTGGGGAGCCTGTTCCAGTGCTCCACCACCCTCTGGCTGAAGAACCTTTTCTTAATATCCAACCTAAACCTCCTCTGGCACATCTTCCTGCCATTCCCTCAGGTCCTATCGTTGGTCACCAGAAAGAAGAGATAAGTGTCTGCCCCTCCTCCTCCCCTTGTGAGGAAGCCATAGACTGCAATGAGGTCTCCCCTTAGTCTCCTCTTCTCAAGGCTAAACAAACCAAATTACTTTAGCCACTCCTCATACAGTTTCCCCTCTAAACCCTTCACCATCTTTGTGGCCTTTCTCTGGACACTTTCTAGTAGCTTCATATCCTCAGTGTACTGTGGCACCCAAAACTGCACACAGTACTCAAGGTGAGGCCACACCAGTGCAGAGTAGAGCGGGACAATCACCTCCCTCAACCAGCTGCAATACAGTGCCTGATGCACCCGAGGACATGGTTGGCCCTCTTGGCTGCCAGGGCACACTGCTGGCTCACGTTCAACTTGCTGTTGACTGGAACCCCCAGGTCCCTCTCTGCAGAGCTGCTCTCCAGCCTCTCATTCCCCAGTCTGTATGTACATCCAGGGTTGCCGTGCCCCAGGTGCAAAATCTGGCACTTGCCCTTGTCAAACTTCCTATGGTTTGTGATTGCCCAGCTCTCTACTTTGTCTAGATCTCTCTGCGGGGCCTCTCTGCCCTCAAGAATGTCAACAGCTCCTCCAAATTTTCTGTCATCAGCAAACCTAATTAGTATTCCTTCCGCTCTTCCATCCAAGTCATTAACAAAGAGATCAAACAGTACCAGCCCCAAGATGGATCCCTGCAGAACCCCGCTAGTGACTGGCCTCCAACCCGATGTAACCCCATTTTCTATAACCCTTTGAGCCCGACCCATCAGCCAATTCCTCACCCACTGCATTACATGTTTATCCAGCTGTATGCTGGACATTTTGTCCAGGAGGATACTGTGAGACACAGTATCAAAAGCTTTACTGAAATCCAAAAAGATCATGTTGACTGGCTTCCCTTGGTCCACGAGGTGGGTACCTTGTCAGAGAATGAAATTAAGTTTGTTAAGCAGGAATTTCCCTTTGTGAACCCGTGCTGGCTAGGACCCATGACTGAGTTGTCTTTCAGGTTTTTTTCAATAACTCCCAGAATAACCTTCTCCATAATTTTGCCAGGCACAGAAGTGAGACTGACAGGCCTGTAGTTACTGGGGTCATCCCTGTTGCCCTTCTTGAAGATTGGGACAATGTTTGACAGCTTCCAGTCACCTGAAACCTCTCCAAACTCCCAAGAGCATTAAAAAACCTTTGAGAGAGGTCTCACTATGATGATGGATGAATCCCATCAGGCCCCGTCAACATACAGGGATCTAGCTGGAGCAGCAAGTCCTGCACAAGTTCAAGGTGTCAAGGTTGATTGGGAGTTTACTATTCCCACAGTCATGGTTCTCTAGCCCAGGGACCCCCAGAGCCCACCATCAGTATTGAAGACTGAGACAAAGAAAGCATTAAACATCTATGCCCTGTCTATGTCCCTGCTTATGAGGTGACCATTCTCATCAAGCAACAGGCCAATGTTATTTCTGGCCTGCCTTTTGCAATGGCAAAAGGTATTTTAAAAAGCCCTTCGTATTGTCCCTCTCAGTACTGGCCAGCTTCAACTCTAATTGAGCTTTGGCAAACATATTTCCTCTCTGCAGTGGTGAACAGCATCCCTATAGTCCTCCCATGTCACCTGACCTTGCTTCCACTGGCCATATACTTTCGTTTTTCTCCTTATTTCTAGAAGATCCCTGATCAGCCAAGCCGGCCTTTTGCCTCACCTGCTTGACCTCCTGCACTTTGGGTTTGCCTGCTCCTGTGCTTTTAGGAGGTGGTACTTAAAAAGTGACCAGTACTGATGGACCCCAGCACCTTCAAAATATTTTCCCCAGGGGACCTTACTAAGTAGTTCCCTGAGCTACCTGAATTCTGCTCTCCTCATATCTAGAGTTGAGGTTTTGCTGGCAGTTTTCCTCCTGACACCACAGATTTTAACTTGACGGCTTTGTGGTCACTGTGGCCAAGGCAGCCCCCAATCTCCACCTCACCCACAAGGCCCTCTCTGTTAATAAGCAATAAGTAAAGGAAGGCACCTTTCCTGGTCAGTTCCCTTACTACCTGTACCAAGAAGTTGTCATCCAGATGGTTTAGGAATCTTCTGGACCTATTAGTCTCAGCTGTGTCATATTCCAGTTGACATCTGGCAAGTTGAAGTCCCCCATAAGGACAAGGGCAGATGATTTAGAGGCATCCCTTAGTTCTTTAAAGAATAACTCATCGGTGTCATCTTCCTGGCTGGGTGGCCTATAGTAGACTCCCACAACAATATCTGCTTTGTCTGTTCCTTAGTCCTTACCCAGAGGCTCTCAGCTGTGCCATACCAACTGCAAGCTCCATGCGTTCCAGCTCCTCCTCGCGTGCCCTGCCTATCCCTCCTGAAGAGTCTGTAACCATCCATCATGGCACATCAATCACAGGACTCATCCCGCTAGGTTTCATTTATGCTAATGATGTCACATCTCTGGGACCAGGACAAAGTGTCCAGCTCCTCTTGCTTGTTCCTCATGCTGTGCACATTTGTATAAAAACACTTCAAGTGCAGCTCATTGTGCCCATCGTCACATGTAGCAGTCTGAAGAGTGTCACTAGCGTGCAGGTCCTCAAACTTTGGCATGTCTACCCATTGCCCATCACTGACTAGCTTGGTACTGCCCCTTTTCCCCTTCCACTCTAGTTTAAAGCTCTGCCAATCAGCCCTGCCAGCTCCTGAGCAAAAACTTTTCCCCTTCTGAGAAAGTTGCATCCCATTGGATGTCAGCAGACCTGGTGTAGAATAGATTATCCCATGATCAAAAAAGCCAAAAATTTTGCCAATGACACCATCCCCAGAGCCATATGTTGATGATCTGGGCCTTCCTGTTCCATACAATAGTCTTCCCTGCTACTGAGGGAATCAAGGAAAATGCTACCTGAGCACCTGATCCTTCAACCATCCGCCCCAAGGCTCTGAAGTCGCCTTTGATAGCCTTTGGACTTCTCCTTGCTACTTCTTCTCTGCTGACGTGGAGAACCAATAGCAGGTGATAGTCTGAGCAGCTTACCAAACTAGGGAGTGTCCTAGTGATATCTATATAAAAGTAGAGAGAACCTCATTCATGCTTTGCAAGAAAAACCACAACACTTCCACAAGGGTTTGAGAAATTAAATCTGTTAGACTATGCTATGTAATCCAATAGACAGAAATACAGATTTGCAAGGCAGGATTCACAGGAGGGATTTTACATCTGCTGACAAAGAAACCCGGCAAAAGACAGTTTCACAGAGACACACCAGAGTATCTACTTGTAAGATTATAAAAAGGAACTGTTCAGGTTATTAAGAAGATTGCTTGTGATTTGACCCTGCACTATGAAACAAATTTTCTAGCGAAGCTTTCTCTGAGCAAGTTACTCACAAATGGTGACCAGTAATTATAAAAGACAGACATCCCCACACTAGCATCTGAGCTACCAGCAGAAACAGTAAGTGCTAAACAGCACACACCTGTAAGCAGTTGGCCAATGACAAAATCAAAGTCAATCAAAAGACAGTTTTGGTGGGTGTTCTCGGTGCAGCAGTTCTGGAGTCATTAGAGTCTGGGACCCCTGGCTGCTCTCTTAATATGTCTAGCTGTATTGTGCTACCCGGTAGCTCCAGGTGCTGAAAATTAGTCTTGCCATTGTATCCCAAATAAGCAAATATAGCCTCACAAACTAATTCAGTCATGGTTAAAAGCTGTGAAAGTATCTCCTGGATGTCCTCAGATAACTTACTATCTTGACAGAAAGACCTTGCAGCTCATCCTAAAACATTCTCTCTGCTTGACAAAACATAAAACAGATTTGGAAACACGGAAACCTGAGTGATTGCTTGATTGCAATTAGATAATGCAATATTATTCCGCTAAAGCAACTGACTTGCAAAACAGGACTTGTTTGCAGGCAACAAGACCCTTCAGTCTCATCCTGTTCCCCAGGAGGAAGTGGGGAGCATGTGGACACAGCAAGGGCCAAAGCGAGTCTTCTGGATCCAGGCCTGAACTAGGACAGGTTGCCGGACTCACCGAGGGTTGCAGCTCAGTCCAGAGGTGAGGGGATCCTGGGAGGAGGGGATGGACAGCATAGGAGAGCTGCTAGAAGCAGTTTTCATTGGGCAAGTCAGAAACAGCATATGACTCCTACAGACACCTTAACCAGAGAAGATTAGACACTCTCCAGACAAGCCCTGCTCACACCTTTACATAGAAATGGCTTGATAATGAGAACTGCTGCTGTTGTTTCACTGTTTCCAGGTAATTGGGGCTGTGCTGGTGTTAGCCAAGATCATTTCTCAACTTCTTCCACAAGCCCTTTCTTCACCTGTTTGTCTGCAGTATCTACCTGCTATAGGCTGTGATTTGTAACCACTTCATAACAGGGACTAGTTTTGCTTCTGCCTGTCATACTGCTTGATTGAGTTCCCTGGATGTCCGTGAAAAATCAGAAAAACATATTAACAGCAAGATCCCCTTACTAATTCAATGTGTTGGTTTTTTACATTTTTCTTAAAATGTTGAGTGAATTAATTCTTCATATTCCTAGTTTTTAAAAGAAAAAAATACATTGATATGTAAGGAAGAAAAAGCATATGAAGGTGAATGACAGTCTCTAAGTGCTGGCAGGCACAGTGAAGGCAGAAGTCTAGAAATTACTAAAGAAGTATTCTTCTTTAAGAAGCACTAAAGGTCCTACTGAGGAAGTGGCTTCTTTAAGTTGATTTGGTGTAGGTGACACTGTAAAAAACACTGGTTTAATGCCCTTTCTGCTCTTTTAAGTCTCTGTCTGAGTAACTGTCCTTCCTTCTATTATTTGTAAAAGGAGAATCAGAGAAAAGAAAAGGCAGTCAAAGTGTCTGAAAAGTCAAGATATAAAGCTGAATTATAATTTTTTGCATTGGTTAGTGGATTTAATTGGAGATAGCTCATCCAGAGTCTCCAAGTGAACATTTTTAAGCTGTTTTTTTTCCTAAAGAATTACAGTAAGATTAGTTTAAGTCACTGAACTTCATATAGTCGTACCAGAAACATTCAGGGATTTATTTTCAGATGTCATCCTCCCAGTCTTTGCATAAAAGCTTGTATACAAAAGCACCCATTTACCAATGTGAATATGGACTTTGAAGTAGAATACATAAACAGCAGAAGAGTTTCCTCTTCTTGCTTTAAAGGATTAAATTTTCTTTTTTTCAGCCTGTATGGCCATTCTCTTTTAAATACATGCTTATTTTCCTATGCATAATGTCAATTCAAGAAGCTGCAAGGATTCTGAAACCAATATTTTTAAGCTGGGTCTGTTTGTCCAGTTCTTTAAACTGGGATCACTTTTATAATTTCTGCTTGCTTAAATTTTCCATAAAATATTCACATTCTGAAAAGAAGCATTTTACTGTAGTTTGTGTTCACTTAACATTCATCTATTAATTGACAAGGTGCAAGACACTAGGGAAATTAGGTCTATGTTGTGCTATATTCATTTGGCATTGTGCCTCTCTTGTCTCAGGTTTTGATATCCTGTTTGAGTGTTATTATTTGTATCCTGTTCCAGCTAGTATTATCATGAGATGTCAACAAACCACTGATCAACTGATCCAGAGTTGATCTATCCACTCTATGCCACTGAAAAAATTTATAACTTAAAAATGAAACTCTTGCAAATGTTACTATGAGACAAAAAGAAAGGAGACCTGAAGGCTAAACCTGTGTGAAATGCTCTGCTGAGACCAGATTAAGAAATTTCAAGTTCACACATTCACTGTTGTGTTTTGGCTGTGCAGGGATTTCAAAGTCCTGCATGATGCACAGATGAGATGAAACAAGAATTAAATGGCGTTGTCACAAATAAAGCTACATCTTCTTCCTGTAAAACCAAACCATGGAAAACATGGCCTGACTACCTGCCTACCACCACAATGTTTAGATAGTATTGTTCTGTGTTCAGCGTCCTCCACTGCCACACCATAACTCAGTATTTCTATTTAATCTGGTTTCACGCCGTGTGACAGTCTATGCCAGGTTTCCATATATCTGCTTCCTGCAAGTCTTCTCAGGAGCTTGCAGATAGCCTAGGATACAAATATCAAAATCCTTACTGAAGTGTGTACCACCAGCTTTTTATCACAGGGCAAACTCCCTGTGGCTCTAACATTCAGCAATGTAAGCATTTTGCTTTTCGAAGCTGAGGTGTTTTTGAATATGCGTGGTCTGCTCTTTTAAAGCAGGACATGACTCTGTTTTGGCTGATTCACTCCATTGTTGGATTGTGCACCCCTCAGGATCACACAGTGGTGAGTCAGTCATTCGTAAACAGGAGAGAAAAAAATAAATGAATAGAGACAACCACAGGCTTAATTTTTTTGATCAGAGACCTCAAAGAAACCATGCGAAAGGAGCATAATTATTTATTGAACAAAACTCGTAGTGTGATCTTTCCTGTACAACCTTGGCAGTGCCTGCAGCTGGCTTTACCCACTATTGAACTAAGAAATCATTTGCACCTCAAGAAAAAATAACACACATTTTGGATCCTCCCTTTGGGAGAAGGTGTCGTGCCTATGTGTGGTGCCTGCTGTTAATTTTCTTCTGAAGGACTGCAGCGTGGGCATTTAAACTGTCATTTCAAGGACAAAGACATGTTTTTAGCTATATTTCATAAGCAAAAGTAAGTGTAATGTAATGGTTTTGCAGGTTTGAGCATTGGAACAGCACAGGACAACTTACAGTAGAGGCTTATATGCTTTCTTACAAGCAGAATCAGTCTGAAGATGCTTTAAAAAACAACATTTCTAAAAAAGGATTTTTGCAAACACAGAGCTAATGAGACTACTTGGTATTATGTCAGATGTATAATGTTTCAGTATATTGTTTTTTGGCAGTGGCGGTTTGGTTTTCCTGGGCTCAGGGCCCAGTTTCTGTTTAATTTTCTGTAAGGCTTCATAGCAGCCTAGGCATACAGAGATGGCTTGCTTGCAAATAGCCACGTATCTCACTACACATATTGATTAGAATTTAAACACACTCAGCAGCCTGTTGGATAGACAAACATTGCATGCTTGTAGCATCTTCATCAGGAAACTCTTCTTCAAACAAATGGGAATTTTGCCTATGGAAGAACTGATAAGGTTATACATCAAAAAGAAGACAGAATAAAAATTAAATGTAAACTTCACATATTAAAAACACATTGACTTATCATTACAACTTTGGACCTAAATCCTGTCCTATTTCTGAACAATTTGTATACCTGCAGTGACCTCCAAGATTTATTAGGTCCGAAGCAAGGTACCAAAATGAAGAGATCTTTTTTCTCCAAGGATGACAGCAGTCTTCTAGGTCCACTCTCTTCCAAACATCTTGTTTGAGGCAAACGCTCTTGGAGGGGAGCTTCCTGAGACACTGCAGTTCCCAGGCAGTTCAGTTCAACTCACAGATGTACAAGCTCCAAATGGACTCCACCACTTTTATCCAGTGTTATTCCTAAACTAATGGGCCTCTCGAAGGTAATAAGCTCTTGGAACAAAAGTTGGACTTCATGTAGAGTCAGCCCTAGGTCCAGCTCCCACTGCCCTCCCCACCTTCAGCGTTACCTTGTGTGACACAAGCCTGAATGTCCTCTGCGTTTGCACACCACTACAAATCTGTGCATTTGCATTTAGCTGCAGCTCCATATGTATCTTAAGACAGCAAAACTGAGAGCTCTACACCCAGTTCTACACCTCCTTGAAAACTGGGCCCGTTTTTATATTAAAAGGTGAATATATCCCTCAATAGTACACTTACATACACACATATTCACCTTGTTCTAGACGCCTATTGATTCTCCAAAGGCTAGGGTGTGTAATTAAAGTTGGGTGAGCAATGAAAAATAATTGTCAGGTATTTCAATGCCTGTTTACGGTAGCCATAGAGGTCTTGTGCTTGGTTTCTGTGAAAGGTATATTTCTGAAATTTTCTTTCCAGAAGAAGTTAATGAAATGGCCTAACCATTATTGTTCATGGCAAGCAATACGTATAAGTTTTTTGCAAGCAAAATTTTTATATGTATTTAGTCACAGAGCAGAATCTATTTTGTGTCACATTTTTGGGAAGTGCAAGGAAGTAATACATTTCGTAGTTAGGAACATTAAGAAAAGATTTTTAATGGATACATGGATACAATTGTGACATGGATACAACTGAATACTTTTTGATCTGCTTATGGCTATTTCCAGAAGAGGGGAAAAGATGCTACATATATATATTCAGACTGTCATGACATAACTAATTCTAAATCACTTAGATGGCTGTGACTTTGGATCTTTACATTAGAAGTGTTTATTTATGACTTGCTTTCCCCTCTGCCTACCATGTCTAATCATTTGTGTTATATCATACCTCAGTGACTACTTTGAATAGAACTTCTTTGAATTAGACACCATCTCTTTTTGTGTTGAGTCTGTCATAAGGATTTTCTGTTGTATCACTTAGGTTTGGCCAGTAATGGCCACTAGTAATCAAACACATTGTCCACTTCATTATGCACAAGTACCTTTGTTACAGCTGTTTAGAGCATCTGTGTTGTCCTAATCTCTGATTTCCCTTTTCTACTAATGAAAGTTACAGTAATTTTATATGATAATAATGGAGAAGTGTGGTGAAAATGAATAAGGAAAAATAACCATTCAGTTTTTTTCTGGCCCAAAGAGACTGCTAGGACAATTAGTAGTGTATAAAGACACTGTTGTCTCTTCTGCACTAGCTTTCATCACACAAAGTCACCTTTAAGCTACACAGCAGGAAAGAAAATCCTTAAACTAAAACATTTGAGCATCAGTATCACTTGCTTTGAAATGTCTTCAGTTCAGACTTTGCATATTTGTGTGGCACTAGGAGATCATTATCCTGGAGCTGCAGTCTGATTCAGAGCCTCTGTCTTGATCTTACCATCCTATACTTTCAAAAAAAAAAAAAAAAAAGAGAGAGAAAAGAAGCTAAACTATTTAGTCCCTTAAATCAGGTCTTCAGGCTATTATGTCTATAAGGCTATCTTAAATACAATAAAAGATACTTCTATTAATCACATGAAAACTTTCCTAATAGACACAAAGGAATTTTTGTCGCTTGAATATCAAAGTGAGATGTCTTTGCAGATGACGTGTTCTTATCCAAAAATTATATGAGAGGGAAATTATTTGCTGAAGTTTTTGGCATAAATTATGCCAGAGAAGACAAAATGGTTTCAATGGGCTCATCTCACCCAAAAATGGTAGGCAGATACAAATAAGAACTGTGAGTGATAGAAAGCATTGGGTCCAAAGGTCATTAAGCACATCACTCCCTTTATAACGTACAGGCATCCAGACAACTGAACCCAGCATTACAATTAGTCCTAATTACCCTCATTGTTGACAGCCTTGCTAAAGAAACCATAGGATGAATTACATGTTGAGCTACCACAGGTCACTGTAGACACACACTGGCAAAAAAATCATACTTTGATGTATTTTCCTTGCTGATGTGGTCCTGTACTTGTTCTATTGCGTGGACTTCTATTTCTATTACACTTCAATTCAAATAAAAAATAAAAACAGAACTGCAAAAACTCAACACCCTGCTAGCTGGAAAGTTTGTTGGGTGTTTTTCCCCTTCTCAGTTCAAAACCTCAGATAAATTCAATTTGCAAAAATTCCCTGGGGGGAAGAATAAGAAAGTGTAAGCTATTTTTGTCAAAACTTACGTAGTCTCAAATTAAGCTTCACAGACTGTGTTTTACATGACAGGCGGGTGAAAAAAAAGAGTGTTTTTTTTACTAATTTACTTGATGCTCTAACCATAAGCACTTCCATTTTAAAAACCTAGAAATGTAAGGCATTATGGAAGTAGGCATCAGAAAACAAATAGGAGAATTGGGTCCTTTATTAGGCACTTTCTGGATTTCTGACTCACAAAGATTGTAGGAATGGGATGGAATTTTTTTCTGCTCTGTGGAGGTTTTGTTGTTTTTTGTCCCTTCTAACATTAGGGGAAATTAAACATGGGAAATGCCTGCCATTAAATAAAAGAAAAGTTTAGTTCTTGGCTTCAAACTGAATACCTCATGCCAGGTTACATACTCTTCACTTTTATGCTGTTTGGTATAAAAACATGTTGCAGTAAAAGAAATATCCTGATCTAGTTATTCATAGTCTAATAGTCATTCTGGGCCATCTTGCTGAGGTCTAAATTTTGTAACTTATAAGACTTATCGCTTCTATTACCATCTCAAATGAAAATCCATGTGATGCTGTCTGTAATTGTGCAAGCATAATCTGAACTAGAGCAAATCAGTTATTTTTTCTTACTGTTCAGCTTGATTATTGACCTTGCACCTCTGACCAGCCCACTACCAACAATTATAGATGATGCTTCTTTTGATACAACACAACATGTGAAAAAGAATTCTTAATTGTCAAAGTATACACCATAACCTTGCTGACACAAATAGCAATTCTCGAATCACAGAAGATCTTTTTCCTTCTCTATTTATGTCCTTTACTTAGAATGTAACAATATAAATCAGGTTCACTATGTGGAGTCTTGTTCATATCAATGATTTTCGTGGTAAGATGACTCGGTGACTCAGTACCTTTACATTAGATAATACACATTCAAATGCATACTGTACTGACAGAAAGCAAAATTTCCAAAATTACTGTATTTCATTTCCTGGTGGTGTGTTCATGAAGCACCAATGTGAAAAATATCTTCTGGCAGTTCTGACAGTGGTCCCAGCAGGTACACTCAAAGCTGAAAACACTACAGAAAAATATCTGAGGGATGTTTTTAAGAGTAGTCTCTAGTTTTCTGACAACACGTATGGAGTCAGGGCTGGACCACAGGTTCAAGGTACATCTGGGAAAGAGGACTGAAAACAGGGCTGGAAACAAAGCTGCCTATAGGGTGGTCCCAAGTCCACCCATCAAATCCAGACCATTAGCCAGGGCAGTAGGGGAGAGGACCAGGAACACAAATTAAACAGGGCCCTGGTCCATCTAGAGCAGTGCCGGGGCAGGGGCTGATGGTCCCAGGCTGGGCTGAAATGAGGTCCTGGTTCATAGGCGGGGGGGAGGAGGCCCCAGGAGAGGCTAGGCAGGGACAGCAAGGACTGGTTGTGCCCACAGGGGTCAGATATTGTCTCAGTGGTCTAGTGCAGGAGATTCAGTAAGATAGTAAAAGACCTTGCAGACATATAAGGCTGTTAAGATAAGCCTAGTGATGTACAAAAGAATGTCTTTCATTTTATTAAGAGTAACAATTAGTTCCCAGCCGGGATGGCCTACAACTTTTCTGCTTTTCATAAAATAGTTATTACCCAGTAAACGCCCATTCTCAAACGTTATTTAAAATGTCATATTAATAATGAATTACCTCATTTTCATTTTAATAAAATTGTGTATCTTTTAGTCAGACAGAGAATCCATGAAGAAGTAATAAAATATCTTGCCTTTGTAAAGGATTTGCGGTCAGGCTGTCTCAGAGGCTGGTATTGAAGTCTAGAAGATAGGACAATCAACTGCTGGTGCAGTTCACCACAAGGTGCCATTGAATGACATGGCAACTACAAGGTGGCATATCTTCCTAGGTGGAACTGGTTTTTTATTCAAAAAACTGCTACACTGGCATTAACTGAACTTTATTGTTGGTGAATTTGTTTTTGCCTTACATCCTTTTACACCAGGACTAAAGCATTTAGGAAGTCAACATTACTAACTTTGCTCTGCAACATCTGTTCTGAGGCAGAAAACCAGACTTCCACAGCTGTGACTATGGCACCTTCCTCCAGAGCTAAATTCACATAAAAGAAGTAAATTAAAAGAAAATATGGAGTCAGTCATCTCTGTGAGGAAATATAAAAATGTTTCCTAGCAGTAAGGTAGTAGTGGACATGAAAAAGGAAGAGATGACTCTGACTGATTTGCTTACTTAGAGATCTTACTTTGTATTTTGATTTACACTGAAGATTTTCCTTCAGTGGTGAAATAGATATATTACTAGTGAATTCAGTGAAGTTGTTTCTATTGCTGCAATGTTAATTCAGCTCCACATAATGTTTATAGCATGTCTGTGGTTTTACTGGGGATAGTAAAGGGCCTTTTGTGGTTGCGCTGTGCCACATGCGTAATGAGTAAAGATAACTGAAACAGAGGATGTACATGAACACCGTGAATTTTATCCTTTTCTGGGCTACAGACTAGTTGTCTCAAACTTTAAAAGCATTGGTGTGGTGATTATGCCTATTGATGATGTAACGGAAGAACAGAGTGTCTCTTCCTCCAAAAGAAACCCTCCTAATCTAAAGAGAGAAAATCACTGAATTATAAAGGAAAAAATAAAACAGAAGTAAATTATATTGTCTCCTGCTGTACTTGTTTTCCTGAATTAAAATGCTGACCAGGTGGTCCCCAGAATTAGGAGATATGTCATTTGAGTAACAACCTCATTAGTTTTAAGTCTGAAAAAAGTAGATAATTAAAGTGACCTCACCACAAAGGGACACTAATGGAGTCCAAGAACTACAGTACAGGAGCAGAGTCAGAAAAGTGATGCATAAGGTCTTGATCATTTTTAAGGTCTTTTATAAGGTCTCCTGTGCTTTTAATGCTTCCAAATGATTTCAATGGGATTTATCATGGAGTAAGAATCTATAAAATACAGTTACAACCATCACAGTCTAGATAGCATAGATCAAAGCCTGACTGTGAGTAGACCTGTGCAAATGCTCATAGATGAGAGACTGAGTGCAGTATCACTCTGCCTCTTTGTCTCACCTTTTCCACCTGGGAACCCTGTGCAAGGCCATGCCATAGTATGAGTCTTCATTTCCTCGTTTAGCAATTAGAAAGATTTGATCATAAGAAAAGGATCAACATCTTTCAGTCAGCCAGTGGGGACAATCTAGGGATTTGGAGAGTGGAAAAGTAGAACACTTGTCAACAATTTGATTTTAAAAACACTTATGATTGGAAAGTGGTATTTTCTTTGTAGAAAACTGGAAAAAGTATTTTGAGATATATAAATACATGCATTAGCTCAAGTAAGGCCAGTTTTGATCTTGGTTTCATGTGCAATAATAAACACAGCCATTCCCATCTGATCCTCTCTCTTCAGTCAAGAAAAGGTGAATGTTGACTACAGTCTTAAGAAGTGTTTTCTATGCAGAGAAAGAACCCATCAGTTCACCTTTCAAGGTGGACCGCCAAGAAGATGAATGCTACATAAAATTGTTTCCCAACAAAAAGTTCACCAAAAAAAGCAAGAGACTGTGCTTCTCCTGAACATGGGAAGCCAAAAGGAAGCCACTGAGCTGGGACTCTGCAACCCTCCCCCACTAACTACATGATCCAATTTAAAGCCTAGTTATTGCTTAGTGTAACTTTTAGAGGAAGCAAGGCCAAGGTGTCTGAAAGACAGCCTCATGCTCCTGGAACCTGCTGGGACGTGTCATTTAGCAGTGTTGTGGGCATTTGGCACAAGAAGCACAAGACGGAACATTTTCTATGGTTGGATCTAAAGATCAGAAATCTCATCCTGTACCCAAGGAGACCTGGAAGCAGTCTGCCCAGACCACTAGTTAACTGCCCTAAAAGATTTTTAACCAAAATGATGCCAAGAAATCAGTACCACAGAGTAAGTCAAACTGGAGATGAAGCACTGTTTTCTGCAATTCATATGCAGAGAAACTGTAGATCTCTGGAAGGAAACAAATTAGAAATTCAGATAAAATTATTACCTGTGATAGCAGAAGACATGTCTGGTTTGTTGTTTATCTATTTAGGGTTCTAGGTGGGCATTGTTTTCCACAAAATAAAAAGAAAATAATTCGGTATACTTACAAAAACATGTAGATGAATAATTCACTTCAGTCCATCAGGTTTATCAGTATCTGCTTACCTGAAAAAGAATAGAGGTAAGGAAATTTCCAGACTTAATGATTTTATGCAGCTTCTTCCATTTTTCGGTCTACATTTTCTTAAGTGTCAAAACAAAAACATACTCATTTCTTGAAAAGAAACGATGAAGTGATTTCCCAAGGTTTTTGTGGGGCTTTGGCATACAGACCATGATCTCCAATTTCAATAACAAGTTGCTACATTAAGTGAAATCACAGTACCTATATTAGCCCATCTAGCATCAGGCTGATTTATAATACCTGTCTAGCCAGAAACCTGAAGTATTTGCTGGAAATACAGCTAAGCTGCATTTAATTCCACTATTAAAAAACATGGTTAAGGGTCTTTGTGTCTTCATGTATTCCACGTGCTTAGTGTTACTGTGGTCTCTTCTGCCATGGTGTAAATTGCACCTTTCCCTCAAAGCGGGGACTTCTGCACCATCTCTATTTTTTCCCAAGCAATTTGAGTGTGTCTGAAACCGTTAACTAGCCAACAGCAAGGATTTTTCGTCCCACTCTTCTAAATTGTCTACCCTATCATTAGGAATAAACCTCAGAGAAATTGTGCCCACTATGCAAGAGGCTGCATTTTCATCTTTGTGAAAGTGAAATGAGTGAAGGTGCAACGCAAAGGCAAGATTAATCCATGCTGTAGCCCCAGCCCATTGTCACTGTACTATAACCTTGAGCAGGTTAGTGGGATGTGCAAACATGTTCATACCTTAGGTACAAATGATAATGTTTTGAACTACTTTGATCCACTGATTTACAGGTGTTCAGCAAACATTAATTACAGCCCAACTCTCAGATAGGCTGTGAGCACACTTCTATCTGACAGTCCCTTACCGACTTCAAGGGGATCTTTATCCAAATAAAAAGAGCATATTCAAACCTATTTCTATTGTATGTCTACCAGAGTAAGGAAACTGCGCTTCAAGAAAGTGCAATGTGGTCACTCTCCATGAAAGTCAGGACAACAAATTGTGTTGCCAGCTTCAGTAATGTAACCTGGGACAGCTCTAGATACATATATTAGCAGAAGTAAATAGAGTTTGCACAGTGTAAGATCCAGACAATGCTTACACATACTGTTAGACACCTTAACCTTTTTGTTTATTTGCTTTTTGGGTTTTTTAAACTTGGGCTTTGAATTTGGAAAGCCTTGTCCTAAACATACAGCCACAATCCACTTTACCGTGTTTTGGAATTCGACTGATGGCAACAGGATTATACTGACAGCTAACAGGAGGATGCAATCCAGCACCTATGCATTGTAAATAGCTTGAAAGTGGCCATGCAGTTCTGAGGATTTTGGGAAGCTGGCCGGTAACTGCTAAGCTTTTTATTACAAGAGGATGTCTTTTTTAAAATGATGGAAAGAATACAAGCTTTCATTAATTGCTCCCAATGCAGAAGGTGAAGATATTTGTCTCTCTATATTTAGGAAGTAAGATGCAAGCCTTTCTTTCTCAATCAATGTTTGCAAATCCTAATCAAGCTGATGATAGCAGATTTATAGATGTCATGTCATATATTATTACAAGCCTTCACACCAAGGAATAGGCAAACGTCTATATTTTCAGTGGGATGATGCACTAGTGCTAAGCACATTAAATTTGCACAACTGTGGAAATGTGGAAATTTGGCAGAACAATCAAAAATTATATTCTATAAATAACAGAATGTCAAAAAAGCTAGTTCAACCTACTGTAGACAAAACTCCTTTGATAAGATATCGTGTGTTGACCCCAACTCTCAACAGCAAATCACACAGTCATTGAGCAAAATACTGAAATATATATAGATATAGGAGGTGAAATCTAATGCTGTAAAAAAGTAAAGTCAGTAAAGAACTGTGAGCCAAAGTTATGATCCATATTTTTTGATGAAATGGACTTTTTACTATTTACTTTCATGTTTTGCAAATATTCAGAATCACTTAGTCCAAGAGCTGGTAAGTATTCCTATGTGAGTGCCTTGTACCAGAACTCTTTGCTCCATCCAGCACACTTGCCATGCAGCAGAGCATTTAATCTTTTACATAGTTCATCTGTAAGAGTAATCCTTCTGATATACTAATCATACACTTTGAAGTTACAAATATGACCCATCCCAAGGAACTACTCAGATGTGGCAAGTTGCACAGATGTTTAAGTCTGCCTGTGGTTGTATCTGCATGCCATTGTGAAGCCTGTACATATCATTAATCAAATCATGCAACAATGGGACCAGATTTTCAAAATAGCTCAACTTTTTTAAACAAGGCCAGAGTTTTAAAGAGATTTCAAGTATTCCCACTGTGAGATTTTGAGCCAGATTATGAAAAAATCGTACAGTACAGTAGGACCCTTGTAAAGCTCTAACCACTTACTTCAGAGCCCAGGTAATTGTGAAGATCCTCCTTGAAAACCTGGCACAAAAGTGAAGACTCATCACTTCTGAAAATCTGTTCTGTAAGAGCAAGCATTCTTTAATACAGCAGAGTAAAATGTATTGAGATATATTGTGACCTAATACTAGTTCATTTTGCAAATTATCAGGGAAAGTGCATCCTGGCAACGTAATCTGATATATAAATCGCTTGATATGTGCAATGCAAAAACTGCATAGATCCACTGTGAATCTGCATCAGACACTCTTTAGAGACAAGAACAAACATTTTGGGGAGTATTCTGCAAAATTATGTAAATGCTCCAATAGGTAAGTATGTTACTGCTTCTCCAATATGGTCCTGAGTAAATGTTTGTAGATCTTTTTTGTTTCTTTGCTGTGCTTCCCTCATTTGAAATAGCTTCCATCCCCGAATGTAGTTTCAGTCAGGTGCTAAAATGTCATATCTAGTTTCATTTTTGTATTATCATTTCATATTCAAGTTGGTTTTGGGGAGGACTTCGGAGATTTTTTGAGTCAAGCACTTGACAATGTTTTCATTTCTGCAATATGTGAAAGCTTTCTCAGGTGCAAGAGAAAAAAAAGAATAAAAACCTTTTTCCATTCTAAAATTGTCCATCTTCTTTGCCTTCTCAGATGCTTTTTAGGAGTTTTCAGGATACACTACTTCATACCACAAATATTATATGAATTCCATCCTCATATGAAGCATAGTCCTTCAAAGGCATAAAAGTCAACCTTGTTGATTATGTCCACACTTGTATTTTCTAAAGGAGAGCTGAAATATTTCTCTATCTCAAAAGCAAGGGAAATATGTATCACAAAAAGATCTCCCTCGTTAGTTCTATACTCACAAACCTCCACTTTGATTGGCAACTACTCCTATCATTGTTTTATTTATGAAAAAACTTAAAAATCCAATGCTAAATTCAATGATGAACAACTATAGTCAAGTGAAAATACAGACCAGTCATAAGACTATTACTTATTAAGGAGAAATAATATGCAAGGAATGCATTCTTTGATAAAAGACCTTAAGTAGAGTGCTATATGTATTGCTGGATTATAGTAGCTAGAATTCTAAATCATAAGTCCCTCATTGTTTCATAACACACAGGAAAAAACCATTTCTTTGATTAATAGATAGATGGGGATGCATGTCCCTTTTTTAATACACAGAGACATGATTCTCTTTTTAAACTATGCTTGCCATACAGGATCAAAAAGTAGGATACAAAAGCAGAAAGGAATAAGAATATTTTTAAAGTTCATTCATTCCTGAAGCAAACTAGGATTGCATTTACCCTCTATTCTTCCTTTTTCTTTTAAATGCATTTGTTGCTGATGAAATGAACCAGACCAACAGAACAAAAAACAGAACTCCATAGTCACCCATCGCACAGGCAATTCAAACTTGACTCCACTGTTCAAACAACATACCTGAACCTCATCCTTAGAGGACCATTTCTGAGCTAAAGTGAAAGCTTCGGTTTCAACTGGTGGCCTTTCTGAGGCTGACAATAGCCGTAGCAACTTGCTTCCATAACGTCTGTGTCATACAGGCTTATAGAATAATGTTCAAGCAAATCAGCTTTGTACTTTTCACCCTGTTTGACTGCATTATGACTGATGTTCTCAAACTACATTTAAACATGGCTCCTAAATTCTGGTGTAAGGCCCATACTAAATCACCACTATGCAAGATGATGACACTGGTTACTGCCCTGGATACATTTCAACTCACTGATTTCTAATTCAGAGGGTGAGACTTTGGGAATCTCTTCTCATGATGAATTTGTAGGGTACTTAAAGCATAGGGCTATAGGCACCAGGATAATTTGTCTCAAAAAGGAGTAAAATGCAGTGAGATTAATCCACTCTTCTATATAGACCAAAGGAGCAGGAAAGAGGGGACAGGAAATCTGTTCCATTCTTTTGTCCCTTCAGAAAGTCCAAGTTGAGGGAATTGCCTTTTAAGATGGAAAAGTTCAGATTACTCAAAGCTGTTTTTCCTTTGGTGGGGATTCTTTTGAAACTCCAAGATGCTCTGTATTTTTATTCTGTATCTCATCTCTTAATTTCTATTTCCCTTCACTTCTCTTTTGCAGGAACCCAGTCCAGGTAGTTCCCTGTGTCTTAGTACTGTCCAAGAAAGATGCTAAAAATAAGGTACTACTTAGTGCCCAGTCAGAAGTTGAGCATCAGTGATAATCATGTAAGTAGCGTTCAACAGCCCACCATTTCTCTTGACTATTGTGTATAAAATCACTTTACACTGATTGAGTTTCATACTTAACAGGTTGCTCAAAGATCTAGCATAAGCCAAACTCTGAAGCTGTCGTAGCTGGGCCCTCAAGTTCCCTCTTTCCCTGTCTTGCTAAACACCCCCACTACATAAAATATTCTGAATACACTTGCGTTAGATATAGTCTGCTCACATGACAGTTGGGCACTAAAGCATGCAGATCTCTTGCATAAGGAGTCAAGAGATTCATGAAGAATGTTATATCCTTGTTTCCACCTAGGCAGAACAGAAACCTTAATACATAGGGTGTTCCTAACAAGCACATTTTTCTGAGTTAGGTATCTCTTAGTCTTTCCTCTGAAAGCTGTACATTTGTACAGTATTGCTCTGTTGAAGCATGGGCCCTGATTGCCAGCTTTCCTCTTCTTCTTGTTCCTCTGCACTCTTTGTGATGGAGTGCAGCCACAGCTGCAAAACAGAACTTCTCTGTTGGTAACCTCCTTTCAGTTATACTTTGAGACTCACAGTCTCTCCTCAGCAGATGTTTGTCCATCTGGCTACAACTCCACCTGAAACTGGCTTTCCTAGTTGTGAATTGTTGTACTAAGGCTTGCCCTTTTACTTGAATACCATAATTAGCCTAGGGAGCTGCTGGTTTGTTCCCCACAGGATTTCTTTACAAGTCTAAAACTTCCATTCACTGAGGGGCAAAGAGCATCAGATGGGCTATGGAAAAACTGCACTGCTCATGGAGCAGTATTTGGGTATTCTCACAACCCCAGGTTTGGGTGACTGATTTTTCTTCGGTGCTACCACAATTGTACTTGAAAAGCAGAATAATTTTGTTATGAGAGGATATTGGAAAAGGGGGTGGGGGAGGGGGGAGGGGCAGGGAAGGGGAAATGGAAATTTTGCAGATTAGACTGAAAGTTCAAGCCCTGAGACATTAAAATACCAAAACAGGAACATTAAAAAGGTATTACTTGCATCCAGTTGACTTTCACAGGAGCTAGGTGGCTCTGTGTGTGGTAAAATTGATTTTATTTTCTGATCTTTTTTTCTCCAAATGAAAAATATTTAACATTCCTTGTTTAAAAGGGATTGGGGAACCACTATAAGTTGAAAAGGTCTTAAGTTTCACAAGACAAAAAACATGTAATCTGAACCTCCTCACCCCACTGGATTCCCCATCTCTAAAGTAATTTGAACAGAGATGGCCCCAGAAGTTCAGAAGTTTAGGAAAGGAAAAATAATCATTTCATTCTGAGTAGAAAGCCATGTTGTATATATGAAATAAATTAGACTAAAAGTGCCAGGACCTCAAATTTGAAAGCATGAGAAAAATCTCTTCACTTCAATGGGAACAGGAGGCTATTTTTTCAGGCAGAGAATAAATTCAGAGTAGATTACTGAAGACTTATCCACAGCTAGAGTAAACCAGGCACTCAAAATGATGCAAAAACCAGAAGTAAAGCTGAAGAAAATGTTGAAATGTATATATACTGTGAATATCCTCAGTGTAATAATTAACTAGAGTAGTATGAATTTCAGCCTTTTTTATTATTTGCATATTAAAATGACCTAAGGAAAGGGTTTTCTTTATAGTCACATTACTGAATAGTAGCTTAATTTCTTTTTCTTTCTTATATTGTAAGCTAGATCCTAAAGCAAGCATTTTAACTTTTTAAAGCTGCGATAACTGAAGAGTAAAAGGTTTAGGAAATATATACTTTCACACCACCTTTGAGTATAGAACTGATTCTCGTGATACAATTGCCAATGCCAGGAAATAGGTCTACAGCAGTTTGAATATAAGGTTCTGATTTTGCAGTAGAAGTTGTGTGAACATAGGTGGCAGTCATATAAAGTTTCCTGAAGGAGTGGTCCACCATGAACCCAAAAATTCAGGTTTGTTTTGTTCTGCTTAGCACAAAGCCATATTTGAACAGAACATTTTATGTGGATATGTAAATACAATGCTATAAGAAAGAAAAAAATATTTATGCCTGGTTTAGTAAATTGGCTGGGAAAAATGCTTCACTTAAAAGAATCAAATTAAAATTATTAGACCACATACACTGAATGAAGATTCAACTGCAGTGATCTTGGCAGGATTGCAAGTATCCAGCACAATCTGTTATATGGCCATTTGCCTTTTATATTTTATAGGTCAACCTGACACAGGGAATATAGGAGAAGATAATTTTATTAAGAAGCAGCCATTCTCCTATGGAAGCATCTGTCTTTGCAGGTAAGCTATCAATCCATGCAATACAGATTGTAAGTTTCAGAAGTGGAATAGGAAAATCAGCAGGGAATGAGCAAGAGATATTAAGTTTCAGTTTAGAAAAATATTCACAGCTCAAATACTTGTAACTTAAAAACAACTGAAGCTCCTTTATTTCTTTCTAGCATCCAAAACAGGTGTTGGCTCCCTTCCTATATGCTTTGTACAATCCACTCTTTTTTCTCATGGTGGGGAAAGCCCAGAGTAATCAGAAATTTCAAAGTAGCAGAGGGTTTGTTTAAATTAAGCGGTCCCAAGTGATCTAATAATTCTCTGGGGAAAAAAAAAGAAAGATAATTTAAAACTTAAAATAAGGTAGAAAGAAATGTTGAGAAGAAAAGGAGTGTAAGAATTTAATCAAAGAGATAGGTACAAATCAGAAGAGAGGAAAAACAAGAGTCTTAATGTTTGATCTGTTACTTTGTTCTGATCATACCTCACATTCAGATCTCATTTTACATTCAAGCTTCACAATTCAGGCTATTCCTAAAGCAATATTTCGTTTTGTTCCCTGAAATGCATTACCTATATTCTCATGCGCACAAACCAGGAAGAGACTAGAGTACATTTCAGGAAAAAAAATCACGCCTGCTACCTTTTCTTGTCATTCTAGATGTTTAGCATTTCTTTCTTGAAATATATTTCACCTATATGTACTGTAATTAATTTTTTCCAAACACGTGATTGTAAATTTTCACTTCTCAGTTGGCTCGAATTTCATCCACATTCCTGTTTCTAGCCAGAGGAGAGAGAAATACACCTGAAAAGTGATACAAAGGGCTTAAATAAGGTAGTTAGGAAGCTACTTAGAGCCTGCCAAAAGAAAACATTAAGCTTGTGATTTAAGGTGGAATTCTGACACTCTGTAAATTGTATAAGATCCTTCAGCAGGTCTCACTTTTATAGATGTTTGATAGTGGTAAATATGATTTAATAAAACATCACAACTTTGTCTACATATTTATTAATTTATTTGTTATCTAAAGGAAAATATCTCCTGTCTTCTGAAAGTAAGAGTTTCTCTAAAGCTGCAGAAAACTTCTTAGTGCCACAGCCAAAAACCACATCCTGTATGTTTCAGAAAATGTGGCGGATGAGTGTTAATAAACTGGAAAGCACTGAAATGCAGATTAAACTGTAGCTAAAATACAGTGTTAAAAATAACAATTAAAGCCATAATTGGAGGAAGGAGGTAAGATACCTGAAAGTATGAACATCTGTAAAGTAGGAAAAATCTATAAATTATTTCTAATCTTGTACTAGATGCTGCATCTATCTGTTGCTGGTGTTGGAAGAACACAGTGAAATAGTAAGTTTATAAGGAAAACAATGCATACAAATGTATTGATCTTTCTAGGTAGCTAGGACTTTAAGAAGTCTATAATTTGGAAGAACCTGATGTCCGAGCCCGAACAGCATCCTGAATTTATGGTGCAAGAGAAATAAATCATTAGGGTCTCTTATGTCTCATTATCTGTGATACTGAGTAGGTTACACTTACGGTAGGTCCCTCTTATGTCATGATGTTTGAAAGAAAAAACTCTCAAAGACCAAGAATTTGACCAGAGTACAATACCATGGTATGCAGGGAAACAGCAAATTAAAACAAAAAGATCTTCATATATATATTAAGGCATAGAAATTTAATATTACATATTAATATGTAAATATTACATATTTACAATATGCCTCTTAAGGTGCATCTGCAGGAACATACAGAGGCACATGCATGATTGCCAGCCTCCATGACACCTGGATGAGAGTTAATACAGCTTCATGGCTTTTGGTGTAGTGATAAACTACTTCTCAGCAAGGCCTGACATGCTTTTCAAACTAGAGTTGGCAGGAGCAGGGCAGCAGAGCTTGTTCATTTCCATCTGTGCCTGCCAGCATAGGCACTCTCTTCACAGGCACTTCTTCCTACCAGCTTTTGAAATCAGTAAGACTAAAGCATCCTTGCATACCTGCTGGATTTCAGCACCCAGACGGAGACCTCAGCTTTCCAAAAGCAATGTATGAACAAAAAATAGGCAAATAGACATAGGAACCAAGTTTTAAAGAGGTGTTTCCTTTCTGTCCAAAGCAACATTGTTCAGTCAACAGTTTTTGGCAACCAATCTCTAGCCTTGGCAAGGAGGCTTTATACTGACAGCTTCAGCTTACATGAACCACGTGTACCTGCCAAAAGCTTTTAGGCAAGACCTAGATTTGCATTGCTTTAAATATTATATGTAACTCCAGGACTTTACATATATTTTCTTAGTTTACTTGAATCTGAAAAAGGGAAAAAGAAGAGAAAATTATATCAAGCCAAATAAAAAGAGGAACAGTATGAGACTCCAGTATTTTCTGAGGTCAGACTGAGATCCCAGAAGACTTTTACTTGTCTTTTTTCTCACACATAGATTTGTGAGTCACCCCTAAAAGTCTTCCCAGTACAAACTTTTCCAACCCAGATGAGAAAACTGGATATAATTTCCAGAAAGTTTTCATATCTGCTTCAATTTTTCTCCAGTAGAAGACACTACTAGAAGTGTTTTCTCTCCCTCCAAGGGAGAAGAAGCAAGAGAAGAGAAACAGACACTACAGGACTACATCTACTCCCAGGGAAAAAGGGCAGTCCAAAATGCTGTGAGGCTTCAAGTAGCAAGAGAGCAAAGCTAAAAATGTAATAGCCAAAAAAAAAGGTAAGCTTATTTCACATTACCTTTTTAGCTGTGAGGCATCCTGTTGTGAGCAGAAAGACTGACTGTACCTCTCTGAACATGGGGGTGAATGGAGTGACAGTTGCTATATCCACTGCACAGGGTAAGAAGCTGTTAATGAGCTCCTTCTTCTCCCGATCAAAAGGTGGACTGGCTAACAATGACCAGGATACCAGCCTGAATCAGATTGTGCCAATGACTCTGTAAGTCTGTGAGCAGGCAGAGACAGAAGACTGGGGTCAAGCCTTTACTGCACAGCAAGCATGGTGCCAAAATACAAGCAAACTGCAAAGCCTAAGCAGCGCTGGCACAGCCATGCTGTTCTCAGGACCTGAGTGGCTGCCTCTGTACTGCCCTCCGTTACGCTCTGGAAAGGTGCCTGCATGAAGATGATGAAAGTACCTGAGCTAATTAGTTTGAATTACAGCTTCGATATACTGGTTTGCAACAAGTATTCTTACAGCTTACCTCCAGTCTATGCATCCCTAGAGCTCTACCCCTTTAATGTTTCCTGTAGGACTTACATTTTATAACTGGTGTTTCTAGAGCTTGTTTGAGTAAGAAGGAGAAGAAGAGAATAGGTCCTTTTTTCTCAGAATAAATATTCTTAGGTTTACAGTAGAAAACAGGTCGTTTTTGCTGAAAGCTACAGCATGCTGCTATCATACGTCCTTATAACATCAGTTTTATGGTATTATTTTTATATATTTCAGGCAATTTTCCCTTTGCCACAGACTGTGAAAGAATGAAAATGTAATGACCATTCAGTTATTAGGCTTTAAAATAAAAGAGATTTCTGAAGTTCATAATAAAGGCTAATTCCTGTTGCCACAGAAATAGAATGAACTTTTCACATTTTTAAAAAAAGTATCCGGTTCTATGAGGAACTGTCCAAAAGCTGCAAGTTCCTTAAAAACCATAGAGCTGAATGCCTAAAACTCTAACACAGAAGCAGAAGTAAAATCAGCTGATGCTTATCTATCCCACAAGCAGCTCTCATCACATGCTTATTTCCACTTTTTTAAATGAAGACCAATGCAAATTAGGGCTTTTAAGCCATGGTTATCACTTCATCTATTACAAGGTAAAATTTCCCTCCCTCTACAGCGTAGCTCTCTTGTGTTTGCTTAGTTACTTTAGTAGGAGCCAGAATTGATTTTTTTTTTCCTTAACTGGTAGAAGAAATTATTGCAAGTGATTTTATTTTGTGGTGTACGTCAATTTCTGGAACATGCAAATGCCAAACACAGGCACATTTCTTGTCAGTGCCTCTGCTTTGGTAGCGTAGCTTTCTTCACAGTTCACATCTATACCTACTGTTCATGCTAAGCAAAGATTTGCACCAGCCTCTACTTCTAGCTGATCAACATCCCTTACGAAAACAAAGTTCACTAACCCATAGCAGGCGGAGATCCTTAAGGGAAGAGTTCATTTAATATGCTGTTAGCTGCCTAAATGTTACAGGCCTCATTTAAGCTCCACATCAAAACTCCTAAGGCCTCTCTTGTCACTTGAAGAAAGAGGGCAATTCACACCATCTTAAAATAGGTAGACTGAGTCTTCTTTCCAAAGTCCCTTTTTTCCTTGACTACGGAGGGATCACAGTCAACCAGCTGAGAAGGAAATACACACAGAATTTTTAAAGGATGTGTTAACAAGTAGTTCCCACTGCAAAAAACAGTTTTCAGTCTATTAACTTAGGAGATTCTTCTGAATAACCCAGTCATTCTTGCTTTTACTTAGCACAGGATTATGTAAATATAATTTGCCTGTTGTTTTACTGAACTGCTTTGGTGTATGGCTGGGCAAACAGTTCAGGACTAGAAAGCTGTGCCCGCCTGAACACAACAAATGCAAATAACATGCTTCAAACTGAAGTTGAACACTTACCCGTTTAACTCCTTCCAGATAAAACCACAGAGACCGTGGGGAGGAAAGAGCTTTAACATGCAATGCAACAAAAAGAACCACAGGAATCCTCTAAAGCTACTTAAAATTCTTTCAATATGAAAAAAAGTTTGAAGAAAATACCTCCTGAAATATTTCTAAAGCTCTTCAGATATTTGTTATTATACTCCATACAGTCTTACCTAAGTTCAAAAAGCCTCTGATGGAAGTCTACAACTATAAACAAGGGTATCTTAGAAAAATCCAGGTAGGCACTACTGCCTTTTCACCAGAGCACAATGAGCACAAGCTGCCTGGAAAAAAAAGAAAGATTTCACTTCGGCCCTGTTCAGGTAACAGCTGTAAATCATATGAGGCAGCCACACAGAGGGAGAAATGCAAGAGTAATTGCTAGTGAAGTGTATATGTCTGTGTTAAAGAATGTCTAAACTAGTGCTGATTCTTTGATTTTATTGAAAACTCTCTTGTTGCAGGGCATGGTTCTGTTCTGGCAAGCAACAGTGAAGAAATCATACTGCTTAGCTCCAAGATTATTGTTTGCTTTTGAGCTTTTCTTTCCTTTTCACTTTGCTATAAAACTAAAAATGTTTGTTTCACATACAAATATAAATATAGGTTGTCAGTGTAAGGGAGCTGAAGGTTTCTGGTAGGAGAACATAAGGGGCACTCAGCCCCTGTTAAATACACTGGAGCACTGCAACACTTAACACGAACACAACTAACATGACATTAGGATAATATTTTAATCCAAGATTATTTTGATTTAACTTGCTGAAGCCATGGCTGATGTTTCAAAAGTCTTCAAACCAACAACATAAATGAAGAGAGCAGTATTAATTTTGAATGTGACAAAAATAACTCTGCTTGGTGGGGAGCAGGGGTGGGGATGACAGAACACAAAAAGGTATTACAAGTAACTATTCTGATTTTAACAACAGGCTTATCTATAGATGTATGAGTTTGGGTATAATAGCTAAACAACAATTTCCAAGCAAGCTTTTAGTTTGGCCATAATAAAATGTGATTTGTTCTTTTATTCGCAAAGGAGAGGAATTACTACTCACTGCTAAAAGAGAATGATATATTATCCTTTGGAAGCCTGTACCTAAATTATACAGTTTTGTATCATGTATGGATTTCAGTGAAGCTGCCACGGTCAACTGGACTACCGTTCTACATCTCAAGTGCTTTTCTACTCTAGTATCATTGCATTAATTACCTGGTTTCTGAAAGAAGAAAAGGGTCTTTCAGGAGAAACAAAGCTACATTCATAAATCTTTGTAATATTACATGCTACTAGAAGCTGTATTCTCATTTTGGCTGTGATAATACAAAGCCAGAACGATTTCCCTGACTTCAGTACAGTTGCACTACACTTAATGTGGTGTTTCTGAGCATGGAAATGCATAATAAAAGCTTTAGACACAGCCTGAAAAGTTTATAGACAGAAAAGAACTTAGAGAAGACACTTGGCTGGTCACAGTTTAAAATTAAATAATACTGAAAAAGAGAGCTATTACACTTGTTACTCTGATTATGGCAAGTATCTGTTGGAGTTCTGAAAGAATCTCAGGAATATGGTCTGTGTTGCAAGGGAACATTTTTCCTTTAGCAATCTAACAAATGGTGTCTCTCAGCTACTGCCAGCATCATTACATACCCTCCTGAAACGACATGATCTCATTGTAAAGAGCTTAGATTTGGCACAAAAAGCATACAGACCTCATGGTTCTTGTCCCTGTTCTGTCACTGCATTTTATTCAATGACTTCTTCACATACACAGGGAATCCTTCCATTCAGAAGCATAAACCAGGATGGGATTAGTGGTTGCTCATTTAATCAGTGAACTGGCCATTGTAAATCCTGTTTTGGTCATCTAAGTTTTGCCAGTCACCAGTAAGTGAATGGATACTTTAAAAGGCAGATGTGGCAATGAGACTCACTTCAGCTAAGTTATAAATTATCCTTAAGTTGCTCATGTAAGCTAGCTATAAACTAAACCAACATTTAATGATCTTGGCCAGAATGAAAAAAAGTAGATTCATCAAGGTCACAGTGCAAATTAATAAGAGTAGAAATAGGCTAGTGGCCTGACAATTCAGTTATCTTTTCTCCCAGCAATGGTGTTCATTTTAACTGTCACAAGGCACAGCAAACAAGAGACAAAACTCCAAGTACCTGGAAAAGAAAAATTAGTCTGGGCTCATCATTTGCTATTTTACAAGAGGTCTGTTTGATTCTTCTTGCATGATCCACTAACGACCATTTCTGTGTAAAGATGAAGCAAGAGGAAAGTCTAAAAATCACTGCCTTGTAGAATCTGTGCTTTAACCAGTTATTTCCCCTCCAGAATAGAAGAACTTGTTCAGAACATATCAAAGAAATGAACCTCTTTGTTAAGAGCTCCTTCTTTTTGATGCTATGACCAAAACAGAACCTATCTGGCTTTTATATTGTCCTAACAGGCTCACTGCAAACTTGTAAAATATTCACAGGTACAACTGCAAGCAGACCAAGCCATCAGGATGTTCTGGACTTACCAGAACAGGTTGTTTGCTCATATGTAGCAGAACAGCTGATTGTATCTAAGGAGAGGCACTAAGGGACAGGTACTAAAGGAAATCTAGAGCCAGAAATTGAGTGTGCCCGTACAAACCTGCCATTCTACTCCCATAAATTGGCAGAAAAATAAAAGGCAATAGCATCTGTTAGGCAATAGATGATTTATAAACCACAGAATCTCTCACAGAGTCAGAAGTTTTAACAAAAGCAATAAAAGTGTCACCAACATACTTCCTGTATGTCAGCAAAAACATTAAAAAACATGTCCTAGTCTGATTATTTTCAAGTACTCCTACTCCTTGTAGTCTTCAGAGTTTGTTGTCTATTAAAGAAGTAAATTAATCATACATTTTTATTGAGACAATATTGTTTAATCCTTATGGAGCAGAGCAGATGGTTTGGAAAGTACCTGTCCATGGCAAAGTTAGTTATTTAGATTAATGGTTCCTCTCATTTCTTGTTGTCAGGCTTTGAGATTATAAGTGGATTGAAAACACGTTTTTGGCCAATAATTTATAGCACCTTTTGGCATTTCGCCTCTTGATTGTGTGAGCAGAAAAAAATTTGAAAGGATAGCCGCTTTTTTGCAACAGTGATTGTAAGAGAAAGAGAGATACATGCTTGATTTCCATTCATTCTAGTGCCTCTGTATCATTTTCAGTGCAGGACCAAGTGAACAGATCTAGCCACAGCTTTCTCCCAGAAGTCTGTTGTCTTTCTCTCAGAACTGGGCTACTGACATTATAAATTACGGATCCTGACGATCCTCTTTGATCATCTGGTCATGTAATGGCGAGTACCTTAGAGGCCTTGCTCAGATAAGGAACTGTCTGGCTGCAGGAGGGACCTTCTGCAGGTCAAGAATGTCTCACATACACTAATGACACAGCAGGGGAAAAGCTATGATGAAACTCAATAGTCTTTGAGGTTCTTAGGTATTTATATCACCTTGGGAATAGTAGGAAGTCTTCTTGCCTGAAATATAGCGCAATGAGCAACTCCAGGGAAGTGAAGGGCATCTTATTTGTTCAAATAAAGTCAGTAGTCATATTGGTGTTGTTCTCTGCAAGCCATTCTTTGATGTTTTCATGGCATAAAACCACAAAGAATAAACACTGTCAGTCTTCTCAAATGGAACAATCAACCATGCTGTCTTTCAGAGAAGTCTCTGAACAGGCACAAGTCACAAATAAGTATCATTTTATATGCTTCACTTTGCCTTAGTTGTTAAAAAGAAAATTCCTTAAAACTAAGACTTTGGTTTTGGAATAAATACACTTGGAAAAAAACTTTTATTTTTCCAACACATACAAGTTAAACAAGAGGTACAATAGAGAAAAAAACAGTACTAGCTAAGCTGAAAATCATACCAATGTGCTTAGAGCTCTTAAAATTGAATTAAATTATGCAAACTGGTATTTGCAAACCTCTCACACTCACAAAAAGTACCCCAAAGTTATAGTTCTTTTTAGTCCAAAAAGCTTCTGCGTTGAAATCTGCCAAATACGCTTCTGTGTTAATTTAACATTTAGTGTTTGTTTACATACTTCCCATCAAGAAAGAAAGAATCCCGCACATTAATGTAGTCCCGTGTCATTTTTTTCACTTGTTTTCTTAATATTTCCATGTTCTTAAAGATGACTGCAATGTAGGGTGATAAGTTCAATCACCAAATATAGCTGCAAAACTTTGCGGAGGCTGTCTCCTATTCCCCTCACAAAGGGATGACCTCCACATCTACCATTCCTTTCTACAGATGTTCTGCTGAAACCACGTTAATTAAAGATTTGACAACCAGTCTTCTAAGATATATGTTTTGTAAACTGTGTAATTCTGTTAATGAAAACCATGTAAAACAGTAATTCCAGTTCAAAAAACCAACGTCTATCAACTCTCCAAGACAAGAAATAAGGTTTTGTATTTCTGCATATTAGATTGCCCTCTCACTTCTGATTAAATGGATGGCAGTAATGCCATCAGAAGGTCTCACAACTGGCAATTTCTGAATAACTAGGGCTTTTCTACAAAACAGATGAAACTGATTACAAAAAAAAAAAAGATGATACTAATTATCTAGACTGACATTCCTAATGAATCCCAAGAAGACAAATTAGGGAGTAAAGTTATTCAGGGAAATGCCCATTAGCAACTGATTTTTTTTCTAAGTTAAGAAACTCAGAATTTAGCCTATTATTGGTGGAGGTCATGTTTGGAAAGAATTATATCAAAAGATATGAAATTTTAATCATGTAGTACATCTTAAGGCAGATCTAGTCTAAAACATAAGTAATTCCACTAAAATAATGACATTATACCTACATTAAATTCTGTTAAAATGGGGCAAGAGTCAGATCCTTAACCTGGGGATAGAAGATCTTTCTCTCTATTGGAGATTAGTGGCATTTCTGTTACATTCATGTTACATCTAGAGTAATGTTATCTCTGGTGAAACAGTAGGAGTGATTGTTATAGCAACAGGTGTTAATGTCATAAATCATAAGCTACTGATGTCTAAGAACTCAAGATAAAATTTTCAGCAAAAGTAGAGATCAAGGTATGAAATTGCTTAAAGTCATAATTAACAGGAGAAAAAAAAGCTTGCTGTGTGATTCCTCTTCTTCATCATGTGAGCTTTGGTCTACAGGCAGCTCTCTGAGTTTTGTGAACATTTCTTCTTAAGGAAATTGAATGTATCTTCCACATTTTCTGGCAAACAAACCACCCAGAGGCAGTGCTAAGAGACCAGACATCACTGAGTTCCTTAACAAGAAGGCAGGGATCTTCAAGACAGCAATATCTGTGACTTTTCTACAAAAAGGACAATGGCAATATTCAAATAAACCCCAGAGGTGAGAAATGCAGTCATTTATGCAAGCCAGCATTCATTTGGAGAAAGGAAGGAAGGAAAAGAGACTGAGCTCTAGGGCCCTGATAAACTCAGAAGACTTTAAGAGTAAAATAAAAGAAAGAGAAGGGGCAGGGGGAGGGGTGGGGGTGGGGGATGGGGATGAGAAGGGAAGGGAAGGGAAGGGAAGGGAAGGGAAGGGAAGGGAAGGGAAGGGAAGGGAAGGGAAGGGAAGGGAAGGGAGGGAAGGGAAGGGAAGGGAAGGGAAGGGAAGGGAAGGGAAGGGAAGGGAAGGGAAGGGAAGGGAAGGGAAGGGAAGGGAAGGGAAGGGAAGGGAGGGAAGGGAAGGGAAGGGAAGGGAAGGGAAGGGAAGGGAAGGGAAGGAAGGGAAGGGAGGGAAGGGAAGGGTAAGGGAAGGGAAGGGAAGGGAGAAGGGAAGGGAAGGGAAGGGAGGGAAGGGAAGGGAAGGGAAGGGAAGGGAAGGGAAGGGAAGGGAAGGGAAGGAAAGGAAAGGAAAGGAAAGGACAAGGAAAGGAAAGGAAAAGGAAATGGAAAGGAAAGGAAGGAAAGGAAAGGAAAGGAAAGGAAAGGAAGGAAAGGAAAGGAAAGGAAAGGAAAGGAAAGGAAAGGAAAGGAAAGGAAAGGAAAGGAAAGGAAAGGAAAGGAAAGGAAAGGAAAGGAAAGGAAAGGAAAGGAAAGGAAAGAAGGAAAGGAAAGGAAAGGAAAGGAAAGGAAAGGAAAGGAAAGGAAAAGGAAAGGAAAGGAAAGGAAGGAAAGGAAAGAAAGAAAGGAAAGGTTAACGTAACTGCACAAAGTCTGTGTTAAATGTTGCACATAAGAGGTGATGAGAGAAGAGAAATTTGTGCACAGTATTTTTGGATCTTGATGATAAATAATAGCTTATTTGAGTTTTATTTCAATTGGCTAAGGAGGAAGTTTTTATAATCATTTCAGCTTCATTATTGACTCAGTATCCTAGTTCAGGCATTTAATATCTTGTGACATATTGTTGTCATATGCTTCTATAAGTTACATTACAAAGAATGTAACAATGTGTGAGATTCATTGGTGCAGCCTATAGATATAAAAAAAAAAATAATAAAAAAAAAGAAGAAGATCTTATTTTGGCACATGCAAAATGCTTTTTTAATCCCTATCCTATTCCACTTCACCAGAATAACTATATATTTAGACTTATTTGCAGACACCATATTATCCTCCCCATGAAAACACAAAGTGCATGAACAACAAAAAAGCACTGACTAAAACATGGAGAAGGCTAAACAGGGAGAAGGCTGCATTTGTTGTCATGTTCTTGGATTATCTCCTCTAAATACCTGACTATTATAGTGGTACATCTGGGAGAGGGAAAGGGAGTTTTTACTATTACTTTTTTCTCCAAACACTTGGAACTTGCCTAGAAATGAACAATGACATACTGAAATATCTCAGAAAAAAAATCCAGAATAATTGTTTTTACTGTATCATTGGTTTTGCCTGGAAATAAAGTTTAGAAAAATTGTCCAATTCAAAAGCTTTACATCTCCTTGTCTGAACCAAAAACCCTATAGAACAACCCACCCTTTCCTCCACCCCCAAAAATACTTACCTTAAAAAAGCAAGAAAGGAGAATAGTTTGATTAGATACCTAGAAATATCAACAGAAGACCCTTGATAATACCAGAGACATAATTAGAAAAATACCCTCTTTCAGACTCCGGATTCTAAGCAAGTTGATTTCATGTTTACATCAAACATTTTTATTTTATAGACAAGAATGTCAAGCACTTTGGCTGTTACAGTGGAAGTTTGAGGATCACATCCTCAACAAATACCTATAAATTATACACAGATCAGTTGACTTCAAATGGGCCATGCCAATATCTGCATTTCAACGATGCAAACTCTATCCAGGTTAAGCTATGAGAATCCACACTGGCTCACTCCTTCCCTGCAGGGCCACCTCTTTGCCGCTTCTGAATGCACATTACCTCCCATCCACACCGGAAAAATAGAATGTATATTATTTGACTTGGGTCAGTTCCTACCCTCACTGAAAAAAAAAAACCGTTGTGAGACCAAGATTTCAACCTGTAAGCATTGCTTAGCTTTCTGCCTAGGTAGAGTGCCATACTAAGTACTGTGCCCACCAGCTGTCACTGCATTGGATCCAAGTATTAACCAGAACCACCTGATAAAATGACATTATTATGCTTTTCTTTGCACTTCGTCTTAGACTGCTCATTTGCCTTGTTCCCTATTTTTATTACATCTTCCACATTACACATGGAACTTCCCAGGCAACAAGTAAAGACTGCCCTGTGAATAGTATCCATCACGTTGTCTAACCTGCACAAGAGGTACAACCGCATATGTGATTTGCCCATACAATATACAAGGTATGCAACTGAATAAGAAGTAAGCTTGAATGGACACTGACAGCTAAAGACTATCTGAAAGCTATGGATGACCCTTCAGCATTTGCAGAAATCAGGCAACACTTTGACTTGACCTGGGCATCACTAGGAAGTTCTTGGAAACTGCTCAGGAAAGAGGCACTTCTGTTACTTTTTGAGTAGGTACAACCATCTCCTCTCTCCTAACCCTTATTACATTTAGCCAGCTCTACTGCACCCTGGTTTACGAATGTTTCATGGACTAAACCCAAATCCTGTTTGAGATTATTCTGACCAACTGAGGTTTCCAAGGCCACACACAGTCTGTCCATAAAAAAATACATGGATAAAAGCTGATTCGATGGCTGACACCTTCATGACAATTTGTGTAATCCTAGCCCTGATGTGTTACTGACAGTTCTTATGTTTAAAAGAATTTCCTTTTGACAGCAAGCTTTCAAATCTAGTGAAGAGCTGATTACAACAGTTTATCTTTCCTAATATTGGAAAAGAATTCTAAATAAAAGATAATAATTAAAGAGATGTTTTATTGCACAGGTTTAACAATGAAGCGGATACAAACCTGTAATGCCGACAGTGTAGGAGTTAATTAGATTCAGTCACAGGAAAAGATGAAATAACACGTAAAAAGAGCCCATTCTTCTACCTATTCCTTTATAGGAACCATAAGGGAATGAGAAGCTTACTCTATTGAGTGAGAGAAGGTTGTTAGAGGCCAAAGAACTTCCTGGAATTTCACCAGAGACAAGGAATCAAAAAAGGAGCTGTTAGGAGGATCTCTGTAGCAATAGTGAGCATAAAAGAAAAAGATCTGTGAAGACAAAGATAAGCTTCAACCAAATATTTCACTCTCAACTTTCTCACCAAAAGTTTTGTGCCACCAGCAATAGGGATGTTGAAGAAAATATACATATAAATATATATATTAAAAAAAAAAAGCTTTCATTCCTTAATGCTTTTCACATGAGAGCTTCCAGAATTATTCTCAGAGAGGATTTGCAGCCATACAGATGGAACTTCTTTTTCTTCTTCAGTCAACCAACAGTTGTAACACATAAAGTAGCAATTGGTAATTATATTTCTAACATCTTCAACCCTTTTAGTAGGCCAGGAAGGGTCCAAATAAGCATTTTTCAAATGTCTTTTTAGTGATAGATTACAAGAGAATTCCTTGCCTTTTTATGAGTTCTTTTTCATTGCATATCTCAGTGCTGTGCTAAATCTCCTGATACCTGCTTTTATGTTAGCTGTATGATTCGTTTAATCACTGCAGCTGAATTATCTTTCAAGATATCCTTCTCTGACATTGCTCCAAGATAAAATGTGTCATAGAGGCTGACACATACTATAGCAAATCTCTCAAAAATTGTTCAAACATCAGCTGCCCAGAACTTCTCAAGCACTTAAAATGCACTCACCAATTCTTCCAGTTGCCTATGGCAATTCATTCCTCCTTTCCCTTTCCCTGTAAACAATATGGCCCACTTCCAGATGTATTACCCAAGCATTTCTCAGTGGCCAGAGATATATTGGGTTTTTTTTGTTTAGAACAGTGACCGGAACATTGCTGTACCAGACTTCATTCTATCACCCACTCCATGAAACAAGACAAGGATATCCATTCACAAGGAGCCCATTGCTGGGAAGACTCACACACCCATTTACCTTTGCATATTGTAAGCCATCCCATTGACTTTTCTAGTGCTCTCATGCATCAAATCAAACACACGTTTAAAATCTTGCAGGATCAGGGTTTAAAAGATGAGTTTAGGCAGATGCAGAATACTATGACCTCCAGCTGTAATGGGGGTGGCAGAACAGATGTGTGTCCACTCTTCACCTGCCCCAGTTCTTGATTCAGTGTCATAACATGTGCATGTCTCTAAACTATAAGTCTAAGCTGAAAGAAAAAAAGACAGTGAGAATTATCCTAGCTTCATTGAATGCAATATTTAGCCTTGACATAGGAGTTGTTTTGCTCAGAAAAATACAAATTTTTATGACTCTGTAGAACAACCAATCATATATTTATATATAAATATATAAATAGCAATATTAAGATATTTTTACCTTTCTGTGTGTAGAAAGGTAACATTGATAACCGATTGAAAGCAATTAAAAAATGTCTGCGTATTCCTAGTTTCTAAGAAATCCCCCTTTCCCTGTGTCATTTCAAAACTTGTGAAACAGTTGCTGTTGTCTTTCAATTAGGACATTTACATTTCAAACACTTCTAACATCCCTCCCATTGTGGGAATTCAGCACCTCTAGAAAAAGTAGAATAGAAGTGTCTGAAGCTTTTTGCTTTATTCTTTGATTTTGAGTGTTCTGCAACATGTACGCACACACACACACAAAGCTGTTTGCCTGGTTGCGTATTTCTGTATTACAACATACAAAAGCTTTCCCTCAACTGTCACATAAATGCAATATTTAACACTTAAGTGCCATGATAAATCACATTGTCATTTCAGAGCTATTCACAAACTTTGTGATCAAAAATGCAGAAGAAATTAATTCTGTAGGAGACCTGCTATTTCCAGGGCTCAGAGAGACCATGACTACAGGAAGAAGGAAAGAAGTTGAATAAAAAATTAAACAGGGATCTGAAACTGAGGGCTAGCAGAACGAGAAAAGCATGAACCAAATTCTTCAGCTGAATTTATAGCAATATAAGCTCCCTGAAACATAGTTATCCCTGTGCCTTTTTCTGGGGGCCCCAGTGGAAGAATATACACATTTTACTATTTTGCTTTGCAAATAAAGGTATGTGCTACCTATCAGATAAGAAATAGATCTAGAAGGTCCTTAAAAAGTAGCTGCAGTAGAGGAAAACAGATTATAATTAGGAAGAGATCTAGTCCATTCAGGTTTCTCCAGCCTATTTTTGCAGATGCTTCCTAATTAAAAAAAGAACATGAGCTCCAAAAGCCTTGATGGGAATTCCTTATCTATCAGGGCTTGGGTCCCAGATTAGACAACTCTCTGGGCCAGATGCCCAGCTGCTAGAAATCCATGGTATTATCCTTATGTAAACCAGCCAATGAGATGGCCAACTCTCCTGAACGCATAGCTCAGTTCCTTTTACCCAGAGATTTTTTTTCTTTCCTTCTTAAGAGACACTTTTTGAAAAACAAACTGTGTGTAAATATTAGGGTGAAATATAATTTAAAAGCACAAAGTAGTGTTATAAACCCCCAGCCAGATGCAAAGCCTCAACTCTGCTATGCAGTTCATAAGTTTGTACTCATGATAATGGTGTTAGGTTACTCTCATATATGGACATATTTGTGTTTCCACAAGTTAGAGATGGAAAATATTATTTGTTGATCTAGCCCTGTCAGCAAAAATGTTTTCTAGTTCTCCACCAGCCTGTCTTTCAACATCTGAAACCGGTTTCCATTTGTATCTTTTGCTTTAGAGTCCCACCTTAGTTTTGTGAATGGCGTATTTCTACTTCAATCATCAGAATGGCTTTAGGAGTTCATTCTGAAGTTGAAGCTTGACACTTTGACACTGTCTAGGAAATTACAGTCAAGCAACCAAAGACAACCTACAAAGCAGTTCCATCCAAGTGGAGGTAGCACTGCTCATATTGGTAAAACTATTGATTTTAAATGTCTGCCAAGACACTAAAGAGAAAGGGATTGCCCCACCCTGGAACTTCCTATCTAGAAGCGCATGGACAAGTAGCAGAATCCAATGTGTAACCAAAACCTTTAGGTTTAGACTAAAATAAAAAAAAGATAGAGCCATCTCACTTCGTGTCTAAAATTGAGTCAAGATTCTCCAGAGAGAAGAGAGCAAACATGGTAAAGAGTTTGTTCAGGAGGGCTGGGGTACTAGTTCTGCATTTTGACATTATAACATTGTGTACAGTGTATACTGTATGAACTTATGAACATTGTAACATTTATGACATTATAAGGTCCTGATGCTGCAACAAACATGTCACCATGAACCAAACAAAACACCATATGAAGTGGTTTTGAATTTAAAGGAGGAGCTGCTAAAGCCAAGCCACACATCGGAAAACTGCTTAGTCACTTCTTTGAATCAAAAAGAATCAACATATCTGAGATTCAGCAACTGGAGGTGCAGCACAACACAGAGACTGTTCAATATCTGGGAAGTCTGGCCCATGGAAAATACAGGCATGCTATGGGACATGGGAACTCTTCAAGCTCTAGATCAATGTACTTCCCAGCTTCACACCATTAAAAGAGGGAGGCTTCCCCTGTTCCTTGCAGGAGCATAGCCCTGCCGGTTGGACTGAAAGAAGAGTTTGTGAATTTTCTCAACATTGTCAACCTACATTGGACCCCAGGGCACATTACAGAGTGCTCAGATATTGCAAGCAGACACAGAATTCAGTTCACTTTTTCAAATGCTTGCCAATGCAACATTTTAGAGCTATTTTAAAGCTCTGATTTCCCTAAAACAACTAACCTTTAGAACTGAAACCATGGGCCATAATTTTATGGCAACCGAAAGTGAAACTTAAACTTTCCCCATACACACAAATGTGATGAGAAAGACCACCCTTAAGAGTGCACTGATGCAAAGCTTGGTGGCTTATCCTAAGCAGTAGCAAGAGTCAGGTGTCAGATCAGCCAGGTGATTCCGCAAAGAGAGAGTTGTCAGGGGATTATCTCTTACTAGAACTTTTTGTGTGTCACTACGGTTGATAAAGTGAAAATATAGGCTCAGAAATACATTCATAGATATGTATCTTTTAAAGACATAATTTGAAGTGCTGCCAATGGCAGCATTAAGCTTAACGTCCCACCTAGAAAACAGAGAAGGCTCTAGCACAATTACAATGAAGGCAATGCTAAACAGCTGTTAATACTCTCAGTCATTCACATGAAGTGGTGCTACATAGATTCTGTCTGTTGCTGTACTCCCCCATGAAATTAAAGGCAAAGATAAAATTCACACTGGTATCAGGAAAAAAAACAACCAACTAACCAGCCAAACAATTAAGCAACACTGGAGACCTATAAACTTGAAATGAATGTGCCCAAAAAATTTTGAGCAAAATCTGCAGAAATTTAAATTTAAGAGCATTTTTAATTGGTGTCAGGGAGCCTTTCCTTCCAGATAATGTTCAGAAATGCCATTTCATGTAATAGAGGCCACAGAGATCTTTTTCGGAGCAATAAAGAAACAAAGAAATAAGTTGCCTGCTTGACCACTGTTTCGTTACTGAATTCAGATTTACAGGTCCCTGACCTCATTTGATTAAGACTGGGTGAGAGATATCTGAAAATCTCTTTGGTTTACTTATAAACCATTTGGAAAACCTGAAAGTACAAGCCAGCTATTCAGAATGTTTTTCATAACTGTAACCATCTATGAGGTTTTATAAAGCTGATTTCCCCCAAAGAAATCATCAATGATTTTATAGCAATATTAGTTATGTCACTGAACATAAGACTCAAATACTGTGTTTACAATGGTTATGGATATTTTTTATCTGACATAGCTGTGAAGATGCGTTCACTCAAATAACCCCTCCTAACAGCATCTGCAAGTAACAAACTGAAACAGAAGAGTTAACTGAGCTCTCATGAGGTCAACATCAGCATTTAGTGCATTACAGCCAATTGACCTGAACAGTGAGGAGGAGTACAGCACTCCTGCTTCTGGAACAAAGGATTAAAGATATTTTCAAGGATATTTTGAGAATTTTCTTTTACATTGTATGTATATCCTTTGACATGTGATATTCCATATTAAAACAAAAAAAAAAAAGACAATAAGGATAAAGGATATGTGAATTTCTATTATCATATGAAAACCCTCACTTTTGCCTAATCCTTGGCCTGTTTGTAGAATTAAGTCTTGCTGGAGTTTATAAAGGTTTTGTTATGACCTTAATTTTTTTCTCTCTTTTTTTGTCTTTTTCATGTTTCTAGTTTTGGAAAGGAAAAACAAATGCTGAGATTCTCATGAAATACCCAACTGTGAATTTACAGCACAGTTTTGCAGACTAAAAGGATCAAATTAAGATCAGATGTGGAAAGCAGCAGCTCCAGGGAAGTGAATGTTGATGCAGCCTCATACACCTGGTTTGAATTTTGGTGCACTCTGTTAATTCAGATACACTACCAAAAGTATTTCTCCCTGAAGCTCTCAAAAAATATTATCATTTGCCTGAGAGACATTTTTCTAAAACTTTATATTATTACAAAGCTAGCAGGAAACAGGACCTGAGGTAGCATATTAAAATTCATTATGACAAAAACAGAGGGAGAGGGTTGAGCCACAATTAACAGCGATTTTAAATAATTAAGATATTCAAATAAACATTTATGTATATTATTATTATTATTTGTTTCAGTAGCACATGTAAGCTGTAGTCCTTGACCACCTCTGACAGATGATATACAGGCAGAATAAAAAAAAAATTAAAAAACAGTTTCAGCTCCCAGAGCTGACTGGGCTTCTATTAAGAAAAATCTTTTAAAATCCTTCTAAATGTCTTTGAAAAGAAAACAGAGGGGGGGGGAAAGAGGAATTCATCTGTGTGACTTAGTTCAATCACCTACTAACCCATTCCAAGTCTGTTTTCCTGCTTTCATGACTTTGTAATGGTTTGTATGAATTTTCCAAATTGCTCCTTATTATACCTGCTGTTAGTAGCAATTTCCTGTAGTTATATGTTTTATTTGCCAAGCTTTTTTAATACTACAAAATGTTGTGCCTATGAAAACAGACTCGAACAAAGCTCAATAAAAATGCTTAAAAAGTGCTGATGAATTAGAATACCTGCTGAAGAGCAGGAAACATGCTTATTTGTTATGTCATTATTGATCCTGACTCTCTGCAGGATGAATAGTTTTAAACATTTTAAATTAAAAGTAGATATTTAGCTTGGAAGAAAAGATTTCCCCTTAGATACCCAAACAGAAACAATGCTGCATTTTGCCAGGATACTATTCAAAGTTGGAATGTAAGGTGACAAGGTACAGTAGCGTCTCTTTTAAACTAGCCAATGACAAATCCGATTCTGTTCTCTATTTAAGAAAACAAACTGCCCCCTTCACAGTAGAGATCATTCCAGTTTAAGTGCTTTGTGTGCTTTTATTCTGCTTCATGAACTTAAGGAGGCGACCAGAAACACTGACCTACCTGTGGCTGGGTGGAACTGTGCATTGGGCATTGCAAACTGGTGACAAAATTTGCTGTTTAGTTGGCAGGCTTGTAATTATTGTCTACCGAGGTCTATCCTATGAATGGGAATAACTTTTTAAAAAACCTTTTAATCCAAGCTTCAAAGTTATCATGGAGTTAGGCAGAAGATAAATGTAGCTCAGTTTAAGAAAGCAGTTAGGAAGTAACATGTCATTTATTGCTAGAAGCAGGTGTGGTATCTCGAAAGCTCGGGGGTTTTTTCTGGGTGCTAGGCGTCAGTATGCTGACATGTCCAGTTTATAGCGATGAAAGTACTTCTTCATCTCAGTTCACCAACTTTCAGGCTGTTGTGGAATCCTGCCAAAGTTTAGTGCACACTGACAGATTCAATCTATCTCAGAAGTAACCTCATTTTAGCCTTATTGCTGTCTGCACCACTAGATTGATGAAATGAAAAAGAGGAAGTCTTCTATAGACCTGCAAACAGGGGAGGATGTCATTTATCACCTCTCCTGCTGATTTTCCACCCTATTCTTACATAACTATGTAAAAAATTTTCAAGTGCTCTGCACAGTTCTTTCAAAACAATTACTGCTGCAGCCAAAAGTTTCCACCATTTACCTAAACTTAGACTGGACAAAATCATTACAAAAAAATAATCATATTTTCCCAGAATTTATAGGAAAAAGCAACTACTGCCAACTTACTAGGGAAAACTTGGGAAAGAAATGTAACTTGAGAGTCTTTCCCCACCTCTGTGACCAAAAGGTCACAAACTGTTGATGGTACATCCCTGTAGCAAACTGCATCCCTTACCTACTTGTGTGCAACATGGAGTTGTTCACAACACCATCATGTATGGTGATGATGTTCAGAAGACAAAAAGGTTTCTGCTACAACAACTCTTCAGATATTCCTGCCTACCTGTCTTGCACTACAGGGTATATTCTCCCTTTTGTTTGTAACATCAAGAGGCAAAAGAGGACATCTCATACACCTGAATCGTGTAGCCGTAATGTAAACCTTGCTTAGAGATTTTCAAATATTTGGAGGAAACAGAACTCAACCAACCACTCCACTCATCTCCCACAACATATATAAAGTCTTAACTAGTACCAGAGAAACAATTTCTATTTATATAAGAGCGATGTCCATCCACTGAACAAAAAATTAAATACCAGGTATCTTACTTATTGACAGATATCTATTCAGCCTAAAATTACTGTAACTCACCTCAGCATTGTGTGTGCTTAGGTAACAGATGCACAGTAAATACCTTATAAATACTATGAGAAAAAAAATATGCCCATGTTGTCCAAATTTGAGGGGTGTGATTTTTTATGAGCAAGAGACAATTTACAGTAGATGGTTGTCACCAAATGAACAGGTCATGTGAAGAAGCAACAATGATAATTTCAAACTTGATTTTGTATTTAAGCTTCATGATCTTTATTTAATAGCTGAACTGCCAAAAGGAAGAAAAATTAAATTACAAATGCTGAACTTAGTTGATCATTGTGTATCTGTCTGTATCTTAAGTGTTCCTTACAGCAGAGAAATTGAATGAAAAAAAAAAAAAACACAAAAACAACATCCCTTGCCCTTTAATAAATTAATCCAAATTGTCTTGCTTTTTTATTTTTTTCTGGTCTCCTGAGAAATGTGTCAGAAGAATGGATGTCCACAGTTAATGGCAAGTAAGTAAAAGACAATCCTCAATGACAAAAAATTATATTCTTACACTAATATGTTCCTTGTACAGCCCTGAAGAAAGGTAGCAAGCAGACACAGGGAAGAGAAACTAATATCCACTTTGCTGAAGAACATATCCAATCTGGACATTTGAATCCTCTGGATACTGCCTTGCTCACAAAGGAATCACAACTGATTTTGATGGTAAAGGTGTGTGTAAAATGTCATTAAGTACAGATGCCCAGTGAGCTGCTTGATCCATAGGAGCCAGATTAGTCTTTAGTTTAAAATCTTTTAACACAATGGGATGACAAGAGTTAAATTACTGCAGCATCAAACTTAAGCAGTATGCTTCAGAAGAAAAAATTTAGCGGGGAATAAATAATGACATCTTTAGACTCACTGAAATCAATGAGGCTGATCAAGACACATTTGATAAGTCTAAGGATATTCTAATATGATCCTTAAATATTTCTTTTCTTTTTTATTTTTTACATTACAATGCTGAACGTATGTCAGCTAAGTTTACTTAAATACAACAATCACATTATCATGGGGAAAAGCTAGTAAACTAACCTATTCAAGCAAACTACAAGACTGCAAAATATAATTTTCATAAAGCTCATTAGACCAACATTGTATCAGAACTACTATTGCTCTATTCTTGCAATGACTCAGCTATAAAGTGTAAAGAAATACATGCTCCAAACTTTCTGGACAATGAAATAATTTCAAATCATCAGTTACTGAAAACAGCAGAATATTTTCCAGACTGATATTTTTGCATAACTCTGAGATGTTTTCAGCAATAATTTTTCACTGAGCTACTTTCACTGTAACTGTGAGGTTCAGGTAGACCTATAACAACCAACCCCTTGGAAGGAGTAGAACAAAAAATTATGTATGTGAGAAGTGAGTAAAGACAAACCTATATAAAAAAATTATGAGAAGGTGGTAGGGAACTGGGAAAGTCAACTAAATAGAAAAATACTGGATGCTGAGCTTGTCAGGTAGAGAGAACAGCCAGGATTTTTGGAAGGTCTATCAATTATACTTCATCTGTTAGCTGAAGGCATTGGAAGAGCTGAAAGGCACATCTGTACTAGTTACATACCATGGCTGAATTGCTGGGCATGTGGAGGGCTTTGTTTTCTGTACTGAGATCAACAGATATGAAGATGCCTAGGTCTGTATGTCAGCAGGCAAGAAAAGGAGAAGGATGGAGTCAGGATAGGTCATTCTCCTTCTTGACTGAGCTCTACTACAGAAAGCAGTAAAATGACAAGCAGAAATTATTTGATTGCCTGTTTGGCAAGCACTCCAGCGTCCCTGTCTTATAAGGTCATATATAAACTGAACTACAGCCTTAATTGTCAACCATTAACACATTTTGGATTAGCACTTAAACTCTTCAATTACTACCAGGCTTTATACACCAGCTACATCATTTTGCAAGAGTAGAATTATATATTCTGGTGCTGAGGATTGACAATAATTTTTACAGCATATTCTATGTTTAATTTCCCAGTCTAATTCATGGCAGAGTAAAGGTTGAGCACTCAGGCCCAGGAAACATGGGGACATGTTTGGAAGTTCTGTTTTGACTCTTCCTGCCTGTGTTTTTAGCTTAAAATGTGGGTTATGTGGGTCTGGTCAAAGTTATGCATTTTAGTACTCCATATGACCTGGAATTTTTGCCAGAACTGTATGCACCATGAACTAAAACATTATACATTGTCAACACTCTGAAGTGGGATAAATCATGCAGAGTCAAGATCTGTGTATTTATCCATTACAAAGAGTTCCTTTGCTCTGCCAAAGCAAAGCACATAAAATATTCGTAGAGCTTTGCAGAAAGGGATGGACATCATGATCTTCAGCCCAGCAGATATCTAAATGGACATGGTAAAAGGAGACCAAGACTATCAACCACAAATGCCCCACCCAAAAAAAATAATTCAGAAGCCCAAAAAATAAAAAAAAATTGGTTTTTATTTCAGTTATTTTATTTAGGACCTTACCTAGGAGCTATGTGTTTAAATATCTATAAGGATGTAGGCCTGACTGATCACGGAAAGAAAGAGGAAATGAGGCAGATCAGAATTAGAAGGGGTTTTCCCCAAACAGAATTGAGTTCCAGAAAAACTAATATTGTTACAAAAGTGTCCCCAACCCAAGCTAAAAATCCCTGACGCTTGCAAAAAAAATGGTAGGAGCTAGGCTTGCTGAGAAGCAGGACAGAAGCACCCAGACAAAGTCAAGTCCTAGGGGACTAACGCAAATAATATTCTCTCACCAGCCTAGGTTTTGGGTCGCAAATATACAGCCCCCCAAAAAAATCCTTTTCTGTGCCTTATGCACAATTTCCTCGTTTCCCTGAATACTCAGATTTGAGAGAAGTCTTTGCAGCCTCAGGTTCCCTGTTCCAGGTTCAGGTCACTACCCAAAATTTCCCCCAAAGGAAGGGGGTTAAGCCAGAATGATTTATCAGTTTAGAGAAGGAAATGTATATCTTTTTGCACAAGCTGCTGGGCAAAATCAATAGGAAAAAGCCAGAATTTAGAAACAAACTGCCTTGCTTTCACAGGAGTGTCCTCACCTGACTTCTTTTTTATTTTTCTTGCATTCAGTGCATTAATGTGTTGTGCCTACAGAAAACCAGCTCTGAGTTTCATAACCACAGCACTCTCATAAAACACAACATTGCTTGTTCCCTACCTTGTTGGGAATCACTGGGCATGGCTGTAAGAAGAAATACAATACACGCACACTGCAGGTAAATAGAGCAGTTTCCAGAGCATCAGTCCCAGGGTGACACAGTTAGTCTTCAGGATATGTATCATTTGTTGCATATGTAAGTAATGGGATGGTGTTAGCCAACCAAACCCTTATTTATTGTTCTTATTAAAGTAGCTTTTGTGTTTACTTGAGGAAATACGGATTGACTATGAGTTTTAGGAGGTTTATAATTAATGACTAGTAAAGACAATTTTGGGTTTGGTTTGCGCCAGTTTTGCCTTTGCTGTTGGAATTTCAATAGAAATGTTCTGCTAAATATTTCCTGTGGGATTGGACTTTTTAAATTTTGTTCTTTCCTTCTGCTCCCACAAGCTCTTTTTCTGATGGTATTGTAACGACAGAGCGCTCTCTGAAGGTTGTGGTTTGCCCTAATAAACTGTCTGTTTCAGGGGAAAGAAAAACAGTTTTGGCTAGCCTTACATTGCAGTTAAGTAGAGAGAATGGTAAGAGGTTTAATAGCTTCTCAAACAACTAGTTGCAGCTAAACATCTCTGATGGCAGCCATGAATCTTTGGTGCCCTCTGCATCAGTCCATCTTATTTAAGGTGTTCGTATCTTCCATTCTTATGTGCCTTGCCTGCCCCATTTCCTCTACAGTCCTAGTCTTTTTCTGAGCCAGAGTTGATCAAGCACAGGTTTTCATAGTGCTCTTCTATCCACTCCCCAGAGCTCAGCTGTACACGACCACATTCCTAAGGTGCATGAAAGGCCTGAATTTAGCATATATTTTGCAAACTTAAATGCTTCTCAAGAAAGGATATTTATTTATTAAACTGCTGATTCTTGTAAATAAAGAAACCTGTATCAAAAAAGATTGTCTCTAACACTTAGCTTTTGGAATTCTGCTGTAGCACTGGATTTTTTTTTTCCCTGTTTACAGATTCATTTATAAATTCTCTCATACTGCTCCCTCGTTCTGAACTGCCCTTGACACTCTTTTGTATTAAAGACTGTACAGGACAGGCAAGGAGATATTTCTGTTCTCATGGGTTCCTCTGAGTTTCTTTCCTTCATCTTTCACTCTTTACCTCTGCTTTGATTTATTGCACCTTATATTTCTCTGCCCTTCATCTGCATCATCAGCCACACTGTCTCCAATATGCTGAACCCTCCAACCAGCCCTGCAAGGTGAGACCAGGCAACCGAGGCTTCACCATCTATTCAAATTCTACCTAGAGCTTCCATTTTCTTGCTACATGGTGACATCATCATATAGAAAGTGGAGAGGTGGAAGCTATCCCATCTCCAGAATGCATTATTTGTATAGTCTCTGAGGCCATTTATTAATTGAAAATGCCAACAAGAACCAGATCGGGAGTTCTTCTAGAACGTTACCCACAGTAAGACATAATGTGATTCCTACAAATCACATACAAATGACTATTTCTAATATATGACTCTTTCTGCAGATAGTATGAGACAGATTTTCTTCAAGACTGCATAAGTCACCATTGGCTCTTGGCAAGATTAGAGTAGCCAGCAGGAGAAAGAAAGCAGGTAATTCCCAGGTCTGAAATGTTCCCAGTGTGCATAGCCATCTGCATAGATGTTATGTGCATGTGCACCCTGATATACACTTAGTCTTTTGGGACCCAGGTCATGCTGTGTACTGGCAGAAAACAGCATCATAAACATCTACATGAAAAAGTTAATGCTGGGGCCAGATGCAACAGCAGTGCAGAGGGGACAATGTTCAGTGACATGACTCCTGCCACATCACTTAGACTGTACATATGGCCACAGGTGACTCTAATGAATGTGCAAAGAAGGAGACAGAGCAGGAAGCCTGTGCAGAGAGCACCCCTGCACACCTCTTTCAGTTAACACAGGACAGTGTCACAACAGTGTCCTCAGTGACCTAAAGCAGAGTAAAGACATGTCCCCAACATGCTTTGCCTCTCTTCTCTGAGTTAACTCAAGGAAGATCTGTGGATGATTTGGGGAGAAAAGGAATGTAACCTGTCCCATTTTGAGAAGAAAAAAATATGTGAGTCTCTGAAAAACCTGAAATGCTTCTATGGAGCTGAGAAAAAAAGGCTGGAATGGGCCTGAGGCAAGGAGTAGATGACAGCACAAATTAAATCTCCACCAACTTTCTGGACCAGCATCCAAGCCTCTCTAGTTAATGGCCATCACTCTCAAAGCATTGCATGTACAATGTGTAGCTATAGCCATATATGTGGTTCCAAACACACCAGAAAAAGGAATTGAGAACTGACTCAGCAACAGAACTCAGATGGTCGCGATAATTGGGCAGAGTCTGGATGGAGGCCTGTCACTAGTGGTGTTCCCCAGGGGTCTGTGCTGGGTCCAGTCCTGTTCAATATATTCATCAATGACCTGGATGATGGGATAGAGCGTAACCTCAGCAAGTTCACTGGTGATACCAAGCTGGGAGGAGTGGCTGATACACCAGAAGGCTGTGCTGCCATCCAACGAGACCCGGACAGGCCGGAGAGAGGGGCTGACAGGAACATAATGAAATTCAACAAGAGCAAGTGCAAGGTCCTGCACCTGGGGAGAAACAACCCCACGCACCAGTACAGGCTGGGGGCTGAACTACTGGAAAATGGCTCTGCTGAGAAGGACCTGGGAGTGCTGGTGGACAACAAGCTGACCACGAGCCAGCACTGTGCCCTTGTGGCCAAGAAGGCCAATGGTATCCTGGGCTGCATTAAAAGGAGTGTGGCCAGCAGGTAGACGGAGGTTATCCTCCCCCTCTACTCTGCCCTAGTGAAGCCACATTTGGAGTACTGTGTTCAGTTCTGGACCCCTCAGTTTAAGAAGAATGTGGAACTGCTTGAGTAAGTCCAGCTGAGAGCTACCATGATGATCAGGGGACAGGAGCATCTCCCTTATGAGGACAGGCTGAAAGACTTGTTTGTTCAGGCTGGAGAAGAAAAGACTGACAGGGATCGTATCAATACTTATAAACATCTGAAGGGCGGGTGTCAAGAGGATGGATCTGGACTCTTTTCAGTGGTGCCCAAGGACAGGGCAAGGGGCAATGGGCACAAACCGGAGCACAGGAAGTTCCACTTAAATATGAGAAAAAACTTCTTTCCTGTGCGGGTGCCAGAGCAGGGGCACAGGCTGCCCAGGGAGGCTGTGGAGTCTCCTTCCCTGGAGACATTCAAAACCCACCTGGACGCGTTCCTGTGCCCCCTGCTCTGGGTGTGCTTGCTCAAGCAGGGGGGTTGGACGAGATGATCTCCAGAGGTCCCTTCCAACCCCTGTGATTGTGTTATTCTGTGATTCTGTGAACTTCCATAGAAGATCAGAGAGTGCACTTATTCTAGAGACTCGCCAGTGATCAGATCCTTCAGAGAACAGAAAACAGACCCTGCAAAGTTTGCATACAGTATGCTGATGTGCAAAAAAAAAAGAGTCTCATATCAGATATCTGCCTCCTATGCTGGCGAGTTCCTATTCTTTGCTAGATAGTTATGGACAGAATCATGAGTTTAAATATCCTTCCAAAATTTTATTACCACAAAACTGGACACTCTACTCTCCCATGTATATATTCAGTTTCCCAATATCACTAAAGATCAGACATTATATTTATTATACCCTTTCTGTGTGGTTGCCTAATTCTTCTGCACACAGTGTTGTGTTTGCTTGGAGTTTAATATCATCTGTAAATTTAATATATCTTCTCCTTATCCTGTCCCCTGGGAAGCTGTCAAAATAAAAACGTAAGATTTATTACTGTCTCCTGCATTTTTGGCCCTGGAAAGCAATAGTTCTACAATATCATAATGGTTTTGGCCAATATGAACTAGCACCTACAAACACTTTTCTCCTAGGAGTATGACTTTCAGTGTTGGTATTTTCTGCAAGGATAGCATTCAAGATTTTGTAGATTACTTGCAGAGCTTCAAAATAATAAAATTACATGACACACTCTGAACTGCTTATTAGATATAGTAAGAGACAGAAATGTTTGCCAAGAAAAAGAAAACAGATCAGAAAACTGTCTGGCTAATATGTTAAGAATTATGTTGAAAAATAATGCTACCCAGGATAATACAAAAACTAATAGAAAAGCAGGATGTTCTCAATACTGTTTTCTCTCTGGTCCCCTTGGGAATGTTCCAAAGATTCTCTCTTCTTAGCCTCCCTATCACTACCTCTCATTCCGTTTCTAATTTGTGAAAATAGCACCTCCTAGTCTAGGCATCTGAAGACCCTAAATCCAGTGCTGCTATGCCAACGTCTTTTAAGTATAGCTGTCTTCCCCAGACCTCTAGCTGTACACACACTCCAGAGTTACAGGGTTGCTTAATATCAAATTAATAGCAGATTTTGTCTTGCACCAGGAAAAGTACGCCTCAGTATTTTCCTGCATACCATTTGGTCACTCTAAGGTATTGTCTAGGTTAGGTCAGAGTACTGTGAAACGTCCAGAATATTTCCTCTGTTGTCCTCTGGCTTATCACTAGTAAAGAAACCATCCTCATACTGTCACCACCAGTTATTTAAATTTTGCTTCTATTCCTGCTCTCTTCAGTTTTTCAGAGTCCTGCTAAGATAATTTCTTAAAGCCTCAGGCTTATTTCTCAGGGTTCCTCTCCTTGCAGTCAAAGTACTACTTTGTCATTCAGTTATCAATCTGGAGAACTCAGACTTGAAAAAATGCTTTGGTAGAAAAAAAAGTCAATCCATTCAGCTGAGCTTCCATGCCAATGAATGATCATCAAGAGTTAAAGACACTTTGCTGCCGGTGCTGTAACACTTTCTCTGAGAATTGTGTTGTAAGGTAAGGCAACAGAGAAGACAGATAAGCTCTTGCTTGTATTGATAATAGAGAAATTACAGCACCAAGTGATTTTCATGTTATGTATGTACATGTACACATTTCTTCAGTTGTCACAATATTAAAAATGCATTGATGCTGTGTGTAAAACACTGGACTGCACTAACAGGTATTATCTACAAAAATGTTCACTGGAGTTTCATTTGAAAATTGGTGTTATCCTCCAGGAGCAGGTATCATCATGAAAATACAAGGGTTACAAGTAAAATAAATATGCACAGGTATGCTTTCCACTCACAGTGAGACTGCTTTATGTGACACTGGCCATGCGTAATAGCCTTAGTGCACACATTTTACCCAATAGTTTCCTCAGTCCTGCATAAGAATATCATACCCTATAGTATAAATGAAATTTGGACACTGTATTTTATTCATTAGAGGCCAGGATCCCATGAAAAGCTAGTTGTTAGAAGCAATAAATCTTCTGTCTAAAAGAGGAGACCAATTCTGCTCAACCCAGATCAATAGTCTTCCATTGATTGCAGTAGGAGCAGACCAAAAACATTTTGTGCAGCAGATTACCTTCTTGATCAGCCCTAACACATGCTTCTGCCTGGTCTTGGCTTTCATTAAACTAATGGCAAGAGCTCAGTTGGGAGGAAATGCAAAGCCTCGGGTTGATAGTCAATTCAGCAGGAACCTGTGAAAACAAAATGGTCCCTATCTGAAAGCAGTAGGCTTTTGGTTTGTAAAACTGCCTCTCACCAGGTGATATTCTATCCTCTTGGATATTGCCTGCTGTGTCTTGTACCCTTTGCACTAACGTTCCCAGGCACACGTCTGCATAGCCCTCCTTTTGGTATATTTTAAAAGGCTAATTAACAGCTTTTTTCCTGCAGCGCCTTATTTAGTAAAACTATCAAAATCCACCCCCTCCCCCAGCAAAAAAAAAAAAAATTAATACTTTATACTTAATCATGTCTGCATTTTTGGCATAAATAAACCTGTTGCCTTGGTGATGGCGAATCTTCTTTTTGCCATAAACATTACTCTGTCCTCCAGGGAAAGGAGGTAAATGCATGAAGTAAATAGCCTCCTAATTCCACCTTTCATCTAAACTTACATCTTTAAAACAGATGTAATTAGAAGTGAAGTTCAAAGTATTCTGAAGATATCTACCCTTCCTAATCTGTCCACATATAGAACGTGCTATTAGGATGTTAATAAAAACAGTATTAATTCAAATTAATTCTGTCAATGAATATCTACTTCTTTATATGGATTTCACAGCTTCAGTAAGAGAGATGCATTACTGAGCAACCAGGTTTGACTCCAAGTCCCTGCTGATCTTCTTCCTCTTACCCCAAAGACAGCAAGTCTACAAAGCCAGAAGTCATAGGCAGAGTTACTTTTAGCACAGTCACATGACTGGAATTTGGAGGAAAAATAGCACAGTTATTGAACATCCTTTCTGTGAATGCATCATGGGAGAGAACCGTATAACAGTTCTCTTTCTGTGGCACAGCTGAGAAAATGCAGAAACCAAATTTAATACGACATGACCAAGCTTGAGCGAGACGTGCTATAAAACTCCTGAAATTCCGTTACATTTCTTTGTTTTAAACAACAATGCCAATAACATATAAGAAAGCATGCTGTAGGGAAAAAAATGCATCTACTTCTAAACACAACCATCAGATTTCCAATTGGCACTCGATTATTTTAGCACAATCTTTTAGATCACAGAGGAGTGAAAACCAAGAAACACTAGACTGGCAGTATCTCAGGAAACAGATTAAAATTGCAGTAGACTGATCACTGTAATATAAGTGATAAGAGGAGACAACCCCACACTCCTTTGCTTTGTAGACAGAGTGAGGTCAACACATATCAGACTCTATAAATCAAAACTACAGGGGCTTGCCCCATGCTATTTTATGCTATACTTTCTCTTCATCACAAAAAAACATTAAAAACATAACTGTTAGTTTTGTAAATCCAAACATAGGTTTGAATTCTTAAATAAGGATGTGGAAAGTTTCTTTCCAAATTGCGAACTCTTCAACCCTGCAAAAATCAATGATGCGTAAGAGTCAAATAAAATCACTGCTGGAAAGTGACTTGCACTTTTGTCCTAGGTAGTCTACAGATTTATACTGCAATGGTTATAAGCCGATTGGTTACATGAGGGAAAGGGAGGAACCAACACAGACAAATGTAGGAAAGAATCAATTGTTCTGTCCATTCTGGCTCTGTGCCTACTGAGCTTTCAGATACACAAATTTTTACTGCTTCTTAAAGAATCAAAATCTCTAAAAATCCTCTTTTTCTCTTTTCTCTACTTCTGTGGTTGTTCTAAGCAAGGAAAAGATGGAAGTAATTCAAACTGGCAGCTGCAGGCAAATTTGGTGGTAAAAATAGGAACTAAGAGCTTGGAGCTGTTTCACAAGATCATTTCTTTAGCAGTGAGGTTTCTGTTTAGACAGAGAAAACTAGAGCTTTTAATTCTGTAGATGAGTTCTGGAAGTAATAATTCTAACAAGTGAGGTTGTTCATAAAGGCTATATGATGTCCAGCGCTATTACAAAATCCCTTTGTCTTGCAACACCCAATACTTGGAAGACTTACAAATTAATCCATTGGCTCCTAGTCCAAATGCTGGCCTTTTGGTTTTCTCCTGCCCAGGAGGAGAAATTACAACAGATGAGAACTCAGTAGTGAAGCCAGTTGAAATGTTCCAAAAATTCAACACATTAGTGAAAAAAGTTATGTTTTGTGACCATTTTCTGATCATCTCTGCCGAGCAGGAGGGGCAGAACACGGGGGATAGTTCCATGGCACTCAGCTAACTCTGCAAAAACCACCAAGACCCGGAAGACATTCACTGAAATGGGTCTTTTGTACACGCCACACTAAGCAACAGACTCAGGCCACAGAAGTATGAATGCATTCCTGGGCATACACCAAAGAGTCCCAAGGAAAGCAGAAGGCCACGTACAGGCACAGACATATATACACTGGCATTACACATACACAGCTTTGTAAACAGCTGGATGCTTTTGTTCTGTGTGATACAGACGAAGCTGCAGCTGTGAGTGCTGGGGCAGAGGAAATAGGGAGCCTCCATCCATCCCCCACTGTCCTCTCCTTACTTAGGGACAAGGCAGAGCAAAAGGGCTCTCTGCCAGTTCCCAGATTACTGCCCCTGGGGCAGAGTCGTCAGCAGAAGTAAGGGAGACCTATTTAGAGAGCAAGTAGAGGGATGAGTCGACCCTTGCTTTTCCCTGCCATGTGACAGCCACACAGCACCCCAGTGGCATCGCTTCTTGCAGGATGTGAAAGCTGACCCCTTGCCCTGTCAGTGGAGCACAGCCCTCCCTGCAACCTCCCTGAGCTCCAGGTTCAGCATAGCTGGGCTGCTGGCGGTGCTTAAGATAGAGAGGGAGTTTTTAGGTACCTCCACTGCACTGAAATCTTCAGTGAACACATTAAGAAGCAGAATATTGTGAAGCCTAATACTGCAAGGGAGTGTATTTATGTTGCTGTGCAACCATTCCCTCTTTTAGGACAATGCCCAAGGGAAACAATCTCACCTTTAAATTATTACATGCCTATTGCATTTGATTATAATAAAGGTATTGGTATGCTGGTTGTTAGGGAAGCCCAGCTATGTGTAGTACAAAACTTGTTTTCAGTTCTGAGGAGTAAAAAGACAAAGCCAACTGTGTATCTGCCACAAAATGGATAAAGAAAATAAATCTCAGTAGACAGAGCAGGTGAAGACAGGGTAGATGGGCATTATCAATCCAGAGATCTGAGGAACTGTGTACTCTCTGTTGATAAAAAATAAGTCTGAAGCTTGAAAAATGATGTGTATACCTAATGGAATATATTCTCCCACGGGGTTTGGGGATTCACTATAGAAAAAGCATGTCATGAATGATGCTTTAATCCTTGACTTATTTTTTGTCAGTACACAACAAATGCTTATGTTCATGCTAAGCCTAGAAGTAAAAGTAATGCTGTGTCAGCTTTAAGGGTGAAAAACACTATGTTCTTGTTGTGTCCACGAAAGTATATCTAATTACCTCCTGAGGCTGAAGCCAATAGGAAGGTTAAACTGTGATCTGTTCTTATTATTCATTATGCAGACTTCTCTGAATTAGAAATGTGTAAGGTTTACACCAAAAAATCTATCCATCTCCAGGACTATTTACAAAGTAATTTAGGGTTTCTTCCAGTACTGCCTTGAGATTTCCCTTGTGCAGAAGTCTGAAAGATGGAACTGCTGCTGGACAACCTGACTAAGACCAAAGCAGTGTCACTTCAGATATTAATCCTGAAGTCATACAGCAGAGATCAACAAAATGGTTTAATAGGCCTTTAAGCAAGTCTGATAGCTAATGGAGGTAGCTAAACCGCTAAAAGGCCGAGCAACGCTCCTGTTCAGGCCAGCTGTGTCTCAGAACAAGGCACAGTGCGCCTACTTTTGCTCTCCTTTGTGTCACCTTGAAACACATATTGCAAAAGTTTCCTCCCACCCCCAGTAAAATTATGAACTTTATCTGTTGTTCATGTCTTATTTTGATTATCAACCAGCCCCACTAGGGCCCCACAGTAGCCACCCAGACACGTGTCAGAAACTAAGGTATTTTGTGCCTTATGAACAGAGGATGGCGTACAGGCAGGTCAGCATAAGCCTACACGTAAGGGAAAAGCAGGAGAGCAATATTTCACATTAATTCTCGGATAAAACTGGAAACAGTTGGGAATAGTGGACATTCTTTTCTTGTTCCTGATTGGCTACCATCTAACAGTACTATTAGCTGTATATAGCATATATATATTATCTATATCTCTATTATCTTCCATAATTTGTGACTTATCTAATTTTAGATTTGCTGCAATATAATTATCACTTGGTTTTCAAGGAAAATTTGGACCACTGTTACTTCTCTTTTACTGTCTTCTTGAAAACAAGAATAAATAAATACCTAAGAATGATATGCTGATGGAACTTTGAGATATTAAGAAAAGTATCATGACAGAAAGGAGAATAACTAAAATTTAAACTGGTTTACAACTCATTTGTCCTTATCTACCCTAAGTAACACCAGGTTAAATAAAACATGTCAGTTAACACCACTCCTAATATAAGCCTTTAGCTGTTTGGACATACTACTAGTATTTAGTGTTCTAACATTATCATTTAATATATTGCCAGACAAATGAATCTTCACATTTTGCAGGACTTTTTTTTTTTTCCTGAGATATTTATGAGGATAGAAATAAAACCTATTACAGAGAATAAATGAATGTCAAGGGTCAAGTCTTCATGTATTTTATATTTCAAAACTCTTTTAGGGACAGTTTTTCACTAAAAAAGAAGTTTTCACCTTTTTTATAAAGATATATTCATACAATACAGTCCACAAAGACTTGTTCATTATGTCAGTTGCAAAACACACTGAATTTAGGAGGAATCCTGCAAACTAAGCAGCACACTACTTTCTGAAAATGTGGGAAAAGCAAAAAATTTGGAATAAAAATGCAAATGTTTGTGAAGAAAATGTGATAACGAAGTGCATTTTAAATTAAAATTATCTTCTATTCTCCTGCAACTGGTATCAAACATCCAATTCACAAGAAATTAGAACTTTAAATGGACAGATAAAACAATAACCCAAACCTCTTTTCAATGATTCAAAGCCACATTTTAATTTTAACACATTCAACATTTAACACCGATTTCTTGGTACACATTTCATGGACACACATTTGGTTAAGGTGTGTAGTAAACAAACTTCAGATGCTGCCTAAAGCAGGAATACTGGATCTGCCACCTTAGCTAACCCTTACCAATTTAGCAAAAATGTTATTTTAGTTCCTGCTCTGACAATTTTCACATCAGTCTTAAAAGCAAAATGAGAGAGAAAAAGAGAGCAGGAAAGAAAGAAGACAGGGAGACAGCAAATGTTTTGCAGGTTTTTTGAGGAAAGTGCACGTGTCATGGATTCCCCCTCTGGTGTATGTGGAGGGGGTATCCACAGGAACAGGCTTTCAAAGCAAAGGCCAGAAATCACGAGTCCTGGCAACAGGAGTTCCTGTGCCTGCTGCTAACATCTCTGTCCTCCAGCACCTTCCTTACAAGCTAATACATTAGTCCTTTTGTCACATGCATTTGCCTATTTTCCAGAGAAAATTAACTAAGGTTGTAACAGGTGCCATTTAAAAAACAGATCTGGAAGTAGAAGTTGGTTGCTCTTTAACGTAACAACTAATTCACAAGTTTGTCTTGAGGCTTTTCAGGCAAGGACAAATAAAATTACAAATAAGGTAAGTCTGTGCCCCACACACCAATATGCCTCCTGTCACCTTGACCATACGCAGGAGTTTATGGGCTGGACACCACATCCTTTTGAAGGGATCTAGGCCTTCAGTTGAAATTACAAATACTCATACTCTCAAACGCTGAAGTCTGAGGATGATTCCCTGCAGGGACCTCAAATAGGTAAAAACTGCCCATAAACTGTATCTTCTAATCATCCTTCAAAATAGGATGTACAACCCTGATTTTGAAGGTCAGGTATGGCATTAAAAAGGGGAACGCATGGCTTCTGATTTATCTATGAAAGGAGGAGCTTCTACGATGGAACTGGAGCAGTGAGGGCATACCATACACTGGATCAAGGACAGGCCGTGCATCTAACGGTGGCAGTTAAGCATTGCTGTTCCCAGCTGTCTATGCATTGCACACTGGAAAAACAACAGCGCAAAGTGATTGTGTCTATGCTTCGGTCACTCCTGAGTCTTTGCTTCAACCACCTGTGATTGTTTTTGCTGAGTGTGCATTAGGAACAGTAACGCCCAGCACAGCGGCCACATGCTGGTTCCACGCACTGATGCCTGAAGCAGACACTACTGATTTTACTTGTGGGTATACATCAGAATCCTGTGTTTTTGGAAAAGATGGGATGGGGTCAATTTTTGCATTTAACTTAGGAAGAAAATTTTTAGGCTTTAGGGAAGTCTAAGGTTAAACAAGTGTGAACAGACTCGTTCTTGTTTCAATAATAATTTCTCCATAATATTTTGCTCTAAGTACCCAAAACCCCACCGCTCAGGGACAGGGATTTAACTTTGATCCTTAGAGACATTACCTTCCTCAGGATGTACCTGATTATCTGTTGACTCCTTTACCAATATACCAGCAGATAGAAAATAATCCAGTTTGACAGGGTTTAAACATCACTTCTGCTGCCCCGCTAGGACTTCAGTATGAACTAAGTCCTCTTTCTCATTTCACTTTCACATTGAAGTCTCATCATTGCAACTGCTTCTGGACAGGGCCTTCTGGGTTTTGATTTGGGTTTGGGTTGTTTGTTTTGGGGATTTTTTGGGGGCAGGGAGGGGGTGGGCAGGACACAAGGGTGATCACAGCTCATTTTCTACCACTTCTGGGGACTGAAATTACCAATCAGGGAGAGAAACTAGAAGAGGAAATCAGTAGAGGACTTGGAGGAGGTAGTGGTGGTCATAATAAGGACAGCAGAGGGAAGGTAGGCAAGGTCAGAAAGAAAGTCCTACTATACAGAGATTCAGAGGAATAATCCAAAAGCAGAAAAACAGCATAAATTGTTCACATTGAATGATTTGACTGCTCTAGGCTGAAGTCATGATTTTCAGAGAATAACAATGCTAAATCTTTTGTTGCAGAGATGCACAAAATCTGTATCAGTGTTTGGAATAATTCTACCAGCCACCTTGCAGTGATTAAAACTGTACTTACAGTTGTATCTCACCCCCCACAATGCAGAATTTCACAGAAATACTTCATCTGAGGAGTAGAAACATCTGACTATATTTAAAAATGTACAACTTATTTCTAACCAGCCTTCCAGCTACAATTAAATTGCACAGCACTGGAAGGCTCTAAAATCTATTTACACAAAAGAAGCAACACCAACAATAGTGACTAATTGACTAATCATGATGAAGTTGATATTGTGAATAAAAAAAAGGTTTAGGTATGTATTATTTATTATCCCGTTTACAAATAGTTTATGAAGAGCTAAGAGATTCTTAACAGCAGTGCTAAGCACGTCACAGACATTGATAGTATGTGCAATAGTATTGGTTATAAGCAATGTATTGTTATAAATTACGCATGGATTTCTAGGACTCTCTAATGGCACTTTATTAAAATTCTGCTGGGTCTATTACTGACCTATTCCATGTAATTTATAAAACCTTAATGCAAAGTTTGATAAATGTTTATTTTGACTTTTCAGTTACAGTTTTTATTCTCCATTTGATGGTTAAATCAATGTGTGAAGAAAATGAATGGAAATTACTATTGCAGAAAAGCACATTTTTACCATGCATCATTTTTCAAGAAAAGTACCTGTGTTATGAAAAAGTGTTGACTTTTTATAAAGACTGGAAATCAGAATTAAACTTACTTCATATTCAGATTGCTAAGTGCCTATGCAACCAATTTATTTTATCAGTTTACTTTATGTGCCAAATTCTCTCGTTGGCCACCTTCTTTGTTGATGCACTACAGTCAAGGATAGCTATAAAAACTACTACCACTTTGAGAAGGAAAAATATTGAATCTGAAATGGTGCTGTAGGAAAGGAAGTTTTGATGCCTTTTACTATAATTTTCCTTTACAGGCTCGGATCTTTTTCCAGACTGATAATTTATAATACGCCTGTTTCTTACCTTCAGAGTTTTACTAGATCTCTGACAATTGTACATGAGCTAAAATCTGATCTTTAGCCTGTATGCATGTTGCAAAGGGAAGATTTAAAACAGCTTGAAATTTCATCTTTCTTTCCCACAGGCCCTTAATATACATGTTATTGTCTCCCTTCCATGTACTCTCTCTGACACTGAATATTTAAAGTTATTGTGCCCTTTAAACAATGTACTGGTGACCTACTGTGAAGAAAAAAAGAACCACTGTTTAAACATTTACCCAAAACCTGACTTGAAAGAAAACCTTTCCATTTGATTCTTGATATTCTGAAAAACTTCAACAAAGGAAAAATTGATAACTCTTCCAGTTGCTGTTGAGGAATGGTCCTTTATTTCTCCTCCCTATCACCTTCCTTCCCACAGGGTGCCTTGCTGGATACTTGCATAGTCCTTTTGCATTTCCACTATCCTAAGGTATCTGAGGGGACACAATGGTTGACCTCATCCTTGTGTTGGTTGTGCTCTGCTGAACTCAACAAATTGAAACACCAATCAATTGAAAACAACAGTCAACAATTAAACACCTTTATCAAATTCTAACAATATTGTTCCCTCTCCCAGGATCAAAGGAACAAGCCTTATTCAAGATAAAATAAAGAACAGGGAATATTTCTAAATTTCTTAGTCACTTCTTTCCTTTCTATATGCTAGAGGACTCTATTCCTCTCCTACACAAGCACCAAACATCTGTCTTTCAGGCTACAAATAATATTTCTTTTCTATGGAAAAGACCTCAGAAGAGGCAGAGCTGGTATAGCACTTCTAAGTGAATGGTTTTTGATATTTCCCTAATCCAATTATTTCAGATGAAAAAGTATGATGAAAGGTCCAAATCCCTCCCAGCCGCCCTTAAAATTACCAGCCAAGTCATTGTGTAGCTGCGCAATCACCCTCTCAGTCTAAACAAGCCACCTCCAAAGTGCTATATCAGGAATTCCTTTCCAAAGGTACAATCTAACGAATGTGTCAGGGAAGTCTGGTGCAGTCATTATCTGCTATCAACTATTTGGCAACTCACTGTTTACATAGTATGGTCTGGTTTCTGCTTGGAGACAATAGCTACTGTAGTCAGACTACATACTCTGTAAATAGAAACAAAATTCCCCAAGGGGACCAAGGCAGTGCCAACACTTTCCTTTTAATGATTTCACTAAATTAACCAGTTCCTACTGTCTGCGATTTGATTTGCCTTATGCTAATTCCCTTAATAATTCAGTCTTCCTCACACAGGCAGCTCACAATGACCATGTACGAACTTCTTGTATAAAGTGAAATAATGCCTTGAGACTAATAATCAATAAGATATCATGCAGGGCATTATCAGCTGGCAGTCTGACAGTTTCATTAATCTACATAGTACACAGATTTTTATTACCTTTGCTTCTTGGAGTTTCCATCCAAAAACCCATTACAGCTGATGAAACAGTATTCCCTGTTTATCAGGTTTCTTTTCTTTGTGGGGAAACAACTGATTTAAGCCAATCCTGGTGAGTAACTCCATAAGCATGTTCCTGCTCTTGATCTAAGGCCTACATTTCTGAAGATAATCCAGCCTCTCCTCTACTGAACATAGCCTGCAAGTTTTACATAAAAGCATCTAATATTTCAAAGTGGCTCAACTACCACTCAAAATATTTTGCTACGTATCTGGATAAAAAGTGGACCAAGTGGTAGGACTGTTAACTGCCCGAGTAATTCTGGAAAAGAACTCAACCATCTAGGTCATTCAATCTAAGGGGATGACACCTATGGGAGTTTTCAAATATTCTTAGGAGTCTATTTCAGTTTATTTCAATGAGGGATTAAAGAGCCTATTTGCATCTTTCTGCCTCTAAGTATTTTTCAAATCTGTCCACTAAGTCATTCAGCCTAAAATCCTTAATACTTCTGTCTCAGAGCCATAATTCATCTCTAAGCTTTGGACTGGTTGATCTCTATTCCCTTGAGTTTCTCAACAAATAATGACATATAGAACATCGCTAAAAAGGTATCAACTCCCTTAAAGCAACATAATGTTCTCATTGCTGTATCTCAACCCTTACTTGCAACAACTTCCTACTGGTAACACTGGAGAATATTTCTTTCTTTTGTCTTGAAAAATATCATGGATGAAAACAAACAGGGTTTAGTTTGATTTGCAAGAGACAAATAAAACTCTGTAAAAGCAAAGTTAAGAACACCCCCTTCCCCCATGTTTTTATTTATATGTTTACAAAGAATACAGTGAGCTTTCTAATCTTATGAGGTGACCATGGGACACTCTGCAAGAGAATAAAGAGAAGAGAAAAAACTTGAAGAAAAGAGAAAAATTATTTTATTTTTGCTATGTGTTAATAAGTTTTTTTATGGCATGCACTTAGTCATTTGACTACTGAAGAAGTAATAACACAGCATAGAGTCAGAAGAGCTAGAATTCATTTCTGGAATTTATTTCTAACATATAGTGAGAGTTCACAGTCTAGCTCAGAAAAGACTTCTAGTAGCTTCTGAATGTTTAACATCAACTTATCCCTGCCCACTGAATAATAAGGTAGGTTACGTCCTGCAGGGGTTGAACAAAGTCCCCCTCCATACTTCCATTGTGTCATTGCAGGCAATAATGGGAAACCCCCTCTTTTTTTTAGTCTTCCTGTAACTAAATATACCTTAAACCAAAATAAGAGTTGCAGACAGCTTTTTAAAGTGATCTTGAAAATGAAGCTTTCCTTGGTCAGTTACTGATGTTATTCTGCTTAGCAGAGTATTTTCAGTTTTCCCTCCACTTGTTTGACCTAAATTACATTAAAAGGTCTTTATTACATCCAAACCATCAGAAACATTTACTTACTCCTAAACTTACTCTGAAACTTTTTGAAGTTAATATATACATTCCAATTAAACCCAGACTTTGGCAGAGGCTGCACCAGTTCCCGTTTCATAAGCACAGGCTTTTAAAAATCAATACATAAAACTGTCTATCCAGAGGAATCCTTTGGGCCTGAGATGATATCTTAATGGAGTTGTTCCTCCTACCTATGAGCTTCTCTTCCTCACACTTGGTATCAATACCAGACTCATCATTACAGATAAGTCTTCAGGCAAATATCTGGTATTCAGCTTTGAATAAAACCTAACTTCTCCAGCAAGGACCCTGATCTCTCACTTAAGATCTATTTTAGTAAATTTTACTTTAGTAAAAATTCAAAGTAATTTTAGTAGTTAAATATATATATATTATATGTATATACTAAAAATAGTATAAAAACCCTAATCTTACTTAAGTAAAATTTAGTAAGTATTTAGTAAAGTAATCTCTGCACAAGGTGAGCATTCCTTATGATTTCTGCCACTGGTTGCAAACCGTGCATCCCTCACAGGTGTATACCAATCAAGTTACACGGAAGTGGAATGGCGTCTCTAGAAACTACCAAATCATCAGATTTATTTTACTCTCCCTTTCTAGTTTGAAAGGATGAAATTGTCTGTGGTGTAAAAGAGTAACTCTTTTAACTGGTAAACCTTTAGAAGACATTGGAGATGGAAGAGAGGTATTTAAGTCATTTAGGAAGGTAACGGGGCAGTTTAGAGGTATGGGATCAAAAGCAATTAAAGGGGTTTTAGCTCAAATGGCCTTCAGGGAAATAGTTAAATATGTACATACTGGCAAATTTTAAGGCTATTCAATCTCTGGATGGGCACTGAGCACTTAGATCTCTTAGTCATTATTTCGGTTATATAGCGCAGACTCAACCATTAGTAAGACATCAGTCCTCAGGTGATTCATGGCTTCGACTTTTATGGCCACATGAGTGGGAAGTAGTATGCAAAACTGTGGACAATTATATCCTGGATCACAGGAAAGGGTATGGAAAGGGTAAAGGCTGCAAGATGCTTCACAGGCATGATACCAGAGGAGGTAAATGCCTCTGATCTTACTGTGACTAGCACCATTTCATACAGCACCACTCTGTTTCTCTGTAACACACCATAATGCTCAATTCCAGGAGCATAAACTCAGTATCGACCAGCGCACATTACTGCATTACACCAGCAGGGATTTTCTTCCTTTATTTGCTTCCTGCTGCTTTTTCCTATTAGCCTTGTTGCTCTGCTCTGTTAGGTCTGCATTCCTGTCAGGTTCCTATCTTTGCTAACTCACTTAGTAAGGACAAGACTGGGACACTTTCATGATTCCCAGCCTTTGAAACGCTACATGTAGGAGGTGTGAAAAGAAAGAGCAGAGAGCTAAATTAGCACAGAATGAAGAAAATTGTGACAAAAAAAGGCTAAGAAACAAACAAAAAGTATGTAAGCTCATGATTCCTTTTCATTTCGAGGCAAAGTGTATTTTTCCAGATGACGGATTGTTCCAATTTAGAAGATGAACAAACTCAACTCAGTGACCCTCAGCAATATGTTCAAGGCCCTTCAAGCAGTACTGAATTCCCACTCTTCCCTTCATTGTCCCTTTGATGCACATCTAGATCACATCTTAACAGAACAGATAGACAAAGAAAGATTTAACTATTTTATATCTTTTACACAGCTTTAAGAACAAAAAATGCCAAACCACATGGATAGGCTTGATCCCAAACCTGGGCTACAGCTATTCAAACATTCAGAGGAGTTGGACCCAGGATTCTGTGTCTGCCTTAGAGGCCTCAGCTTTGAAAAACACATTTGAGAAATTCAGAATAGACCTAATTCATGGTTATGTAACTAAATTATTTTACTTCTAATTTTGCAGTAAAACTGTATCGTGAAGAATTCTAATTCTTGTTACGTAGTTTTGCATTTTGGCAGCTTGTGTCACGATTAGCACAAAGGAAGAAGGGGAATTTTGGACAAACAAGTTAACTAGCCTGTTTTTGCTAAAAAAGCTAAGCAGGTAAATAGTGAATAGCTTTCATTTTTATGTTACATTCATTTAGTTATATTGTCAAATTATTCATGTCACTGATGTCCCTAACAGGCATAATTCAGTTACCTGGTCGTGATTAATTTGCAAACCCGGGAAAAAATTAAAACTTTCACCTTTTAAATCAGAATCACAAACATTAAACATGAAGCTAAAAAAATATTTAGCAGATGAAATCCGAGACTCTAAAGATCAATAACTGAGTAAGAAATTGGCAAGTCAAGAAACATATCAAAGTCTGAGCAGAAGTTAAGGCCTTATTACATAGAAGGCTACACAAACCTGTTTTCAACCCCGCCTCATGAGGCAACATGAGTTGAAACGGTCCTTAAAGTCATACAAAAAGTCACAAGATATTACCTGGGAATCAGAAGGGGAAGTCATTATATGAATCAAAGCCATAGTGACAGTCAGCATTTAACAGCTCTTGCTCTTTCTCATAAAGGATAGACTGAAAGTTGTGAGCAAAATCTCATCAACAATGAAACACTGATTATTTTCAATAAATTAGAACATTGCCCAAGCACTGCCTACTTTGCCTACATAACCTGTGAATAACACATTCCCATTTCTTTTCTGCCCATGTGCATACTTTGGCCTACAGGCTTCTTTTTTTCACTGTGTTTGACAGTTATCTTCAAAGGACTTCAGTTTCTCAGCAACAGGTATGAAGGGATTTGACCTCCTGGGACAAGCCACAGCAAAATAAACAAAAAAGCAGAAGCTCAACTTTGACATCATCAACATTCAAGCATGAGTACGAAGCCAAATACTGTCAACCCTCAGTAATGTCCATAAAGGACTCCACACAGTTACACCCAGAAAGGAACGAAATTAAGGTAATGTCTTTCTAACCTTGATAAAAGAGTGACCTATCAATTAAGAGAAGTCCAGGACAAGTTGCTTAAAATTAGCAAGCTTAGTTTCAGAGGCCACAAAAAGAATTTCTGTAGGTATAGAGTGATATAGTACTTTAGAGACATTGAAACATTTGGGTTTTGATTTTGTATTCACTTGCTCTTTCAAAATCTAATTTGTAATGCTGAATGACTATCAGACTAATGTGCAAGCTTCTCCTGCATGTTCTTTTGCTGTTTCATTAAAGCAATTATGTATATGTTTTTCATAATCCAGCTTTTTTATGAGGACAGAGTTTTAAATTTGGACCCCTAAGTTACCACACTTGCAATCTCATCTAATAAAGACAAGCAAGATGATGTGACTTATTCCATCAGTCTACCTTTGACAGTACACTTTCATTTCAACTTGACTTCCAAAGCCTGCTTTTGGACAGCTCACAAGCAGAAAAAGCAACTGTGTTCCTCAGGAGCTGAATATTTTTCAAGTTACAGCTCAGCATCTAATCAAGGGATAATTGATAAACCAAAAATTACATAAACAAAATGAAATTCTTTTCAGAGAGCTTTAAGGGGCCAAACTTATCCTTAAAGGCTCCATCCTGCAGAGCAACAGAATCCTGTATGAACATCATATATGTCCAGATACAGCTGTACTCAGTTTAAGGAAAATATAGGAAGTTATGTTAGATCTAATTTGAAGTAGTGCATAATGTCAAACAGATGAAAATTCAGTTTCCATGCTGTAGGCAAGACTTAAAGGAGATAAGGACACTATTAAATTCTCTGTACTCAACACAGACTTGACTTCCTCCCAGTATTTGTTGTCATCATGAAATCTGAAAATGAAGGTGAATCTTGAACAGGTTTGATAATGTGGAATTCTCTAGGACATTTCAGCCTAACACAGACAAGGTCAGAATAAGTCAAACAAAACTTCTGTTGTAAAGCTTGAGTTCAAAGCATATTGATTCTAAAATTATAAGACATATAGAAGCTTTTCATGTAAATTCAGGCAGTAATGGCTGTACAGCTTATCGGAAGCCTTCTTTTGAAGACTCCAGTTGGTGCTTTGCTTCTGCTCGTTAGTTGGGGGCAGGGAAAACATGTCCTGAATGGCAAGTATGTTACACAAAAGATTGGGCTAGGAGAATGGAGAAGGACTAATGTTGCTATGTACACTAAAAAAACCAAAATGTGCTAATTGGTTTTGTCAGAAGACAGAAGCAGGTGCTTTCTTCGGGGCTTTAACAAAAACCTGAAGGGTCTTTGGCTGATTTGTGGTATTATCTCCACTGGCAACAAATTATCAGGCTACGTAAGGGGCTGCGAAAGGAATAATCTGTCGTCATTGTTATACTATGTGCAGAAAATAGATGAACATGCTCTAAATAGAAAATTATTAACTTCATTATGGATTTTTTTATGGTGTTGTTGGTTACAATAACTGAATGCTTGAGAAAAATAGAATTTACCTTTACATTTCTACTGCCAGGAAAAGGGAAGAAGACTGAAGTTTGAAAGGCAGGAGTGTTTAACCTAATTTAGATGTTGGCAAGCAAAGCATTTCAGTGGTGCTACCCAGAGATGAGTAGTATTGTTTTTTTCAGAGTACTTACCATTCTTATAGCTATTTCTGTGCCCAGGTCTCAGTTTCCGATGGATTCGGTAGCAGCCGTGTATGTTTAGCACTTTCTTTGAAACCCTGACTTATACTTAACAGGAGTAAGTTAAACTTGTCATGACAGAGAAAATTCTCCTATACAGGTGCCAACTGCTTTAACCTAGCAGTACGGTTTTTCTTCCTGTGAGCCCTTCCCTCATTCTCTGCATGTCCTCCACATTTAATGTAAGCAGCACTGAACTTCTGCAGCAATAAATTAAGCCTAGGCCATATACAAAGATGATAAATTATAAATTATAATTCTAAATACTAAGCAAAATCTTCCTTTATGTGTTTCATAATGGTGTACTAAAATGAAAGGATAAAGCATCTTTACTTTGCAGCAACTATCCTTCCATAGAGCCATCCACACAGCATCCTGAATGAGGTAGAGCCTAATAGAAAAAAAGTGTGTCCTCACATGATTAAATGTGACATGATATGAACAAATTCAAGTTAAGCTGATGATGTTTCATGGAATTTAAAAGCACAAACTGTATTTAATTATGTGGCAAAACTGACATTAAATCATCAGTGGGGCTTTTATCTTTAACAGCATAAATCTCTGTCTTTGAGCAGACAGCCAGAGCTGGCAATTACCTCTGAATTGAGACCGACTTTATGGTTCTAACTGTAAAGGAAAAATAGGAAAATGTTTTAGCAATGACCTACTCACACACTTGCTGATAGCATGTCAAGGCCTTGAGTGCACTCCCCCAGTTCCAGGAGTGTAGCTGGCTACGCAAGGCCAGCTTGCCAAGCTTGTTGGTAAGAGCTATTGTGAAGATAAAGCTTTGTGGGGAGGCCTCAGCAAGAGCTTCCCACTTGCTTTGGGAGCTGCTTTTAGCTGTGACTCTTGCCACTGGTCTCCACCTGGGCTACTTCGCAGCTGTGTGGTAGTCATGCCTGTGCCTGGCTGTGTAGCCCATTGACTGGGACCCCTGGTCCTGACTCATGGTCTGACCACCCTGGGACTTCATCACTTTGAACTTGCCTATCAATCTGGACCATGTCTGACTTTATTTTTGCCAGACCTGTTCTGCTTTTTGAGAATTGTGGGACAGCTCCTGGTTGGGGAGGGCATGGCCCTTGCGGGCGGGCAGGTGCCTGGCACCACAATCCTTGCCCTTGTGGAGTGGCCACGTTGCCCCTGACAGAAAGTGTCTCAGACACCTTGTGCTTTGTTGCAGTCACAGGAAAGGAACAGACTTCTCTTCCCAGGCCAGCGAGTCTTTTTACCAAACTTCCCTTCCTAAGTGTATGCATCTTCTGGCTCTTGTTCCCTTTGTTTCAGGATCAAACATTGTCCAGAGGGAATGAGTAAAGCAGGAAGGGGAGAGAGGCTTACTAGCAGCACAGGAGAGACAAGCTCTAGGTTTGGTACCAGCACCAAGTATAGCTTTCCCTCTGTAGTCCCTTGCTGATGTACTCTTGCTTTCTCTCTTTAAGTTGTACTTACACAGTTCATGCTGATGGGAGCTATCAGGGAATTCAACATTGCAGTAAAAGGCTGGAGAAAGCATCTTCTGAGCATGTGAAGACACAGCATAGCCAAATTTGGGAAATACAGGAAAAATACAAGAAACATCCAAGATACCCATGAATATTTTGCAACAAAAATGTTTAGAAGATATAGGGGTAGGAGGCCCATTAACTGCCATCCTCAGTTGTGCTGCTGCCTCCACTATAGAGTTAGGGAAAACCCATATTTTATGAATAACAAGGACTCATCCAAATTCTTACAAATAGGAAACAGCATGACAGTAAACCAGCCCCCTTTCTTTATGAATATTCGTTAATATATTTTTCAATTATTGGACTAGAACTATTTCTAATATAAGCTCATTTCTCACAGGCTTCTTTCAATTGTCTACTGATATATCACTTCATGCTTATATTTTCATGAATTTAAAGTAGGCTATCTGTGTAAAACACGTTAGAGACACATATTTTTTAGTAAACATATTAAAGTCACCATCATCAATCTTTGTCCAGCAGTCAACTGTCCGAGGCATTACAGGTTTGACCCCATACTGACTGTAGAACAGTATCGCAGGATAGAAAATACTTTCACCATGTTTCTTGGGATCAGTGACTTTGCAAATGTTTTGTGTTAACAAATAAAATTGGATACTTTCCTCATTTAGTTACATTATAATTCTCATTCAAACCCCAGAAGAAGTGATGCTTCCCAGTGATTTTGATGGCAGCCACAGAAAATGAAGAAAAGAGAATTCAATGTATATTTTCTCACAACCCAGAAACTGAGGGCATCCAACGAAATTTCCAGGCACCAGATTTAAAACCATATTACATAATAAACAGTCCAACAAATTGACACAGCAAGCTGTTGAGGCCAGAAGTCTGAACAAGTTAAAAAAAAACCTGGACAAAAATCACAGAAGACAGGTCCACTGTAGGCTTTTAAACACCGTGGACAAATAACAGCCTCTAGCTCAGAAAGTCTGCCCTGCTAAATGCCTTAAACTGGTTTCTCCCTCTAAGCACCATCTATGAGCTACCATCAAAGCTGGAGACAGCAAGCTAAACAGACCTTTGGTCTCAGCCTATATAACATGCTGCTTTGGAAGAAATAATCTTTGAAAATGAATGCATTTTCTCCCATTTAGTGGAATATTTTATTTATTTTAAAGCCTTTAGGATCATGATTGAGGGTAATAACTAAAGAAGGAAAACATGAAAACAAACAGTAAGTTTAATCTGTAACTATGTATTGTTTCATTAAAATTGAATATATTGCTATTGCTTGAAGAACATAAAATTAAATGGCAAATACAGGACTGCAAAGACGGACCATGTCAATGTTAGATATGCATAAAAGTGTCAATTATCATTACACCTGTAACAGATGGCGAGACTGTTAATCATTTTGTAGCAATTTACTGCCCCCAGAAAAATTTAATATTCTAATTAGCCTTGTGCTCTAGTAATAATAATAGTCTCAATGCACTTTGTTTTGAGGATCCCAAAGCTCTTTGAAGATGTTTTCTTCTTAAGTCCTCCATCACAGGTATTTGAATAGCTTTTTATTAATTTTAAAGCAAGAGACAGAAATTCTAAGGGATGTCATCACATTTACAGAAGTTTGTTCATCTTGGAGTGAAGACCACATTCACATTCACGAGATAAAGCTACATTTCCAGGCCTTATTCCACTGAAAACACTGGAACTGTTTATGCAAGATTACCTGATCCTACATGTCAAAAATTCAGTCTCACACTCTCTTAAACCATTGCAATTCATAAAGCACAGGCCAGATCATCAGATGGTACAGATTTGCACAAATCCATTGAAATTGGTTGAAAGCATCACAAATACAAAGTAGAGGATCTCCAAATTTGCATATCATGAAGTTATAGAAAATGTTCGTTACATTGTCATTTTCTGTTCCTGTCTCTCATCAATATTTACACTGTCACGGGCATTTGAGGGTCTAAGAGTTGTGGCAGTTTTTCTCTAATTACATATTAAAACATTACATGAATGATAAAGTTTCTATGTACTTCTGGCACACTTCTGCCTGGATAAAATAATAAACCAAATAAAAGTAAAGCTAATGCTAGCAATAAATTAAATGACCATACATGCTTTTAAAACCATCTAGGATCCTGAGCCCCTGACCTTTTGGCTCCCTTAACCAAAGGTCCTACCTTTCAATAATAGCTCTTCAACTTCTTCATCTGTAACATCCCAAAGCTCTATCTGTAGGAGCAAGCATGTGGTCACACAGATTTGAAAGCAGCAGAGGTGTCAGATGAGTCATGGGCTACCCCAGCTCAGTCATGGCAAGGCCTGGCAGCCAGAGCTCTTCCCATCTCCCACCTTGGGGCAGGGCAGCAGGGGGGCACAGGGCCAGCCCCAGCCCTGGGCACTGGGCACCATTCTTGGGATGGGGATGGGACAAGGCCAGGCTGGGACATGGGCCCACAGGTGGGCCTGGCTCAGCGGGGTCCATAGCTGGGCAGGGCAGGGCGGGGCTGTGGGGATCTGGAGACTGGCCCTGCTGCAGCATCACTGGCTCAGGGGCTGACAGTCCTGGGGGGCTGACTTGGGGTCCTGGGCTGTGGGGCATGTGGAGGGGAAAAGCCTCAGCAGTGCCAGACAGGAACAATCGGGGCTAACAGTGCCCTGGGGCCATGTCACAAGAAGGAAAAGTCATATACCAAGTGTCATGAGATCCCCAGTCTAACTCAAATCCTTGTTTAGAAGTGCCTGGGGCAAGCATCCCATCCCCTTTCTAATACAGTATGTGGGCTGGCTGCAGAAACTACTTTTTCCGCAAAGCAGCCTGACCTTAAAAATGACCATCCTAGTAGCAAGATCTTTGACCTCATCAGGGACTGTGCGCACTAGTGCAGTAAGACTTCCACAGTAAACCATTGATCATTCCACTTGGTACCTATTCTTGAGAGTAATATTGCAAACAATATTCATGTAACTTCAGTTTTAGGGATTTCTAAAAATAAAGTATTTTACAAGAAATCGTTCTCAGTCCTCCTCTGAAATTTCTCTAGTTGAAGTCCCACCAGTCAGGTGACAGGTTTCAGGTCCCAGCTGAGCAATTTAGTGTAAGTTTCTTACAAAATGCTGGTATAATTCCTGACGGCCATTTCATTTCATGATAGGTCCTAGATCATTGCAGTAGCCTTCAGGACTCATTTTTTTCTGTCTGTCTTGAGACTTTGAGCTCGCTGGCCTTGTTCAGGGCTTTTTTGGAGACTGCCAGCTCATGGCTGTGCCCTATGGCCCCCGTTCTCTTTTCATCCCACACTGTTTTCTCTAGCAGCCTTCTACTCACCAGTATACTGCCACAAATGGTAGTTTCTGCCCCACTGCAGCTTGAGCGCCTCTGATCCCTGCCACCTTGTCTACAATTCCCACAAAGGACAGATTTTTCCAGCTTGTGCTCACACTGCCTGTACAAAACTGCCATCCAGCAATTATCTTATTCCACTTACTCCAAGAGTACCCAACTGTGGCTGCCTGAAAAAGTGAAGAAACAGGGAAGGCATGTTGTAACGACCTAAATATTTACCGAGTCACTATCAGTTTGCAGACTAGAGACTTCCTGAGTCAGAGTTGTTATCTTTGTGTGTAAGAGCCCACAATGGACTTCTCTTCCACAAAATATGGGTTTCCTATTTTGGTCCTGTGTGCAGTTTTAGCATGTGCATCATCCCACGACACAAGTTTCCACAGCTTTATTGTATGTTTTCTAAGGCATTGTCTCCTTTTTGCTTGATTTGGTCCTGCCACCTTATAGCTTAATCTAAAGCCACTTGGTTTGTATACTAGAAAAGGAAGTTAATAGTTGTTCCATGCTTACCCTCTGCTCTGGGTTATCATGCATAATCAGACACTGTTCCTTGAGACATCTAGGTTGAAGTTGACCAGGATACTCTTACACTTTTCTTCAGTAGTGTCCACACTGGTAACATAGTTGTACCAAAGTGGCCTGCAACTTCTAGAGTAGCTGTACTGACTGAAAGTAGAGATCTGGAATGTACTAAATTTTTTGGAAGTTCTCTTTGAAAGGTTTGCAGTTTTCCTGGGTTGATGCCCATAATAGAAGGCAGAGACAGTTTAGTCTGCTTTGTTCTACACAGTGTTTAATCTTATTTGCCTTTCCCTTTTCTCTTCCTTGGGGAGTAGGTGGAAGCAGATCATCACAAGCCAGTGTCAACAGGATGTTAAAGGTTAATGAGATAGATATGGATCCATAAACCCTAGAATGCAATGAACAAGATAACTAATATGAGTCAACAGAGTGCTTCCCCTCCCCTACCAACAGTATTCAACAGAGGGCTGGTGAAGGATAGCTGAATGACTGTTACATTATACCCTTCGATTGCTACTCACTAACCCAGTTAGTGCCCTTCCATGGGGTCTCTTCTTAGCAACCAATGATCCTAACAATTAGGCAGGGATGCATCCTGCAACAGAAGGGGAAGGCAATGAAGACAGAGAGGGGCGAAATGGATGCATTAAAGAGGTTAAGGTTGAAACAACTGCTTCAGTCGGCCCACTTCAACAGGTTGCTTACCTGTAGAGACCCAGCTGTAGACAAAATTTCTGGATGGGGGTTCTGTTTTCTTTTTCCTGCAGAACAGGCCACATCCTCTTATCTCATTCCTCTCTTTAATAACACGTGATATAACCCTTGCCAGACTTATCTCTCACTCACAGTTTTGCTGACTGATTTTTTCCTTATTATTCAGTTTGGCTTTTTTTACAACACATTACAGAATAGCATCAATTTTTTTAAGGAATATTCATCTTTCAATCTGTCAGCCCCCGTTTAACAGATCTGACTGTTTACAGGTAATCATTTCAGAGCACCGTACTTGATTAGACCTTCCCAATAGAAATTGAAGTTCCCAATGAAGGACTATACTTGCATTCTGCTCTCAGAGAACCATGGTACCTACATAACATAAGATGTGAGATCTGCAGGCTTCTCATAAATAGCACCCAACTGCTTTATTTAAAATGGAATTATCTAAAATCTAGTGAAAATCTTCTATGCAAACACACATTCTTATTATTGTAATGATCTTGGGTATTTAGACACAACTAGCATGTATTGAACAATTTAAATATGATCATCAGACATTTGTCTGACAGGAATCTTTCAGAGAGTTTAGCATTTCTACAGCTATCAAACTCACAGAAGAGATCACAGACTTCCCTTGGACTTAGGGGACATAAAATCCTTCAAAATAAAGAACACTCAAGGTAAAGAGCAGTAATAAAATGCCTTGTACAGATGAGCTTATTATCAACCATCATGGAACATTTCAGAGAGGCCAATTAGCAACCTAGTGGATGGGTGTAAGGTAACCTGAAGTAACAACACATGCCCTAATGCTTCAGAATTTGTCACCTTTTAGGATAGAAGAGAGGTACATCAGAGTTCCTGTAGGAATTACTGTTATCAGTGAGCTGGGGTTCCAGCTGATGCTAAAGTCATTGTTGCATCTAGGAAGGCAAAGAATCCTCTTTGCTTTTGGAGGTGTAGGAGGCATTGGACAACAGCCTTTGAATTACCTATTTTTCATGTTTACTAAATGGGAGAGTTTTCAGTACCCTGGATTCCTTCATATGAATCCATGACATATGAAAGTCAATTTCTTGCTGCTACTGTTGACTAGAGCCTAGCATGCCTACATCTTCCAGCCTTTATGAATCAACATACATAAGACTTCTAAATAGAGCAAGCAGCACAAAATCATGCTGCCTATTGGTGGTGCTCCAGTAAGCTCACAGTTCATTTCCAAGCTGACTAAACCTAATTAAAGTCTATCTCAAGATATAACACGAGTAGTGATATGTTGGAAAATAAGCATAAGCAAACAGGTTAATAAGGAAATCAGTGATAATTGGAATTTTAGATGGTGACACTGTCTTGCAATGCCAGGGTGGTAACCATTCCTGTGGAGATTAAGAATTTACTGAAAACTCATGTAGGCTGAGTACGTCATAGGCTAAAAATTCATAGGCTGAGTAACAAAAGATTTGAGTAGACGGAAACCCCTTTGCCTTTGGAGCAAAATTAATATTATCCAAACGCATGTACTTCCCAGACTACTGCACGCCATAAAAGATTTCCCAGCTATTATTCTGCCATTTTATTTCAGAAAAACTAAAGTGTTCTCATATATTTTTAGGTAGCAAAGGAGAGGACAACAGTGAGGTAGGACACTTCATAAAAAGTGTGACTTCTAGTCATACTCAAAAGTTCCTACTTCTTCTGGAAACTTTAGTTTGTTCCAATATCTATCCAAAAGGTCTGTGACTCCAGCACGACAAAGCAAGCTGATCTCAGGGAATCCATTTTCTGTCCTGCATTGTCATATGACTGACACTGACAGTGATATAATTCTTCACACTAAAAATATTAGTAATATCACCAGTAATATCACAATTCTGTAGTCTCAGCCCTTTAGCACAGAGGATACCCAGGGTGGCACTTTAATGTAGCTCGAGAGTTTATAAGGGAATTTAATATCTATGGATGCCTCTGAATTTTTTCATTGAAAACAAAATTCATAAATACCTAACATAAACGAATGAATGAATTTGGTAATGGCATTATTATGGCAAAAATACGTATACTTTTAGCAAAGGGTAAGTGGCCTAGAGACTTATTCACAGTGGAAGAGCCCAGAGCGTTGTTTCATGGTGTTTCCTGATGCCCCACCCCCCATACCATGCCTTGTATTATACTAACCCAGAAGAAAAAAAAAATTAAGTCATTTGAACAATTATGGACAATTCTTTATACATAAATATTCAGGTCACTATAGAATATGCAGGTAGCATGGGAATTTCACACCACAGTTGTATTTCCCTCTGAATTGTTAATTAATTCTCTATAGTTTTGTTAAAGGTTGGATTTTATTTATTTATTTATTTTATTTATATTACCTTTTAATCATATAGCAGAACAGGTGTGTAAGAATGGAATTAACACCAATTCTTGCCCTGCCATTTATTTAAAGTAACCCCATATCTGGAACATATTACTGCAGGGGAGAAAAAAGTCACCTGCAATGATTACCCTAATAAAGCTGCATGTTGCTGAATAACAGCAATATTAGCATATCACAGAATAATCCTCTGGTCTTTTCAAATTATTTCACCATAGACATAAACTTCTAAGATCCCTTCATCATGTTACATCATCAAAGTACATATTTTACAGCTACAGAGCTGAGAGAAACTGCTGACAACTTTTGACCCCAACAAAGCAGTACCACTTTAAATCAGAAAGCAAATGAGCCTCTTACAGCTGGTGTTTCTAGGTTTCACAATCGCTTTCTTTTATAAACAGGAGTGACTGAATATTTTGAAACTATTTTAGATACTGAGTAACAAGTACTTATTGGGTTACATAAAAACTGCCTGGAAAAGAATTGTCTGGCAGATTGGGTTGTTTGAGGTTTTTAGCGTATTTTATACATGAGGTACAGCATAAGTTTACAAGAAACCTGCAAGAGCAAGAAATACACTTCTTTAGGTGTGTTGTATTGAGCAGCCATCATTTAGAAAAGTTTTCTGACTTTGAAATTAAATAAAAGTACCTGATCTTAGGTGCCATCATCTACAGCTCAGGGCCTGGTTATAGTTGACATTCAAGGGAGTACTGATTTGATGTTTATATTTCTTCGAATAACAAAAGTCCTTGCCTACAAGCTCCTTGTGCTGCTTTACCCTTCCAAAGCTCTATAACCTAGACGTTGCAGCAGACAGGGAGATACACATTTCCACCACCTGCCAGGAGTGAGACCGCCCTACTCCACTGGCTGAGACCCTCCAAACAAGACCACACTCTTGGGGAGGTGGGGGAACACCAAACACACAAACAAAAAAAAAACCCACTCTTGTATTTTCTGCAGCTCAGGAGTAAATCTAAAACTACAGGATGTGCCACGTTCTGGGATGAACAGGAGTAACTGTGTAAAGCTATAGTTAATTGAGATTCCTTTCTCAAGCTATGCCAGATTAGTAAAGTATATAAGCATGCATTAACTCTCATTAAATAAGATGTGCAAAGGGCTTGCTGGCTCTGTTTACATTAGGCTGTACTGCAGGCTAATAGGGTCCTTTCTGCCATGTTCAAAGAAGAAGGACTTTAAGCACATCTCAGTAGACAAAAAATTACACAAAGGAACTCCCTGGTCATGTCTTAAATTTACTTTAAAGACAAACAAACAAAAAAACCACCTAAAAATCACACAACAGTATTTGTTTAGTATTAAGCCTAATATGCAATTCTGATATACAACACAAATAACAGACCAAAACACGTAATGAAGTTCCTTTTTGCTGTGACAGAAGGTTTCTACCCTGTGCACCAGGCAAAACATTTCATCCTGGCCCTGTGAGAATTGGAGGAAGATCTGTTACCAAAATGGAAGGTCAGAATGTGAACTATGGGTGTATTTTCCATGAATTATTGACTGAGATTTTTTTCCAGTAATAGTATAAATGCTTTCAGAAAAAGAACTAGTATAACAGAGGCTGGAAGTTTCATTTTTTTCTCTGTGTGCCAGAAGAATCAAAGGAAGAGGGGAACCATTTGATTGATTATTTTAAGGAATGAGCCTTTTATACAAAGATTGAGATCCATTATCACTCATCACTGACTATACCAAAGTAAGAGCAGGTAGGGAATGTATCCTTTTGTCATTTCAGATTGCAAATCAATAATTCCAGTCCTGTATTTAATCTGTGTACTCTAACACACATGCTCAGAGCTCAACGATGACTGTCTTTTCTTCTGTATCTACTATTGAGTGTATCTCCTGTTCCAGCTTTACTGCATCCTACCTGTCCTCTCTGAACTGAAGAAAACAGTGTCAACCAGTGCGCATTACCAAGGACACCTCAGGACTCACTCTGGTGAGTCAGCCCACAGCATTCACCATAAACCCAGGGCCCCATAAACTTATTTCTGACAATCACTTTTAGTATTAGACAGCAAACACTGTATTTTTGTTCATCATCTTTCCCACGATTATGCTTCCTTTACGTGCCAGTGCCCGAGAAGAGCTAATTAGGATAGGTAGTGTATGGGTTTGGGTTTGGTTTTTTTGTTGTTGGGGTTTTGGTTTTGATTTGGGAGGGTTTTTTCATCAACTCTATATACATTCTGCTCTTGGTTTAAAACCAAAACATGGGGAAAAAAGCTTAGTGTTCTGGTCACTTGATAAATCTTCATGAGCAGACTTTTTTTCTATCTGGATTTGAAAGATGAGAGCAGCCAAGGCTTGTCTGTTTATCAATCTATAACCAAGTCAGAGGGTGCAATAGGTTTTACTTGGATAGTACACAACCATAATTTACAACTTTACTAATAACTGATAATGGCTGATGAATTTCTGTGATGTGAATTCTAAAAGTATTTTCCTGAAGCAGGAAGTTTAGGTCCTAAAGTTTTGGAGGTGATGTTTCTTGCATTCTGTGCTCTGTTACAAAATAGAGCAAATGATTTGGGGTTTTGTGGTTTGTGGGTTTTTAGGGAAAAAGGTGGATTTACTTTTTCTGACTTTTGTATCAAAATAGTATAAAGTTGGATGCATCTTAGCCCATAGTAAAGTATTCATACCGGGGTATGAAGTGGATTAACATTTCAGCACAAAATCAGAACATACAATGTTTTGCCAAATATTTTTGTTCTGCAAGTGAAACTAATTTAGTTAAACAACATTTTTAAGTATAAATGTCCCTTCATAAAAGCAAATATTGACTAGCTCTACATATTGACAGACAAATCAAGCTGGATAGATTGTTTGCTAGATTGAATGCTGGATCCATTGACCTTCAAATCTATCATGTTTTGCCACCTATATTCAATTGCCTTACAGCAACACGCTTTTCTTTGTTCTCTGTCAAGCAAATACCTGACACACTGTGTGCACTATTGTCAAACAAAAGAACAGTTCTTTCCCTGGAGTATGACATGGAGGTGGGAGGGGATGAGAGAAGTAAAGGTTATTTCAATTTAGTTCCCTGTTCTCTCTCAGGCAAGTTGCTTAGCTCACCATAAATTCATCACCACACAGCTCAGCTATTCCTAGTATGCTGCCTTCAAAAATTTATTATTTATGGATGCAGTCATGGAGTAACTCAAATATCTGCAACAATTCCATGACAGAGATTCAAAGGAATATTACACCTTCTCTACATTTTCTAGTAGTCCTTTCTTCAGCTGATGAAGCGATTAAAGTTAAATGCACCATGATCCCTGTTGCTGCACATCTATGTTCAGAAGATATTACTCAAATTAATTGTCCGTCTAAACCAGAGAGCTCTGAGGTCCAACACAGCCTTTATAATTCTTGCTGTCACTGCAGCAAGAGCATATAAGGGAACAAGAATAGCTGTTAAAGAAGGAAAAGGCAATCAGCATGGTGAACAGGAAGAAGTTAATAGCTAAAATAGAACTGGTCTGCTACATCCCATTCAACAGCTCCCTAAAACAAAGTGCTATTGGATTACATTTTCTCAGTCAGGGTATTCATCTGAAATTCTAGAACCATCTAGACAGGATTAAATAGGATAAGAGTGTACCCCATGATAATAAACATTAAATCCAATGACTGAATGAGAGACAGGGTGATCGTGTGTGTGTGTGTGTGTGTACGCGTGCATGCAGGCGTGTGTTCCCCCACATGTGATGGCCTCTGCAGGCTTGAGTGATTCGACTGCATTTCTGGCACAGCCTTTCATTCTGCATGCACACAGTCAAACACATTAAATATTTATCATTGTGGAGCAGAGCGATGCTGCGAGTTTGGAGTGCTGGTAACGGTTGTCTCCAAGCAACTCCCTAATAAAGTACAGATGTGGTTTCAAAATGGAACAGAATTACAGGACACACACATGCACACACACACACACATGCATACACACAAAATAAGCTGTGGGTTATTTATGTTATGCCTGGTATTGATTATTACCAGATGGGAGGGGAAAGCAATAGCTGACAGATTAACCATATGGATCTGCTTTAATTTACCCTGAGTTATAGGTTTGCAATTCTCCCTCCTCCCTATTTGGCTGAGAAACCTATGATTTGCTAAGGGGAAAAAAATGTAAACTTACTGTAAGGAGCATATTTCCATCATAAGCCTCCCAGTGCTACACTCGGGGATTAAGGTATCTTTCTTTAGAGGAACTGCAGTTCCGGCACCACTTCCTAAAGCCACAGCCAGTACCATGAGTGGGAGATTTTGTTACAGACCAATGAACAAAAAATGTTTTAATACTGATGAGCCTTGCAGACAATAGATCCTAACTGAAGAAGCTTTGTTTAACATTCTGGTTTTCACAAAGCTGTTTCAGCCAGCCTCATATAACATACCAACAAAAAATCCAGAGATGGCAGTTGTCAAGGCATCATTCTATTCTGAAAACTGGGAGCCCTCAGCAGTGCTTTGAGCTTCAAAGACTTGGCTGTGGAGGCTTTCTAAATAGCTGCTCTTCCTACAAGAGTTAGATATAGCAGGAGCTACAAACTCTTAAAGCAACAAAGGAAAACACAGTCTCCCCACCCAGCTGTGACCTTCTGAGACTTGTGCATTATGCATTAGAAAGCTAGAGTGTAAATGGATACTTCAGAAAAGCTTAAAGGAAAAAAAAGGTCTAATCGACAAAAAAAGCTTTTCGGTCTTTCTGCTAAAAGTGGATTTGAAACGATGTATTTTCTGTACAGTTTAACCTTTAATTTCTATTGTTTTGATTTGTAGTCACCTCCATCACGCTTCCAAGGGCAGAGGGCAAACAACCTTCTATTGCTCATAGGTTTTATTTTTATAATGCACCATTATAGTTATCTAACCTTTCTGCTTTTCAAATCCATCACTTATGCCTACTGCCAAACAAGTCGCTGTAGATTTTTCAGTACTCTCTAAATCCTTAAAACAGCTCTAAAATGAGTAGCATGAGCATCAAAGAAACAACATATAGAGCTGAGACGAATGAAAAGGGACAACCCTAACTAGGAAATCAGCACTAGAAAGAAATGTACACCATGTTTCAGTGTGCTATTCATATCTTCTGAGGGTTACAGGCAGATTCCAGCCTGTCTGGCACTAAAAGACATGAATCCCTGCTTTCAGTCCTTGACTCAAGAAGAACTGGGATAGCCAGAGTTTGCAACTGGTCAGGGTTTTGTCCCTCGATTTTGTTGACTCTTTCTGTGCAGTCTTGGACAACTGGGGTTTTTTGTTCTATTTTCTTACCCTTAAATGGGAATAAACACTAATTCATGCACAGCAACTGCTAGGGGAATTAGTAAAGCATTTTCAGGTTATTAGTTAAAAGCCATGCTCCATCTAGTCTAGCTCTGCCTGGACATAATTCTAAAACCACAAAGAAGCGGAGAAGGTTGCACCCAATCTGGTAAACTATTCTCAACTGAAAATTTAATAGCCTGCTGGAACAAATGGCAAAAGCCCTGCTGATTTAACACAGTTAGGATTTCATCCCACTAAACAAAATTCCTAATGGAAGTCATGCACTTCAAACATTTGCACACTACAGCCCTGTATTTTCAGTTTCAGAAAGGTATTTTGTAATTCATGCGTGACTGCTGCTCTACAAAAGAATATTAAATAAAATGTCAGTGTTCAGTGAAACCTGTACAAAATACAGTGGTTGGCCTTAAAATCATGCTTTTTGTAAACAAAACTATATTTAAATTCAATGGCTGCTTGAGCAAGAAATTTGTTTACTATTATTATTTTTGACAAAAGCTAACAGCTTAACACTCTGCAACACATATAATCAATCAGTGCCCAAAGACAAGTTTTAGAAAACATAAGGCCATTTGTAGTATTTCCCTTTCCTCAGACAACAAGCACAGAGTTCAATTTACTGTTATGCTGTTGGTTCACCTACCAAGCCTGTGACAAAACCAGGATGGGAATCTATAGCTCTCAAATCCCAGTCCAATGTATTCGCAGACAAACCACCCTGTCTCCTTTTGTGCCAATGCTGCTCTGATGGTAGATAAGACCGGGAACCAGCTGAAAACTGCTATTTTACTGTAAAAGAAGGAAGGTTACAGGTGCCTGCCTGAGATGACTTGTGCGCTCAGGACTAACGTTTACACCTCTGTGGAGAAACAGGACAACATCCTGGTGATACAGCCTTAGTGATTTACTCAGTGACACTAACAGTCATTACTGGAGGGTGCTGGCCCCCATTTCTAAGTGGTCACCCTGGAACCACACTGGCAGAAGCTTGGAAAGAGGCAGAGCTGCACTGAGGCCCTTGAGTGCCAGCTTAAGGATAATGCATTCATGCATTATCTCTGGACTTGCAGAGTAGAACAGTTAGTAGTATGCAAGGAGAGGTCATTTAGATTTTCAGTCAGTGTTGTTATACAGCGGAGTAAAAACACGCTAAGGTTAGTATATAAAATATATGCAAAAAGGCACACTGGGAACCAGGGTTAAAATCTTTAAACTTCAGCCATAAAGTACAGTCACACATCAAATGACTCTCCCTAACGGAATACAGAAAATCTGCTTTCTTTGGAAAGCAGCTTGGAGGGCAAACTCAGTACAGAGCATGTCAAGGTAGATCTCTTTCAGCTCTGTGGATGTGCAAATCCAAACATTCACCCTGAAAAGTCAAATTCAGAAATGCTAGGTTTCACACTGCTTTCACCAAACCAGAAAATGCAAGTAACCCTTGATAGACAGCTTTGCTCCGAAGTTTCCCCTCTGCATTTTAACTCAGTTTCAGGCATACATAGCCAATGTTAGGTAAATAATCAGAATACCTGAGTGAGATTTAAATGGCAGTATGGATGCAAGTCCTTCCGTACAGTACAGGCAGAGGCCATGTAGTTTGCCTACTTGAGATGCTATATGCAATGTACTACACAAATGTAAAGATTACAGCTCTGTTGATAGAGCCCCTGAGTGCAGCTTGAATATATTCCTTAGCGCTGCTTGCTTTCTTGACTTAGCTCCTTCTTTATCAGGAAAAAGTAATACCACTTCTGACATCAAGCAAACATGCTGCTTACATGACCATATGCCAGTACATTATGCAACCTTGTGGCTGCCTCCTTACATAAATCTGTGTAAGAAATTTTAGCTGGATTAGTTATACTGGTTAAATCCAAAGGTGTGCACCTGACTTGTAAAAATTATTCTTATGCTGCCTAAAGTCCTGGCTTGGTGTTCTGATACACCTGTGACGATAGATTAAAATCAGATAACCCAGGTGCCCCTCTGCACCTTCCTGACAGATGCTGCTAGGCAGTGAAATAGACCTAAATTGAAGTTGTGGGCAACAACCGTTTCAACCATCTAGTTGTAATCCATTGCCACTAATCTGCTGGATACCATAGAAGCAGTTATATTGTCCAAAAGTGCTTTTGTCAGTATAGCTCATTTCACACATTGAACCACTAGAAACTATGCTAGCCCTAGCACTTTTTTGCTAGTATTACTGTGATTCCATTAGTAGGGTTTTATCAGGAAAGTTATCCAGTAAAGCTATCCATAAAGCCAGGTCTTTTATTAGGAATGAAACTGCTAACAAGTCTGACATTTAAATTACCATTACTAGCCAGCTGAGTTATCTCGCTGAAATGAATGAACCATTCACACCTCTCAGAACTACTGCTGCAAGCTCTTTGCTCTGTCCCACATGATTCAAGTTTCTGAGGTTTTCTTGGCAAGCAGAACCCATAAAACATCGTTATTTTCCAAAATTCAGAGGACCAAGCTTTTGCTACAAAACGGTGCCTGATATGATCAACTACCACTTCCAGATGTACTTCCAGGCACTTACCTGCGATAGCCTGGAAAATTCCCTAGGTTATCTGGAAAGTTCCCAAGTTCCTGCTCAGAACAAGAAAATGCAGATATTATACTAAGAGAAAGAACAAGCTCATGGTTAATGTTCAGGTTCTCCTGAACATGGGAAAATAATTTTATTTCTTGGGGAGGAAATATATTTTTGGGTAATTTGCCCAAAATATTTGGGCAAATATTTTTATTTGCTTTATGAAGTCTTCCCACTGGTGAAAGGGCATAGTCCTCTTCGTCTTACAGGTCTGCTGTGATGGACCTTGCAGCTCACTGCATCAGCAGTGAGAGTCAAAAGTAGACCCCCTTAGCTTTCAAGTGCTTTGAGAAAAAAAATGTAGAGACTGCTAACTAAAAGACTGTAAAATACATCAATCATACTCTTTTTGGATGCCTCTGTACTGGTTTCAGTCTTTTTGATTGAAGGCTGCAGAAGTCCTGCCATGGCCATCATAGGGACTCTTAGCTGAGGCTATGGCTACGTGATCAAAGAGGCCATGCTGCAGGTATACACTTGGACCAGAAAAAAGGTACCGTGGCAGCTTCTGAGAAAGGAGCAGACTGTGCATTTGAAAGCCTGCAAAAGAAGCAAGCTGCATGCTGAAATAAAGACATTTGAACATGCAAGAAACATAGCCCTGACTCATCCAAGGGTCCTTCGGGACAGCTCCAAGCTGTATTCAAGTCAGATGATGGGTTTGCTGCTTTTCAAAAATCAGGACAGCTCTATTTGCCTTGGGTTAACTGGTTCACGTGTCCCTTGCCTACACGTGATCTCATGTAGCTGTTTACTAGGATGCCTATTTTGCAGGAAAAAGAAAAAGCAAAAAAAAATTACATAAAGTAAAAAGCCACAGGTTTGGGGATTTGAGTTTTGTTTTTTTTTTTAAACCACAGGCTTCCTGGGTAATCAAAAGCCTGGATTCTTCAGACTTACTTGTTAATGTGATAGACTGTGGATTACAGCAGAGTTGTATTTCCAGATTCTGAAAAGACCTTCGAAAATCAGAGGTTAGTAAATAAATGTAGGCAGCAGGAGAGGGCTCTTGATTTCCCACACAAAATTAAAAAAAGGCACAGGAAGAGGCCTGACCTTCCTCTTCCGTGGACACTAACCCAGCACAGAATTATAGTCCTTTCTCACTTGTTTCATGCAAACAAAGAGTAATGCCAGCAAACGGAGCTACCCTGGCCCAAATTCTTCTCTGTTTGCTTTCATCAGCCACAGCGTGCTCACCCGGGGTCTGAGTAATGCTGTGTAATTGATGGCTATTCGCACTCTGGAGCATCACGGCCTGGTAAGTAACAGCATTCACAGCAGCTGGGAAGAAAGAGGTTCTTGTTAAGTGAATAGGACCAGAATTAGAAGGCAAGGATTTTAACTAAAGCTAGATATTTCTAATGCATATTTCTGACAGCTCATTCACTTGCACTAAATGCTTCAAGATGTACAAAAATGTGCATATATTTAAGACAGCTGGATCTCTGTGCCATCAAGTGTTTCTGAGGCTGTATTTGTACAGTTTGAAAGCTACTATGCTAATTTGATGCCATGTATTTGAAAGATGTTTGCTATAACAAACAAACAACAAAACAAAGAAAAATCACTATTTTCTTTGCTGCCTTTTGTTTTACAGGACAACGCAAGCATTCTTGAAGGTTACAGAAAAAGGTGGCAGGAGCATTTTGTCAGAGAGTTTCACATAAACCTGATTTTTCATAGTTATGAGAGCTGGAGACAGTAGAAATGTCCACACACAGGCCAGGCATAAATCAGAATAAAGTAGAAATGCAGAAACAGGTCAGACTTGCTACAAGGTCTCAAGGTAAAATGAACACTGTTAAGCTTTACCTTTTGGGTTCAATGTAGCTGCCACAGATTAGCCATTTGTTGGGTTTCACCCACATGTGGCTAGACAACATTTGGCAATTTCACTTTAAGATGACTTGTAGTCAAATTTAGAATTAAATATAGTGACATCCTCAGACCTGATTCAAAAGCTTATTACTCAGGCCCTGCTCAGATAGCGAAGAATTGGGCTAAAACAGTGCAAGCTCACAGGTACCAAATCAAAGAAAATAAAAACTCCTGCTGTGCCTTTTGTTTCTTATCTTTTTTTTTTTCTTCTTCTTTCAGACCTACTCTGCTGGTTTTGCACAATGCGCAGATCAGACTGATTTAAGAATTTTACAAAGATGGCTCTTGATGTAAAGCAAGATATTTGCGCTTATCTCTCTGGGCATGGTTCTGCACTCCCTCCTGCCTGTTGCACTCCAGCAACTCTCTGCTTTCAGAGGTCTCCATACAGCATGCCTGGCTTTTACAAAGCTGGTCAGCAATAAGTATTTTGTTCACAGTGGTTTTCAAATACATGGGAGAAAAATGCTGTGATACATTTGACTGTTTGTATCACAGAGCTAACCCAAAAGATACACCCATTTGGGTAGCTCTGATAATCAGGCCAGCTTTAATCTCTTTGTCTCCTTTCTCCACCTATGCTTTCTTTTCACTGAACCAAGACACTAACTATGCCCCTAGGTGAGTGGGTAGGAGGAGGCATGGAAAAAGTGTTAGCTCAGCTTGCTAATGACATAAGCTGCTCAACTTGATGATGGATTTTAACAGGTTCTGAAAATTATTATAGTAGCGACTGGCCCACGTTACATCAGAATTGTTTCCATCGAAGCTTCACAGCATACATTAAACTAACCGGGTTTCTAAAATAGTATTAATTTTTCATGTAGCACTTTGAACAAAAGAGAAAACAAGCAATACTGTTCTTTCATCTTCTACTAAGCCAATGATACAAACACTTTACTAAGCTATGCTGAGGGCACAAATTGTATTTTGGTTTTTTCCACTTCCTTTTCATAGATTTGTGGAAAGCTGGGGGTTGAATGTTGATAAAGATTTCTTTGCTTATCAAACAACAAAGACTTCCATAAATAACATCCAGTGAATGTCTTTTGATGTTAAAAACTGACACTAATAACAGTGCAAATAAATGAGAAACAGATTGCTTCGATTCTCATTGAAAATAAGATACTGGATTAATGCAATGATGACATTGAAAACAATTGTGAGTGGATAAAAACCTCTGTTTACTAACATGGACAGTATTTAAGCCTAGAAAAATTTATTGTGCAGTATTTGTAAGGTGCATTTTGTTCTTCAAAGTGCTTTATAAATGTTAGAATTCAGATCCTAAAAAGTTCTGAGGTCCTTCATTTCCTATTCCAAATGATTCAAGTTAGGAAGCCTCTAGGAGCAGACTATACAGACTCCTAAGAAAGTAACTTGTTCATGGATAAAGAGGAAGTGAATATAAAAGCTAGCACTGGATGTCCAAAGCTCCAACCTCCTACCTGCTCGGGTTTAGATCAAACTAAAAGGCCTTCTCTGCTTGTTTGGCCATGTTTTCAGTGATAACAGTTCTTATGATAGGGCTGTTGCTGAGATTTTCCAACAGTCACTCAGTCCAGTTGTTAAGAAACCCTGTCTTCAGCATGCAGAAGCAACAGCCTTTACCATGACCAGTGCCATTATAATTCATTACAAAGTGCTCCAACAGTACCCATAGAATCATAGAATGGTTTGAGTTGGAAGGGACCTTTAGAGGCCATCTAGTCCAACCCCCTGCACTGAGCAGGGACATCTTCAACCAGATCAGGTTGCTCAGAGCCCCGTCCAACATGGCTTTGAATGTTTCTAAGGATGGGGCATCCACAACTTGTCTGGGCAACCTGTGCCAGTGTTTCACCACCCTCACTGTAAAAAATTTCATCCTTATATCTGGTTTATCATCACCATGACCCACATTGGTGCCCCATGTGCTAAGTATCAGCCAAAGATAATTGTTCAGTAGTCCAATTTGTTCCTAATGAATAGATCTGCTGGGAACAGGCAAAGTCACAAGGAATAAGTTATTCCTCCAGATTCAGCCATTTCATTGAGACCTCATAACATACCCACATTTTAAAGAAACTCAGGAATAAACCAGCATGGGTGGCTGAACCATCTGCTGTGGAGCCCAGAGGCAGTTTTGAGCAACTGAGACTATGAGTTCTCATTCAAAAAATGTTTACACCCCAGTCCCTGCTGTCCAGAAAAACATTTCAGAGACAGCTTCAGAGTACTTAGATCAGAGGCTGCAAGCAGGGAAGTAATCATACCATAAATCTCAAACAGTACTAAGTAGCTCAAACATTTACTTACATTCTCAGGTGGGATTCATAACCCATGTTGAGCATCATGAATACACTGAGAGCAGTACCTGAGTTAGCTAGCTTTAAAATTATCTTGGAAAGGCCTTTATTAACCACATTGACTGCAATGTTGGAACATCCTTACATTGCAAGATTTTTCAGGAAAGAAAAATACACATTTGGCAATACACAGGTATCTACACTAGCAGAGGCAATGGCACTCAAATCTCCAGCTGGGATTTTACTCACAAATATGAAGTTGGAAGTAAGAGTTACTAAAAATAACATGTTAAATGCTGTGTCAAACAGATGATTTTTGAGTACACCCAGTAAAAAACCAGAGTTACATGATCTTGACCAAGCTTTACTTTCAATCATTTCAGCATTAAAGCAAGCAGTTCTCAAGATACGTAAAAGCATATATTTGAAACAAGCCCCTCACAAACTAAAACTGCAAGGTCTCACAGAAATCTCTATATATGCTGTACTTAGTTTGCCATTTTTGTTCTTATTGCTTCTTCCCTTTATTTTTTTTTTTATTTTCACTTTTGAAGTAACTTTCTGTTCCCACACATTCTCTGCCCATCATTCACCACCTACCTTCTTATAATAATAATAAAGAGGGGATTTATATCTAATTTTCTGAAATCACTGTATTCATTTATTTCCAGTACAGAGTATTAAAAAAAAAAAAAAAAGAAATAAATTAGATTTTTACTTTTGTTTAATTAAAAGAATGGCGTTTTGTTTTTTGTTTTTTCTTCCTCAAGTCACATGTAACTTTGTTGTCACAGACTCTGGTATTGTGACAGCAATTTTAAAAAACATCTTCTAAATAAGTTAAAATTATGCCATACAGCAAACTGAAATGGGTCAATGAATCAAATCTTCCATAAGTATGCAAAATTTCTTTCAGGTCAATTGTCATACACAGATCTGTTAAGAAAGCAGTGGTGGGGAGGGTTTAATCCCCTTTTGCATCATTCTTCCCCTCTTCTGCTACACTCCTATCCTCTTATCACCTCTTTTTGACTCGTAAGACTTAAAGTCAGAAATATTTTCAGGAAGTTTTCATAATGCTGGTAACACTTCAAACAGGTTAGAGGGGGCCGAGAGAGAGAGATTTACCAAGTAACTATATTTGTCTGCAAAAAACAATTAACTGATGTAACAGGAGACCTAACAGATCGGTGCCTAGCAAGAGAATATATGACTAATGCTGTGTGACTGTATCAAGTAGAGCAGTTTGCCCACTACAGAAGCTAACACATTACTATATAAGAAGTAATTCACTTTGAACTCACATTTTTAAGCTCGCAGCTGCTCTCAAGATTTTTTGAGTTTTCTGCTTCCTTTTTTCCATAATTATTTTTGACAGCTCTGTCCCTCCTACTCAGCCCAGTGCAAAGCAATGCAGTACAAAAAGCACTGCGCTTACACCACAAAAATAGGTAGTTGTATATTTTCTTGTCTTCCCCAGGAAGCCTCAGACCTGAGATATGATAGGGAACAAAAGCAGAATATCCACTCTTCTAGAAAAGACCAACAGAACTCCTATCCACTGCAGAGACAGTGGTCTCTGGCTTGATATTAAAGCTTTTCTCACCTCCTACCCACCCCCTGACCATCCCGCCCAGTCTCTCCCCGGTGTAAAATGGCAATCCCACACAGATCCATTGGACCTCTTCTCCTTAGCAGTTACTTCAGCCTGTGAGATTGCCTAAAAGCAGCATTACTTTGCAAGTGGTCCAACACAGGCCCCATCCATGCCTGGTTTACAACAGTTCTCATATTGATGTGATTGCTTCTAGCTGCAGAGGCATCTGTTACTGTGGTAACACTAGGAAATCACCAGAGGCCTTGAGAGCTTGTCCTCTCAGTACAAGCCAGTAGGTTTGCAGGAGGCTGGACCTCTGGTGCTTGGGGAGGAGGGAGACGGATGGTGAGTGAACCCCTGCAGAGCTTCAGGTTACACAGCTCAGAGGCAACCCAAATACAGCAGCTGTAAGTTAAACATCTTTCACTCTCCTCCTCAAAGAACCCCCTTACCTGTGTCTGAAGTCACACATTTTATATCAATTTTACATTACCTTTCCGGAAGACAGCCTTGGAAGACAGATCCGTGACTTCTTACCTAGCCAAGGCTGGAGGAAATTACACAACCCCTTTTCCTCCGCTTCCCTTGCAGTAACACTATCAAATATTTAGAAGTCTCCAGTTCCAGCAGATGAAAGACACTTGAGACAAAGCTTTAGGTGCTGATTATTGGTTTCCCTCTCACACAGCTGATAAGTTTCTTGCATAGTTAATTGCATTTTAAACAAAGTAGTATAGGAGAACTGCTGCAGAAACCTAACACATATTAAGGGAGTGTAGGAATTGATAAAAAATACAAAGAATAAAGATTGATTGCTTTGAGAACAACTGATGAGATCATTCACTTATGAAATAGCAGGCTTGACAGCAAGGATCAGGTGTCCCTGAACTAGCTCCTGAAGTGTAACCATACCATGTAATTAATATCAGCCCTCAGAGAGGCTAACATTTCTGTTCAAGTCGCATTTCTTTCTGCTATCAGTGAGTATTCCTGCAGGCTCAAGGCACAGCAGAGCTGAACAACAGGGAGTGCAGTGCTGTTACTATACAGGCTGCATTGTCTGCAGAAGCACACTGCTAGCTGGTAGTGGAAAAGGCAACAAAGAAAATGCTGGAGGGTCACTTGGAAATAAAAAAATAAAGTAAAATAAAAATGCCAGAGCTGTAGCACTGGATATGCTAGCTATTACAAGTTGGCTCAGGAAACAGAGAACTTTCCAGGGCCATTTCCAGCCTTTGCAGGAGACTGTGCTCTCTGGAACACAGAGCAGACCGGGCTGTGGGCTTGCCATGCCCTGTCACGCTATTCATGCCAATCCTGCCTGTTTTATCCTCTGCTTTTCTGAAGAGAAAGATAAAAAGAAGTGCCCCAAACAGCTCTTCCAAAATATAGAAAATGCCAACCAAAAACAGCAAAAGTAATTAAAACCTAAGGCCAGTTTAAAAAACATGTTGGAAGTCATACAGCTGCAGTCTTCAAAGGCTTGCTTTTTTCTGGAGAGGGGTGGAGAGGAGAGCTTTGATTTAAACACCACCACCACAATGGATCATTTGATCTTTTGGTTCCTCCTGTTTTATTTTAATTAATGTTTCTAAGTACTGATTTAAAGTCAATCCAGCTTTATTAAAGGTTCATTGCAGGATTAAGAGAGATTTGAAACCAAGCCCAATACAGTCAGCAGAGGCAAGTTCAAAATGGCCACTCAGCAAATAAAAAGCGTATCATGCTGGTAGTGTTTTGAGCGATCAGCCAATAAAATCAGGCAGCATTTCTAAACACTGTGTTATTTTTTCTTCCCCTGGCAAAGAAAATCTTTTAAACTCCTAGTTAATAGGCCTTTGTGCCACTTGTGAAACATTCCTTCTCATTTTTTTTAAAAGAACATTCATTCATTTAAGGTCAGTGTTAAACAGGATCTTACAACTGTGTACATCAAGTACACAGTCATTACCCAAGCTAAATACAACATATATTAGCAACCTCGTACTATTTGATTCCACTATTTTGCCAGATTTTCAGGCTCAGAAAGAGCAAGATTCCCTAGTTGAAGGGGGCACCAAGGCTCTAACCATTGTCTTTTGCAGAAACCTTTCCACAGCTTCTGCAGTGGGCAGGTGGGAAAAAAGGAACCATCCTTTCATGCTTGACCAACCTGATGATAGCCTTCTATGATGGCGTGACTGGCTGGTCGATGAAGGGAGAGCAGTGGATTTTGTCTAGCTTGACTTCAGTAAGGTATTTGACACTGTCTCCCATAGCTTCCTCACAGGCAAGCTAAGGAAGCGTGGGTTGGATGAGTGGACAGTGAGGTGGACGGAGAACTGACTCAGCAACAGAACTCAGATGGTCGCGATAATTGGGCAGAGTCTGGATGGAGGCCTGTCACTAGTGGTGTTCCCCAGGGGTCTGTGCTGGGTCCAGTCCTGTTCAATATATTCATCAATGACCTGGATGATGGGATAGAGTGTAACCTCAGCAAGTTCGCTGGTGATACCAAGCTGGGAGGAGTGGCTGATACACCAGAAGGCTGCGCTGCCATCCAACGAGACTTGGACAGGCTGGAGAGCTGGGCTGCAGGGAACCTGATGAAATTCAACAAGAGCAAGTGCAAGGTCCTGCACCTGGGGAGAAACAACCCCATGGACCAGTACAGGCTGGGGGCTGAACTACTGGAAAGCAGCCCTGTTGAGAAGGACCTGGGAGTGCTGCTGTACAGCAAGCTGACCATGAGCCAGCAATGTGCCCTTGTGGCCAGGAAGACCAACAATATCCTGGGCTGCATTAAAAGGAGTGTGGCCAGCAGGTGGAGGGATGTTATTCCCCCTCTACTCTGCCCTAGTGAAGCCACATCTGGAGTACTGTCTCCAGTTTTGAGCCGCTCAGTTTAAGAAGGATGTGGAACTGCTTGAGCAGGTCCAGTGGAGAGCTACCAAAATGATGAGGGGGCTGGAGCATCTCCTTTATGAGGAAAGGCTGAGAGACTTGGGTTTGTTCAGCCTGGAGAAGGGAAGGCTGAGGGGGGATTTCATCAATACCTATAAATAACTAAAGGGTGGGTGTCAGGATGACGGGAGTAGGCTCTTTTCAGTGATGCCCAGGGACGGGGCAAGGGGCGATGGGCACAAGTTGCAACACAGGAAGTTCCACTTAAATATGAGAAAAAACTTCTTTCCTGTGCAGGTGCCAGAGCAGTGGCACAGGCTGCCCAGGGAGGCTGTGGAGTCTCCTTCCCTGGAGACATTCAAAACCCACCTGGACATGTTCCTGTGCCCCCTGCTCTAGGTGTCCCTGCTCAAGCAGGGGGGTTGGACAAGATGATCCCCAGAGGACCCTTCCAACCCCTGCCATTCTGTGAGTCTGTGTGTGATCCTGTGAAAGACCTGGATCCAGTCATGAGGGAGCCAGGGTATTAGGAAAGAGTGTGTAGCAGAACAGTGTGGGCATTGGTGCTTCTAGACAGCAGGTCCAGGATCAGCTGGTATGGCTCATAGCTCCTCCGCTTCATTCGGCACAGCTTCCTCTTGTTCAAATGGGCCACAGTTCACAGCTGTGGATATATTACCCTAATTCACTCGCTCCCCTGAGAGTGTCTACAGAGGGTATCAGGGGGCCTCCATTGCATTAGTGCTGCTACTAAAGTAAGGCGGTACTTACAGAAATGCATTTCAATTCTGAGTCCTGCAGACATGCTTTGGTTACTTTTGCCCACTTAATGAGAAAATAATCTAAGGCCCAGCTGGTGTAAGTCAGCACAGAAGCAATGAGCCCAAGGAAATCGTGCCAATTTACCTCAGTGAGGATCCGGCCCAAGGGATTCATAATGGATGGAGATGTCTAGTCAAGAAGAGGTTAGGGCAGCTCAGAATGTCTGCATTTATCGTCCCATTTTCACAGTTCAGACAGCTTCTGCCAAATGGTATGAGCAGCTGGACATCTCTTTCAAATCCATATTTAATTCCCTAACGCTGCATTGAAGACTCCTGCCCACAAAACAGATCAATATCTTGCACTGCTTTAAATTCAAATTGTAATGAACAAGGAAGATGCTGCTGCAGCTTAGGAATAAATAAAATAATCAAAAATACAGAATCTCTGGGCTGAAGAAACTAAGAAAATAAGATTTTAAGATGTTTTCACAGTTTATTGCCTATGATGGAAACAAATTTGTCATCAAATATGACACCTTTGTTTTATTCAATACAGGGCTGAGCAGTAGAAAAAAAATACAGTCTGAAAAGTGAAAAAATTGTGCTAATTAATTGAGCAAATTATGACTTATTGTCATTCATGATACTGTCATCAATAGACAGAGATACTATTACTAAGTCAAACTATTCGAATCTGGATCAGATTATTATTAACATTAATCTCTCTACTTGAGTTTTCTCTTTCACCACAAAAATACACAAATTTCAAATCAGTGAATAACCATAGCTATGTATGGAAGACAGGGGTCATTTAAATTCTGATTGAACTTTGCTGCTTTGCTTTCCGAATCTAAGCAGAAGAATGTTCCCTTCAACATTGTTTTGTGGTAAAAATTTAATCAAATATAGCTGAGATACACCTGAGCATAGGGAATGGAATATAAAGAGGAATAATAACATCAGGTAGTTTTACTGATTTTGTTGGGACTACTTAAATTGTATGAGAGTACATTACATTATTGAGTGGGACAGAATCCAGATATATGTAGCTTCTTGGATTATACTTTTAAAGTCCAGTCTTAAGAATCTCTTTTGAGGTATCTCAAGTCGAATTTTCACTCTTGTTAAGAAAGGCATTGTAAAGGCATGCCCACTAGATTTTGTCTACAGCCTTGATCAAAAGCAACCTGAAACCCTTAGGTTTCACAAGACTAGATAAAAGAAGCCTGGTTTAGAATACAGATATTTCTAAAATTTTTACCAGCACTTGAAACAACATTCCATGAAATGTAAATCTGATCTTTACTAATGAGTCACATTTTAAAACTAACATCTCCACATCTTTTTAATTCCTCTTGGTAGTCTAAATCAAAATAAGAAATTTGGCCCCATAACCACAGAGGTGCAAGCTTCCATATGCTCACCTGAGACTATAAAACACATTCTGGTTTATTTTATGTATGGATCAAACCCTAAAGCCCGAAATCACCCAAAAGCCCAAAGATAAGAAGATAGAAAGTTCACTTTCTCTCTTTGACCCTTTTAAAGCTTAAAAGTGGTATCTCTCCTCTCAAAATGAAACAGAAGTTAGTTCATCTCTAGAAATAAACATGGGAAAATACTTTCTCAGAGAAAGAGGCTCAGTTTCTCAATCAGGTACAACTACACTTTTTCTGCAATGAAACAACTGTCATTTTGAAACTCCACCAGAAAATAAACTAAAGGTGCTTTCCGCTAAGAAATAACTCTTACTAAAAATTACGTTATACAGGCTACACATACCTTATATAGAGTACACATTAGATAAAAAAGTCCCTGGTTGTGTCTTTCAGAACTTCTTTTTGTCTGCTATACAAGGGATTTCTAGGACTGCCAGGAGTGGTGTGGTTTTGAAAGGTAAAACTGCCTAACCATCAGGGAATGAGAAGCCAGATTACCTGCTTGACACAGCTTCAAGGACAATGTGCATGCTCTGTTCCAAATTAAACTTCAGAAGAATCCCATAATCAAACAAACTGAACGTAAGAGGTATCCAAGGACAGCACAACAAAAGGCTGCTTGCAGGGACAGAGAAAAAAAGGAATGGCAAATAATATAGTCAGCCCTCATAGGCAAAAGAATGCAAACTGAGAAAGGAATTGAAAAGTAAGGAATCCAAGTGTATTAGAACAACGTAAAGAAGACTGAGGTGGGTTTTTTAAATTAATTGCATAAGCAAAATTATTTTACACCTCCTGAACTGAAAAACCAGCTGTCCCTCTAAAAGCTTCCTTTACAATTTAGAAAATTCTTGCATGAGAAATTGCAAATCCTACTTATCAAAGTCAAAACAAGATGTATATTTAGAGTCAAATTTCCATGTTTTTATTGGGAGAAAAGCCTTTTTACTGAAAGTACAATGGTTCTTATTTTATTTATTTGGCTTGGATATGCAATTAACAATAGTCCAGACCCTAGTCCTACTTCGTACAGCCGCATTAATTTCACAGGATGCAAACACCACTGACACATTAATACAGAATCAGTGGACTGAGTTTTCTAATCAATATGAGCATAATGTTGAAAGTTTGTTTTTTCTAATTTTGAGGGAAGGGATGAAGCTGATAAAGTCCAAAGACAGGAACTACAATACATACTGTAATAGGGAGAACAGAACAAGGAGTTAGCAAATAGTGTGGCACAAAGGAAAGGAAGGACTACTGGACAGGAAGAAGATAATTCTTCAGGTTATCTCTGGCCTAGTCCTGTTGACTGAACGCACGCTGATGCAGTCGGCACTTGGAGCACATCTGCAACTTTAATGTCCTCCAGAAGGAATCAATCTAGTCTGTATACTCCAAACATATCTGCAGTGCAAACAAACCATGGTAAGAGGAGATGCATGGGAGAGTGACTTGAAAAGTGCTTTCCTGATCCAAACTAAAACATTAACATGGATGTACCCGTCATGTTCCCAAACGAAAAGCAGAGACAGAGTAGGGAAGGAGCAAAAGGGCTCAGGCTGGGAAATGAGGAAGCTGGGAGAAATGAGGAAGAGCTGGGCACCACCAAAGCAAAGTCTTCTGGTGAGCTCTGAGTGACCAGTGCGGCAACCCAGTAACTGCAAACTATGCAACTCTCCCATCTCTGTGACAGTTCAAACCAATAGGAAGAAGTCTGTTTCTGTTATTGAGAATGGGAAAAGATCTGTGCTGTCTCTCTAGGCAAGGATCCAGCCTTGCCAGGTAAGGATGATTCCTTATGAGTGAGGCCATCAAAATTTGTTTTGGAGAAGTGCTGAGTATTACTTGTGCACATCTGAGGTCAGTGGGAGCCTGGCTAAACATGTTATCTTTCAAACATAAGCATCTCTGTCGAACCAGATAAAGTAAAACCAAGAATCTGAAAACTGTCCCTTCAAAAGGAGGATGCCTGGGTGGGGGTCAGGTGTCTTTGATGCAGGCCAGAAATGGTGCAGGAATGTGCAATATCCTGCTTCCTTCAACACCAAAAAAATCAAAGAGTTAGAGATCGTCTCCCTGCTCACAGCTCCAAACCTCCCAGCCAACAAGCCCTCCACTGAGGGGACCTCTCTCAGGGGACTGCTCCAAGCGCCTGGCTGTGCCTTGCCATCTGTATGTCTGCTTTTTTCTTTCCCCTTGCTTTTTTTTTAGTTGTTGTTCTTTTCTCTCTCTGACTCCATATTCCACTACTCAAATAGCCCTGCACCTTAGTCCACACTGTGCAAAGCCCTTGGGCATATCTTTAGTTTGGAGACCAGTGCCATGCCATAAAGCAATTTAAGTTTTTGCACTCAGGGCGGTATTTATACTTCTGTGCACCTAGGCCTTGATGCTGATGGGGGTGGAGATGTAAAGGGCATTTAGCAAGCATTTGCACAGCTTTTTCCCATGTCATGGTCCATAAAGCCAGGCTGCAGGGTTCTAATGAAACATCACAGATCCCCCAGACCCCCAGTGAGCTGCCTCTGCAACAGACATGGAGCTTTCCAACAAACTCTAGCTGCACTCAGAGCAGTCACCCAAATTGCCTGGGTACATGAACACACATACACACACATATAATCTTAAGTGTTCTGTGGCTTAATACTCTACCTGCAAAATGGCAGTCATATACCTCAACCTCCCAAAGGTCGTGGGACAGGAACTTAAATAATATTTGTGAAGTACACAGAAGTGTTATTATTAGCGGCAGAGCCCACACAGAAATTAATAACTATTCACTCAGAACAGGCTTGGCTGTGAATGTACAGCAAACAGAAGGCCTTGAACGCTGAAGTCTAGTGATAAAGGAGAAAAAATACGGTCATTTTCTCAACATCTCATGCACTGAGGCAGAAATCAGAGGTAGAAAATACAAAGTGATTATTAATTCAAACTTATGTTATACTGTACATGTGCAGAGATCAAGTCTGGAAGGAATAGAGACTTTGTTCTTAATTTTTCTTACTTCCAAGTTATTTTTATTTTGCAAATATGACTTTATATACAATATAAGTAATACTCACAAAATATATTTTATAAATTCAATTAGCTACTAATGGGGTATGATGCATTTCACATCCCAGGCTGTCAACTAGTAGTCCAAAACTTGCAAACACCCTTTTGCAGGAAAGCCCTACAAGTGCCAGATAGTCATATTCCATTTTCATGCAATCCCATATTTGCATAATTAAGACTGAACACAACCAACTGTTTGATAATCTCAAGAATGATACAAGAGCTCAATGAAGATTAGAAAAAGCAAGAAAATGTCAGTGTCTGAGGGAGAAATTAGGGAAGAACAAAGGGCTGGGGGGATATAAAACAAGCAAGCAAACCAGAACGTCAATTATTTTCCATTCCTCTCTGCCAGTTGCATGCTAGCTCTAATGAGAACAGCAGCTAAGTAGCCCTGCCAGCCCCCAAGGTTGGAGAAGGATATGATGACAAGGAATGTGAGGAACCGAGCACTGCTGCTGCTGTTACATCTGTTTTAAAAAGTGAAATCAGCCTCAGAGCTAACTAACCAAGCAATTTTTGCAACTGTTAATGGGACACACTTGCTATTAATGAACTCAAGGTGGCGGGAAGAATCAAACCCAATCCACCCAGACTACCAGCCTGATTGCTATTATTTTATCCCTTAAGCTTTTGTTGTCTGTACCTTTAAATAGAGTTTGCTTTTTTGTAAATTAAGTCCAGGCCATTAAAAAGGGTAGCAAAACAACTTTAAGCATAGTCTCATTATATTCCAAAAGTGTTAAAAGATGAAATATCTTTGGCCTTTATAAAAGGCAAAAAAAAAAAAAAATAATGAGGACAAAAAGTGGGAAGCTAATGCCTGCAATTGGGAGTCCCCAGCTCAGTATGCCTGTCACTAGTAGTGCGTTATGCCATAACAAAGAAATCAGCAAACTGGAAATTCCTCCAGCTGTGCAGAAATGAAGCCAGAAATGACTGTCACTGCTGCTTGTACAGACAACATCAACATCAATGTGATGCTTCACAAGCCGGGTATGTTTGGTAGCCCTGGACTACAGAGCCTGAGCAGCATATTCTGACGATTCAGCAGCACGCTTAGGCATGAGCTAGTTTCACTCCCATTCTGATGTGGATCCTGTTAAATGATTTTTTGTAACCACTGGGGGATCTGAAGTAGCCAAGGGGGGAAATAATAATTTCTTTGAAGTTCCAGACAGAAAAAGACTGAATGCCACTCGCTGGTTTAGTGCAAAAGACAGTAAGGAAATGACCATTTTTATTATCCTTCTTTTTCCCCACCAGTTGTTTATGTTTTACCCAGTGCTTTTTAGAGGCAGAATGCTGCCTTTCTGGACAACAATTCTACAACATCCGAATCTGTACACTTGTGTGAACAATCATTATTAACTGCAAAATATCACAGTCTCCTGTTATGATGTAATTAAGCATCAGGCATGATAAGCTTATTATTAATGAAAATTTATTGCCTTCCAGCATGGCTGCTGTAACTAAAATCATTCAGCTCTCATTTTATCTGATTGCATAAAGTGCAACAGCAAGCTTTATGTTTTGTACAGAATGCACAAAAAGTTAAACATAAAATTTAGACTATTGAGCAGAAACTTGTATTGCAACGTTAGCCATAATCTGTATGAGACATTTCAAAGACTTTTTCTTTGACCTAATTAGAAAGCAGGCAGTTTTCACCAGTTGACAAGAGTTCTACCCAAATTAATCTCAAACAGAACCAAACGAATGGCTGATTGTGGAAACAAATGGAGAGACCACCCCTTTTTGTAAGCAGCTCGGAGGATGTATCTTAAATAAAGGACAACAGAAGAAGCTACAATGGAACAAACCAACAAAATAAACAGTAAGAAATGTCCAGAATTAAGTTGATATTTACTGGTAAAGGGACTCAAGCAAACAGCTGAAAAAAATGTGCTTTGTAGCTCTCCTTTAATAGCCTTTGCATCTGAGGACTGAGAGATGGCAAAAGGGGTGTTAGTTTTTTAAAGAAATTTCATAGGGGAAGTACAGACTTTTAACTCTGGCCATATCTGTGCTGGAAAATTAAGAGAAACTATAATAAAGACCAGAATTAGTGGACATGTGGATGAAGATTATATATTTGGGAAAAAATAATGGGAGATTTTACATGGTCCTGCCTGGGAAATGTGTGGGAGTTCTTCACTGGGTCAAAAAGTATATCCAGCTGATATAAACTACCTGACTTTCCAAAGGTGTTTTTAAAGGTCCCCTTACAGTACCTTTCCAGAAAACTAACTAGTTATGGCATTGCATGGTGATTACTTGGTTATCAGGAAACAGAAAGCAGGGTGAAAATAGCTCAGAACAAGGTCATCAGGATCAAGAAAATTCTGTGTTGGGACCATGTGCTCCTCAATACAGTGATGATCAACCTGGAAAGGGCATGAGCAGCAAGTTGAAAATGTCTGCTGACAATACAAACAGATACTGAGTAGGAACAGGAGGGAATGGTGGTGAAAAATTGCAGAGGTTCTTTGCACACTGTGTAATTAAAAGACAGATGAAGTTCAGTAGAGATTAGTGTAAAGAAATACACCGGGGGAAGAACAGTCATAACTTCATATAGAAAATAGTAGGCTCTGAGCTAACCACTAGGACTCGGTGGGGCTGCAACAGTGTTAAGATGAAGTGTTAATGATTATTACAAATGAAATTGAGAACAAAACAGAATAGCCTCATGCCACCGTAAGGGATCAGGGTTCCCTGCATATTAAGCTGTGCAATTCTGTCCCCCCATTTTAAAAAAGATGCAGCAGGACTGGAATAAACACAAGAAAAGGATAATTAGAAGTGCGAAACAGCATCAGTAGAGGTGATGACTAAGTGGAGTGAGACTCTTATCTGGCTCAGAGGGAATCCTGGGGAATTAAGATAAGGGTATCTAAAACCATAGGCAGCAGGGAGAAGGCACATAGAGATCAACTATTCATCTTCTCTTTTAACTGAAGAACTAAATGTCATTGAAAAGCCTTGAAGTAGAAGGCCTCAAAACAGAGGGAGTGCTTCACTTAGGTGTTGTTACCTAGTGGAATTCCTTGGCAGAGAAATTTGTGGACCACTTTACCTGGTTTGAAGAGAAAATTAGTGAAGTTCATGCAAGGAAATCCCTCAATAATTATTATCTGTCCAGAAACCACATCTAGCTCATGTGTTCTCCAGAATGTTCAAGGAGTAAGAATCCCTTTCCCCTACCTCTGTCAGCCAACCTGGAAGTTGGTAACAGACAGATTCGTCAGAGAGGTCTCTCCAGAGACCAGCACCAGCCAAAACAAATATGTCTTTGGTGAGCAGCAGAAGAGTAGAGAGATTTTGATATGTAATGTTCTAGGACTGAGGCAAGGACATTAGAAATCTGGATTTATGATAAAATAAGTTGAAAAAATTAACGAAATCTGGGGATACTAAAATTTTCTATGGGGTCAAGGGCAGATAGACAAGTCTCTGGAGAAATACCGCTATATGCCTCTCCTGTCCTTATATTCTTTGCAGTAGACATCTATTACCAGCTATAGCAAACTGAGCTAGAGGCAACTTTGGTTTGACCTGCTACCGGTATTTTGTTTGATCTGACCTCTGTTTTTATGGCATCATGCAAACAGGCAGTGTCAGGGCTTAAAGCACATCCCCCTGCTCCTGGGGTTTTGGCTGCCTGGGCTCAGGGCCAGCTTAGAAAGAGCGCAGCTGCTGACTTTAAAAACTGCTGTGAAGAAAACTAGAAGAAGCCTCAGCAGATGCTGCCCCTCCTTCCCTTGGGAGCTGCTTTTAGCTGTGACTGTCACCCTTGGCTATGTTGCAGTTGTATTATAGCCATGCCTGCACCTGGCCATGTACCCACTGATCAGGAGTCCTGACCCTGACCCACAGACTGACTGCCCAGTGCACCCCAGGTCCTGTCTTGTCACTGTGACTTCATCTGGTCATCACTGGCCCCCAGCTGTCCCTTGTCCTCGGCCCCAGCCCTGCTTTGCTTAGCTTGCTGGGGTGTGGTGGGATTGCACGCAGCCAGGGATGGCACAGCCCTGCCAGCCTGTGGGCACCTACCCAGGCTGGGTGCAGTCAAGCACCTAGCGTGCCCTGCCCATACCTCATGGCCCCTGTTGTACCCTGCCACAGAGCAGCAGTGCAGAAGTTTGATCAGTATCTTCTGCTAATATCCACCCTGGACTGGAAGAACACATCAATAAAACATGAGGAATCTGAACAGCCAGTATGCCTGCGACAGCATCTTTTGTCTTTGAAAGAAAAAGTATCTCCTAGCACACTGTCATAATTCAGAAGAGCTTCATTTATATAGAGATCTCTACTGTGAAATTCTATTGATTGCATAATACAACGTTTCCTCTTGGAATTGGCAGCTAAAATATATAAAGCCCTTTATCACAGGAGACTTCTGTCCAAAGTAAGTACACAGGAAATGTGGAAAAGAAGGCTAAATACAGGCTGTTCTCTTCTTCACTGTGCTTTTAGAACAATGTTCCCCATTCCTGTCTCTGTAAGAAGCACTGTGAGAAATAACTCAAACTGTCTGCTCTAGTAGGACAGCAAAATTGCAAAGCCCTGATTCTGAACACAAGTGTAAAAGTACATTGAAAGCCAAGAAAAAGGGGAGGGGGGGAAGCCCTCAATTGACATTTTCTTTACTGTTCCATTCATTGCGGTAGATATTTCCCTAAATAATATATTGCATTACATTTTAAAGTATTACGTGTTTCAAAATGTCTGATCCTTCATTCTTTGATTCTTTCCATAGTCATGAAGATTAGAATTTTCCTTTTTAGTGTTAACGTGGGTATCTTAACTCATTTAGTCAGCTGATTCCAGGAACCGAGGTTTTAAAAGTAGAACATTAAACACTGAAAAATTAGCAGTAAAGCTCTAAGAGTTGGCAACAGTTACCACTGCAAGAACTTTCCTTTTTAGCTCTTAAAGTTCCACAGTTCTGAATCAATGCAGTTCAGTGATGGAAACAGTAGAAATCTGATACTGCCTCCCAAAACCTCTCCTTTTAAGACTAGAATTCCCGTAAAATAAGTCAAAACAAAAAGAGCAAGAGGTTTTATGCAGGATACCAGTTACATGTGCATGTACTTTACTCCTGATCAACCACTTCACCTTTCTTACTTTTCCTACCCATTTTTCTCATTTACTTAATTGTCTGTTACTATGCATAATGAATATTGCTTCGTCCAGAATGATATTTCTAACTGTATAGAGTGACAGGCTCATTGCTGTTCTGCTGAACTTAATGCAAAATTTTCTGATGACCTATTGACTTCAGTGTCTGAAAAAACTAAGGTGTTTTTTTTCTGCCTCAGTAAAATATGTTGTTAGCATTGAGTCAATGATTCTAGAGTTTAAGCAGATTTTTCCTTTACAGCCAATTTAAACTATTAATTCTGTGAAGTCAGGCTTACATATATTATAAAAATTAAAAGTTAAAATTAAAAATAGAACATGAAGAGTTTCCACTTCACTCAAAAATGTCTTTTGTATTCAAGAAAAAATAAAAGGAGGAAAAGGCAAAGTTCTGGATAGGCTTAATTTTAATATCTGGTAGTTTACATTAGAATGAAATTGACTTGAATTCTGTCAAAACCAGAATGAGGTTTCAGGTGAAGCTTTGTGAAATAAGTGTATGTATGTAATTATGATAGATTACACCAAAGGAAAAACTAAGGTTTGTATTAGTAGACCTTGCTTTCCTTCAGGCATTGTTGGAGACCAGAACTGAGACATGTCTGGGCTCAGGAAAAGCTGTGGCTGATAACCCAGATGAGGAACACAGCTTTCTTTCCAGCTACATTTAGATGTGAGTTAACCCGTGTTAGCAAATTTTGGGAGAAGGTAGGCCTTCTGTCTTATGTTACTAGGCCATATTTGGCTCTTTCCTTCATCCTGCCTCTTGAGTTGAAAAGAGAAAGATAGGCTCAATCTCTCATGAGCATACCTGTGAAAGGTATTTAGCAACTAAGCTTACCTTGTCATCTCCCTGCAAGGAGAAATCAGATACCTGACTTCCCATTTACAATGCCAAAACCTAAACATTATGCCCTTCAATAGTCTTTCTCTCTCTGCTAAACCACATATTAACAAGACTGAAGGTTTCTTTCCCAAGAAGCCCTGGAGCATTTTGGCTGATTTACACAGAGGCTGATTTCTTCACATGTAACAGAAATATCATAGTAATCAATCCACTAAAGGAGAAAAATTAAATATTCCCCCAACTACTCAACTTCTAAAGGATTCCAACAGTTTCTGAATTTAATTACCAACAAGTTTAGATATGCTGGGAGATTCCAAGGCTTTTTTTAATGCACTTTCCCTCGAACATCTCTTGTCAGACTTTCTCACAGTTCTTCATAAATGAGGGCCCTGATTGTTTAGATTAAATTGGAACATTGTGTTTATGTCCATACAGCGTAATACTAAACATAAACAAAGTCACATAAAAATTCTTGGTATGAAAAAAGAAGACAGATCTCCAATGTAACTCTGTTCTATCATAGAGCACATAATTTCTTTTAAGATCCAGATTAAATATTATTATTTAAACCCAAACAAATTACTGCAATGTAAAAGAACATATAGGTTTATTCTCAATAAAGCAAGTAAATCCTGATTCTTTCCACTGAGTATTCAGACAACTTATTGTGGTACAACTAGTTTCAATGCTAGTCCGAAAGTCAAGGTCTCTATCCAGGCTCAGCTGAACACAGCAAAGAACACTGAACAAACTTGCACAAAATCAACTACGTCAGTTCATGCATTTTCCAGTCCTTCAGCTGGGGAATGTTCATGTGTACACAGGACCTTTGAATTGGAATCAGAGTTCCCAGCTATGCGGAGCTGGTGGACAGGCTGTTTCCCTTTTAGCTGCAACCTTTCACAGCAGCTCCTGGCTTTCGAGCACTGTAGCCTGAAGTCAAATAAATTGTTCAAAGACAATGTAGCTGCACATTTGTGTTCAGCTACAAAGGTCGCATGCTCGGGATGCAGAGATCCAAGAAAAAGGCTGAATAAGAGGTTGGTGGTCAGAAGCAAAGTTCTTGAAAATATTTTGCCTTTAAATTCATGTCAGAATAGTCTCAGAAGAGCCCCCTGCCCTTTTTCATTATTAAAAACACTTCTTAATGAAACACTGAAGTTTCTTAAAATTAAAAAGTGAGATTATTAAGAAATTCTCTTTCACACATAAAACAACATTTCTCTCAACTCTTTCCAATGTCTTTACAGAGCAGTCATCTCCTTTCTTTTCCATATATTTAGGTAAAAATGCTGAGCAAGGAAGATGACAACTAAACAGATAGTCAACTGTAAAAATCCAAGAATGACTTCCTGATCCATCCTGCATCAGCTTTTCCATTCTTACTACAACTGTGGTCCACACACCACTAGTAATGACATTTTTGATCACACTTCGGTATGATATTTTATAATTTGAATCTCCAGGAAGTTACAATGACAGTCAGGAAAGTAAAGTGTTTATTTTAGGTACTTGTTAACTTGCCCTGACTGGTGAATAAATTGTCAGCAATCCCATAATTTCCTGGGAGATACTGAAAATACAAAGAAAAAGTGTAAAGGTTTATGTAGCTTAAATATAGAATTTACCCTTTGCTAATGCCTGTAGTGACTTTTTCATTGCAATGGACAAGAGGCCTTAATTAAACAGGCACTTTCAACTTTGAAGAGCCAATGAAGCATGCAGATACACACCCCAAAAGAAACCAAAACACATGACGGTATTTTGGGGAGTTTTTACAAGATGTTTGACATACCTGCTATGGGGTTATTACAAGGAAACAAACAGCAACTGAACACAGAAGGATTTTTTGTTGCAAGAGCAGAACTTGAATTCTTTGCACTACCTACATTCCCATGAAGTCATGGGAACTCGTAAGTCATTGCAGTACCTCCGAAGACCTATATTTTCAGCCCATGACACTGTGTTTTAGCCTTGATCCACATATAAGCCCCATGAATCTATTTGGAAGCATTGGAAGCATGCTCATGCACATGTAAGCATGTATTGGATTTAATGAGCAGTGAAAAATTAAGTGACAATGATGACACTTCAGCATAGTTTATAAATGGCTATTTGGGAATGTACATGCACTGTAGAGGCTGTTCTATACTATTATTTGAAGCAAAAGTAAACAGCTATCAGAATGTACTTCCCCATATAAAAATACCTCATTTGACAGCCTTACTTAATGTTGTGTAAAAACACCATATTTAGAAAATAATATGCCACAGAGAACTGCTCTGCAGAGGCAGCTACTCTCAGGAGTTAAGTTTAGATGCAGAAAGCAAATCTTTCATCTAAAGCTTACCTTGTACCAGAACTCATTCTCTATTGACTGAAAATTGAGATTTTTAGGTTCCAGTTTTTTTGTGAAGCTGAACTGCCTTCAGTATGAAGACCTGAGTAGAAGAGTAGAATTTAATTGCATGTAAAACCCCATTTCACCAGTCGCTGCTAGCTAGGTGGGTCCTCAGATATATCTTAAGATAATATGTTTAACTTTTTAACACCAATAAAATTCAACCCATAAAGGGCACTACCTCTCTTCACTGTGCTGTGCTGATGAGGCAAAAAGGTAGCAGCTTCTCCACATAGACCCTCACGATGTAAGTTCCTTGGCTAGGCTTGAAGCTACTTGGTGCCCTCTTTGAAAAGGGGTGTTAAACACGTGTTACAATCATAAGGACAGAGCCAGACCAGAAGATTAAGTATCTTAGCTTGCAATACATTAATTTTGTATAGAAGAGATGTAAGATTAAGGGAAGCAGAGCTGATGCAGATCACTGAGGTGGAAGGAGACAAATACTAAAGGAGAAAAGAGCCATCTGTTAAAGTTAAGAACTGGGGAATGGGCAGGAAAAATGCTGTACAGATGGGAAAATAGACAGTCAAATGAAGGAATTAACCAAAGGATTGGAAATCTGGAACTGGGAAAGTATTTCCTACTAGGTATAGCTGGGGAGGATATTGTTCTGTTTCAGAGAAACACGGGTATGTTCTCTTTTCCCTTTTTTCAACCCAGCAATAAAATGAACTACTGGACACCTGCATTGTACTCATATGTAAAGAGAGAAAACCCAAATGAAAAATTAGGGAACCAACAAATATATGCAATAGAGGGAATCCAAATTACCATGGCTAGGTGGTTCAGCATACAAAGAACGAGTACGGTAGAATTCTTTCCTTAAACAAAAGAGTTTGGAACTCAGCACAATCCCAGTTCTGAAGTTATAACTAGGAGACCTGATCCTAGCACTATAACCTACTCAGCAGCAATTTTCTTTAGAAGAGGTCTTCTCATGGACTGTTTTAGAGGCAGAACTAGACAAAAATTGAGCAGAATCCAGCCTGAAAAAAAAAAAAAAAAGGTGCACTGGGATTTTATTCTAAAGCCTCTATACCCAAGGGTACAGCAATATAAGAAAATAATAAAGGTGGTGGATGAAAATGAGGTGGAATCCATCAGCAGGCACGTACTATGGGAGATCTCAGCTAAAGAAATGGGAATGGATATTTGCAGACTACAGAATGAGAGGTGTTTGTACACACATCAACAGAAGGCTTCCTTCTACAAAACAAAAGGAAGAAACAGAGACAGGAAGGAAATCACAGGGAACAGCTTGAGTAATAGCCAAAATGCAGTTTCAGACCTGTGTAAATGTCAAGGTAGAGGACAGAAAGCGGGGAGAGCTTACCTGTAGTGTTAAAAATCAGTTCTCCAATTAAACCAAGTAACGTAAGAAAGAGAAAAAAAGAGAGAGGAAGGGGCAAGTACTTCAAACAAGAGTGTTGCTTCCAAAAGATATACTTTCCACCTATAAAAATAAAACCCAGAGTCCTAGCAGAGCCCGTAGGTATGAATAACAAACTGCAAACATTAGCTGAAAGAGGAAATATGTAATATGATTAAAAAAAAAAACACAAGTCACAGAAAGAAGACTATCTAAAGTAGAATGTGGTCAGGTGGAGAACACACTCTGAGATGAAAATTTAGTTATCTCTTCATCTTTCAGTTCTCAGATGAAAATGGATGACCAAAATGTTAGAACAGAGGATGAAGAGACAATAACAAATACTCTTTCTGCCATTTTCACTTAAGGTAATGAAGACTGAAGGAAATTAAATGACTGCCAAAGGCAGCAATTAATGCAAACAGGAGAATTATATTTAAAGGAACATAAATAATGTTAGAAGGAAGCAGACTGTGTGAAGCTTCTTAGATGTCAGTGCAGCAGATTCATGAATTTCCTGGCTTCCTTTTGTCAATGCTTATGTAGCACTATTTTAAAGCTTTGCTGGCTAACTCTTCTAGTCCTGCAACTCTTTTGTATACAGAATTTGTCAGATACCAGAAAAAAAAAAACTAGACTCAAAAATTATAACACCATCTCTCATAAGAAATGTCGTTTGCTTCCATGTTCATTACAATGAAACCTTACTGCTCAGTGAGAGACGGACAAACCAGTAACTATAAAGTGAACATTTATCACCTGACCATGGTGGCTGTGGTGCTGCCCTCAATAATAAACAAGAAACATAGAAACAGACATTTTACAGGATCAGGCTATGCATGTTGCACTAAAACATCATCTTGAGCAATTCTTTTGGAGTTCTTGCATGGGTGTACTATGCTCAATGTATCTGATTCTGTATCCTTGTCCAATATATAGTTGCTGACATGGTGGAGCAAAATCTAAATATGGAGAAGAGGAGCTAAAGGGGAAGCACTAGAAATAAAACAAAATTTAAAACAGAGGCCAAAGACCTCTTGCAACAGATCTGTCTTGTAGACTTTCAGTGTTCAGCTTTCAGCCCTGGTCAGAAGGTGAAACCCACTGAAAAATCCTTCTCAGGCTTGTTCATACCATAATCAGCAAATATCTTTATGAAGAATATGAGGCCAATTTATGCTGCTCATCAGTAACCACGGTGATATCAGAACCAGACCATACAACTCTTTTAAAAGTCTAACTAATTCAAGGCAAGGAATTTTAACAATATGCTCTTTGGATTAACATGGAATGTTAGGCCATTGACTCAGTATCGCTAAGGTTTCATCCTTCTTACATAGGAATATGTATGGTGTAGCATTTTTTTCCTAATTCTAATTTCACTAGGTGATCCAAATGGTTTTCTTGTGGTGATCCACTGGGTGATCCACTAGGTTTCCAAATGGTAAAGATTAAGAAAAGTAGAGTGATAGTTTTCACACTACCTTCAGAACCGATGAAAAGTGCACATTTGGACTATCAATCCATCTGACCTAAATTAGGAGCTCTTTCTGACAGCTGGGAGAGAATCTGTCAAGAAGCTGAAACCTTCTCAAAACATTTGGGACTTAAGCAGAAAAAACCCTATGTTTTCTTGAATAAGAATTTACATATATGCTTTTTTCTTTACAAGTGTAGACCTATAAATTGCCCAAGAACTAAGAACCCACTAGATGATTAAATCAAGTTTTGAGGCTTCCAAGTAACAATTAATGACAAGAATAATGTTAGATGTTTTATTTTTCTTCTCCCTGAAACTACTATAGGTAGAATCTGGGGCTTTTTAACCTAAAAACCCCTTTAGTTTTTAAAAGACATTCTGCTTGTATGCCCGTCTTTGAAAATTCAGATTGAGACCTGTGAAGAAGACTGTATAGACTGTTACCTTCACTTCTGAAAGAGTAAGAGGGAGTTAAAAAGAGATTGCTCAGAAAATCCTACTGTGAAGCTCAGATGGCATGTGGGCATGTTCACAAGCTTGGTCGCTTGCACAGATTTCCTCAGTGAAGAAATCAGATTAAGCCTCACTGTAGGTTTCCTAACATGACACTTTTTCTATGTTTTGAGAAGGTTGACCAGCACTACTGAAAGGGCTGCACTGCAGATGTAAGCCATGCCCAAGTAAAGGTCCAGGTCTGGCCATTTTTAAAGCAAAAGATAAAAGGATGCAATCCTTTCCTAAAAAAAAAAGGAGTACAAGCTTTATTGTCAATTACTGTGAAGAATAATCAACCTTAAAAGCCTACAAGTGAGTTACGAACCACTCACTGCCAAGTTTAATTACAAGTGGAATGAACTGTGTGTGATGGAAAAGAGGAGTTTAATTTTCTGCTGCATTTCCCTTTATACAGACACCAACAGATGATATCAGAATATGATGTGGTGGCTTTCTACACTTGCTTTTTTGCCAGTAAGAGGTAACACATAATTATACAATGTGGAGAACAAACATGGGGTAAAGATGGGGGCAATCAAGATTTTCCACTCTAAGCAAAAAGAACATCTCAGATCCTCTGCAAGCACATTCAAAATTTAAGACAAAGACACTCTGGAAGGCCCTTTCCCCAGAAAGGGCACACAGTAGTTGCTGCTACTACCATTCAGTGAAAGGTTGAATTGTGTATCCTCATGAAACTGCTCCTTGCACGCCACCTCCCTTCCCCTACTCCTCCTCTGAAGAGGAAGAATGTACTAAATTTTCTCTACCACCTCTGACAAAGTGTGCAGGTGTCTCATTCTGATTTATTTCACCTGACCTTGCTGTCCCAATAAGGGCTTGTCCAATGCCTAATAACTGTAATACCTGTGGAATTCTGTTGATGTCTGAAAAAGCATAAATTGTCTTTCCTAAACCTTACACAATAACAAAAATATTGTCAAAGGCTCTCTCTCTCTAAGTATAATTTGATATTATACAGAACTCAAAATGAACATTTAGAGTACTGTTTTGTCTTTCATAGCAATTGAGCATCCCCAGGAAAAGGCAACCTACTAAAGGAAAGTAAGGATCACAGGACTTCAGTCTCTTTTTCATCTCTGGCTGACATGTTCCACATCACATGGCTTTATAAATTCTTACTGATCTCCATCAACATGTCTCTTTGATGTTTAAAGTCTCAGCTGGAGTCACATTTGTAAGCCAACAACTCCTTTCAAAATATTTATGTCCTTCGATTCAAAGTTCAAAACAGGGCAAGATTCTTTTTGTATAATTGCTTAAAGCAAGCACAGGGTTTCTGTTACACCAGTTCACGGAACAGGCATGACGTGTATTTTAAGACACTATACCTCATATAACTTTTGGCACTGGCGTCGAAGAAGAGTAAGCTTTTAGTAAAGGAGAACAATGTGCTCAGTTCTTCTCACATTAATCCAGTTTTGACTCTACTGAAATCAACCTCAGTGGTCTATAAGTTTTCCATGAGGAGAATTAATATAAAACATCCTAAAAAGAAAAATTGTGCACACAGTTTATTGTGGCTCCAATATATGCATAAACTACCTATAAAAAAATCCAACGGAGTACGTTGGCAATTAAGTCAGTAGGGTTCATTTATCTTGAAGAATCTAATAAATAACGGCATCCTTTCTCTAGAATTTTTTAAGCAATATGTACTTTCTCTAGCAGGAGAGAAAATGATGAATTTCAGTTTATAGAGTTCTGTGTGGAGTATCAGTTTTATGTATATCACCACAGATTTTGTTTTGCAAGACTTTTAGATTTATGTTTCCAGTGCCCTTCTGCTTCCTAGGTATTCTTGGCAGGATGCTAAAGCCCCCCTCAGGATGTCAGTTCTTTGGCTAGCTGATCCGGAGAGAGGGTGTGAGACAGATAGAGAGGAGGAGCAGTTCCTTCAATTCTCACCAATCTGCATAGTTCATTCTGTCTGGGCTGGAGGGCTCGAGCCAGCTGCTGCAGAAGAGATGACGATTGCCACATAGAAAGATACACCCCAAATCATTCCATAAACCATATTCCAGATACCCCTGTTCTCAAAGCAAGAGTCGAATAGGGGATTATGTTAAACATAGGTGGCAGTTTCAACCTCTCTGCAGCTGAGCCTGAGTGCTGCTGCTGCCTTCTCTTTCACATTTGCATCCTCCCATCTGCTTTTACTTCATTTCCTGCCATTCCACACAAATTATTACACTCCTTACTCAGTCCTCCTCCGTCTCTTTCCTTCTCTCGTTACAGCTACAGTCACTGCTTTCTCACTTGCCCCTGCCTTCCTCAGGCTGCCACATTCCTTCCTCCTTACCCAGCTTCAGCCATCACAAGTCTTTCCCTCCTTTGCTCTGCCTTGCCTCTCCCCGCTAGCAGCTGTGACAGTGCCAGAACAGAGAGCATGACCACAAAGCTTCCTGAACTTGCTGATTTTATTACAAATCTGCCCCCTGCAAAAATAGAGCAAAAACGTGACAGTCTATAAGCCTTATGTGACGTTACATTGCACTTTCATCTCTCATCAAGCATACATATAACCTTGGAAACAATACTACAGAAAAAAGACACCTCATTTAAATGAGATTTCTTTTGTCTTTCAGTTAATTATTTTTTCATGCATAACACAATGAAAGAAATCTCTGTGCATTCTCTCAGCCCCAGGAATTTTACAGAAAATTCTGGTGACTTTCTGGCTATGCTATTTGAGGAATGTGGGAAATTACCAAGGGAACTCCCATGGAAATTATCTTTCAATATTTTCAGATTTGTATAACTGACAACAGAGTGTGACACAGAACAAAACTAATGGAATATGGATGCTTCAGAAAATACATGCCACCACACTCTCCTCCCTATATTAAACCCATTAAATAACAAGCAGAAAATGCCTATGTGGTTTATGATGAACCAGTAGAGAACGTCATGACCATTGAGGTGCCAGAGCAGCTCCAGATACAGTACAAAGACCACTTTACATTGAAACCATCCGCTGCTTTTACAAGGGGTTGTCTTAGAAGACTGCCCAGGCGATTAAGGGCAAACTACAGACAGAGCTTTTAACCACAGAGAAAACTAAGCTGACAACTCCAATGCTGTGGTTTACTTTAAAGCCTAATATGTTTTCTGCACCTTTTTTTGTTTATTTGACAAATGTAAACTCTTTAATGCAAAGCATAGGAAACCATATTCTTATCATCAGGCTTTCCCTGTACCTGTGCTTGACCAAATAGGGACCACTTCTCTACCAACTCAAACCTTTCCCCTTATGTTTATATGCTTTCATCCAACTGCAACAATCCACAGAGAAATTTACTTTTCAGGCCCTGCTTGTGCTTCACTCCTGTTGCACCCATGTTCTTAATATTTCAAAAGGAATGGCATGACACTTTCACAAACCCACTCTGAAGCCAGTAGGGAAATTTGTCTGAAAGATATTGTGGCAGAAGGGAATTTTGTGAGGATGTACAAGATCTACCTGACTTACATATCTCTGTGTCCTTCTCTAGCAAAGACAAGTCAATTCTGTGATGAAAATTATCTTTAAGGAAGAATCGCTATGATGCAAATTGACCCTGCTTTACTTCAGGCAGGCTCATTATTATCTTGTGAGTGATCAGATAAGAATGTCCAGTGGACTGAAGGTCTGTGAAACAGGATACAAAAATCTAGAGAAGAAATGGCTCTGCTTACAATATTTTTTCCACTATGATCTGCAACATTACCTCTGGTCTGCAGGGCCTAAAGATTATTAGGGAAAGATAATCAGCTTACAATACAGGGGTCCACGCCAGGATTTTTTCCTGCTCACTGAAGAAGGTTGAAAATCACTGCTTTAGACCCCTTACAATTAAATTTTCCCTGTGTGATTGCATTCTGCAGAACAGCTACATAAGAGAATTTTCACTACAGGAAACAGCAGCAACTTCAAGTGGCAGAGAAAGCTTGCTTCTCTGTACCATCTATGTATCACTATTCCTACCCATCTTTACCATTAGCAAACTCTGGCTTCAGATAGGGCCTGACAAGGGTGGGCTGAATCCACCTACACAGATCTCCAGTGAGTTTTCTGGGATTTCCCGCACTGAATCAGGAACTGAAAATATAAGTGATGTGTACAGCTGGTTGTATTTATAGGTTATGACTCCTCTGACTGACCAACAACAAAGTTGGGGATTTTTTTTCTTATAGAACTCAACTCTCTTTGCTTTATACTAGATGTCAAGAGGCAAAGCTGTATTTGTAGAAATAAGATAGCAACTGAAAGCAGAAAAACAGGTCTATTGTCATAGGGCAGCCTTGAATCAGGCCCACAAACACTAGTTCTCCTACTTTGGCATCCTGAATTTTTGCTTTGACTTCAAGTGGGGAAGAGGGGACTCACATGTATGACATAATTAAACTGTGTATGTCCAAAAAAGAATTTATTCTGGCTATTTACATTGTATGCAGTCTTACATAGGTTTATTTTTATATCTGTGACACCTTTATTTGCTGTTGGCTCTTTCTAAAAACAATAAGGACTTCCTGCGTTTTTACAGACTATTGTAAGCAAACAACTCTCCTTTTGGTTTTAAAATTAACTTTTGGACAAGAACATTTGTCCTACATAACAGCCAGTAAATTAAAGATATATTTGTGTGTAATATATTACAGCAAGTTTGCCGACTTCCTACTTAGTAAATTCTCTACTATTTTGCAAGTGTGGGCCATGAGCCATTCTGGGGTAATCAAGAAGCCAGAAACTTCTCAAGTGCCAGGTTTTACATGAAAATTACAACAGGCAGCTGAGGTTTTATGTAGATCTGGACCTTCCTCACCTCCCAGCCTCTTCTTCCACATTGGTTTATTGCCGGATTTTCAAACGAGCTCAACCACAGTAGTAGACCATTTTGAAGACCTGACCCAAAACCTTTAAAAATTTTGGAAGTTTAAAAAAACCCTCAGAAACCTGGAAATCTAGTCTGTATTCAGTATCTGACCTATTGTTCCAGGCTATCTCTTTTTCTAAGTTTTCAAAATCTCATGCAAGATCTTAAGAAGCCTGTTCAAGCTGCTTTTGTATAAGTCCTACCCCACTCAACTATATGGGATCCTTAGAGCAGTTAGAGCAAATATCAGAGGGATTTTTTAGCCCAATAGCCATTTCTGAAAGATTACTCTTCAGAATATTTCTGTTTCCTACCTCCCCTGTTTCCATCCCTCCATTCTTCCACTTGCATTATTCTTCAGCTAAACTACATGCTGCTCTTCTCCTTTTCCAGCCCACCTTCCAGTTCCAGTAAGTACAAGCCCCATATTCTCTCAGGTTTTGACAGCTGACACTACAGTCTTTAATTTCTACCTATTTGTGGAAAGTGTTGAAAGGGTTGAAAGGGGCAATTCTGCTTCGTTGAATATGATGAGAAAGAACTGTTTGCTCTTCATCTTCAATTCTCCTTCCTGTCCAAGTGGAGGTGGACAGGCATCCCTGATCCGTGCTTTGTGCTTGTTAGAAATGCTGTCCCAGCTTTTCTGTTATGAAAACCTGCGGGGTTTTTGAGCAGGAAAATAAGAGATATGAAGGTAGCCCTGTGCTTAGAAGAGATATAGAGGGTTATAAGACCTCTGGAGATGTGTTGTCGCTGGATGAGGAAAGTCTGAAAGAGACAACCTACAAGCAAAGACAAGGCGGGTAGGTAACAAGCTGAGAGAACAAAGGAGGTTGTTGATCTCCAGAAACAGTTATCAGACAGAACACGCAAGACTGGTGTCACAGGTAGTAGAAAAATCAGGCAGTGAGCCCGGATGAGAAGACAAGGTGCTCTTTGGTAAATTCCACAGACGGTGGTTGTCAGCACAGATACAGACCAGAAGTGACAACACAGATACTGGCCATGGAAACCTGGCTGTCTAGTGTTGCTATGAAAATCATTGTGATATTTTGCTGGCTAGAAAGTAGCTCCTGAAATTTCTGTGCCCTCTCATCCCAGCCAGCCTGAGCAGGGGTGAGCCCTGGCAACATATCAGGAGCTAGAACCTACCGGTTTATACCTGTCGGTGACCTTTCAGCACAAAAACCCAACTATCTGCCAGAGCTTGTCACAATGTACCCTATGATACCTTACCAACAGCATAACAATATTCAGTCAGCAGTGGTATTTTATCAAGAATCTGTTTTAAACCTAAATAGTTGTGGAGGAAGGGGAGAGGGGGGCTGCAAAAAAAAATACATTTGCATTTTTTATTTTATTTTAGCTATCTTTAAATACATTCATCAACTTTTTGCTTTTTCAAATTTTGCCAGTCCTGTCATGAATGGCAACTTCCCTGGTACAGGTTATTAGACCCTGTGCTTTGGAGTTGAAAAGTGTTTGCAGAGATAAATGTCACAAATACATGCAAGACCAGAACACTCCAGTGAAAAGTGGACAGCGGTATGGGAAAACAAATGAAACCTGAAGAGATATGAAAGAAGAACATACACTGTTAAACAGCTCCTGGCCCTTTTCTTTTGATAGTTTCTGAAGATCCATCAGACTGCCTGTGGTTTAATAACAGGAGAGCAGAATGCCCATATCCATGTCACAGCTTAAAGAAAATAACGGTCCACCTTCATTTCTAGTGAAGCCAGCTTCAGTTCATTTCTCCATGGAAGCCAACAGAGTGACAAGAGGAATACTCCCCTGCCCAGGTCAGTCAGCTGATCCATTTAGACAGCACCTATATGGGTAACTCAAAGAGACCAGAGCTTGGCACTGAGGTGGCAAGTGGTGCAGTGCAACTCACCTCCAAATGGCTAAGCTTTCCTTTCCCCACACACAGCTGGATGGCCTCATCCATACTGCTTGCCAGGAAAAGTCCTCGGTGCATGGTCCTCCCCAAACCATACCTAGAAGCCTGTTAGGAACCATGGGTCAAACAAGAACATGGCCACAGTTATGCATGATCAAGGGCCAGTGCCTGGGACTCGGCACTGTTTAGGTGACTAGCATGTATGTACCCTTGTATTCCTTTTACAGAAGATCACCAGGAGCCCAGCTGAACTGTGACATGAGGGGGAAAAAACAAGACTCGGTAGAAATTGATTCTGCTCAATTTAAGAAGAGAGGGGAGACGAGCTGTGAAACACAGGAATTTTATTTCCATTATTTGCTCTTGTGACAGGCTTGCTGTCATCACCCTACCACACACACCAAGTTCCAAATATCAAAACAAACCGGGGCCAAATGCACAAATGAGTTTTGGCAATCTGCCACATACCTTGCAATGAGTGCATTTTTCCTATTAAAAATATTCTGCCTGTTGCAACAAATCCCTTTCCTCAAAGGGCTTCTGTTGTCTTGCCCTTGTCAAACACTTTCCATGAAAGTAAAATGGAGCCAAAGAGGAGAAAGAAACAAAAATAATAATAAAAAAAACCCTGTTCAGGCTATTTATCATTAAGATTTCTACAAAGTCCAAAACAAAGTTCTTATTTGTCTTTAAATACCTGCAAGCAGCTTAGGTCACTTACCTTCAAAAAGTATAGAGTTTTTAAATGTTGAATGCATCAATTGCCAAAACATTCCCCAATAATTTCATCTGATGGAAAGGAGTTTGAGTGTATCAAATGGGCCCTACATCAAGGACATAAACCATCCTAGGATAAATCTGGAATGAACTTCTAAAGCCTGCACACTAGTGTAAAACCTGGGTACTCCATATAATAGTGGATCAATTATCTTAGAGGTAATCTGTTTCCTTTGAATAGCTGAACATCTCGTGGGGAACAGGACAGAGGGAATAATGCAGGGGACAAAGTTTTAACAGTGTATTTGGTTTGGGTGGCACCTTTTTATCTGTGACTTCCCAGTCACAGTCAATGTTCAGTCAATGTTCTCACTTCATTTCATACACCGCGAACCTGGTCCCAATTTGTACCATCTCTTAGGTTTGTGCAGTACTGTTACAAAATGAAACAGATGTCCTAGGACCGAACTGCTTATTGCATTTGGGAAACAGTGTCTGGACCTGGTCTGCAATTATAATGACGGCACACAAATAAACACAGAGGACTCAGGAGTGACAGAGGCATGCTATGAAACAGAAATAATCTGGCAAGCTCAGTAGATACGGTGCTGGGAAGGCACTGAAGACTTCGTTAGGCTAGAGGTTAAACGCTGAGCTGTTCATTTAGCGTTTATCCCATTAGTGCATATATTGGAAATAAAAGTTATTAAAGTGACACTATATTTAGAAGTAAGCTTTGTTTAACCCAAAAGTACGCTGTCAGGTATCATAAAAATGCCCTTCCTTTTGAGGCTTTTTGGCATCTGGCAAATCAGATCCAGACTGCTGTAGTATAACTGCACCCAAATACATTTCAAGTTCATAAGAAAGATCCGCACCTTTGAATTACACTGATCTCATCTGGAACAAGTTTCTTGATTCTAAGTGAAGAGACACAGAATAAAATCCTCTTGAGACATGGAAAGTTTTTATTCACTCCTTTGATTCAGCATCTTAATGTTAGCTATGGCAGGTGTTGACACTATTTTCTTTCTTCATGTGTACAGCCTGCTCACATAGTTTCCTTCACCAATGGGAAAAGATTGTCTGCTTAAGTAATGACTTCTCATTGACATGATTTGTTTTTTCTTGCATACTGATTCAGTGGATGTAAATGAAACTATTTCCCCATACAACTGTCTTCCTCAATTCAACCCCAGCTAAAGTAACAGATCCCACGCTTTTTTCCTAAACTCAAACTGATTTTTTCTTTTAATAAATATATTACCATCAACTGTTATTATAATTGTCTCAGTCATTCCTCTGCAAGGTTCTGCTCATTTATTTGTGACTTTGACCCACTAAGTTTTGGAGATAAAATTTTCTTTTTTGCTACTGGCTCAGGCTAATTTTTTTCTAAACAGTTTTCAATTTACCATAGATCAGTCACTTCTGAAATACTAGGAAAAGTAAAGCATAGGTTTTTTTCAACTTTAAAGCTGATGATTCTTTCCTTGAAAGTTACATGCTTTGGAGCAGGAACTACAAAAGGACTAGGTAATGGCCTTTGTATCAAGAAAATGTGCTTTGCAAATACGCATTCAGAATGGATTGTGCTACAAGCCTTCTGGTGCTGGCAGTATCATCCAATTTTCATATGTACAGTAGAGATTAACTAGGGTTCAACAGCTAAAATCGCTGTGCCACTCACATTTTCCAGGGATAAAGCAACACCTTCTTTGCTACACCAGCTTCCCATCACATGTGCCAGATCCCAAGTAAAGAACACGAATCTAACTGACTCCTACACAAAGGAAGAATAAACGATAGGATAAGCAAGTTGATGTAGCAAGAAGAGGTGTCAGGAGGAGTAGCGAAAAGGCGGCTAAAAGCAGGGAACCTGCAAACCACTGAAAAGATGCCCTAAGGGATAGGTGAGACAGATTTGATGAAGCATGTGGGCATGGAGCTGACGGGGCAAAGACGCTAGGACACAAAACAGTGAGAGACTGAGAACAGAGCCAGGGGGCTAAGGAACAAGTGACTAGAGGCCAGACACAGAGTGAAGAGATGCAGGGGACAGAAAGGTGAGAGTAACATTGTCAAAACAATGTTGCAGAGCTCTTCCCAAATACAAAATGCTCAAGTCTGTGAGAGTGGTGAAGACCTTACATGTGAATGTAGGAACAAAACATGAATGTGGTCCTCTTCTATCTTTGCTTATGCTTATGGACAATTACAGGATCAAAATTCAATGTGACCTTACAGCCAACAAAAATCATAAGCTAAAGGAAAATATAGTCCAGTGCCTGAGCAGATGAGCATTTAAAGAGATAACGTATAGAACTACACAGACACAGAAAGAAAATGACAGATTGCAGCATGAATCTAGAAAACTGGATCCCAGAGAGTTGTGATGAATGGAGTTAATTCCAGTTGGCGGCCAGTCACAAGCGGTGTTCCCCAGGGCTCATTTTTGGGGCCAATCTTGTTTAATACCTTTATCAATGATCTGGATGAGGGGACTGAGTGCATCCTCAGTAAGTTTGCAGATGACACTATACTGGGCAGGAGTATTGATCTGCTCAAGGGTAGAAGGCTCTATAAAGGGACCTGGACAGGCTGGATCAATGGGCCAAGGCCAATCACACGAGGCTTAACAAGGCCAAGTGCCAGGTCCTGCACTTGGGTCACAACAACCCCATGCAACACTACAGGCTTGGGGAAGAGTGTCTGGAGAGCTGCCCGGCAGGGAAGGACCTGGGGGTGTTGGTTGACAGCCGGCTGAACATGAGCCAGCAGTGTGCCCAGGTGGCCAAGAAGGCCAATGGCATCCTGGCTTGTATCAGGAATAGTGTGGCCAGCAGGAGTGGGGAAGTGATTTTCCCCCTGTACTCGGCACTGGTGAGGCCGCACCTCCAATACTGTGTTCAGTTTTGGGCCCCTCACTACAAGAAAAATATTGAGTTCCTGGAGCATGTCCAGAGAAGGACATCGAAGCTGGTGAGGGGTCTAGAGCACAAGTTTTATAAGGAGAAGTTGAGGAAACGGGTTTTTTAGTCTGGAGAAGAGGAGGCTGAGGGGAGACCTTATTGCTCTCTACAACTACCTGAAAGGAGGTTGTAGCGAGGCGGGTGTTGGTCTCTTCTCCCAAGAAATTAGCGATAGGATGAGATGAAATGGCCTCAAATTGCATCAGGGGAGATTTAGATTGGATATTAGGAAAAATTTCTTTACTGAAAGAGTGGTCTGGCATTGGAACAGGCTGCCCAGAGAGGTGGTGGAGTCACCATCCCTGGAGGTGTTCAAAAACCGTGTAGATGTGGCACTTCAGGGCATGCTTTATGAGGCATGGTGGTGTTGCATTGGTTGTTGGACTTGATGATCTTAGAGGTCTTTTCTAACCTTAATGATTCTATGATTCTATGAAATTAAGAGTAGCAGACTTTTACAGTTGTTACGGGCAAAGTGTGTTTTATACTTCAGTGACATCCCACCATGTCAGCAGCAGGCAGGGAGAAATCCTAATTCTCCTGAGCATTTTAGTTCATTAAAAATTCCTGTTACATGAAAGGCTCCTTTTTCCATCAATCAAGATCGTGCAGAACAATGGGTCAGAGCTTTGGCAAACTGCACAAAGATGACTGATTTGTGCAATTACCAAACTCTACAGGCTGAACTAATTTGCGATAGAATAATGACAGGACAAAAATCCAGGCACTCAAATGAGAATGCTTAGAAAGCCCATTAGCTCTACAGAGAACTAAAAACATGTGCACAGCTAGTGAACAAGCTCACATCCAAGTAGGGAATATAAGCAAAGCAGTCACAAAGGTATTTCAGAAGGCAGAGCAAGGAAGGCATGAAAATTTACTGAAAATTGACAAAGGAAGGCATACAAACACAGAGCAGAAGAGATGAACAAAATCCAAAGACCTATGGTTATTGTGGAAAAAAGGAAGATAATAATGAAATGCCATTTATATGGGGTCACATGCAGAAATTCTGACAAGACGATTCATTATGCAAAGGATTGCAGACAAGAAAAAAAAATGCCCCCATATTGAGAAAGTAAGCAGTGATTCAGAGATCTTTGCATTTATGTGACATCAGTGCAGTGAAAAACAGCAAAAAATAAATGGACTGTGAAGTTCAGACTAGCACCAGATGCAAAGACAAGGCAGCAGAACACAATAAGAAATGGAATGCAAATGAACAGCGGGCATCAATGTGTGTGAAAGACACAAAGACCTCTTCAGAAGTGTACATGAAGAGAAAGGAAAATAGCAGAACCAAAATTTAAATTCTGTGATAATACAATCACAGTACCATAAGGCTGAGTAAATTAAGAGCAGAATATCCAGTGAGAAGTTGACAGAGTGAAAGTTCAGGTGGTACAAATGGTAGAGAGATGTTTAGCAAAAACCCCATCACATTAAACCTAAATTACGGATGATTCGTAGGAGAGACACAAAAATAAAAAACACACCCAGTGCACTATTGCATTTATGCAGTGAAGAACTGGACATTTAAGGCAAGACATTAACTGAGATGCTCAGAGAGAAAAAATGGTCAAGTGCCCGCTTTTAACAAAAAAAAGGTAATATCTTTTTTATTTGCTTTTAGTATCACACATTATACAACACAAATTCAGAAAGCTGCATAGAATACGTATCAGGAAGCCAAACACATTAAAAATAAGAAGACTGAATTATTCTATTAATTAAAAATTAAAAGAAAAATAATAATTAAAATTAGTTTACATCCAACTGCTAAACGCTAAAGAACCATTACCTGATATACTAAAGCAAAGCTCTTCTTTAAAATCAATACACATTATCAGGTGAGAATAGCTATCTCAGTAATTCTATGCAGTAAACCAGTTTGTTTTGCAGTTACCATCATAGAAAATGATAGTGCACATTATACAGTGCCAGAGCCTGCCATCACCTACCTGGGGAGCCCCTGTCACTCCCAATGCCCAGCCCCAGGGAGCCACAAGCCCCCTCAGTGGCTAGACACTGAAAATGCTCTTGGGCCGCCAATCGATCAAAAGAAAAGAAGTTATAGCTCCTGCATCCAGCTATCTACTAAACACAGAGGCTTTTCGTACTAGCGAGCTTGAGCCCTGGCACACAATAGCCCAACTGTTGAGCTGCCAGGGTGCCTCTGTGGCAATGGCCCATCTCCCTGACACAGCCCAGCTATCCTTTTGGGACCCACACAAGCTAGAGGGTCAGCGTTGCTCACTGGCAGCACGGGCAACACATTTATGAGGAGTGGGAAGGGAGCAGGAGGACAGTTTAGCCATATGAAGAAGCCCTGTAAGGCCTGTTTTATTTATATTTTATTTACCACTACAGGTGAAAGCCCGGTGGAAAAGGAATATCTTTCAGTACCACTCAGGTGTGAGAAGTTCAAGCTGTATGTTCAAGGAGAGGTAACTCTTCAGGCAAAAATTAAATAGACATTACTACAGAGAATTTTTAAGAGCTGCTGCCTGTTACTCAATCTGCAATTTGATGCATTTGATGATGTATTCGATGCATGGTACACAAGACAGGTATGTGCTTACCAGGTTATGCAGAGCTACCTCACACTACAAAAAAAAACCAACCACAATTAAGTCAGAGCATGAGATCTTCAGCCAGCTAGAAGGATGTCTATCTTTCTATAAGAAGGAAAAATAAAACAGAAGGCTAAGGGACTGCTCTGCCCCAGTTTCAGGGCAAGGGGGAGGACAGAGTCCAGTAACACATCTTGCAGAACAAAGATGAATACTTGTTCACATATGTTGTTGTGTTGGGAACTTGCAGAGCGACCTCACCTGTCTCTCAAGACACCAGGATTTCACATAAGCCAAATGTGTAGTATTTCACCTCCTGTATTCTCATATCATAATACACATGCTAATAAAAACAGCAAATCTCCTAAGAGATCAGAAACACACTGAAAAAAAGGCAACAGAGAAGGACCATACAGAAGGCTCAGTTGAATTCATTTCTCCTAACTGCAGGCAGGCAGATGTTACACATGTCCCCTGAACTACTTGCTTACTATGCCCTGGAAGTTAAAAGACAGCTATCTCTGGATGACATAACTGTCCTGGAGGCACCTATTTCTTCCTACTGATTTCAGGGGGAACCTTATATCTAGCTTACAGTACAGGCCTACTTTTTTGCTAGCTAAAGCCAGGAAGACGATTCCCAAGCAGCACAGAAAATGCCGTATGTAGAACAATGCAGGAAAGGGCTTAAGAAAAACATGGGGAAAAAATGTACACATGAACTTCAGTCCTTGAAGCAAAAAAGAAGTGAAACTGTCACTGCAAACTACTTCATTATCATAGACCACTAGAAATTAAATTCACTGCCCTAGTAGCCCTCTCAGACAAGACGAGACATCTTAGCAGCTATGATACCCAAAAAGTATTACTTCAGCCAATGGGCACCTGCTTACAAAACTCAAAACAACAAAATCCAATTTTTACAATACCAGTCAAATAAATAAGCCAAATAAATTGTTAAAAAATTTTATACACTACCAAAAGAAAGGAGAAAAAGTTAAAAAAAGTCACAGAATCACAGCATGGTTGAGGTTGGAAGGGACTTCTGGAGGTCCTCTGGTCCAGCCTCCTGCTCAGGCAGGTTGCCCAGGACCATGTCCAGATGGCTCTGGAATATCTCCAAGGATGGAGACTCCACAACCTCTGCCAGTGCTCAGTCAGCCTCACAGTAAAAAAGTGTTTCCAGACATTCACATGGAAACATCATATGGCACCATACTCGAATTCCAAGAGATATTCATAAAAAAGCATGGGCCAACACTTTTGTGACAAACCCCCTATAATAAAAAATGTCATTGAGGAAAAGGGGTAGTATTTGACCAAGCATCAATTTTTTCTTCACTGGCTACTGCACCAATGTATCACAGCTGATCTCTGAGAGATGCCGGAGGCAAACTGTGGGGTTCACAGAGAGTTCATGCCATAGTTATTTTTAAGAATGATTATGAAAGAAATTTAGTACCAAGCAAGAAGATGTTGTTTAAAATAGGACAAATAGACTGGTTAAAGACAACAACTAAAACCCAAAGCGAACTCCCAGAGTGAGGAAAGAGACCACATTTACCATACAAGCTCTGTAACAGAATGAATTTGATGGCAAATGAAGATAGACTGCCACGACAGGAAAAGTAGTAGATTTATATTCACAAGTTCTCCTATATGAAGCAAGCCAGTATTAAATTTGTATTTTCACTGACAAACAAGACTGCAACATCACCGAGCTGAATAGCAAGAAAAGAGGATACTGGGAGTTAAGGTGTTTTTTTGAAATTCACTTGCATCTAGTCTTTAGCCAGGAAGAAGGAACATCTCCAGAAAGTCATGATTAAGAAAAGGATCCAGATTTGTGTACAGATAAAAAAAAAGCACAATACCTCTGGAACTGGCCTCTCAGTAGGACTAACTTTTCAGAAAATATATTTCCAAACATGTCACCACATTCTGAAGGCTAGTCTTTGCTAAAATAAGGTTGATGGAATTCTTTCATTTAATCTTGTCTAGTAGTAAGATACTTCTTAAAATGAGCTAAAAAATGCCAGAAATTTTTTCCCCCTCAGCAAATGACTCTGCTTTGAGTAGTGCAGAGATAAACTCCAGAAATACTCTCCCATTACAGGTGCATATTGACAATCGACAAAGTAGGAGCCCATGCTTACCATGTGGTTATCAACTTCAGTGATACTCAGATACATATCACATCAGTAGAGGGAAAGCTTTTCTTCTACTTTTTATCAAGCCCTTTGGCAAAAAGCAGCTGGTAGCTGTTATCTTACAACTCCGTACAAAAAACCTAAACAAAAAAACTGGATATGAAAGAGCTCTAACAACAGAAAATGGGCCCCACAACTTGAGGATGTTGAGGTACTCGAATGCATCCAGAGGAGGGCAACAAAGCTGGTGAAAGGGCTGGAGAGAATGTCCTATGAGGTGCGGCTAAGAACTTCTGGTTTGTCTAGTTTGGAGAAAAGGACGACCTCATTGCTTTCTAGAGCTTCCTGAGCAGGGAAGTGGAGAGAGGTGTACTGATCTCTTCTGCCTGCTGTCCAGTACAGGATGTATGGGAATGGTTCAAAGTTGCACCAGAGGAGGTTCAGACTGGGCATTAGGAAGCATTTCTTTACCAAGAGGGTGCTCAAGCACTGGAACAGGCTTCCTGGAGAGGTGATCAATGCTCCAAACCTGTCAGTGTTTAAGAAGCATTTAGACAATGCCCTTAACAACATGGTTTAACTTTTGGTCAGCCCTGAAGTAGTCAGGCAGTTGGACTAGATGATCGTTGTGGGTCCCTTCCAATCAAAAAAATTCTATTCTATTCTATTCTATTCTATTCTATTCTATTCTATTCTATTCTATTCTATTCTATTCTATTCTATTCTATTCTATTCTATTTTATAATAAACACCCTTCAGAGAATCCACCAGTCCAATATGAATAGAACATGGGCCAAAAAGCAATAAATGCCAAAACAGATTTAACTTATCCCAGCACAAGATGAAGCAAGTGCAAAGCACTAGCCAGTTATCAAAAGAAAGACTTGAAGCTTGTCCAGCAGCTTGCTAAATAAGCAAAAGGCTTTGTACCAAATACAGAAGATGTTATTCCCAAAATAAAATAACAAACTCTCAGTAGACTTGGTGTTAATTTATCTGAAATGGATTTTCAAGAAATGCACCTGAGAGTTCAGTAGGTGCACAATTTATGTTATTCATGTCTCACTTCATTAACTCCCATGAAAGTGACACAAGAAAATTTACCGTATGAACCTCCCAGTATAGATCTGTTTAACATATGTTTATAAGTTAACGCGCAGGAATTTAAAAGCACTCACAGAACGTACTTGGTGGTTGTCATAACACAAAGAGCAGAATAAAGCCTGGGTACTGATTTTTCTTGCCTGCCATTTTACATCAATTTAATGCGAATGGCAAGGAACGGAGGCAGGCCTGAGAAAGGAGGTGGGAGAGACAAATTGTCTGTAACAGGGACAGGATAGAAAGATGTAGATGGAAAAGAAAGAAAGAAGCAGACAGGAGAACCTGTGCCCCTAGCGCACACTCTCCAAGAATCTGAGGGAGTCTGATGGTTGTGAATCTTGCATCCTCCATTATGGAGCTGCTAGGAAAACTATTGGAAGAGAGCCCCTTCCTTTTGCAGCACAGGCTACAACAGATGACACCCCATCTCTGGTACCATTGTGTGCTACGGTAATCCAAATGGCAGAGGTCAGGGTGGTGCATATAAGGGGTTCCAGTCCTGCTCTTGAACCATGGTATGTGAATATGGAAAGACGTAGTGGAAGCTGGGAGATGTCATTTGATCCACTGCTTTTCAGCACACACCTAGTAATATTCAGCTAACAGTGGCTTCTGCTGCTAGAGCAATCTACTCTTTTTCAGCCGAACTGGCAGTAAAACCCAGAGAACTGAGATGTTTCTGAGAGCTAAAACCAGGCTGATTGCTCCTGGGGTCAAGACGAACACCACCATGTATTCTACAGAGTGGCATATGGTTGAGCTTAACTTTCAATCTAGTTTGAAGAGAGATATTTTTAAGACAATTCTCATACAAAGAACTAGTACCTTTTAGTTCAACACTTCCTGAAATTTTCCGAAATGCAGAAGCAAAACCAAAATAAAATTAAAAATGTACACAATAGAACAGAAGATATCTGTGGGAAAGTCTAGTTCTCAGTTCAATGATCGAAGTGGAAATAACCCATGGAAGTACTAAAGATTTAGACTAGTGTAATGAGAAAATAATCTTTACTGGACACAAAAATGCCAATTAAAATGTTTATTTTGCTTTTCATTGCTGCACAACAGCCCAATATTTGTTCAAATAGCAGGGATAAGCTAATCGCACAGCTTCAGAGAAGCACATGTGAGCATATTCAAATAACAATAGCAACAACCCTATGATCACCTCAATGAAAGAAATTTGGATCCCTCTGGATCACTATGTGGACACTCAAGATATTGACATGGAAATCCTGAAACCCTATAGAGATGTTCTAGATGCATTTCTTTCACTTTTTTCCTATTATCTAATTAGAGATGGGATAAATTAATTTTCCCATCTTTCTACACTACGTTTTCCCTTCATACTACAATTCACAGTAATTGATACTAACTTACTTCAGCACTGAACTGTTACTAGCTACAGCCTAGTGCAATTCTGGTTTCTGTTTGCAACAATATCTAATTTATTTTTGCAACACCAATCAACATCAGTCTTAGAAATGAAGGGGAAAGTGAAAAATCAAGGTTATTATTTCTGGCAGAAAAAGAACCTAAATATTTTCTCTTAGGATTAGAAGAGCTTGTATCTCCTGGAGGGGAGATGTGCGGCATCAGAAATCCAGTAGTCCAAAACTGGAAGTAATCTGCAGGGATCAGCAAAGAACAAATGGCACAGTCACATATAGACAGGAGGAGAGGGCATCCAGCTTCTGTGTCATTTACAGAATTTACCTTTCACCTGCATACCTCAAGGATCACAGCACCTTCCCTTTCCACCTGTGGGAACCATGATAACATAAGATAGCTCACTCACGTCAGCCTAACAGAAGAGTCTGACAAAAAAAGGACTTGACCAGAACAGCCAGTTGAAGCCAACATGCCATATCAGAGCAGCTGACTGTTTGTGAACAGATACTCAAGACTGACCTGGTGCTTCACATACTGAAGTCAACAAAAAGCAAGATCAATGATAAAATAAAACAAAACAAAACCTTAGGTCAACTAAAAGCTGTACTTCATGACAAAATAAAAGTCTTAACTTGTACATCCTGTCTGGAAAGGAAACCATATGCTTATTCTGCATAACCACTTAATTTTGAAATAACCTTATTGTGATTTTATGTATCCACTTCATAGCCCGTAAATTTCCAGGCTTGATATAGGCTTCTCTATTCTTTGTACGTATCTCTTTATAGGTATCACTATAAAGAGTTTAACTGTTGTCTCTGAAGTACAGATCGAAACCTCATGTCTACAATGATAGAACAATGTTAAAATCTTTGACTTCTGAAACCCACATCTTTCATCCAAATTAATGATTCTCTCTAGTCAGTAGGTCAAAAAAAATCTTGCTCACAAAGATAACTCAAGTAACTGAAGAGGAAGGCAGGGGTTCTCTACATCAGACAACACTGATTTTACTTCTTCTTATGACTACAGGGGTTTAAATTACTCTTAGAAGCAGAGTCATAAGAATAATCTCTTTTGTATAAATTTGTCTGCATATACTGCATACCTGTGTTTGCTACTAGAGAAATATTCTTTAACCAATAGACACTTTGACTTATAAGCAAGCCAAGAATTAAAAATCTAAGTTTTTTGACAAAAGGCCAAACACTGCACATATTAAAACCATTTTTTTTTTCTGAGAAATTGGATATAGCTTGATTACAAGTTTTATTGTTTAATTTAATATTCTTTCCTTCACAATCCTGAAACTGATTTAGGAACAACAACAACAAGAACCCTACCCAAATCTGTGAAAAAACTACTGCAAATTAAAAAGGGAAAAAGACTAACTATGCTATTTGGATACTTAGCTAGTAGTTATTATACCCACTTCTCTAAAAATGTTTAATATTTTATTGATAACTCCAGATATTTTTTTCAGCTTAAAAATGTAAGTGATCCTATGTCTGTTACACTATGTTAAATGCACACATTGTAGACTCCACTGGGGGGTAAGGTCCAAGAGGATGCGATGATAAGAACCAAAGATCCAAAATTTTGTTCATGCAGTTACAAAGAACAATCTTCAACTGCACATTTTCCCTCTCTTTGAGGAAATTATTCAAAAAATGACCAAAAAACAAGATGACATTTGTAAGAAACAGTAATAGCTGTCTACAAAACAAACAAAAATTGCACCTGTTATGATTAAAGAGATTTCAGATTGTAAATTTGCATTTCTAAATGATATATTAGACTATGCTGTGCATGACTTGTAACTGTCTTGGTGCAGCTTTTATAACGATGTGGGCTGGGTAGATTGGATATCCTAATAATTACAGGTTTCACATAACATATGCCTAAACAGAATCCGCAGCCCTAAAATTTGCTTCTTCCTGTACTAAATTGTCTGACTTCAACTGGTTTAGTGATAGTCGTATGGCCTTTTGAGAGAAGTTCCTCAAAAAAATTACATAAATCAACAACATATTCTCATGGAAAGAACACTAACAGTGCACAAGACATTTCTTTCTTACAGGGAGGAAGCACTAGCAAACATTTGACATGACATTTCAGCTGTTTGGAGAACAGTTCATGGATAAGGAGAGCTTAATTTCCTACAGAACTGTCCTCTCTTTCCCACCTTCTTTCCAAGGCACCCCCACAAACCTTTCAATTTCTCCTACTTTCTTCTTCCAAGCATGGAGCTTGATGGAAAGCAGGACATGAGGTTTGAAGAATATGGAACATTACCTGGCCGTCAACAACCAGCTGCCCTTTGTGTTTTCATTGTGCAGGTTCATGCCCTCAAAATATGAAATTCAAACTCTTTTCTTTGTTCTCATCTTTCCCTACCACCAATAGGTTAAAGAGTTTGTTTTCAACTGCTCTTCTTGTCCTGCAGCAGGTGTGTAAGACTTAGATCAACAGAGCAAAGAATCTTCTACTTGGAGAAATTGCTTCCATCTTTTCATGCCACCAGTGTCACCTGGAAATGAAGGCAGTGACCAAATACAGAATATTAGTAAGAAAAAATTGTGGGTCTTAAAGGAGGAGGTGGACAAATACAATTTTAAAGTTATCATGTTTGGGAATATGAAGGGAGAGAAAATGTAAAATGTATTTCTTTCCCCCAAAAGAATTCTATTATGTAGCACAAAGCCAAGGCAAAACATTTTCCTTGTATCTATCCAAGATTATTTTCTCAGCATTACTTCAGAGCAAAGAAAGAATTTGCAAGTTTCAGTCATTTTCAGTATAAAAATTATGTTCTGTTCCTACTAGATATTGGGGAAGGGTATAAACCAAGGGCAAGCAAACTTGTTATTTACGCATTTAAAAAACAAATAAATTTTTACTTACAGAAAGACCAAAAAAAAGTAAATCTCAACTAATGGAACATAGCTAGAGCAATTTGGCAGTCTGCTTGCATAACTGAAGAGCAATAGAAATATTTTTATTTATTTTTTAAAAAAATATTCACTAGGGAAAAATTAATAAGAGTCAACCACCTCCAAGATCTTTGCAAAACAAAATTTGCATCACTGTTCTGCATATTAGAATTTAGCACAAAAATAATAATCCAGCTGATGTAATTTTACAATAAGGATGAGTATCTTGGAAAACAAAACAAAGTCTCACATGAATTTTGGAATGAAATTGTGGGTTTACTTCACCCATTAGTCTCAAGGCATCTGTATTTTGTTCAGTCAAGTGACAGAGGGGATTTTTACTCAATAATATCACTGGTATAATTTCATTCTACATGAAAGTTTTGCTTTGAATGGTATTAGCTACATATTGTAGCTAGAACCATGCTGTTTATGCTGGTAAATAAATGAAAAACACTAACTTTCCCCCACCCCTTTCCCAGAAGAAAACATGCTAATTTGAGAAGCAATTATTTACATTTCATATTGAGTCAAGAATTGCTTTTCTCCTTTTTTCCAGAACTCCATTCAAATACTTTTAATAACTTGGTAGACTGCTCTGTTATTTCTTAATTTGACGTTCCTTCAGAAGGTTGGGCTCCCCCCTATAAACACAAGCAACACAACATGGGGTTATGGGTTATCAGAAACCACTTCTGCTCAGATCCTGTGCCACCAAGACTTCCCTGTCAGTCACTAGCAGGTGATTGACAGTGGGCACTTTATTCCGGGCCTTATGGTGGGGAGGGAGGTGAGGATGCTGCATGTCCCTGTGGAGGTTTCTGAGGGCTCGCTGGAGAAAGCAGAAACACCTGCCAGAAGTTCTGATGGGATTCCTGCCAAACTGGCAGAAGCAAAGGGCTGCTGATCCATACACACCAGCTGGAACAACTATGTTTCCGTTACTATTAATATATAAAGAGGTTTTTTAAATTAATTTAAATCACATTTGGCATAGAAGTATGTGTTTTTCATCCTAGAGCACTGTACGTACAGGTGAAGTTTTCTGGCTCAGGCTGAGTAAGAGACCAGACAAGATAGTCCCAACAGTCCATTGAAGGTTTTGAAAAGCTTTTGAGCTAACCATTAATGCAGAGACAGTTGTACAAAACACAGACAACCATGAAATTGAGGCCTACTTTGAATTTGCTGGCAAATACTTCATCACAGAAAGAGTAGAAAATATAATCATGTAGAAGAGCACCAAAACCCATGAAGACAATTACATTTGTTGTTCTGTTTGCTAATAATCTGTAAGAAAACAACAGCCACAACAGAACTGTAAAAACTGGTGAAGAAAGCTGGAAAAAATAACATAACGATCTGGATATTTCAGGTGTTTCTTTTCTCTTTGTCCAAAGCAAGGATGTAAGCATTTTTCAGGCTGAACCATTATTCTAATTTTACAGCATTATTCTCCTGTCAGAGAGAAAACATATTGATGAGAACATTTAAAACACAAAATATTCCTAGTGATCTAATGTCCAATTAGAGCTAAAACATTAGCTAACTTCAAAGCAGGGGTATAGTGCAGATGCCAGTGTTTTGGAAAGTGCTCCACATTGGAATGCTTAACTGTTAGCAGAGAATGAGACTCCTGAGTATCATATTGGACTCTAATCTGTTGTGAGAGATACATCTACTTTGTTAAAAAGATTGCTGTTTGTAGGCACAGCTAATACAAACGAGTTTCCTTCTGGTAAGGCTACTTAATGCAAAACACTATCCCAAACAATTATGCCTAGCTATGGAAATTACTTTTAATATATAGGTAAGTGTACATGTATATATCTGCACAGATCTATTTATTTTTATGCAAAATGCACGTGTTCATAGACGTATCTGTGAACTGGGCAGTAGGTAGTTCTCACATTCTGATTTCTTAATGTATAACAAATACTAAAAGAAAAAAAGGTGGAGGGGGGAAGATAACCAGAAGAACTCATGGAAATCTGAAAATGAATAGTCTGGAGGTTTTCCTCTCTGCAAAGCAAGGACTGAAGCATTTTTTCCATCCTTTCTACTACAAGGCTTTCCGACAACTCTTTACATGTCTTCCAAACTTTACCTGTTTAGAATGAAGCATTCCACATTCATGTTTTTCAGAAGTAAATAAGCAATATCCTCAGAAATAAAATAATACAGAGGAACCACCATGTTAGAGCACTCTAAGGGTATTTGCTAGGCCCCCTCTGTGCTTTTGAGCAAAGGCTTTGGATTTGGCTGATGGAACATCCCTGTGCTGCTTTTTTGTTCTAGGACTTTTTGTCCTAATGCATGTCTACTCAGACAAGTTTATAGACCCCTGAATATTTCAGTGAGTATCTGCTCAGTGTTTTGATAGCAAAACTCTTAGAAAAATCTGTCTTCTCTTCCCAGATCTCCACAGAGCCTGAGGAATGAACAGGACTTTCCCTGGAATTGCATCTGCCGTGATGTAGTACCTACTTCAGTGACAGAGAGCAGAACAACTCAGTGGCTGCTCTAACAAGACCCATGCAACAGAGAGATGGAAAAAGAAGTAGACTGTTTAGAAGCAAGTAAGAAGAGCAGAAACTGAGATGCTAAACCAATACAGATGCTGGAGGTGTGGGACACTGCAATAAGAAAGTAAATGAGCAGCAAGGAGTTGCAGAGCTGAGAGATAAAAGCAAGATTTTCCCTCTGCCATAGGTATTTTCTGTGAGCTAAACATTTTCCACAGATGATCAGTGCACAGTGCATTTTAAATATCATTTCCCAAACTGATTTGATTCTCCACTCCCAGGCTCTGATCTGCAGAAGTGCTAAGCACTTTATGCCGACTCATGGTTGAGAGAGCTATGCTCTGAGCAGAGGAGCTGCTCTCAGCAGAGTATCTAAAGTCAGCCACAGATATCTCAGGTTGCACAATTTCAAATGAACAGCACAGTCCCCCTGACCTACAGCTTAACAGGAATTTAGGTGCCTAACTTCCACATAACTGATTTGTCTGGGAACTGAGAATCTAAATATCCTTTTTTGGTGTTTTTTCCTTAAAAAAATATGAAGTGGTCCTCAGTTCCATCTGTCAAATTACCCACACTTTACTCAGGACCGGTCTCCAGGTCTGCCACTTATTCTTCTCAACCTTTTTCACAAATCTTGTTATCATGTAATTTGCTCTTAGAAAGTACTCAACTACAACCAGAAGAGAGAAAGGAAAGTTTTGATCACACAGGATTTTCTGAATCAACAGCAGGATCCTTGGAATACATTGTATAGGCTGCCACTGTGAAAGTCCTTAGCTTTATCTTACTGTTGGAATGCGTTGCTTTGCTACTCCACAGCATGGAGGGCAGTCTGTATGAAAGTCACCAGGTGTTTTTCTTTGAGAAATGTATGCTGTAATCACCTGATCAGTGTGCTCATTTCTATAACAATTTTCTCTTTCACATCCTTTACAATCTGATGTGACTGGATATGCTAGAAAACATTCCTCCTCAACTTGTCAGTTTTTTTATAACACTTCAGGAAAGAAAAAAAGAGGGGAACCTTGCTCTGGCTTGGCACATCTGAAGACTTACCTCTCTGCTATGTATATTTAAAAAGAAACAAACAAACAAAAAAGAAAACCCCACCCCCAAAAAAACCCACCTAAGACGTTACTCTGCATCAACAAATTCAGTGGAAACTTTCCCTTTGACTTCATCAGGTACAGAAATAGGTCACAGAACAAGGGTGAATATGAAGATCTAGTTAAGTACATAACTATCACTTCATCAGCTGAGATGTAATCCTGGCAGGAGGGAAGAGGAAAATAATAAATCACTGGATATACATAGTGCAGTTGGCAGCCTTTGGCTACAGAAATTACACAGGGAATTTTAGTTCCACCACAGGACCTTTGCCCAGAGCCCTCTTTGACCTACACCATCCTCATTCCCTGAACCCTAAGAGTCAGTTGTTTAGTTGCAACAGACATTTGGAGAAGCAGAACTCCAGGCACGTAGCTAATGAACAGATGATGAGCCAAGAACTGACTAGCAAAAGGCTTTAGTTGAATTTGGGTTTTGCTTTTCTCTCTCTATAATAAATATCTATTGAATTATATCAATATAATAAATATCTATTTAATTGTATCACTGCAGTCAGAAGAATGCAGTAAATCTAATTCAGGAGGCACTACAGCAAAAGCCTCTCAAGGCTTTCTCAACTCCTTCTTAAAACACCATTCAATCAACCAAAGCATTACTGTCACTCTTCAAAGCAAAAACACTTTCACTTTCAGTAATAAGAAAATATGTGAGCTTCATTATAAGAAGACTAACAATTAGCATGTGAGTTAAAGATGGGAGCTGCTAGAAGAAAGCGCTACAAGGATTGCAGTGGGCTTTACTGAATAAGATACCACCCCTTGAGTGATGGTGTGAGATAACTGGAGATTCTGAGCTCGATATTGTACTTGATGAATTTACAGTTCACTACAGCTACTCCTAACTGAAATCTGAGCAGAATTGTATACTCCTTAACTTTTCCCTTATCCTGAGACATCTGTCTCTGGCAAGATGTTTGCCATCTTTAAAATGAGAGTATCCATATTCCTCCTTCTGAGGCAGGCCTAGATATTTGTATTCCTATATGTCTGAGTCATCTAAATATTCCTCTGTTATATATTAATCATTGAGCAAAATGGAGTCAAAGACATCTGATTAATCCAGTCTCAAAGTTGTCACATCAGAGAGACGCATCACAATGTGGTAGATCTTTTTCTTGTGACAGTCCCTGGAGTGACTTTAGTTTGTTTAGAAGAATGTGGTCTTACACAGAGATTCCTCTTTATTCCCAAAGTAATAGTGTACATATACAAAAGACGGAGCTTCATATCCACTTTCATATTTTTTCATGATTATTATAATAGTGTTGATACATGCTTTCATGTACTTGTCAAGCTGAGAGGTTAGCTCAGATTATCTGAAGGTTTCACTTAATTGATTTTCTGATACATAGCTAAATTCTCTGCTGGCTCAAACTAGCACAGCAGCACTGCATTTGGCCAGTAAAGATACAGGCGTTTAGAAAGTCAGTAGAGAATATTGGTCAAATTCAGCTTTCAGTTGCTATAAATTGAGAGAGAGTTAATTGATTTCAGCTAATGTATTCTAGAGTTGCACTCATACATTTGGGAGCCAAATTTGGGCCAAGGACAGTAAGGACTACAGTCACAAAATGATTGTGACAGAGAAGTAGCATTTAAATGCGGGGGTTTAGGGGCAGGTAATAAGCAAGCCATGGCAACGCTGGGCTGGGTGACTGACCTGCCAAAAGAGTAGCTACAGTTAGCCTGCGGTTGGGTTACAGATAGATTGATCCCAGCTCTAAATTTCTGCCACTAGCTAGGGCATTTAACTGTTGGATAGCAGTTTGTGTTGTGACTGCAGCACAGGTATATCCAAAGTTATACAACTCTGCAAAAAAAACCCCATTGATTAACCAGTCACCTACTGCTGATAACATTTTTTCTAAATAATTCCAAATAGCTCCTTACCATAGCTCCATTTCTAGAAGATAGCTTAGCAGTTTCCCATGGTGTCATTTATAAAACAGCATGAAAACAACAGCCTCCAGGTGCTGTGAATTTCAAGCTGTTCCTTGTGACATAAGTACCATCAAGACTCCTTAATTTAGTTTTGGCAATCCCATATTTAACCATGTTGTTAAGTGTGCTGCAAGAAAAATCTGAAAGGGTTTTTCTCAGTTTTCGTGTAAGTGTTGCTAGAGAGCTTGCAGGGTGAATCACAGAATCACAGAATGGTAGGGGTTGGAAGGGACCTGTGGAGATCATCTTACCCAGCCCCCCTGCCTGAGCAGGGACACCTAGCGCAGTGATTGCTTTTCAAATTTCCTTTGAAGTACAGTTGTTCTTTGGTCTCTTTTCTTGAACGTGGGCTGTTTCTTGGTTGCATTATAACCTCAGCTGAGAGCAGGGATGTGCCTTGAAAAGTTGCACACCAAGTGTGTGCAAAACTCCTAAGACTGAGATATTTTGAAGCTGGCTTCAGATTTCAAAAGGGTACTGCAGTACAATCATTATAAGGAAAGATAATCCTGTGCTTGGAAAACATGCTTAAATGTCATTTTATAGATACAGATTCTGTGTTTAATATGAAATGACATGTTCTGAACTCACATTCAGCTTTTGAGATCACCCTCTGGATTAGTTTCTTTTTCTTTTTGAGCTAAAAAGATACAAATATCTGTGAGCCATATAGAATTAAACAAAATCTATGCCTTTCTGCTCATAGTCATAAAGATACTCTTACCAAAATTTCAACATGAGGCCCACTCAGTTTTGTAGAGACTGATAGAGAATATCAGTGAGCACAGAAAAGTCTGTGAAACCATTGGGTCTGGGGTCACTAAAAAGTAAGACCTTCTGCAAACAGGGAGAGGGGAACAAGGTGAGAGCTGCAGGTGACCCCAGCACTGGCCATGCCCTTTGCCGAGGAGGAACCAGCCGTGGCACCAGCACATGGGCTAGTGACAGAGGCAGGTCTCATTGACAGTCTACTGATCATCTAATGAAGGCAGGAGGATGAGCTGAGTCAGGCCAGGGATTGCCCTGTGAAATCCAAACAATTCAAAACGGCCACCTGCAACATAGCTCGGGAAGGGGCTGAGGGCCTCAGGCTGAGCTGAAATGGGGTCCTGAGCCATTGGCAGCATGGGGAAAGCCCCAGGCTAGGCTGAGCAGGGACAGTCAGGGCTAAAAGTACCCTCAGAGAACATACAGCAGCCAAAATAATGAATGTCTTGGATACTTTAACTATTTGAGACTGTGATTTTTATGACTGGTTTAGTGTTTAGTGTTTTATGACTGGTCCAGGTCCAAATATTATTTTCACATAGAAGCCTAAGCCCTAAAGTAACCACTCACACATATATGAGAGAAGTGTTTTAATCCATGGATGGACCAAGGAAGAACAGACCCAGGTTTAGTCCTTAAATTAAAAACTCATCTCAGGTACTCCTGGTAAATACACAACCATCTGTAACGGTGGCATCTTTTACATCTTAAACTTATCACGTGGAATGAAAATGTCTTGATCACAAAAAGTCTGCTCCTAGTAGGTGGAAAACTTTCCTGTACCTCATGTCTCAGAGCCAATGTAACTCATAAAACTCTTTCTTGAGAAGAATTGTCATCGAGAGCTTCCTCATTCCATCTTTCTGTGCTGTGCCTAGCTGAAGCATTATTTCCCAAAAGTGCTCTAATTAGGAGGTTTGGTAAAGTTGCCAAGTCACATTTCTGTGGGATGAGGAGGTTCAGCATAATGACTATCTGAAAGACACAGCACATCAATTGAGCTATGAGTGCTGCTTCCTTTTCTACTTTTCTTTGACCATTATTCATTTATTCATTAAAGAAAGTACTAGTAACTAGTACTAGTAACTGCTGTGCTTTCAAAATTTGCTACTCCATGGCCCCAGAGATTAAAATCCCCTTTCTTCTTTCATGCAGGATAGAAAACCTCCTGGTGTCCCTCTCCTGGTGCTTTCTGGTTGTTCTGGAAAGCCCAGCTACAGCTGGGAGGTTAGTTCAGTGGCCTCAGCCACTGGACCCTGAGGCAGAGGCTGCCATGCTATCTCGTATGTGAAGGGCAGAGAAGTAGCTGCTCTAATTATACTCAAACCATCCTGTGTCACCAATGGACATCTGCAAATTAATTCATTTTTAGTATAAAAGTCTTTGTGCCTCTCACCCTTCATCTGCTGCAGAACTTCCACTGCCAGTATGTGGATTTATGTGTACCACCTAAGGAGAGGAGGAGATACTGGGTTTTTATTGTTGCTTATAGTTTTCTCCCGGTGAAACTGTTGATGCCATTAGTTTTATTCAGCCTCTTTAAATAAATATAACTCAAATGGTTCTGAACATCAAGCACTGGTGATTCATCTGCAGTGGTGTAAGTCACTGTTGTCACCCAGAAAAGGGACAGCAGGGGAATTAAACATCCATGCCAGAGCTTTCCCAGCCTCATACTGCACACAGAGCTTCCTTGACAATTTAAACACACAGGACTGTTATCAAGAGTGGTAAAGTCACCATCTAACACACAACCAGTCATACTTCCCTTGCTACCACAAGCAGGAGAAGAGGACAGAACAGATATCAGAGAGAAAGCATGAATGGATGAGGCCGGTAAGCTGCCACAGTTAAATTCAGGAATAAAAAGTAATATCTTCCTAAATGAAATTTGATATAATCAACGTGATTAAAGTTCCTGATTTGGAATCCCTGAGGTAAATAGTTCAGCTCATGCTTTAGAGCTAAACCTCACAACAAGAATATTCAAGTCAGGAAATGGTTTGAGGTAAAAGAAAGCAAGGCAGAAACCCAGCCTGGAAGAATGTCTCGATCCCCACAGTGGTCTGGCAGGTTGTTTCCTGAGGGTAAAATGCACATGCCAGAACTGCACTGTGGGTTTGTGAAATGGAAAACGAGAGGGAGAAGCTAGCTACCTTCACAAAAAAGTTTTAATCTCAAACCAGAGTTGCTTTAAGTGAGCAGTATCCTGCGGAGAGCAGAGACTGTGTACGCACATTTCTGCTCCTAAGACTTCTCTGCTGCCTGCCACTGGGAGATCTGTATGGACACGATCCTGAGGGCTGTAATTTAAAACTCAGAACAATGCATTCATAAATCTGATGAATAACACAATGAGCACAAGCCAGACTTGGGAGCTGCAGTAAATGCTGAAAAGCTTATGTGGCTACAAAAACTTTGTCTCATGACCAGCCTGGATTGCTTTTTTATGAGTCACCTGACCTCAGAACGAGGGCCTGCGCGGGCTGGGCTTTCTGATTACCCTTGCTAGGGGTTTATTGTTTCTCAGGTTTCACACTGCTAGACTGTTATTCCAGAAAATGACAATGCATCTGATGGAAGCATCCCCCGGGGGTGGCCAGTGATTCATTTTGAGTGCTGTGATAAAATTGCACAAGTGCTTTGGTTACTAAATAAGCAGGATGCTAATGTGCTGACTACACTTACAGGACTTTCTAATGTGGTATTAAGAGAACCTAGTATATATTTGTGACAACGTTTTCACTGAGTATCAGAAACATCTGCATCAGAACAGTAAGTCAGTTCCACATAATTGAATCACTGTAAAATGGCTAAAATAAAAACAGAAGTACCATGTACCAACTTAAGGGCCCTGATTTATTCAGACACCTGAAAGGATTACCCTTGCTACAAGCTAATAAAAAATATCCTTTTAGAATATCACTTCTAGTGCTAAATGCAAATCCAAACTTACCCAAATGCTCTGCCTTTTCTTTAATGTAGAAAAGGAAATGTTCTCTTTGAAGATTTCAATCTTATTTCGATAGCTTCTAGCTGCAGAAATCTGTAGGGCTGCATTTAAGCTGCATTTTAATTTCTATAGGAATTTAAGAGGTTCTTCTACTCCTATTTTTTAAATATAGAAAAAAACCCATAATCTATTTCTCGCTTATGAAGAACTCCACTGTAGTTGGGCGGGCACTGGCAGGAGTCGCTAGAATTCAGAAATGAAAATTTTTATTAAATGCTGTTTCACATTTATTTTCCCTTCCAGGTCAAGGACAAAATGAACCAAACCTTTAATCTGAGTGATTGATATGCCAATTTATACCACCTTTGGCTTTGATCTTTCAGTCCTACCACAGTACAAATTTGGTCTCATATTTAAAAGTTGGAAAATCCCCTGGTTATAATGTCTGCTTTTTCTCACTTCCCATTCTGCTAGAACCACCTTTTTTTCTGAAATAGTTGTCTTTTTTGTGGTTCCTTTGAGAAGTGTAGACCAACATCTCCTCTTGAACTTTAATTTCTTTGTGTATTTAGACAACTAAAGACCTTGAAGGAAAAACCCTTCAAGATTTTTCTTATTATTACATTGCAACTATTAATACTGTAGAGATCTTAATAAATTCAAAAATTGTGAGTGTGCATTCAAAAAAATGCAAGTGTGCATGACTTCTAAGTCTCATTAAGCTCATGCCTGAAGTAAAATCCACCTAAGTGTTTTGCTGAATAGAGCCCTTTTGGGTCTGATCCAATGCATATTGAAGCCAGTCAGAAATTCCCATTGACTTCAGTGGGCTCCCAGCCGATTCCTGGGAGGTATCGAGTGTGTGAAGTTCAGCACTTCTCCTGCCAAACTTCAGTTTTTGCTCTGACATGTGTTCTTTAGGTTTTTTACATTGTCTCCTTTCAACAGAGAAATATAAAATTTTTAAGGCCTCCTGAAAGGCCAGAAGAGTTTTTCACCACTCATTTAAATGCACTCTTGTGGAAACTGAAGTATTTCAAAACCATTAATTTCCCTCTATGAGAAACATAAAAAAAATAGTTTCAGGGCTGATAAATGTCATTGCAGCTTTATAATTTTGAGGTTATGTTAGTATTTTTATACAAATATTTGGGACATGCATTACAAATACTATATACATGTATAAACACAGAATGCAAACACTTGTACATATTTACAACCTTCTAATGTTTTAGTTAATAAAATTTTTTTCTTTTTCAGAATTACAATTTTCATAAGTTTGGGTCCAGCTGGAAATTTTAAAATAGAAGCATTTTCAGTTTGGATTAAAACCAAATTTCTGAATGTTCAATTTCCCATAGAAGAAACATTCCATTTTCTGTTGATATCTTCTAGAATACTTCAGATGATATAGCTTTTTACACTTACTTCTCCCTCCAGCCTTTTACTAGCAAACATGGAAACCCACTTTTCCATATCCTCCTTTATTACAAATACTTCTACATTACGCATACAACCAGTATTAGAACTAAGTACTCAACTTGCATAAATGAATCTTCCAAGTTACAGTGCATCTTAAGTGGGAGCTCACAGCTAATCATAGTTATCTCAGACTTGGAGATTTATACTATGACCATTCTGTTGATTAGTAAGTACAAGTACACAAGGCTCGTTCCCCTCGGCTTGTCTGTTTGAAGCAACTTAGAAACACTAATAAACTCCGCCTTAAATAATCTTACAGTTAAATAAATGGACTTTGTATACATTGTGACAAGCTAAGCTAAATTCTGCAGATGACAGCTCTGGTTTCTGGTTATTGTGTTAATTTTGTGGCAGCTTCATTACACATAAAAATTGAGCGTCAAATCTTAGGAAGCTTTAAGACCACTGAAGCTCTGAAGTCTAATGAGCTATACTGGTTCAATGCAGCTCAAGATGCGTTCAGTTCAATATAAAATTGAATAATAGGAATTGAATAAGAAGAAACCTCTGTTTATTAAAATAATATATTCCATTTATTTTGCGTGGTCCTTGAATTTTCAAAAAGCTTCTTTACTTTCTTGCTGTCTTCTCAGTGAAGCTCTTAGGTGGATGCTTGATATTTAGACGGTAGAGATGGGGAGCTGGCACCCAAGAAGGTATAGGAGGAGTACACAGGGCATGTCATGTCTTTCAGATCCAGGCACAGATTGGCCATACGGCCTAAGGGGCCCGTTGCCCCATCTCCAGAAGCCATTGAGAGAGAAGCAAGGCATCACTAAAACTGCTGCCCATAGCTGCCTTAGCCTTGCTGTTCCCAAGGCTACACCAAAAAGCCAAGTGCCTGGGGACAAGGGCATTGCCCTTGCTGCACCCATGCCTATGGCAGCCAGTGTCAACTTCTAGGGCAGTCCTGGTTTGGTATGGAGCTTGGCATCCAAACACTGCTTCTCCTAAAATACCTCTGCTCTCTACAGTGCATCCCGTTCTTACCACACTACCATCACAAGGGAAGGACTCTAATATTTCTTATATTTGTATGAGAAGCCTTCCCCACATGTTTTCAAATGCAGATGTGAAGGACTCTGTTTATTTTGAGTAACACCTGAGTTCTGAAATGTTTTCCACACCTGGAATATTACATAAAGCAGAGTGGCAGAAAGAGAATAGAAAAGAAAGTGAGAAAGAGAGAAAGGTGGCGATAAAGAAGAAAGGCTTTATTTATACAGTGAGTTGTATGTGAAAGATGAGAGGACTGAACTTTCTTCATGGGAATTTAAGTTTCTATTTCTGTGCTTGGGTAGTCACTGTACTGACTTCAGGTTGGCCTTTCACCATAACAACAATCAAAAGTGTGTTTGTGCTGTGAAGAGAAAAATGAAAATTCTTGTCAGTCATCTCCTTCAAGCATTTTTTCCTCCTCCAGCTTCTCTGGCTGCCTGTTTTCCACAGCAGTGGCTTTTCCAAGTCCAAGCAAAAATCATAGAAAATGGTGATTTGAAAAATCACCTGTTGCTACTACTTTAGACCTATCCACTCCCACACTAAAATTAGCGGTGATGTAATTAATTCCTTCAGTGTGATGCACAACCTGATCCTTGTTTTGCAAGGACCTTGCTCTGCAATCATTACTAGTCAAAGCCAAACTTCCCTCAACTTCATTCAGAACAGGATTAGGATATACTTCTTTTTTTTTTTTAACCATGTGAAGCAGTAATTGCTAGAATAAACACAGAGTAGAAAGAGTGGTTATTGTAGCATGTACGGTCAGTGACTTCTTTTACTCCATAAGAAGAATAACAGATTAATTGGTATCTTCATTCCCAAAAGGGAAAGCAGCCATGTTCTTTCCATCAAGATTTTGAAGGGGGGGGGGGGATAAAAAGAAGAAAGAAGAAAGCCTCAAAAATAAATTAAAACCCATAGACAGTGCTCTCTGAGGTCACTACTGAAGTACCTCGAGAAGAGGGCAAGTGGGAGGCTGGTAAGTGAGAGGAAAAGTGTAGATCATTTTTTTAGAGCCCATTTGACAGATTCTTAAAAAGCATCGCTGGTCAGGAAAGCTACAGAGTAAAGAGAAGGTGCACAGCAGAGACTCTATGCTTATAGTATGTCAGTGGTGTCCACCAGCAGAGGATCATAGAAATATTACAAAGGGACAAGCGCCAAAAACTGCTGAGTCTACAAGTGGAGAGAGAAAATGAATAGGAGAAAGCAGAGGAAGCCTCCACCCTTCATGCTTCACTGATCACTTAAGTATAGTGAGTGCTTTTAAATCCTTTCACTCACTGTTTCCCTGGTGCTTCTCTGGCAACCTAGCCCTCCTGCCCCGTAGACTAATTAAACCAACAGACAGTATTTTATACTACTGTAATTCACACGATGCCTCTTCATCATTCCAGGATAATCCCAAACATTTTATTTCTTAGGGGATCATTAGCTTGTGTTGTACAGATTTCTGCATAAAGGCAGCTTACCAAAATACCCAGTTGGAACAGATTGTACACAGAGGTATAACAAATCCTTATACTTTCAGATAATGTAGTAGAGTTAGTATTATTACAAATACCCAAGACATAAGCTTTTAAGCTCTGCGTCTCACAAGCATTGTGATGGAAAGAACATGGCTGCTTTCCCTGTTTTATCAGCAACTATGCTAATGGTTACGCCAGGGCAACCACCTCACGTTTTTCCTCCCTCAGATGACACTGCCTGGCCGGGCTACGACACTTGGCTGCAAACCAAGAACTCCTCTACACTTGTAAAGATGGGCAGGCAGAGGGAAGAGTGGGCTACATGGATAACCAACACATGCCTGATTTCAGAAGAGCAGTTAATAATGAACAGCATAGATATCTTGTCCAGGCCAAGGCTGTGTTGTTTTCGGTCTGGCTTTTCAAAAAAAAAAAGCGAATTAGACTATCGCACTGTAATACACATTACATCTTTATCTGCTGCATTACTGCTTATGCACTTGAAGCCCGAACTAGGTGCGACTGTTTCAGACTAATTCGAAGCTAAAACAACTGAGGGCATTTTTTAACCTTCTGTGTTGTTTTCCCTTCATTAAGAGTAGATCATGCATTTAAGTATATTAAGTAGATCATTCCCTGCATTAAGAGTAGATCATACGTTTAAGAAATCTGTGGAAAGCTTCAGGGTCTTAAAAATAAAAATATGATCTCCTAAAAATAAATATGTTAGTAAAGAAACTGCCAAATATTGTGTAATAAGAAATTAATAAAAAATAAAAACACTTTTTCTTCCTACCTTCCTTTAAAACTAAGCAAACCCAGGGTAGCAAGTTTTTAAAAATTGTTTTGTCTTTGTCCCAGGGTGAAAAAAAAAATCTCATTAAACATAAACTCTTTAACAGAGTGGTCATATCTATCATTGTCTGGGTTATCAGCCATAGCAGGAGTGTTGTCCCTTACCACATGACACCACTGCATTCCAGTTTTATGCACTGTACAAAATGACTGGGCCCACTGTAATAGCTATAGGTAATGGGGGTATATATACTGCCATTTATCTTCCATGGTGAAATCAAACATACCTTGTGGCCCACGAAGGTTGCCAAAATGCATATCATATAGTTCCATTCATTTAATGATTTAAAATAGCCTCACTTCTGCACGATGTGTGCAGATAATGAGTATTATGAGCAGTTGCAATTGTTATGCCAAATACTTTACACGTAGGAGAATTTTAGAATATTTCCCTAAAATAAAGTTATGATAATTGAAAATACTGTAACTTTCCAGAGGGGAAAAAAAAATTAAACCACACTGTTGTTTTACCTGTCTTAGATCTTTGTTAACTGCATGAGGAAGAGAAAAAGGAGCTCTTCTTTTTATTACTGTGTTTAGGTTTAATACAATGGCTCGAGGAACGCAGCTCTCCACTTAGTTATTCAGTAACAACTTATGACGGATCCAACTGTATACTCTATAAGAAACTCATGAAAAAGATAAAGCTGTTCAATAAAGATTAGGGACTGTGGGGGAGTATTATAAACAGAGACAGGCAAGTACTAAAACATTACACACCCACCTGTATCTGCATAGTGATAAAACAGTGGAGAAAATCTACACGGTAACAGGGTAAGACACCCATTGGTTTCAGATACCAGGTGAGCCGAATCTTTGGGAACCACCATGAATAAATAGTCCAGATTTTGTGGAAGGGCACGGCTGATTACTCAGGAGTTCCAGTTTTCACTATTGAAAGGATATTCAAGCATCTTACACACAGTTGCTGCAGTTGAACAAATATTTTGTCTACTTTTTCCTTCATTTGAATAGCTTTAATGATTATTTGAACAGCGTAAGTGCCCTGGCTAAAATCATGGCAAATTGTACATGCAGTCTGGTCCTTAAGTTCACTGAGATCTGGATGACTTTGGCCAAACTAAGACTGGAGGGGTGGGGGGAGCATGCAAACAACGGTGATTTCCAAGACCTTTGACAGAGAACCCAGCAGTTATTGCAGATATTTTCTCTGAGATTTAGGTGCTAATAGATGCCAGGTGTCAAGACAGAGTACAGAGGGAGACAAACCTATGGAGTTTTCAACTGCAAATGCTTTGAAAGAATCCTCAGAATTGTTTGTTTCCAAGTTTCAAATGGATCTAATTACCCTTACGCATATGGCTGAGTCACTTCTAAGCAGCTTCTAGTGCCCAAACATAGCTGTGTGGTGATGCACAAGGACTTGAGAAAGTCTGATTTAGCTTCAGTTTCTAATCTCATTGTTCCCTCCCCACAGCAAAAATGAAAGGCTTAGAAAATAATTTTCTCTTCAGGATAAAAAAAGGCAGTTCAAAATTTTGTGGTTTCTCCTATGGCTATCCCAGCTCTGAACTAACTCAGTACTAGTATATCTATGCACAGGCCAGCATGAAGGAAAAAACACAGAACAGCAATGATTGCTCAGCAGTTAGCACTGTACATGAGGCAGGGATTTTCCAGGTCATTTTTATCCAGTTCATCACTACAATTTGCTGGTCCAATTCTGCCAAATCAGCAGACATACTTCTTAAAAGAAAGCCTCACCCAGTTTTGCACAGGCAGCACTCTGAGTGTTTGCAGGGTTACCAGCACTTTTCATCAGAGATTAATTGTGGATTGCACTTTTAACTAAAGTACACAAAAATTAGAAATTTCTCACCACTGCTGGACATCTGCACATCCCCCAAGTCAGTTTATAACAACTGATTATTTTCTCCGGTAGAAATAGCGATATGGTCCTTGCCTAGAGCAGGCTGAGACATGAACTGAACTGATACAAAAATGTATCCAAGGGAGGGCTGTGACAAAAACACATGCTATTGGTTCTCATTTGTGGTTCGATTGATGTGCACAGGAAAAAGTAAACAGTTTTGCCTATTGATGGCCTGGTGGACAAAGAATGGCTGGAATGAAATAATGTAATAGATGGGGGAGGAAAAGTGACATAAAATTGAGAAACATTTCATTCTGGGTATTCAGACAACACTTCAAAAATCCGTTTAAAAAGGGGACACTCAGTATGCCAGATGCGGCTATTGAAGTACAGCACTGTGAGGTATATTTAAGACTGAACAATACCTTGTACTGCCCTTAGTCCTGCTGAAGGCGATGTAGAGTGAATTATTATTCCATGGAAGCAGATATAGTCTAATTCTTACTTATTCAGGTGAAGAAAAACAGTTCCCACTGGGACATCTCCAGTTATCACAGAACCATAGAAAACTTTCAGGACTTCCCATTCTCCTGCCCTAAGGAAGATGTGACCATATCCACGTAATTCCTGACAAATAGTTCTCCTCCCCATCCTTAAGCTCCCCCAAGGCAGTTCTACAGCCTCCCCAGGTGATTTATTGTCCTCCAAGCCAAGCCTTTGCAGCAGGAGGCTGGTGCCAATATGCCCAGGCAGAGGGAGGAGCAACTGGCAGGCAGGGAGAGGCCGCCAACTGCAGCCCACTGCAGGCAGCCCTGGTGAGCTAAAGGGGGGCAGCTCTCCCCTCCTGCATGATCAGTCCAGACCTGGCAGCGCATAAGGCAGCTGGAGAAGTTGCTCATAAAATTATCTCTTTATGTTAACAGGACCATTGTTGTTTCAGGCAAGTACTAAAACGCTACACACCCACCTGTATCTGCATAGTGATAAAACAGTGGAGAAAATCTATGTGGTAACAGGGTAAGACGCTGGCTTCAGATACCAGGTGAGCTAGTATGTCTTTGTTGCATACAAGATGCTTTGAAGGGCAAGGCTTCTGAAGCCTCTCCAGAAGCACAGGAGCTCTCTGGAAGATGTGGTATGTGTCACATTCCTTTTAGATGGGTGCTTTGGGCACTTCAGGAAAATCTTGCCGGTTGACTAAAGCACATCTCCTGGATGAGAAGAAAGTTTGTCAATGAGAAGAGATTCTTCAGGGGAAAGTTAGGTCTGCAGGAAGAACCAAATATCAGTGTGGGAGAGGTGGAGTGAAAGGGAAAAGAATGGCAGTGCATTATTTTGTCTGTGCCTTAACATGCAGGCAAAACGCCTGTACTTTCCTTTTATATAGCATCACTAGCCTGCAACCCATGCTGTCTAGGCCAGAGTCTCACCTTATACCTTGTCTCCATACTCATTCAAGATAGTGCTCTGAAAATCATTATCTCAGCCTTGCATGCTGACTGCAATCTTCTCCTGGCATTCCCCCTCCAACCAACTCCTTCCCAAATGCTTCTCTGACCTTGTGATGTCCTTTTCGTCTTCTCTATCTACACCTATTCTTTGTCACTGACTTGCAAGAGATTGATTCTTACTTTCAATGCCACCAAACTCATTGTGGGATTTTCAAGCTGGACAGTAAGGTTATAAAACAAATGGAAACAGCCATTCACATAAAAGTTGCCCCTTCAAAATAGTCATAGCTATACTGAAGCATTATGACTAGAATCGATTGCAGTTGGATCTGATTGATAGTGTCATTGGATCTGACAGTATTCTCCTGACGCTATCACTAAAACAGAACTTCTCATTCACTGCAAATGAGCTCTGATTGCTGTGTAGAACTGTGGCCACAGCTTCCATCCCATTCCATAATTTTTATTAGAAACATTGCATGTATTCAGGGCACTAACTAGGAACTTGTACTTCACCAACACCACAATTAATTTCTTTTTACATTCCTACATCCTGCTGTAGAAAGGTTTTGCTTACGCTGCTGCAAAATTTCATTAGGTATACCAAAATGTATTTTCTTGTGTTTCTAATCTAAATTAAGTCTCAAAAATGTAAGCATCTCTTTAAAGAGGTTTCAAGTTTGATCCCTTCTCTAAAAATTACTGCAACAGTGTCTTTCTGCCAAACAGTATATCCCTCCAACCATCACAAGGTTTGCTTCTGCCCAAAAGCAATATTTGTTTTCATGGTAGTTACATTTTTGTACTCAGCTTCCTCCTCTACAATCCTGTATGTGATTCCATTTGTGATGTGCTGCACTTCTCAGGACACAGCCTGTGTCTTTGTCACCTTAATTCTACCATGAAGTTAAACATTACTTTTATGCTAACTACTATGGTGCAAAGACTCTTCTTTTCCATTCTTTGCTTATCTTGACCAAGGAACTGTATAGCTTTTTTCAAGTTTTCAGCCTTGCAGCTGGCCTAGAGAAGCGCTCTCCAGCTCAGCATGCTAGAATGTATCTGCCGCCCTTACTTTTTCAGCAGAGGGAAGAGAGGGGGTCAGTGAGATGTGGGGCACCCAACACACATTAAAACCCACTGACAGCTTTTCCCAGTCCCTGACATTGATATGGTGTTGTGGTTCAGCCCCAGTCGGCCAACTAAACACCACGCAACCGCTTGCTCCCTCCCCCCACCCCTGTGGGACGGGGGAGAGAATCGGAAGAGCAAAAGCAAAAAAAACTTGTGAGATGAGATAAGAACAGTTTAATAATTAAAATAAAATAATGATGATAATAATAATGATTATTATAATTATAACAATAATGACAATATAATAAAAAAGAAAAGGGAAAAAGGAGAAAAAACAAAACCACAAACAATACAGCCACTCACCACCCCCCGACCGACGCTGCCCGTCCCCAAACCGCAATTGCTGCTTCCCTCCCCTGGCCAGCCCCTCCCAGTTAACACGCTGGGCATGACGTTACATGATATGGAATATCCCTTTGGCCAGTTTGGATCCGCTCTCTCAGCTGTGCCCCCTCCCCTCCCGGCTTCTTGTGCACCCGGCAGAGCGTGGGGAGCTAAAGAAGTCCTTGACTAGTACAAGCACTGCCCAGCAACAACCAAAACATCTGTGTGTTATCTCAACATTATTTTCATGCTCAGTCCAAAGCACAGCACTGTGCCAGCTGCAGTGAAGAGAATTAACTCTATCCCAGCTAAAACTATGACATATGGACACATCAAAGCCAGAAGTAACGAGCTCAGATGCAACATGGTAGCACAGAGCCCAGTCAGGACGGTAAAGGCCCATCTGAGAGTTTGGCTCATCACCTGTTCAGATCCTCACCAATGTAGCCATGTTGGTCCTGGCAGCTTAAACTAGAAAAATTGGCATTAAATTAGGCAGGTATCGCTACAAAAGAAGACTGTCAGTGCAGCGAAACCAATCAAATCTCATCCAAAAGTCTCGTCCAACATGTGTGCCATACAGCTAAGCTAGAAAACCAAAATATGGTGCAAGGCAAAATTCAAGCCCAAGATATTTAAGGCCAGCATGATGCACCAATTTAAATTTAATACATATTAGAATGCACATACCACTCCTCCCTGCTGTCATTAATTTTTCTTCTCTGTTTCATTTTTACCTGCATATATAGAAATATGCTGATCTTTATGTTGTCCCCCTTGTCTCACAGAAACACTATGAAACATTAATAAAAACTGACTATCTAAAATCTTGAGTAAATCCTTTAAATTTACTATATCAGAACTTACATTATATTCCTAACTCGTATTCATACACTGCTTCAATTCAAATCCAAATCTGTCTGCTACTGGGTTATCACTAAGGTTAACAGCTTAATTCCCTCATATGCAATCATTCAGTGCTACCTAGTATAAGGTGTCATTCTATTGCTAATAATCTTTTTATTCAGATCTGTATGGAATAACTGCAAATAAAATGATTTTCGTACAGTTCAGTGGACCTGAATCAATAATTTTGCTAGCTGATTGACTGGCCTCCCATGTTGCAGGTTTTCTTTCCTTAGCCTGTGATGTGTGGCCAGACACCATTAGATTGTCCATTTAGTTTATCATCAACAGTTATGCCATAAAAGTATGCTTTTATGAATATGCCCTTGAAAAGCTGGCTATCAGGAAACTTTTTGTTTTTAAATAAAATGTTGGGAAAGATTCCTGAGTAGTGTTAGAGCTTCTTCTGCTGGGAAGGGTTATTCAAGGTTTAATGGGACTGAAATTTTCCTTTGCAAAGTACTCATTATGAGCTACTGTTGTTCGCCTTTTGAAACAAAAATGCTAGCTTGGGAATGCTGCCTTTTATTTTAAAATAAAAAAAATGAAGTGCAGCTGACAAAGTTCAGATAATTGGACAGAGCAGCAGAGCTTAAACCAACAATGCATTCAGCACACTGACATGTGATATCTTTTGAAATCTCCATAGGGTCTTTTAGCTTACAGTGAGTCATTTCAGAATCCTGGACCATTGCAGGATAAAGGCTTTGCTCTTTCAGACTTGCACCAATTCCAATGATATAATTATTTTTCCAGCTTCTCCTTCACACCAGATCAATACATATTCTACTTGGTAAACATATAAGTTTTTACGGACCCAGTCCAGAATCCTGCAAGTAATGCCAGACCTCTACCAAAAAAAAAAAATTTAGAAAAATGCTATTAATGGAGCATCAGTATGGTCTGTCATTACAGCAAACTATTCTCATTAACACATAATAAACCTAAAGCTGGTAGAATGCTAATAAAACAGGTATAGGGGAAAAGGAGTACTGAAAATGAGAGCCACTGGAATAGATAGAACAGAAAACCAGCAGCTGGCTCCCGGCCATACTGGGTATCTCTAGTAGCCCAGCTTCTCAGGGGGGTTGTGTAGCTTGTGATTAAAACACCTACTATTCAGGTGTAAGGTTTAAAGTACTAACTGTTGAGTTTTAAAGACCTTCTCCATTTTTTGGCTGGTATGGCTTACAGTCTGGCTGCTAAGAGCTTTGATCCATTCCCAAAGTGAAAAGACCATCTAGGGACAGGCTCCTGTTTCACACTGGTTTTCTGAACTGGCTGGGACTGAATGGGGGAAAAAAAATTGAATTCTATTACTTTCCCACCTCCTAACGTGAACAGTTCTATTCTGTCCATGTACTGAGCCCAGTGCCATTTGTTTAATTCTCAAGTGAGACCGAACGTCTGATTTTACCAAGGGCTAATGTAAAACTACAGGCCAGCTGAATCAGTAGTGATGTTTAGCAAGTTACTCTTTTTGCAGCAACATAATGATGTTCCAAATAACAGACTGGTAGGTCCTGTAGGAAGATTTCACCTTACCCTCAGCAGGAATGTCACGTAAAACCTTCGACTTTTGCTTAGTATGTGGAACAAAGTTGTAACTCAACCAAATCTGCACCTTACTTGACTAAACAGTCTCAAAAAAAGTAAACTTGGTCCAGGCAAGTCATCAAGAAGCTCAGTCAGACTCCTGATGCAATGGGAGACTCTCAGAGCTGTAAGACTGTGGAGGGAAGACAAGACAAAGATGGAGACAACACATTTAAACAGCCATGAGAGTAAGAGCTGGAATTAATATTTGTTGCCTACACAAGCAAATATGCTAAAAGAGAGACAAGTATCTTGACAAGCTGGAGAGACTTGCTAACCTATGGTGGCCAGTTAACATACAATAGTGTTGCTCCAGGAAACAAAAAGTGTTTCATGAGCTCTGCATCCCAGTTCCTGTGGCCACATTTTGAAACATCCACTCCCCCCCTCCCCCCAACAAAACAAAACAAAAGAAACCGAACCAAAACAAAAAATACCTCCTCCTGCTTACCTGATTTTGGCCAGAGATTGAGCCTACCATGATAAATGCAGCAAGCAAAGATCTGCCAGTCCCAAAGAAGAGACTCTTTTTCACATCAATGAAGGAGAACACATGTATGCTGATGTTCCTTATGTTGTGCTTTTCCCATGACTGGAGTGCCATGGTTTCCAAATCTGGCTGCTTAACAGCCAACATGCATTCGTATTGCATGAAATATGGTGGAGACATTAAATATAAAACAGGGTTTTAAAAAATGTAAACGAAAGGCAGAAAGGCAACTGAATCAGGCTCAGGATAAATGTGGAGACAGAAGAGTTTGGTGCAGAAAAATGTATGTGACCAAAAAAAATAAAGGAAACAAACCAGGTGATTAGCATTTTTAAAAATCTTTAAAAATAGCCTTAAAGACTATGAATTCAGTGCCATGAGACAGCAATGAAAGTATAACAGTAGATGAACTGAAGAAATGTACTGTGACGAAATGCCTTCTGCAGCACTGGCAACAAATCTGAGGCATTTCATTGACACACTACCCAGTTTGGCTAAATAAGGATAAATTCACGGAAATGCAATCTAGTGATAAGGAGCTCCTGAAACAAGACTGAGGGCCTGATTCAACCACTGGTTCAAGCTCAGTTCAGTACACCAGAACCAAGCTGGATTTCAAGCTGATCCGGAGAGGGCAATTGTTAGGTGAGACAGAGAAAGGATAGACCTCCTAGTGAAGTGCTGGAACAAAGAAAGCACCAGAAGAGATTAGGAAGTCACTGACTGTTTAGGTAAAGGCAATCACACAGTCACATGCCTAGAAGTGCTGTCACATAAGACACTAATACAGCCTATGTTTTATTTTAGTCTTTCTTCATGGAAGTGCCGATCCTGTACAGTCATATAAGTAAGTGTTCAGAAACCAGCTTCAGGGCAAGTGGTAGCAAGCATTGCTCCTAGGAAATTATTTCATTATTAATATTTTAACATAACTTTAGTTGTTTTTCCATCTCAAAATGTCATTATGGAAAAAATGCCAGCAGGTACTTTTCAAGTACGGGAAAAAAAAGGAAAAAAAAAAAAAAGGTTAAGTTGCTGTAGATTTAAGAGCAGCTGCATTTCTCCTTGCTCTGAAAGTGCGAGCAAAGCGTGAGCAAAGCCAATGGCACTGACCTTCCCATTGTTGAAGGGAGAGCAACAGATTCTTAACAGTCTCCAAGGCAAAACAAGGGAGACCTTGCAAACATCTCATTGTAGGGGCTCTAAACAATAGCAAAGGTTCTTTCCCAGGGTTGAATTTCTCTATTCCCTTGGCACACTTTCACAAAAGGGCTGGGTCCTTTGAGGTTATCTGCAATGTGCTTACGCTCAAAGCATTAACGTGCCTGTCAGCTCTGTACCCTTAGCATACTTTTGCTGTTATTAACGAGTGATTACAACTCAGAAAAAGAGGATCTTGGAGATGAGATACTGGACTGAGTTGAAGAAAAGCAGGGCTCTGGGCTCTAACCTCTTCTCACGTCGCTTCAGGCAATCAACATGCTTCACATTTCTATTCCCCGTGTACACTTAGTTCATAAGCCCTTTGAACAGAGACGATTTCTTTCCTTGCATATGTAGGTACAGAATGGCAGCACTGTGGAACAATGGCCTAAGCCAGAATGCCTTGGCACTGTCAGTTACACACTAAGCATTTTAAATACTATGACAAGGCTAATTTTGCAGCCCCCTCTATTAATAAAAGAATCAAAAATGTTATATGCCAACATTCTTTTCTATTTTTCTGAGAATAATGAGCACTGATTTGAGTCTACCAGACCTTGGCTGCACTGCCTTTCAGCTTCTCAGACACAAGTGCGTATTTCTTTGCCCATGTGCTAGTGATTTCTAGCCACATGGGCGTAACATTCCCTCGCGCCATCAACACTGTTGGGAAGAAACTACTGTCAGCAAGCAGGTTGTGAGAACTGCAGCAGAGGATGCTGGGTTTGGATACAGCTGGGGAGCACTCAAAGAATTAAAGTAAGACTGTATTCAAGATGTTCTCACCAGCTTTAAGTGTGCTAACTGAAGAAAGCTCAGGGGAAAACAAAGCATGCACGGACTCTCAAACTATTTTAATAATAGAGATTAAGCACTGTTTTAAACATTATACTGAAAGTGAATGGGTGCGATACCAGACAAGGAGTGAAGTTGTTAGTAGGCACATTCTCACACCATCCCAGTAAACAAGTTCCATACCTATTATCCATTGGCAGCCACTTCCAGCCCAAAGGCAGAGCACAGATATAGTCCCATCGGCTTCATGGCGATTCAGTACTACATCGCTGCGAAGGCCTCGAGGATCCCTGCAGCACTCTCAGTCGTGGACTCGTCTCATGAAAATTCATGGGGGAGCTGTGGACAGAAGTTCTCCCTGTCCAGGACACATCTACACTGGGAAACGATGGCAGAGGGCTCTTACAGATTTGCAGGACAGTCACAGACTTGGCCACATAAAAGATGCTGTGGATTGTGACAGCCATTTATGCACAAAGCTTGGTAAACTACTGCAAATGTGCTATCTCCCTGGCCCCTTGCTGTGCTTCAGCTATCTAAAAAAGCCTTCCTGCTTTTTAAGCCAGAGTACGTGGCTGACCTTTGTGCAAAGGATCTTTATTTTGACATGCTATGCATGAAATTGACTCCTTCGCATTATGGATACAAAAGCTTGATGGTGGTGCAAGATTCATGTAAGTGAATGACCTAATCTAAACCCAACAGAACTAATCCTGCCTGTTCCAGTAAGCTTTCCACAGGTGCGTGACTGCACATCAGTATCCCCAGCACAGTACAGGGACCTCATATTTCTGAATAAAATAGAGGATAAGAATTATGGAAGTCTGTAGAGTGATTCATCTTCAGTGCATGGAGAGAGTATGTGAAATAATTTATATGATTTTAAAACACCATTTCCCTCACTTACTAAACACAAGTCCTCTCATCCCTTTGGTATGTGTACAGGCTGTGTTTCTATTTACCATTACCCACTTCCCTCAGAATTTCTGCTTAACCTAAGAGCTTACTGATGGGCAGACCAAATATGCCGCTTTAACCAGTTTTGTGAATCCTGGGCTCTGCACTGAATTTTTTGTCTGTATCCAGCAAGGACATCATTCAGGAGATACTGCAATTATCCAGCAGTTCTGCTGAATAAAAATGTGGCAAACAGAGAAAACTATTGAAAAATGTTTATGCTCAGCTAAACTCTGCTCGGCAACACAAGGTTACCCATACTTGAAACACACAGAACTGGCCTTTTGTGGCAGCTGCAGTTCATCTCCTGCACAGTGGCAATGGGGAAAAGAACAAGATGTATCAGCACTAGGAATATTTTCATTTATTTAATCCACTCTCTTACTCCCAGTTAAAACCCAGTCAGCATGCCTCTGGCTCTTTAAAATAGCAAGACAGCTTTTTTTTTTCCACACGTTAAGGCAGGCAAAAGCCATTTCTACATTGCCTGGGACAAAACATATATGAGATGTGCAGTTCATCTGCCACTTCGTCCAAACTCATTTGTGAATGCATGTGGTTGCTGAAGTAGGAGTTTATGGCAGCACGTTTCTAGGATCATGAGGTTGACCTCTACTTCACTTTAAATAGGACAGCCCCAGGTGTAACACTTCTTCTCTGAGTGTAAGGATCTCCTTCATCTAGTTTCCAAGGGGTAAAAGTGAAGATTTAATCAGTCTTTACACTTTTATATTTTTTAAATTATTTAACTTTTATTACTGTTGCACCATTTATACAATTACATATAATTTCAATGCATCCATTGTACATTTTGTTTTTTTCATTTGTTTTCCAATGAGTGTGTGTTGGTGTCTGTGACACAGAATGGAAGAGAAACTGGAACTGCAATGAACGCAGACTTTTTCATTTCCACTGACCAATAAACAGAACTACAGGTGCACCCAACCACGGACATGCATTAACTCGTCATGAGAAATCTAGGTAGGCTAAGTAGGATGAGAATGCTTTTTACTCCCAAAAAATATTTGGAGAGGAAGAATTGGAGGATTGGCATTGAGAAATATGTGGACAGCTAAGTGGGTTTTGTCTGAAAGTTGGCATTCATCCACTGCATAAAAAAAATATCAAAATAAGAAAGGCTGTAAATAAAAAAACCACAGAAAATACTGCTTTCATAAAGATCTGATTGCCTTGGCACAAACCCAGTGGGCAGAATCAAACGCATCACTCCCAAACCCCATTACAGAACAAAAAGAAGATTTTGATACATTGGTGGAGTGCATTTACAGCAGTTCAGATACAAAAGATGTGCTGTACTTTCAGACATCCATTTATTTTACTTTTTTTTTTTTTTTAAATCCAGGACTTGTGTCAAGTTGGCAGAAAGTATATTAGATATTTCCCCACAAAAATACTATTTGGATTCTCCCCCCTCCCTCCCTCCCAACTTGATGGGACATCCTTTTCCTTTTTTTCATATTTTTTTTTGTTTTCTCCTTTTCTTTCTGGGCAATACATATTTGTTATTTCAGATCTGAAACGAGTTAGTATAGCCGAAAAAATAAAAAAAAGACACAGGTTGTTTTAAGTGGTTGTTTCAACAGGCTGTCCAGTTTAATCTTGCACTGCTATGGTTTGATCCGAATTAGTCGCTGGAACTTCAGAAGGTTTCGCTTCCTCTGGTGGGGCTGCAGGGTCCGAGGCCTTGGCAGTGGAACTAGGTGCTGCTGTTGCTGCCACGGTCTCCTTGGAAGAAGGCGCAGCCTCGCTGCTGCTAGGTTTTGAGTCTGAAGCTGGGGCCACTTCACTTTTAGTTTCTTGGGCTGCAGGTGTTGCGGGAGCCTCAGTCTTTTTGGCTTCCCCTTCCTCTTTGCTCTTGTCATCTGCTTTACTGGGAGCTGTGGCTTCTGAAGGCTGGGAAGCTTTTGCATCATTGCTAGGCTCAGAAGTTTTGGGTGCTTCGCTACTGGCAGCGGGAGCAGAGGCTGCAGTTGGCTCCTCTTGCTTGGGTGCCTGCTCGTTGTTCTTCTGTGGCTCTACTTTCGCATCGACAACAGCCTCTGACTTCTCTGGTTCTGGTTTCTGGGTTTCTTCCTGGGTCACTGTTTTCTCTTTCTCCCCTTCTTTTTCTTCCGTCTTATTGGCAGCGACCTGAGTATCCTTTTCGCCCTTTTCCTCCTTGTTCTCCTTCACTTCTGTGGTCTCTGTGGTTTGCTGGGCATCCTCAGCCTCCTTTGGAGTCTCCTCTTCCTCAGCTGCTGCTCCTTCAGCCTTCTTGTCTTTGTCTTTAGCTTTTTCATCATTGACGCTGTACCCCTTCTTCTTCTTGCTCAGTTTGCCTCCCATGTTGGAGCTCTGTAACAGAAAAGAGAAGGAGGTGGTTATCCAAAGCCCAGCATTTATCACTGAGAGAATCAAAATCAGATCAACTGACATGCAAGAGAAAAATTGATGCTGACTCCTGAAAAGAAGACATGTTTGGTCAGACCTTATCAGCTGAACACACTGACACCAGTGAGCACCACCCCTGCTGAGCTTACGTCCCGCTCAGCCCTGCAGCGTTTTCAGTCAGCTAACCCCCTTCTTTCACATCCCCTTATGAACAGTCCTTCTCTGAACCCCTCTAACCCTGGTTAGTTTTTGGGGAGGGAGAAGGGAGGCGGTAACAGGATGATGGAGGACTAACATACATCACGATCTCTCATGTTCTGAGAAAGGGATACAAAGGGTGGAAGTAGAAAAAAGTCATATTCAGGTTGGGCACAAACTGAATTGGACTGTCAATCGTGGCAACCACCCCTGGTTAACACAAAATCCACTAGCACTCTAGCAAAGGCTACGAACAAGCTTTGCATTAAGGTTTGGAAAAATCGAAGTGAGCCTCGAGTCAGTCAGAAGGCCAATGCTCTTCCTAAGACAGGAAGAAGTAGACTTTCTAAGACGGTAGTCTGCATCTACTCACTCCGCTCTCACCACTTGTTACATCCACAGCCAGCTCCCACGGTATATACAGCCTATGTGTATGGCTGATGGCGCCCAGAGGCCAGGAGCGCGTGCTCCCTCACCCAGAGGGGCGCAGGCACCACACTCCAGCAGCCCCAGAAGTAGGAGCAGTTCCCGAGCAAGGATGTCCCCATGCATGGAGCCCCCACCAAGCCCTTTCTCACCCCAGAGCTCCTGCAGGAATCGCCAACCACAAGCCCCACATTCCCACACAGGGCAGCACCTCACAGCCCCCCGCAGCAGGATGGGAGACACAGAGTCTGAAACACAGCAAGCCCGTGACCACTCGGTGAGACAACAGAAGCAAATATGGGCACTTCTGAATGCAGACTTCCACGCAGTACGTGACATGATGCAATAAAAAGTAGTGGGGAAAAAGAGGGGTGCATGGTTTGCAGCCTCTCCTCACAGTTTGCAAGCATGACAAGTGATCAGGTACACAGTTCAGTTGTTTGAAAGAAGCTGAGCATGTATGTAACCAGATCGGTATTTATATACCCTTCATGTGGGAGTCTCAACAAAGAATATACAAAATTTTCCACAGTACTTCAAAGCAAATTTTGTCTACTAAAACAGAAGGAAACACAGATATATTATGTCACTAATGAACACGAAAATCTCTATGATTGCCTAAAAATATGCTTCTGATATTAAAAATATCATTCATAATGAAATGTTAAGAAAAAAAAAATCCTAGTTTCGTAGCATTTGAAAATAGTGGAGGTGATTTTTTCAAAATACTGTCAAACAAATGTTTAATTTAAGAGTTTCTCCAAGAGAGCCGAATCATGCTAATTTTCTGTTTTGCAAACGTAGGTAGTCTCATAGGTCCTGTATTTTTCACACACTTGCCAAAATTGTAGACACAAACCAGTAAAAATTGACGGGAGTGCTCACAAAAGGCTAAATAATGAATAATTTTTAATACCACTAAGAACTAGCTGTCTCTCAGTAGATTTTCTGCTACCACAGATGCAAGGCACAGGCACAGCCCAACAGCAGACCTTCCATGTCTTGGGCAAAAATGAGATATTATGGTCAGCACACACCTTTCTGATTTCAGCGCTCAAGAAGAATAACAATTTGCAAATACTGTTGAAAGGTTAGCACACACCCCTGCAAAATGGTAATCTAATGTTACTTAAACACTGCTTTGATGTCTGAAATCTTACGGGGATCAGCAATAAAAGGATTAACTTCCACAGAGCCATAGTTGAGCAACCTAATCTCTACCTTCATGGCAGAGATACCAGCTTTTTAGGTATTTATGGACATCAGTTTGTTATCTGACAAATTTACAGGCTTCTTGATACCCCATAAATATTGCTCCAGCTTACTGTTTATGTACAGTTACAACCAAAAACTTTGAAAGGGCTTTTGCAAGTCAGAAGGATCAGAGGTTTATACTGAAGTCATGTGTGTATCCCTGTCTGCAATCCCTAATTAAGCCTGTATTTGTTTCCTGGAAAAGCCCAGTACTGTCAGCCCAATTTCATTTGCTGAGTCTTTTGTATTTTTCCAGATTTTGCTATTTCATGGATAGTAGTAACTCACCACAATTTATATTTTCTTCCACCAAAAGCTTTTAACCGCAGATACAGCTAGCTACAGAATGAGCATGCCAAAGGACCTTTAATAAGCAGAGAAGCATGCATATGAGAAACGTGCTCCCAAACTATGATAAGAAACATGTACTGTCTTCGCTCAGAGGTATACTGTGAAATCCCTGTGTCTTAATTTGCATCACAGCCAGCTGGCTCAAGATACTGGAGCAGAAGAGGTTCAGAGCCTATCATTATGCTCTATTAGTAAATATTTACAGTTACAAATGGACTGCCACCTTCCAGCAGTTTCTACTACTTTATAACAGAATAGATTCACTCCTTGTAACACTGAACCTTACATCTCCCTGTTTAAAAGACACCTAGGTCATCATCATTGTAGCTATGCCAGGCTATCGTGCAAAAGCACAGCAATCATGAGGGTCATTGCCCAGCCCTGCAGGTAGCAATGCTATGATGTTCCTTTCCCCATATCTGAATTACAAATACTCCTCCTCTCCCCAACCTCCCGATAACATATCTGAGCTCCCCTGTCACATTCTCCAGAAACAGCCCACACATGCTCCACGGCCCCAGATGCTGATCTAGTCCCTGTCGCACCTTAACTGTGCCTGAAGCACAGCTCTGAACCACCCAGTGCAAAGAGTCTCAGGGTCCAGCAGACACAAAGTGGACCTTCAGAAGTATTTTAAAATTACAACCAACTACACCTGGAAGAAGCAGTGTGTAGATCAAGCCACTTAACCATCTCTGTGACCGTTCTGGATATTCTTGCAGGGATAATCCTGCCTGGTGCCACATGAAAGTGAAACTCAGTGCAACAACTCAAAAGTGAAACAGACAGTGAAGTGCACTAAGTCATTGAAGTATGTATTCATAGGGTGTTAAATCCACTCTGTATTACTACCTACATATTAACATTTGCAAGAGTACAGACCTTTTTTACGCCCCCCCACCAAAGGACTAAAGTCTAACAACAAGGAGACACTCTGCCTCTCCCAGGGAATCTCTGATGGCCATGGCTCCGTAGCTCAGCCTCTCTGACTTCCACTGCCTCTCCCTAACCCCCATAACGATGGCATCCACCTTGTGAATGACAGACCCAGAAAACAAATTTGCCTAAAACTATTTACCATACAGGCTAATACCCAATATGGCTTCAGTTATTTACACTACAGTACCAACTGACACACAGTAGTTTTGAACTAGCTCTGGCAGCTACCAGCTGAGCGCAAACCACATCCAAAATGAACATCCTTGCAAATTTTGGTTCTGAGCACCATTCCTGTTAAAATGGCACAGCATTTGATGGCTGTGCCTCTTCACCTGGATAGAAAAGGGTCTCGAAAGAGACAGTCTAGAAGCAGATTGTGTATAAGAAGTTGCAATATATCAGTTATTTTCAGGGATGAACCAGTTGGCAGACCAGCGCATCAGAAGAGCAAAGTTAAATACCACACTTGCAAGTTGTAACAGACTTCATCTGCTTCTCAGCATGCTCAGTATTCTTTGACTGTATTGCTCTTCTCATGGAAGAAGAAACAGATCCAGAGACCACTACGGAGGTCTTCTAGAACAGGAGCAAGGATATCTTCAGTTTCTAAGAGCTGCTGTTCATTGTGCTCATCCTGAAATTTCCACTGAAAGCAGGAAGAGAACTGGAGAGCTTGCACAGGTATCTTTCTTACTGTATAGAAGAAATAATCTGACTGTATTACAAAATATCTTGTCTACAGGTCACCTAGAGCACATTTAAGCACTTTGAAAATTGGATATTCATAATAATCAAGATTTCCTGGGATAACAGTGTCAAAAAATGAGTTAATGTCCATAAGACCATAATACAGGAGGAAGACCTCACAGAACATTTTAGATTTTGCAGTTGAAGACTGAGCTGACTTGGTGGAGATGAATCCCTGGCATCCATCCCTGGAACAGGCAGAATACATTTGTACAATTTGGGAAAGGAAATGTTACTTCCAAGTTTTGTATTTCAAATTATGCTCTATAGTGAATAAGTCCCTAGAATTAGACTCTTACTATCTCTCTCTTCTGTCAGTAAAGATTTGTCTGCCCAATTAGATTACTTATGTACTTACAAATTGCTAAACCTTTCATTTAGCATACCTTTTTACATCTCATGAAAGGGTCTGGCTATTACAGAAATGGACTTGCTATCACCCTCATTCTCAGTACAGAGAACAGTGCATCAGGCAAGGACAAAACCACAGGTATCACCTATAAATTGCTATAGTCCGATTGCCAAAGTTAAACTTCCAAAGCTCCTGTTCAACTTCATGCGAAGCATGGGGACCTCAGTCCACCTCCAGAAAAAACAGTTCAGGAAGACAACAGGTATCTTCTGAAATCCCACTGCCTTCAGTGAAATGTAGGCACATGTGGTGGGTCAGGCCAAAGTAGCCCTTGCACAAGCCTGTTCCCAGGCACGAGTTATCTCCCATCGCCTGCAGACAAGAGCTGTAAAATGCACATCCCTCCCAAGGCAGGGTTTCAACACTCCAAACCAAAGGAAATACCGATCACAGAAACTGCCCCAACCCGCCCCCCAGCTGCTCAAAATAAATAAAAAGATCTTGTAGAGACCATTGCATCTCTGTACCTCATTGATTTACCCTACACCTCTGGGGTTCTTTTTAATAAGCAGGTTTTTATGAAGGGACGTACATAGAAAATTAAGGAAACTTGGAATTTTCAGACATAATTTTCAAAAGATTTTCTGAAAGTTTTATGAAAGGAAAAAAAACCAAAAACTTACGACTTCTCAAAATATGCAGTACAACTTCATGCTTCCCCTTACACACACACATACTCTCAAAGACACTCATATCTCACCAGCCCAGGTCAGTTCACAGATTAACATTAGAGGATGTCTGTAGAATACCCCTAGACAGAATTAGACTTGCTAGCCTTGTCTTTTAGCAAAAAATACATGTTTTTCTGTTCTTTCTCAGTTATCCTCACAGATCTTCCTTCTCCTCTAGTGTTTCTTGGAATTAACAGAACAGAAATGCAAGGTCTCACTGAGGTTCAAGCCTCTTCACACCTTAGTAGTGGTAACCTCTTCTCTTCTCTTCTCTTCTCTTCTCTTCTCTTCTCTTCTCTTCTCTTCTCTTCTCTTCTCTTCTCTTCTCTTCTCTTCTCTTCTCTTCTCTTCTCTTCTCTTCTCTTCTCTTCTCTTCTCTTCTCTTCTCTTCTCTTCTCTTCTCTTCTCTTCTCTTCTCTTCTCTTCCATTCTTTCTCCTTCCATTCTTTCTCCTTCCCTTCCCTTTCTTTTCCTGTGTTCCTTATGTTTCGGAGCAGTGACAGGCACCAGCTGCCCTCAGTCAGGCAGGTTGTGCTGCTGGTGCAAGGGAGGCAGCAGAAGACATCCACCTGGCCACCTGTCCCTACCGAAGAGATGGCTGGGGTGGCACACAGCTGTGCCCTGATGGGCCGGGCACCTCATGCAATTCCATGCCTGCAGGGCTGTGATCAGCGCACCACCTTCACACAGCAGTTACATATATCCAAAGGTAAGAAGACGCTAGTTCATTAGATGCGCACAACAAAAGATGGCTTGTGATCTCCACATGCCCTGGCTGTTCAAGCCCGGTCCTTAACACCCAACGATTTGGTGTGTTTATTGCTGTAAGACACAGGATAATAAGCTGAGAACATCTTGGCTTGGCACCTGTGCTGTTTTCTCCATGGACCACAGATAATTTTTTTCTCCTTCCCTCAGCATGTGCACAGTCCTGTAACTACTGTGCCACCTCTCCTCCCTCCAGTCTCATGAACCTCAAGATCTAGTAAAGGAGTACAGAGGAAAAGAACAGTGAATATGTAAAATACAGAAATTGTGTTCACCTGATTTTCTAACTTTGATCTTTAAAATAAGTCATTCTAATTTTGTTACTGTCCTGGTTTTTTTTAAATATGCAGCCAATAAAGGAATTCTAAGAAGTAATATTGCCAAGTCTAAGGGTTTAATTCTCAGCCAGATCTCAGTCCTATTTTCCTTTGTTGCAAGTTTATTAAAAAAAAAACCAACAAAACAAAACAAAACCACAAAACTTCAATTCCTCTACTATTTTAAAATTCCTGGGGACACATACTACACAAAAATGTGAAGAATGATGTGCTTTTTTAATATGGGCCATTTGTCAGTATATCTAAATTATAATCATTGGTAATAGACTCCAATTATGAGAGTTATAATAATTGAAGCACACTGCAAGCTGATATAAAATTGTGCCTCGTTATTTGAGAGCTTGTACATGACGATGCTTCATTTGAGAAGCATAACTACTAATAATACAGCAAGTTATCAGAAAAGTTAATAATCACATGACAATTATTTTGAAAGCAAATTAAAAAGTCATACCTGAGATATTACTAAGATTACTAAGATTCACATGAAATACTTGAGCTCTGAGGTACGTATTAAATCATCAATCAGGAACCTATTTTTCCAAGAACAGCATGGGAATGAAGATCAACAGTTCCATTACAGGAAAGATTTTGCCAAAACTATCAATTCATATTAGCATCAACTGAAACCACAAGTACTCCGCATGTGTAATACATCTTTGCAGCCTGTATGGAGTTATGCTATCTAACTAGGCAGAATTCCTGAATAAAAATAGAATTTATCTATTATTTGATGAAAAAGTCATGAAGATTTCATGGGTTCATTGAAAGTAACTATCAAAGGCTTTCGACTTAGACCCTTCTGACTGTACAGCTGAAGACCCTGGAGACACATAGTGACTGAAGATCCACTACTCAGTCTGACTCGGGTCAGACACCAGCACTACTTTAGCTGTAGGAGATTCTTCAGAAATAAATATATCAAGGTATTGCATTTTGCAGTCTCTCTGTGTTTCATTAAAGCCACTGATGTGAAGTACAGACCTATGTGCTGTATGAGCTGCTCTGTTAGAAGCGTGCTCCCAAGTGCAATACACTTCATTTCCTTAAGCCTCAGAAGCCCTTAGCCCTTCCAGCTACAAAGCCATCTTGCAGAAAACACGAGCAGAACATGGACCAACACAGTCTTGCCTTCCCAAGTCAATGAGAAGCATGGAAGAAATGCTCTTCTGTGTGCAAACTCCCTACTCACCCCAGGCGAAGCTGTGCTTTGTAGGCAGAGATAACATCTTTTTTAAGACCAGCTAATACAGATAGAAATAAAATCACTGCTGTTCTCCTTAGACAATTGTCTATAGCCGATACATTTTGGTGTTAGCATTATTTGATACTTTCCTATTGCTGGTTTCAAATCAGAATCGCACTGGTTTTGCCGCACCTGTTTTTTTCAGTGGTCCAACCCAACATTACATTGCCCAGCAGCATAGATACAACTGCCAGTGCCTCCAGTTTCATCCCTGGCAGCTCCTGCAAGACTGGTTTGCATTGTTTATAACAGAAACACAAGCCATATTAAAACCTGAGCAACACAGAAGCAGCTCAAATTAAATATACAGTGCAGTGTATGTATTGCCCAGGCTTGCGTTCAGTTCATCCAGTGCTCTGACTGCTTAAATTAAAAATGCTGCTATCAATTTCTATTTGCCTTATCTGCCCCATTCGGTCTACCAACCTTCCTAAAGACTTGACACCCAGCTCATGTTCAAGGCATTCCTCCTATATTCACATTAAGTGCATATGTTCTTTTTGTTGAATAATAAAAGCAGCTTGCAGACATGCAGGTACACACATGCAGCCAAAAGTCAGCCTGCCCCAGACTGAGATCTTAATCACACTATTGCTAGGCACATGGTTGGAAGGCGAAACACTGCTGTAAACACCTGTTTTGAAGAGACTGAGATTAATTTTACAAGAACACCTCTTGCAGAAACAGTTTGCAGTCTTCAAAATAACCTGAAGGAATAAGCCAAAAATACAAGTATGTGCCTCCTCCTTATTCTTTCCAAATTGCCACATCATTTTTGGATTTGTGCATGACTCCCCAAGAAGCAGTTTAATAAATATTTTACACTAGCCAAAGCTTTCTAATCTGTATCCTAGAATTAAGTTCCTAAATAGGAAATTATGCAAATTTCAGAGGTGCTTACTACCCACATCTTTCAAACTGTTCAGGTCCCAGGAACATGCACAGCAGAGGGAGAGGCGAGATTCCACACATATTATTCCAATTATGGCCAGCCACTTTTTGCCTCCCTCAAATAATCAAGACACCACCACCATGTCTAATTACAAAAACACGCAAGGTGATAAAAGCCTAGATAATGGGACAATTTCCTTCTAATTCACGTTTTGCTCAAATTTGGTCCCTCCAGTGCTATCTCTGTCATGGATTTCAGCACCACAAATACGCTTGGCTGGCGGACCCCTGAACTGTTTTGGGTGCCTCCAAAAGAGACATTCCGAAAATGTAAGTGTCAGATGCTAGTAAGCGATGAAAACATCAGCCTCCTCCACACTACAATCCTAGTGAAGAGCAGATGTGGGAAGACACCATTCCTGGAGGGACTGCACACTGAGAAAGGGAATTTTTTCAAGCTTAACTACTGTAGCGTGTATTTCTCTGGCCAAACAGAGAAATTTGTTCTTCTGAACAAAGAACATGCAGCCTTATACTAAACATACAGTACAAGGCACAAAAAGAGATTTTAAATTCATGCTTTCTATGCAAAAAAAAACCCCAAAAACCTATATGATTCTCATTTACATGTTTTCTTCAATAGCAAAGGTTCTAAGTCATTGTTTGCATAAATCGCAAACTTGCCTGCCATTTCCTTAACAAGGACATGGAGACTCACATTCACTTTTTAAAAAAGGCTTTAGGGTATTTAGCTAGTGAATTGTCACTGGAGACAATTAGCTATATTTTTACATTATACCTGTTTAATATTCCACACTTTAAAAATCTGTATCACTTTAATGCCCATTTAACTAGTTAAACTAGTTTTTCTAATCAAACTTGAGACAGTCCTTAGCATGTAAATTGCAGTATGCTACAAGAAATGGACATATTCATTTTGCAATCTTGGAACTACCAGTTTTACTTTGAAAATGGATTCTCCAACGTGATTGCTACATTCTTTGGCATTTTTCTTTCCCATCTCTAGGCTGCTCATGGTGCTGCTCACTGGAAAAGCACTGGGCATATGCCCCAGCTGTAAGAAAACATCCTATAGCTATGAACAGGACTCTTAACAGATAGCTCAGACCTATGATAGGTCATGGCAATCCTTAGACTATATATTTTCCTCCTCCTGTTGGCATGACACCCTCACTACAGGCAGTGAAGCTACATTTACAATTAAGAACCAAATCCAAATCTCAATTTTGTTTTGCTTTTTCAAATACAAGCTACATGGACTGCAGCACACCGTATCTGACTGCAGCACACAACTTCACAATTGTACCACAGAAAGGAAGCAAACAACGGGGAAGCAAGACCAGCCGCCATCCACACAAGGCAACACTCTCCGCCGCGGTGTGCATCGTGGGTCCATGAGAACATTGCAAGCACTTCCTTCCAAGCTACACTGTATCTAGTTTACTCAGCAAAATGAAAGATTAGCAATTTAAACACAGTATTCATTGTTGACTCCTTTATTCCATTACCTACCTATTAAAATATTTTAAGGTTTAGGATCTAGTTAACACATTCTCTATCTGCTTTTATCTGTTTCATCTCTATATTAAGCTGCAGCAATAGCTTTTCTCTGCTTGTCTTCAAAGGAAATGACTGCAGATCCACTTGATGCTCCAGGAGGTACCACAGCTTCAGGTTTAGACACTGGAAGAGGTTGGTTGATTTTAAAAAAAACACCCACATTTCTCCCAAATCTTCATCACAGGACATGCAGCTGCTTCAGTTACTGATGATGTGCCCACCTTACAGAATCATAGAATCATTAAGGTTGGAAAAGTCCTCTAGGATCATCAAGTCCAACCATTTACCCAAGGCCACCATGCTTCCTAAACCATGCCCTGAAGTGCTGCGCCTACACATCTTTTAAATACCTCCAGGGATGGTGACTCCACCACCTCTCTGGGCAGCCTGTTCCAAAGCCTGACCGATAGCCTCAGCCCTGAACACTGCAACAGCATTCCTCAGCAATGAAGGTTTTTGCAAGGACCATGGGATTAAGCCAATTTCATCCTCCAGTTAATAGAAACATGGAATCAATAAGGTTAGAAAAGACCTCTAAGATCATCAAGTCCAACCACCAACGCAACACCACCGTGCCTCATAAAACATGCCATGAAGTGCCACATCGACATGTTTTTTGAACACCTCCAGGGATGGTGACTCCACCATCTCTCGGGGCAGCCTGTTGCAATGCCTGACCACTCTTTCAGTAAAGAAATCTTTCCTGATATCCAACCTAAACCTCCCCTGATGCAGCTTGAGGCCATTATCTCTTGTCCTAACACTTGTTACTTGGGAGAAGAGACCAACACCCACTTCACTACAATCTCCTTTCCGGTAGTACACAATTGCTAAGGACAGTTAAATTAGTAATTGGAATGTTATTCTGAAAATACCTGCAAGTTTAATATTGCATTAGAAAGATGAGTAAACTTAGGTCTTCAAGACAATATTATACATCATGCCTCTGGTGGAATTTAACATTCTTCACGCAGTCAACACAAAACCTACTTACCACCTCAGCAGCACTTACAGGGTTTTCTACACTGAATTCCTGAAGAGCTGCTGCATTTCTCCTTGGACTAACACCTTTTGACTCTTAGTCTTGTGTATGCAGTTTCATTTTCAACGAAAAATTCTGTACTGAAGTCAATGTACATAAGTCAATTCAGGTTTTGCATAACATCAAAACTACCTATTAATGAAACGCTGCAAGACTTTGGGCTGAATTACAAGTATTTTTCATGTTGTTAAGAAAAAACTCCTCGTGACCACAGTATCAGTGTCAGCACCTTATCAGCTCTCAGCTTCTCACAGCTCTGTTGTAATAAAGTCTTGTAGTAAAGACATGCTCAAAAGAAATGGGAGAAATGAAAGCCTGAATGCTCAGCATCTAGGAAAACTTTCTACATTCATGCTCCTGGGCACTCAATTTTGCCATTTACGTTTTCTACCAGACTGTGGCTTGGTCTATTATATTAAGTTTGTCACTTGGGTCATTGTCACTTCCTGGTTCTCACACTAGCACAATATGTGTTTTTTTAAAACAGCATACATTTAACACAAAAGAAAATCTCATATTCCAGACTTCCTTTTTTGATCTTATTTAGAATGCGTATTTATACTGGATTTTGACTTTTTTCCCTCCCCCCGTCCATTTTTTAAACAAAGCATTACATTCAAACTACCAGGCTTACTGGTTTCACTTTAGTCACGGGGGGAGGATTATCAAAATAACATGGAACCAGTAAACAGCAATCACTGGCAAGCAAAGAGCATTAAGCATCTGATTTCTGTTTGTGTCTTACAAATATCTCTCTCCATCATTTTCGCCACTACTCATTCACACTCCTCTGACGGCTGTTCAGAACACCAGGATGTCTTAGGCAGTCTTTTAAGACTGGCAATGTGCTCCAAAACTTAAGAAATTAGACCTGTATTTCTTGACCCAGCTGAAGAATGCATCAACCAGTGTCGTCAGGTGGAGCCTATTACATGCCTTCAGTGCCACATTTTGGTAATAAGCTACACGAATTCAGAGAGCGCCTTAGACGGCTGAGAGGAAAGAGGCAGAGTTTGCTTTTTGGTTTCAGTGGTGCAAGCTGACAGGGGGCTGCAGAATAAAACCAACCTCTGTTTGTGTTGTGTCCCAATGTGACAATGGCTCGCTCTGAGAAATCCACTTTGAAAATCTAAAGTGTTTCTAACAATCCCAAAGTAAGAGCTTTGCCAGGCAATAAGCTGTACCACGTCATGTGTTAAGCTGTTAGACAAGTCACCTTGGATTCAAGACTCCCAGATCTAGACTGATTGTCTAAGTTTCTTTCTGACATATTTGCTGACTGTAATTTTGCTTTTCTTTTCCTTGGTCTTGGTTCGGGTTGTATTGGGGTGGCTGGTCAGCTCTGCTAGAGAGGAGGGTTCCATAAGACTGGAGGCTAACAAGTCCTTTTGGCAAGATTTAAAGATAGCAGCTAGTGTAATCCATGAATTGCAGAGAGATTTATGTTCAAACCAAGCAAGGCAGAAATCTGATTTTATAATTACTCAGCCAGAACCATTCCAAGCTATCAGATACCCAAAAGGAAAAGAACAGTGCAGAAGGAATAAAATGAAAACTAGAAATCAGAAAAGGTGATCAGGTGCATATGTCCTTTCAATAAAATAGCTTGCTTTTCATTTAAGTATCAGCAGGAAATCTGTCCATTTTAGAGCTACCAAATTTAAACTCACAGAATGAAAGCAAAAGAAACATAACTTTGCAGGGACAGCTGTGGAGCTGGATGTAGGCCCTTTCCCTCCCCCTCACCTGAGCACTGACTTGCATTTTGTGTCAACAAATGTAATTAATACCTAATATGGCCACGATTCAACTTCTGCAGTTCAGGATGCATATCAATTGCCTTAGATTATATTGCTCTTGATGTATACTAGCCCTCCCTCAAGCCTGTATATATGCCAATTTGCAATTTTGTTCAACTCAGACCATATAACAGAAAAGGGCTTACTTTCCAAGGCCCACATTCTGCACAGAAAACTATTTATAGAGAATTCTTAGAGTCACTCCTTCAGTTTAAAGAGCTTTCAGTCCATGGCTATTTGATTAATAGAGTTTAGAATTTATTCTAACCAAAGAAGGCAGGCAGACATCAGTATAAAGTATAACTAAGCTATTTCAGCATTAAAATGAGAGAAGTCTATCAAAGTAAAGGAGACCTGAGAAGTATGGAAAACTGGTTTTCATTTTTCAAGACAGAGCCATAAATAAAAAGAAAAATACCACTAGAAAGCTTCTCTTAGCTCCTTCATCACTAACATGTTTCAGTAGCAGCCCATGTGTCAAACCGGCACCAGGGTCCCATTTTGCCGTCCCCCAAATTAGCACATACGTGGAATATATCTACACCCCAGGATGTCCATGTTTTAAAAGGAGTAAGAGGATATCAGTTCATTTTAATGCCATTAACGGAACACAGCTGCCAAGTCTCCCGACACTAACTGGTTTTTCCAGAGGTTTTTTTGTAATCTGTTCTCCTGGCTGGTGAGGTAGCAACGGTCAGACCGAGCAGCACTTCAGTGGGGTTTTTTCCTTCCTGCACTAGCAGGTTAGCTGGTGGGACGGAGCCCCTGCATCCCCCTACGAGGTCTCATTGAGGAATGGGAACCAAGCGAGCGCCTCTGTCCTGCTGCCTCAGCTCTGGCTCCCAGGGTTTGGCTTGGAGAGGGGGAGCTTCGCTTCATAAACTTTAGATGTTGGCTGTCACAAGCCAGGAGGCATTCAGCTCTGCAGAAATCGCGCACACAGTTCTGCTCACGGCAGTTGTCTGGGTAATCCCACCACATGCGCAAGTTAAGCACTAAATTCACACATCCCAGAAAGGGGGGCCGGGTCTAAATATGATTCAAGTGCACAGAAGTCTCACATCCATATTTGGAAATACTACTTTCAAAGGTCTCATGCTATTTCAGAAAATGCTAAGTGAGTCAGTATCAAGAAATATGTCTCAAGAAACACGTAAATATTTTATGAGTATTTGCAACCCCAAATCCTCATTTAAGTCTCTTATCTACCACAATCTCTTACTCTCTTGTATTTCTTCTATTTTTAATCACAGGTAGCCGGTAAGCAATACCACAGTTAAGCTTACTCTATGATTTATACATAAAACAGAATAAAAACTTTTTTCCATAAATGGCCAGTTTCACTGCCCACTTTCAGCTCAGCAATTCTTCACTATAAAAGGGCAAGTCTTCTATTTAGGTATTTATTAGCGTTTGCAAAAGAATGATTAAAAAATGGTTCATTTTCAAAGTCTATTCTGTATGAATATACGGGGCTAAAAAGAGGGGTCCTTTTAAGCTAGTTTGCCAGTTGCAAACTTCTCTCATGTCACACACTTCTGACAAAATCTGACATGAGCCACTTCATTCAAACACAGAAATCAGGTACAGGAGGAATGATGCCCTTTATTCAGGACAACTTAGGTAAATAATGCAAAACTACCATCACACCATTACATTTTGTCATACCCTGCCATTCACACTTGGCTTCATGTGTGAAGCCTGTCCCAGCTCTACACCTTTCTGCAAGTCTAAAGAACCAACCTCATATCCCTAAAATCACAACATGCTCATTTGGAGCAGGAGTCATCTTCTCAAGGAGAAATATGCTATCCTAGAGCAGTGAGATAATATCCCTTGTTTTAAGCTTCCAGGAGCTGTCACGGTATGAAGCATACTATGGTAAAAATGACAGAAGAGATCTTCCCTTCCAAATCCCAAACGTAGACACATATTACTGCAAAGAAAATGTAACATAGTATAAAATCACAGGAATATCTCTCCCTCCCTGTTTTCAGGGGTCCACAGCAGTCTGAGGTCACGGGATGCAAGAGCCCAAAACCTACTCAGTCTCTTCCAGTTGCCGTTGCGTGGAAGGCCAACTTCCCCATTTGCAAAATGGGATAATATCACTTTTCATCCTCAGAAAAGCTCTGCCTGATGCCACCAGGTGCTATAAAGGGTTGGAGATATTTTTCCTTTTTTTAAAAAGCAAGCTGACCCCATAAAAATCTTCACCCAAAATCTCTGTTAGAGAAGGCTGTTTTTCCGCATATTGGCACAGCACTGAACCACTGTCTCTGAAGCTTACCATTATATCGCACATATTAGGAACAGCATAATGAGAAAGTCGCTCATCTGGATTTTACAGTACTATGCTAATATTGTAATATGGAGCCATAAAGCACCTCTGAAGATTTTCAGGTATTGCCGAAAGCTCCTTCTGGAACCAAGCTCCTTCACATTTATGCCTCTAGGCTGAGAACATCTGTACGTGGACATTTTGATTTATAGTTCCAAATACGCACATTTCACTCAGCTTCGGTTCACTTGATGAGAAGGATTTTTTTTCAAGCTAAGAAAGCTCAGGTGTATCCAGCTGGATAAAGATGAAGCTACTGCTTGGCAACCATCTTAGTGCTTTATGAAATACAGACGTAAGAAAACAAAGTCATTTTGCTTAAACAGAAAACTGTGAATGCTTGAAAAACTACGATAAACCCCTTTTAACCTGCTTGCGTTAGGTTTTCAGGTGTTGAACTGATGCATCATGGTCAGTGCTATGTTTATTCTCTGTTTATTAATTATATGTATGTCTTTCTTAAAAGAACATCCCTTTTAGGATTAATTATTCAGATTTGAACAGATGCAAGAGGAAGCTCTAAACCGCTTCACTAACTTTCCAAGACCTTTTTAAAGATTATGCAAGTTTGAAAATTCTGAGTTATATTTGTCACATACTGCAGAAGCTGCCTTTCCTACCTACAGATCTGAGCTGTAGTGACTACATTACTACAGTCATAGAAACACATGAAAATTAGAAGTGCCTTCCTTTAATGTGCGATTAAATATCAACAAGATGTAGCAATGCAGCAGACGGTGCTGCTGGACGTGATGATCAACAGAGTAGCAACGAAAGGATCATCTGCAAGGAATGGCAGGAATTAGGGATTTGAAGGGTGACTAATTTAAGTAAATCCCCCTCAGTAGCAGCATTTTCACACTGTCTGCTCAAACTAGTCTATATTCTGGAGTTTCAGAAGCCTTGGTAAGTACGTTAAGATCAGCAGCACAAATTTGGCCAGGTAACAGGAGAATGAAGAACGGCCGCATAGGTCTCAGTTCTTAGTGCCTGCACTGAGGGGCTCAAAGTCATGGACTGAATTTGTGAGCCTCTAACTTTGTACACACTGACTTTGATGTATTTTTTTTTAATGTACATTTTTATGTAATTCGTTTTTTTATTATGAGTAGATTAAGGGCATACACATGTTGCCGCAGAGACTTCTGCTTCCATGCGGGTTACGTCGTGGCGATTACGTAAACACAAGGCTTTTGAAAAATATCTCATATCAGGGTCTGTTGAGAAGGTTCACAACCTATTTTGTAGTCACTGGTTGGAAAATAAATTTATCTTAAGAAGTTTTTGGATTAATTTCAGAAATAAGGATAATTTCCATGTAAAAAGTTCAAATAACTGTCACAGAGGAAGAAAAAAAAAGATTAAAATGGGGGTGTTTCTTTTAAGCTAAAAGAAAACTACTTTCATAATCATATTTGTCAGAGGCCAGCCAGGAAAAATGTTATGTGTGCCAAAAAATCTTAAAGATCCTAGCCTGAGAAAGAAGTGAGGTTAAATAACTGAATAACATGGGATCATAACCATATAGCACTCAGTTTCAAATGAACTCAGTTTCTATGAACTCTTATATTTTTAAGTTGTCAGCTCATAATTTTATCATAACCGCCAAGTATTTGGATTTTTTTAAAGCATCAGCTATACTATTTATTACAAAAATAATCTAAGCTTTCATTTCTAATCCTTATTTTAGCAAGAAAAGTCCTGAAAGAGTCCTAAACCCACAAGGCATTTTTCATGGTTTCTTGTGACATCATTCATTTTAAATGCTTAAGGCTGGGAACACTACATGCTTGCAAGGACAGAAAAGTATGTGAAACATTCATTAAAAAAAAAAAAAGAATGTCGATTTATTTCAGTCATTCATACCTGTTAGTCTGGTATTTGGATAAATTCAAGGAACACAAGTTCTTTAAATTTACTTTAAAATTTGTGTGTGTGTTTCTTCTTAGCATGCTTTGTTCTGACAAGTTAACCTTATGTATTCACAAGTCAAGACATCTAGCATCGTTTGAAATAAACCTGATAAAGGACTGTACAACAAGGCCACAAGGAAGACAGGAGTGTGGATGGAAGAGAACTGTGTCCATGGCAACTGGTGTGTCAGGAAAGCAGAGATGGCAGACTGTCAAAATCAGTGCAGGTAGAGAAAGGAGGCACCCCCAACAATTTTTCCATTTCAAACCTACACGGAGAATCCAAAAATGTCCTAAAAAATTAAATTAACTTAGAATGAAAAAGTCAAGAACAATTTTGTTGTCTACAAGCTAGCTACAGTGCATCACCGCAAGATGATCTATGCTATTAGCTCTCCATCCCATCTACTGAGCTTCTGGAGTGTTTTGACATAAATTCCTTTGCTTGTTTGCACTTAACTGGTATTTTTGGTGCTCTGAGTGGTTTTCCAGCTGGAACACTATAACAATCATTTGATTTTATTTATGTTATTCATGGAATAGAATTAATCCACAAATGAAAACGTGGGAATTTGAAATTGGCTGCCTATGAGGCCATTTCAACTGTTTTGCCTAGATATTTTTGTCCATCTTTTCTTCTATCTCATTCCTATTTTTAACAACTGGCATATAACTATCTGTTTTGAGGCTAGATTAAAACAAAAGCAGTTCTGAAACTTGTTTGGAGTAATGTGGTGATATTATCTGCTATACCAAATAATTCAGATACAAATCAATGTGTAATTTCAGCATTGCTGAAAAGGTGGAAGTTTCCTCACTTTTTTTTCATTTCCGAATTTTATTTTCATGAGTTATATTTTCAAAATTCAGTTAAGTGCTCATGAGAGTTTTTCCTTAAGATCTTTCCCTCAAAGATATCTATAGATAACAGTGCAAAGCAAGAACTCAGTCTTTACGAAATGCCACCATCATTAAGAATAATTTTGCAGTTTCTCTTGAAGAAGTACAAAATAATGCTTAGAAATGCTAAACAAAAGTTAACCTGCAATCACCGTCTGTAATTCAGTACTTTCAAATGAGTATTAAAATACTAAGTTTTCTATTTAGGAGACTGAAATTTAGCTGTGATCTTTGATCACACCTCTAGCATTTGCCAGTACAATTATCTTTCAATAAAAAACAAGAAAAAGAGAGACAGAAAGGCTCCAGCACTATTTGCTAGCCCTACAAATGAAGCTAGAAACTGGATCAAAGAACACTGAGGCAGAGGCCTTGAAGCTGGTTGGCTTTGTTGAACCCCACATTCAACAATTTCTTCCAAAAATCATGTGTTTCATATGGAGCCCAACTGTATGACATCTACAGTTACTCAAATATGGTCCTCAGTTACCAAAAATAGGCTCATACTAGCAAGCAGCAGCTGGAAAACATCATTATCAACGGTAAACCTGGATGGATATCAATATCTGCAAGCTAATCACCAGGAAAAGAAGTACTACAGTTGTACATGGCTACCTGCCTATACAGATTGAGGACGAGTAACTCTCTTCTCAGCTGAGTGTCACCCTTCTCAGACTGCTTTAATGACTTAAAACATTGTTTTGAAAGCATATTCTTTCCTTTTGTAAGGTACAGTGCCATCTCACCACTGTAAATCACTGAGGTTTACAGCCTCCCCTTGACTAGCACCTCAGCATGATGGTGTGGAGCAGAATGCACCACTGGGCTTATGAAGATTCAGCACATGTGATTAAGCACGTGAAACAAAAGACTTAGTACTCAGCTGCAAAAACATGTAACTGTTAATTAAATATTGACTATAGTAGGATTACATTAAAAACCTGACTTTCCATTAGGGCTCTGTAACTCCACCTCGGACTAATGTCTAAGAAAATCTAAAGCCCCATCTTCCTTCATGTGACTTTATCAAGCAGTTGATGGTTCTGCTAATTAATAGACAGGAGAAGGGCGCAACAGGAGAGCAGCTTTGTGCACATACACGTTCTTGTTTTAAAAAGAGAGACATTAGACCATGACTGCAATTAATTTTACCAGGAAACAAAGTCTGGAGTCTGAAAAGAGGTAATGGGATCTGAGAAAAGGGTGTTCTTTCCCCTTCTTATTTGGTACAGGAAAGGCACAGAAAAAAAAAACAAAACCAAACAAACAACAAAGGAGAGTAAATGTCACTCTACATTCCCATTCAAATGTGGGGACTTCACTGAGCCTGTCATCTGTGCCCATTTTCAATCAACGGTTATCCACAGACAACAGGAATGCACCACACAGCTGTTTATTTTCCATTTAACACCTCACCTGGAAAGATCAGCGGCCTTGCAGCTCTGAAAAGCACCATGCTCCATCGCCAGTCTTGCTCAGATTCGAGAGACCATCAGCACTCAAGTGCGCTATGCAGATTTATTGGTGCAGATTTATAGGGCTGAACAACCAGTCACAGCCTGAAACGTTGATATCTCGATGAAGACACTTCCACACAATTATTGTATGGACACCTGCAAGCTGTACTTTTGTTCTTGGAGCATGATATTGCTGGGAGGTTTCTATAGCACTATGAATACTCACTCTCTGATCAGATACTATCATAAATTCGGTACAATAGGTTCATGGGCATTATTATTCCTGTCCACCTAAATCCTCCCAAGATGTAAAGTCTTCCACTTCTAATGTAAAATTAAAAAAAATTGCAAGCAATTCCACCATTTTTTTTTTGCTTGAGAAGCTACAGGATTTTGCATCTCAGCTGTAAATAAATATTTGGTATCATTGGGTCATGGCGCCTAGCTGACCTAGGAATCTGAACAATCTATATCTGCCACTAAATTCAGTGGAAAAGGGGCATAAAAAGTGTTAAATGGTTCTTTTATTCTAGGCTAAGCTTTAATTCTTTTCTACAGCAGTGTTTTAGATCTCAAAAATATTGAGGCATTAGAGGACCAATTTGGACATTACAAGCACAGTTGCCAAGAAAAGCTCGTATGTAGAATCTGAGCGTTGAACGTACCGAGGAAAGTTAAAACACAGATTGAAATTGAGACGACGAGCCAGAACACTGAAGTGTGAGGAATTATTGTAATACAGAAAATGAAGTTACTCACTGCCATTGTCCATACTGAGCATGGTCTAACAGCAAATGTGTAGCAAGCAATGCCAGGAAAAGGTTATCAAGTTGGTCCTTACGCTTTTCTGATTATTTAAATGTTGTGTAAGGATCTGACAAAGAGTAGCTCCCAGTATTAGCAGTTATTTTAGGATGCCACTGATTATTTCTGAGGTCAATCTGTGCAAATGTTAAAGAGTGAAACTGGTTTTACATCCCACAGAGTTTGCAAGAGAAGGGAAAAGGACGAAAGGGCAACCCTTTCCCTTTAGAACATTTCTGAAGAAAGGATGTCTCTTATCTGCTTCTACAGCAGATACTGGAACATGGCAGGTCACACCCCTCCCACTGTGTTTCCTCTGTGTTTTTACCATGTTCCTCACTGAAGAAATATCCCATACACTATTCTAGGGTGCAGGGCAGTGCGGCCATCGTACACAGAAGGCAAGACACCCTGTGTTCTAACCAAGAAACCAAAGCAACTTATATACAGGGTCAGTATGGCCCACAGTGCTGGTTAGCTCTCTATTACCATGACAGAGCACCTCAGCTCCAAGCTGTCCTATGCAAACTTAGCATGGGAAGTGTCCCTTTCTTTTCCTGGCACCAATTAGCATCATCTTCCTGCTTCCTCTGCACTGGCATGAAACAAAAGACCCCATGAAAGAAGCTGGACTTTCTAGAGGAATAAACAAAGAGGAGGAGGTTTACCCTTTGAGGGCGGGAAAGAGAGAGACAGAAGAGAGGATAGAAAACTAGATAAAAGGATATATAGGAGATCTACCCTTCTTGTGTTCAGAAAGTGTAAGAGTATGCTGCCACAAGACCAGCTTTCACATCTTTTTCCATGAGGCCCTTGCAAACAAAAGGTCCTCCCAACCCACAGCTGTAAGTCAGATAATAATCCATTATACCAGGTGATGTACACAGGTGTAAGATGTTCTCCTGGCCTAGATAAGAAAGGTGCAGCACTAGCAAAACACCAAAATGAAACACCAAATCAGCAAACAACAAAAGCTCCCTCAGACCAGTAGTAGCAAATCCAGCACTGGAGCTCAGCATCTGTTCGGACACAAGCTGGCTTGCCCAAAGTGCCTGCTGTCGCTGGGGCAGCGGCACAGTCTGAATGCACAAGACCAAGCCCAGCAAGACTTCAAATGAGATTTAACAGCAAAGTGTACAGAAAAAAGCAGTATACTTAACTCATTTTTGGTAAACGGCTATTCAGTGTAGTTGAGTTGGCTTGCATAGCTGACCTAGGAATCTGAGCAATCTACATTTTCCATGACATTCAGCAGAAAAAGGGGCATAAAGACTGTTAAATGGGTTGAAAAACTTCTCACCTTATGTTTAATCTAGAGCAGACAAAGTCCCTCGGTTACTCAGCAACATAATTTATTTTTTTTTATTTCAACAGATACCTGAAATTAGAGGCAATAATCTATGCCTCTAGTACGACTTTTATAACTGTTTATATTGCTATAATTACATAAACTGCATTTACATGCTGGAACTGGTTTCTGGGCATGTTTTCTGTGACAAACAGGGGTAATAAATCACACAGTCTTCTGTTCTTCACTGTCACTTTCTGCTGTATGTCACATTTTGGTTCATATACTGCCTTTTATAAATTACCCTCCCCCTTCACTTACAGTGCCCCTTTACGTTTATGAAACACAGCTGTCAGGGACTTCAGTAATAAAGAAATTCCCAAATCCTCCCAGTCTCAGGCATTTTCCTATCCATTACACTGCTTACGCCATTAAAGCAGTATATTATTAAAGCAGTAATATTATGTGAAATAAGGCTGCCTTAAGAGTATAGCTGCCACTATCTATTGACACAGGACTCTTTAAAATGAGAATGTAGTAAGAGTCAGAGTTCAAGAATCACGCGTCCAGTCCAGCTGGATAGCATACAAACATCTTACAACTCAGTCTCATTAGAAGAGTTCAGGGAAAGGGCATTGCTAAAAATGAAAAACAAATGTCTTGATATACAGATCTATGTTAAACAGTAACAGAAGTCATTTCTAATACGGCCTCTTTCACTGAGAAGCACATAATGACACCTCATCTGTGCTGCTAAGGAGGAGCCCAGAAAGGACACACACAGCGTTAAGTCATTTGTGCTACTCTAACTGAGAGCCCATACCAGTAGAAGGTAATGACAGCAGTATGCTGATGTACAAAATACTGCTCCGCTTACCTAAGCCAGGACCCTCAATCCTTGCCCTTCCTTTCTGATCACTGCCTGTCCAGGAGCCAGGCTGTTGACAGCCCAGGAGATGCTCACAACTGAGTTGCCCAATGTACTGTATGTCGCCACGTTTAAAAGACTCAAATTCATGCCTATAAACAACATTGTAGAAAATCAGAGACTACGCATTCATATTTTCACGGCAGGGACATGCTGATGCAAATCAGACTACTGACTTTACCAGTTTGCCAGTAATAACCAACTCGTCCATAGCAATCATACTGATTGTTGAATAAAGGTACTTTTTTTTTTTTCTGAAGTATGTGCAGGCCTCTGCAAAAGAGCTCTGTATCAGGGCAATTGCTTCTGAACTGTTACTCCACTCTTTCCACAGATGTTTAAGCAACTTCCCGCCCCATGTTTTATTTTCTCTGGTGCAAAAATGCCACGCAGCACAGAGCACACACCTCAGATCCCACTGGAATGGACAAAAAGAACTGTTGAATGCACCTGCCGTGGTGGAACCGGGTCAAAATGCCTGCAGTTGATTCAAAAGTGAGCTGCTTTGATTTGGGATTTGGGGAGAGGGGCAGCAGCTCACTTCTCTAGTAACCGCTAAGGCGGCTGAAAAAGCAGCACGTTGTGACACATGAGATTCAGTTTCAGGTTCCTGCTCTGTTTAATTCAGGGTGACCAGGAATAAAAGAGCTCTACCCTGACAAGCAGTTTGAACTTTGGCTCTCCCACAGCCTAATCTGTCCTTTAGCACATCTGTCCAACATGTGCAAGACAGCTTTCCCTCTTCCCGCTATAGGAGAGGACCAAGAACACTGCCTGGGTGTAAAAACAGATATGTTTCCACAAACAAACAGTACAAATAAATTTAATTTGAAGCAGTACAGCTATTTCTCTTCCACACACTACTCTGAGGGAAGGAGGAATAGGTGGAAAAGGGCAAAACTGTGCAGCAATTTCACAGCTCACAGGTACAACACACACACCCCCCCAACCCTGTAAGCATAAAAAACAATGGCACCAATCCAAATCTCTTCTTTCACCTTGGTGCCAGCTTGTTATCCAGTCTCTGGCAAAGAAACTGAGATCTCATAAGCAAGCACAAAGAATTTGCTTTTTCCTTTCCTCACCTGAAGCTTTGAAGATACTGATCTCATTTTTACCTACATAACAATTTCTCCAAGTTTAGGCACAGCGTTATTTAACTTTCTGCAGCTAAGCAGACAATCAGAAAAAGGCTCACAGGATTATAAGGATCATGTATCCATGGTGATTTTAGTAAGAAATCTTACTTGCAGTACAATAGATAGGAGCAAGAAACAGAATCAGGCTTCACGGGTGATTTATTTTGGTTCATCTCCTAGGAAGTAGGGTGTTCTTGGTTTGATTCTCAGCCAAAAATTGTAAGCCTGGATCAAGTTCTTGAGACTCAAACTCAACTATATTCTGCTTTCAGAAACTAGGACACTATGACTGTCTTTATCTTGAATATTCCAGTTCTCTTTGGTAAATTGCTTATAATGTATTAAGCCAAGTTTTAACAGAGTCATGCTGTGAACACTGTTTTTGCCAACAGAAGTATCTTACTTCAACTGTCCTGTTTCTTTTCCTGTAGCTTTCTGAAAGAGCAGTATTTATGGTACTTCTGTTCCTTCCCAAGGCCACCAATGTTTAACAGTGCTCAGGTAAAGTAGCCTAATATAAATACACCTAACTTTGTCAATTCTTCAGCCAGGAAAGGACAGGAATTCTGCAGCGTATGTCAGGATGCTGTGTGAAAAGGAACACTGAACAGTTACAACTTTCATTTGTACCTATGTTTAGATTACATTATTTTTTAGAATTTGTATACATATAAATACATATATATATATAGGTTCCACTGAGTATGAGCACCCCTTGTTTACAAAGCTTCTTCTTGGATTAGCTGCTTAATGCCCCTTAGTCCTTGCAGCTGATTGCTATATTTTCTGAAACACAGTAAGCTTGTTGTTACTATTTAATAAGCCAACCTATCAAGCAGTTTTAAATTGCTCACCACCACCATATTCCCTGGGCTCCAGGATAAACAGAGCATTTGGGATCACAACACCCATGGGATTCTGTGTCGAAGCTGCCCAACTGAGGTGTGTCCTAAGCAGCGAAGCCATTTGTGATACTAGAGAGGCTATTCCGTGCCCATCTGGTTTTCTCTGTTGTCTACAGCTATATTTTACTCAATGTCATTTCTCAGTCAAGGAGGAAGAAACCCCAAGAAAACTATGTCAACAAAATAGAATTTGATAGAAAGACTTGTAAGAATACAGAGAAAAGAGACCTGTTTGCCTTCAGACTGACTCTGTAGGAGGGAGCTAAGATCAGAATGGAAATTATATTAAGACTTCTGAGAAAAGGACTCTGACGAATGGCAAACCAGCAGTGAAATGTTTGCATTCCTCTTGCAAGGTCCAATAGCTCTGTTCCCATAGCTACTCTATGTTGAGATGGATGATGTAGCTACAGCAACAGAGAGCCAACATCTATGTTCACTGTAAAATTCCGAAAACATTACTTAATCCTTCTTTCACCTCCCTCCAAACTTCTAAAAGAGGAAAAAACTAGGGTTAGCTCGTTCTCTGAATGAATTAAAATTGCACTATAAATATTAAATTTAAAATATCCACTGCAGACAACTGGAGCTATAACTCGCTTCCCTGGCACAAATTGCCTCATGCCATGATTTCCGTCTCCACACCGACTGGGGGTCATTGCTGTTTTGCTAAAAAGAGAGCTGTAACTGCATTACTCAATGAGTGATGTCTGGCAGTCTGCAGCTCCTCCAGGTCCCACTATATTCAAGTGCAGCAGCCAGTCATTTATAAGCCAGTCCTTCCACCAGGTGTACTCGGTTGTTTCTTATCTCCCACCACTCACCATTTCAACCCCACTACTATTTTGAAGAAATACTTCTACTCAGAAAATTTGCAAATTTTCATGGCAATTATTTGCATCCAACAGTGCTAGTTCCCTACATAATTAAAAAGGAAACACAGCATCAAGCACAGAAAGTGTTGTTTAAAGCACAGCGTCTTTTAATCTTCAGCATTATGTTTGCCATGTGATTGCCAACTGGATAATGTTTGGCAAACCAAGGACATGTTTTGTTATATGTATATACAGCGAAACAGAAAAGAGTTTAAACTTTAACCTACTATAATGATTTCTGCTTTTATGCCCCATTTCAAGGCTCACCAAAAACAGTAGGAGCCTCACCTAGGGAGATTTATACTGCGTCCTTAAGAGGAACAGACAGCACGAGCCTTGATTTCCTAAGGGCCCTGCACAGAAATATGCCCTATCATTGCAGAATCCAAACGTGGAGATACCAGCACAAGTCAGCACCCTGAGCTCTACTTAATTTTGCTTCAACGTCCTATTTAAAACTGCTTTTTTCAGAGGTACATAATCTTACTGAAATGGTCAGTCTTTGATAGAACTATAAAAGGATTAAGCAACACTTAAGGCCAGATATAGCATAAATTAATCTGTTAGAAAAGCACTGCAGCAGTTTTATCTTAAAAAGTCAACCCTGAAATATTGTCAATTAAAAAACCCCAACCTCCATGCTCAGAAATAATCTCACAAGAGTCCAGAAGGCAGCAGAATCTCAGTGTAAATATTTAAAGTTTTAATAACAAGATGTTTATGCAAGCTCATAAACCCATGTGTGGCATAACTACCCAATGTCTACACTGACATTGCTGATTTTGGTTTGTGTGGACAGAAGGAAGGCTCAAGTAAATACTGCAGAGAATTGTTTTTCCAGACCCCATCTTTCTGTCAGTGCAGAATTGCTTACGCTTGCAGAGACATTCGGTTAACATCAGGATAATTTTTTTTACTGTCTGGGAAAGGTACAGCACAGGTAGCACGTATGCAGTCGCTCCTTCAGCAAGTGTCATTAGTCAACAGTTTTCCATTAAAAAACAAGTGAAAAAAAGAATATACACACAGCCCAAGTTTCACGTTTTTCAGAGGAGAAGATGACCATTCAGGTTATGAGAAATTCCCATTTTAGAGATGAGGTTGGGTTTTTTCCCCCCTCCTGTCATTACAACATATCTTTCCCACTCCCTGAGGCGTAGCTTCTGAAAGAGGAAAGTTTCACAACACAACGCGGCACCGGCAGAGCAAGCATGCGTACCACGCATCAGCCTGGGACGACAGAAATTGTGCAGGAAGTGAAACTACTGTAAGTTCACAAGTGTTCATATACAGAGCCGAATATAGATACAAGCTAGCTGAAAAGTGGAAGAAAAATAGAGTTGATAAGGTTCACGCAATGCAGTGAGAGACAGAAAAACGCACAGTGAAGAACTTACATTTTTTTAATCTGGACCTTTCTAATTTAAATAACTTCACAGGTTACCCAAACAGGTTGATATTTCATGCATATTAAGGTATTTAAAGAAAATTTATAAATAATCTAATTTTTATCTAAAGAACTATATCTAGCTCTGGGCAATCTAACAAAATAAGAGTCTCGTAGGACATCAGGTCATCATTAACCTTGGTGCTGTAATACCTTTGCAGCACTGCAGCAGAGTTCATTTAAACATCTAAGGCTAGCTACCAGGTTGCACTGCTAGAATCCTCAATATCTACAAATTTGGGGTGATTGTAAGCTCTGAATGAATGAACAGCAGAAAAGGGAGATAGGCTGCTCCATACGAGCTCTCCATGCAAACAGAGGCACAGGCACCTCTGGAATTTCAGTCAGAACCAGGAACAGCTTTCTAAAACGGCACAGAAATGTTTGCTGTTGCCCTGCAAGTACCAGTTCTGAGGCCAAAAGTAAAAAGAGTAGGAGATCATCAAAACTTTATCTTTCAACATATGAGATTCCACCTGCATAACAGGGTAGTGTGAAATATATTTGGTACAAGCCTAAGCAAGGACAAAAGAGGATCCAGAGGGATGTGTGTACTCTGTCACTTCCAGGCCTAAACACAAACTGGTTCACAGATCAACTTTTACATTAGATTCTGTGGGAATGAATGACCTGGGGGACCAGGACTGCCTCTTCTTCAAGCTGTGTCCATTCCATGAAACTGACAACTAAATGTTATAAGAAACTGGCTCTACCTCATCTGGAGTTAGCTTGCTCTATTGACTTGAAAAGACTTCGAAATGGGGAGTCCCCATATGACAGAAAACAAGCCACGGCTCCACTGCGCTTCCTTCCTGCATGCTGGCCTTTGCAAAGGGATAACAACAGGAGCTCCAAATTAATACAACCATTTCAATATTCATGACAAACCCTGTAAAAGTGAAGTACAAAGCTGGAAAATAATTTGCTATGGGATTGCCCCAGCAAGAGAAAGAAGTGCCACTCCTGCTTCTTCCTGAAGGAGAGATGGAAATCACCTTGGGGAACTGCATTCCAACACCAGAAAAGCAGTCTGAAGATTAATAATAGGGACTAAACAGTAAACTGAGTAGCCTCAAAACTCAACATTTCCAAGATACTGGTTTTGTGAATCTAAAATATCTTTAGAAAAAGAAATCCTCCAAATTCAAGAGAATTACAAATAACTGCCACTCTATCATAGAGGCACCAGTCTTAAGTTAGGGTTTTTACTTCACTGTACAAAATAAAATGCCAGATCCGACATTATGTTTCTTCCATTCTTCATTAAATTTACCCCTTAAATTTTACATTCTGATCCCTGGCATAACTTGAGGAAGGCCTCTCGCCCATCTGAATTTTGCCTTCTGGTGTGTTCAGTGTAAGCAGTGCTTTCTCCCAGTAATGCAATGGAATCTCGTTGCAGCAACACAGACTCAGCACGACAGTCTGAAAGAGCGAGAAAGTAACACCTACAGATCGAGTCAACGTTCTATCCTGCATTTATTATAAGAAATGCAGTAATTTATTCCAGCCCACCTGCACTAGGAGAAAGGAGGTGTTTCACATGCAAGGACTTCAGTGCCACAGCATTTTTTCCTAAATATTTCACGAGCTTCTCAAGCAAGCAACTATCATCCTCTGATCACTGTGTCAAAAATGAAGCTTACATAGATGGCAATGAAGATTCAAGTATAAATAGCAGGTGGCCTGCACCCATCCAGTAAAACTAGCACTCAGCAAGAGAATTAGTCTTAACCCGTATGCTGGTAAGGAATTTGCAAATGAGAAAGGGAGCCTGGAAGATGATGCCAGAGATACTCATCTCAGTAGCTGCAACATAGTTTAAAAGAAGTTTGCAACTTTAAGTGATTCAGCTTTACTATGCCTTCAATAAAGGAAAAAAAAATTAAAAAGTACAAAAGTGATGTGGACAATACTTAATCAGCATTATTTTGGAGGAATCAGCCACTCCATCATGATGAAGAAGAACTTTATTCAGCCAGCTCTGTTTTTCTATTCTTTTGTTTGTGTGCACCAAAGAGTCACACAAACAAAAGAATCAAATGGATCCAAATATAAGCTGTTTGCAGTGACTGGTCTGAGGTGACTGCAGGAAAACTTGTTATTACTCAACATTGAAACACTGACAGTGGCAGCAGTGAGGTGATCCAGGAATGGGAAGGAAAAGAATTAGGAGTTCCTGATATCAGTGAAGTAATTCATTTCTAAAAATGTATTCCAAAAGGCAAGATGCAAAAGTGATAGCTGAAAACGTTCATTTAAGAATGAAAAATGTCCTGAGAAATGACAGTGGGAAAAATTCGTAACAGATCTAGAAGCTGCCAAGAGATAACTGCTCTGGTACACTTTCTATGTTTTCATCTGTATTCGCAAGGTAAAACTTTAAGAGCTTCATGCAGCAGATCAGTATTGAGCAAATGCAGGTCTCCCCACAGGCCTGTGAAACTGTTATGTAAATTTTCTATTTTACATACCTCAGTTATTCACTACTTCCAACCTATCAAGCACATAGAAAATTTTCTAAGTATTTAAATGAACGCACTTGCCAGTTAATATTATTTTCTCCAGAAAAGGAGGTAACCCAGAGAGTGAGACTTCCATTTTGAGGTACTCATTTGCAAAACACCCAACTGTCTGGGGCAGGTGGGGGGTGAACTATCTCAGACAATTTCTTAACCCATGAGAGAATTTCAACTCAGTGTAACTGAAGAATTGGTAATGGTCAATGAACAAAAGGAGCTCCTTGCTCTAGGATGTGCTGTGCTTGTTATGGCACTTAGTGCATGCCTGCTGGGCTCAATTAATTTCTATAGCCCTCAATAGAAAAAAAAAAAGATACAGTAAAATTTAGACCACGTGAGAGAGGAGTTTAAAATAAACCCGAAGTAAGGAAGGACCAGTATTTTTGGAGATACTAGAAGTACACGAAAGAGTCGTTGCCAACTGGCAGACTGTGGGGCAGAGAGCCTGCCAGAACAAACTATCCTGTGCTCTGGCGCAAGGTTTTGGCAAGCTTTACTCTGTCTATTGGAAGTATATTTCCCATGAGTCCTGGCAGCACCAGGCAGGCTCTTATCTACGCTGTGCCCAGGCAGGAGTGAACACAGAGAGGGGACAAAGAAGAGCTAAGCATGAAGGAGAGCCTATGGTCAGGCAGGGGTCTGGGACTACCTTGCACCATGTGGGAGCACAAGAGGTAGAACTGGGATGGGAAGTGACTGCAAGAAAAGCCCTGAGATCCAAAGACATGAAGGGAGAAGGATGAGGACAAGAGGGATTCACAGAATCACAGAGTGGCAGGGGTTGGAAGGGACCTCTGGAGATCATCTTGTCCAACCCCCCTGCTTGAGCAGGGACACCCAGAGCAGGGGGCACAGGAACGCGTCCAGGTGGGGTTTGAATGTCTCCAGGGACGGGGATTCCACAGCCTCCCTGGGCAGCCTGTGCCCCTGCTCTGGCACCCTCACAGGAAAGAAGTTTTTTCTCATATTGAGGTGGAACTTCCTGTGCTCCGGTTTGTGCCCATTGCCCCTGGTCCTGTCATTGGGAACTATTGAAAAGAGCCTAGTCCCATCATCCTGACACCCACCCTTTAGATATTTATAGGTATTGATGAGATCCCCCCTCAGCCTTCTCTTCTCCAGGCTGAACAAACCCAAGTCTCTCAGTCTTTCCTCATAAGGGAGATGCTTCAGCCCCCCGATCGTCTTGGTAGCTCTCTGCTGGACTTGCTTGACACATTCCAAATGGCAGAGATGTCTGTGCCAATAATTAACTAAAGAGGGCTCTGCACATTAAATCAACATCTTTGAAAGAGGACATTGCTGTGATAAGGGGTAGGGCAACTGTGCCAAACTGCAACGGCAACATCCCCAGAGCAGGAACACAGAAGTGCCAGACAGGGGAAAATCACCCTGTTGGGACAGGAAGAGATTACATGCTGGTTGAGAGCCCCCGGCTGGAAACGATATTTGCTCCCTCATTTTAGTTTGGGGTTTGCAGGGTGGAGGGGCTCTGCGGGGAGGAAGATAAAAGGGGAAGGAGATTGTTCAAGGCAGCAAGACAATCCTTAATTCATACAAACAGGTTTTGGTCTTTGTTCCAATCTCCATAGCGAGCAAGACTAAGTGTGCCTCCATGCTGCCTCACAAAGGGTTGACAAAGGTTGGGTCAAGATTCAGAGGGCTTGGAGGCAGCTAGATTAAGTCTGACACTGAACAGGAGTTAAAATCAGAGTTTTGTACAATCGAACTTCTCTCTACCAAGCCTTCCTCATGCGTGTTTTTTCCTTTCCCACTATCTGAGCTAATGAAGAATTGTCCATTACATTGGTCCAGCCCCAAAGCAGTTGCTCAAGAGGAGCAGAGGTGAAACAGTCTCCAGTACTGCAAAAAACCACACATACTGGGAGACAGGAATGGATTAAATACAAGCACATGGTTCATCTGTTTCTCCATTCACTCTAGTATTTAACTCTATTAAGGTTATTTTAAATACAGAGGTCTCACTCACTACCGCAGTGGGATATTTTTTGAAGTAATTCCAGAATATTTTTACTGTGCTGCTTTTTTACTTTTTTCCCCACTCTAATAGGAAAGCCTCCCCCCAAAAAAAAACCAAAACGCACCTCAATTTTAAGAAAACACGTTGATTCTTTTATGTCCTCAAGGTCTTGGCAAGCAGGCAGATTTGGCAAGCAGAATCATGGCCAGGCAGCAGCTTTTAAGTTTATGGACACGAAGGCCAGTGACATAAGGCACATACACACTGCATCACAGCTGCTTGCTACTGCATTTCCACAGTGGGTCAGTGACTCGATTACATAAACAGTGGAAACAAGAGATCAAATCATCCTCAACAAAGTCAATCTATTAATAAAATAAAGTCTTAATGGGTATAAAAAATCAGGAATTGGCAAAAGGTTCCTTGGCTTAAAAGACAGCCCAGACCGGGGTTTGAAGTTACTGGCTCCAGTAAACGTGGCTTAAAACAATCTTCAAGATCTATAACTTTTTGAAATATCATGCACGGCTTCACTGAGCACATGGTATATTAGGATTCTGGCCATACAAAGAGGAAAGGCAGTATCTTACAGAACCTATTTCTAACTCATGCTTCTCATCTTTGCTTCAAAGAAATCCTCAGATCATCTTCATTTCTGTCATATCTGAGGTATGATAAACGTGTCCAAGTACGGTCAGCTAATTATCTTCAGTGGATCATTAGGAGCACTGAGGAGCTTGGCTTCCTCCATCAGTGGCAGATGCCGAGGGCTTTTAATTTAGGCACTTAAGTTTGTTTCTTAAGCTACTCGGTGAGAACTGCAACACTACATTTACAATTTTTATAAAACCTACAGAACAGCAAAATCTTCTTTTACATAATAACGATGTGTTTCAGAGCACTACCAGCCCTCTGTTGTAAGGACCTTCACACATGATCAACTAGGGCTTCAAAACAGCATATAACCCAGGTATATAATTGTAGCTGAATTCAAATAGCTGCTAACTACAGCTAAGTTACAGTCCCTTACTAAGACTCAGGTCACACTGCAGGGATAGAAAGAAGCAACAAGAGGGGAGGAGTTAAATCATCCTCTCTAACAGTTAGCTGAATTTCTTAATCAGCTGGTTTGTAATGATTTATTGCTTGGCCTAGGCAATTTGCTAAAAAAAGTCGGTGTTTCTCTTATGGTCTAGGAAATGAAATTTCAGATGCCAGTATCTAACTATCTTAAGACATAATAACATGATACAGTTTTCCTGGAAGCACGGTCAGGGAATTTCAAATCGCCATCACACTGTGTCAGAGTGAATCCTTACATAGTACCTGCAAGATACCCTCTGAAGTCTTGAAGTGCTCCACAATTGTTGAGGCAGCAGCTGGTCAAAAAACAAAACATAGTCTGATCTTTGCTTTATTGTTGATCTGCATGATGTCCCTCTTTTGGCTACTCTATGTGTTGTTCTGTGCAAACAATCGGACTATTTGTCTGGGAATAGAAATATTCTGTATACTGAGAAAATGGTCTAATTTTTAATTTTCTTTTAAGATGACGTGACAAAATTCTTTCTGAAGCAGTACAAGTTACATGTACAGTTAAAATGAAAAATAGAAACATTGTTCCAAGAGAAAGAGAAAACAGTCTCAAAATACTTAATGAATTTTCCATGCATTGCTCCATCTGACCAGTTCTATTAATCACACCATACAAGATGCACTACACCTTCTCACCTCCCAAAACTGCACATATTTTAGGCTTGAGAAAATTAAACCCATGCAAAATTGAGAAACTGTAAGCTCCTGAAAACAGGGGTTTAAAGAGTCTTATAAATCACACTTCTGGCAGAGCTAAGTTTGGAGAAGATCTTGCTCTTAGCTTAGACACTAGTGACTGTATTTGTTTTTTATGTCCCTGTTTGACTGCTTCATAGTAGAAATATTTGTACAAAATTTGTACTTGTTAGCTAGGACAATGCACACAAGCCAGTTGTTGAGGCCAACAATACCCCCGAAGCAATGCTTCAGCGCTAGATTGCAGAAACAGCAAAGAAACCCAAATGAACCCAAAATTTCAAGGAAGCGCTCTTTATATCCCTCTAATTGGGTGGACACATCAATCCTTGTTAGAGCACCTCAGTGATTCATTTGTTGTTTACTGAGGCATGTTCTGGAAGAGTCCACTGGCATGCCTTCAAGGGTCACAGAGAAGGCTCTTCCATTGAAATTAAAAATCTAGTTGTCTTTAGCAGCTTTTTAATAAACAGGATTTCCATTTGACCCACATGAGAAGCTTGCTTTGTTGAGATTTAGAAAGAAATGTTTGTCCTTGTAAAAGAGCACACGGGGCTGTTAATATTCAGAATAGATTTTTGCAGTGATGAGGTATTATTAGCACTTAAGTTTCGGCTCAAAATGAATACAGTTTCTTCCTTGTCTCAAGAAGTTCTTCTCAAGGAGTCACCTTTCTTCCTCTCAGAGGCAGCAGCCTTTACAGACACCAGAGGCTTTTTAAGAAATGGATTTTCAATCAGACCTGCATGAGGCGAGAAGCTGGAGAGCTCCAACATCTCATCAGGCATAGGTTTGTACAAGACCATCTGCAGCGCAGGTGCATGCAGCCTAGTTTTAACACCAGCTATGCCAGGTGCTGGTAGACGTGTGGGCTATCCCAAAGCACCGTGTGGGCTAACGGTGTATTCACACTGCTGCTTGCATGGTTTCTGCAGATTGCTGAGCTCCATGCTGCCATGCAACGCTAGCACATGCCTTCAGCTAACTCCAAACTAGTAGTGCATCACACAGCCATCACAGCAGCACCAGCAGTGTAGACATGCCATACAATTTTCAGGCAGAAGTAGAAGGAAGCAGCTTTCAATCCAGCAGCCAAGTTGTGCAGCTTGCCTGGTGGGTAAGCCCTCAAGCATAGCCCATCACGCTCCCCACGCCGGTAGCTTCCCCACCCAGAAGGCACCTGGCATCACCCAGGGGTGGTCAGGCCAGAAAGCTTCATGAGATCACAACTTCACTCCAAATCACAAAGTGCTTTTTTCAGCCTGTTCTCCTTGATGGCTTTTAGCATTTGTATCAGGGATGATAAGCTTAGCCATATATTTGTTATATTAGTTACATCACACTTTTTACAAGCTTAAATTCCTTTATTCAATGTGAGTTTGTTTTACAGAAGCAAAACCACTAGAAAACAGGGGTCAGTGTCCTGTTACCTGTAACGGAGGTAACACTGGTTTGCTATAAATTGTGTTTATGCTGACTATCTGTGCTGAATGACACTGGACCCATTAACATTTGTACGATGGAGTCAGTCTCTATAGTGCCATTCATTTGTAGAAGTGTGCAAATACAAGGTAGTAGGATCTCCATCACTACTGTCATCTCTCATGTTGGCCATTTTCTAATTATTCAGTTATTTAAGGTTGACGTTAAGAGGGACTGTTAGATTTTGCAAGCATTTCTGAGGAGGTATGTGCACAAAAAAAGGTTTAAAAGGTTTAAAATGGAAGATAGAAGTGGTATATTTAACACTGATTTTTAAATGTTATTGTTATTCAATTTAATTCTATTGAAAAGAATGGGAAAAGGATACTGACTACTCCAGGCAATGCAACACTGAAACTAGTACTGAAACACTCGGTCGGAAGGCAGAACTGTGAGGCACAGTGCAGTGTATCATACTGGTGCCTACATTAGTGGAAGCAGTAGGGTAAAATACACATGAAATTCTACAAGAGGTGGCTAAACATTCTCAGAAGGATAAAATTAGCTCCCACAGAGCATCCTCACGAATGTGGCTATGGCGCTGCTGGGAACAGAGCTAACTCCCACACTTCTAAACTACCAAATGCACTGCAGATATATTCCCACTTTTATGGCTGCAATATAAATGAGCAGAAAACTGTGGATCCATAGCTGTAGATCTGACATATTAGGAATGGTCCAACTGTTCTCCACTTCCAGATAAAATCAGAAAAGAAATTTACTTGCAGTTGGTTTCTCAAAAATCCCCTCAATGGTCCTTTCTTTTTACTGTACTGCCCCAGGACATAGTAGAAAACGCTTTTCAGGGTGTTTCGGTAGGCAGGAAGTACCCAATGAATTACTGTATGAAAAGATAATATGATAGCTGGGCTTACCCCACAAAATACAGCTTGACACAAGTGCACTTATCTCGCCGTCTTGACAAACTTTCTCATGTTTGGCTAAGAGTCCTAACTTCCCCTCCCACGAGCAAGTGGTACCGTTTCCCTGCAGCCAAATGGCTGACGCAGTAGACATGAATACGAAAAACCTGTACAAAACGAAGCCCAGTTTCACAGCCATCTCATAAGTGCATGAAGTGAGTGTACTGTGTACACACTAAGGACTGTGCTGTGAGTGAGTAAAGAAAATTTAAGTGAGAAAACAACACGTATTTATAAATTATGCTGAACAGCTATCTACAGGATAAGACATTTCATAAAATGTGCTAATTTCCTGTTTACAATATAAAGGATTTCTTAAACCAGTACCAGTGTAGCAATTTGTTATCTGCAACACATTTTGATTGCTGCTTTACTGATCTAATTATATCAAGAAGTACAACCTGTAGTCTCAACAACCTGCTTCTAGTGGGAATCAGGAATTACAGATGAAACAGTCAAGCTAAAATATGCTTTTGAAGCAAACTATGAGTATCTCTTACATTAGCCAAAAAAAAAACAACCACCAAACAAAAAAAAACACAAACAAAAGCCTCCTTTAAAGAGATCATAAATATGTATTAGGAATTAAAATATAGTTCCTTGATTAAAACTGATGGAAATCCCCCCAACACTCCCCAGTCAGCATTAAATGAACATTAAGAAACTCTTGAAAGTATGAACCCAAGTTTTCAGTTCAATGTAACAGTTTTATCATAACAGCCTACTCACTATTTATAATATTCGAATCAAGACAACATTAAAGTAAGAATTTAGTGAGACTTCTGCCGCTGTCTTGCAGTGCCAGGATCACAATATCCCATGAGAGGTCTGGCTCCTGCCCAAGGCACAGAAGTGTCGGAAGCTCTGAGGCATCCCTTTACTCACCGTACCACTTTACTCACACCTGAGTTTTACACATCAGTCTCCATTCAGATGTAAACAAAAGGATTGCATCATAAACCATAAGGGTTATTGCTTGCTTTTACGGGAATTGAAACAACTTTAAAAAAGGAAGCTTAAGATTTGAGTTGGTCTTCATTTAAGCAAAATAGATATGGATGTCAGAGATGTAGATGCTCACTGAGGTCACAGTCTGAGTTAACCCACTTCTGATTTCCCACACTCCCTTGTCAGTTCAGACAAACAGTGATCTCTGGGAAGATTTAGCCCTTTGGCACTGAGGTAATTCACTTACTAGATTATAAACCAAAAAGCATTTTATTGAAAGATTTCACAATTAGTTTTAATTTGTGACAGTCTGTGCATTTTTTTTTAATTCCGTAATGTGATGTTTCCATGTTCTAGTCATAAGATGGATAGTCTTAAAAAGGTGGGTTTAGATTAAAAACACGCTTAGAGGAACAACATTAAAAATCATTAAAATCTTGAAATTAAGGTGTATTTAGGCGATACAGCTAAGCCAAATTAAATAGCTTGCTGTTTCAAGTGGGATAGGCCTACTGCCCACTCCCCTTCCCTTGCAGCTGGTCTGGCTCTTAGCTGAGCCCTGGGCGAGGTGATTCAGCTCACTGAGCTGGGAGAAAAGGAGCCCAGCTAGAAGAAACAAAGCCAACAGGAGAGAGCATGCAGCCAGCCCACCCTAAGGAGCTGCTGATTCAGTTCAGCCGTCCTACCTGCACCCTTGAGGTGGAAGTATCTAACACCATAGACGGGATTAGTTCTCAAATAAGGAAAAAAATCCCACGCATTGTAACTGAAGTTTAAAATTTGCAAGCTATGTAATTTGCCTCTAACATAAAGTAGCGGGACCAGCTCCTTGGTTAAGATTCATGTCAAGCACTTGATTGGCAGCTGGGGACTTGAACATCTTCCCAGAAACTCCTACAAATAAAATTCTGCAAAAAAGCAGAAGGGGTAGATATTTAATTTATTATTCCAAACGAAGACACTGGTACATGGTAAAAAGCTGTCCAGTCTCTCTAAAGGATGGTACTCATGGCATTTTTATATGAGCTTTCACAGCCAGGCAGGCAAAAAATTAGCCACAGGTTTAAACCCTTTGCTTAAAGAGGGTCACTTTAAAAAAGATAAATAAGCTATAAAATAATAAACTATAAAAGAACATGTTTCAGCTCTTCTCTGTCCAGTTCAGACCTGAACCTCAGCTTTCAACACCTTGGTGACTGCTTTGACCAGAGACATTCTCTTGCCGGTTGGTAATTTATATAGCACGGAACAGCCAGCTCCATCAGTAGAGGCTGAGACTGACCCAGCCAAACCTGGACAATAGTCTGATGAATATGTTACTCGCTTCTTATATAGGAGACAAGTCTAATACCTCAGCTGGAATCAGCAAGAGCAAAAATTTATACCTCGGCTGTCCACATGTGTTTCTTATGCATTAAATTATTAGCTAGCTCCAAGTGGGTAAGTCTGCCCTTCTTCTTCAGCTAGAAATAAAACCTGTATGATTATTCCTACTGAATTTGAGCTGCAACAACTCAAACATTTTCCAGTAGAAAACCCATAACTGAAAGATTCCCAGCCAGCTCCATTGTCATGGCCAAACCTCAAACCTTTTTATGACAATCTTAAAAAAAAAAAAGTAAAAGAAAATAAAAATTATAAAGTCAAAAGTACTCTTCACTTGACTAGAAACTGCTGACAGGTTTTCATCTAAACTTTCCTCCTATCGGTATTACACTTCCCATTTGCTGAAAAAATGCAAAGGATGTAGTACTACACAGGAAGCTATAAAATCTATTAAAATGTATTGGGATTTCAAATAATTCACATTATAGCTTTTGCAACAAGTTTTATTATTGCTGCACATCCTCAGGGCGCTTTACTAATAGGCATGCGATGTATGTGTTTCTTTAATTAACATGCACTTGTCCATAGCTTTGTATGCTACTGCATGTTTTAGGTCTTAAACCTCAAAATTCTATGAACTGCATTCTTTATTAAGTGGCTAGTTACCTTATGGTAGAAAATGGGAATGTTTTTACTACACTACTGTTGAAGATTGTAGTCGCAAAAGCATACCCTAATCCTGAAATTCAAACTTGAGGGTTGATTTTAAAGTTCATGTTTATTTTCATTGGCCTGTCTCTTAAGTAGAAAAGGTTTTCGTAGAAGACTAATTATGCCAGCCATATCTGGATTATACATGTCAGATATTTCTCTATGACAGATCAGGCCAGCTCGGGAGTTTAAACATCAGCATGCACATAATACTTGAAGATAAGAACTATTTGCTAGGGCGCATCAAGAACTGAATGAAGTTCCACCATGGTCATTTTTAGCACTTCACCTTGCCTACCTATTGCTTGTACTTCAGAGCTCAATAAGGCAGCTGATACAATGGGCTTGGCTGCATCACTTGTGAACAGTTCTTAAAATAACCAGATTCACCACCAAAACACAGCTGAAGTCAGCTCCGATGCAGAACGTTGACTCAAAGCCAGGACAAGCAGTGAAAGCCCCATGACCACCCTAACCCGTCATTCTCATTCAGTAGCTCCCACACAGAGATCTACTGCAGAGAAGAGGGCACTGCCTGTGCATACACTAGTGTATGCTCCCTACCTACCTTAGTACATACTACTGCATAGTAGTATGTGCTTGCATAGCCGAGTATATCTAGGACACGCTCCCTTCCCTCACCGCCATAATTACTAGGTCTGCTGTTTCTCATGTAACAGGCCTAGGCACTGGAAAAAAAAAATTATCTGCTCTACAGATTTTTCTGCAGCCCTTAGTGCCAGTTTATATGAGTTTATTAATATCAATAAGGCCAGGGATTTTGTCTCTGACCAAAATAATCCTAACCACAGGCATATTTTTTTCTGACCTATCTACTCAACATGAAAACTGCACTGCTGCACACACTTACCTTCCACAGATTAAAAAGATAATCCTTCTTCCTCTTCATTCAGTAGGAAACTCACCTTCAACATTGATACTATTCAAATTAACCTACCACTGGTTTCTCAAAGGAACCAAGGAAGAAGACAGGAAGAAAAGCAAACAGATGACAGAACACCCGGATTTAATGTTCTGGTAAACGCTTACGTATTACGATCGTGAACACAAGCACTGTTGTATCACATAAGAGCATCAGACCCAATCAGTGCTGCCCACCCAACCATCCAAATTACTGTGGAGTTCTAGCAGCTCACAGCTCTCTCTTTATTAGTACAACTCAATTAGATTCAAGGCAAGTACTCAATGACCAACAACATAAATAAAACCGGAATCAAGCCCACAGCTCTAATTCTGCTCCTAGACGTGCCTCCCTTATCGAAAGGTTCGCTTTAGAAAATGCCAACACGCTGTTGTGCGCGGCTCCAAATCCATATGTCGTTGAATAATCTAACAATTAGCACCTAAACAAAGGTGAGCATTTCCCCATCTCTGCTAACACCAAGACACGTGCATGTGTCTTGGAACCAAGAATCCGGTTCATGAAACAGAAACACACGCACAAATCCTGCAAGTGCTTCTTAAAAGCACAACGCTATTTCCAGTAAGCACCTATGGAAACTAAATAAATCTCAGGTACAAAAAGGTCGATTGATTTCAAACACGTAGTCCAAAGTAGCATGGAGTAGCTGCAGCATGGAGAGCCCCTGGTATTGAACCAGGAACTTCAATGGCCGCTGCCCACTTGCACACAAAAGATAGATCACACAAAGATATTTGTTCAGCTAAACATTAAGTCTATTCAAAACCATTTCTAAATACACACCAAGGATTTCTTTAGAAATGAGCCTAATTTATATCAGGCTCAACCTTCAAAGCTGTTGTTATTATGCCATTAAGTTTGAGCAACCATGTGTTGAAAACGTGTGTATAGCCTTCGTTACACAGTTAGATTCACCACTCATCTGTGGAACAGCCCAGCAAACATCTCTGCAGCCTATAGATTAAGCAACAAAAGACATCCTAGCGTCATACCAATCAGAATTACACAGCTGTCCTCAGAAATAGTTTACAGAGTAAAATTTTCAAACATATCCACATGACTACATGTCATGTAGTTTGTTCCTTGAAACAAAATTTAGGAACTGAAAAGTCCCAGTCATTCTAGTAAGCTTTACTCCCCTTCTTGCACATCAGCCCCAATTTGAAGAATAGTGTCAAACTTACAGCACATTTCAGGAATTCTGTCAAAAGTGCTATGAGAAATCTCTGTTTAACAACCTATGCTGGTCAGCATCAATAAATTAAACCTCCTCTTGCCGGCTCCAGAAAAGCCTTACTCGTATATTTCCTTATAGCATATACCATGTCCATAAAGCTTCTTAGCCGAGGGTTTATCTTTTGATCTCTATTTTAACAGAGCTCAGACATACTGCCAATAAATTAGTATGCTTGGGAACGGTTTTGTTTCAGCTGAACTCATTTCTCTGCACTCAAGAATAAGCTCGCTTCAAAGGTTCCCCATGTGCCTGATCCCACAAACCACAGGGCTGGAAAGGACCTCAAGAGAAGTCTGGATAGTCCCTCTTCTTGCCCCAAGGCAGAATGAGTTACATTTAAGTAATGTCTCACTGGTTATTTTCTTACCTTTTCTTAAAATAATCATTCTCGTCTTTACACTGCACAAAACCAATGTGTTCATTTTTTCCCTTTCATAGGTCCTGTCTGATCACTCTTATCGTTTGCATGTGCATTCACTTGAACGGTATCTCTCTTTTATGTGGCATATGACCCATGCAAGTAATCTCTTTAAATGTTCAATGCGTAGTATATGAAAGGAAATTCTTAGATGTCCATTTTAGGACAGTTAAAAGGCAATTTATTCTATTTTGGTTGCAAACGCTTACCACAACTAAGGAGTGGACTTCTGTTATTCTTGTTGTCCCTTTCTGGTCAACAAAATCTTTATAGTAATACTGATCTCATATTCTTTAAGCCTACCATGTACCATCTTTATTAGAAATGATTCCACAGACAAGGAAATTTTACTATTATTTATCCATTTCAAATTATTAAAATTATTTTAACTCAAGTTACTGACCGTCTTCCATCTGTTACAGCGCACAGAGCAAATATTTCCCACATAGAATCTAAAGTTATGTTTATCTACCCAAACAGTGGATATCCCATTTCTAATGTACAACACAGTTACTTGCTAGTCCTTGGTAGCAGAACAAGAAAAGATGCCTCCTGGTTTCCATGAAAGGCCTTAATGTAATTTTAAGTTGTGAGGTATATTACTAACACAAAAAAAAAAATTCCACCATGTTAATTAAGATGAACTCTTTGTATGTTTTATTTCAGATGAAGGGCACCTGGGAGGTATTCCCAGCTGTGACTCTACAACTTTGAAATATAGTCTCTTAGAAACCGTGAGCAGATTTAGCCACAAATAACTAAATGCGCCTAGATACATGAAGTTATATTTAACTATCTCCCTACCTAATTAGATCAGGGAACCAGAATCATGTGGCTGGATTAATTAAGATAAAACAGGGCATTTGTAGTAATTAAATTTTAGCTATTTGGTCTCCTTTCCAGCGCAGGGAGTCAATGAACACCGTCAGCGCAGCAGACGATGACTGGCGCTTCAGAACATGTGTGCACCATGGATGCAGTCCCACCAAAGCCACTGCGTTCGCAAGGCAGCGCAGGGGGCTCCTGCGGACAGCCTCATTTTATTTGTTTGTTTCAAGAAGACTGAGTGGCCAGAGGAGCTCTTTCTCTGGAGAAGTCCCTGAGGCTGCTCAGAGGAGAGAAGGTTTCCAGAGGCAGCAGAGTGAGACAGGCAAGAGATTCAAGCTGGGAACCTAGAGCTCAGCAACAAAACTGTAAAAATGCTGTGAGGAGCATGCAGCAGACCCACAGAGAGACCCCAAAGAGGTTGGGAAGGGAGTTTGGGACCAGGGAGGACTGTGGAAATTTGCTTCAATGCAGAAAACCACTGTGTACTTGAAACCAACATTAGTATTTGAAACTTGCAAGGACTCATGGTCAGAGATCGGGCTGTGAATAAACCTTTTATCTATTATTTTGGTTCTCTCATCACTGTAAGTTATTAATTAACTGAGATGACTAGTTGTAATTCTAATGAAAGTAACGTCCTTTGAGATTTTTGGTCGTCTTTGGGAGCTCAATGTACAGGTGATGATCTAAATCAATCCACTTCAGTTCTCTGGCCCCCTACTTGGGGACCCTCCACAGCGACCAAAGGCTATTTTGTGTCTTCACTCTGTAGCTGCAAACTTGCACTTCAGAAAAAAAGGCATATATATTTGCCATCATGAACTCATTTGGCCGGAACATGGCCCTCATCTTGATGGCATTCATAATGAATTTGCACAGCAATCATGTTGTTGTCTCCATCATTTATAGATGTTATGCTTTACTTGGACACAACAAAGATCTCAAGCAATTAGAAGTGGATCCAAAGATCTCTGTGAAAGAAACTCAGGCCAGTACGACTGTGACAGCTACTGGCCTTTATGCATTATACAGCCCAGCAAAGCCACAGCTTGACAGACAAGCTTTGTCTATTATAATAGCAAATGTTTCCCCTAAAAGTATGTTTTGTAAGGTTTTTCAGCTCACTAATATAGTTTAATTATGATCTTGCAGCAATTTGTTTAATGTCCTACAGGCATCAAACAAATAGTTCTTCTTGAAAATAAGACTGACAATGCAAGCTATCACATACAGGTTTCTTGGTTTTTGGTTTTCTGTCATTTAGTCAAGAGCCAGTTTTGCTTAAAACTATAACAACATGTAAAAAGGGAAAAATTCTATTCCCTTTCAGTCAGCAGAAGGAGAAATCACATTAATATTTCTTCAGGTAACAAGAAGTTAGAAGTGTTGAATGCTTTTGGCTGGCAGAGCTCCAAGATTTCCATATTGTTACAGAATTTGCATAAAATTTTGTTTAAGATCAAGTTCTCATGTTGATATGATCTCACTTTAGTGAACATCTAGATTTGAGAGCCATACCCATGCAAACAGTTGGGGTCCAGGAGCATTAGTTTTAGAGTTTAAAGTTTTGCAATAAGTGGTTCTGTTCTCATATCTGTGTTTATTACACAGGAATGACATCACACACTTAAGCTTATGACATAGATCTTACTGTGTTCCGCATATCTGCTAACACACATATTTCATCTTACTGTATGATTAACAAGGTGTTCTCTGAAATAGGTTGAATTAGACCACAGCTGAAAATACGGACTTCTAAAAAGGATAACCAAGGGAAATGGCAACATAACCACCATGATAATTTAATTGAAATTCAGATAAATGATCTACAGGAACATGCCAAGGAAGGATACGGAGCCAACACTAGCTGAAAAATAAGTAAGTACTAGCTTGAAGGCACCAAAACTTCTTTTACTGTGACAGATTTACAAATATGCACAGAGATAATACGGTATATACTAACGTGTTAGAATACAAATTTTCTATCAAGAAGCATATTGAATGGCTTCTTTAAGCAGGAGAAAATGTGCCAGAGAACTTTGTTTTTTAAGTAGAAAGGAAATAAAAGCTGCCGAGATACGTCTTTCTATTCTCAGACTGTAAATTTACTGTCATTGTTTCACAGCAAACTCCTGGACAGACTTTTTTTCTGAACCACAAATCTGTCAGTGCAGAACTTCCTTCACTGCCTATCACCTCCATGTTCTAGATGGTGAGGCACTCCGATATTCAGTCTCTTGCCTCACACAGTCAATGGCTGTGGGAGAACGTGCAAAGCCAGCTCATTTCCCTCAACACCACCCTCCACATATCAACTCCAAGTTAGAACAGAGTCGGCAAGTATTTAAAGACACAATATTTATCCTGCTTCAAGCAAGGGAGATCCATTACCTTTGGCATTTGTTGACTGCTATGTTTGCTTTTCTCCATAATGCCTTGGTGACAGCATTGTTTCAAGAGATGTTTACAAAAACAGCTGTAGGTGATTTGCAGTATAGTTTGAACCCTTGGTAACAGAAGCTACCTGAGCACCGAAGGCCACTTTCAAGACATTGTGCCACAGTGGATTGTCAATAGAATGTATTGTTCAGTCAGGAATGAGACACCACGAGGGGTGCCACATTTCTTTTGCCATCACCACCAATAATTTGTTCATGAATCTGTCAGTCACTGACTCATCCACAGAAGAGGGTGACAGCTGAACTTTCAGTGACCTTATAATTATTCTAGTGCTTATAAAAAAATACTGTAATACTAGTTTTCTTGACTTTGTTGAAGCTTTTACTCAATATTACATGCACAGCAGAAGAGTACACTCGCGTGAGCTATCGTATTTCAGTGCACATAGCAGCTCTTACTTAGCTTGGTTCTAAAGTATTATTCATTGAGGCAATGTCATCAGTTCGAGGCAACTGGATGTAAAGCATGGGCCACTATGCAGAAAAGCTGAATGTTCCTCTACATGTCACCTAGGGAAACTAGCACTGAGGAAATCATTAAAATGGACAACACTGGTGGAACATCAGATGACCACAAGTGACTTAAAAGGGTTCTGCTACTATCTCTGCACTGTAGGATGGTTTTCTTCAAGGTGAAGATACCTGAGGGTAGGAAATGAGAAAAGGGAACAGCGTACAGGAACGGAGAATGGATAAATCCTTCTCTGCAAATTACGCCAGATCCATGAGAAAAAACTGTCTGCACAGACAACTTGTCACTCTCCTTGAACTCTCACATCCTACATGAAGCTTTCTAGAGGCATCCAGATGCTCTTAGCTATGAATGCTAGAGTTATGCGGAGCATGTACGGACTGCAAACAAGGAAAGAGTTTCCACATTTCCACCTTTGCTTTAGCCCGCTAATTTAAGCATTCGAATTATAGGCTCAGGGGCTAGCTATCCTGAGCACTGAGGTACACTACAGAAGCCTCACATGCTCCTAGTGAAATGAAGTTACAAACCAACAGCACACTCTCCTCCATCTCAAGCAAAATATGGAAGGGAAGAGCATGGAAAATCTGGCCAGGTTTTCATTTTACGCTCTGGGGAGCTGTTGCCTCCCTCGCTTCATGGGCGTTGTAGATCTGAAAAGGAAAGCAACAGTCAACAGGCAGCTTTCACCCACTCTTCCGTGAAACCACCTATTCCCACCACGGGCCGTACATTCACTGGTGTAGAGTTCACACACAGGGATGAGCGGTGCTGCTGGAGGACAATGAGCCCCATTCTCTCAGACCACCTGGTTCGGCAACCTGATGATTACAGCCGCTAGCACATCTTCCCCATTTGCCTCAGCTTTTGTGGTGAAAGCAAGAAACCCAGAAGAGCTATTTTTGCCACCTCAGAGCTCACTGAACTTGCTTCCTCCCACTAGCTCAGCACAATCAGTAGCAGAAGACAATCGTGCACTTACCGGCGCTGGCCAAAATACAAGCAACAGGAAACTTTGCGTATGAACAGGGAATGCCGAAATCGTCTCAGCACTGCATCTAGTGGTGGCCAGTTTCACCCTATCCTTTTCCAGACTCCTACTGTTATAACACCTCTAGCCTGTTTTTGGTTTTGTTTTCTTGCTCCCTGAATGACGTGCTTCACTGCTTTGAGGAAGGATGACTACAGGAAGCTGATGTAGCAATTCTCAGGCTCCAGTCTATCATGGACAAACAGATGTACCAAAGGGTTTCTCATGGTTTTACTCTCCCATGTTGATTACATGTTTGCAACGGGGTTTTCACTGTTTTCTACAGACAGACTTGTGTTTGTTTTGTGTGTGCTTTTCTAAGGTAGTTAAATGACAGAGATGTGTATCAGTTCTGTTATTGTTGATCCATTCTTTGTTTTGTCTAACTTTGCTTAATTTCTCCTCCATAGTTCAGCGATCGTCTTAAATTTGCCTAACAGATGCACACCTACAGCATCCTGCTATGTGACCACCTTCAACTCCATCCTAAAACAGTTAATCACGTCAAGCTGTAATTTTGAATATGAGCCCCTCCTTCACCAACCAATCACATATGGAAATCTGTAATAGCAGAAGATAAATTCACAAACTAAAACCAGGCTCTATCCTTTTGCAGGGGTTATGCTCTACATCCCCTCGAGTATTTACGGACTACTGAAGCAGGAGACTGCCGGCAGCCCCCTGATTTTACTGCTGGTAGAGAAATGGCTTCCATCTGTCATGCAAAGTCATGATGGCATAGATTTTTGCCATTAAAGTTAATCCTGTAGGAAGCTTTGCCATTATAGTTACTAGGCTTTTGCCTGGAGTAAAAGGTTATGCTTCAACATTGCATCCACAACCTCTTCGTGCCAACGCATTGGTACTACAACCACCATCGTGACATCGTTAGCAAGCATCCATCAACATACTTTTATAAATAGCAAAAGGCAGGTAGTTAAGGCCCAATCTTATTACACATTCAGTGTTGTATCGTTTACAAGGACCACAAGTCTCTAATCAAAATGATGCTCCTACCATCAGTCCTACAGTTCACTTTAAGTGCCAAGTGCACGCTGCGCTGAACAACTGCTAGGGCAGTGTACATAAAATTAAATCTTTTGAAAAGACATTCAAATTCCTACAGGGTAAAAAAAAAAAAAAAAATCCCTGGATCAGCAGATCATAATCATATGTGGAACTACTTACCAGGCTAAAATCTAAACTATGCAACATGTGACTAAAAAGCATGTGGCTTTCCCAACACTACAGCACTGGTGAGGTACTTGGCAGCCTACACCCAACAAGTCAGATCAGCTATACAGCCTACTTAATTTCTATTCTGCAAAACACATCAAAAGAGATCAGCCTCTGATTTATATCCTAAGACAGAAGGTTTTTCTTAATAAAACTGTTTCCTCAGAGTTAAATTCCATTAACCATACTTAAGAGGGAATTACTACACATCTTGCTCCCAGGCAAAACCTGACCATTCCGCATGTGTCACAAATCAGTATCTCTTTACATTTATTGGTATGCTGAAGAACGTCAAAGGATTTTATTTTCAGATTCGTCAGGAATCTTTCATGTTTGAGGAATCATGTTGCTATCGATCAGTTTCTATTTTAAACTTACAAATTTTCATATCAAATAACCAATAACTACATTTTTGTACTAACAGCGTGTCTCCATCTTGAAGTAAGAAGCTTCGCTGGCATCACGCTTTTAAGAAAGACAGCTGTGATATACAAGATGCTGTAGAGAAGACTTTAAAGTCCTTTCCATCCTGCATGAGGTGTTTCCCCCCTTCTTCCCCCTGCATTTTTTTTTTTAATCTTGAAGGCATTTCCTACTAATGCATGAAACCTCTACTATGCTGCATATGGTTTCTGTTTTCGAGTCTCTAATGCTTTCAGGAATTTCTTTGATTTCTCTAGTTGTTACCTCATTCTTGTCGTTCTTGATTGACACAGAAGCAGCAGTTCAAGCCCCTCCTAAGTTTTCTTTCTTTAGTTATGAAGCTGTCTCAAAGCACCTGTACAGTACTTCAAAACGGCCTGCCTTTACTACACTTGTAGGAATGAAGGTAGAGCCTTGAATATTGGTTGATAACCTTTCATTATATTTGAATAGCATTCAGTTTTCTTACTTGAATAACTCAGATTTTAACCATTAAATTTACAGTGCACCCAAGGACACTACGTTTACACCTACAGACCTAAATCAAAACCTGGGATTTGCACACAAATGTGCCTTTACAAATGTAGCATCTCCTTCTTGCAGATGGAGGGGAAAAAATATTCTAAAATTCTTGTTTTCAAAATTAGTGCAAAATCAGCTTCCAATGGTACTTTTCAAAATAATTAGTAGCTCAATGGTAGCTGAACGCCTGAAAACGTAGCCGTACAGAACTTCCAAGATTTCATGGGAAGGCCTGTTTCTGCCCTGCAACCAGCTTCTGTCCCTCAGAGTACCCCATCGGGGCATGGGTGGATGCCTGCACATGGGAAGAATTTAGCATTGTTCAGACAGAATCTGTCCTGTACACAGGAGGCTCTGCGGAAGGACTTCATGGTTCACTGCATGGGGCAATGCTACCAGTAGAAAAGAGCACAAACACAAGAAGCTTCACTTGGAAAATGCAATTTATTCCAGAGACTTCATGCTGAAAGATCAAACCACACAAATACTTAAGGACTAGAGATAGCTCTAGAGATGGTTCTGAAATTATGGAGTGTGCACGCTATAATCTCAGGGAAAGGATATGCTCCAAAGGTATGCCACTTCCTGAAATCAGTCAGTATTTTATCAAGAGGTTGCTTCAGTGCGTGTTGCATTTTAAATGCAAAGAAGCACGGAAAGGGCGTGGGGGGTGGTGGGGAGGGGAGAACAGGAAAAAAGACCACCTGATCATTGCTTCACGCAATAACTGGAATAGTAATTTTACCAGTTTTACCTTTTAATGTTGATTTTATTTTAACTTGATAACTCAGAGGTTCATATCAACAGAAAAAAACCTGCTGCGTGATTGCTTTTTGGCAGCTACGCACGATTTCCCTGAATTACACAATCAGCTATTTCACACATGAAGCGTACAAGAATAGACAGAGCCACCATGAATTTCCCAATGCTTTGGGTTTATTCTGCCCACCGACCACAGTCGGTGCTCTGCAATTAAACAAAAACAGCCAGACACAAAGGAAATATTTGCCGCATACAACCCAGTAGGTAGGGAGATCACAAAGCAAAGCTGCTCCTCATATGAAGTTCCATGAGACAATGAGTAGAGACAGCAAGTGCAAAAACCTTTGGTCACGTCCTTGCTTCTTCCTTTTCCCTCCATCCTAAAGCTTAGAGAGTCTGCCCAAAATTCTCAGAAACACCCTGAATACAAAAGGATTGTGCGGGTTGAGGTATCTCTCCACTGGAGACAGTGGTAGCAGCAGATAGCGCATCTTCCCCTGGTACAGCGCTCCCACCCCACCCTCTCACTGTTCCCGTGCTTAATGGGGAGCAGCTACACCAGGAAAAAACCCTCAGTGCTTGAAGCTTGGCTGCAGGTCTAGGAGGTGCCTGGAAAGCATCTGGCAAGCAGAGAGGGGGCATTGAGACAGATTTTAGGGCTCTGACGGCAGCGCTTCTTCAGGCGAGACCTCAGTTGAAAGCACTGGAAATACCAAGCGATCACCATGTGAAAGGCCTTGGAGTGTATGTTCTCCAGCGAATGTTCATCACCCTAGAAGGGAAGCAGCAAAACCCACCGCCACCCTCTCTTTAGGAGCCCACTCGCAATACTCGTTTGTCATCTTTAACTCCGGCTTGGCAAATGCACCAGTTCTCTACGTGGTCAGAAACTAACAGTCATTAGCTTACAAAATTACCCATTTCAACAGGCTTCGGCACGCTCACCCTAAAGAGTAACATATACCCTAATTGTGGACAAGAGCATCTGCCGGGAAGGAGAAGGGGCGGAGGAGGGACGAGCACCGATGCCAGCATCGAGATGCAACAATTCGAACAAAAGAGATTTCAAGATGTCGCACTAACACGCGCAGACACACGAAAATCTTCCTCTTGAAAGGTTGCTCCCCCTCGGCAGAGGGAGATGCTTCAGGAGACCGCCCGGACACGCAGAACACGGGTGTCTCCCCCTAGACGGAGCGCGGCCGCAAGCGCGTCCCCGCGGCGTGGCCGCTTCGCAGCGCGTCCAGCGGTGCGGGGCTGGCTGCGTCCAGCGCACCCCCTTGGCCCGCCTTGGCCAAACGGAGCCGCCAACGGGCCCGCCGCGCCGGCGCTGCCGCAGAGGACCCCCTGCGCCGCCCCCCGAAGGCCGTTTTGCGGGGGGCTGGGGGGGGTGGGGGGGTGGTTGGCGCCCAGGGCGGGGGTGCTCTGGGGGCACCCCGCAGGCACTCGCCTTCCGCCGCCCCAGTTCTGCTGCGGGCGGGGTGGGGCAGCACCGCCTTCCTCTTCCCCTTCAGAAATGCCAGATTTTGTCTCGGCGAGGTGAGGGGGTGCACGGGACACACTCACACACGGCGGGGGGGGGACACGACACACGGGTCAGCTCCGCCGTCGCGCACGGTACCAGATGCCAAAGCCAAGCCGGGCGCGGCGTGGGGGTGACGGGTGTCGCCGCGCCGCTGGGACACCCCCACTCACCTCGCCGGGGCCGGGCGAAGCCCCGGTTTTGGGGGGGGGGGGGGCGGGGGGGTCGCAACGCGGCGCCTTTGTTCCGCCGCCGGCCCCATCCCCGCCCCCGCCTCCGCGCATGCGCCGGGCAGAGACAAAGGCGCGGGCAGGGGCGGCGGGGCTTCAGCCGCCCCCCGCGGCCCCCCCCGGGCGCCCACGCGGCGTGGCGGGTGGTGGGTGGGTCCCCTGCGCGTGTTTCTCCCCCCTTTCCCCCGCCACGCCCAGCCGAGGCGCGGGGAAAGCTCCTTGCGGGAGCCGCGCTTGAAAGACACGCGTGTGCGTGGGGAGAGGCGACACGGCGAGGCGGGTCGGGAGGAGAAAGAAGAAAGGTTGCGGGGAGGTGTGCCTTGCTTTGGGAGGGGGGAACGGAAAACGAGGGGGGAAAGGGGGTATCTGGGGGAAGTGGGGGGCGGCGCTCGATGAATATTCATGGCGGGGCGCCGGGCGCTGTGAGCGGGGCGGCACCGGGGGGGCGGCGGCCGGCCCTCCCTGTTTTGACGGCCGGTCCTCAGCCCCTGCCCAGGCAGGGCTCGGGCAGCCGATGCCCCCACCCCACCCCCCCAAAAAAACCAAACAAAAATCCTTGCCATAGCGCCCCGCCAAGAGCAGGGATTAAAATCGCCGTCGCGTCCAGCCGCACGCGTGACCAGCGCCGCTCCTGCACCGCCTCGCCGAGAACAATCCCATTGTTGCCCGCCACCGCGGGCACGCGCCGCCCCGCGCCCCGCCGCCACCGCGGGCTGGCCTCCCCCGCACGCCCGGCCCCGCCCGCACCCCGCACCGCACCGGGGCGCCGGCCCCGCCGAGTCCCCGCGCAAGCCGCCTGCCCCCCCCCCCCCCCCCCCCGCTCCCACCCGGGCACCTCCCTGCGCCACCGCCGCCCCCCGCCCCGCAGCCGCCCTGCCATCTTCCTAGCGCGGTGCGGTTTCTTCCCCGAGCGATTCCTTTCGTGGAGAGGTTTGGGGATAATTTTTAAAAAAAAAAAATATTATGTTTTTTCAAGCAGCCTCCCTTCGGAAACCGATTCAAGGCACCGAAAAGAAACGGGGCATAAACCACTATTATTCCCACCACACCCACCGCCGCCCACCCCGCCCCAGGAAAGCGTTATCGGGCATTTAAATTTCACGGAGCAGCCTCGGTCCGTTTTGTGCCTCGAATCCGCCCCTCGGCGGTCTCCCCCTCCAGGCACCGAGCCCCTCGCACCGACACTCCTGAAAACGTGCCCGGGGTGGCGGCTCCCACCCTGCTCCGCGCTCCCCACTCGCTCCGATTCAAGCGCACATCGCCTTTCCCCACGCCCGAGACACCGCGGGGAGTGCGGGGCGGGGGGTGAAACGACAAAACCGGCAAAACTCCCAGGTTTGCCGTGTCAACGGCGTAAGCCAGATGCACCCCTTCTTACCTTCTTTCTGCTTTTCCTCCCTCCCCCTCTGTGTATCTGCGTGCCGGGGTGTCACAACGAGAGTCCCAGGTACCGCGGAGCCCGCCCGGCTTGGTCGGAGCGCTGCGCCTCCCCCCCGCTCGCTCGCCGGGACCGGAGCGGCGAGCGCCTGCTGGAGCAATGCCGGCGCTACCGCGGCTGCTGCCTCTGCATTTCCCACTCTCTCTCGCTCCCCCCTCCCTCTTTCCCTCCCTCCCTCCCTCCCTCCCTCCCCCACCCCCCCACCCCCTTTTCTGTGACAGTCTGTGGGCAGTTCAAAAGCCACACGCACTTATTTATTTATTTTCCAGCCTCGCGGGCGGGAGATGCGGCGCTCGCGCTTAGGGGGCGCACGGACCCGAGGGTTTAAATACCGGCCTCGCACGCTGCGGGAGGGCTCGCTCGGGGGTCCGCAAACGCGCCTTGCAACCTCATTTCCCCCGCTCCCACCCACTCCCAGAAATAAAAAAGAAAAAAAAAAAAAAACAACAAACTCAGGGAGGATCCCGGCGGGGAGGGGACGGGGAGCGGGGAAGGGAGAAGCCAGCCTTCCCGCCGCGAGGAGAGCGGGGTGGCTGTGCCCCGTGGGGCGGCGGGGGTCCCGTAAAGCTGGGCGGCGGAGGGAGCGGGCAGGGCGGACCGCTGGCTTACAGGTGCGGCCCTTTCGGGGAGCGCGGGAGCTTCACCTCCGGAGAGGGGCGGCACCGGTGGAAGAGACTGAGAAAATCCCAGGCGTGTATGATTTTGGCACGCTTAAGGACAGGGTTCGCCCGTTAAACACAAAAGAAAAAAAAATAGAGGAGAGCAACCCGTTTCTCAGGAGAATGGATCGCTCCCGGGCGCTCCTGCAGCTTGAAGCGCCGCCCTGAACGTCGCGGGGGCTTCAGGTCTGGTACCTCTCCGGTTCCCCCCAGTTCGAAGGCGTCCCTGGGGCAGCCACAGCACCCCCGCACCCCCGCCACAACTAGGGGCACTGCCCGCACCTCCCCACCTCCCTCTTTCGAGAGCCCTGGAGCCGGGCGCGCCCTCTCCGCCGCTCCGCGCTGCGGGAGACCGGCGGGGCCGGATGCGCGGGGCTGGGGCGCCCTCTGCCCCCCGAGCGGCGGGCAGGGGCTGCCGGCCCGGGCCGGGGCCCGGCTGCCGGGAGGGTGACCGCCCCCTCGAGGCCCCGCCGCCGGGGGAGGCCGGTGAAGGGGACCCGCTGGGAGCGAACCGCGGCGGCGGCATCTCCTCGGGGACGCTCCGGCTCAGGGGCGCGGCGGGGAGCGACCCGGCCACGGCACGGCTTCGAAGCCAGCAGCACCATCTCCCGGCGGGGACGATGAAGGCTATTTCCCATGCGTCTGGGGACAAGGACCGCGTGAGAGACGCGTAGCTGGCCCGTGAAAAGGATAATTCGGGTTTGCATTTCCGACAGAGACGGAGCGAAAAGGGCGCAGGGCGTGTGGGTAGGGCAGGCGCGGCGGCGGGGGCGTTTTGCTGCAGGGACGTGGTGTGCGGGGCGATGTGCGACGCCAGGAGCCCCGCTTCCCGTACGTTCCCATGTAGGAAAACCATCGGGCAATAAAATGCATTTGAGATTTATGTGTTTCGGGCATTGCAGCTTCTGGCCGCGCCTAGCATCCAGCCGCCGCCGGGGCGGGGAAGTCGGCCCGAGCCGCTGGGGGGGGGACGCCGGGGTCAGGGGGGGACGGGCGGCTCGGGCGGCGGGAGACCCCCGTTGTCTCCCCGCGGTCACACAAAAGCCAAGGGCGTGGAGGGAGGGAGGGAGCACGGGCACGGTGCGTTCCCCGGGCGGCTGCAGGGACAATTCCCCGTATTTTCGTGCAAACCTTCACATGCCAGCCTTCGCCCCAGCCTTTTCCTCTTCTTTCGACCCCCACCCCCACCCCCACCCCCGAATTCTCCTCCGTATCCGTTTTTTCCCCGGTGGTTTAACCCTCGCTCTGCAGCTACGGGGCGCAGCAGCTCGCCATGCCACACCTGCCCAAATGCAGCATCCTACCCCTCCTCAGGCGCGGTGCGGGGCTGGCTGCGCCCTGCCGCAGCTGGGGGAGGGAGGGCAGGCGGGACACACACACACCCACACACCCACCCGCGACATCTCCCCTCTCACGGTAACGGGCTGCTGGGGAGGCGGCTGCACCGCACGGGTGAGGCAAGCGGCATTTACCGTTACATTGGGTAATCGAGGGAAAAAGAAAAGGGGGGAGGAAGGGCCCCGACACGTCTCCGTTCTCGGGGTGGGGGGTGGCGGCTCCCCGCCGAGCTGGGGCGCGTCCCGCCCGCTCCCGCGCTGCCCCGGCGGCTCTCGGCGGGGGGAGGCGGGCGGGGGACCGGGACCGGGGCCGGGGCCAGCCGGGGTGTGCCCGCTCGTTCTCCCGGGAGCAGCCCTGCAGAGGGAGCAGTAACGCCAGCGCCGGCCCGTCGGTGGCCCGCTACGAGGTCAGGGGGGAAAAATCCCTCTCCCCAGTTTTATTTCTGATCCACGCGTATTTGTGAGGCAGGGCTGCAGAGAAGTGAGAAGGAAGATGGGTCTGCAACCTAGCCAGGCAGTGAAGCAGAGGCAGGCAGGGCACAGCAGCGTGCCCACCGAACAGCTCAGTCAGGGACTGAGGGGCTGGGCTGGGCTGAACCGGGGTCCTGGCCCATGGGTAGGACTCAGGGGAAACCCCAGGTTAGGCTGAGCAGGGAAAGCCAAGGCTAACAGTGCCCGTGGGGCCATGCCATTTAGACTGTTGAGATTGTCTTGCAAAACTGTCCACCTGCTACAGAACCAGCGTGAGATAATATAATGGAGAGAAAGGAAAAGGCCTGCTGCCAGGTTGCGAGGGGTTTCAGTCTTTTTGGTGATGATAACCATGGTTTACCAGCTAGTATTCTTTTAAATATACCTACATGCTATATTATGTATCTCCAAACAATCCCCCAAATTCAGATCATCAAATGCTTCCTTTAGTTAATTTGCTGCGTCAAAATATCATACATGTCTGGATGTCTTATTTGATAAATGTGATACATTTATCCAAATGGGGATCCTAAGCAGCCTTTGAACACCTTTGTCATAAGGGTCATAAGGGTGTGTAAAGTATCCCCACCTTTTTCTCATGCATCAAAGGCATTGAAATAAAAAGTTGGTATCAGGAAAAGAAAAAAACACTAAGCAGAGACATCTGCAAAAAGACAGAGAACCATGTCTGTGCTGGAAACAGGTACGTCTAGGCCCCTCTGCGTAATGTGACAGCTCACTGCTTTTCTGAAATCCCCATGTTACTCTGCTGTGACAAACACCCAAGCTTCCTCCCTCTTCTTAGCCAGCTCATCTTGTCACCTGTTGCCAGTTGCTCCACCTCAGTGCCTTTCCCTCCAGCTTCAACCTTTCAGGCCCAATTTTGTTCAGCCCTGTCAGTCTTCCAGGTCTCACCTGCTGTCACATTTCCATCTTCCCCAATAGGGAACAAATCCAGTCCTAAATACATTTTTCCCTCTTTAATTTGTGTTCAGTTTGTTCTCTGATTAATAATCAACTCTTTGCTCTGTGATCATGTTAGGTCTGTCAACAGACCCACAAGCCACGGCTCTTAGGCCAGAATTGCCACAGCCCAAGTCCGAAGTACTCAGAAGGCCACCTCCCTTCTTCTCCTACTCTGCCAACGTCCCTCCATCGCTATCACCCAGCACATCCATTTCTGTGTCCAATTGCTCTTTGGTCTTTTTCCTCAGAGAAGCTAGTACCAATTAGGAGCACCTACACTGGGGAAGCAGGTGCCTTTTCGTTTTGCCCTGTAGGAAGAGCGAAATGACCAGCAAGCAAGAAAAAAGAAACCACCAAGTTAAAAATCCCACCTGTGCTCCTCTTTCAGAATCAGCCCAGCAAGAGAAACGCCTCCTTCCTGGCACACGTAAGTGTGCACAGCAAAACAAAAGCAAACCCAGAGTTGTAACAGCTCAGGGCTTTCCAAACCTCCCAACTTCGGCTGCATCTGCCGGAGCAGCCTGGCCCCCCGAGCCTCCATCTGCCGCTCTATTTCCAAGCTGACACCACAAGAGGGAGCATTTTGCTCAGTTTATTGGCAAAACCTGGTTCCCCCTATAATGAGGGAAAGAGAATAAAAGCGGTTGCCCGTATGTAGAGGTTTTCCCAAGCCCGTTTACCCCATAAGCATTTTCGTAATAACATTTTTCTTTTACTATGCAATGCAATTTTTTAACATTTCATAAGGTTATTATTAACTTACAGTAAATTTTATAACGAATATCTAAAATGCAATTAGAGTCTAATTCCCTGTTGCCTCACCTGGTTATAGAGTCATTTATTCTGAGGAAAGTAAAAGATGACATTGTAAGGCATATGTAAAATTTTCTGTTTGCGGTGGATATCATTCGCCTCATAAATGTGAGTACCAGCTACATGAATTTCAAAAATTGACTGCAATAGCATTGGCAGAGACAAGGTTCTTTTTAATGGATTTGCAGGCAAAGCACATAAATAAACAGCTTCCGTAAAATCCTAAAATAACAACTTTGATAAATCGCTACTGGAATGCCTCAATCCAAATTTAAGTCCTGACACAAAGACAGATGCAAGCCTCTGATAACAATTTTAATCTTTACAACCCTAAGCGGTATGGTGGTAGGCATAGCTAAGTCTATCTTTATTAGACTGGGAGTTTCTGTTTACACCATGCCTACAGACAGGTAGGGATATGTGGGTTGTGAACCCTGCTTTACCCCAATGATCCTGGCTTCAGCTCGATTTATAATGCAAAGCATATGTGCCTCCCAGGAGGTCCTGTGCTAGCCATCGATTTTAAAAGGCTTCCCTGCTCCGCAGAAGTCTGTATGCACATTTTCCCAAAGATGGATATAGTTGCTGTTCTGACAGTACAATTATCTGGGTTATTTCTGTCTCTTACCCCAGTTACCCTAAAGAGTTGTAGTCACTTATGTACAAAAGAAGCAAATGTGCTCAACTATTATAAGCTTCCCTTATGATTTATGTATGCCAGGCTTCTCTGTGACCATCTATAGGTTAGATCTCAGTGTCTTTGCTCCATTTTCACTTACAAGTTTCACTGAAGTAACAGCTGAATAAGATACTCACTGTTTGGCTTCCATGGCCATGAAAATGTCTTTCAGTTAACAGCTGGAGTGACTATATCAATATCTTGATAGTGATCGGAATTGGCGTCTCATGTAGTATTTTCTTCTGTTCTCATTCAACTACAAAAATGTCAGTAATGTAGGATCAAACGCACGACTGACTGGATGATCTAACTAATGTGGCAGCTAAGATGTACCTCCTGCAAGGTAGGAGAAGTGAGGCTCACAGAAAAGAGTATCAAATACCCTGGGAGAAGAAAAATGTGATTCTCTGCTCCAGTACTTGTTGTTCTGATCTCTGCAGTGAAGGCTGCTTATATACTTTACTTACTGGACTAAAACATTGCTCTGTTTGAAACACAAGTTGTTGGATTCCTGCCTTGAGAGAGAACTTCTGGCTGTGAATTCCAGGGCCATGGCCCTGAGGGCACTGTTAGCCCTGACTGTCCCTGCCAAGCCTCCCCTGGGGCCTCCCCCTACCCCTGCCCATGGCCCAAGAGCCCCTTCCAGCTTAGCCTGGGCCATCAGTCCTGATCCCATCCCTGTCTCTGACCCCATCTTCTGCTGCTTCTGCCTGAAACTCCTGGATGGACCCTGGACCTGGTTTGTCTCCTCATCTTGCACCCTCAGCTCCAGCTCCTCCTCCCTTGCAGAGCAGCCCTTCGCTCGCTGCTTCCCTATGCCCAGTTTGTCACAGGGGCCCCCTGGCAGCCCAGTTAGCCCTGTAAAGACAGCGCAAAATGCAGTTCCTTGAGGTAACTCCAGCTTAAGCCATTGGGTTTAGCTGGCACATTGCTTCTTGGTGAAAACACTCAAGGCATTGGTACCACTGCTCTGTTTTCAGATTCAAACTGGGTCATGTGAGGCCATTTCAGGAGCACCTGCATCTGTACTTTTGCAAACTTAACCTTATAATTAAAACTCTCCTAACAGTGCCAGTGGGACCAGAAAGTCAAAGCAGAGGAAGGACAAGATGGACACCCATCTCAAATTTGTCCAACAGGGGCAAATATTCTTGACACCTATCTGTTGTTGCTGCCACTCCTGTCCTGGAAGCTGACTGCAGGAAAGCCTGGGGGTTCATTGCAGGGGAGAAATGTATAGGATCATTTGGTTGTCTTCCTACTTCTCTAGGTTGCAGCACTCATTTATATACCTTGCCTGTCTGACACCCTCTCCCAATGAAGGGCATTTCTAGGTCAGGAACTGGCTGAAATGAGGTGTTTTGAGGATCTCTGGTGATTGAGTGGTCATGGAAGACTTTAAACCCTCATAAATTACAGCAGCTCTAGTCCTATACAGCCACTTTTCTTAGTCCCCTTTATTCCTTCAGTTTGGAGGCACTAGATTTAAAGCTGTCTGCCTCTTATACTTTATTGCGCTATTTGTGCCAAGCACAAGCTGCAAATGACTTGTGGAGAGTCAAATTAAATAACTATGTTTGAGGTGGCTAAAGCTGAAAATATTTGCAAAGGATGAGGTGGAAGCAGCTTTCCTAGAAAATGAGCGCCAGATAATACTATGCCTCGAAGCCATTATTTCTCAACTAACCACCAGAGATGTCAATAGCACGAGTTGTTGAGATCACTCCCATGCACGCAAACACTCCCCTGCTTCCAGTCAAGAGTCAATTGGGGAGATTTCTCTGAACTTGAAATGTTAACAGTAGATATCACAGAAAGGACCCAGTGCTTCAGACTAGTGAAGGCAAGTGTAAGCAGCTACAGGGTAAGTTATGTAGCCACACCTAGATGACCTGTCCTTTCCATACCAGGGATGGGTACATTTTCAAAGCATGCACCATGCATTCAGCCACAGGATTCACCATATTGGAGCAAGACATAGTGTCTGCTTCCTGAATGCTTCTTTGAAACGCTACACTACTTTGATATTTTTATTTTCATGTTTTTATGTGCCAAGTTTAGTTATCGGGGGGTGGGGGTGGGGGGTGTGTGAAAGTACTTGAGCTTTAAATAAGCCTTGTAATATGCACTACCAGCTGTTTTTAGCTGAACGACAGAGGATCTGCAGCCAGGCTGTACCTTTTGCCTTTATTGGGTGAATTTTGTGGATACTACAAATGAAAGAACATATGGGGAATCCGGACATATGGTAGGATCAAGGTTGTTACAGTGCATAAATCAGACGCTTACACACAAAAAACGGTTCAAGCTTTAGCGAAAAACTTCAGAAAGAAAAAGATAAAGGTCAGTGGGATCTGTGGAGATCCAGAAGCTGATAACTGTTTGTGCTCCAGCACAGAAGTATCAGGCATTCCCTACTTTATCAGCTACAGTTCTTTGACCGGTGTAACTGAATGACTTCATGTAATGGAGGCAGATGCTGCTTTTGCTTGCCCAACAGCTCATATTTGTTTAGAGACAGGTAACAGCCTTGGTGACAGGCACAGGCTGTCCTTCGGTAAAGATCAGTTCATTGCAGTAACATCTGACCATGCAAACAGTCTTCCTGTTTAGTGAGTTGAAAAGCTGAGAAAGAACTTTCCAATGGGACAAGGAGGGCATCATCTTTTCTCATCAAAATCACTGAAAGAGGCCTCACTGCTGGTAGGTCTGACACAAAGCTCAGAGGAAAAGCAGCCTGTTTGACTGGAAAGGTGTAACTTTCTGTAAGGAGTACTTTCCAAGTGTTTCTGGAACATCATAATTTCCAAGGTGGTCAAAGTATCTAGTACCTTCCAGAAGAGCTGTTACCAGCAGGCCATGGTGTGGCTTTACAGCCTAGACTTCCTTGATGTATTGTCCCATACGACTTCTGTGAAGAGACATATGGTTTTACTTCTGATCAATGAAGTTCTAAGATACCATCTTGTACTGACCCCATCTGCTCTGTAGTCTCAAACAAACTTTTTAAATTCATTGGTCATTTAATTGGTTTTAATCCATTGGTCAAGGAAACAAGGTTAATATCACACCTGGAGGTAAGTCACAGATTAGTTGTAGGGGAATAGACAGGGATCGGCGACCGGAAGATCACGGGCTGTGACGGAAAGATAGACTCCTCCCCATAGGAGTGGCAGGAACAGGAACCGCAAGAGCTATATAAGCGTGTGACGCAGCTAAATAAATGGACATTTTGTATCCATCATATTGATGTCTGTGCATCACTGTCCCCAGGGTGGGTAGAGCCCTGTGTCCCAGAGATACGCGGCCCAAGATAAGTTCTCCCGTAGAAGCGTACAGCTACAATTAGTAAATGTATCCTGAATTCCATGAGCTCCATAAGCCTGAGGCTGAGCTATTAATAAGTATGGATTAAACGCCAAATCATTAAAAAGTTTTTGTTCCAAATATAGTGGCCACAGCGTTAGCCGAAGGGCTTCCAAGCAGCTGTTTCTTTGAACTGGGAAGGTAAACTGGGCAATGGCTTAACACAGAACAGTTGCCATTTAGCCAAATGATGAATTGCTTAGAGTTTAAGAGATGCTTCAGCTCTTCTTTGTACTCTCCCCACCCACCCTCTCCCTTCCTTCCCTTACAAGCCAGAGCTTTGGCTTCTTGCCAGAGAGGTTGTAGTACTCGGCATGGCTAGGGTAGGAGCTTATAGAATCTTTCAGCAATTGAAAGGGAATGTAAGGGAGCTGCAGGAATTCATAATGTAAGTAACATCAAGTCCTAATCAAAACTCAGAATCGCCACAGTCACCCTGCTTTTCAGTCTTTCATGTGATTTCATCTGTGCAGTCTGTCCTGTTGCAGTGTTAGGTCTTTGTGACAAGGCAGAAACTTCTCCTGGAAATACACACCTGTGAGTTGTAGGTCCTAGCCAAGACAAATGGATTAGTAAGATCATGATGCTGGCTAGGCTCCTGTACAGTGTAAGAATCATAAAAAGCATAAGGATGAGTGATGCCCCTGTAGTGGGGATAAAAAAGCCTAAGAGGAAACAAGGCTAGATTTTGCGGGGGCTGTTCCCCTCTGTTGTATCGGTAGCTAATGATGGTGCAGTTGGCCCAGGCAGCTCCTGCAGCTTGTCCCAACATAGCCAGCATGACCAAAATCATGTATCAGGGAAGATTTACTGATGCCAGAACTGCACCTACAGCAGATGATTTCCTCCCTGCAGAAAGAGAAGAAGGATGTTGGAGGGGCTATCAGATCCATTCAGGAAGAAGCTTACCTACACCTGATTTTTGGCACAGAAGCCATCAGTACTAGCAATAAAAATCCTTACTGTTTCATTTAGAAAGAAAAGCTGACCAGAGCATGTTGGGCAGTCATATTCTGAGTAAATATTGCTTTTCCACAACAGATGCAATAGACTTACTTTTGAGACTTTCATGGTGAATTTGCAGGGGTATGTAAACGAATTCAATGCATGTGCACTTCAGCGCACGAATGTGCGTGGTCTGAAGCTCCAAGCTTGCTCAGTCTACAATCTACATCTAGTTTTCTTGTTCTTGCACCTCTATGCAATATCTGTTTCTTTTGTTTGTAGAAGTTAGTAACATAACTTAAACAACTCCTGTTACCTTCTTTCTTTACATGCTATTCTTTTAAAAGACTGTTTTCAAGCAAAAGTTACTTCTGGCCATTATTCTGGCCTGAATAATTATGCCTCTGAGCACAGATTAAATGCAGTATTAGAGGACAAAAGAATAAACTTTCCCATGTTTCTTTCTCAAACACATTCTTCTATTTATAGAAGCAAGTACTTGTTAGCCTTCACTATAGCATAATTCTGAAAACCTTTGCCAAAATTACCAGTTACAGTGTAGGCCATTCTCATGGAGGAAATAACCTGTAGCCAGCAATTTATTTTACAGCCATGAAGCAATTTAGTCACAAGACCCACTAGATGCCTCAGCCAGATAAAGAAACAGGAAGCTTGAAGGAAGGCTGTCTTCTCCTCCTGTTCCCTGTAACCATCAACATTTGCAAACCTGCTTTCAGCACAAACTGCAAAGTCGCTTTAAGCTGTACAGCTCATTCCCGATACCTTGCAAAGAATGAGAGATGGTGAAGATTTGCCTCCACTTCTTTCAGCCTTCTCATACCAAAAAAAGCTATAACGAGATTTACCTTTGTTACTCAGGAAATAACGGGAATGTTGAGTCCACCACAAGATAGTTCTACTGCAAGGAACGATGGGAATAATATACTGAAAGCTCCTTCACCATTATGATAGAAAGGCTGAACCAGACCATTTTTACCAGGATATATTAGAGTTAATGTTGTAAACAAAAAATAAAGGTCAGCAGTTTGACTTGAGGTTGTTTTCCACCCGACTGCTTAATTATCAGTTTCTGGATTTATGTGCAATCCAGTTTTATTTGTTACCGAGACCTTTCAAAATATAGTGCCTGGATATTTCTCTTCTCTCCTCCCTCCAAACAAACAACTCTAAAAAATATCTGCTTTGAGATAGAGGGGGGAAATAGACCATAAACTGAAATTAGTTCCTTAGTCAGGAGTTTTCCCCACCAATCTGAATTGTATATCCTTCACTGATACACAGCTACACTGATACACTGATACATGAACAAAACAAGCTCCTTAAAATGCAAGATTTCAGCCTGGACCAGAGACATGCCATAGCATATTACAAGAGTTGCTTTGATGGAGCCTCGGGAGGTATATAGTTTGGTGTTCTCCTTAAGGTAGGACAATAATTAACACTAAGTTATGTCATTATTTCATCTGGCTGAGTCTTGAAAACCTCCAAGGGTGGAGACTCTACAGCATCTCTCATAGCTTCTTCTGGTGCTGCACTACCGTCTTGGTGAAGAATATTTTCCTAATGTCTTATTTGAATGTCCCAAGTCACAACATATGTCCCTTACCCTGGTCTGCTTTGTGATTGCTACTGTGAAGAGAAGTCTGGCTTTGTCATCTTCATAATTTCACTTTGTGTAGTCATAGGCCATTCAACTGCCCCTTCATGTCTTCTTCACATCTTCTTCACCAGACTAAACAAGCCCAGTGCCCTCAGTTTTTCCTCATAGCTTATGTGGTCTGTGTCCCTGGCTGTCTTGATAGTCCTCTGCAGGACCATCTCCAGGTTTTAACATCTCTCTTGAAGTGTGTCGGTGGGGTCCTGGAACCAGAGACAGTAGTGCAGCTATGGCCTCCTCAGCGGCAGATTAAGCAAGAATAACCTCCCTTCATCTGCTGGCCATACTCCCCCTAAGGTAACCCTTAGCCATTTGCTTTATTCATGATGGGAGCACACAGTTGGCACATGTTCAATTTGGCATCCACTGTCACACCAAGTAACACCTGTAATCTCAGGTCCTTTTCAGTGAGGCTGCTGCTCTGCCAGCCACTTCTCTGCTAGCTGCTAGTACTGATGCACAGGATTATTCTGCCCCAGATGTACTTTTCTTCACTGACTCCCATGAGTTTTCCATTGCCGCAGAGTTTCTTAGGTCACTGTGAACTAAAGTTCTGCCGTTTGCCATGTCAGTCACCCTAATTTGTCATCCACAAATTTGTGGAGGGTGTGTGCTGCCTCATCATTAAGACTGTGGATGAAACACTGGATAATATGGACAGTTGTGTTACGCTGAGGGACTCCACTAGTTAGCAGTCAGACCTCAAGCCACTGATTTCTACCCTTTGACCCCCAATTTCTACCCTACTCAAGCCCAAACTTCCTCAGCTTCTTAGTGAGATTTGGGATACAGTAGGAGGCAGTGTCAAATGCTTGCGTAAATTTGGGTATATATTATACCCACCACTTTCTCCTTCCCTACATAGCCAGTCATTTTGTCAGAGAAGGTATTCTGGTTAGCAAAGGATGATTTGGTCTTTGGAAGTCTGCATTGACTAGTCCTCATTACCTTCTTGTCCTTTAGGGGTTTGGAAATGTCCAGAGGACATGCTCCTCAGCTGCCTCTTCTGATTGTCATTATTTTCCATGGACAGAGGCTTACACAATCACATCAGCCATCTCTGTCAGGACCCACCTCCTTCCACAGACACAATACTTCCTGCTTCTCTAGGTAGCCCCTAAACTATTGTGCCCACCACCTCCTTCCAAATATGTGCTGGTGCACACAGAGATCTGGGAGCAGGTTTTGTCTGTGAAGACAGAAACAGAAAAGGACTTGGTCCTTCAGTCATTTCCATATTTGTTACTAGACTGTCTCCTAATTAATCCACTGACCTACCTATTCTCTGAACTTCCTTTTCTAGTTAGTGTTCCTGTAACACCTCCTATTGCCCCTTGTGTCCCTGGCCAGTTTTAGCTCTAGACCCACCTTCTGCTTTGACCATATTGAATTTGTCCCTACAGCATTTGTCCTTAAGCATTGCCAAGCAATATTTTTATACTCTTCTTTCATTGCCTTTCTTTGTTTCAGCTTCTTGTGCACTTCTTTTTTATGTGTTTTAGTTCATTGAGAAGCTCCTGGCTTAACCAAGCAGGCCTTCTGCCAGAATTCCTGGTCTTATACAACAGGATGGTTTGTTCCTGAGCTCTCAATAAGTTTTCTTTAAAAATTAGCCAGGTTTCCTGGGCACCTTTCCCCTCCATGGCTGCTTCCCAGGGCACTCTGCCTAGCAATTCCCTAAAAATGAGTCAAATTCTACTCTCCTGAAATCCAGAGTCCTAATCCTGCTGCTTTCCTTCCCAACGTTTCTTCAGATCCTGAGCTCAATCATCCTGTGGTTACTGCAACCGAAGCTGCCAACCACGACTGCATTTTCCACTAGCGCTTTGCAGTTTGTGAGCAATAGGTCTGGTAGAGCTACAGTTGAGCGTCTAACATTTCTGTGTTATGAAATTAGCACCAACACAATCTAGGGGTTTCCTGAAATGCTTACATAATGCCGTGTTGTCGATGTCTAGAGGGTTGAAAACCACAGGAGGATGAGAGCCTAAAAACAGGAGACATTTGCTAGTCATTTTAGAAAGCCTCATCTGCTATGTCCAGGTCAGGTCGTCCTTACAGACTCATCCACAGTGTACCCTTCTCCTCTGTTGTTGACCTAGAGACATGCTCAATGAGCATGTCCTCCAGCTTTATACTGCAGCACTGGACAGTCAGACTCTTCATGAGCCCCACTCCTCTTCTTCCCTGCTTGTTCCTCCTAAACAGCCTTTACTGATGCCTGACCAGGGACTCCTGTCTCTGTTCACCAGGGATCTATGTTATACAAGAGAGGAATACAGGATCAGCGTTCAAGTTGTCCAACCTTGATGTCTGTTTGTAGCTAGCTTACTGTTCACTTACACAAGTCATGCAAAACCTGCTGTGTTAAATGTTGTCTCGTATTTTGGAGGGAAAAGAAATCTAGGACCTGTCCTCCATACCCTTCAGCAAACAGGGGTGTATGAAGTTGTGATCTGAAAGGGGACAACACAGCTGTTCCCTGTGACATGGCTCACAAGCACAGACAAGGCATGAAATGAGCCAAGATGAGCCACCAGACAAGCCCCAGCATTCAGATCCAGTTTTCTACCCACACCTGCATTTCCACCCATGGAAAATACAGGAATGATTAGAACAGCAATGACTTCACCTGCACTGTGGTACTACAGTTATGCTGCGCACATGACCATTCAGGCTGAGGAAGAGCAGGAAGAGAACTTGCTTTCAACTTCAAAGTAGTAAGCACATTCCTTTAACTCAGGAAACTCTCATAAAAATGTAAATATATCCTATTTCCTATTGTATTCAGTAGTGCCTATATGCATACAGCAATACCGTTCACAGCAAACTTTTATAGAGCTCCAGCCAAGCTAAATGCTTTTGAAATGCTAATGAACACAATGAATCAATTCTTCATAACCCAAGGCATTGCTATGCACTAAATAAGGGGACAGCATCCTTTGGAACGGCTGACTATCCCCCTTCACGTGGGAAACACATTAGGTTTGGACTATAGAGCTTGTGAGTAGGAATCCAGAGCCACCTTCAGGTTAGTGCTTATATAGATTTTGTTACATGCTGGACTATATATGAAACAGCTAATTGTAAGTGTGTTTCAGCTACAGGCAAGGAAAATTATACTTGTATTCCATGTAATAAACTGTAAGCCAGACTGTATGTGGCTTGTGGATCCCGCCTGAATTTGTGATGACATAATCTTGAACAGTGTTCGGCTTCCTCACCACTGCGAATAGGAATGGAGCATCCATATGGAAAAGGTACAAATATATGTGTGAATAAGCAGATGTCCCCTGAAAACTTAAGAATCATTTATGTCAATGAAAATGAATTTTAGATTACTTTGGATTTATTGTCTCAGTCTTAGGATGAATGACAACTCTGGAGAATGTATGTTTTCTGCATTTGCTATTTGCTGGCAAGCCCAAGAATTCATACTGTGACAAGAAAAAGAGCTTTCTGGACTCCAGGGTACAGGATGATGTTGACAGTGCCACTGGTGGTGCTCTAAATGTAGCAAGGTTTGTATGGAAAATACAGTGTTTCCAAGCAGAAATCCAAAGTCTAAACTTCCTTCCACCACCACCTCCACAAACATTGACCCTAATGGGCGGTTTTATCCAACAGTGACAGAGATCTCACATGGAAAGCTCAAATTAAAGAAATTACCTGTTTTCCTAGAGGGACTCTGGTTTTGCATCACTTTTGGGAAAGGTTGCAATGTGAGCTTGCACCTCAGGGACATCAGCAAGTGCTCGTATGAGCATCCTGAATGCCTTGGGTTTAGGAAAAACTTTGGACGCATCTTTATGTAGGCAGTGGACTCAGTAGGCAAAAAGTTATTAAGGGTATGTGAAGAATGTCTCTCCTTGTGGTACATGTATGTAGCAAGTCAACGTCTCACATGAATGAGACCAGATGTGCTGCACAGATGTTGGATGGTCTGATCTTATTACACAAGTGCTTTGCAGTTGCTGTGTGCACATGTAGCATAACACATGTGTTGTAGACACGGAACACCAGCTACAGGGATCTGGAAAACAAACTTCTGCTTGTTACAGTAATTTCAATTGTTCACAGAGCTCCTTGTTTTCTTGCACAAAGGCGTTTCTCGTGATATTGTTAATCAAGCAAGGCCAGCAGGAGGATCACTTCCTTTTAACACTGAAGCTCTGTAGTGCATAATTCTCATAGCTTCCCAATTGGCTCCTGCCTTTTGGGTGGGATCACAAAGCACCACAAACTTGTGTGCTACAAATATCACCCAATGCTGTTGAAGATGTTCAAGGAAGTGTAGTTCTAAGTCCAGGATAGTGGGTGGTCTTCTTAGACTCTTGGCTTTCTGCAGCATGTGAGTATGAATACTCTCCAGTAATGTCTTAAGCAAAATAAGTGATTTGTCATATGTTTGGTCCCCGCTTTGAGAAAGGAGTCATAGCTTTCAGGTTACGTCCCTGGGAGTAAGCAGAGCCACGCTGTTCGCTGCACTTGTGTGTCCCGCTCCGATGGAAACTGGGGACCCACCCAGATGACTTAATCTTGGTGACAAGTTCCCTTGGAGACAGTAGATCAGCACCGTTCTATGCAGCAAGCATTGCTAGGAATGGCGTTATCGGAAAGCTTCATGCTTGTGCTCATTTACCAAACCAAAAATCAAGCAGAATCCCATCAGGGACAGTTTTGACCAGAGAGGAATGACTCATTTCAAGTATTTGCAATCTGAATTAAATTTGAAAAGGAGTAGCATGTTTATCCTTAGGTCCTACAAAAATAGCAGTTACTGATTCCAAATTTCCCTCTGTTTGATTCTGATACATTTTGTTTTCTATTCTAAGCTCATGCAAGCGGGGCCAAAACCAGCTCTAAGTAATTCAAACATCCCATGCTACCTGCTGGCAGGAGCAGTGGTCCTATGCTCCTAGGGAGGATCTGATAGCTAATTCTATCTCCCAGTTTTGGGAGTACTACAGAAGGTGCACAGATTAATATTGTCTACCTGTCCTGGGCTCTTGCTATGCCCAGGCTTACTCTACCTTTTCTTGGAGTGGGACTCTTGGAAAATCATTGTCCTGCCACTCAATCTTACACACACACAGAGTAAGCAACAGTTCTCATCTTCTATTTCTTGGCCAAATGAAAGCTGTAGTGCATAGTTTGTAGGATCAGTTGTAGTGGGGACAGAACATATGTTGCCTTTCCTCTGAAGAACCATAAAATCACAGAATATCTTGAGTTGGCAGAACCCATCGAGTCCAACTCACTGATCTTCGCAGGACTACCTAAAAGTAAACCATATGACTAAGAGAGTAGTCCAGATGCTCCTTGAACTCTGACAGGCTTGGTGCCACGACCGCTTCCCTAGGGAGCCTCTTCCAATGACAGACTACCCTCTCAGTGAAGAACCTCTTACTAATGTCCAATCTGAACTTCCCCTGATGCAGCTTCGTTCCATTTCCTCATGGTGTGTCTCTGCCACCAGAAAGAGGAGATCAGCACCTCCCCCTCTGCTGCCCACCCTGAAGAAGCTGTTGACTGAGATGGGGTCACCCCTCAGCCTTCTCTTCTCCAAGCTGAACACCCACTCCTCATAAATCTTGCTCTCAAGGCCTTTCACCATCTTGGTCGCCTTCCTCTGGACACACTCTAATAGTCTGATGTCCTGAATGGGTTAGTCCACAGATCCTCCCCCAGTATTAAAACTGGAGTTAGCTGAGGGAGATAGCTCTGGAGGCAGTGCAGGTTTCTGCAAGGTAGAGAGACTGGGAGACATCTCATTTTGTCAGTCAAAATCATTGCTTATTAGCTAACGTGAAGGGAGACAGAACAACAGATTTACTCAGAATCTGTCAGAGCAAGAAAAGAGCCAATTTTTTACAATTGAAAATATTCAATCTTTCCTAAAATGATTGCTAGCACTGCCATTGGAAGCGCATTGTATGTTACAAGATCATGGTGTTTATAGTCAGTCCCTCAACATCTTTATAATTTCACTGCAACTAACAGCCAACAGGACTAAATGAGATATGAGCAAGGCCATAATAGTACGTTCATTAATAGAATAGGAGTCTACTTGGGAAGTGTAAAACATCTGAGATTTCTCAATTGTCTTTAAAATTTGGAACATAGTGTGTTATTTTTGTTGACATTTGTTGTGCTTTTAGTGAACAAATAGGCTGGAAGGATACTAACAGGAAATTCTGTTCACAAGATAAGCAGCTGTTAGCCCCCAAAGCTTCAGAAGTTCATGAGGGCCAAAAAAAAAAGTCTTTCTGTGTCTGATTTAATGAATAGTCAGCATTCCACATCAGCCAAAGGAAATGCTTTAGGGGCAGTTTTTACAGATGCAATCAAATCTTGTGTTTGTGTGAAGAAGGACAGAGCTTGCCATTTGTTTGTGAAATAACAGTTTCAAAGGTTATGCGTTCACCACAAAAATCTTGAACTGTTGTCATTCCAAAATGCTTGAGAACTAACCTATTTTGTAACTTACTGTTTAATTTCTGGAAAGAGACTTGGTCCAGAACATGTCTATTTCTTTCAGATTGGAAACCCTCGTTATTTTAATGAACACTTCTTGACAAGTGTTCTGGTCTGGCTTATAATCATCTACAAAGCAGCTAGCAGAGAACTGCTGCAATCTTTTGGTCTTCTGTTTGTGGCCCACAGATGCTACAGCTTTCAAGGAAACTCACAGAGGAAAGAATAACAAAAGCATGTCGAAGTAGAGCATATGATCCATTAGTAAGATCACAAAATTAGTATGTCTTTGTCAAATCTCTCAGTGCTGTGCAATGAGATACATCTTCAGCTGATGTAGATGGTATAACCTCATTTATTACTGCTTTGCTAATTTACGTCAGCCGAAGCTGCGGACCTGGTGAGTCACTGGTAATTCTGGGAAAATTCTATGCTTCTTTGGAAATATTTGTCCTTGGAAAAGTAGTGTTGGATTTTTGTATAAAAAGCATGTTCGAGGACTGTCCTTCATAGCAAGCAAGTACTAAACTTAACTTCAGACATTATGATTTCATATGAAAACATGAAAATAAAAATGGAAATTGAACAAGTTACTACGGGTTCTGTGTGATCTATTTGTAGAAGGGTGGTGAAACTTTAGAGCCCTGAATTCCTTCCAATGGAAAAACCAAGCTCTAAGGAGCTTGGCATTTATGAAATCTTAATCCAAAAGGGCCAGAGAAGTAGTAAGCCATCCTCCTTGCAGGGAGGTCGACATAATGACTTCAAACCTTTCACAAGCCCAGTGACAGAAGACATGGTAGGCCTTCAGTCAAGCTGCTTTTTAGTTGTCGTCAACATATAAGAAGATAAATGACAACATTTGTGTTCTGCTAGACGTTGGTAGTCTAACAATGGAGTTTGGCTCCTTTTCTGTATTTTCTCTTCCCAGTGTAGGACAGAATGAAGTTTTACTTGTGGTGGCCAATAAATGTGTATTTAGATGCCTCTATGACCGAAACAATGTAACTGCGTATGGCGTTCTCATCAAGCGTAGGGTGGATTTATTTTCTCAGGAAAATACAATGGCCTTAACTGTAATTGTATACCAGCATTAGGTCATTCAATTTCAGAGTAATGAAGTATAGTAGGAAACAGCCTAGACAAGACAGAATATGTACAAAATGCAGCGCTACTTGCTTGCACAAACACTATCATTGATAAGCTGAGAATCTCCTCAAGTGTTACGGCATGATGGAGCAGAGGACCACACAGCTGCTCTGACTGTGTTACATGTATGGACCAGGGTTCTTTTTGCATTCAAGTTTCTTCTGACGCATGGCAATTCCAAACTGACAGGCACTTGAGTATTCACCTGCCTTGGACCAGAACAGATCCAGTAGGTCTAACCATTTCCCTTGATTTCCCTATCACTAACACGCCCTCAGAAGGTGCAGGCGTAACTGGTGTTGGAAATAACACTGTGAAAGGGGAATAAACAATTTTTCAGGAACATTCTGGTCTCAACATGACAAATGATGCTTTTTTTCTCTGTATCTGATAGCATGTTGTTTTCTTAGTAATTCTTAAAGTGCATAGAAGTAGTAATGATTTGTGATATTTATATATATTAATTCCTGTCTTCATATTTGAAAATATATTTTCTCTGGAAAAAGTTGAATAGTTTTATTTTCTTCTTCTTCTTCTGTTTTTTTTTGGTTTTAGGGTTTTTTTCCATAACAAACTCTTTTCAAAATAGAAATAGATGTTTCAGTTTTGGCTGAGCTTGAAAGCAACATTCTGTTGCAAGACAAAGCATTCTTTGAATTTTGTTATGTTTATGTGTGTGTGCATTTCATTAATGTGTATTTGTATAGAAAAGCTTATATAAAATTTCACTAATTAAAAGTCACTGCAATGGTTCAGAAATATATTTAAATGTCTAGTCTACAGGAAACTTGAATTTCCCCTGGATCACATTCTAAATTAACTGTCTATATTTTTGAATGGTACTCTTCAAAACTGAACTGCTGCATAAGGTCATACCTCACTGAGCTTGGACAGAAATTCCATCTTTTTTTCATCCCTTTTTTCCTGACCTGGGCATTTGTGCTGCTTTCACCACTTTCTTCAGAGGCAGTACTTGGATAAACTGAAGTTCCTGCCTCCCGTTGCTAAAAGCAGCCCTCTGGATTTAGCTGAATGCTAGCACATGGTACATTTTTCCAGCAGTTTCACTGGATTAAGTTAGTAGGCTCTTGTGCTTTTATTTATAACACCGTTTTCATTTGCATCTAAACGTAAAAAGCGCTGAGGGTTTTTGCTTGTATTAGCAGAAAGGATAAACTTCCCAAAGGCTGCTGTGGAAGTGGTAAGATTCCCATTTTGTTCAATGGGAAAATCCTGTCTCTGGAACCCAAACACAAAACTGAGCATATCACACTTAGCTGAGCTACTGTCTCAGGCTGCCTGCCAGTACTGTTTAAGAAAATGCTCAAGTTCAGCTTTCCAAGCTGTCCTTCACATCACACAGACAGCTGCCAAGGAGCTTTTTTAAGCAACAGCAAGTCTGAGATTTCCTGAGACGGAAGGGGAAGGCAGCTGGTTTTAGTTATCAGAGATCATTTACATATCACCAGGTATCCCTTGCTAGGCGTGGAGAGACTGACCACCACAGAAACAGAGGGCAGTAGCTTTTATGGAGACACATTAGTGCTTGCTTTGCTGTCAATATGCATATTTATGTGTTCATGTCATCTTCTTTCTTCACACAAGGAATCCAGAATATTTGTGAAGTAGCACGCTTCAGCCTACGCTGAAACACAGACAAGGCAGCTCTCCCTCCACCCCACCCCCCCACCCCCCTTAGCTATTTTTTCTCAAAAATCAGTTGGGTATTTTGTAGGGTAAATTTGCACTTCAGTATGGCATCAGCCATGTCACCACTCCATGGATTGTCACTGACCTAACCCATACCATGCAACATCCTCAGCTCTCCTTTCTCAGCAGATCTTGGCATATACAGTTGCTCCAGCTCATGAATCATACAAACTTTCTGCATCTGCTCATGAAGTCAACCACCTCAAAAGATTTCATTTTCCCCTTCCCTTCTCCTAAGTGATTGGTTACACACAAGCAAAATACTGTCTGATGTTTTGATGTTTGCAGGCAACTTCCCCTTACAACTTCGAAAACTCCTTCCCGTGTAACCTATACAAATATGTGGTGTTTGTTCATCTGGAATTGGATTAGGAAAGCAGTTGAAGCTGTGAGGCTCTTTGTGATGTAGTTGGAATTACGTAGTTAGAAATCCAGCTGCTCTCCTGCCTCCCTATCCCTCTTCCCGTTGCTAATAATTCAAATTCCTTTTGGCTTCAATTTTCCACACTCGACCTCAGCCCAAAAGTAATTACGTTGGACGTCTGAGTAAAAACTGTTGAGCTATTTTTGAATGATTCCAGTGTGAAAAAAAACATGGCCATATGCTCTAACCAAATATAAATAAACAGAGGAAAAATTTAAAGCCAGCCTTTTTTTTTTTTCCTTCTGTAGAGGTCACTGAAGAAAGTTTATCAAGTGTTTTCTGCTTGTTGCAGAAGTTTAGAATGGGAAATTTTGATACTCAGTGTAAAGTTGCAGCTCCCCAACCCAGCCTCGTATCCCTTACTTTTCCCTTGTTCTACGGCAGGGCTCTGAACTTTTACCTGCAAGTGTATGTGGGCACACACATAAAGGGCATCATTCAATCTTTGCTGTCTGTGCTGACAGCAGCAGAATTTTGGTTTCCTCTCTGCTTGATGGAAGTTTACCACTGCGTTAAAAAGGGAAACCAAAGCAACATGCTGTTTTCTGTTCCAAGTGAACTTTGTTCATACAAACAAAGTGTCTGAAGGGAAGACAGAGCAAGGACACTACCTGGCAAGGCCTTCCTTTCAAGGCCAATCTAAAGCTGTACCCGTGGAGATCCAGAGGAGATGCTTGATGACTAAAGAAAGGCAAAAGTCATATACATCTTCAGAAAAAGGCCAAAAGGTCAACCTGAAGAACTACAGGCTAAATGGTCTTTGATGGTCCCTGAGGAGATAATTAAGGGTGGATTTACCAAGCATAAACTATGCCTGACCCACCTGATTGCCTCCTGTGATCAGGATCTCAGTTTCTGGATGAGGGCAGTGCACTGCATGTCATTTATCTTGACTTCAGCAAGGCTTTCAACACAGCTGTACACAATATTCTTGTATATAAGTTAGGATGTTACAGTTTGGATGGATGGATGGATGGATGGATGGATGGATGGATGGATGGATGGATGGATGGAGAGATGGACAACCACCCATCTAAAAACTGATTCATTAGGCTCATAAGGGTAGGGGTTTATGGGTCATACTTTTTCTGTAAGCCAGTAAAAAGTGGAGTACTGTGAGGCTTTTCCTGCAACCTGTCCTTCTTAACATCTTTATCAATGGCCTGACTGCACTTTCATCTAGTTTTTAAATGACACCAAATTGGGGGAAAATTGTTGATATACTCAAGGTCAGGGCTGCCATCCATAGGCACTTAGACAGGCTGGAGGAACGAGCCAGCAGAAACCAGTTGGAATTCATCAAGGACAAACACCAAGTGCTGCCCGTGAGCCGGAAGCTCTGGTGCAAGGACACAGGCTGGTGCGTGCCTGGCTGGGGGCAGCTCTGCAGGAGCTGGGCCTTGGGGGCCTTGGCAGGCACAAGCTGGGCATGAACCAGCCGTGTGCCCTGGCTGCAGGGACGGCCAACAGCTTCCTGGGAGGTATTCACAGGGGCACAGCCAGGAAATCAAGGGAAGGGTTTATCCTTCTCTACTCAGTATGTTTTAGACCACATCTCAAATACTGCATCCAGTTTTGGCTTCCCAATACAAGAATGGCATTAACAAACTGGAGCAAGTTCAGTAGAGGGCACCAAGCTGCTCAGGGCCTAGAGCACTTGCCTTGTGGGGGCAACTGAGGGACCAAGGCTTGTTCAGCCTGGAGAAGAGATGACTTTGTGGGGACCTAGCAGTAGCCTGCCCACTGCCTGCAAGGAGGTCATCAAGCAAATGGAGCCAGGCTCTTCACAGCAGAGTGTGGGAGGACACAACACTGGGCATAAGCTGAAACAAGAGAGGTTCAGGCTGGAAAAAGGAAAAAGCACTGGAATAAGGTATAAAATACTGTTTTCACTCTAAGGACAGTCAAACACTGGAACAGGTTTCCCAGAGAGGATGTACAGTCTTTCTCCATCCTTGGAGAGTTTTAAGACCAGACTGGATAAAGCTCTGTACAACTTGATGTCATCTCACAGCTGACCTTGCTTGTAACGGGAGGCTGGAATAGAGACCCCCTGAGGTCCCTCTAGCCTGAATTATCATATGATCCTGTGTTGCATTCAGGAGTAAACACAGCCTGTCCTCCCAGCTCTGCTGGTGCAAATCAGTACTGCAGGCTGAGGGTACTGGTACTTTGGCCAATGTGGTGTCAGGAGGCAGAGGAAGAGACCATGAGAGCACATTCTCTGCAAGGTGGCATGTACCCTCCACCTGCCTGTTCACCTTTCCTTTTAGTCCCTGCTACACTCCCACATGCATGATTTGGAATATTTTTCTATCTTATGTATCAAAAGCATTAAAGAAAATTATTTCATAATCCACCAACAAGCCCTGTTAATTCCGTAAGGGTAAGGGTAGGATCCAGCTACTTTGAACCTGGGGAGTGTTGGTATTTGTTTCAGGAAGAGGAATTTGAGCCAGAACTGCTATTATTTCTAAGACACCTTCTCCCCAAGATCAGAAGGTGACAGCCTGCTTCCGCCCAAAGCAGCTTCAGACAAATTTAGTGATACAAATCTCCCTTTTTTTTCTAGAGTCAGCAGTAACCAAATTAGTCTAAGAAATAATTTGGGACTTCTAGGGTATAAAACACTAAGTATCATAGAACATGAGGGCCACTGTTATTCTTACTTGAAACATGAAGTTTTAATATGTGAGCAAATCATCATTTTCCAGACTGATTCAGGAGCTCACTGAAGTAATTGGGTTTTCCCATCCACTGCCAGCTGGCACTGAATCAGACTTCATGTGCTGTAGTGGAAGTAAGACTGGTAGGTTTGAGTCATATTTCAGTCATGACAATAGATCAGCCTGTATTAGAGAAGCAGTGGATGTGGTTGTAAAGAAGATTAGTTCCCAGGCGTATGAAATGGAATGGGAAATGAGACACTGTAATAATGATGGGTTGTGAGAGAGCAAAAGGAAACCAAAGTTGCTGGACAAGTGAGTGGATGTGGTATCAGAACAAGTCAGACAGTTTATGTTGGAAGATAATGTGGATGAATGGCTGGAAACAGCAATGGAAGATGGAAAAGCTATGACTCAAGGTAGAAGGACAATCTTTTTCAATAACTTGAATACAAAACTGGAGACTAAGTAAGGATTTAGATGGCTAACAAGGAAAAGCAAGCACTTAATTACTTAGGAATGGTGTAGGATCAATGGTTTCATCTTCAAAATGAGGTTTACAAAAAAGTTTCATTTCAATGAGAGGTATATTTGCAAATAGAAGTAAAAATACTTTTGATGTGACACACTTAGCACAAAGGCATCTACAGCATGTAGTAAATCTTGCTACTGTCATACCGTCCAAAATTTTATTGAGTCATAATGGTGGTATGTGATGTAATGATTAGGTGGTGTTAATCTTACCTCCTTTTCCTTAACGCAAGAACATCACAGGACAGTTAATGGAGGGATAAAAGTTTTTCTTCTCTTTGTTCTTCTTTTTGAGTTATCCTGTACTTAAACACAAGACTGTTTTAAGCAAGAAAATTGGAAAAAAAAAATCTGATGGCACCAGCAAGTGAAAAATAGCTTATTTTAAAATTAATTTACCTGGGCATATAGGTCCTCCTCAATACCAGTAGAGTCACGCTGTATCAACAATGAACACTAAGTAGCAAGATACTACAACTGGGAGAACAAAGACCTTACAAGTAAGATTCTATTACTTCAAAGTGTACTGTTGCTAGAACTGCCTGAATACTTTTGAAAATGGAATTTTGACTTGGAAAGTGAGATTTGGGGTTGGAAAGTGAGACCTACATGCGTGATTTGAAATCTGAAAGCCATGGCTAGGAATGAGAAGAGTAAATTCAGTCTGTTTAGTGAATGGAAGTCTACAGAACTTAATCTACAGAATTTATAAGTGTCTCTGACACTTATAAATGAACTCCAGTGTAACAGGACTTGCAAACAAAATTACAGTAAGAGTGATTTGATATATTTTGTTTAGTGTAAGGATTCACACTGGTTATCTTCTGATATTGTTGCTGACCCTGGTTTTGTTACATTTGTTTCAGGTTTATAGCACTCGAATGAGACTGAGCTAGGATAAAAGCTCAACAGAAAATCAGTTTCACCTGAAATCATCAAAAAACAGTCACTAAACTTGTCAATGTGTAATACTTCAGGTACCCAAAGAGGGAACAAAGAGGGAATGAATGCTGCAGGGCTCCTGTCCTTTATTGCTTAGCTTGCTCTAAAGAATTTACTTATCACTCATGTTGAAATGTGTTATTAAAACTAAAATCTTGTGTCCAGGGCATAAAGCTTTGAGACCTTTACCAGTAAGAAAAACAAGAACTAAGCCTAGATTTTTGAAAGAAAAATGGCAAGTATTTTGAAAAAGAAGGAAAGGCCTTGTGAACATTACTGGAAGCCATGACACTCCATTTAGGTTTTGATAAGGCTCTTCTATGCCTTCTTATACAGTGGGTATCGACAGACCTAGTCCATAAGTAGGTATTGTTGATGAACGGATCTCCTGTACAAACATGGTAAGGGGAAGGATGGCAGTTCACCTCATCTGGAGATAGCATCCCCAAAAGGTTAAGTACCCCTTTTTAAATTGCTCATATCCCTTTGCTCCCCCCAGTTTTTCCTACATGGCAAATTTAGTTTTGTCCCTAACACAGATGGCTGAAACAGTCACTATCTTGTTCACCAGAAACTAAAAGAGCACACAGTTCTGACTTAGGTGTATACAGGGGGGTCTTCAGTACACTCTGTGCATGAAAGATTACAGACTGGCATTTTAGCTTTCAGTGACTCTGCTCGGTTGCCTGCAGGTTCTTCAGTTAAGTGATCTGTTGGTGTTTGAAACCCACAGTGAACTGAGTGTATTAGCAAGGTCATTAGGGTTGAGCTCATCTTACTCCTGTGCTCCTCACGTCCTCTTATTCTCATGCCAATTTGTTTCCAGATGCAGAGATAGAAACGCAGAAATGCTCAGCCAGGTAGGTGTGAAGCGATCTCAGGGCAATGTAGGTAAAGGTATTTTACATATGAAAGAGTGCATATCTACATCCTTCATCACACGTTGATTTACTTTGTTTAGTTCCATTAGGCAAACACAGAAATAATGTAAATTTGGCAGCAAATAGGTACATAACTTTGAAGGCCATCAAATGAAAGGACAATTTCATACCGAATAAGTGATTTCCTAGAAAACAGGGTTACTTGTCTAGAAGTGTCCTGGGTGCCAAAAACTCATTTGTAAAAGAAGAATGGCTCTGCAGGAAAACGGAAGGACTGTGCAGGCCATGCACTTCCCTTAAGCTATTACAATGATGGACTCAAACGGCTTGTTAGTTTAAGAGACTTCCAGCAGGAACCTGAGCACACCGTATACTGTTTATGTTTTAAGGAAATATATACTATGTTGATTTACAGCTATCTAGGTTTCTCCTTTAAGCAAAAAACCAGACTCCAGATGAATTCCATGGAAGAAAAAGAAAAAACCCAAACCAAACAAACCCCCACAAAATTCAGCAGAAAGCACTGAGTGGAGTTAGACAACATTATAGTCAGGTAAGTAGCAGCATTCAGTTTCCCAGTTTCACTGTCTGCTTTTCAACTTCACTCCCTATGTGCAAAGCTAAAAATTTTAGAAGGGCAGAGGGTCACCAATACTTCAGATAATTGGTATTTTAAATATGTTAGAAATATCATGAGCACTGGCAGGAAGCCATCAGCTGCAGACAAGGAAGCAAAATTTGTCTTTTCAGATTTATAATGAAAAGTCCATGCATTACACTAAACCCCTGCAAAGAAAGAGCCTTTAGAGAGCAATCCAGTTCCTCAAAGTTTCACATTTTCATCACAATATTCCACTGCCTTGTGTATCTTAAATAGCTGTTTGTACAAGAGAATTCATAACCAACAGGAACAGAATTCATACTGCATGAACTCTGACTTCATACTTCTCAAAATAAACATGAACGTAAATCCCGTCTTTTGAATGGCATTTGCATTGGGGCTTTTGTGTGTGAGAGTGTGTGAACTGTGTTAATCTTGTCATTTCCCCATCTGGCAGCACAAAATTTTGCTTTGGGTTCATAAGCACAAAGGTGATTCTTCATTTTGTCTAATCGTTAAGGGACAATCTTAACTTTAGCCACTGTGTCACAGGGTGCAATGACTAAGCCTCTGAAGCTGAATATGCCACAACAAGATACTTTTCCACAAACAGTTTAAAATTGAAAAGCAACTAAAGCTAAGCCTTTTAGCATGCAGTGCAGCCCAAAGCCTGGTGTGAGGAGGAGGAGCACGCAGAAAGGTCCACACGTAGGACATATCAGCAGGTCTTTTTTAACAAATAAGTTTCTCCTTGTAGGCACTTCTGGATGACTCCTAGGATAGCCTGACTGAAGAAAATAGGAATTCCTGCACCCATTTAGTCTGAAGTGAAAGTTTTGCACACATGAATGAGACTTGTTCCCTCTCCACAAGTCACATCTATTTTGTTTTATTCTGGGGTGATCCCATCAACTTCAGTTGAATGGAGGGGGAGGATTTAGCAGCATGAACTTTTTAAAGTTCAACATAGCTTCTACTAGTCCATTTTTAATTCACTGCTGCTTTCATGAAAATGGTACTTATTAGGTAAACTTTCATTTATCCCATGTAATTAGTTTGAACTAATATTGCTTGGACAGTTCTTAGAAATGTGATACTAGTGTTGGCAGAATTTCCCCTATTGTCTGCATGTTCTCTAAAATGATGCCAAGCCACAGGCTAGGTCATCACTGCTTTTATAGACTCAAGTAAAGCAAACTAGCAATAGTATGCTTCTAGCAATTTTAGAGTTGCTATTTTAAAGTTCCTTTGCTTGGAGCTATCTAGTCTCAGGGGTTACAGAAGGAATCCTAGGCTCTCCAATATAGCATCCCAGCCAAGGATGTACCCTGAATTTTCAGTAATTGAGAATAGCCATAGGATTAGACCATCATTTGATACTGTGTTTGGATAAGACCCTCAATTTAGATGTTATTCATATCAGATGTTTATTTTAAAGTGAAGCATATTTAAGGTTTTAGTAGCTCAAGCCAGATGCCATGTCAGCTTTCCCCATGCTATACATAGCCACCATCTGGCACAACTGCATCAGCGCAAACCCCCAAGGTTACAAACTGCAGCTCTCTGTGGCACCAGTGGAGCTTAGCATGGTTTCAAGCAGGTGCGAATTCAACTCGAGCTGCAGCTAGGTCACTGCAGGTCTAGCACTAGAGCAGATCACAGCTTGCCAGTATCTAATGTGTGACATTGAGCATGCTAGCATCAGCTGAAGATCAGATATTTGTTCTCTGTTTATCTGCATTTATCTAAATTATGGACTGAAGAGCTGTAAATGGGCTATCATCTTATTTAAATGAGACTACTGGGCCCATTTTCTAACATTGATAATGCTGAGTCAGCTTACTCATGAGCAAAGGCTTGCCAGTCAGGTCTCTAGAGGAAGAGCCTGGTGTGTATGAGAACTGCGTTACAAGAAACTTAATAAGGACAATAAACTCCATGTAGATGAAAATATTTTGTGCTGAGCAACTTAATCAGTATTCATTAACTGTGTTCACTCTTCACCTCTCAGAATGATCAAGAGTATATTGGCTGAATCTTTTAGATGAGGTGGTAATACTTGAAATGCTCAGAGTTTCACCTTTTAGGGTAGTCTTTAGACTACTATGTAATACATCCAGCTGCAGCTTTGACATTGATAAGTGTCACCAAATATTTTATGCAACAAATAAAGATTAACTGTAGGTGCAAAATATACAGCAGTCCGCACATGCCTGAACTACTGTTATACTTCTTTGCAGAACCCATGGTGGACTGTCCTCAAAAAAGTGTACATAGCCTATTTCTATTTCACACGTGGCAGCAACTTCCAGCCAGGCCCCACAGAACAATGACTTAATTGGGCTATTAGGCAGACAGCCTGCATGACCATATTTACCACATTTTCTTACTCTGTTTGCAAGGATAACTAATTAGAAGCAGCTCATCCAAACTTATTAGAAAAGAGCTTAACACGACACCTGCTGTGCATGGTTTGTGCGCTGCATACACAAACAGTGCAGAATTGCACAGTGGAGAAAGTCAACATGTGGCTAATGAGTGACCCTGCATTTGCAGAACAACAGAGCTTTTGGCATTTCATATATACTGAGGAAAGTGGAAGTTAACAATTTTGAAATTATGTTTTGTACTAAAAAAAAAAAGCAAACAGTTTACTGTCTGATTTTTAATCTGCTCTTCACTGTAATGTAAAACTGAAACAAAGAAATAAGAGGGAGAACTTTGTGATATCCTTAGCAAAACATTTGTAAGGGGCCATCCTCCTGGCTGTGAGGACAGAAAATGGTGTAACAGTTCTGCAGGGTTATACCAAAGGTACAACCAGCGTAACAGCTAATACCTAGGGAAGAGCGTGGCAGAGCACTCATGTTGTGATACGTTCCCAGAACACTTTCCCATCCCTTAGCAATTTGTGGTTTGTTGGCTTCCAGAGGCAGATGCCACAGGCTCTATATATGCTAACCCTTGCTGGATACTCTTCTGTGAATGCTTGGTTGCTTTTTGAATGCATGTACACTATCAGTATCCACACACCCCTTGAAAATGGATTTCTTGCAACAGTTTAACTTTACATTGAATGAGGAACTACTTCCTTTTCCTTTTATTTGGGACCTCCCTACTTCTGATTTGGCATGATGACCAACTCTTCTTCTCTTGGAAGAACTGTCAAACAGTCATCCCCCCCTCACCATCTCCAGGCCACTCATTATTTTGTAGCACTCAGTCATATTTCTCTCCAGGTACCTCTCTTCTGGAATGAAGAGTCCTGGTCTTAGAAGGGAAGCTCCTCCATACCATGCTGGCTTTCACTAGACCCCTTCTAGGTTTTTTTTCTTCTTTTTGAGTTGACAGAGCAGAACTGCACACCATATTCATGATGAGGATATGCCATGGAAGTAGTCAGTGACATACTGATCTAGTCTGTCTTCTGTATCTTTCCTAATAACTCTTAACACTATCCTTGCTTTCTGATTGCTGTTGAGCTGATGTATCCACACATTAATAACTAAATTCTCATTTGTGAGGTACAATAGTCTGTTCAGAATCCATCAGTTAATATTTAAATTGGGAGTGCATATTTCCATGAACACCACTTAATATTGATCTACAACTGAATTTCATCCATCATTTGCAATTCTAGTCACTCAGTCTGATAAGGGCTACAGGCAATTAATTCTTCCTATCCTGTATAAACTGACATAACTGGAAGACTTCCTCACCTTACTGCTCATGCCCTTCCAAATTTTTTATGACTGTGCTAAACAGCAGAACTCATCACATCAGCTTTATCACATTTCACCATAACATGCTGCTGATGTCATCCCTCTACAGCTAAAATTAACCCTTTTCTCCTACACTAGTATATTAACTATTTAATTATCTATGGAATGATCTTTTGCAAAAGTTGCCTCATTTCCTTAAGAGCTTTCTGGAAATCCAGGAAGACTAAATCAACCACATACTTCACTGCACATTCAGAAAGTTCCAAGAGATTTATGAGACGTGACTTCCTTTACAAAAATCGTTGATCCTCTGAAGTGTGTCATTTGTCTATATGTGCACTAATTCTACTGGTTCTACAAATATAACTCTGTAGCAACAGCCGACTCACTGATAGAGTTTCCTGAATCTCCCCTGGAATTCTTTTTAGTAAAAGCATCGAGGAAGTTTATCCAAATAATTTTAACGTGTTAGGAAAAATCTGCATGCTAGCCAAAATAAACCAAGATATTTATAGGTTTCTTGCTGAAATCTTCTACATATTATATCCAGGAAAACAATACACTAGCATGCAAAGTATTCTCTGTTGTTCTTCATTAATTCTTGATAGTACTATAAGTGGAACTGGAAAATGAAGAAAAAGCTGTTAGAAAGGAGATAAAAAACTCTCAGAGGCCAATACATGGTTCAGGGGAGTCTGTCTTTCTATAGCAATGATTACAGACACATTAGATATGTATGTTCCTCCAGAATCAGTATTTCCTTAAAAAGGTATATCAGCTGGGGCTGATAACTCCTATGTTATCTCATTTCTCATGCTGAGAAAAAAAAAATCATTACTGCTTGAGCACATGGGGATCCTGTGATGCCACTGAGCCAAGGGGGGATGCAAGGCACTATAAAGCCATAATTGACTGATAAAGCAGACATGTTTCATCTTGGTTTACAAATATAATAGTAGAAAACTAAGCCTTGAGGACAGATTGTCAGAGGTCACAAGCTCCCACTACCCTTGATCAGGTGGTATTTCAGATACTTCAGTACCCTGTGAAATGGGCTTTATGAACATTTCAACGTAACAGAAAAATGCTGACCGAACACTGCAAGAGCTTTTCTGGGCACCCTGTTCTGAAAAGAGGATTATTACATGCCCACACTTTTTTTTAAAGCATAGTCACCTGGAGACCCTCCTCTTTACTTAAATAATTCAGTTAGAATATTGGTTGTTGCCACCGACAAACTGGAAATACTGCAACATAAAATGACATCTCAGACTCATCAGTGCAAACCCATAAAGTGTGATTACAATTCGAAGAGAGCTATATGTTTTGAAATTTGCATTCATTGGAATACTGCTGCAAAAAATGAAAGTCAAGTGACCTCAGTGCTGCAGGAGCAGTTGATCAGTGGAGCATGACTACCTAAACCATGATGTGTAACTAATGCATAGCTAATTCTCACCTTTCAGTAGGATTTTCAGTGGGGAATGGAAGCTTTTATCTTGGCAAGGTCTTCGTTGTACTCCTCTGATATGCTGCAACAATGAATATCTGCAGTTGTTCTTCTGGGAACAAATACGGACAGGGACAAACTGCCAAATGTAGAAAGATTTCCTGGGGATCTAAATATATCACCTCACCAGACAGAGATCTAACCATTACTGTTATCCACTGGTGGCTTAAGCTCCTGACTCTGAAACAAGCCGGTGCATATCCATCTTCTAAACTACAGTGAAAAATGTCAGAAGTAAGAAAAATATTTCTTTCATAGTGGTGATTTTCTAAAACATGATTTAAAATCTTCCTGAAGGATTTGAGAGCAGCTATGGAGTTATCACCAAAGAGAACTAGATGCTACACCATCAGGGTTTACACCACATGTATGCAAGAACTTATCTTACTTTGTGTGCGCCCATAGTTTGACAAATGCTGATAAAGCATCACTTTGGACAAGCAAATGGAAAACGAATCTGACAAATTCTATGAAATAAAAAGACATATCTTCCTGCTCAGTGAGTTCCTGAGCCACAAAATGCTGGAGGCTGGCAGAGCATTTAGAAGATGTGTCATTACATAACGGCCCCACTCTTGTATTCCCCCTATGTCTGCTGTGGGCTACTGGTTTTCCCTTAAGCATGGGAACCAGTCCACCCAGAATACCAAATGAGGGTGGAGAAACACCAAAAGAGAGAAGTAGAGACAGCAAGCTCGGGAAAAAAAACCACAAGTAATCCTACAGGGCATAAGTGGAAAAAGGATGGAGTGGAGGATTAAAGAACCAAAAACGTAAAATAGCCAGAGAAGGTGCTTAGCTGAGATCTCCAACAGTGTCCATTGCTCCATGCAAATGCCTGAGGAACCAGCGCATGCTGCCATGGTGCTCTACTTGGAGACATGGCAGGACCAGGGAACAGAAATTGGATCTGCAGTTGCTGAGGTCTCCTCTTGTCTTGCTGCTTTTTTCCACTGCAGTGGGTGGTCGGCTCAGCTGGGACAAGGAGAACATGGATAAGGATGTCTTAGGACTTGGTGGGCATGAGAAAGAGGAAGGTGTCAAAAAAATGAGGGAGACAAGTGCAGCCAGAACCTCAGGAACAGGGTTTGGAGTCAGAGGAATGACTACGCCTGAGGCACCCAATACACTGTACTGTAGGATTTTCTGTTTGCTGCTACAATGCCTTGAATTGGACAGCACAGCCACACCTGTCACCCTACAGTTGAGTTTTCAACTTAGGTCCCTGATAAGCATTGCTTTGGTTTCAGCTGGGGTGGCTGTTCTTACATTTGCCAGCTAATACTTCCCCTGGCAAAGCCATAAATACCATCGTCTGAGTGCTAATTCTCAAAAATAAGTTAATTCTCAGAAATCTAATCCTATGCAATGCTTCAGAAATCCGCACTCAAGATGGTACCACTGTGCTGTATTGCACATTATGAACCCAGTACGGTGTTCCATAGCTCCAGGTTTTGGCCAAACACAATTTTTCCCGGAACCTCCAGCTGTCTTACGTTCAGCTAGAGATGCATGCACACTACTGCATAGTAATGGCAAAGCTCAAAAAGGGCAAGGAATGATTTTTTCAGAGAAAGTGGGACATGTTTACTTTTGCCTGATGTATTACAGCTCTTTGATCTGCAGAAAAACAAACATCAAACTTCTGTCATATTCTAGCACCCCAAATCACAAGGCCAGTAATGAGAAATTTTTGTTTAATAACCTTGAAAAAAATTGTCCAAGGTAACATTCTGTACTATATAGTACCTTTTCCAGTCCCAGAAGACAGAAGGAAGCTGTTCTGAAAGCACTTGGTTACAGCAAATTAAGAAATGCAGAGGGTATATATTTTCCTGGTGTATAAATTGTGACATATGGGATATTTGTGTTAGCTGTAAAGCTATCTTAATGTTTCTGTGGTTGGGCATCCGGTTAAAATTATTTCTTCTAAAATTCTCCCCATAATGGTACCCCTGTGTCTCTCAGAGATTGTGAAGTTTGCTTTGTTATTATTTGTAGAGCATACCTGGATTTCTTGACAGAAAAAAATTGAAAGAGTAGGTACTATTTAATCCCAATTCTTTGCTATTGAACATGCCTATAATACCAAAAAATTAAAATACTACAGATCTTTCTTTTCCTTATTTGAAAGTGGCAATACTATCATAATATGTTTTTAGAAATAAGACTGCATTCATTTTAGCTTTTTCTGTTTAGCCTTCTTTGTTCTGACAGCATCGTCTCCTGAATTCATCCCATTTTTGGTGAGTATGCATCTGCATTTACATGGCAACACTATCGGAAATGATAAGAAGTTGCATCTTGGGAACTCCACCGTGTATGGATGAGATTTTAGGTCTGCGCTTAGATGCAAATGACAGAATTAACTGCTACCTCAGCACATTGGTGAGAAATGCTTTAGGCTGATGACTAAAGCTCAATCTTAATTTAGGTCACTATATTCTAATTTAACATAGCCTTCCTGATAGGCTGAAAAGAACAGCTAAAATAATATTGCCCCCCCCACATTACCAAAGCTGTCATTTTCAGGAAATGACATAAAATAGAGAGGAATTCAAATTAAAATTGAGTCTGAGTAGCTGCAAACTTTGCAAGTGCTGGGAGTTCAGAATCCAAACTTGGCATCATTTGTTATCTTTGACCCTGAATGTATGAGTTGGGCTAAATGCCTGCATCTGAGAACCACATCAATTTAGAGATCACCTCTCATATTTCTCCTCTCCCTCAATCAAGTGCTCATTCCCTCTGACTTCAAATCTGAATTCTGTACATGTTACTGCAGCTGTGGTGTGCCTCTCACTGGAACGCCTGACCCCTGCGGTCCCTATCCAGGGTGCAGAGTAGCACGTGTGTGAGATGGGAGCTGCTACAGGCATTGGACCATATGATTATTCCCAGCCAGTGGCTCCTATGAGCTCACTTTCCTTCTCTGCATGAATAGAGTGCTTTGTTTGTACTGTAGATTCAAAGACTACATGCAGGCAGTTCCCGTGGTATAGTGGGCTTGCAGAAACTTGGCAGGAGGAGAAGTCAGCGCCAAATACGCTGTATAGCTCCAACCAGCCTGCACCCAGGTCTGCATCCCACAACCATCTACTATTGCAGACCGGGAAGACTAGTGAGATTTTTCTTTCAAAGCGGAGGACTGGGGAAGGGAGCCTGGATCTACCTGTCTGCTCTGTGGGGACCTAATCAGCCGAAAAAAAGCAACTAGAAAAAAGCCCGGTGCCCCAAGACAGCCAGCCTTCTTCCCGCAGGCTCTGCCACCCCGCTGCTCCCCTCTGCCTGCTACGCTGTCCCAGCTTCACATCTAGCTTTTGTCTCCTGGACTCGCCTCCATTTCTCATCGCTAAGAGCAGGGAATTAACATCTCTTTTTCTGGCTGGTCTCTGACACGCGCTGCCGTTGCCAAGAAAGAGCGGCCCTTTTCAAACAGTATTTGGTTTTTGCTCTCTGCAAACACAGCGCCTAATTGATTTTGTAAATGGTGCAGCCTGCTTTTCCAAGGGTTATAGCAAACAGTAAAGTTCACACTTTGCACTAAAACTTAGTGGGGAAAAAAAACATTATTTGTTATTCTCAGGCCCTGAAGAGTTTCCGCACTGTATGGCAAAAGCTGCCTGTGCTGACAGGAGAGCATTGCCAGCTGTATGTGGTGAAAGATGAGGCGTTGTCCCACACCAAGGAGCAGGGAGCACTTCTCTTCCCAAGGACGTACTTGTGCGCTAGTAAGTAGCAGTTTCTGTTGAAAGAAAATATATTACAGAAGTACGTGATTGTAACTGGGAATAGGGACTGTTACTAATCATGCCTAAATGCAAAAACATTGCAAACTGTTTGGTATCAACTGCCACATGTGGGTAGGACAAGACTGTGCAGTGTGAAATCACAGACCCATATTTTAAGGCAGAAGCTGGTGGTTTTTTTTTTAAGCTAACCAAATGTTAATTGCAGTCCCTTGACAGAGGCTTCGGAGATTGACTTTCTAAAGATGGAGAGACTGTCAGTTATTTTTCGCTTCAGAAATTAAAGGCAGGGTACTCATTAGTTCTGAGAAGAGGTTAGATATCCTAACCCAAACCCCTAGTTTATTTCCCACTCCTCAGCTCCAAGTGCAGTTGCATTTCACTGCTGACTTCCACATGGCAGCACAACGATTGCATCCAGATTTGGAGCCTCTGAGAAGAAGTACTTATTACTGGTCTTTACATGAGAAATTGACAGAAAACTTCAGTTGCAGAAAAAGCAGTTCTGTCTTAGGCAGAAAAATCCAAAGTTCATAAGCCCTTGAGAAGGATTAAAGAATCTTTTGCACATATGTTTTGTTCCTTTTTAGCAAGCGCCTTGATGCTTCGGATTGCCAATAGGTATTTCACTTTTTCCTTTGGATTATTTCATTAAGACTGAATGAACGGAGAGGGAGAGCTGGCACCAATCTGCCAGTATTAGAAGGCACTGAAGAAATAATGACAGAAACTGTTTCCTCTTTGATGAAAGCTTTAACATGTGAGTGAAATTAAAGACATGTAGGGCACTAGTGTTTACACTCTTTTCCTTTCTTGCTATCTTTATCCCTATTTGGGAATATTAACTAATGATACATGGAAGTGAAAACAACCTTGGTTTGCAGAAGACCTGTCCTTGCCCCTCATAATATGTGTCTTCTTCTTTATACACTTCTGGTATATTTAAAAAGTATATAGTTATAACAAAGAGGCAAACCTTTGACCAGAAGGCATATAGTGGTGCCGGGTTCACCACCCTTTCCTCTTTGATTTGAATCTATATCCCTTTGTATATTAGTTTGGAGTCAACAGGATACTGCATCGTTACCCTTCCCGAGGGCGGCTTCCTTTATTTTTCTGAAGGAGCCACAATAGCCACAGGTCAGTAAACTGCTGTAACCAGCTCCTAATACTTACCTTTCTTTAATAATAAATTTAATACCACATATGGTGTCTTTTTAACTTTTAGAATTGGTATAGGCAGTGAAATTGCCATCACAATATCTGTGTGAGGTAACAAAAATATTGTTAAGGAAAATTGGATTTGTTAATCTCAGGCTTTTTGTCTAAACTAGCAAGTACCGTGCCCATTTTATGAGCGACAAAAAAAAGGAAATTAACATCTGGCGACACAGGTAAGTTCTTCTTTCGAGCATGGTGAGCATTCAGTTCCTGGCTCTTGGAGCTCCCATCACAAATGCTCCAGCACTGCAGCAGTGATAGATCCCTACTCCCCCGAACTTGTTAAAGGACTTTAGATCTTCACATGTGTGAAAAAGAAATGACATATTATATAGCATTTCCTTAGAATACATGTATAGGGAAATATTTCTTGACAAATATTCTTGATAGGACCATAACTGTATCCTCAAAGTGTAAGGCCAATATAAATTTTTATGAATATAAAGATCAAAATACAGAAATATTTTATTTCATTACTTCATTCTACTCTACTATGTTGTACCAAGGTGACAAAACCTGTTTTATATTGCCTTTTTACTGGGGTGTAATAATTAGTATTCATCTTGTCATTTTTTTAAGTTGATAACTCCATGATAGTCAGTGACAGAAACTAATTAAAATTCCATCAAATTGACTACTGTACGTGTATTCATTGTTTACTTTGAAAAGTAAGAGCTTGACGTAATGCCTGTGACTGAAACTGCACTGGTACCTCTTAAGGGAAATGAGCAGTCACTAGGTCTTCAAGATGGGCAGAAGTCTCTGCTAGTGTAGGGTAGGGGTGTCTGCTGGCAGCAGCTACTGTACAGGGGGGTTTGGCTGGGTGGGCCAGAGCCGATTTGCAGAAATGTTTGTGCTACATCTGCTAAGTTATAAAATTGGGCACACCGCTACTTGTGTTTGAAACAGGGGACAAATAACTCATTTGCTGCACCCAACCAGGGTTCAGACCTGCAGGGTGAGTGAGCCTAGGTCAGTTTATAAAAGCATGGAGGGAGAGCCAAAGCAATGGTTCACCCCTGCCTGACATAGCTGAGCACTGACTGTTCTGTCACAGCTCATACAGCACCTTCACAGAGGATTTTCTTCTTCCATTCCTAAATCCCAGAGGCTGGGAGTAGCACCATCAAGAACTTCCTGCATCCCGCAGCTGCAGGAGGTGAATTGTTGAAGGGTCACTGCTGAGCATGAGTGAAGAGCAGAGTATAACATACAGTTTAGCAAGAGGGATAGTCACTCGAAAGCTTAAGAGGAGAGCTCAGCTCAGGGCTTTACTGCGGTGCCCAGAGGCAGCAGTCTTACTGGCTGCGTATGTGGGGGTTGCTGGGTTTCACTGATGCTCTTTGCCCAGTAAGGCTGTGCTCATGTTCAGGTCTGACCAACTACCCAGCTGGTCTATCTTAGCTTCCCAAGGGGCTGGCTGAGAGCTGGTGATTGAGTGCTCAGCAGGAACCTCTGGAAACCAGGTCTGGTTCCTCTTATTCCTATGAAGCACAGGGTGACAAGATATGTCCTCTTTTTTCTCTGGAGTGTAAGCAAAGAACATTTAATTTAATTCTGGTTGGTTTGTTTGCTTTTTAGTTTATAGTGCTACATCATAATACAAATGAGGAATTTCTTTAAAACATTGAGGGAAGTGATTAAACTGTCAGTGAATTTGACAATATACCTGAATGGTCAGCATGCAAAGCAGAAGAGATGCTAAAATCAGTTATAGATGGCTCTGGTTTACCTTTTCTAACTCTGCTTCTATATACTTATGTTTTGGTCTGACTGTACCAGCATGCACATGAAATGAGTTAGTAGCCACCGTAATGGAAGCTGAGTGGAATACTAAGCACCTGTTTTCATCAGCATTCATCCACACAGCGAGGAGATGAGCATTCTCCTAGAGAATGAAATAAAGTAATAAAGCAGAGCAAATCCCTGAGCACAGCATCATTGGTTGCATAATAAATGATAGCATCATTACAGATCCTTCTTTTCCTCCAGGAGTTAGGACTCCACATGACATTATGGCTATAACAAAACAGATTTTGGATGCAGAAAAAATAATAAAGTGAGATTGAGAAATGGATCTCTTCCCTTTTTGGGAGTGAGCTCCCCACGTGGTTTGCCGCTCCAAGTTGGAAGAGATCCCCCACCCTTTCCCTGCTAATTCAGCTGCTGCAGGGAAGCCCCCAGAATTGTCCTGCAGCCTGTCCCTCCTGTGTGCTGCTCCAGAGCATGGGAGAGCACAGGGCAAGGACCAGAAGGCCCACAAGAACTCCTATGGCATCGGTTCTCCAAGGAATCCTTACCTTGCCAAACCCAGCAATTTTAGTTCCTTTGTACCAGTTCGTCCCTGTTCTGTGGCACAAGGAATGTAACACATTTCTCATGACAAACAAGGCTGGCTTTAAGGGAGGTGAACAGGCTTCACTGACATCAAAGTAGGTGGGACTGAGGTAGGACTCAGTTTGTCTTAATACAGGCTGTGAAAAATGCTATTGGCAATAATTGCTATAACAGAGATAAAAGAATGGATAACTGTTTAGTCTGAGAAAATGCATGAGCTGGGGATTTCCTGGGTCTCCGAGGATATAATTATTGTGAGAAAAATTGCCAAACAACTTGAGTTCAAAGGTAGGAAAGTACAGTAACCTCTGGTTAACAGGATGACTCCTTACTGAGCCTCAGGGCAGGCAGGGCTGCCTCCTTTCATAGATCCCTGGGAGATGTGCTCTTACACACTGGAGTGCTGTGCACAGCACCTGCATTGAGCTAAAGGCAGATGGACCTGCTTACATGGAGTGAAAGGTTTAGGTTGAAATTGAGTTCAAAATTAAAAAAAAAAAGAGTTGAAAACATTCTGCTATTACAACTACATAAATAGGCCTGTCAAATATTGTGTTGGTCCTCACGTTCAGGGTGACTCAGGAGTTGGACCTAAAATTCAGGGAGTGATGGGCAGCATAAGGATTCTGTTTTTCAGCCCCCACTTGATGGTCAGAAAGAAGACTAGAAAAGTGAGTTCTATCTTCACTGGGCATTTCTACATAATGTTTGTCCTATTACCTGGTCTTGCTTGGTGGAATGGGAGACATCTGATTTTTATGTATTTTTCTGGTGGAAGCGAGATCATCCTGCAATGTCTGGTACCTTCGTTAACACATCGGGAATGCATGATCCAGCCATACTGTTCCTCCAAGAGAATAATTCGAGCTTCGTAGGTATGAACAGAGCCAAATGAGGGAAGAATTTTCTCAGTCATGCCCGCATGGCCTATGATTCTCTCTCAGAGAGTCATAGGACAAGTTTATACAAGTATTATTCCTCTAGTTACTTTATCATAAAAGTAAGCTGGGTTTGAGACAGAATTTGACCTCATTGTGCATGGAAACTGGGGAGTTCAAGCAGGTCATAAATTTAATGTTTTGAGTACCTGGTGTAGCTCTGGCAAGGGAAAAAAAGCGACCTATTTTTCAAGATTGTTTTGTGTTGAATAAATCCTAGTGGATTCTGTTTTCTCCCTCACTTCCTTTGGGTAATTGGGCTGGGCAAGGAATAGCCAACATCCCTAAATTGATTGTTAGCATGAAATTTGCAGTAGTAAATGTTGGGAAATGTTTGGATAGATACAGCCCAGAAATTAACAGCTTTAAGGTTATAGTGGGGAAGCCAGGCTTCTAGCATATATTTGTTAATGAACATTAAGGCATAGAACAGGTTCCAAAGCCTTTGATGAAAGGGATGAAAATATTTTACTCTTTGGTTACTGGGTCTCAAACCCTCAGACTTGTGAAAGATATCCTTAGGCAGAATCAGATCAGTGCCATGGCCCCAGGGGCACTACCAGCCATGATTGCCCCTTCCCAGCCTCTCCTGTGGGCACCCCGACCCTGCCCACAGCCCAGGACCCCTTTTCACTCAGCCTGGAGCACCCATACCTGGTTGAAGCTATACTGAAGGAGTGCTGGTCTCCATCCCTGCCTCATGGATGGATCTCAGACACATGCTGCAGCCTTATCTCCAGCCCTGTCTTCACCCCTTTTACCTCCATAGTGGACCCCCTGGATGGACCCTGACCCCGATACATCTCTTGGTGTGCCTGTGGCTGCCGATGGACCCTGATACCAGCCTGATGTATTCAGACTGTGCAGGACAGCACCCGTTGGTAAGGGCACCGAGGAGGACCCCAGCTTCTCCCTCATTGAGCAGCCCCACTCTCACTGCTCCCTCTCTCAGGTCAGGTCTTGAGGTTAAACAGTGCAGGGATGATATAGAAGAGCCCCCCCAGCAATGTAAAATGACAGCAAAAAATGCAAGTGACCCTCACAACACTAAGACCTTTTTTGCTTAACAGGAAATTATCTATGTTTTAAAAGCACTGTGTTGTATTCCTTCATAAACAAATTCCTCTTTTGAAGAATTTTTCATAAGTCTATTATTCTTAGTTATTTATTTCTGTCTGTGGGACTTTCCCAGTAAGTTTATGCACATGCAGTACCAATGTTCTGGAGGTTGTGTATGTCACCCTGACACAAACAAATCATTCTGGATCAAGGTGGGTCTGTTCAACCCATATTTGACACTTCTTAATGACGCTAGACCAACCAAGTAGCTGGGATGATTGAGGTATGCAGTTTGGATGCTTCCTTCCATTTTTTCCTGCCTCTTGAAACTCAGAATTAAAATTCTCAGGTATGACTTCTCAGTAGAAGAAATTATTTCTATCAATTTTCCAGGCAAGGGTGAGGAAGAAAGATTAATAATTCAAATAATTCTGCTGTTTTCAGAGCTTCAGAAGCCAGGTGTCCTGTTTGATATTTTCCAAAAGGTCAAATGCATGTAGTTACTGCCAATGAAAGATTTCATATCTGGGTGTTATGACTGTACTTTTCAGCAAGTGAGCAATAAAAACCTGACAGTTGATACATATTTAGAAAGCTTGATTCAACTTGTCTGGCTCTCCTGGAGATGACTAGTACAGTTGTATCCACTAGTTGTGGTGAAGGGAACTTTTTCTCTGAACTGTGGAACAGCTCAGGGAGAGGAACAGCCTCAGGTTGACCTTTAGAAATGTTTATCATGGACTTCTGCACTGCATCAGCCCATACAACAATAAGAAAATTTCCAATACATTTTCAGAGTAGCTGTAAGGAGAGGTGGATGGGCTTTTCTGGCAGGATGGGGGTTTTTGTTTGGAAAAAATGCTGAAACAGCATAGCCTTGTTTGTTCTGCTTCTTTGTGTCCTACAAAAATATTTACCTCTAGCAAGCCAAAAGACAGCCAACTAGCTAAAAACTGATTCTTCTATGGACATACTGAAGATTAGTTTTTCAAAAATTGCGTAATTTCTTGCAATCTGGAGCTAACGTTTTTTCATAGTGGCAATTTACTGCAGATTGAGCATGCGCAAATTATCTTTAACATGGTATAACTGTGATAGCCCAATGCTGCACCTAGGCATTTAAGCTCTGCTGATAGCCATGAATTTTGGATAATGACGTGGCAGAGCACACAAAACTTCTGCAGCCATTGTTGCAGCTGGGTGTAAAAAACCCCAAATTCTCTGCGTAGCAGAGGCAGCAAAGAAAGTAAATCCAAACTCTAGGGTTGGTATAGCTGTAGATACACCTGAACTGACAAACTGTGGGAATCAAGATCATCAGAAGTTGGTCTGTTTTCTTTATCCAAGTCCAATTAGGCTAGAAATCTTGCAAGATTTGGGTTTCTTGCAAGATTTCCTATAATGTATGATTTTTGGCTCGGGAGGAAATACCATGAGAACAGTCTTTTCATGGACATTTAAGTAGTAAATTTTGGTTGGACCCAGCAGCACAGAACATGATGAGGTGTTTGCCAAAGGGGAATTGGAAAAGATGAAAAACTTGAAACATTTTTAGGCAGAAAAATAGTGATAGGATTTAAGCCTCAGGGAAAATTCAAACTGGTTCCTGTATTATGTAAATAAGTTTCTTTCCCTCTTAAGGTGATGGCAATGTTCCTATTGTCTTTGGTGTGCTTTGAACTGTATCTTTAAGCATTAGTATAGTTCCAGTAGAGTTGTTCATTATGCATACTTTAAGTGAAGATTTTGAGGACAAATATTTTCAGCCTCTGCTTTCCTTCCTTAACATGGATACATCTTGATCTCCACTTGCTTACTTTCTCTAGAGCCATTTTGAGTGTTTGTCCACTTCCTCAGGAGAACAGCCATATCCTTACAGCCATTAACAGACTTTCTTTGGGCTTAGCTGCACCACTCTGCCAGAAAATACCATGGCCCTGTATCTTAGCTTATAATGCTAGTTTTTGAGGGGAACCAATATTTCTGCATAGGGTGGGGATCTATTGGTGTCATGTCACAGCAAAGTTTCCTTGAGCTTGCAACAAGGCCTTTTACAAGCCTTTTACAACTACCTTTTACAATATTATTCTTGGATATTTAAAATCTGCTGCTTTATGGTAAGTGATGGGGGAAAAAGTATTCCTTCCCAGAGCTTACTGCAGATCAACAGTATGGAGTGACTAAACTAGGTCAATAGAAACAATGGTGCATGGAGTTTCAGTCTTTTAGATAGCAATCCATTTGGTTGAGGGATTGGAGAATGCAAAACCGTGCTACTTCAGATTCAGGTCACAAATTACCTTGCAAATAAAATTGTTTCCAAACAAACACTTCTTGTCTCTGTCATACATATATGCCACAGCATCATAATCTGTGAATAATGTCATTAATTATTTTGGCCAAATGACAATAACTGGAATTCAGATTAGCCTGAAATTTATCTTGCAGTAAAAATCTAGGCTGAAAAAAATGTAATTGTAAGCTATATCAATTCACTTTATTTTGAACCATGCTGTTAAGCTGAGGATCAGCATTTGCTTCTGTTGTTATATTATATACACACTCATGCTAAGCTGTGCACCCCTGGATTTGCTTATCCACTAAAGAAAAGACAGTACTTCTAACAGCAAGATGAGACATAGGTCCATCTGCACTATTCAGTATAGAAGAAAAAGCATACAATGTCAATTACAGCAAAACCGAACAAGTGGAAAAGATTTTCCTGGTTTAGAATTCTGTTACAGAGTATCCGCCATGACCAGTTGTTCAGCCCTCTGTAACACTGGGTAGAAGGTAAGTATGCTTTTACAAGGCCAAATAGTTTTCAACTCTTTCTATTAACTACTGATACTGGACAATTTTAGGTTTTAGCTTATTTTAAGAAAATATTTTATGTTTCAAAGGGCCTGGGGGAGGGAGGGCTTATTGATGATCAAAGGACTGGGAAGCTGCCATACAAGGATAGGCTGGGAGAACTGGGTATGTTCAGCCCTGAGAAAAGGAGGCTCAGAGGGGATCTCATCACCATGTACCAGTACTTAAGGGGTCGCTACATAGAAGATGGAGGCTCCCTTTTTACAAGGAGTCACATGGAGAGGACAAGGTGGAATGGACACAAGTTGCTCTTGGAGAGCTTCTGATTGGACACCAGAAGGAAATTTTTCACAGTGAGGACAGTCACCCATTGGAATAATCTCCCCAGGGAAGTGGTTGACTCGGCCACATTGGACACTTTCAGGAGTCGTCTGGACAGGGTGCTGGGCCATCTTGTCTAGACTGTGCTCTTCCTAGAAAGGTTGGACTAGATGATCCCTGAGGTCCCTTCCAACCTGTGATTTTATTTGGCTAGTCTTCACGAGCCTTCCTGTGGTTACCAACATCAGATAAAGGAAGGTGGATGAAACCAAATCATTGCCAACATGACAAGTCACAAGGGATCATCCTGTGTCTTCTGTCATTCTGTCAGCTCAGGTCTACCATGACAGTTCCACTCCACAGCGATAATCGTAATTTAATTTCTCACCTGTTGAAAGTATGTCCTGTTTAGTCCCATGAGAGAATAAGACATAGGTGATTGCACTGTCCCCAGCCAGCTCTGTCCCTATTCGCCCTCTGATTCTTTGACAGATTAAATCAAATTTACCCGAGATGAAAAAGTCTACAATAATTACTGTAAGCTTCATAAAAAAGAGTGACTCAAAAGTTCCTACTTGGATACTTACTACAATTTTTTTTATTTCCTTATAAGATATCAGGAACCCCTTCCAGAAGAAGTACTCAGAGCTGAGAGGACCAGGAGCACACCTGTAGGAAATCAGGCTTCATTAGTACTCATGCTTACAGCACCACTGCTTCCTAAGGTCCTCTGCAACAGGTAGCAGTAGATGCTTCAGATCTTGTTCTCTTCCTTTTCTTAGTCATATATCTCCTTATTCCTGTAAGGCAAGTAAACAAAGAAAGGGTGAATGAAGCCAGAGGGCAATATTGGTTCTTGTTCACTTCTTGAGTAAGGTCAGAGCTAGCAAGGAACAAGCGATACAGCTGAGGGGAGTTTCTCGTGGTGCCAAGGAGAACGACAGTCATCATCCCATTCCCTGTTAAATCTATACTTAATGTGTGAAGAGATCTGGACTTTCAGAAATTTACCATTTACTTCAAAATAAACTGAGAAAAGCAGTGCCTTGTACATTCTTTGAAAATGTAAGATGTTTTCATTCTCTCCAAAACTGCTTTCCTTCACTTTGTAAGAGGTTACTTGATGTGTTAAGTCACATAGTAGCAGAATTCCCAGGGCAGGGGACTCTGCCTTAAACTTTTTTTTTTCCCCACACTATGCAAGATTTCTAATTTCGAGTTTAGCATAATAGCTTCCCTAATGGCTTTGACACAATCCTAACACAAAAATAGCTTTCATCACTATGCAGTCCAATATAAACAGCCCTAGAACACACCTTCCAGACTTTCAGCAGCCACTTGATATCCCCTTTGGATACCTTTTTTGCTCTAGTAGAGTTGCAGAGAATCTACGAATTTATCGTTTACTGGTTTGAATCTTACAATTGTACCTTCAGCTCTGCAAGTTCTCTTAGTCCTACTGCAAAGTGAGGCAACTGCTCTAAGCATTACTTCCCCCAGAACTATGCAATTTTTACCCAGGGTATCCTAGATTTTTCTACAGGCTTTTCCTTTTAGCTCTCTTAAATTAACATACCTTTCATTGATATTATAGTCCCAGACTAAGTGTGGATCCAAGCATTCTTGAACCGAGTGGAAATTCATATCCAAATTTTGGTTCTGAACCAAACCAAAATCTTAGATGACAATCCCATCTCAGGAATAAAGTCAGAATTGGCTAGAGATCAAGCTCACAGGTCGTTAGACTGCTTTGCATAAGCTTTGTATACGTTACACTGTGAAGAGTAAAATTTTCTTTTTTTTCCACCGATTTCCTTTTTCCTGAAGCATTTTTGCAGTGTTGTAGCTCTAATGGCAGTTAATAAAAGAAAAGGGAAATAAATATTGGTGAGAGAATCTGAAGTAAGTTTCATAAACCTTAAATCAAATTGTCATCTGCAGTCATGAACCAATCGATTGCCTTTCTCTTCTGTATGATTCAAGCTGGAACTTACGATTTAAGTTTTCTTTAATTTAACATTCTTTTTGTACAAAGGCTTTAGAAAGACATAAAATTAGCACATAGTAAAATGAAGTGTTGAACTCGTACCATTGAGAAAAAGAGCTGCAACACACCCACATATATTATGTCTTACGCTGAAGACTAAAAATAAGACTAGGCATGCCTATTATTGCTTGTCCATTATTCTTTCCCTGTAAAAAGTGAACACTAAATAGCATTATTTCACGTAGTTACGTTAGAGGATTTGGATGAAGATGTTGGAGTTGTTTCTCTTCTCAGAGGGAAATTATGTTTTAGCACAGAACCAGGTAGAAGTTATCACAGGTAAAAATGGTGATGTCAAATCTGGAAATTAGTTGGAATCTGGAAGAAGAGGACAGTCTTTTAATATGTACATTGTCATGGGTGCTACATCAAAGAATGCTCGTCACCCTTTAGATGATACGTGTGATAGCTCATTAGCAAAATATCTTTCATATTTCAAATGTGATACTGCATATCACATTTGGTCTTAGTTTTGGGGGGAACAACAAACAAGATTTGGACAACCCAAACAGCATGGAGTTCTAGTGGGGAAAACAACCACCTCCAAAACAACAGTTGGACTAATGGCTGAGACAACTAGCTGCTACCCATCTCCCATTATAACACTTGGTGGGAAGGTTGGTTTAAGGTATGTTTAAATTCCAGAATCTGTCACGTTCCCAATTTAACGATCAATGTTTCACCTGCTGAAACATTAAGGACAGTCTTTGGTGCTTTTGCCATATCATTCCCAGCTAGTCAGTCCTGCTGACAGTGACTCCTAGATCTTCTATAATATGAAGCTTACAAACACCAAATGCAAAAAATTCTGCTGCTTTTTCCCCAATATGCAGTAGGTGATGGTGGAAGAATAATCATCAAGATGTTGGCATCTAGATCTGGAGATATGTGAGAGAAGATTTTTTTGACTACCCTAAAATAGGCATTTGTGCAAACCTGATGTTTACAGTGTTGACAACTGATGGCCAGCAGAGACAAGAACTGTCCTTCCCCAAAAACTCCAACTAACAGAGCCTTATATTAACACAGGTCCCAGTCCTATGGTAGAAAGAATGACTTGTCAGCAGCTTTGGAGAACAAAGGAAACTAACGGCAATAGCCTGAGTTTAGGCAGGCTTCATTTCTGCTGATGATCTATTATATTTGGAACTTTTCTGTTAAAGATGGCGATATTTTAACCATGGATGAACATTTATTTGTACTGTGTAGTCGAGCATGCTGCACTCTGAGGAGTTCATATAAGATCAGTATTGTGGACTAGAAGCCAGCCTCCAAGTGTCAGAGTCTAGACGAGTTTTGGTTTTGCAACTATCTGCATGCTTTTGCATTTCTGGGAAGACATAATCCCAGTGTGGCAAGGTCTTAATCCTCAATGCTTGGTTGCATTCTGCCAAAACCACAATGCAAAGGGCTCTTCTGTTTTGATGTGGTAGGTGAAGTTAGTTGAAAGGTGTTAGGCAAAATTGTGAACTGTATATCCAGGTAGGTTCAAATAAGGTGAAGTATACAAAATGTAAGGATTATGCAGTTTTCAACTTTGGTAATAACAAACATTTTGTCTTTGATAATTTCACACAGTACCTGAAAAGCACAAATTACACTTTTTGACCTCATTAGCACAGGCAGCAGGCTGAGCATGGGCTTCAGTTGTTCCTGTGTTATTTCTTCTTTGTACATTGAGTTACATTCATTCTCCCAGGAATGCTTTGTTCATGTGCTTCTGTGACTTTGAAAATTTCTCAATGGAGAAGAGGTCCTGTCCAATCGCACAGGGTTTTTTTGCCTAAATTATGCTATTTTGTGTCACAGAGCAACAAAAATGTTTATGGCCAGAATCTTCTGCACTGAAACATGCACTTCAATAGTATTTGGAGCAAATCAATGAGACAGCTAGCATCATAGGGCAGGCCTTGGGCGTCCTGACAATCAAAAAAAAAAATATTTGAGCTCTGCCAAATACAGAGCTCCAACAGGAACCTCAAATTCCTATGTCCTGGTATGGCAGTCATGGCAGTCACTCTCAAACAGTGCATATCAGCAAAAATTAGTGGAAAGTAATCCTTTCTTCTAATCTTTACAGTATAATACAGGCCGGTTAAGAGGTATCACCTTTAATTTATACGAATTTGGCTGTGGGAAGACTTAGAATCTAAGACATGCAACTGTGTATTTTGTAAGGATTGAGTTGGAATTAGTCTGGGATGTAAATCATAACACTGTCACCCCTGAGTGAACCTGCCTATGTGAACTTCCCCATCAACAAAGACGGTTCAACCACTTGATTTTTCCTTCAGCAAATAGAGAAAGTAATAAAGTAGATCTGGGCTGTGGGAGCTCAGGGAGCCTCAGCTGCATCATTTGTCAGTTCTCATTGCAGAAATTCTCACACAATCATAGAAGCATTGGTTGGGGTGGGCATCTGGATATCATTCAGACCATCCTTCTGTTTAAAACAAGAACTATGGCCATCACTACATCATCCCATCATCAGATCATTACATCTACCACCAGCTATCATTGACTATCACCAACATTAAAGCAATAGCTTTGCCTAGCTGAATATTGATAAGCAGGAAAGTTCACCCAATCTCTACCTAGCTGCTTTCAATGCTGCACTATCCTACTGGTAAAGAAATTCTTCTTGATGTCGCATCTGAATAACCCAAGTCATGACACGTGTCCCCTGCCCCTTGTTATGTTCTCTGCTACTGCCAAGAGAAGTCTGACTTTGTTATCTCTGTAACTTCCCTTCATGTTGTCATAGGCTGCTACTCGATCCCCCTTTATCCTCTCCTTTGCCAGACAAAAGTACAAGTCCCTCAGTTTTCCCTCCTAGCTCATGTGCTCTGTGTCCCTGGCCATCTTGATAGATATTTTATAGATCTTCTCCAGGTTTTAACATGCCTGTTTAAGTACATGTGGGCTCCCAAAAGTGAACACAGTAGACCTGCTGCATCCCATACCCCCAGCAGCAGATTAAGCAAGGAATAACCTCCATTGATCTGCTGGCCATGTACCCCGCTAAGGTAACCCTTAGTGGTTTACTTTGTTCACGATGGTGCGTGTTCAGCTTGGCATCCACTGTAATGCCTAGGCTGTGTTCATTGAGGTTGCTGCTCTGCCAGCCAGCACCCAGCCCATACTGATGCCTGGGGTTATTCTGCCCCCAGTGTACTTCTTCCTACTGAATCCTGTAAGTTTTCTGATGTCCCAGTCCCTGAGTTTCTTAGGTTGCTGCGAACTGAAGTTCTGCCATTTGTCATGTCATCCCCCTAAACTAGCATGGAAACTATGTCCACATGACTTTATTGATTGATTAAAGAGATGTGTTATATCTGAATGCTGAGAGTTGATCCTAAGCTCTCCTCCTGGTTTTCACTGTGAAACATCACTGCTGTCTGGACTGGACCCTAGGTGAACATTGCTGAGAGGAGAAGGTGACCCCTAATACTCACCAGATGGCTTCAACCCACACTGTATTTTTTAGAGGAAGACTTTCCTGTGCTGCTTTCTTACAAGCTGATCCACTTTAGCTACTCAGAAAACAGCTGTGGTAGCTCTTAAGTACTGTTTACTGATTGAAACCATGTAATATTATTAGAAACATTTGTAAGTATTGAAAACATAACAATGCTGCATGATCTAGCATCTTCATGGAACAGCTGGTATGATAGTACCATTCTCTGGGATATGTTTTTCAGCTGTAAATTATGATTAAAAGAGGGGGAAAAATGAGCACAACAGTGGGAACTGTTCCAAAGGCAGTGATAAAGATCTCCTTCCTTGTCTGGATCAGCCCTTTAAGCCCTACACCCTTAATCAGCAGCAAAAGGAAGCAAAAGCTTCCTTCCCAGACTAGACCTGATTTCAACTAAGATGTGAGAGTGTCTTTCACAAAATACTCCCGTCACAATCTGTGTAAGAGCTGCTTTAAACAACAACAAAATAATAAAACAGCTTGGTCTTTTGCTTCCTTCGGTTGTTAGACTAAATAATAAGAGACCAGCACTCTTTCTGATGGTCACTTTCATGAACACAAAGCTGCCCCTGTTTCACTACTGTAAAGCAATTTCAGCAGTGTGTGTTCTGCTTTGCCAGATACAGTTTATCTTATTTAGACAGTGACATTTCTGCAAGTAATCTTCATCCAGAAAGTGAAATCTACTCTTTTTTATAGGAAAAAAAAAGCCTAACTGAAGTTTGCTCATAGATGGTTGTATTCTTCAGAGCTTCTCATCCCTAGGAAGGGAAAGGCAGGGAATTAGGACCATTGTCCTGAAGCAGATTTCATACCATGACATATTAAGAGCATAAATTTCTATCTTACTAGCTCAGGGCAGCGAAGGAACATGGAACAGTCTAAAAAACAGAAGCACATTTATACCTCATTACTGTAAAAGAGCCTCTGGCCTTTCCAAAGGTAACATAGCCCAAAGACAGGGAATCCTAATGGAGGTGGTGACTAGGTCTGAAGAATGATGAATCTGTATGGAAATGGTCTTCATGAAAGGAGTAGAGGAAGACTGACAGGAACTGGGATCAGAGATAGCAGCAAAAGTTAGTCAGCTGCTGAGGCAGAAGAATATACTTTCTGTTTTGAGTGTGTGACTTGGCAGGTTGCTTGAATACCCTCCTTTGAATACACAGAGCAATGGGGAAAACCACAAAATATTTGTATTTAAGTTTTTAAAGGTATGTGAGTGACCTGATCTGAGTGAATTAAGGCAGGGTGTTTCCTGGTAGAGCATCTACATGTCGATATTGAGAGGAACTTTTATTCCAAGGAGAGTTAAGGGTTTGGGTAGTTTCAAAAAGTCCCATTAGCCACTTCTGAGAATTCTTAAGTGGTGACAGTAGTAGGTTTAGGCACCTGAGAAAGTCTTCCACTGTTTCTCCTAAGGAGAAATTTTTTTGGTGTTATACAGCATATTCATTACTCCAAATATAGTGAGTCAGACTGTAGATCTGTCATGGAGGGCTTTGAACTCAGAGCAAAGAGCCATAATTCATTGCAGTTACATTTTGGAAAATTTACTTAGGATTGCATGTGGCCATGCCACTGCAAAGAGTAGGAAATATCGCTAAATCTGGTAAGTCAAACTGACTGTATTGCAATAAATGTTGCTCCCACATTTCTTTTTCTTTTTTTTCCACCAGGCACTCAGCTCAAAACTAGAATCCTGAATCTGCCTTTCACTAAAGGAAAAACATGTTTTCCCTTTGTTTGCCTATCCTTGTTACTTTTATGACCTTTGGCAGTTTCTGAAAATTACCACATGGAAGACAAAAGAGCTATAGTCTCTGATGTATGACTGATGAAGTAGGCATGTAGGCATGCCTATAAGAGTTGGAGAGTGGAGCTGTATCATACTTCAAGTGCTCCTATCTGGGGCACAGTTGAATATTATCTTAAATTAGATTTGCTGCCGAGTACCTCAGTCCAGTCTGTGAAATTCTTTTCCTGTTCAGGTTTGCTAGCTTTGATATTCTTATCTACAGTACTTTCAAATTGAAAAGTCTGCCCAGGGAAGTTCAACCTCTGAAGTTAAATGTGAATTTAAACTAGTATAAATACCCCCTTTTTCTTAGAATAGTAGCAGAGGTCTTCAGTACAGTTATTTCACTCTTGCAAAAATTGGTGAAATTTGTAGATTAGTTTGTACAGTCTGCATTTTTGTTCCTGACAAGTTGTCAGGAATAGAGCTTGCAGCTGATATTCAGGTTAAGTGCTGGTGAAAACACTTTACTTAAATATCAGTTGGAGAGAGCCCAAAGGATATATTTCAACTAAAAAAAGCTGACAGTTTAAAATCCTTACCCAAATAAAACACTTAAATTAAGCATGTTGGTCAGTGTAATATGAAAAAGATTTTAACTTTGCAGCAAAAACTTATTAGCTAGACAGAAAATGTATTCACGTGTCGCATGATGGGAACAAATTCTGTATAACTGAGGTAATGATGTTCATTTTCCCTGCCACGTTGCGTAAGATGCTTTAAGCAGACAGCGCTGTTCAGCCTAGGTAGAGTGCAGACAGAGTACGGGTAACTCCAAGTAAACCTTTCCCATCTATTTGTATTTGTTGCTTGTCCTGCAGTTTTAAGCCAACTCCCAACTGACAGAAATGGAGTGTTTGATAGGTATTAGGAGTTGGTGAGGAAAGAGCAGTGAAATAGTGAGTGAGCAGGACTGTTTTCAGTTGGAGACTAGAAGCTGCAGGGTATACAGGTGGCTGTGGGATATCCTTTGTATCTGGTCATGCAAAGCAAATCAATAGCAGAGAGCTGATAGCAGGGCTCCAAAGGGCAATGGGTTTCGGTGAGGTAGGAACAAGGCTGACAGTGATGTTTACTTACACAAGGGCAGTGTTGTTTCTGTGGGTTTTAATCTAAGTTAGATGCATGAATACAGATGTCACTAGGAAAGAATTTGAAATGTTCAGGTTGCCAGAGGTTGTGAAAGAAATTAATACAGGGTGATAATGTGATTGGTCACATGTTTGTTCTCAAAGTATTTTTTCCCAAGGCAGTGTTAGTCTGGGTTATTCATGCTGCCCAGAGCAGAGGGCGTCTGTGGTTATTCTGACTTTGCAGTGTTCAATGTCATGCAGTGCTCAATTCAGAGCAATAATCATGAATTGTGGGTTTTCTCACCCATGTATCCAATTGCCATTCATTAGCTTTGGGTTTGGGAGGGGGTTTGATGTGAAAATCGAAGCATATACAAGAGAATATATGCCTGCAGGGTGCCACGGTGGTTTGTCCTTGCCTTTTGAAATTTTCAGAAAAAAAATATCAAAATTGCCACTTTCTCCACAGAGCCTAATGCATTGCAAAGACGTCACTGGGTGAAGGCAGAGCTGGGCTGCAGACGTGGCAATGAGGGGGAAGGTTAGCTCCTAGATTTCATTTTTAATGGTTGGATTCCAAGCTAAATTTAGAGGGCCTTCTTTATTACAGACTTTTCTGACACTGGCGAAGGGTTAGCTGACTGTTAGAGACAGCTTGGTATCTAGGGTTTCGTATAAGCTCCTATTTACCAAATGCTTATATTTGCCAAATGCAATTGAGATTGAACTTCCTTTGGGTATTTTCCTAAGAAGAAAAGGGTTTTGAGCACCAGCTTAAATATTGCAGTCTTTCCTATGACCAATACCAGAGGAAAAGACATAGTTTTGTCAATAGAAATAAAGCAAGTTGGAGAAGACTAAGGAGACAAGAATAAAGAAGACAGGATTGGGTAGCCACAGGGATCAGAGTGGAGAGGGAGGACAGCAAAGAAAGGGACAAGGAGTGATGTGGTTGGGGGCAGACAGAAGCAGAAAAGGTCTACAAAAGTTGGGTAAATGAAAGTATAGGCAGTAGGGAGCAACCGGACTCTACTATCCGAAAAGGCTCAGCAAAAGCCACGTGTGTCTCCTCCAGTGATCTGCGTGAACAGAGAAGAGCAGTCTCTTGTGGATATTACTGTTGGCTCAAATGACAGAGGTCTGTGCCATGATTCCAGCTCTGCTGATAGGCACTGCTACGATTGTCTTTTATAAGGTCTGGAAAATGGCATGCAAAACACTGCACATGAAGATTTTAAGTCTGTAAAATCAAGCTCTCTTCAACCGTGCCAGAAATGTTGTTACCTGTACTGTTCTAAGCTGATCATCGGTAACATACATTATCATAGTTTCTAGATAGAGCATAGTATGACATTTTTTTTCCCCTCAATGGCTTCATAGGTTTTACCGAACAAGAATTATGTCACCTTTAGTGACTTTCAGGTTTTTTTCAGTGTATTGAGAAATATTAGTAAAACCTTTTGGAGGCATTGCAAGTATTTTTAGAGGCCTAATGATTTCTTATACCATAAGTCAAATCTGAACCAAATTTGTAAGAAATTTCCTTACTGAATAATATCTTTAATTGAACCACGAGAAGATGTTATCTGTGTAAAATAAATTAGAATTGCTTTGTTTTCCTGTCAGAATTCGGCTTTTAAAAAGGGAAGTCACTCATAAAAAAAATAAATGTATCTCATAAAATGGCTCTTACTACAGGTAATTTGGTATTTTTGAGCTATCATGTTCTGCAGCCATCAGAAGATCTAGAGAGCTTGTAGGGATTTAGTAAAGTACCAGCTTAAAATGAGCTAAAGAATGCTTAATGTCTCAGCTTTCTCACTGATTACTGTGTATTTTTAGTGGCTCCCGATCTTTTAACTAATTAAAACTATGGTTGACATACTCCAAATAACATATGTAACATATTAAAGTTAATAAAGAGGGGATTGTTGATTATAGTTTATCAATGGCACTACTAAATAAATGGCAAAAGGACACTGCTCTTAGTCATATAAATTATACCTTAGCTTGAAGGCTGCTAATATTGCTAACGTAGCCCATTGTTGAATTCTTTCCTACTGTGAAGTTTTTAGTACTTCTGACTTTCATTAGGCCAAAGTCCTGAGTAGGTCTTAATCATGTTACCAATTTTTAAGCAGCTTTGAGACACCAATAGAAATTACTCCTTTAAAACCCAGTAAGTCCTGACCTGTAGTTCTTAACCTATTCTTCCTTGGACACAACCAGTGTTGATTTTAATGGGAGTGCAAACAAGTCCTAAATTCAAATTCAGAATCCTTACAGAGGTAAAAAGCTCAGCCTCGCCCCCCCATCATCACTACCTCAGTAGTACACAACTTCAAAAAGGGGAAATGTGTGAAAATTAGGAATTAGTTAAACTGAACCTAAAGGGAGTAAATCTTTGCAGGCTACAAGGAGGTTACTGAAGGACAGCATACTGAAAGCCCATCAGTACTGTGCACCACCTGTTAAGAAAGGCTTGAATAAGGGTAAAAAGGAAGCAAGCATGTCTAATCAGCACAATAAGTAGGTTATTAGAATAAGAAGGCATCTTTCAAAAAGCTGGAATTGTATCCAAAAGAGGAAAAGACAAAGGACTGTAAACTGTGGCAGATTAGTTGTATAAATGCAATAGTGCATGTCAAAATAGAGCTTGAGGAACAATGAGCAAAAAGGATCAAATGAATATGAAATATTCCTTCAGACATACCAAGAGCAGGAAGCGTATCAGAGAGGCTATAGAGCCAAATGGCATTCATGACATTAAAGGAGCACTGAGAAGGTGAGACCATGCTGAGAAGCCAGATTGATTCTTTACATAAGCTTTCACTGTAGACTGAATTGTAGGTCCATGTTGGATCCTTTTGAAGAGGGAGGATGTTCCTCTGAGAGTATGGCTGACACTGAAGTGGCTAAAGAAGTTGTAGAAACATTGACAATGGAAATACTAAGAGGTGATGGACAGTGTTCCCCCAAGTGCTTTAAGAGAAGTCAAGGACGAAATAGCTGAACTGCCAATGGCAACGTGTAACCTCTCAGTTTAGAACTATTTTGGTACATGAGGACTGGACCAACGGCAAATGTTATGCCAGCCTTTAAAACAGGTTCCAGGGAAACTACACATCTGTAGCGTGAGATTTATATCCACTGACTGAGTAAAACTCTGAGAAATAATTTAATTAGTGCACATGTGAATAAATGTGATCTATGTGGTAAGAGGCAAAATGGCTGGTTGATCACAGAATCACAGAATCACAGGTTGGAAGGGACCTCAGGGATCATCTAGTCCAACCTTTCTAGGAAGAGCACAGTCTAGACAAGACAGCCCAGCACTCTGTCCAGCCAACTCCTGAAAGTGTCCAATGTGGCCGAGTCAACCACTTCCCTGGGGAGATTATTCCAATGGGTGACTGTCCTCACTGTGAAAAATTTCCCTCTAACGTCCAATCGGAATCTCCCCAAAAGCAACTTGTGTCCATTCTCCCTCGTCCTCTCCATGTGACTCCTTGTAAAAAGGGAGTCTCTATCTTCTTTGTAGCTACCCCTTAAGTACTGGTACATGGTGATGAGATCCCCTCTGAGCCTCCTTTTCTCAGGGCTGAACATACCCAGTTCTCCCAGCCTATCCTCATATGGCAGCTTCCCAGTCCTTTGATCTTCTTGGTGGCCCTTCTCTGGACCCCTTCCAGCCTGTCCACATCCTTTTTGTATAGCAGGGACCAGAACTGTACACAGTACTCCAGGTGTGGCCTGACAAGCACTGAGTAGAGCGGGATGATGACTCCTTTCTCTCTGCTGGCGATGCCCTTTTTGATGCAACCCAGTATCCTGTTGGTCTTCTTGTCCGCAGCAGCACACTGTTTGCTCATGTTGAGCTTTCTGTCCACCAGGACCCCCTGGTCCCTTTCCACAGAGCTGCTCTCCAGCCAGGTGGATCCTACTCTGTGCTGCACTCCTGGATTATGTTTTCCCAGGTGCACGATCTTACACTTCTCCTTGTTGAACTTCAGAAGGTTCTTGCTGGCCCACTCTTCCAGCCTATCCAGATCTTCCTGCAGACACTTCCTTCTGGAGTGTCTACTTCCCCACTCAACTTGGTGTCATCAGCAAACTTCATCAGGCTACACTTGATGCCGTTATCCAGATCACTTATAAAGATGTTGAATAACATTGGGCCCAATATCGATCCCTGGGGGACTCCACTAGTGACAGGTTGCCAGTTTGAGAAAGAGGCTATTTACCACCACCCTTTGGGTGCGGCCTGTCAGCCAGTTCCCCACCCACTGCACAGACCACTTGTCTAGGCCATAACGCATTAATTTCTCCAGCAGGAGTCTGTGGGGGACTGTATCAAAGGCCTTGGAGAAGTCCAGGTAGACAATGTCCACCGCCCGCCCCATGTCAACCAGGCAAGTCACTTTGTCATAGAAGGCCACCAGGTTTGTCAAGTACAATCTGCCTTTAGTGAAGCCATGTTGGCTTTTCCCAGTCATGTGCTTCAATTGGCTTGTGATGGCCCCCAGGAGGATTCGTTCCATAACTTTCCCAGGGGCTGAAGTAAGGCTGATGGGTCTATAGTTACCTGGATCCTCCCTTGAGCCCTTCTTGTAGATAGGGGTAACATTTGCCTTCCTGCAGTCCTCTGGGACATCCCCTGTTCTCCATGACTTCTCAAAGATCATGGAGAATGGCCTTGCAACGATGTCAGCCAGCTCTCTCAACACCCTCGGGTGGATGGCGTCAGGGCCCATTGATTTGTGGGGGTCAAGCTCCTGTAGTAATTCATGTACTAACTCTTCCTTCACCAATGGTGGGTCGGTGTTTGGTTCATGATATTTGGTTGATGATAACCAAGCTAGCTTCCTTGAAAAGCTCTTGGGAATCCAAAGAGCCATGGCATAAGACATGTATTGGCTATGAGAAAGGATGCAAGGGATGGAACGAAAATGTCAATTATAGCAATTGAGAGAAGTCACAGAAGTCTTGGGGGGTGGGTCCACGACCAAACCTGTGCTGTTGAAATGACTGGGGAGGGGGAACAGAACAGAGAGAATGAGTGATAAGTGAAATGTTTTGTGGAGGATATGAAGTTGTTCTGATAGTAAGGATTGAAGACACACAGTGAAAAAGTACAGGAGGACTTTCTGAGAATAGTGACTGGGCAATAAAATGTTAGATAAAATTCAAGGCAGGTAAAGATAACGAGGAAAAATCGAATTTTACAAAAAATAACGGGCTCTGTGCTGACCAATGACATTCAGGAGATAAGCCTTTGGATTATGAGTGGCAACTCAATGGAAACTGTCAGTTCAATGTCTATTTAGTAGCAGTTTAAAAAAAGGCAAAATAAAAGTTAGGCGTCATTTAGAAAGGAATGAAGAGCAAAACAATAACATTGTTTTGCATGCATTAATAGTGCATACAGTTCTGCCTCCCTTGTCATAAAAAAAGGTTGACTGAAACTGGAAAAGGCCGAAACAAGATAAACAAGGATAACTGAGTAAATGCCAGAAGAATGACCAGGGTACAACTTGTTAATTTGGAAAAGAAAAGTCTTACAAGGCAATATGAGAGGACTTCAGAATCTCACATTGTGTACCGGTAATGGTAAGGATTGACTGCTCACTGTCCCTTGCAGTATGAGAGAGGCTTCTAGTAGGAACTGGATCCAAAACAAATGAAAGAAGGTGGGTTTTGGCACAGTGGGTGCTAGACTTGTAGAACTCCTTTCCAAAGGATGTTGCGGATACCAAAAGTTTACATGAGTTGAAAAGGATAAGTATTTGGAGGAAAGATCTATTCAGGGTTGCTAAACAGACAAATCATGTTAGGCCTAGACAACACTGATCTGAAAATACGTGGTGGCTAGGAGAATATTTGAGATAGGTAGCATGCCCTATACTTACTCTTCGCTGGCACCTGTTTATTGCCATTGTTGAAGAGAGGTTATGAAGGAGGACACTTGGTCTGCATTGGTGTCTCAGTGAGCAAGCTTCACTGTATGCTTTCCACTGTGATTATTCTAGGAAGATAAAATATATCATTGTGATCAGTTTCACTTGTCTGGAGACTTGAATGGATTATCTGCACTAAAACAAATTTAATCTGTCATTTAGGAAGGATTTTCTTAAAATTAGAGAATCATTCAGACAACATGTTTAATTGTGGAAAAGGCTGCCTAGGGTTTGAAACAGTTAGGTGTGTCTAATAATGCAAAATAGAAATTACACTCATTATTTAACCCTTGCACAATGCTTATTGTTGCCAAACAAATCATCATTCTTTAATCACAGGTGAAATTGGATAAGCTGTCCAGACTGGCAGCAGACAGCTTTATCTGATTCAAGATCTGGTTAAGAACGTAAGGTTAAATATGCTGATTCATACTAGAAGTCCCTCTAATATCTTGCCTATGACAGAGGCCAACAGTGGATGCCTAGGAAAGAATACAATAAGGCATAAGGAATACCTTCCTGAAGTATCCAGGTCTGTCCTCAGCCGGAATGATGTCTATAAATTTGTCCAGGGCTTCCTGAATCCATCTACAATTCTAATATCAACAGCAAAGCTGTAAGTAGTTGCACAGCTTAACTGCATGTTGTGTGAGCACCATATCTTTCTGTTTTGAACACGCCATCTACTAGTGTCTTACTTCTTCATCATCTCTCTTTGAGCCTGAAGAATTCCAGCCCATCACTTCCCATATGGAAACTGCTCCACAAGTTTTCCCTTCTCTACACCTTTTCCAGTTCTCCTGCATATGTTTTGAGATGTAAGAGAGCTATATGAAGTCTTTGAAATGTAGAATTACATTTAGTAGGAATATTTAAAATGTAGGGTTTTATATAGTGGTATGATATCTTCACCTTGTTTTCCATTCCTAATATGTGGTTGGGTTTGCGTTTGCTACTGGATATTGAGCCCCTTGACCTGGTTACTGGGTGGAAACACTGAGTTCAGGTCCTATACTAGTGGGTATATAAAGTTAGCATTGCTCTACACTTATCTGAATTTCATCTGCTCTTTTATCCCCCACTAAACCTCATAACATCTTTCAGTCAGACATTTCTCTTTATTGTCCTCAACAACTTGCCTTATATGACAGTCATCTTGTCTTATCCTTTGTGTGTCCCTTCATAGTGACCTGCAATGAAGGATGTCTCCAAAGACAGAATACATGTATAAAGCCCTTTTTACATTAAAGCTTTATTTAATGTAGTCCTGACTCTGCTGCTAATCCCATGCTTTCACGGTGCGCTGTCAGAGGTATTTCCTCTTTGAACATTATGCTACGAAAAAGTACACATATAATGTAAAACAATACCATTTACTATCGGTTTCATGCTATGCTTTTCTACAGCAGACCAGCAAATGCTCTGAAATACTTTCTCTGTGGGAACTTGAGGGCTATGTTGCTTAAAGTTATTTAGCTTGTGACTGCTGTATTAAGGAAGGAAAAGATTCAATGGAAGTCTGATGTTTCCGACAAAAGTTAAATATTTTTTTTAAAAGCATTGTTGGGCAGATCCCTTCAGGATCACAACACAATTGAAATGAACTGGGTGCTGCTCAGTACTGTGTTTCTCATTGCATGGTAACATGCCATTGTGCATCACAGTGAACTCCGAGAATAAAACAATATAGAACATGCTCGTTATTCCCTTCCAAGAACTTTTATAATAAGTGGCTTTTGATACCATCAGAGGAAAATAAATGCTAGTGCAAAGCAAACCAAATATAGACTCAAACGGAGATTGACAGCTAAGGTTGCATACAGTTAAAATATTGTTGTCTATGGTTGGGACATTAGTCACAGGGTGAGGCATCAAGGCAGCCCAAATTTTTCTAAACCAGCACCGCTACAATCCTCTCATTTGCAACATCAGTATTGCTTAGGTGGTTTCTTGGTAAATCAATGCTGGGGCATGAAACCAATTCAAAACCAACCTGGCAAAAAAGTGAAAAGACTTATTCTTTTTTACTATGAATTGGTTTACTGCCAGATCAAACTGGCACAAGCTAGTACTAGAAGGGGATTGGAAACTTGTGGCTGGAGAAGAAAGGGGCACCCATAGTAGTCAACAGTCTGTAAGATGTACTTTTCTCAACATGTTCTTGAGATATACTGCATGATTGCAGAAGTGTTTTTACTTTGGTACCATTCTTCTTCCTGCAATTAAATTTTAAATGGGCAAAAGAATATTTCTTCTTTTGTCAATAGGTCATAGCACTAAGTGCTACTAAAATCACTTTTCTGATGAAGCCGTTTCTCAAATTTGCACATAAACAGTGGGCAAATACTGTACTTGTCCACCTGTAAAACTTACAGGACTTCATTAGCCTTGATGGATTTTGTGAGCAGTATATAATATCCATTTTAAATGAGAGTAATTACAAGGGGCCTAGCAGTGCCATTTTGATGGTTCTGCATTGCAGAGGTATAATTTGCAAGGAAAGGACAGCAATTGCACTTGTAGGTACTGCACATTCTCAGATCAGCAATGATATGTAAGGGAGAACAGGTCCACCTTGGTTAAAAGTCCAGTTTGACAGTAGCCAGAGCTGTAATACTACACTGTCTGTTTGTTCCATTCTTCCCGTTGTTGAACTTGTTGAATTTGTCATAAATAACTCCAAAGAGCTATTTGGAGGCAGGAAGGAATTTAGATGATTCATGATATGGTCACACTGTTTAGCCTCTATTTTTAGGGCTGTAGAATTTTGCTCGTCTGTACCTACAGCCTCGTCTTAAATCCTGAGATCATAGGCATTGTGTATTGTAAAGCTGAAGGCTTTTTATTAAATCTGCCTGTTTAATAGTTGTATCAGTCAGCATTTAAGTAGCCCAGGAATAAGATTTGTGCATAAGTGCTGTGCTGTGAGAAGTTCTGACAGCAAGCATAGTAGAGGCAGGTTTCTTTCATCAATCCAGGTAGATAAATGTAATTTCTGTAAAGAGTGACAGACTTTACATCATGAAGAAAAACTAAGGAAGTATAGTTTCACAATTAGTCAGGGAAGAGTGAATTGGGATTCCTACTTTTCTTCCACTTCTGCCACTGCTTTATGGTACTGCATTGGATGAATTGCTTGCTTTATAGGGAAGTTATATGTGATAGTGAGACAGTCTCATTTGTTAAGTACTGGAATGTACTTGCTGATGAACAAAACATACTTATGGCAAGCTGCATTTCAAAGACCTGTCTAAAATAAGTTTTCCATATCCAATATATTGAAAATATAAGGAAGAAATTCTTCACTATGATTTCTGACCAGTATCAAGATTTCTTTTAACCTTGATGCAAATAAACTAACCAAGAACAAACACAGAACTCACCTTTTTTTTCACTGGCCTCTACTTTTTTGTCAGACCCCGTTTTTTTCACCCTTAGCATCTTCTTCCAGTGCTTATGACTTCTATGTTATCAGTCTAATTTAGCTTATAAACTCCAATCAGGAACTCTTTTTACCTGATGCCATGTATTAACACTGCTAGCCTGTGCCAAGTTTCCACTATTGGAATACATTGTGTTGCATAATACAACACTAATTTCAATGCCAGTGTTCTGTTATTAGCACAAATACATATGTGCTTTTTCCAAGTTTGCAACAACAGTTTGGGCTTTTTGTTTGTTTGTTTGTTTTTTTAAAAAGTGGTCTTATCTGATTTTTAGTCCTGAAGTACAGGTCTTTTCTATACATTTTCATAATGCAAGATTAAATATGTTTAGGAAGTTTACCTCCAAATCTGAAGTCAGCAGAGTAGAGATTTATTTACACAATACCCAGGACTTTAAAGGATGAGCAAATACTTTCCTATAGTTATGTCTTTGTATGACTTGGTCCTTTTCAACACTCAACTCATATTTGGTCAAGACTTACTTACACTGAAAATAGTAAATCTGGCAAATTGTTGAGTCTTTCCAGTGAAGCCTTTTAGAGGTTAAAGTATGTCCTCACCTGAGGGTGAGGCAACTGTGTTCTTAACCTGTATTTTGTAAAATAGTAAAATCCTTCTGAAGTTCCTGTAAACTGTAATTTGTGCTTGCATTAAGAAGTTAAGGATAAAATTACTCATTAGCGCACTTGTTTTACTAAAACTGACAAGATCTATTTTAAATGCGATATTGCCTGTGACAGTGTTAACAGCAGAATGTACTCCAGCTTTTTTTCTCACCTAGTTATTGGATACAGATCCTAGAAATGATTTACAACTGCTGATAGCATAGGCGAGTTCTCTTTTTGATAGGAAAGTTTACTCAACTGTCATTTATGTTAGAGAATTATTGTGAAGACCATAAACTACTAGCTCCAGATGCTGAGTGTGCACCTGCACCTAGGTCTGTAAAAGTTTATGAGTGTGTTTTGTTCTTTCACTCCTATCCGTGTGGCCTTATTCAAATGTTGAATGATATAAGGAAAATCACAAATCATTAATGCCTTTTGATGGCTCCTTTGTGATAGGTTGTCTATGTTTACAGCCACTTCTGTGAGGACTGTATAATATATGCCTGTCTGAACTAGCTATAAACTAGTTAGCACAGCCTATGAAGTACCACAGATGCTTGGAACTGTACTGGGCATAAAACACATTAATTGCCCCATCGCTTAAATACTTTTTCAAGTGAGATTTCCAACCCAGGTCAGGTCTTGCAATGTACCACTGTTCCTTTTGACCAGGGTAGCTTAGTATTCACAGTGAAGGTATCGTCTTTGATTTTTAAGTTGAGCAATCCCAAGTCTAAAACTGCTTTGTGTGAGATAGAAGTCCACGGCGTATTGAACACGGGGCTAATGCCTTCATCATGAAATGATGTATGGTTTAAGGAGCCCTGAACTAGCTGAGCAGACTGATATATCACACAATGCAGTGAAGCAGTTCTGGGAGCAGTGTAACTCCTCCACAGTAAAGGGAATTAGAGACAACATGAACTCCTTATTACTTTCTGCAAAACTTCATTAAAAACACTTTTTTGTCATGTTCCCCCAATAGTCTTAAATAGTCTTAACATTCATTCCTTGAAGGGTTTTCCAGCCTTCCAGTTGTGTAGCATTCTTTTTAAGAGAGGATTACCAGGCGAGGTTGAACCTCCATTTTTTTGGACAGCTGTGTCTGTCTGGCAGTATTTGCCTTGTTCCTTGTTCATCTGACTACCCTGCCAACAGCTCAGCATCCAGTACAGACTGTTACTGGGCTAGCCTCAAAGTCCAAGTGGCAGCCAGCTCCCGTTCCTGTCATGATTTACAAAGCTGTAGGCAGGTGTGGTGCTGTAGAAATCACGTCATTCCCTGGGAGAAGGAAGTGGGAGAGAGAATGGGGCCTCCTTCACCTCCTGCGTAGAGATAGCTGGGCTTCAGCTTGAACTTTAGTGGGGAAAAGCTCATGTTGCCTGAGACTAGCTCAGGCAGCAATTTTTGGAGCCGGGGCAGAGAGGGGGTGTTAGCAGCAGGGAGCAAGGTATGCCCGATGCAGTGCTTGAGTGGTAATGCCAATCTATCTTGCCCTTGCAGTAACCATGAGGCAGGTGTGAGTAGTCTAAACTTCACCCACCGGCCAGTACTGAAGTTCATTTGTCAGCATGTTGTCCATTCACTTACTGATGCCATCCTGAATTTTCTCACATCTCTCTTCTTGACTTTTTCATATCACCTGAAAAATGTCACTATCTCGGTTTAGTTGTCTTCTCCTCCCCACATACACACTGATACTAACTTTAGGAGACTAAGTGTAGTATCTGAGACTCCTCTGTTACCCTTCCTTCATCATGATGAAAATTTACTTTTCACTAGAATTTCTTTTCTCTTTTAGGTACTTTTAGTCAAAAGCAAGACTTTGACTCTCATTTTACTCAACTTTTCACTCAGCATTCGTAGTATTATGCTGATAAATTAAATGCTGTGGAGCTCACGTAGCTACTGCATGCCTCATTTTTCAGTCACAAAGGTGTTCAGCTGAACAGTGGTGAAAGACGGCTTCCAAAAGAGCCAAAGCTGGGAGAAAATTTTTGATACAGTACAAAATCCTGGTGTGGAAGATGAGGCACAGAGTTAAAAAAATGAGTCTGAATACTTTTTCATAGCTTTTAAGTCACAGAAGAAGGAACTTAAATTACTGGGGAAGTTGCGCACTGAAGTAAATTACCATTTTGACTCTCTGAGGATTTTGTTTTTGTTGTTTTTACTAAACATACGAGCAAATACCAGTTCTTTGATAAGTTTTTCCAAGAAAATTAAAATCCCTGACTTCCATGAAGATTTCTATTTCCTGCTGAACTCATGTTACCAAAAAAGTTAGTTATGGTTAGGCTTGTCTTTACAAGATGACTGAAGGTTTAGTAGTCTTTAAGGAGGAGTACCTGAGACTCTGACACTAGTTGTTCCGCAAAAGACCATTTTCCAGTTTAGGTTCATCACCGGACTATATGAATGTACTTAAAAATCTCTTCTGTAAGGAAAAAAATATGGTTTTCAGTTGCTAAATTTAGAGATTTCTCCCTGGCAGAAATACCAAACCCTTTACAGCATCAAGGAAAACCTAAGTTTATTTTGTGCTCTTCCCTTAGAATATAAGGAAAATGAGCAGAAAGGAAAGGAGGAAAGGAAGTAAAAGAAAGAAAGAAAAGGGAAAGCAGAGAAAGACAAAGGGAAGGAAGGGAGGGAGGGAGGACAGAAGGGAGGGAGAAAGAAAGGGAGAAAGAAAGGGAGGGAGGGAGGGAGGGAGGGAGGGAGGGAGGGAGGGAGGGAGGGAGGGAGGGAGGGAGGGAGGGAGGAAGGAAGGAAGGAAGGAAGGAAGGAAGGAAGGAAGGAAGGAAGGAAGGAAGGAAGGAAGGAAGGAAGGAAGGAAGGAAGGAAGGAAGGAAGGAAGGAAGGAAGGAAGGAAGGAAGGAAGGAAGGAAGGAAGGAAGGAAGGAAGGAAGGAAGGAAGGAAGGAAGGAAGGAAGGAAGGAAGGAAGGAAGGAAGGAAGGAAGGAAGGAAGGAAGGAAGGAAGGAAGGAAGGAAGGAAGGAAGGAAGGAAGGAAGGAAGGAAGGAAGGAAGGAAGGAAGGAAGGAAGGAAGGAAGGAAGGAAGGAAGGAAGGAAGGAAGGAAGGAAGGAAGGAAGGAAGGAAGGAAGGAAGGAAGGAAGGAAGGAAGGAAGGAAGGAAGCCTGGATCATTTGGGGTCTGTGTCTTGTTCTATGCAACCTTCATCCTGAGTGGCCTCTTAAAGAGTGGGCAGGAGTGAATGTCCCAGGCTTTCTCCAAATCTAAATGATCCATAGTGAGACTAACTACTTAGTTGTGTCTACATCAGATAAACAGGCTGTTGAATCTGTACTTGTCTTGATACCATACTGTAGGATCAAAATGTAGAAGAAACAGAGGCTGAACTTGAACAACAGTTAATGCATCAACTAATGTGCCTTTGAGCACGCAAGATAGCCTGCATGATGGGAGTGCTTCAATGGTGAGTATAAGCTCATCGGGAAAGACAAGCAGGGAAGAAGAGGAAGGGTGGTACCCTCAGGACAAAGGAGCAGCTGGGATGTGTGGAGCTTTCCTGTGGGATAGACAAGCATCTGGTGAGGGATCGTGGGTCAGATCCAAATGGAGGCCAGGGAAGGTGAGGAGCATGTTACCAACCACAGGCTAAAGGGTGAGGGAGTGGATATCTTCCTCAAACCCCTTGAGGAAGCCTGGGGAGGGCAGAGCCTGGTGCTCCTGGGGACCATGAACTTCCCTGTCACTTGCTGGAAGGGCAGCACAGCAGGACACACACAGTCCTGGAGATTTCTGGAGGGTCTAGAGGGTGTGGTTGGGTCAGCCCAGGGGGTTGCACTGATGGCTCTGCTGTCCCTGGCAAGGAGGCACCGGCAGGGGAGGTGGTCACCCATGGTAGCATTGGCCATGGTGAGCATGAAAGAGTGGAGATGAAGATCCTGAGAGGAGGGAGGGAGAAGAGTTGCAGAGCACAGATGTGAGGCACCAGGTGAGCAGGCAGCGTCTTTTCCAGGGAGTGAGCAGCTGGGATCATAGAGGAGCAGCTCTGAAGGGTGGTGGAGATGAAGGCAGCTGCCAGGTCTGTACGGACCACATCCTCCAGATGTGAGAATAGCCCATCCCAATACCTGGGAAAACAAGCAGCATATCAGCAGCTCAGCTCAACTAAGCTGGGAACTCATGGGACAGCTCCACTGCAAAATGCCACATACAGGAGGTGGAAGCAGGGCCAGGCTACAAAGGAGTGGTTTAGAAATATTGCCCTGGCATGCAGTGATGGGGTTAGGAAAGCCAAAGCTCGGCTTGAACTGGCAGGGGCATCAAGGGCAAAACAAAGAGCTTCAGACTCTACATGAGCAGTAGGAGGCCGCACAAGGAAATGTGGGCACGCTGCTGAGCAGGGCTGTTGATTTCATCTCAGCAAACACAGAGATTTACAAATTGTTTGTATATCTTGAATTATAAAACCAAATCGTAACCCATTAAATCTCGCTAACATGTTATTGATACATAGATGAGGAAATCCTCTAGAAGGACTATGTACCTGTACAGTTATGTGCTGGCATATGTGACACATGTTTTTATCGTGTGGCTCTTTCCTCACTGGAACTGTAATTCTTAAGGTCATGCAGGCCTTAGTGCTAACATTAGGTTAATCTTTTGATGTTATCAAGGATAGGTGAAGTGACAGGTGCTTTTTAAAGACAACACTAGAAATGAAAGAAAATGTGTTTTCAAATTAAGTACTGCATGCCTTTGTAGCTACAGAAAAAAATTGGAAACATCAGAAAAAATATGAAGAGTAGGACACTAAAAGAAAAAGGAGTCCAAAATGATTATTCAAGTCTTGAAAGATAAGCTCATCACCTGGATTTTGAGGATCAAATAAATATTTTTGATTAATAGCTTCCATTGCCTGATCCAAAGCCGGATTATATCAATGGACAAGCTCTCATTAGTTGTTGTGACATCTGCTGCAGAAAGAAAATTACAAAGCAGAGATATCTTTGCTAAAGCACCTTGAAGAACCGTCCTGTTGAAATGCTTTCTGATTCCCTGTTGGTATTGGGCAAGATGTCATGTTTTTTGGTTATGACTTTAACATAACGAAGTATAAAATATTTGCATGTATTGCAACAAAAAGAACCACTTCTTTCATCATAATTAAATGGAATTAGGAAGTCCTGTGGGATGCAGGGAAGATTTCGTTTCTTTCAAATAAAAGGAAACTGACTCATGGCACCACATCCCAAGCCAAATTCGGATAAGAATTTAGCAGTATTACAGGGAGTACAAGATAAGACCACTGGACCCCCAGTTCTGCACTGTAAACACAGTAATCCTTTCTGAGTTGCTTTAAAAAAAAAAAGGGACAGAGTGCTTTGACACATAGGAAGCTGATGGTGTTAGAAGAAGCTATCAGTGACTTGCTGCAACAATCCTGTGAAGTGATGGAGTTGTGATGTGTCAGAGAATGAGCAAGACAGACTTAATGATCCTCCCATCTCCAGCCAGTGTTGCAGGAGGTTAACATCCCCCATCCTTTGATGGTTTACAGCAGCAATTCTTGTAGCATTGGGTGACTAACCGTACGGAGCAGATCCAGACTCCATGGACATTACGTATATTTCCTTCACCCCCTGCAGCTATTTGCCAGTACACTTTGGTCATGATTTGCATCATCATGGCAAGTCCTGTCTATCATGTTTCCTGAATGAAAACAGTGTCAAAGTTTGACATGTGCACAAAGGGCCGGAAACGAGGCCCCTAATTTTATTTTTGCTACTGATCTGTGGAGAATGTGAGTAGCCTTGTTTTTCCAGCAAGAGACCTAATTTGCAGAACAAGGCTGGAACCTTTTTTCTGACTCACCTGTTTTGTACCTTGTATATCCCATCTTAAGTACTTCCTTTGCCTTCCCTTTTTAAATACCACCTGTTCTAAATAAAAAATAATTCACGATGCTGTGTTTACATTCAAGATCTTTAATAGTGCATGTAGATACTACCATATGTTTTTCTTTCATTTCTAAAAGGAAATTCCTTCAGGGCCCACCTGGGTAACAGCTGAATAGGAAACCTGCAGAGCTGTTACAGTTCCCAAATACGTTGCTTCCTGCCTACAGTTCCGCACAGAAGGCCTCCAAACCTGCAGAGAGACTGTGCCTTTGACCAGTCGCTGTTTGTTCTCTGTCTCCTAGCTTGTCTACTTTAAAAACAGACAAGCAAACAAAACAAAACGAAAACACAACCCTCTGGATAATACAATAAGTATTGGAGAATGTAGGTGAAAGACGATGTTCTTCAGACAGAGACCTCCTTTTCATGGTATTATTGGCGAGGACAGTAGGACCAATCTGAGATCAGCACTCCTGGGCTTTACTGCCTCACAGATCTTCTTCTTGTAGCCACGGGCAGAGTGAGAGCCACATATGAAAGTCTGTACTCAAGGATCATGCAGGGGCAGGCAAAGCAAGCTAGGATTAAGTTAAATGTATGCTCTAAATCTTCCCTGAACTGTTTCTTCTGCAGAAGCAGAAGAGAATTTTTGATGGGCTGGGACCAACTCATGGTAATCTCAGTGCAGGAAACAATTTTAAGTTAACTTTGTTTGCCTAGATTCAGAGGCCTGGGAGCCAGATGAGCTTTTGGTGCAACTCCATATAGCCACAGGGCTAGAACTGGGTGGGAATGTTTTTTCCTATACCACACCAATTTGTGTGTTCAAAACTATTCCAAATCCACAAAGATGGTGAAGGAAGTTGTCCCAGGATAGCTACTGTGCCTGGGTGATCCTCTAGGCCACTCAGGTTAAGTCCTTGTTCTTGTGTCTTCTTTTATATGTGAACATGTCACCCATCCCCACCCCCACCCCCGGCTGACTATTCTTGGAAAAACTAGAAATGGACAGGAAGTTTCAATTTCTCCCTTTGAAGCTTCTCTGTGTTAATCATTAAATATTTTGGCAAGTCCAACTGTGAGGACTGTAACTTGGGAGAGTGAGAAGTAAGGTTATTGCTCCACATAACGTCACAGAAATCGTGAGAAGTGGGCCGTTTCAACAGCAGAGACTGGGAAATCCACTTGGCATTCACCTGCAGGCTGGTGGTTAGGTTGTAGAGTTGAGTCAGACGAAGGAGTAATTGAAAACTGAGCTTAGAACTGAGCCTAGCTTATTGGCTATTGTAAGGTATATAATTTAGATCAGAAGTCCTCCCAAATGAAATTTCCATCGCTATTAACACATTCCCACAACCTGTTCTTATTCATTGATATCTTCTGTGGTTTGGTTGGAGAATTCCCAGTCATCTGTACTGGACGTTAATTATGGTGCAGTATAAATATAGCCAAAGACTCGTAGGACCAGCTGAAATTAATGAGCTGGAGAAAAGGAGGTGTGCTAGTCATGGACCTGCTGACAGGGGGAGGAACTAGCAGAGGACTGTACTGGTGGTTTTGCGTCTTCTACAGAATCATTTTCCTGTAAGGTATTCCCTAGCAGGCCTGTATCTGACCACCACCTTCCATAGTCTGTTTCCTCTGTTTTAATTATATAAAAGGACCCTTCAAATTAAGAGCAGACTATATTTCCACAAAATACAAACCTGAAGTTAATTGAACCTACCTCCTAATTTTAACAGAGGTTTGATCAGGGTACAGGAAAAAATATATTATTCTTTGCCTGTTGGTGACCTAAGGGAATCAGTCATTCTGCTAGCCCAGCAGACTCATTCCAGGCAAACCTCGACAAAGGAAAACAACTTGAATGTTCCTGACAAGCTGTTTAAGCCTTGTCACAGACAATATTCAGGTTTGGCTGTGTGGTCACCTACATTGAAAATATGCTGTTTGACAATCAGAACATTTCAAGAGATGCAAATATATCTTCATTCTTTAATTTTGTTGGATCCAGGATAACCTGAAACACTTCATTGCTTTAGGCCTTCATGTAGACCTGCTGTTTACTCTTCAGTGCTTTATGCTTAACTGTACACAGCACAAGGAAATATAGGAAATAGCATAGGATAACATCAAGAGGTAGAAGAATATGATATTATGGAGAGCAGAATATCATAGTATGGAGAGCAACTTAGTTTATATGAAAAGTAATCGTAAGAAGGCTATGTTCAGTTTCATTTCATTTATGACAAAAAAAAAAAATTGTCTAGAAGTCACTGCCAAAGAGAACTGAGAAATAGAGAGAGGTCTTCCAGGGGCAGAAGTCAGAGCCAGTTTAATTGCTAATCTACAAATAAATTATGCAGGACAGGATAATTGATTTTATCAGTAAATATGTTTATTTACCTTATCAGGATAATAATATTTTGTGTAGGTTAGGAAAATTTTACATTGCTGATAACAAAATAAAAGAAGAGATACTTTCCTAGACATAGTTAAGTTGTATTTTGACCTGCTCTTACCTTCAAAACTTATTTGAAAATTAGTCTCTGAATTTGTGAAAGCAAATCTTTCCTAACTTATTGAATGGGTTACCTACCTGTTGGTTTTTTCAATAAACGTTCTCAATTTTAAACACTTTTTATTCACTTAATTACTAAATTTACATGTTCAGTATCACTGTAAATCTCTATTATAATATATCTCTCATGAGGTATTTTGTATTATTGTTTATTTATGCAACATATGCATGTTTGAAAATTTATATTACCTTTTTAAAAAGTGTATGTTGCTAAAAAAGCTTACATTTTGAGATGGATTCCCTGATCCCTTCTGCTTCCCTGGTGATTAACATGATTTTTCTTTTTATTTGTTGTCCATGTGTCCGCTATTTACAAAGCAAATTACTCTTTTTTCTTTTTTTTGTGAATGGTAATATATTGGTGAGTGGTGAATGTATTCCCCTTCACACGGTATCACAATCCAGACACTCTTTCAAGTGTTAGAAGCTATAGCCATCTTACAGGTCTTACTGGAATATTAGTCTCTCACTTCATAATCCTATTAATTAGCTAGTTTCAGCAGGGCAGACTGAATACCTAGTCCCAATAGAATTGTTCTATGACTAAGGCGTGAGTCTGGGAGGTCTGGGTTATGTGTCCCTTTTTGCCAAATTACTCAACCTCTTTGTGTGTCACTTTTTCCTTAAAATGGGAATAACACATGTAGTGTTTAACCGTATTTAATATTAGGAAAAGGCTTTGAGATCCATGCATAAAAGATGCTGTAGAAAATTATAAACATTGGACTTTTCCGTGAGCGGTTTATTTCCAAAAATCCTAAAGAGTTCCAGGTACCTGTGTATCTGAATCAGTTTCAGTATTTTTTATAAACTGAAAATAAAAACCAACCGTAAATGTCCTTGAATTCATCATGTCATCGGCTCTAGCCATGCTTATGCCAAACTTGGTTTTGAATTAAAAGGGTTTTTCTTGGTTTTGAATTAAAAGGGTTTTGAACTAAAAGGGTTTTTATACAGAGATATAGCTAGAGATGGAGAGATAAGTGAACTGATGCTAGACACTGGGAAAAGCATGTAAATTAGCTCAGATGGAGAGCCCCAGGGATGTGGTTATGCTGTTTCCCACAGCTCAGAGTGCATTCTCGCAATGGCAGAGCAGCATGCATGCCAGTATTTGGTGAGCTGCTCACACAGGTGTCGAAGCCGGCTCCCCACTGGGGCTTAAGTCTTGTTGCTTCCTGTAGGGCTTGCAGAAAGAGCGTTGGCTCTTTCAGCCCCTTCCTTCAAGCTATCAAGTTACACTTAACTTAAAATCCCAGCTGATTTTAGGGAGAATTTGTATTGAAGCTGTTCCGTAAAATGCTGAGATGTGTTTAGCCTATGTTAGCTGGGAATATCAGCTTGGCGTCTATGTCATACCACTGAAAACCACCTTATTCTTACAAGCAAAACTCCATTACGTTAGCTGTACAACAATTTAAGTGTTTTATAGTAACATGAAGCATTAATTTAAGTTTGGAGAGTCTTTAAGAAATATAAGAGGTCTGAAAATACCAACAAGTCAATACAACACCAAGGTTAACGAAGACCGCAAAGTGTTGATGAGTTGAATTGCTGACCTGGAGAACAAGCTCAGATCAAGCTGAAGGAGCAGTGGGGACAGGAGCTCCACTATCAAAGCTATTTATCAAAATACATTAATGATACAATGCATAAAATATCTAAAGTATTGCTACAGTTTTATTTCCCCATGGGCCGAATCCTGTTGCTATTTTCACAATAAAGAAATAAAAATGTATTTATCTGAATGGGAATAGTAGGATTACTGCATTCTCATGGGGAAATGAGAAGAATGCAGAAACACAAATGCTGGTTATGCATATGGATGTAAATTTGATGGTGAAGGTAATTCACTTTCCCGTGTTCTTTTCAGCCATTTGATATCTGTTGAATATTGTTCAAGCACTCATAGCCCTGGAAAAATAGAGGTGGAATTATTAATTGTCAGTAAATAATTTCTTATTGTTTCTGAATTGATCTATTTCCAAATAGGTCAAAACCAAAGTTGGTTAGCTAATAGAAATGTAGATTATCTTCCAAAACAACTTCTTTTTTACTAACCTTTTTACTAACATTATGCACTATAAATAATTCAGCCCACTTGCAAGAACATGAAATGAATTTTGACGTCCCAAAAGAAAATTTAAATTTGCTCCTGGCATGAATAAAAAAACAATTACATTAATAGCAAGAAAATCACATTCCCTAATTTAAAGCAGGATCTGGACTTTATTATCCTACACAGCAGATGAGCTGCCTTAACCACTAAACTGTTGGTTCTTTTGGCACACGTCTTCCTCGTTTCCACTGACACTTTATTATGGACTTAAAACATAATTAAATGAGTTACTCTTTTCTCTTTAGTGTATACTTCAGAAAAAAACATTTTGTCCAAATAATTTTTTTTAAAGCTTCTTGCAAGTGCCTAATCCTGTGAACAGAACTATTGAAGTGAATCTCTATTTTAAACCTTTTGGTTACAATATTCCTGGATTTTGCCTTTGTCTCAAATGCGCCGTGTTTTTCACATTGCTGTAGGAGGTCCCCTGCTGCTCACCAGTGCTTGGGAGAACAGCCGGGGGGACAGTAGACACACAACCTCCCCCACCTCATTCTGCTCCTGGACATGGATTGAGTCAGCTGGATTCAATGCTGCATCTCCCTGACCAGACCTCAAAAGTAAAGTAGCTATGCTTTTAGGTGGCTTTGGGCAAAACCTGTTTCCTTGTTTGTTTGTTTTTAATGCCAAGCCTCTAGTACTTGCACATAACAGAATCTACCAGAAGTACTATTTGTCTTCTTGCTGGGGTATTGCCTGCCAGTGGAGGTGATATCTGGTTTCTAGAGGCATCCTGATACCAGATTCCTCCAGGAACTTATACCGTATTTCAAAGTTAGGATCCCTTCAGAGATCCAGTTAGAGCATGAGGATGCCCATGCCAGGTCCAGTCTGGAGTCCACCCCCTACTAGCCTGCCACCCATGGAGCCAGTGGCAGGGGGAAGGCACATGATTTGCTCTCTGTGCCTGGGTCTGTGTCTGGCATGTGGCAATGAGCCATGCACAGCCGTATGCTGGCTATTGCCTGTGTCGAGGTCCACCTGGGGATGGGGCCACATCTTTGACTTGGTGGGAGGGCTCTTTGGCAAGGAGGCCATCCAGGAGCTGCCCAGCAGTCTTTGTAGGGCACCTTCTTCTCCAGGCTCAGTAGGCTCCACATCTGCTTCACTGCAGCTCCCAGCAGGGAGTCCTGCCACAATCTCCAAGATGTTCCTCCAGTTCACCCTCAAATCCCAACATTTCTGTCTTCCTCTTGGTCTGTCCCCTCGCCAACATCCCCCTTGGCCCTTTTCAGCTCAGGCCTGGAAGAGCAGCCAAGCCTGAGGAGCAAGAGCTGTCGCTGGGCATCTGCAACAGCCTCACTCCTGACGCCATGGCGCAGGGGAAGCACCGCCTCTCTGAGTGGTTTCCCTGGCAAAACTTGACAAGACAAGGTGCTTTTTGCCATCCCCTTCCCATCCACGAGCACCTCACACCAGTCCATATCATAATTTTAAAGGAGAAAAAATGGAGGCAGAGTTGAGTCTTCCCTGCCTTACTGGAAAACTTAGAAAGAAACATTGCAAACATGCAGACAACCAACCCAGATTTTCAGTATAGGGTGATGTGTAACACCTGTCCTATTTTGTTAATTAAATGGATGTAATACCTTTGGACTGGACTGATGCTTTCAGTTAATTTTAAACTCCACGCTGAAATTCTTATTTCAAAGAGGCAAGGCTGTATTTGTCCTTCTGTATGAAAGCCTTTGCATCCCGTTGCAATGGGAGATAAAATAAGGAAAAGAGATTTTCAAAAATTCTTCTCAAACTCTTTGATTAATAACCTGATTTTAGTTTTGAGGCCAACATGCTAAACTTTAACATGAGGTCTGTTGCAGCTTACCCCAGAAGAGACGTGAGTGATTATTAATGGATGCCAGTGATCTGCTTGCCTTGTTCTTCAGAGCCTTCAAGCCCCAAATATAAATTTCTGAGAAATTTTCCAGATGTTGCAGTAGTGGCATATCAGTTTGCAAGGCTCTTAGATGACTTCTATGCTTGATTACTTCGTCTTTTCTATTCTGCTTATTACTCTTTCTTTGGTACTTTTGTGCTTTCTATAGCAGATACCCCAGGCTCATTTTTCAAAGGCAAGCCTTTTGCTTGCTTCAACAGTAATAGATTACAGCCTCCTACTGCTTTTTGAGTTAAACACAGATTTCTGCTTTACCACCTTGGTCCACCTGCAACTGAAAAATAGTGAACTTGACACATGTAGAACCCTTCTGTTCACAAATAAATAATAAGGTGGCTGGTTGCTCACCCAGCATGCAGTAAATGCTACAATTTAGACAGCATGAATAAACTTCTTTTCCCTCTGTACCATCTTTACTTTTGTACTTTCATGCGGAAGTATTTATCTTGGATAAATTAGTAGCCAATTGGCTCTTTACTACTTAATATTTCATAAACTCTAGTGCAGGTATTCTTCAATTGCTCTAGAAGCTATTCTTAGCCTGATTACTAGCTCCGCTGGCTAGAGAGAAGAGGAGGGGATTATTATTTATAGTTTTAGTACTGGAGAAAACTCCAGTTCTAGTCTCCTCAGCACAAAATCCTAGTGTAGCTAATCCAGTGGGGGTGGGGAGAACTATCTTACTGCATTTCCAGCTGCAGATTCTCTATAAAATTAAAAAATCAGCAATGGTGTTTGCTATAAACAGCGACTATATAAACAGTGTAACGGTTACTCTTGTTTTGTTGGCTCTACATTTGTCAGAGTTCCAGGGGAATAATTTCTCCCAAAAGGGACTTCATAAAGAAATCTGATTTATCATTGAAAATTTCATATATTGAAAAGCATTTTGTTGTGTGTGGAAAATAAAATTTAAATATAACAAATTTTTTTCAGTTAAGTAAGTGAGTTCTTGTTTGAAAAATAAACCTGATGGCTAAGAAACCTTGAGAGACAGAGCTTGGCAGCGGTCAGGATTGGACTTCTAGCAATAAAGCTGCTTTTTAGATGTATTGAGGAGTTGGATAAACTCATGTCAAAATCCTAGAAGTATCATTTTTACATAAGATGGACTGCTCATGGGTTTCTGTGCTCCCTTTCCCTCAGTTTTTCCTGTCTTACAAGTGAGAATTGAATACACAGGAACTATAGGGTTCTTGTAAGAGCTGAAAGATCAGCAAATATCCATGTGGGCTTTACCACTGTTTTTTTGTTATTTTTCCAGCACAGATTGCCTAGATACCTTAAACCTGGTGGTTGCTGGTGCTGCTATAAACATCTGGCAGCAAAGTCTGCTGAAGTAAAGTCGTTACTGTGTGATGACAAAATTAAAGACTGCACAAATGGAGAAAATTAAGGTTGCCTGGGTTACCTTAAGGCATTTCCTGCCCGCTTCGTGCTTCACTCTGCAGACTTGTTGTTTGCTCATTTTGATATGGCATCTGTATGTATGTAACCTTCAAGACTTTAAAACTGCACAAAGAACTACATCCTAAAGTGAAAGGTCTTGCCACAGGTCCTAAAGATAATCCTCCCCCTCTTTCTATCAGGCAACAGTTTCCCAGCTGTTCTCACCACAGATGAGGAGCTGGTGTTGCAGAAAGCGGCTGCACTGGGAGGCTTGGTCTATCAGGAAGATTCAATAAAGGATTAGGGCCTGTCAGTGAAAGAGGTTGCTCTTCTCTGTCTTTCTTTCCTTAGGATGAGTCGAAGGAAAGAGTATCAGCTAAAATTTCAGGTCTTAAATATTTGTCAGGAACATCTTTGCAAACAAGATAATCTTTCCTCTTTTGAGGAACCAACTATGTAAATGGATGCAGCGGCACAGCATTGAAGGCCTAATCCTCCCACACATCTTACTAAGTCCCGTGGGAGTCAAGTATGTCTGGCAGTGTGCCGGAAGACTTCCTTAGTGAGTTGCCCAAGGTCAGGAAGACAGTCATTGGCAAACTCACCTGCAGAGCTCAGATTCTGCACCCCATATCCCACAGGGATACTTCATTCTGGCAATGCGGATTATTGTTAGGGTTAGGCAGTTCAAAAAGCACAGTAGATCTCTCTGATCCTGATAAAAATCCACACATTATGCTCAATTTGACATGTTGCATAAGATATTATGAACAATGTATAACATCAAGCATGGGCATAAACCTCTGCAGTGTCATAGTACCTTATTATAACAGTATTACGAACTGCTCACAATGATCAACTTAACTATTTTTCATTCTAAATGTTTATGACCTGAAGATCATGTTTGTTATTCATATATGTTTTGCACACCTTTGCAATACTTGAAATAGAAGGTGGTATGTGGGAAGAAGGCTGACAGAGACTGAAAATTTTTTCCAACATGCACATTTAAAAATAATACTATGATTTGTGTTTAACACTCTGTCCTGATACAGTGGCCACTCAGAGCGATGTGGCTTTGTCTTGTATATGCCAGTGTACAATGCTTTTTGATACAGTTTCCGCATTTTTTCCCCCAATTTCTTCTCTTGTAGAAATAGAATTAGTATTATATTAAAGATATAAAAATGCAATATAGCACACAACCATCTTAGTAGGAGCTTTATTATTGTACTTTATGATTTGACTTTAGTTGGTTATTTTAACAATAAGTTAGTCTAGGTTTTGTATATGACACAAAAAAACTGAATCTTTAAAAAAATCTGTCAAAAAAACTGAATCTTTAAAAAAACCCACTGTTTTCAGCATTATTGTAAAGGCTCAGAATAAATTGGCCCACGATTCCCACTGACATAAATAGAACTGTTCATGTGCTTAAACACTGAATGTACGTTTACTCTGAAAAATTAAAGAATAAAAATTAATATGGCCTTTCGTATTGATTTATTTTCCTCTGACCAATTCACTCCAGAGGAAATAGTTGAATGAAATTAGGTCATTCTCTTATGCCAGTTTGTGTTCTTTCTCCTAAAAGAATCATCTGCAGATAAGAGGGTGGTGAAAAGGTATAGTGTCAGTACTGGGAAATTATCTGAGCTTTGCTAATCCACCGGACAAAGGTGGTATATCCAACAAACTGTTTAACGGACATTCACAGTCTCAGTAAGTGCTTTCAATGAAAGGTGAAAATTACAAATCAGGCAGATGTGGTTTCCACCTTAAAATGGTGGCCTGCACATTCTTTGAAATGCTTCTCCACATCAGACTTCGAAATGGGGTCTGAGATTGCTTTGTCTGCAGAGACTTTCCCCACTCCACTGTTCAGTTACTGCTAATCACACTGAAACATAGCTAGTGTCATGAGCATTCATTTCACTTTGTGAAATCCTGGGTTTGTGAGCACAGACTTTGATGATGTGCAGTGTCCCTGCACTAATTGCAAGGGAATTTCAAGAGCAATTTTAATTTGCTCCTTGGCTATGATGGTACACAGCTGTCATATTTCTGCACCTGTACAATCTGTTTTTAAGTGCCAAATTCTGCAAGTCCTGGATTTTTGCAGCTCTGGGTTCCGAGGTTTCATTGATAGCTATTAGATTTACTTAACTTTTTCAGTATGGCTTGACCTGCAACAATTTCCAAAAGCTACAGAAATCTTAAATTGTGAGCATTGGGGAAGACAAGGTGAGGCGTAGCTCATCCAGGTGTAAACTATGCAAACCATATCATTTTATTTGTTGACATTTCATTGAAGTGTAGGAGGGCAGTAAGTGATACAGTTGAATCACACTGACAAGACGTGCAGAGGGCGTTGTGCTTTGAAACCATTGCCCTGCCTAGCAGTGGGAGCCCTGGAACCCTGGTGACTCACTGGCATGGGGCTGCGCCTACCAGAGTACTGGCTGGTGACATGTAACTGGTCCTTCCTCCTGGCTTCCAAGTCCCCTGACTCTACAGGAAGAAGTAGTATATTTAATATCTTTTATTTCCCTGATAGAAGCGGAAGGAACAACATGTCTGTAGTTGTCAGACACACGTTATGGAGTCCTGCATGGATGGGCTGGATGAGAATGTCACACCCGAAATGCAGGCAACCTGCCAGACTTACTCGGATATACCCTTGCTGAGAAGAAAAATTCCCGTCTGTACTGTGCCATGCAGTTCAAACTGGGTAGGAAAATGCAACGTGGATCATAAAAAGGGCTAAATTTACGAATGACTTGGCTTACCTTGGCTTGGCTTGGCTTGGCTTGGCTTGCCTTCCCCTTTCTCCCAGGGCTGTGGTAACCAAGGCGGGACAGACTGCCAGCGCCTCCTGGGAATCTGCATCAATGTAAATAAATATCAGGACAGGGGTTAACCATTCCTCCACCCAGGAGGTTAGCACAGACACTTTCACTGACGGATTAAGCCAGTTCACGGGCCTATAAACTTGTGTATATCATGAATTGTCCCACATTTGCTTTTGCTGACTTTTCTGCAGGGGGGAGTTCAAACAGTGCTAATGTAAAGTAGAATAGACAGAAATGATGATGCATGAGCCTTAAAATTGCAGCTGAGCCAGTGAGTATAGTTGCCACTCAAAGTGTGAAGGGATGTGAGGAGTCACAAAAAGGAGAGAATGATGACGCAGGATGAGTTGAGGGAATGGAACCTGGGCAAAGAGGTGTAAATATATCAATATTTCCTCAGACAGAGCTTGTATGTAAAATTGCAAATAAGGTGGAAGTTACAGATCTCTAATTCCATTGGTATTGTAGTTAATCAGGCTCCTCTTCTGTGGTTTATAACATTACCTGAATCTTTTGAGAGAAATGCAACCCTGTAATTCACAGCTGGTTGTAATTCACGTGTAATATAAATCTGTCAAGGGCTTTCAATGATACGGTAAACTATAAGAACACTGTTCAAAATTTAAAATAAAAATCTTGACACTGTTTCTAATTGGACAAGGTGCTGGCATCCATCAATTTTCATAATATATGGGAAAGATGAAAACTTGCATTAAGATGTTACATGCACATGTAAACATACATGTTCATCATACTCCATTGATGGTGAGTATCATTTATTAAGATCATTCTGTGCTAATTAAAAGACTAGGGTTTTTTGGAGACCTGTATCTGTGCATCTCATTGCAGAGATCACGGCATCTCATCTGTGCATCATGAGACTCTGAAGCATCACAAATATATGTATTCCAGCAAACTAGATTATTTATATATAAAAACCATACAGGACATCTGTCATGATAGCTGTCTTCTAGCAATAAGCAAAAGGAGTAAATAACTGATCTGGGAATGGGTCAGTGGGTATTTCATTGTCCCTGAACCAAATCAATAACATTTTTTTTTTGCTGTATCTCTTGTCATCATAGAATCATAGAATGGTTTGGGTTGGAAGGAACCTTAAAGATCATCTAATTCAACCCCCTTGCCATGGGCAGGGACACCTTCCACTTTACCAGGTTACTCAAGGCCCCATCCATCCTGGCCTTGAACACTTCCAGGGATGGGGCATCCACAACTTCTCTGGGCAACCTGTTCCAGTGCCTTGCCACCCTCAGAGTGAAGAATTTCTTCCTAATATCTAATCTAAATCTACCTTCTTTCAGTTTAAATCCATTATCCCTTGTCCTATCAATAGATGCCCTTGTGAAAAGTCCCTCTCCAGCTTTCTTGTAGTCCCCCTTCAGATACTGGAAGGCTGCTATAAAGTCTTCCTGGAGCCTTCTCTTCTCCAGGCTGAATAACCCCAACTGTCTCATCTTCTCTGGAGTCAATGATGTGTTTTATTGACCTTAATAACTACTATAATAAATCCAGTAGAAATGAAAAAAAACTCTGCTCTGTAATGAAAATCTGATAGCTTACCTATCATGCTGTCTTATGTAAAGAGTTATGCTCATTCTGCCCTGTACCCCAGGACACTGCCATTAGATATGTCGCAACGTTATGAACTACCACAGAATTTTATATGAGGTTCATCTTGTAGCTTGTCTATACAGTGGTATTTCTCCCAATCTCAGTTTTGATCTTTAATAAATTGAACCCTGCTTGCTTCTGTCTTTTATTTTTATGACTTTATGACTTAAATGAATTGAACCATCATCAGGGGAAAAAGTATAAGTGAAAGAAAACTAGGTCCACATTGTTCGTCATCACTTTTCTGTTCAAGTAAAATTAGGTGATCATAAGAAGTTGTATTTAGAGACCAATTCCCCCTTTCCCCCTGCATAAGTTTCAGCCCAGGAAGCAGCTCTTCAGTGCATATTTTCCATCACTGAGTAACTAAAGTACCTAAAGCTATTGATTTTGAGAGATCCTTTAAAGCATAGTTCACCTTCATAATTATTTGGACTCCAAGTCATTAGACATAAGTATGGTGGTACCAGTTTCGAGATGTGAATGTTTGAGGGCTGTTTCAGAATTTCCTTATTGGCAGTGTTTTCTTCATTTCACCCTAGTTTAGTAAAAAAAGAGTCTGCTGGATTTGTATAAAGTCTGTACTTGCAGACTTTAATATTCTGATGTTGCTTGACTGTTCATGTCTGCAGACCTCACTCTCATTACCATCCCTCTAGACTGTGATGTTCCTGACAAAGAAATATCAGCTGCTTCACAAGCTTATGTGTACTTGTGTGCTATTATCAGGAATATTCAGTACTGACCCTTCATGGCAGGCTTCCAAACCAATACTGGGTTATATTTAGAAGCTGGATCACACCTTCCTCGTTAAGTGAAAAAAAAAAAAAATAAATACTTTATTTTGAAAGATCTCAATAGCTGAATACTGCCAGCAGTTGAGTCAAGAAACCGTTTGCTGATTTGTATTTCTCCACTGCACAATGTCCAAGTTTCAGTCAGGGTAATTAGACATAGTGTGCCCTTTTTGGCTGCTGTTCTAGCATGGCGAGCATAAAGACCAACTGCAAAAGATGTCATGAAATTACTGTATTGTGAGCACTGATCCTGTTCTGTCAGCATTTCAAATTTTGCTACAGAGCAACATATAGATAAGTCTAAAGCTGAGGTCAAAGCAATTTGACAATAAACTTTTACAAAATGAAGACAATATTCTCTTTGTTGGCCTGTTTCTCAAGATGAGAATGCTTCAGTCTCCATTCTGTTTCCTGCTGGCACTATTTTTTGGAATATCAATTCTGCCTTTGTGAATTTTTTAGGAATAGTGTAAGACTGGAAGAAGAAAACCTCATGAATGGATCTGACGTAGTTCGGACAAAAGATGCTGGGGGAGGACTACAGAGGAAGAAGTGGTCACTGTGAGCGTCCTGATCATGCCATCCATTGTATAGTCTGGGTAATTTAAGGTCGCTCAGGAAACAAAATCTCCCATTCCCCCAAACCAAAAAATAACCCATTCCAAGTAACAATTTTAAAGCAGTACAGACCTCTTAACTACAGAACACTCTTGACATGCATGAACTGGGAAGCCTCATGTCAAATTTTTGCTCTTAGAGACCAAACCACTCCCTTGCTGTGCCATCACAGCATTGCACTTTGCAGTGACACTGCTCTATCACATTTCACCGGTTAGGGAACAGCTCTCAGAGCTCAGATGGGTGCAGAAGAACACCAGAATACCCACAGAACCAGAAGTGTAGCACAAAACCTCCCTCTACAGGGGCTCTCCAAGCTGCAGCACAGAGGATGGGCATGGCTTCACCGGAAGTGAAAGGATCTATGGATTTGCCATGCCCACGAAGCAGTGCACTATGAAGCAGTTGCAGATTAAAGCTTAAGCAGCAGTCTCTTTGCTGAAATTGGAGCTACTTTCCCACTGCATCACTGTTCAGAGCGCAGTCCAACTCTTTGAACATAATTTGTCTCTCAGTTACACAGCTGTAAATCCCAGCACATTTCTAATAAGACTGCAGGAATAACTTCCAATTAGATAAAAATAACATCAGGTGCATTTCATAAACATCGGTATCTACTGTAAACATTTAAACCAGCAAGGATTTGAAAATTAACATTTTAAATTGCTCACACAACACTTCAGGTTTCTGGGTTTTATTGCTACACAGTAGCTAGGTGTTTTAGGGCAAGATTACTGTCACTCAATCCAGTTCAGCGAAGACTCAGGCACAAGCTTGTCTTCATGCAGCTGAAACATCATGCCAAGCCAGATGTGTAGCGTGAAATGCGAGTCTGTGAACCGCTGCCCAGGCGGCCTGCTGTTGCACACCTACAGGACTCCCTGCCTTAGCAAGGCCTCCAGGCAGTTCCAAAAGCCCACTTAAGTGGCAGTATCTTGGAAACTAAAGGTACCTATTAGCAGCAGCAACAAACACATGGAGGTGAATATGCAAGGTATGAGAAGAAAACTCTAGGAGTGCTTGAGCAGGTTCCTAGCTTGTGAGCATCTTGAGGGCATCTTCTCACTGCATGCATAACTAATTTGCTCAACAGAACCCTGCTCAGACTTTTCAAACAATTAACATTTTACATCTAAATATGGAAACTTTTTTTGTTTTTAAAGTTTCTTCAGCTTGGGTCCTTTTAAAATCACTCAGGCTCTTAAGAATGATTAAATGTTGCTACACAGCCATATGTAAAATTAAAAATACATACTTCTTCTTGGGATTAGTTGTGCTTTTAAAGCTGGATCACTGTCTTGCTGAGGTCAGGCCAAGTATTGGGAAAACATAAAATGACAATTCTGACTGAAGTACTCTGAGAAGAAGAACCCTTTATCCTCTTACCATTGGGAAGGTCCATTTCCTACATGCCACGTACTTAGTGCAGCATGAAGGCAGGAGCGGCCTTACAAACGCTACCCCATTTCAGCAGAGCCAGTGACACATAGCAGAGACATTGTAATGACTCTGAGTGCTAGAAGGTCCCAGTAAACATCAAGCATAGTGGTAGAAGAAGGTGACTTTCAGTACAAGGTTTGAATTATTTATCTGCTTTCCCTAAAGGCAGGTGCTTCCCACAGCAGTAATCCAGCCACCTGAGTAATAGGAAGAGTTCAATTTCTAATCAAGCTAAAACACCCCAGTGCAAACAGAGCGCTGAGCCCGAGATGTGCAGCCCTTTCATCTATTACTTCCTGGAACAAAAGAAAAACCACCACAAGTGTGTTAGCATTGTGCAAAGAGAAGTGACAGAAATTTACATCAGAGAGAAAGCAAGCTAGACTGCTGCAAACCAATCACCCCACCTGGCTCCTCAGACCACGGGTGAGGTCTGTCTGTGCCCATGGCTGAAAAATCCCTGCTTACAGGGACAGGGTGAAGTACTGACTTGCAAAGTCAGTCCTTGGCCTGGCTGGGTGTGAAGGGAAGAGTACTCAAAGTCTGCTGACACCCTGATTGCTCCCTGTTAGAAAATCTCACCAGTAGCTGGATAACCTCACGAGATGATAACTTGGTCCCTTTCAGAGAGTTGTACCTTGAACCACTCACTGCCCATGTTTATTGGTGTTGCAATAAATGGCAACTGGGTCTGGAAGGTTCCCTATGTAAAGAAAAGGGAAGAGCTTCCCTGGTTCCAGGATTATTGGCTCAGGATGGGTCCCAAACCACAAGCACTTCAGTCATCGAGTGAGTCAGTATCCTCTGAGGATGCCATTAATAACAGGAAAGGCAAAACACACAACCCTAATTTAGCACACATTTTGTTCTTGACAACACTCAGCTTCATCTTTTGATGTTTTCAATTTTATGTTAGCTTTTTCCCCAAGAAAGGATTCACCTATTCTTCTGAAGGTAAGAGGAAACCTTCTCCCATTAATGCTAGACAAAAGTTGATTCACTAAAAAAGAACCTACAAAGCTGAGCTACTTGTCCCTTTCACCTAGTGAAGTTTATTTAAGTCGGTCAGCAGCAAAGGCTGCTCTGAATTCAACCAGGCATTTTTATTTTTAGTCAGGACAAAATATCCTTCAGATTTGTTGTCACCAAGAAATTTAGACTAGAAAACAGACGGACTCAATGATCCTAAAAGACTTTTCCAACCTAAATGATTCTATGATTCTATGAAAAGACTTTAGAAATAGCCTCTCTCAGCCAAGGCCGAGCCATGCTGCCAAATTACTGTTTAGTAGATGAACAGTGGCTGCAGTGCTTTACCTGTGCCCAGAGCAAGGGCTTGATTTCATGCAGTTTTTACTCTGATAACTGTGACTAGAAGGAATACCACTATTCTGCTCTCCCTCCAGATGTCAGCTGGCCATTCTGCCAGATTTCATTTCACATCATTTCCCTCCATCTAGCTTGATTCTGCTGGGATTTTCACACGAACACGTTGGTCTTTGCTTCCTCTCTGAGTAGGTTTCCACTTGCTTTTGAAGTTTTTAAACTTGGAGGAGAATTTGTGCTAGATGCAGAAGAAGGGACTAGCTGTGTTACAAGGTTTCTAGAAGGATTTGGAATGCTTTTGTGTAAAATTCTCTTGCAAGATTCAGTAGTTTTCTGCTGGAAAAAATTACTGGCTTAATAACTGAAGGGCAAAACCCACGTATACCACACTGTTGTATTCAGACTTCTGCCCACAAACACACACACAAAAAAATCTTCCCAGTTGTGGAATTCTGCAGTAGTTAGGAAAAAAAAAAGGTAAAATAGGGGTCACTAGTCACTGTATTCCACTGTATGTTGTATTCTACCTATTTGCAGCAGCTGGGCAGAAAAGGCATGAGGTTCTGGCAGTGCACTTGCTCGGATGCATCCCCACAGGTGTAACTGTTTCGAGAAAGAATTTGCAGAGATCCAAATGCAACTTATTTCCAAGTTTCCCTTTGAAAAAGTCTGTTGGAACTAGGGGGTCACTACTGTCACGTTATTGAAAAATACCTGTTTCGCTACCATCTTTGTTACTCAAATGTTAACAACTGTATTTATGGAATTGTTCTCTACTTTATTTTCTGTTTACGGTTTGCTGCTGCATCCTGTGCAGATCCTGTAATTCATTGAATAAGAAAAGAATGAGCATTGCTACAGTTTTATGGCTATTAAGGGAACGGTATACGGTAGAGCAGTAGGGATAAGAATCAGTGGAAATAGAAGGTATGGTCTCATATATCCTTTAACGAGCCTGGAACTAAACATCAGTACCATGTCTTTCCAGTCTACTAATTGTCATATGCTATAAGTAAACACAAACACCAAATACTGCTACAGGCAGACTGCATGCCAACAGCGTAGCTAGTGCTGGGCTTGCTAACTTCCCCAGCTTCCTCTACTATCTCAAGTTCAAGTGCTTAGTATCTACGTACACAAAACAAAGGTTTTCCTATTTCTAAATAGGGACATAAACTACCTCAGCAGCCTTTCATTCTATTCTGGGACAACACGCTGATGTAAGCCAGGAACTTTGCTTTTGTTTGTACCAAAGAAATGGCATGTTTATTCAGTTGGATACATTCAGTAAATAAGCAAAGCTATAAAGTTATAGTTCAACCAAGACCTAAGCACATCCTAAAATTATGCATTAATAAGACATCAAAGTGAAACAAGTGTATTTGGGCAAAAACTTAAGCTACCAGAATTGAACGTATCACACCAATGCAGTACCAGGGAAGGTTTTAAGAGGGTTTCAGGCAAGATTTGTTAAGTGGCAAATGTCATTATGAAAGGATGCAATGACCGAATTTCATTTTTGCATTATTAAATGCAGTTTTTAACACACTTCTTAAGAACATCCTCCTCTACAACGTGAAGGTTCGCAGCATTCTGAATGTCTCGCTAAGACTTTGTGCTTGTCATTTATGCCCTCCCAGAGCTTGTGGGAAATTCTCTCTACTTTGAAATTAATATTTTGCTTTCCTGTGCTATGGCAGGATTTCTTTATTTCAGATGCAGGAAGGAATCTTGGGGCAAGGGGGAAGTATATTTCTTTAAAATGGCAGATGCATGGAAAGAAACTTCCAACAGAAGAGCACTGACAGACAGTATTCATTATACCGCAGGCTGATAGGGTCTAAATATCTGGAAGGCATAAACTTTCCCAGGAGCACAAGGTACTATGAAGGCTGTTCCTCCTGGATCTTTGAAGCTGTGATCTGGTATGAAGAATAAATGCTAACAGCAATGCAGAGCACCCTCGACCAGAGAATTAGTCAGAATCAAAAATTTTTCAGTCAAGGCTCTTTTAAGAAACCAAAACAAAACCAGAACTCAAACCAAAAGAAAAATTTGTGTGAGTTTCTTCCACCCCATTTGCTGCATTGACCCGTGGACACATAACAGCTATGCTACACAAGCAAATAGTGCAGGGAAATAGGAGCATACCTGTAGAGCAAATGATGCTGGGTATCTATCCCAGACCATGCTGGGGACTCATTGTCCATCCTAAGCGCGTTTCAGAAGGCTGTATTTCAGACTAGCTCTAATCTGAACACCCTATAGCTGGTAAGAGCATTTCTGGAGCATGTCTTTTAGCTTAATTTCCCACAGCAGGCACGCAGGTTTCATGCTCTGGGATTGCTCACCAACGTGAACCAAAGCATGAGAAGTGGGTGAGACCTGGGAACTCACTTATAAGGTGCCAAGCTACAGTGCTAAGGCTTGCTTGCCCTACGCACATATTATAGCTGAGAGAGCAATAAATGGTGGGGATAGAGAGTGTGCATTTTTTAAACTGGCCTGTCACCACAAGTGAGAAAGCAGCCTTTGATTTACATTTGCTGACTGAACAGCTGCAGTGGCTTAAGATATGATGGGCCCTCGCTGGGGTTTGCTGCCCTGTTACTGAGGATTTTTCCTTCCATAGCACCACCAGTGGCAAGGAAAGTGTGAGTGTTCCTTGTTTGCCTCGGTAGAAATGAGGATGACCCAGTGTAAATTGCTAGGGAAAGTGGTTTGAACTAACCTGGCTTACACAGCAAAAGACGTCCTTGTGCGTTCCCCCACTGGGGTCTGCTCTGGGGGTGGTAACTTGCAGAGAGGGGTAGCAATATTTGCGCAGGCCTGACTACCTGATAAACGAACATGTGCATAAACTGCGACTGAAGGGTTTGCAACTAAGTTTAAAGTTGCCTTTAAACATGTATCTTTACACAGGCTTCCTGGGTGAAGACAAGGAAAACATATTCACAACCTGATTCAGAAGAAGATGAGAAAAGCTTTCATTTCTTTTTATGCTTTTTCTTATGCTTTGCCACTCTCTTTATCCCTTAACTGATTCTAAGCTTTTTGAGAGCTTTTGTCTGACAGTCCTCCGTTTTCCTTCCAGCAGATGCCTTTATGTGATAAACCATCTCACTTGTACAATACAGCTTTCTCTGTTGGTATCTTTTCTAAAAATTATATTCCAAGCTGATAAACAGAATTAAAATCAATAGGTTGCAAGTAGGATTGTAAGAGAAGAAGAGCTGGATTAAGAGAGGCTGGTGAGGAAGAAATGCAGCAGAGATCTTAAAAGAGATGAAGGGTCCATGAGGCTCGGATGGCCAAGGGTGACAGAAGCTGCATGTAGGGAATACCCTGCCCCCAAGAGTAAAGGGCCAGGAAGGAAGGAGGTCACTCCATGATATGAGGAACTGCATGAAGAAGCAGCCTAAGGATGATAAGCAAGGGAGAACAAGGCTCTGCAAAGGCAATGCTTGGGAGCTGAGGAGAATTTAGGGAATAGGTCAAAATATGGGGAGTTAGAAAGCTGCCCATCTTCGTATGTATGCTGCCAGCTGTTAAATCAAGAAATCAAGAAATTGGGAAAAAAAAGTTGGGGTCTGTGAAACTGTATTTTGAAATCTTGTGATAGACACCACTTTGTTATGTGGAAAATAAAACTCAGAATCTCCCAGGTAGAGGTTCTGGTCAGAAACTGAGTATAGCAACACATACTTAATGCCCTTTGCCAGACCCCAAGCTGATAGGGCTAAATGAACTGAAATATGGAAATTCAAGTTTGTGACAACAGTTTTGGATTTGTACATCCCAAACAAGGAATGGCCCTGCTGTTTTGGATATGTGGTCAGCCTAGCAGCACAGAAGGTATCACATCCCTGGTGTCTGTGATTGTTGTGTGGGACTTCTACAGTTGTTGTTTTTCTCTCATCCAGGGCTCCATAAAAGTACTCAGACTGAAACTACAGTCAGGGGAATTAGGGTATAAAGAAGTCAAAATGACGGAAGAAGCCATTGGGATCCAGAAGATAGGGAGGCTGAAGAAGCCAAGAAAATGTCTTCCAGCTTTTTTTTCTTCATTCCTATTGGGAGTTTGTTTACATAAAAAGCAAATGTTGAAATGACTTTATGTTACAGTAGCTGTAAATGAAGCTGTTACAAAATCTGCCAGCTCTTCACTTTGTATTTATTTATTACTCCTAGAGGTTAAGAACTAAAGTTCATATGTGAGTATGAATAATTAATCTGATCCATTGCTTGTCATGCTTAAGGGCTAGTCTCATCCTGACAAGATGTAGTTCAGCATAACAGGACCTAATGCTAAAGTACCTGCCACCTCACAGAGTTCACAGTTGTTAGTCAGACACTTAGCTCCCAGTACAGTGCTTGGGGAGAGCTGGGTTACTACAAGCAGGATTCAGAAAAAGAAGGCAGCTGTCCAGCCCAGTTGTTGGGTAATGACTTGCAGAGAATCCATTAATTATTTTGAAAGCTAGGACCAGGACCTGGAACTGGCTTTGAAACCTGAGCCCATGCTTGAGGAGGAGTTACGATGGACAAGAACGTCAGGAATCTGGGGTTTTTGCTCTGCACAGATTGTGACAATTTCGGCTGGAGCAATCTTTTCTTTCGTTGTACCTTCAAAAGTTGCATGGTAGCAAACTGTGCTCTGTGCTAGCAGTCTGCCTGTACACTGTCACCCACAACAGAAATACTTGCTTCCCCAATAATGACTTGTACTTGAACTCTGAGATTTTGTTGGACAATGTCAATAGCAAACCTCTTGTGCACCAAAAGTTAGTTAGCTGAAACCTGACTGGAGCCCATGAATGCAATAGCAGCCCCAGAGAAAAAAACACAAGTAGTGGTTAAACTCTTCATTTGGAGTAAGTTTAAAGAAACAGGAATTCTTACCAGAAATGCAGACCATATGCAAGGCCATTCTGAATATGAAGTATGCCATGAACAAAGACCCCAAGGGGAAAAATCTGAAAGCACATTTTTGAGAAACAACTGGATAAAATGAGGCCTTGAGCTGGGAGTAAAGAAACACACTGCCTCATTTTGGTGAGAAGAAAACTTTTATTTAGGCTCCTCTTAATTAATAAGATTGAATTAACTGAATCTATCATTTAATTCTTCAACTGAAAACAATCCATGTGCCCAAGAGAATGGGTAGCAGTGCCGTGGTATATGGCAGATAACCTACTTCAGTGCACTCAGTAGGGAAAGGAAAGCTGCTCCAGGGGGTGATGCAGTGGGAAATCTTTTGTGCATAAACCTTTCAGGCATGCAGAAGCTAATATCATCTCACGTCAGTGATACCACTGTGGAAAAATGGCAACTATAAAAATGAGGTAAGCCAGGCAAAACCAAAGCAACACATGCCTGTAATGAAAACTCATCAGCCTTTTTAAAAAGTCACAGAATCAAAAGCTTTATAGCACAAAGATAGCCCCCACAGATTTTGTATGAATGTTGGGGCAATTGAACGAGTGCTTATTGAACAAGGAGCAGGATTTGTGGAATGCACAAAAACCATCATCACTGACAGTAAGACATAGTAAAGGTATGGGACTTTACCGAATCACAGAATGGTAGGAGTTGGAAGGGACCTCTGGAGATCATCTCATCCAACCCCCCTGCTTGAGCAGGCACACCCAGAGCAGGGGGCACAGGAACGCGTCCAGGTGGGTTTTGAATGTCTCCCGGGAAGGAGACTCCACAGCCTCCCTGGGCAGCCTGTGCCACTGTCTGGCACCCGCACAGGGAAGAAGTGTTTCCTCACATTCAGGTGGAACTTCCTGTGCTCCGGTTTGTGCCCATTGCCCCTTGGCCTGTCCTTGGGCACCACTGAAAAGAATCTGGCCCCATCCTCTTGACACCCACCCTTGAGATATTTATAAGCACTGATGTAATCCCCCCTCAGTCTTCTCTTCTCCAGGCTGAACAAATCCAGGTCTCTCTGCCTTTCTTCATAAGGGGATAAAGCTAGGGAGTTTATTGCTTTAGGCATCAGAATGAAGGAGGAACTGACTTGCCATAGAACAACCTGTTTGGTTTCAAACACGGTTACTGTCGTGGCCCTGAGGGCACTGCAAGCCCTGACCATCCCTGCAAGCTCCCCCCACCCTGCCCACGGCCTGGTGTCCCCCGGCTGCCCTGCTTCTGGCTGGGGTGGCAGGATGGGCCTTGGCTGCCTGGCCCTGCCATGACCCACCCTGGGGAACCCCGATGCTCCCAGCCCTGAGGAGCCACCAGCCCCCATGGTGCCCTGACAATTTTGGTAGATGAGAATGGGGGGGAATGTTTCGCTGAAAAATGCACATCTAGAATTTGACCAAGCATGGTCGAGGTACTGAATGAGTTAATGGTTCTTTGAGATGCAATCATGTCTGCAAGCTTTCAAATAAATGCAGGTGCAATAAATCTTTAAAAAAAAGGTCCTACAAATTTGGTCTGTGGAAATTCCCTGTGAAGAAACATGGCTCAGGTGAAACATATGATTTATAGACAACTGGGCTTCAGTCAGTAAGTTGGTTTTGCTTCTAGAGCAGAACTGGAGCATGCTGCATGCAATGGGAGATTTCCAGTCATTAATAGAGACAAGAGTAGTTGAAATGTGTTTTAAACGTCCAAGGTCTTACGAAAGTTGTTGAGATTACTTTGGAGCTGAGGAAGGAAGAGGTGTCTGCCTTTTGTCAGACATTTTGGTCAAATATGCACTTTAGCAACTACTGGTAGGGGGAAGAAATGCCAGAAAAGCTGGGTGAAGGTGGACCTGGCCCATGGAATGCAGTGAATTTAAGTGAGGAATATTAAAATGGTCTAACAGACCGGCTGAGAGTAAAGCCAGTCTAGCAAATGCCGAAGCTGTGCCACGTGGAGCAACAGAGAGGCCGGGGAAAAGGGGCCCGCTGGCCAGCCACCTCACTGCCGACCACCCACACAAGGTGGGAAGACCTTTATAGCCAGCGAGGAGGTGTCTCCTTGGGGAGGTGGAGCTGAGCCTTTGGTCAGTTCCTGGTCCTTACCCGGGCTGAAAACTGAGCCGGCATGCATGTGAGCAGCTTCAAAAGGAAGTAATTTACCTTAGGCACACAATCAGTGAAGGAATTTCTACCGATTAAAAGAAAATTGGAGCTGTGCAGAACTGGCCAAGTCCCCAGATGTTCATAGATGTATGGAGCTTTGTATGGTGTATTTGTGGGGTTTTCCAAATTCCAGAACAATTGCATAAAATGAGTAAGAAACGAGTTTGGGGTCATTTTCAGCGCAGGAAAAGGAAACACCATGTTTCAAAACCCCTTTCCTATGAAACACAGATGCTAGCCCTTACAAACTCTGAGCGGGACTGACACAAGAAGACAAAGAAGGAGAAAAGGAAGAAGCTTGTTGGAATGACCCTACAAGCTGTTCTTCTCTTCCCCTCTGCTCCCTAAATTCCTCTTCCTAGACCCATCCTGGTCGTGCTTCTTTGCAGTTGCTCTAAATCCTGAAATATCTTAAAAGCTTTATAGTCTTTTGCAACACATCCACGCCACAAGAGAATACTCATTCTTTCTGTGATATATTTTTAGGCTGCATAAATCTGGTCCTATTCTATTGGTAATGGTTTCTTGTAATTTACTGAAATGCTCATTTAAAAAAACACAGGCTGCTTTTATTGGATGACAGATTCAACGTTCTCATGAATCCCTATGTTGTTGTGCTTCGTAGACCTGAGTACGTGCAATGCAGTAAGCAGACATGCGCGTTACATTCCAATAGCATGGTGTCAAACAAAGTACTTAATCAGAAGTCAAGATAACTTGATGAATACCCCTGATCTGACTCAGTCCTCCCCACATTAGGGCTTGTCTGAGTGGGGAAGCTTTCTGGCACAGTGACTGTGGAAAAAATAAATGTTCCCCTGGAGTAATTTTGGAAGCGCGCTAGTTTAGAATAGAGTTATAGAGCTTCTACATCAGGGTTTATACCATATAATCTACAGCGGAATAACAATTTAGGCTAACTTCGCTGTGAGTTGGTACTGTGTAGAGAGGCGAATTCAGGTGAAATCCTGGCAAACCTTGAATTTAGAAGCAACCATAGGAAGGCATGAACAGTATATCTGGGTGTAGAGGCTTGGGGGGGGTGGGCTGGCAAAAGTGATCCCCTCCCCTGCCCAAGCATCCCCCAGGAGACTGCAGGGAATCCTATGCGATATCTCCTGGCTGGGCTTGGTAAGCTGCAAAAGGGGTGCTGCCTGGGGGATGCTATGCTGAGCTCCGGGCAAGGTGGGAAGCATTGCTGCCTTTGCTGCCAGGCGCCGTCGTGGCTGGCCACGGCAAGGCGAGCTGGGGGGAGCCACTGATCTATAGAAGATGCCCACGTCTGAGGCAGTTGTCACCTTCCTGAAGGCTTCCCCCCACCTCGTTTCTGTCTGACAGGATGGGCGGGCACAGGCCCCACGCAGGCTCTGACAGGTACCCATTCGACAGAAAGTCCCTCTTGTGCTGGTTTGTCCCAGCTCTAACCTTGACGGCACAGCAGTGTGCCTGGATGTCACCTCCGTGTGAACCTCCAAGACCATCAGAACCCCATTTTGGACATTACATATCTCAAAGCCAAACCTATTTTGTCTGCTCTCCTCTTTATTCAGGCGGTTTTTTTGGACACCAAGGTGAAAGAAGAGCATTTTTCCTTGTGTATTGTATGTATTCTTAAACCTTTTTTTTTAGTGGTGCTTGCCTACATGTTCGCTCTTGTGACACCTTAACAAAATGAGAGTTGCGCACTCCTGATTATTTCTGACATCAAGGGCTGGTCTCCCGTGTCGCTACTGACATGCTAAAGCTCCCAAAGCAATGTTAGGATTCTGCCTAAGAGCAAAAGACTGAATACTGTCTTCACTTTCTTTATGGCTGTAACTTATTTTTTAGTACAGTTCGTCCTATAATGTGAAGGAAATAGGCCTGCTTTAATAAATATATCTGCAAGATTTGATTCTCGTTATCATGTTTCTTGTACTGTTACTTACTATAGGGCGAGAGTGCAAAATGATGAACAAGAACTGTTTCCGAGAAAATGAACACTTTATACCTGCTCTGCGGAAACGTAAAGGAGCGAAAAAAGCCATAGAGTGAGCTGCTGAATGAAGCCCAGCGCATCACTAGGAGGTGGCCTGAAGGACCTAATCTGCGCCGCTCTCTCCGTGCGAAGGAATGGCTGCTGCAGGGTGTTTGGTAAGGGAGCGTAGGTACGGCTGACGACAGCCCGTGCACAAATTTGCCACAAACTTAAATAAGAGGTTGCGGGGTGCCACGGAAGCCCGCAGGTACGTATTCTTTAAAAGTAATTTAACTTCGTCAGTAACTTTTGCTGGACGGCGGTGCGGTGCTTTGCACGGCTCCGTGTCGCAAACCAAGGGAGCGGAGCGCGCCCCCAGACCCCCGCCGGGACTCTCGCTTCCCTCCGGTCCCGGCGCCCCTCGGGCTCCGCAGCGGGACGCGGCTTTCCCCGCCCGGAGCAGCCGCCCCGCTCCGCCCCGGGGGACCGAAGCGCCTCGCCGGGACCCCGCCGGCGCCGCGCCGGGGGGCAGCGGCGGGACGGGACGGGCGCGGGGCGGCGCGGGGCGGGGCGGGGCGGGGCGGGGCGGGGCGGGGGCGCGGCTGAGCGCGGCGCCGGGAGCGGCGCGGACCCGGCTCCGCCTCTGCCCCTGCCCCGCCGGGACGGGACGGGGCGGCCCCGGGCAGGAGCGTGCGGCGGCGGGAGCCTTCCTCCTCCTCTTCCTCCTCCTTCTTCTCCTCCCCCTCGCCCCCTCCCCCGGCTCCCAGCGGCGGCTATGCGCTGCCGGGACCGCCCGGGCGAGCGGCTCTGAGGGGGCGGGCGGACAAAGGTTGCGGGCGGGTGCCGGCGCTGGGGCGCGATGGAGCGGCGCGGCGGCTGAGGCGGCTCGGTGGGGCCGAGCCGGGCCGGGCGGCGGCGGCGGCGGCGGCGGCACATGGTGCGCGGCTGGGGCTCGGCGCTGCGCACCCGCGGGCGGGCCCAGGGGCCACCATGGACAACTTCTTGGCGGAGGTGAGCGCGGGCCGGCGGGGTCTTCCTCCCCCCCTTCCTACGCCTCCTCTTCCAGCGCGGGGTGGCTTTGTGGGGCAGGAGCCGGCAGCGGAGCGACGAGGGGCTCCCGAAAGTGTCGCGCGTGTGTCCCGGAGCACCTCGGCTTGCGGGGGGTTTGCAGGGGCCGCCCCTCGGGGGCCGGGGCTTCGTGAGCGGGCGGGGGAGAGCGGCGTGTTCCGTCCCGTCCCCCCCACGTCCACCCCCTATCCCCCCCGCCCCCCCCCCCCCCCAAATTATCAGCGGTTTGGGCCGCGAGCGGGGCGGAAGGGGAGGCCGCCGGGCGGCGGCGGAGGGCACCGCCGGAGAGCGCTCGGCGCGGGCGGGGGCTCCTGGCGGCGCGCGGGGGCTGGAGGCGCCCCCCGAGGGTCCCCCGCGGAAAGCAGGCTGCCGTGGGCCCCGGCGGGGCTGGTGCGGGTCCCTGCCCGCCCCCCCCGCCCCGGCCCCGCCCGGCAGCCTCCGAAACTGTGTCTCGGGGGGGAGTGGGGGGCTCCCCCGCGGGGGTTCGTCCCTGCGTGAAAGCTGGGGGGTGGGTATGGCTGTTCCGCCGTGCATGGGCATGCGGGGCTTCGAACGATGGGGGTTTCCGAAGCGAGGCTGCTGTAAGAGAGCCTTTTTAAAAGATATGTTTATTAAATGCGTGCTGTTAAGTATAGACAGAATCTTCTGGTACAGAATCCGAAGTAACGAGACTTAAGTCTTGAAAGTGGTTTGAGCTTTACCACTGTCTTGAGGATCTTGACACCTTCATCGTGTCGGGTGAAGAAACCAAATCAGAGCCATTTTGCTACTTACTCGGGGTATATGGTAAAAATCAAAACTTGGGTCCTTTTCTGCTCTAAGTAAGCTGAATTTTATACAGCAATGTTTTACCAAATCACTTCAGCCCACCTAGCGTCAACACAGCCGCGCTAATGTAAAGTGTCCGGTATTAATGCAGCGACTCCTGTATGTGTGTTGTGCTTGTAGATTGCTGGCAAAGCTTGCACCTGGGTTGTGACTTCTGGTGGCTGACGGCACGGTTGCTTTAATCACACCCCTTGCTAAAACAGTTGCACTGTCAGGGTTGTAAATACAGGGCAGGCATCTGTTTTATAGGGCTGCGATTAAGCTGCAAAACTGTCCTTTGCCCTTATGGTACAGCTTCCCTTGTATTCTCTGTGCTGCCGCTGATGCTCCCACAAGAAAAATAGGTGATCTGTTTACTGGAGTAATGATCAGTCAAATAAAAGAAGGTCATACACCGTACTGCTTGTTAGCTTTTCATTTGTCAGACAACAAAAGTTCCATCAAGTGCAATAAGAAGGAAGAAATGCAGGATTAACTTTCAAAAAGTCTGAGTTAAGTAGTAATACTGCCTCCCCTCCTTAGAAGATGTAGCCCTCGCCTTTCAAAAGCTTGCAAGCCATGAGCAATATGGTAGTATTAGCCTAGCCTTGCAAAATTAATCCGAAGAGTCATTTTCTCTGACACAAAGTACTGTAGCGTGCCCTACATAAAGGTGAAGAAGAGAGTTAATGGTTTTGACTCCCCTATTAGCCAAAATTACTTGCCCTGGGGAAAAAGCAAGTAAATTTTGCCAGTCTGTGTTAGTATTTCAGCATGTATTTATGTTAATCTGTGGCTGCGGCATGCAGACTTTGATGTTTCTTAAGAACTCTTACTCCCTTTCAACATGTTGATATTACTTTAAAAGATTGGTAAATAGAACATCTTGACTTTAATCTGCATCCAAAGTCCCACCCGTAAGTATAAATATTTTCCTTTCCTCACACTGGAGTGTATGTAAATTGCATATAGGGAGCGTAAGGCACAATAGCAGAAATACACTGGGCCTGACCCAGCTACCGCAGAAAAATGTCTGTTGAAGGCACTGGATTGAGCCACTAGCTGGGTAATTTAATTTGTGCGAGGCAGACATCCTGCAGCTGCTCTTTACGAAAATATTTGCTGACTTATCTGAGAGAATTATTGTTCGTGTTAAAATAAGTTGCAGTGTGTGGAAGAAAAGAGGAAGCTGGATGAACGGCACAGGTAAAAAGCCTGCTCTGCTCTGCTCTCGTTCGTCAGTGATGTTAAGTCCGCTGATAGAATAACGGTTTGGGAGAAAAGCTGGTAGGTGAGAAGGGTATATACTGGCACTTCATAGAGGTCATGCCTCAGCATTACCAAGAAGCCCCTGTTCACTGCGCTGGAGGCAGGAGTGTCTTCAATCTGGTCCTTGCAGAAAAATATCGTACAGCTAAAGGATGTTATAGAGAAAACCCGCTGCGCTACTATTTCTTGCGTATCTTTCCATAGCTAGATGCTGACTGTAGCCTGCTCTCAGTATAGGACGATGTTCTCTGGAACAAACCAAGGCAACTGGGTAAGATACTGCCAGAGTGCAGGAACGTGCATGGGGTGGAGTCCTGTTGGGACTTGCCATGTTAAATGTGATGTGGGATAACGCCAGGCTCCTGCCGATCAGCTGACGCTGCCGTCGTCCGAGACGTAACAGCTTTTTGACTTCTTCCTCTTGCTGCCCAGCTTCCGTCCTTCCTTTACTATTTCATAGTATTCTTAGCTTTTATTCTTCTAGGATGACAGTGGTTGTACCTGCCTCCAGAGGACCCTCAATTTCCATCCCTGTCCCAGTTTTCTAACTCAGCCAATTGAAAAAAAGATAGCTCTGAGTAAAGAATTAGGCTAGAAGTGTTGGCCTGGAACTTATTCCCCCAAAATGCTTTTATTGCTGGAAGATACACATTCAAAATACAGAGAAGTGTTTTCTGAGACTTTAAAAAACTATTTCAGGCTGTTGATTGCTCTGCGCTACCTTTTGCTCTTTGAAGGAAGGTCAGTTGTGGAATTATAACTTTTTCAGTATATTTACGTAGTCATATTTTCATATATAAAGTGTTAAAACCTGTAGAAATCCCCGAGATACATACTCAGAAGTATGGATGTGTGCAATAGCGCCATTTGCCTGTGTTGCTCAAAGCAGCCTGAAAAAATCGTTCACGTATGTTTTACCAACAGCCAGGGTGCTCATAAGGGAGCAGTCTCCTTGTGGTAGCTGAGGTCAGATGACTTTTTTCAAGTGAAAATGCATCCCTGCTAAAAGGGGGTGTTCACCACGAGGGAAGGAGAAGAGTCATCTCAGGATGAGAAGGAACAGAAGGAAATTTTGCACAGAAAAGGCAGGAGGTGGAAGCTCAGACTACCTCTTCAGCATCTGAAGTGCTCAAGCAGTGCTTACCAGGGCAGCTGGGGAACTGGATGCAGAAGTCAAGTCCGTTTTCCCTCTCTTATGTGGGGATTCACTTTGCCAAATATATATAGTGTGTTGCACTGAACCATGGTCACTGTCCTTGTTACAGGAGAAGTGTGGCCGTTGCTGGCCCAGGTGAGGTCAGAGAGGGGTTGGGGATCGGGGGGGGCACTTCAGGAGACCGTCTTGTCCAAGCCTGCCCTCTGAGCTGATGCTCACCTCCTGGGGAGCTTTCAGCACAGAGTGCATAGCTATGGCTGCAGGGGTTGACTGCATTTAGTTGCTGCTAAGCTTAAAAGATAAAGGACCTTAAAAGATAAAGGACCCTTAATTTCCACAACTGGAAGAGGAGGGGGAAGTCTGTCGTCTGCCTTCTTCCTAGTGTGTCTGGGCAGATGAGGTTGAAGGAGAGGGTATTAAAAGCATTATCATCACCAAGGTCCTACTGCTGTTTCCCTTGGGGTAGCCTTCTGTAAGGCACAGCAGAAAGTCCGTGTCCAGCATGCTTTTATTTATAGCAGTACTGCTGGTGCCTGCGGTTCAGAATGGTTTCCTTCATTTCTGCTTTCTGCAGTTGAACATGCTTGTGTACCCTATTTTAAGGCAGGGCTCCCAGCATGTGTCCTGAAGGAGCAAGTGTTGAATCTCCCTCGGTGGGAAGGTTATGGGGCAAGAATTAACTCTGAGGCTTTGAGCTTAGCTTCAGAGGGCTGTCAGAGGTATATCTGCCAAGCCTTGAAGCTCTTATTTTGGATACGCAGCTTGCAGCAAACTTTTCCATGTTGTTCCTGTGCTGTGGTGTTTAGAAGATCACTGCCTCCCAGTGCAGAACCATTCATGGAGACCTTTGAGAGGTTCAGCATCCCCTGCAAGCGGATGACCTTGGCACTGCCAAGCTTTTGCTCTCCAAGTGAAATTCTGGTGATGCTCATAAATTTTGGCATTCATGCGCGTGGGTTCTGGCTGTGCCGCGCAGCATAGCATATGTGTTTAGGACAATCTTGGAGGACTCCAGGTTTCCGTTAAAAGCACTTTACTGATAGCACGAGTATGGGGTTTTATGTTCCAGCTTGTGATAGTGACGCAGCTTACACCAGCAAAGCTGCATTTCAGACAGGTGGGGTAGAACCATCATCCCATAAGCGATGGCACAAAGGTTACATTTCTGGAGGACTTCTGGTCACCCGAGTCATGCCAAGAAGGAACGGTGCTTCTCTTGGCTGTTGACATTGGCTGCCTTTTCCAAAGTTTCTGAGCTGTGACTATTTCTCATATTTAGGGTTTTTAAAAGCTGATGGTTGTTTTGTCAACAGCTACTTTTAGGTTAATTACAGAGCATTATGTTTTGAGTGGAAGACCTTTCAAAGGGGACTCAGGACTACCTTACCGAGTTGGAAAGAAAAGAAAGTGTTTGTAGGTTTGTTTCTGAAAGTCAAGAAATAGCGTTCTGCTCATCGGTGGCACATCATTGTAACTGCCTACTACACGTACTTCACTTGTGCCTTTCATAACACAGATCTGTGCAACTGAAGCGTAGTTGTTGTCGCTGGGCTGGGGCCTACTAGCCCTGCTGGCACCACTAATACTGTAAAATGACAAAGAATTCTCTTAAAGCTGCAAAACATGTAACTATTGAAATTAGCAATAGAGGCTCTACATTGTGCAGGGTCTGCACGTGGTTTTTTAGGTACGTTCAGTCAGGCTTCAGCTACAGGAAAGCTGTGAAACCCCCACTGTTACAAAAGTCTTGGTTGCTTCTGTTGCTCCTGCAAGTCTTGGCTTTTTTTTTCTTGTCACCTTCTAGTGACACCTCACTGAAATGGTTATTTTTTTTGTCAACACTTTATGAGCAAGCTGTTTTGCTCTAACCAGGCTTTATATGTAGTTTCATTTGTTAAGCCCCATGTATGGGTGATGCTGAAGGTTGTGAACCTCTCTGGCTCCTTCTTGTTTTTGGAGCTGTTGCACAGCTTGCTGCCTGGTAAAAGGGACTGTGTTTGAAAGCATGGCCAGTCCCAACTTATTTTTGAAGCTGAGTGGCATGGGCTTTCATTGGAAATGCTCCACAGTCCTTTCTGTGATTCTGCAGAGGCAGGAGAGGACCAGTTTGGAGGAGAGAGGGAAGCAGAACAGAAGGGGAGCTTGAGCTTCCTGTGTCCTCTGGGGAGTTTAGTGCGCTGGTCCCATGAGTGACCGGAGAAGCCCCACAACCTTTCAGTGCTCTTGTTACCCCAGTGTGCTACAAAGGATGGAAGGAAAATTTTGGGGCACCTGATCAGTAATTATGCTGCCGGTTGGCTTGGTTGTACCGCATTGTGCTTCCTCTGTAGTGATTTTAGCTGAATCTTGGGCTTCAGGTTGCTAAGACCAATGAATCTGGTTTTTGGCTTTAGAAGATAGCTCAAGGATAACTGGTAGGTCCTTGGCTCCATGTGTGGGTGCATAGGTGTGTGGGTGCATAGGTGTGTGGGTGCATAGGTGTGTGGGTGCATAGGTGTGTGGGTGCATAGGTGTGTGGGTGCATAGGTGTGTGGGTGCATAGGTGTGTGGGTGCATATATAGTGTCACTGTGTTTGCACAGGACAAATCCAGACCTAACTCCTAGCAAGTGAATAGCGTACCTGCTTCTTTTTTTTCTCTTAATAGGGGGAGTGAATATTGATGTAACTTTAAAAAAAAAATTATAGCAAGAGAAATGTCTTTTTGCATGTCTTGGGTGGATGCAGCCCCAGTGGACAGTGCTGCATCCTCCCGCGAGGGGCAGGAGCAGCAGCTCCATCCCTTGCATACCCGGCGTGGTGAGTGCGTGCCTGTCACAGGCCAGCAGCACCATGCACATGGTTCCCTGCAGTTCTGGAGGGAAGCATGTCCTTTGGGTAGTTTGATCTCACCAACCATTTTGGCCACAGGGCCGGTATTTTTCCTCAGTGAATCACAGTCCCCAGCTGTGGTCTGAAGTCAGGAACATAGTTTTGGGTGGAGCCCCAGTAGAAGGGCAGGAGGTAAAAAGTCACTGTGAATTAAGACTTTTGTTGAGGGGGGAAAAAAAGAATTACCAGCCTTAAGTCACTAATTGTGGCTACTTTACAAGTTTTGGGATGTGACCTCGAAACTTGCTAGATTGATTATGACTTCAGGCTTGTATGAGAGGGTCATGCCTTAGGCATTCTCATTTCTCTTGATCTTCCTGTTATTTATCATTAGGTGACATCTTAAACCACTAGTGAGACATAAATGAGGATGGCTAGCTGTTGGGCAACAGTTACAGGCAGATTACTGTTGTTCAGGTATTATTGGTACAAATTTTGCATGGTGTGTTTGTTTTTTTTTTAAAAAAAACTTATTTAGGTTTTTGGAAGATGTCCTATGTATGTCTGAAATTTGAGCATTATCCATTGCTCATATTCCCTGTAATGCAACTTTGTTTTTGACAGCCCCCTGATTAAGTGGATTATCATTTTGGTTAGAAGACCATTAAGTAGCTCAAACACTCCATTTATTTTTTATTTTTTTTTCTAAAGACAGGACTTTTTCAAAGTTTGGATGCAGAATGGGAACTGATATTAACTGTCCTCCAGATCTGCCTTGTGAAGTAAACTATATCCATGCGGAAGAAGAAATTACTGCTGTGTAACATGGAAAATACGAGCATTATATTGGAAAAGTGTACTAGGATAGGTTTGTTAGGCAGAAGGAATGAGTAAAGATTACTAGTGTTTCTAAACATACCTGTAAGAAGTAGGAGGATGTTGGGGGAGAATGTACTGTCCCCTCATAGACTCACTTCTGTGAAGTCAATGATCAAGTCTGTCATCTCAGGGAGGTCCAGATATCGTTTATACCTGTTCTTGATGTCCTCAGCTGGACAGCCAGTGTTGAGCTGAGTTGGGGGGGCGGGGGGTGTCTGGCTGGTGCTCAGCAGGGTGTTGTTCCATGGACATTGACTGGCCGGACGATTTCCCGCTGCGAACCAGTGGCTGACTGGGCAAGGCTGCTGGGTTGTTTCAGCTGTAAACAAGTCACTCCTGTGCTTGTTTTACTGATAAATGTAAATACTTGCTCTCTGTTTGGGTGCTGTTTTCCTTTGTGGCCAAGTGATTGTTTTTCAGTCTAGCCTGTAAAAGCTTTTTATTTGGCAGAAAATTTAGACAGTTGGGTTTTTCTTTTTTTTTTTAATTGAAATCCCAAACATGACCAATGTAGGAGGAACTTGGTAATGTATGTTTTTCCTTGTTGAATACCTTACTAGGAACAGCAGTGATTTTGGTTCAGATGTGAAACAGGGCAGGAACTGGTATGTGTTTGGTTTTACTGACCAAAGGTAACATTTCCATTTTACATAAACTCTTCTGCAGAGGGGTTTAACACACAGTTTCCATATGAGATCTTGTCATTTTCCTAGTGATCAACTGTATTTAGTTACTTTTTAATAAGAAGGAGCAGCCAGTCAGTAACTGGAAAAGAAACCAAAAAGCACTTCAGCCCTTTTAAGGCTTTGAGGAAAACTTTACAGTTTGTGCTTTTGTATGGAAAGGAGTCTTCAAAAGTGAAAGGTATAAGTGACTTGTATGGTTTTCTGAACTCGTAGTGAAAATTCAGATCCAAGACTTCTTAAGCTGGATTTCTTATGTGTCGCAGTGTCTCTGCCCCCAGTGGGTAAATACAAGCATGTTGGAGCAGAGCCTAAGTGTGGGAGTCAGTATAATACCTTTTACTCCTACGATTAATGGCGTGCTGAAGGAAAATGTCCCAGAGGATAGACTTTCAGTCTCCTGTACCATCCAGTGGCCTGCTCGACTTTGGAGTTGAGTAGGGTTTCTGTATTTGTATGTTAATATATTTTTAGCAAATACATTTTAGTAAATATTTAAATTGCTTCAGTGAAGAATTTTGCCTGGTTTATGGTATCAGACTTTCTTTTCTTTGGAAGTATGTAATCTTCATCTGGTGGTGAGCCTTGCTAGAGATTTTTGAGTGAATATTAAGCAAAGGTGAATACTGAAGAAATCAATGTTCTCTTCAACCCATCTCATAGATGGGTTAAATCTTTCTGTGATGTTATTTGGGTTTTGGATTTGTTTTGTTCCAAATGAGGGAAAGAGGAAGGAAGAGAGGGAAGCTCAGCAGCAGACTTTGGGAGCCAGTTTGTGCCTTCACAGGTGATCCTGACTGATGGCAGGCACAGGGTGAACGGCTGTGCTGCAGGAGTCAGGAAATAAAAGGCTAAGTGCACTTTGATGTGTTAGTGTTGCTTCTTCCTATATATTATTGGGAAACTATTCATAATCCTTTATTATAGGCCAGTGATACAAGAGCATGTTAATATGAGACTGTCTTTGTTTTGTTTTGGAGAATGCCCTTGTGAGGGATGCCATAAGGACACCTGAGCAGAGGAAAATGTTGAGCTGTTGTTTTTCCCCGGGGGTATAGCTACATTCCCACCCTGAGCTAGTTTATCCAAGGGCTTTTTCTCATGCCATGTCTGCCTATGTACAGGGGTTAAAAGTACTGAGGGTTTTTTTGGTCGTTTTTTATGTTCTTAGCTACTTGACATGGTTATGCCAGCAGAATGGCACCCTGCTGCCCAAGCCTGCCATCATGGTCTCAAAAGTCAGGATTGAATTTGGTTCCTGTAGCATAACCTTGGGTAGAGACCAGAGGCTGAAATGGTTGATGAACACTAGCTGACGTTAACTCCAGCCAGAACGACAAAGCTGAGTATATCTGAAAGTTGTCATCTAAGTTAATGCCCCAACCTCCTTGGCCCTCTTTCTCTTCCAAACCTTCAAAGGGCTTTAGAAAACTTGTTTCAGTGAACTTTCCAGCATCTGGAGAAAACTTTTCTGTAGTTCTTGAAGCAATGCTGGATTGTGAAGGTGGTGTGACTGGCAAAGTCTTGCATGGCTTTGCTGTTGTGCACTGCATGCACATATTGTCCTTCTTCCCAACCTTGCTAACAAGAATGCAGGATTCCTCTGGAAAGATTCTCACGCCTCCCCTTTGCTTTCAGCCAAACTAGCTTTGGTTTTGGGGACAGGAGATAAGAGAAGTTTATTCCTTGTTTTGAAACAGTATTGATGTTTACAGCGTTAACGGAAATGGATTATTTGGTCCTATTTTTGTTGCTGTTGTTTAGCATGCCATTAAAATGTTTACTCAGATGAAGTTAAATATATTTAAGAGAATGGGATTGTTTTTCTTATGAAGTTGTTTATCCTGAGGAAAAGTCAAACCCCTTTGTTTAATGTACCTGTCTGGTTTATAGAAGCAGTGGGAGATCATTTCTATCTGACCGTTTTGGTGGGTCAGAAACCAACTGTGTATCTTGGTTAGGGTATATTTTTATTTGCTTCAGAAAGGAGCCAAGTTAGCAGGCCAGTGGAGTTCACACTGGGACAAGGAGTAGCTGCCAGTTCTGTAGGTCAGACTTCTTGCTTTGTTGGTTGTCATCTTGGATCTCTTCCCCTTATTAAATCGAGACTGTGGTTTTGTGATTAGGGTTTATCTTCTCATTACAGCTTTCTGGTGATGGGCACGATGGATAGGTTCATTTGGTGTGTGCAATCGGTTAGTATATTCCCTAGAAGAGGATGAGAGCAGAGTTCACAGCAGGGCTTTGAAGGGTGGCATTTCCTGCTGCTTTTCAGACTGTGTACCAGGAGGAGCGTCTGATGAAGTGAGCTCTTTGTTGTTGAAACTCCAAGAGGCGGATTCCGCCCTGTGATACTTGATAAGCTATTTCAGGGAATAAACAAATGCAGCAAATCTGAGCTGGAAGACATAATTTGTGCAGCAGCCCTTTTCCCCCCTCTCCCCTGCAATTACATTTCTAGTACTTGCCATGCCAAATCAGAGAAGTTTTAACAGATGGCAGATGGGATTTTGGCATACAGTTGCACAGCACTTGCAGCAAAAGGGTGATTCTCTGTTTTGTGTTAGTTTCGAGAGTCTCTGCTCCCAATTTCTGAGTTTCTGTTGCACCATTTCTGCCACCATTTTACTTTGGTGATTCAGTACCTTAAATGACTATAGCCCTGGTGCAGTAGTAAACTCCCAGGGTTTTTTTGTACAGAAGCCCATGAATAAACATAATTGCGATGTAATGAAATACTAGTGTTAAAGTTTAATGTATAGTTACACCTTTGTCACTAGGATGCTTTTGTACTATGCAGTTAAGGTGGAGATGCCATCAGTAGCTGGTGGAGGGCCGAAGGTGATGCACAAATTTGGGTATTTTCTTATAAGCGTCCAGTGGTCCTTTGTCAGTGTCCTGCTCTTAGCAGTCTTTACTGAGTGCAAAAGGAAAACATTGAGTCATGGGATCCTTTTCCTTCGCACAGTGATTCAGCATTTACTGTGTTCCAGGTGCTTCTGGAGGTGGGCACATACAGGCTGTAATACTGAATTTTGATTTCTTGAACTTGTGTGCTGCTTACAGAAATACTCCTTTGTATTGCTTGCAAATATTTGATTTGAAAAGTGCACAGTCGCTTTATGCAGTCAGAGAGGCCACAAAAGCTTTGCTGTTTTCATGGGATTTTTGTTTTGTTCTGCTGGAACGCGTCAGAGTTTTTGGTAGGCAGCACGAGCTGCGGCTGTCCCAGATGACAGGGATGTGCCTACTGCGCCGTATGTAGATGGGAGTTGCCTCTCATTAGGAAAGAAGAGTGGGCGCATGTTAATCAGTGACTAAACTGAAGAGGAAAGAAGGGCTCAAGGCAGCAAAGGTCCGGACACCTGCAGCAGCAGATCATGGGTCGTGCTGCTGTGGAGATCGCCTGAGGTGCCCCTGGGGCAGCGGAGCTGGCATCAGGCTCTGCACAGGAGCAGATGCTTTAGCAGGATGGCTTCTCAAAGGGGGCTCCTTCTTGGATGGGACAACGATGTCTGATAGCTACTGCTTTAAAATGCATAAATTCAGCTTTTTTTGAGTTTGGAATTCCTATCAAAGAGAGTAATCTGCTGCTGTCCTGAGACCAGCTGGAGTTTTCCTAGGTGTAGGTTTTGAGTGTATTTTTTCTGGTTGGGCCTCCGGTATTAAAAATGCCAAAATTGTGGAAGGTCTTGCTTTTTAGGGTTGTCTTTTTAAATCTTCCCCCCCCCCCCCCCCCCCCCCCCCCCCGTGGTATTGAGCAATGACATGCTTCTGGATAGTTTCACATGGGCTTATTGGAGAAATCTGGAGTTATTCTTGAGAAAGCTGCAGTAATGCATGTCCTAAAAAACAGGACTTTGGCATTTGTTAGTACTGCTCTGTTGGTGGCAATATTACTGTAGTAAAAATTGCCCTTTTTAGTTTTATTGACACTGAAATTCCTACTTTTTGTTGTCGTGATCATCTTTTCCCCTAATTTTGTTCCAGATGCTGTTACAGTGTAACTAGTAATCAGGCAGTAGCTCTTTCTCGCCAGAAGAGCAGTTGTGGTGCTACCACTTGCTCTTCAGGAAACAGCTGTGTTTTTGTCAGATCTTTGTAATCATTAGAAGAGGGAGAAATTTCAAGAAGTATCTGTCACATGGCGAGAGCTTTACCCCAGACTGCTGGAAGCGGCCTATGCTTGGGACCATTGGGAAGTCTGCTCTTTACATTTTCACCCATGGAAGGGTCTGAGACCACCTGGAAGCACCTCCTTTTATGTGCTTTAAAAAAATGAAAAGGCTATGTCAATAAGGTCAAAGCTATGGCTGTATAAGCTGCCGCTTCTTTTGTGGGTGTGAACATTGATTTAGCTTGCTGATATTTTATTGTACTCCTGTTGCAGTGCTGTGTGCTGTTGCTTCCTTTCCCTATTACTAACAAAGAGGAGAGGGGTGGGAGTAAATAATACATTGTAGTCTTTGCCTGTGCAGATCGAAATGTGATATTTGTGCTTGCTTTTTATATTAACCTGTTGTTCCTTGCTAATGCTGATGTTATCTAACATTTTTTGCATATTGCATGTGCTTTTTCCCATTCCTTATATTTAAGTAAACGATTTGGCACGGCTGGGGGAATGTCCACATAGGAGGAAACATATGACAATGAGTTGCTTCAGGATTATTTAAAAGCAAACAAAATTACAATTGGTTTGTGTCTCTGCTCCCTCCTCCTGACTTTCGTAGTTGAAATTAACTGAAGCAGTAAAAAAAATTTGCCTTTTGTTTGTTTATTTTTCAATGACCTGGGAAGCTTCTTGACAGCTCAAAAGCCATGCTGAGCAAACCTAACAAAAAGTCTGAATAGTTGAAAACTTAAATTCCCTACTGGAAAGGTGGTTTGTTGAAGAGAAAAAATAAGTTCAGAAGTGGTAACCATTAGTGGCTATAAATAAAGTTACTCATTTAGACTCTGGGATAGAAGAGAGAGGTTGTTCCAGTTTTTTACCTTACTTTTTACCACATGGTAAAAATGTGTCATGCCCTGCCATTTTTTAGATAGCTTTAAAAATAGCTGCACTTGTTCTATTTTCTGCTCAAAGAAAGGTCTTCAAGTATACTTGCATAAATGGCAAAAGCTCTTTGGCCCCATCTGAAATAAATACATGAATTTATGAATCATTTCACTTTTAATAACTTTTGTTCCCTGCAGGACAGTGTCTCTATTCTGCCAGTATATTTACAGTTTTGATAAAACACTGAATTTTTTCTAAACCGGTATCTGTAATCATGTAAGCAATATGGAAACAGTGTGGGGAGTAGCTAATGTGTGTCTAGTGCATCAGTAGGTCCTGTCTTTTGGAAAATAAAACCTGGTTTGCAGCCTCGTGAAGGAGCAGGCTGATTCTTTTCCTTGGGGACGCCTCCTGTGGCGGTGAGGAGGATGCCACAGACCACTCTGAGGTAGCAATGGACTGAGATTCCGCTGGGGGCCCTGGAAGAGCCCTGAAGACCCTGGGCCCTCTGTGGAGTTTGGGAGCGCCTTCAGGAGGGAGGCAGGTTTTGGGATTAACTTTTCCCAGAGGGGCAGTCTGTGTCATTGGGTTTCATGTGCTGTGTACGGTGCTGATTGCCTAGTGAGGCCACATTTGGAGTACTGTGTCCAGTTCTGGGCCCCCCAGTTCAAGAAGGATGCGGAACTGCTTGAGTAAGTCCAGCGGAGAGCTACCAAGATGATCAGGGGGCTGAGAGACGTGGGTGGGTTCAGTCTGGAGAAGAGAAGGCTGAGGGGGGATTTCATCAATGCTTATAAATATCTCAAGGGTGGGTGTCAAGAGGATGGGGCCAGATTCTTTTCAGTCGTGCCCAAGGACGGGACAAGGGGCAATGGGCACAAACTGGAGCACAGGAAGTTCCACCTGAATGTGAGGAAAAAACTTCTTCCCTGTGAGGGTGCCAGAGCAGTGGCACAGGCTGCCCAGGGAGGCTGTGGAGTCTCCTTCCCGGGAGACATTCAAAACCCGCCTGGACACATTCCTGTGCCCCCTGCTCTGGGTGTGCCTGCTCAACCAGGGGGGTGGACAAAATGATCTCCAGAGGTCCCTTCCAACCTCTACCATTCTGTGGTTCTGTGATTTCACAAATTACATTTTTAGTTTAAAGTCTTTGTTTAAAGCAGCAGCTACCTTTTACACTTAGCTGTGTGTTTCAGCCTAATTAAGTGAGGAACTTGGGGTCTCACATGAATAAATAAATTCTCTTTGACTTCACTGGTGCAGAATTGGGACGTTCATCTTCAGACCTAGATTTCTTCTGCCTTGGCATTGACTGACCAAGCACTGACGCTTGTAATGTCCTCTTTCCCCTTAATGCCAAGTGCATTTGTGGACATGCTACACTTCTCAGGCTCTGTTGGAAAGTAGTAATGAAGATGCAATGCTCTTGGGTTTATTCTCAGTCAGAAGTAGTTTGGTTTGGAGTGTCCTACTCATTGTGGCTCTGTACAGTGCGTTTTGCAGGGCAGCTCTCCAGCAGCTGAGAGGGCTGTTACAAAGGTCTCTTCAGAGACGCAGGTAGTAGAGGTGTGCAGACTGTTCCCGATCGTGAGCTTTGTTTCTCTTATGAGCAGATGTTGGCAGTTTCCAAACATGCAGCTGTGATAGTGGCTTCTGGCTGGGCAGGAGGGGGAAGTTGTTGGTGAAGGAAAGACGTGTCCGTTGGTAGGTTTAAAGGCACAGGAGAGTTTTGGGATTTCGGTGACCTATAGCTAAGCAATGTGATCATGGATAAAGATAATGAACCCAAAAGAAGCAGTGAGAGAAAGTGTTGAGGCTTGGGTTTCTAAAATTTGGTGCCTTGACTTGCATAATATTGGGGCGTGTAATTTTTTCCATGGAGATTTAGCTCCTGATGTTGCTCAGCTTAAAATAAGTAGAGAGATCTTGATTCAGCAAGGTTGGTAATCCCAGGACAAATATGTGACACAGTTCCACCTGAATTACAGTTGTAATGTATTTAAAATTAAGCACATTCTGAAACACCTTGTGGTTTTGGCTTCTAGCTGGGTACAAGTCGCTTGGCTTCTTACACATCACAGTCCAAGCTTGCCACAGGACAGTTAATGAACATCTAGGGAAAGATGTCCCAGACCGTGGCAGGGGGAGTTGAACTGGATGATTTTTAAAGATCCCTTCTAGCCCAAACCAGTCTGACTCTGTGAATACTATCGCTGTTGGGACTCAGGAGACCCCCAAAACCCCACCTAACAGTAGCCAGTCAAAATGACTAAAATCCAGTACGTAACTACCGCTGATCTTGGTACAAATTAAGTGGTAGTGACCACAATTCAAGCATAACTTCGGCAAAGCTACTCTCACACTTCCTAAAGTGTGGGCTGGAGTGCCCTCTGCATCGCTGCCGTAACTCACAAGTGGGTAACAGTGAGTGAAATAGTCCTGCGTAATGTGTGCTGCCTCGTCCCCTTCTACCCAGGAGTGCTGCGGTGGCCTGGCCTCTGGAGCTGTGTCCATGCTGCTGGGGACGAGGGCAGGAATCTCTGCCACAATCGGGTCTCTGTACTCTCTGCACAGATGCAGCTTTGTTAACAAATTACTTGTCTAACTTGCTACCGCTTTTTAATCCATCTCGGGATCGTTGTTACATTGATTTGTATGTTGACTGTAGAGCTGCTTTTATTGCAGACATGCAGAGATGTTCCTGGAAAGCTAGAAATTAGATTTTTATTCCTTTTTTTTTTTAAATTAAGCCATCAAGCTATCTCCTTACTGATGCAGTGCATGGCATGTGTTGGGGGAAGAACACTTACCACTGACTTTTGTGGTGGAGATGTTCAGAATTGACTCTGAAGTTGCATAGATTTTTTTGGCTTTTTAGGAAGCTGTCATTAAGACATGATTGGCTTTAGAAGAGTGCAAATGTTGCTAACATATTGGCCCACAGAAGGCTGAGTTTCAATGATGCTTCCTTTCATTTAGCAGAAGGAAAGTGGAGCAGTGTATGAAGTCAGCAGTAAAGCAGAGAGTATTTTGTTGTTCCAAACTTGGCTGAAGAAATTGAATTGCATTAGGACGAGATGGGGTAATTACATGCTACCCTGCATCCTTCAGGCACCCGATCACAGAATCACAGAATGGTAGGGGTTGAAGGGTCCTCTGGAGATCATCTTGTCCAACCCCCCTGCTTGAGCAGGCACACCCAGAGCAGGGGGCACAGGAATGTGTCCAGGTGGGTTTTGAATGTCTCCAGGGAAGGAGACTCCACAGCCTCCCTGGGCAGCCTGTGCCGCTGCTCTGGCACCCTCACAGGAAAGAAGTTTTTTCCTCACATTCAGGTGGAACTTCCTGTGCTCCAGTTTGTGCCCATTGCCCCTTGTCCTGTCCTTGGGCAGCACTGAAAAGAATCTGGCCCCTTGACACCCACCCTTGAGATATTTATAAGCATTGACGAAATCCCCCCTCAGTCTTCTCCAGGCTGAACAAGCCTGGGTCTCTCTGCCTTTCCTCATAAGAGAGATGCTTCAATCCCTTGATCATCTTCGTAGGTCTCTGCTGGACTCTCTCTAGTAGTTCCCTGTCTTTCTTGAACTGGGGGGCCCAGAACTGGACACAGTACTCCAAATGTGGCCTCACTAAGGCGGAGTAGAGGGGGAGGATAACCTCCCTCCACCTGCTGGCCACTCTTATTTTTATGTACCCCAGGATACCCTCAGATGGTATCATGAGAGCTGCTGTTAGGAGAACAAATAATCTCAATTTGGAGTCATGGTGTAGAAAATAGACTTGAAGAACTGGATGTTGCTTTCTTCTTTAAATGAGCTGGAAGAAGCCATGTATGAAGTTATACATTATTGTATAAAGTAAAGTAGAAACTAAATTTTAAAGGGCAAGTAATGTTCAACACCTGTGGTGCAGCACTGTCTGTTTTAGTCACACAGGTGCCTCGGGAATGGTGGGCGTGGATGAGCGTGTGCACTCAGGGTGATTCATGACCAGCCTGTCCTTGTTATTGAATATTCAAGAATCGACTTGCTGGGAAAAGTTTCTGCTGGAAGCTTCTTTTTGCAACAAAAGTACCATTGAATGTAGTCACATCTTTTATTTCTGTAATGTATCCATAAATTATTTTTAAACAAAAAATAAATGAATACAATTTTATCTGAGGGAGAGACTTGTACAGCATATTGGGGTAAAAAAACAACCAACCAACCAAGCTTCTTGCAAGTTGGCTGAGGTTGTGTATCACCTCTGGAAGCTGGGTATGTTCGAGATGGATCTTAATGTGATCTGGAGGAATTAAAATGGAGTATGTGTCTCTGCATACTTCTAGCTATGGGCCTAAATTTTTGTAGTTGTCCTACACAAATGGGATCTTGCTTATGTGAATATGAGGTGGGGATTTAGCTCTCGGAGAAGAAAACACCTTGAAAGCATGGGTATATCTGAAAATACATGCAGAAGTTCTGACGGTCACATTTGTGCATAAACAAACGTGCTCATGGCTAACTGAAGATGAAGGAGAACTGAAAATGTGACCAAAACAATGCTATATAGGCGCTCTCTTCAAAAGATCTCAGGTTGGTGATAAGACGCTGCCAGATAAGCTGTGCTTATCATATGCGTGAGCAGCTAGAATTGTGATGAAAATATAGCCAATTCTGCAAAACAAAGACAAGTTGATACTTGAAACAACATGAAATTGTAGGAAGACTGGCCTGTGAGCAAGAGGGAAGGTGATGTCATGTGAACGCTGTCATGGGAGTTGGATGATTTAAACTGCATTGCTGCATCTGCCAAAGACTTGCAGTCCTCAACGTGTAATTCTGTCTGCTTTTGCCTTGGTTCTCTAGTTTCAAAATACTACAGGTTTTTCCATTTCCAACATCTTCCTCCTGTTTCCCACGTAGAGAGGTGTAGCGCAATAGGCTCTTACCCTCCCTGGGTCCTTGTGCCAGTGCAAACAAAATCAGACCTACCGCCCATGCTAAGCAGGAGGCCAAGTTCTGGGTGGACCTCCTTGGTGAAGACGGCACGTAGTCCTTGTGCTGTGCAATACTTTCTGCTGCATATATGAACGTGGTGTGGAGCTCCAATAATTCAAAATTAATTTCCTTACAGGTGAGGAAATCTCTGTTCCTTCCTGAAGAATGAAGTATTTTATACGCTGTATAGGGTGTTAGAGGTAGTATGTGCAATAAGGAGAAAGTTATTGTTCCATTTTGAGATTATTTATGACTTCTTTGAAAAGAAAATTGGTTCCATTTAAGGCCAAGTATTTTTGACCAGCCAAGTCAAAGCTCAGAGGAAGCTGATATAGAGATGGTAGTGGAGGAACGCATTGCTCCTGCAACATTTATTTGCATTAAAGAGTAAGTGCCTTTTCATGATTCCTACTCTCCTGGAGTTAAGGAGTGCTGCAGGGGCACCAGCTTCAGCAGAACTGTCATGTGGGGTTGCGTTTCCTGACAATAATGAGCAAGATGCTTCTCAGATGTTCTGCTGCTCTGAGATTAATGATAAGAGTCTGTTTTCTTGATTTTTGGAAGAGTAAAAATACCGTTTTGGCTAAAGCAGTCTGAATAATTAGTTACATGCTTGAAAGCATTCAGGTTTTTTTGAAATGACACTTGTGAGAATAATTCAGTAGGGATAGGTACCCTTCCAGGTGACCAAGTTAGACCATTTTTCCCAAAGGAGGTCTGGAATGAAGAGGCACTCATTCATTCTTGGGTGCACATCACATTCACATCAGCTGAAATCAAGCATGTGCTCTTTCTGACTAAGGAGGCTTTCCTGAATCCTCTACTGTTCTACAGTAATTTGCCAATAATGCTTCTCTTTGCCCAATTCCATGCTTCAGCATTTGTGGAAAAGTTATTTTTTTTCAACAGTGTTTAGGTCATTTCATTTTACCTAAGAGTTATTTGTAAGAAAAAAAAAAAACCACCACCAAAACCAACAAATGGCTGTTTTGTTGACTCACAGTGTAGTAATATGAGGAGTGACTTTATTACTGGTATGAAAATAGTAAATATACTGGCTGTGTTTAGGCAGAGGAAGACATTTATATTCGTTTTAGGCTTGCGCTCTTTACTGCCATAAAAATCTGATTATAGGTAAGTAAGATTAAATATGTTTTAATAGCACTATGTCAAGCAGTCATGGAAAATTCCCAGCCTGAGCCTGTGCAGGCGTTTGAATATTATGAAGTCCATATACTTTGAGTTTGTTTTTTTTTTTTCTGTTCTGTTTTTAGGGTTCTTTTTGTATTATTTAAGAAGAAGCACCTCTCTGGGCAGGGAAGAATCAGTAACACACTGCATTTTGAGTACTGCATTTGCATTTTAATTTAGGCACCCTGCTAATTTGACATGGACTTACTGTGCAGTCACCTTCTTTATAAATAATTTAAAGCAACATCCTTGTGATGGAAAGCCTACAAAGTCCTCCCAGGTTTCACAGACTGGGGAACTGCACCATGCTGTGGGAAGTAGATGTTTATGGAGTTGTCTGGGCTGACGTTTACAAAAAAGTTGGTTGACTTAATTCATTGCCAAGTAAAATAGATTGCCGTGTAAAGGTTCGTGCTCCTGTGTAGACATACTTTCGGAGGTAACTAAGAGGAACATCATGGTTCCCTGGGCATTAGGGTCAACAAGGGTTGCTTGTGAAAGCTTGCTGTCCAGTGCATTGGCTTGTAGCTTCCAGCATACCTTTTAGTGGCAGGGTGAGGGAGGGAGCTGGGAAATGCAGAGCAGGGATGTGTAAACCTACTGGAGCAGTTTCCTCAGAGGAGAAAATCATGCTTTTGTCAGACTTCAAGTTGCTGTGTGGTCTGTGTATGTTGTTTCTTTGTTGCCTGATGTTAGTCTATGGGTAGCCTAAGGTATTGGATAGTGTGTTTTGAAATATGACTTGCCCTTGAAGACAAGAAGGCCAGATTGGAAAGAGGTGCCTGCTCCTGGGTATGCTCCAGTCAGCAGCACGATCTCCTGCCTGTTGGTACGTCTCCAGCTCTCCACAAAAGATACTTCTGTTTCACACAGGAATACATTCCACACCCCCTAGGTCTCTGGTGTCATCTCACTACTTTCACCAGCCTCAAAAACTGCTGAGTTTCACGTCTCAGTATCTCTGTCTGAAAGCAGCTGTGTTCTTGCCGGATCTTTCTCTGGCCTTGCATCAGTTTTTCTAATCTGGGGAAGCACAGCTCTCCACAGCTGGTGCTTGCGGGCGCTTCCAGGCTGGGGGAGATGTGTCTGCTAGTTGCAGCTGGCAGGTCTCTGTGTGAAGGAAACAAGACCTCCTCCCTGGATTGACACCAAAAAAGTTGAGTTTAGCATCTCTGCCCAAGTAGGTCACATTGATGGTAAAGAGTGCAGCCTGATTTCAGACCTGATCCTGGAGAAGTGGAAGGAAAAAAAAAAACTCCCTCTCTGCTGCAGCGATGCTCCGCTTCTTGCTTGAGCTAATCCCCTTGGCTAATGGAAAGAGTTTGGGTGCAAGAGGTTCCCACCTTGGTATATGAATGGTGCACCTCTGGGAGATTACAATGTATAGCCAAAACTGCTTGGCTGAAAAGGTCCTCTGCCTGCTGGAAGGCATGCAGCTGTTCAACCCTGGTTTAACTACGCTTTTGCACACTGGATGAGGTAAACTAGATGAGAGTCTCAGCACAGATGCATTTCCTTCTACTCCTCGTTTGTCTCTGGGATAAATGCCTGTTTTGTCAGGTGTTAATGCTTTAAATCACTTCCCTTTGGTTAAACTCTTCTAATTGCTTTGTGGTTTATTTTTGGATTAACTCTTCTTTCAACCTGCAGTACAGTAAAACAGGCATGCATGCATGCAAAAAAAAAAATTACAGAAGCAACTGCTTGCTCAGTGTCTGATTTTTCTGCTCCTGCCACAAGTAGTAAGTTGAGGTAGTCATTTTTCCTTTTACCAATTACCAGATTGTATAAACATGCATTGAAGAAAGGAGAAAAGAAAAACCAGCAGCAGAGCGATGCAGGAAAATTTCATCCCTATCATGAAAACAAGGATGCAGAATGGGAGTGCGTCAAATCTCTAGGTGTGCCTGCAAGTAAAGAAACATGCCGCACCTTTTTGTTGAAAGGTGGAATGCAGATTTTATGGTTCTTTGGAAAGATGCTACAGGCCGTGAGGAAAGGCGCGTTGTTCTATGTCCAAGGAACCTGTGAGCTGCTTTGTATGAGCTGCCTGGGGGATTCGTCTATAGACGTGAGATGGGAAGCAGTATGAAACTACAGGGTTCAGTCCAGCATATGGTGTGAAAGTATCCATGTCAGAGGAAGAGAAGATGTGCTCATATAAATACCTGCTCTGTTTCCGGGCTTTCTACTAAAGGTGTTCCCTTCTGGCAGTTTAGTAGTGAATGAACTTAAAAGGAGACAATTTTTGTATTATGTAATATATATGCAAAAATACCAATAAAAGAAAAAATTACTTGCCTTAATGACTCAGGGGACTCGCCCTGTAGATGCTTCATTTTGCAGTTGCACAAGTGCAGAAGAATCAACACAGATATGCTAATAAGAGTAGCATTACTGGGAGGAAATGTGTCTGTTCAGGGAGAAGAAGGGGGCTAAGCAAAAGCAGGAGGTTGCTTTTCAGAAGGTTGTGACCTTGCGGGGCTGGGTATAATGAATGCAGTGTTTCGAGCCACCTTTTACCTCGCCACTGCTGCATACCATTGGTATTCATCAGCAGTGGTAGGGCTCTGCAGTGGGAAGCCTTGCGAAGCATCACCTTGTCTCTGAGAGAAGTTTAAAGCCAATTAAGTGTGAAACTTCGAAGCGCGTGCAGGGAACACCGCCTTTTATCTGAACTTCATAGCTTTCTAACTTTACCTAAAATGCAAGCTTCGTTGCTAATTTGCTTTCGGTATAGATCCCAAACTCTCTTTTTTACTAAGTTGCACCTCCTGTATGTATTACAGTGGTGTAAAATGCCACTGGTGCAGCCTGCTTTGGTGTCACCTAGCCTGTGGGAAAGCAGAGATTAGCCCTGATCGACAGTCTTCTGCTCATACCATCTAATAGCTGAGAGAGAGACTGGGCTGGGATTAAATTTCTCTTCCACTACTGCCACCTAATTTTCCTTGTCCCCTGTGTCGGGGAAGTGAATTAGGTGTTCTCAGATGCCTGTTGCAATTGATTCTTGTTTAAAAACATTTGAGCACAGGTTTGAGAAGTAGCTCATAAACAGCTATTTCATATTTACTGATACTTTGGGGTTTGTTTCAGGTTTGGTAGATTAGATCCTATTTATGAGCTATTTACAGACCGAATTAGTTTTGAATTGAATAATACATTATTTAAGGTTATAGGTTTTTATTCTTCACAGTTTGAAACATTGTCTTCATATTTCAAGGGTTCGGGGAGGTCCTTTCACATTGAAATACAACAGTGATCAAATCTTCCATGTTTTTCATCTCCGTTCATGTCTGAGTGTTAAAACCTGTTGCAAGTCTTTCTTGAGTTTCTGACCTGGGAAGGAGAAGGTAATCGTTGGAGAAGGAGATGCGTGGAGCTGACAGCCAGTCCTCCTATCTGCTCCACACCCAAGAGAAGTGTCCACCAAAGTCTCGGGGTGGTCCCTCCCAGGCATCCCGGCCTATCGATGGGGGTAGGTAGGACAAACAAAAAGAGGACATAGGAAAGCGGAAGAAAGGATGCCTCTTTAGGGTTGTTGACAGGTGCAGTAATTTTACAGGGTCCTGTTAGTATCATTTTTTTAACTGCTGTGGATGCAAATTAATTCTAAACTATATGGAAGGTGGAATAAACTCTTTCTTTTTTTCTCTCTATGGGCCTGTAAAGACAGGTCTGCTAGGGAATCTAACTGAGGGTCACCCCTTGACTCTTCTCCTACCCCACACCTCTTTCTGAAAATAGAGAATATCTATTTAAATAGTGTATACCCTGACTGCTCTTTTCTTTAGATGCTTAATTCTGTCCTGTTGGTAGAAGCTTCCATAACTCTCCAGAAAACATGCTTGCCCCTTTCTGTGTAGCACTATAATACCTGTTCCTTAGTGGATTGCGAGTGCTTTAATATGCTGCTAGGATTTAATTAAAATACTGTGTTGCCTGCTCGCTTTTGTTTTTTAAGGCATGCATCTCATTGCTCTGTGCAAGGCAGTGAGCTGCCGGAAGTCGGAGGGCAAAAGGCATCGGATATCATGCGCCATAAAAAGTGCAAATGTCCTTCTGAGTTACGAAATCTTTATATTCTTTGGGGCTATTGTCTGGACTGCATGTGCTCTGAGCGCTACCGGGGTTCCTGCAGTGAGGCTGGCCAGGCATGTGCTGTGTGAGGAGCTAGGCTGAGCTCAGCCGGGGCTCGCCGGGCGCAGCAGTGTACCGCTGCACCCCCTGCGCTCCCTGTGTACGTGAGCTGTGCCCGCCAGCCTTTCTGCTGCAGGTGCACAGGAATAAGCCAGTGCTCTGCCCTTTAATGATAAAGAGCGTGCCATTACATTTTGCTTAATTAGTTGTGTTTTCATCAGGTGATCTCCAGACAGGCAATTTGGAGTTGCTCGGTGATTATTGTGGCTTGCAGCGTACAAATTGGTGTGGGAAGTTGTTAACACTAGCCTTGCAACTTAGGACTTCGATGGCAGGATTGGCTTGTTCTGCATTCACCCAAAGCATGAAGGGTAAGGAGGGAGAGCACAGATGGGTGCCGTGCTGCCCACCATTTGTTGGGACGTCCATGTGCTCTGGCAAAGGATCATCCCATCTTTGAAACCTTTCTGTAAAAGCCAGGCACCACAGGTGGGCTTCTGATGTAGAGGGGTGCACTTCCCCAAGGCAAGTTGCTTATATCCTGGATTTTTAGGATAAATTAATTTTTATTTAATTATTTTTAAAGGGTGGTTAGGTCCTGGGCATATAGTACTGGTTCCCCACCACCTCAGGTTGTTTCGTAACTCACGTTAGGCTTGTTCTGTGTGATGCTGCAAGTCTGATAACATCTGCCTGAGCTTCCTAAATCAGCCTCAGCGTTGCTGCTACCCGGTTGGTGCAGTCACTTGTTGCAGGCCAGAAAAAAGACATTTTCCTGGCTAGGTATAGACATGGCATGTGGTTATTCTTCATCAAGCTTCTCTGGGCTCCTGTTGCTGCTGCTGAGCTGTGGTGTGCTTCTTGCGCCCGCCCTAGGAACCACGTATGCAAGGGCAGGCTGCTGGGCTGTGGAAGCTGTCTCGGCTGTTGGAGCTGGTGTGGCGAAGAGGTGCTTGTCCTGGGTTCAGGACATTGCCCCTGATTTAGAACAGGGCATATGAACAGGGTTGAGTGGGTGCTGATGGTGAAAGCTGCTGGGTGAATCGCTGTGGCCCGTGGGAATGGAGGACCTGAGCTCCGTCTGCTAAGCTTGGTACAGCCCAAACCTGTCAACTGCTTGTGGTCAAAGCATAACTGGGATTTGTTCCTTGGTGTAGGGTCAGACTGGCCGGCTGGGCCTTTGGAATGACATGGCTGAAATGGTTATTGGAAATGCTACTGATGGGTCCATTATTGTCTTTTCTCCCTCCTTTTCACTCTCATTTTCTTAGCCTTGGAATACAGTGTTGCTAATTCTTACTGCACCAAAGTATGAACTGTTTCTCTCCTGAGTTTTAATTTCAAGAAAACATGGAGCTTGGAAGATGATGGGGAAAAAAAGAGAAAAAAAAAACACTTATGAAGAATGTGGCCTGGGTGTGACGGGTTTGTTGTGTTGGTTGGTTTTTTTTAATTTGTCTTAAGGCTCTGATTTTATAGCTGTTTTCTGCAACGTTGAAGGCTAGAAATATTTTCCCTTCTTGCCCATCCCTACTCTAACCCAGGAAAATGATTCATGTGTAAACTGATCTTTCTTGAGTTGCAGGGAGATGTAAGCAAAACCAAAAAAACCCTCTAATATTGTCAGACCTGTAAAAGGATCATGAAAATTGACAATATGGAATTCAGAGCTAAAGTGGAACCTTTTGTACTTTGATGCCAGTAACTTGCCAAGTGAAAGGTGTGGTATTATTAGGAGTAACTTTTAAGTATGCTTGTTACCCTGCACAGTTTGCTGCTTAATATGGATTATTTTTTTCACATAAGAATCCCACTTCACTAACAGTAAGTTTTCCTAGAATTGTCTGTTTGTTTGGCATGAGAGGGGAGGGGAGGGGGGGAAACAAATGACACTGATCTTCCTAGAAACCAGGAATAGTCCTTGCCTTGCTAAATTCAATTCCTCCTGTGTGCTTTCAAGTGCAACACTAGCATTTAATCAATGATGCTTCTTGACGCAAGAAGGCTTTGATAAATACTACCAGAATAAAATCAGATGGCTCGCAAAGGGCGGTCAGTAGTAGGTAATGTATCTTGATCAGAAATTCCATTTGCTTTGCAAATTCAAATCAGACTGAACCAGTATAATGTCCCTCTAGACAAGGCATATCCATGCTTGTGTAGCACAACTAGTATCTGCGGAAAAACTAATACTATGTAGTTGTTCCATTCTAGATTTTCTTCTACAAAGTCGACATCCAGGTACATGTAGAACAATATAAAGAACTGAACAGTTCCTTGACTGATCTATGTCTCATGAAAATAAATGGTAAATGCCTCTCTTTGGGACCCATGTGTCAAAGGAATGACTTTGGGGTTGTTTTTTTTTTTTGTCACTTAATCAGCTTTAAAGTACTCAAATTAAAGATGTTCCTCCTAAACAAAGCATTTTAAAATGAGACTGAATATATATCTTTGCAAGCAGGAGTTCCCATTTTGAAAACAAGACTCTCCATGGGCTTTGCAGGTGGTGAATGAGAAACATCTTCCAAGTTCAGTCTCAAACTAAACCTTGTTATCAGAGTGGTGGGTCTCTCCCATACCATGTGGCTGGTGCTCCTGCGTTAGCTGTCCTGGCCTTTGCTTCGTGTTTTGCTTAGGCAGGAGAGGCAAGAGGAAGGTAGAAGAAAATGCTAGTGTGTTTTTATAACACTTGTGAAAAATGGTTTTGAGACCTTTTACAACCTGTGGCAGAAGATGAATTCGGTACCTGGGAGGTTTTAAGGGCAAAGTTTCTTAAGAAGAACAAAGTTCTGGGGCTGAGCCCCAGTAAAGAGGGTAGCGAAGAAGAAGATATTCCTACCATTGCTTTGCCTCATTTGTCTTTGAGACACCAGTCCCAAGAGGATAGCTGAAGGAGGGAATGAGGAGGGGGTGCTAGCATGTGGATTTTGAAATCCTTCTCCACCTTGAAATGAGTTTATAAGCTTGTCACGTAGCATAAGCAAGAAGTTGCCAAGCTGGTAGCTTTTGGACTGGAGTCTGCCAAGTATAACCAAGCATGGTGGATGAGCTATGGGCATTTTGGCAGGCTGTCCTCTTGTCCCCGAGTCAATGACGGAGCTGTACGGCAGTATAACAACTTGCTAGACAATGTGGAAAAGATTATTTTAGCAGAAGCTAGTGGTGATTTAAATTGGCTTGTTTGGAGAGTCGTGCTGGGATGACTACTCTTGCTATGTTGCAGTAGGCTTTGGTGAATGATTTTTAGAGAGTTGCTCTTCCCCTGTTGCTTTTATGTGCACTGTCCTTGGGTTCTGTCTTTCTTGAAATACGTGTTGAGGTTAAAAAATCTCAACTCCCATGGATGAAGAACTGGGGTGTGTGCATGCATAGGGATTGGTTAAATTCAGTTGATTTTAAGGGAACGAAGTTTTGGGCTTTTTGTCAGTTTGTGTTTGGGCTTTTTTTTTTTACATTTGTAGTCATGACTGTAATAAAAATATGTGTTTTTGGAAAATATGAGTGCTTGGCAAAATTGTGCTGTCATCAAAGACAGAACTGCAACTCCTACTGAAATCTCTGAAGGCAGAGTTAGGGCTTGTTTCGTTCTTAGGGTAAGTTTTAAAGTTTTTGTGAGGATATTGCCTATTCCTCTTTAGGAATTCAAATAAGGAGAGAGAATTACATGCTGTTGTCAAGATGACCATGAATGTACCAGGACGACTGTCATTTTGCCTGGCCACTGCTACCCCTTGCCCCAATACAGATGGTGATGGAAAGGGGTACAGTGGCCCCAAGCTCTTTTCCTCTGTGTTCCTTACTTCTCCTTGCTGTCGTCAGTAACTGTGCCTTCTTCCTTCTCCTCACCCACATGTTGTATTTGAATTACTTATCTGCCTTACTGAGTTTGAAAGGATTAAAATCCCCCACCTCACCCAAGCCAAGGTGTGGGAGGGGAAGAATGGTTGAGGTGGTGTGGCATGCCAGGCGAGTCTGGGACCCACTGATGGTGAGGTACAGCAGGACCTGAAACTGCAGGTCTGGTAAATAGAGGAAAGTTGCCATACACTTTTCCCGCTTCCCTGATTTCTCATTTTTGCAGTTTTAATTACAGTCAGTTGCCAAGGAGTATTTTGAGCGCTGATTTTTAATTTTGGAACACATCAGAAATGTCATTGACTGGACTGCACAGAAACTCTTCTTTACCTGAACTTGCAGGCACGAGAAAGAGCTGTTGTCCTCTAGCAGCCTGTCGAACTTCACTGAGACTGATAACAGGCTTTGCAAATTCCTGTGTTGTTGTGTCTTTCCAGTCATGATGCCACTGTGTAGGCTGGGCAGTCTCGAAAACAAAAAAGCTCTTTGACAAAACTTGTCAAAACATAGAAGTAACTCTTGAATCTTTCTTGAGGAAGTCATAATTCAGATTGTAGCAATACCGGTAACTCTCCCGAAAAGACTCAATGGCATCTCATTGCTATATTTGCCTTTGAGGGTATGATAAAGCTGTTGTTCCCTAGCAGTGTGGAACCCTTGTCATCTTAAGGAACTGGCAATTATGTCTTCAGAGCTCTAGCAGAGAAATACAATTGCTTTTTGGTTTTCATGCAAGGTGTCTCTTCACACTCAGGAGCAGAAGGTGGGGAGGAGAGTGCTTGTCCACCTTCATATATAAAGGATAATCTCGTTGTGCTGTCTGTGTTGGGAATAACTGGAAGATAAAACATGTTGGTTTTTTGGTTTTGTGTTTTTTTTCTTTTTAAATTAAAAAAGGACATATTATATGAAGCAGTGGTCTTGTAAGAAGTACTGGTGCTTTCAAAGGGCTAGGGAGGGTACAAATTTACTCCGGTTCCCTCTCAAGTCAGTAATAGTAATAATACATGTTTTAATCCAGCTTCTTCTTTTTAAAGTGGTATGGCATTGTCGGTGCTGCGCTATCTCCAATTACTGAAACAGAAGGAGATGGAGCCTGTTCAAGGTTAATCGGCAGCTGTTGCGCAGACCTCGGGAGCAGGAGAGCTGGTGCTTTGATCTGGTGTGGGGGATGGACAGACAACAGAAACATCTAGTTTTCAAGGAGATTTTGTTCTGCAGGAAACCAACCCCCCTAAACTGACCTTATATCCCATGGAAACATCTTCATGGCTTTGTTCTGCTTTAAAACAGTCAAGCAAAGCGGTATTATTCAGGAGGCAGAACTAAATTTGTTGAGAGAAAGGAGTTAGTAGTTTAATCCTCAGCTCTCTGAGGAAGTTGTGATTAGTGCTGTGCTTTGAAAATTAATTTTACCCCATTCAGCTGGATTAAGTATGTTCCTAGATTTAAGTGCGTAGTCAGTTCATTAAGATGGGTTAAAGGTACTGAAATTTAGATTACATGCTCAACTACCTTCCAAAGTTGTGCTTTCTCTCACTAACTACAGAGACTTAGGGTTCAACTAGTCCTTCTCTGTGACTCTGTCCATCCCTTCCCACCCCACCATTCCTGGATGAAAACTGCCACTTTCTGACGGTCGGCAGAGGGGAGGCAGGCTGGCTGGAGAGAAGTGGAGTCTCTTAGTAGCACTATCTTGAAGTGATTTCTGGAGCATTCGTCTATTTCCCTTTTGTATGTGTTGTGGCAGTAGTGTACACAGACTATTGCAGTACTTCTCATATGCAGCCACCACTTATTTTGGAAGCCTTTTGTAGATGAGCACAGGAAAGCTGTACCGGGGAAGCCGGGCGCTGCAAAGGCGGGGATCTAGATCAATACGCTGAATTACAGAGTAATATGTCATTCAAATGGCCAGTACTACTTGTTTGTTTCCCTGGACTTAGGTATGGAAGAACAAGTCTGGTCTTCTGTGTAAGAGGCTGAACACTTCATTTTTTGGGTTGAAGTCAGCGAGGGTTATCCAGCTTCCAATGAACTTAATGAGCAGCAGTCTGGCCAGGCATGCACTTGGCATGTCAAGGTTTTTGGGTACCTAAACTGAAGTGTTTTCAGTAGTCCTTAGCTAACAGTGAAGGGTGAGTTTTCAGAAGCAAAACTGTTCATTAATATGAAATTAGCAAAGTTGTATTTTTACTGGATAGCCTCTTTCTTGCTGTCGCCCCCCTTGTTTGTCATCAGTGTGTGAACTAGTAAAGATGAGGAATGAAGACAGGTGTGGGTTTGGTGAACTTTTGCATTAAAAAGCTATGTCCAGCTTAACCTAGTTAGTAACATCTCTTCCTGTCTCTCAAACTTCATATCTGGAGCCAAGCTACTGAGGTACGTAAACAAGACGTTCTCTAAATACCTATTGACTATTGTTCTTTCTGCTTTGCCAAGCCCTAATAGCAAAATGCTTTTTGAATGCAGACACAGCTTAATTCATTGCCCTTAATTTAAAGCAGTTAAAACTGCTTTAAATCAACGGCATTGATGAGTCGACTGGATTTTACATTATAATATGTGAATGAATAGTATTTTCATTTGGATGAGAACACAGTTGTTTTACAGCATCTGCTTTTTCATGAATATATACAGACTATATATAAAAATGTAATCAATGTGGAGGCAGTTTTTTTATTTGGCATACAATCTGTAGGCATCCAAATCTAGCTTGTTAATTACAGTTTTGCAGCGAATCTCCATAATTTTACTTAGTTGAGACAAAGTTCTTAGTTACTTTTGTGATTTCCAGTGTATATATACAATAGAAAGTAAAAATTAATGGATTTTTATAATCTCCAAGAACAGAATACAGAGGAAGGCAAGAGGTAGTGTTTGTATTTTCAGCAGCAAAATCTGTGAGGTAAAAGGACTAGGGACTTCTCCAGGTGCTCTTACAGCTGTGAGATATGCAAACTTATTTCCTTTCCCTTTTGCAGTCTAGAGAAATTTCTTTGCTATGGAAATGATGGCATATGGTCCTTCTTCTGCAAAAGCTATTCCAAGTATTTTTACAACCTCGCTTCACAGAAATAAAAACCACTGGGTTTTAGCGAGTGCTCCATGGCTTTGTTTACCCCCTTACCAGAGAAGGGCAGCATGTCAGGGAGCTCTGGAGTAACCCAGGTTACCAGGCTTCACCCCCCAAAACAGTTTCGGATCAATATACTGTGCTGCCACATGCGTTGAGCGGAGCCCTTCCACAGGTGCGTCCTGTATGACAAGTGTTGTCCATAGAAGAACTACTAGTGAAGATTTTGTTCTCAAAACTGTCCCTTGGCATAGCTACTGCACTGCAGAGGGACTGCAGCCCAGTTGCAGAGCTGGCTGGGCACAGGGGGTGGCTGTAACTTGCATAGCTTGTGAAGTATTGTTTGCCAAGGCTTCTTTTGGTTTTTCCCTCCCCTAGACGGGAAGGCTTTGCAGCGCACCCAGCTCATGGACAGATACCATATTGTTGAGCTACCTTGCCAGGGAACACACTGTATTTGCATTTCAGATGCCTCAGGCTTTGTGAACTGCATTGTTCCAGCCTCCCCTGAATAGCAGCTATTGACCCCTAACAATGTGCATTTGTTTAAATCAAACCCTTTCCTACTTGCTTTAAAAAGCTTGTTTTAGGACTAGTCCAACTAAGCAGGTCGCTTTTTTTTTTCCTTCATAGTCAGAAAAAATTAAAGATTAATTATTTAATTTCAAGATGGAAAACATTCTCCTCTTGTGAGAGGCTATTTTGAATGCTGAGGTTTTGGGAAATTTTGTTGTGGCTTAATGTTTATAAGCTTTTCATTGCCTCTGAAAGCACAAACTCCATGTTACTTGAGCCCAGAGATTTTGGCAAACAATAAACCAGAGGAACACCAGGGGTTTCATTGTCCTGAAGAACTTCACTGTATTTTGACATTTTTTTTTTTTTTCTGTTTATGTGTTCGTTTAGATGGATTGAAATAACCTAGGAGGAGGAGGTGGAGACTGAGTGGTACAGACACTTAATGCCCAGCAGCAGGCTGGTGAAAGCATTTCCTTAGGTGATGGGAAGTCTGGGGCCAAATTCCCTTTGCTGCTTGGTGACTGTAGTCCGTACCTTCACCTGTTGAGCTGTTAGGTCTCCAGAGCTTGGTGGTGTCAGTAGCCACCTTCATTTAACCAGTTACAATTTGTGAACAAAACTATGGCTATTTACCAGGTGGGGGGAAGCTTTGCTCCTGTAGCATTGTTAGGTCGAGGCAGAAAAGCCCAGTGAAGTAAAAATTTGCTACGAGCTGGACAACCTTGTAGACCTTCTGTTTTATGGCAGAATGATTAAAACAAAACAAAACAAAAACCACAAAACCAAACCAAACATGAAACAGCAGTTGTCAGACTGAATGAGGTTGTTTTGTGGGCTGATGATTCTTTCTTTTGGTGTCCTACGTTAACTCAGGAGTATTGCATCTCATGAGGTTTCTGTTGGTATTTCTGTTGGATGCATTAGGAGGAGTGCTGCCAGCAGGTCAAGGGAGGTGATCCTTCCCTTCTACTCAGCACTGGTGAGGCCACACCTGGAGTGCTGTGTCCAGTTCTGGGCTCCCCAGTCCAGGAAGAAAATGGACATACTGGGTAGGGTCCCACAAAGATGATGAAGGGACTGGAGCATCTATCCTATGAGGAAAGGCTGAGAGAGCTGGGACTGTTCAGCCTGGAGAAGGCTCATGGTGGGGGTGCGTCTCATCAATGTATGTAAATAAAAAGAGGAGGAACCCAGGCTCTTTTCAGTGGTGCCCAGTGACAGGACTGAAGACAATGGTTGCAAACTGAAACACAGGAGGTTCCCACTGAACATCAGGAAACACATTTCATGAGTACTGGTACAGGCTGCACAGAGATGTTGTGGAGTGTCTCATCCTCAACAGCTATCTGGACATGATCCTGGACAATCAGCTCTAGGTGACCCTGCTTGAGCAGGAAGTTTGGACTAGATGCCCTCCAGAGGTCCCTTCCAGCCTCAGCCTTTTGTGATGCACAGGTGAAGAGAGGTGGCTGAGGACATACAGGAATCAGAGGCAAAAGACTCGGCTCACCTTGCTCTGAGCGTATTGCATGATATAGCACGGGAACGTGATCTCTCTCATGCAGTGCTGTGCACTCGTTGCCTTATGGGCTTTAAATGCACACCGCAGTGGACTAAGTGGGGTGGGCAGCAGCTGCAGCCGAGCACCACCCTGCCGGGGCTGACGGGCAGCTGCAAGCCTCAAGTTTTGACTCTTGGGCACTCTTGGGAACGGTGAGCTGACAGTAGCAACTGTGTTAATGTGAAAGAGCCCTTTGTCTCCTGCCCCGGTAGTTGTGGTTGATATTCCTTAATACCAAGGAAGTTGCCTTCAAAGTTGTCATCGCTCCTGCACCTGTACTTTAGGACATAGGATATTTCTGTTTGCAGGCTCTGGTGGGGAGGTACCAGAGGAAGTCCAAAAGCAATGTCCTCACATCAGCCTTCTGCCCTCTGGAAAGCATAGGCTGTTCATGCCCTCAGACCTGTCAGTGTGAGGGTGTTCGTGCTGCTCGAAGATTGAAAGAGAGTGGTGCCCTGGGTTTTCTGTCCGATGCGTACCCAAGGGAGTGGGTGGAAGTCTTCCCACTGCTATCACTGGCTTTTGACTTAGATGTTCAAGTCCTCTTTATTGCTTTTACCGCTTCTGGGAGTCCTCTCCCCCACTGTTTCCCAGTCCCCTGCTTCCCCCTACCTACCTCGGATGCTAGCACCCTCCTTTCCGCTCCCCTCCCCTCTGTGAGTCGACACACCCTGTGTTTGAACTGCGTCGGACTTGCTATAAACCTGGAAACCATCTGGCTTGAGCTTTTGGAGGTAAAAGGGCAAACAGCTCCACAGGCATTGGCAGTGTTTAAAATGGAAAGCAGTTTGTCAAAAGATGGAGGGGAAAAATGATGAGGGATGCTCTTACATGGTCCTGTATGTGCAGCTGAGCTCGTACTATTCAGAGAAACCAAGCAGCAAGAGTTTTTGCATTCTCTGTGAGCATTATATTGTGTCTCAGTGCTGCTGTTTTCACATCAAGAAACAAGAATGTTTGTTCAATGTTATCTAAAGCACATACAACTTGTAACATGGCTGAAGTCCATGGTAGACTTATGGGCCACTTACCTTAAATATGTAACAGAAATAAAAATCTGTATTTGTCAAGATTGTTAATCAGGACCCTACACCCCACCAACTTCAACAAGGCTGTAGGTCTAGTTTCTGTGTGTAGAAATTCAGACAAGGACAACCTTTGGATGCTAGCTTGCAAAATTAATTATTTGAATTGTGGTTTTCAGTGATTGTGCACCCAAAGTCACAACCTTACAATCATCAGGGTATATCCCAGCCCTTTTCTACCTCCCCTTTACTTTTACTTTAGAATAGAATTTGACTGCTCTGGTGGAAAAAAAAAAGCCCTCTGTTCTCTAAATACCACTAAAATACTGTCTTTCTGATATGGACCCTGCTTTCCGTTTGTAGAGAATGGGAGTATAGTTTGGGTTGGAGGTCACCTTGGGTTGGGGTGCTGCTGCTGAACGTTTTCATACCAGCTGAAACCTTCTCCTGTGCTGGAGCAACTTGAGTGGGTGTTGTTATTGGGATGGCTTTTGCTGCAGCTGCAGCATCAGCTGTGGTTCTTCCTCCCACATCCTCCTCCCTCATCAGTGTGGATATTTCTGTTTTCTTGATGCTGAATCTACCAGCGAGGTGAAAATTAAAAGTCTGCGCCTACCCTGTCTTACTAGATTTAGGTGTCTCAGTGGTAGTGCCTTTGTTGCCTCCTCATGTGTAAAAAGCAAATGTAATTTCTTTGTAACCTTGCTTGCTGGTAGTTTTTTTTTTTGTTTGTGTTTTTTTTTAAATCCTCTGCGTTGCGCACCCAAAAGAGGAGGACTGTATAAAGGGCAAAGTGGTTGAGAAAAACGGTGAAAGGTGATTGGGGGAAAGTGCTGTGACTGCCTGACAGAAGTTGAAAATAAACAGGTAGGGAACCAGCCGGCTTTGAGGAGGATCTTTTAAACTGTGTGTAAATTCAAACACTGCTTTGTAATTTTACGTGTGCTAACATGAGGCACATGACTCAGAGAATTGGCTCCAGCTGCTCTTGCCAGCATTTAGGAACTTCTACTTAAAAAATAAAACCAACAAACAAAAAACCAAAAAACACTTCAGTGTAGTTCTCCTGTGTTTACTGTTCCGGCAGAAACCAACAAATACTTCCTGAGAGATTATTTTCTTTCTTTCTTTCACTTGCTTATTGGGATTTTGCTCTCGCTTACTCTCCTTTTGCTTGATATGTATTTCCAGAGAAAAATATTGAGTGAAATTCTTTTTCCATTTTTCAGTGATGCCATCTATAACTCTGTTTTGTTTATTGTAGGGGTCTCGGGTCTGGCTGCGAGAAAACAATCAGCATTATCCCAGTACGGTTCATTCCTGTGCGGAAGGAGTTGTCGTATTCAGGACAGACTATGGTCAGGTATGGGCATCTTCTGTGTTTTTACCTTTTTGCCGCTCCATGAAAAAGAAGCTGTTCTCCTTGTGGGGAGGGCATAAAGGAAACTAAAAGCCTAAAGTTTGTGAATAAAATATTCATTTTGTATGACCTGAATGCGCAGCTTTGGTTTTAATAGGTCTTTCCATTGCCTGTCTGGTCAGTTGCTATGATCTTGCCTGTCAAAGCTGAAGCAGTGCTGCCAGGTGTGAGAGCCTTGTTCCACATAGGTCAGTGGTTATGTCATTTACTGGAGGTAGGTGGCCTCTCCATGGTTGTATTCCCTTACAGTAACAGAAAGAAGGGTTGGCACGTGGCACTGCAGCAGCATCATGGTAGTGGAGTGTCACTGATTCAATGGGAGGCAGCAAGGCACACCTCGCAGAGCGAAACCGGGGTAGCTCCACCAGTGCCTGTTGCAAGGGGATTGTGAAGGAAGGGGACTGTTACTCCCCTCTCCTTGCTTTTTTGTTTTGAGTTTTGTTTTGGGTCTTTTTTTTTTTGTTTGCTTTTTAAAATTTTAGCTGTTTCCTGGTTGTGAACTGCTCCTGGCTCCTGCCTGCCTGCAGGGATGGAGATGGATCCCCATGTCTCCTCAGGTTACCTCAGCCAGCCTTCTCAGGCAGTGCATGCCTGTGTCTCTGGCTGCCAGCTGGTCAAGGAAGCTGGTGTGGATCTTGTTCCTCCTTTTTTTTTCTTTTTGTAAATTTTCCTTTTTGGCCCCCAGAAGAAGGCAGAACCAGCCCTGCCAGTTGCTGACAGCTTAGAAGTGCTTTGCTTTCTCATGCACTTACATTTTATTTATCTATTTATTCTGCTCTCCATTAGGGCATGGTTTATCCAGACCTAGATTCCTGCAGCTTCCCTGAAAAAATTTTAGATTTAGATTGAGTTGGACATAAACAGTAATGCTGAGACAGCCATCAACCTCTGGAGGACGCACCTTTTGACTTTTGGAGCATGTTCGTTCCCTCAGTTTTGCTTCCTTTTCTTAGTCATTTGCACCAGGTGAAGGCAGCTTCAAGTAGTGAATGAAGCTGAGAAAAGCATGGTAGACTGGAAAATATGCTACCTGTTATTGCTGCCTTCACTTAATGTCCTTCTGGGTAAGCATGGTGGAAAAGCATGACTTTAAGAGACAGAGAACTGTTACTTTCCTTTCATGCCTTTCTCCAGGCAGGAAAGGAACCAGACAGAGTTGCAGAGTGGTTTTTGATGGGCAAGATAAAACCTACTCGAGGTTAAATTCCTGCTGTCCTGGCAGTAAGGGATGAAAACAGGGGTGAAACAATCAGGGTCTGAGGCAGAGGAAATGGTGTCATCCTTCTCTTCAGAGTCCCTGGGTGTGTGGCAAAGGAGATAGGGTAACAGAGAGGAGGTCACATCCAAGCACTTGTGACTGGTCGTGTCTCTGGTGGCAAAAATTAGTTGTGTTCTACATACATCCCTGGGGAGGCAGAGAAATGGGTGAAAGTCAGTGCTGTCCTCAGCACCACAAGAGGTAGTCAGGGAGCCCAACTCCCTGATAGCTGTTGTGTTCCCACTCCCATCCACTGTCCCCCCAACATCACCGGCTGGTTCTCAGGCTGATGCCTGCATCCTCCTAGAAGTTATGCTATGGCACATGGAGGACAGGGCGGTGATTCACAACAGCCAGCATGGCTTCACCAAGGGCAAGTCCTGCCTGACCAACCCAGTAGCCTTCTATGATGGAGTGAGTACATTCCCTGCTCCAGTGGACAAGGGAAGAGCTATGGATATCATCTATCTAGATTTTTGTAAGGGCTTTGACAGAGTCCCCTATAACATGCTTCTCTCTAAATTGGAGAGATGAGAATTTGACAGGTGGACTGTTCAGTGGATGAGGAATTGGTTGGATGGTCACATCCAGAGGGTAGTGGACAATGGCTCAGTGTCCAGATGGAGATCAGCGACAAGTGGTGGTCCTTGAGGGGTCCGTATTGGGACCAGGACTGTTTAATATCTTCATCAGTGACACAGAGAGTAGGATCAAGTGCACCCTCAGCAAGTTTGCAGGTGACACCAAGCTGAGTGGTGCGACTGCCATGCCTGAGGGATGGGATGCCATCCAGGGGGGCCTTGACAAGCTCAAGTGGTCCCATTTGAACCTCATGAGGTGCAACAAGGCCAAGTGCAACGTCCTGCACCTGGGTCGGGACCAGTATCACTACAGGCTGGGGGACGAAGGGAATTGAGAATAGTCCTGTGGAGAAGGACTTGGGGAAACTGGTGGATGAAAAGCTGGACATGAGCCAACAATGTGCATTTGCAGCCCTGAAAGCTGACGGTATCCTGGGCTGCATTAAAAGCAGCATGGCCAGCAGGATGAGGGAGGTGATTTTGCCCTTCTACTCTGCTCTGGTGAGACCCCACCTGGAGTGCTGTGTCCAGCTCTGGAGCCTTCAGCACAAGAAGGACATGGACCTGTTGGAGCAGGTTGAGAGGATGGCCCCAAGAATGATCCAAGGGCTGGAAGACCTCTCCTCTGAAGAGTGGCTGAGGGAGTTGGGATTATTCAGCTTGGAGAAGAGAAGGCTCTGGGGAGACCTTGTTGTAGCCTTTCAGTACTTGAAGGGGGCTTATAAGAAAGATTGGGACAGACTTTTTAGTAGGGCCTTTGTGGCAGGACAAGGCGTAATGGTTTTAAACGGAAAGGGGATAGATTCAGATTAGATAGAAAGAGGAAATTTTTCAAAATGAGGGTGGTGGAACAGTGGCACAGGTTGCCCAGAGAGGTAGTAGATGCCCCATCCCTGGAAACTTTGAAGGTCAGGCTGGATGGGTCTTTGAGCAACCTGACCTAGTTGAAGATATCCATGCTTATTGCAGGGGGGGCTGGACTAGGCGACCTTTAAAGGTCCTTTAAACATCACTTGGGGGTAGGGGGCACACCAAACCGAAAAGAAACCTTCTTTGGTTTGGCCTGCTTGTGTTATAAGCAGGTGGTGCAAAACAGGAAGGATGTAGAGAGCGCCCTTCAGACCCATGATGTGGCATTCCTCTCCTCGGCAGGTCTGAGCTGGCTGCTGCCCAGCCAAAGGCATACTAACAATTCACTACATTTTATAACTTTAATTCTTTTCAAGACTTGTGCATTCAGGAGTGCACTTTGCATGTAAAGGGACCGTGCCAGCTGACGTTGGCCAATTAATGTTTTACCCCCCCGTTGCTTTTCCTGATGCACTTTTAGACCATCCTGCCCTTGCTGTTTGGTTACCTATGGGCTGCACAAGGTTGCAAGCGGGTGAAATGAAGCTGAGGTAATGCCTGACGATTACCTCTGACGGCTTGGCGATCCCTGCAGTGCTGTATATTGCTTTGAAGAATGAGGCAGGGGAAGCCAGGGATGAGGTTGCAGGAATATGGTGCGATGATGATTTTTTTGAAGTGTGGCCAGCATATTGATTCCCAGACCCTTTTGACAGCTGCAGCTTGTGTTCAAGTCTAATGACAAACTGATGAAAGTGTTGGGACCTTATCAAAGCACAGCATTGTTCTGCATCTTCTCTGATTCAGTAGCTTCCACTAGACTTTGCACTTCTCACCTTACCACTGAGTATTTTGCATAACTTCTCAAGGTGTGATTGACAGGGTGGTGGGACTAGGAAGGCGTGTTTGCTGGAGTTCTGCTCAGATTTTATGAGTTTGGACTTCAAGCCTTTGCCTATGTCAGTTTGCAGAATAATGGAATAATCTAAAAATAGGAATAATTTCTTCTTTCTATTCTGTTCGGAGTGGTGGAAATAAATTTGCCACAAAATACTGGGGTGGCATACAGTTGTATGCTGAAGAGTTGTCATTTGTAGGGAATCCTATCCAATGCTAATACTCCTGTGAGAACATGCCATTACCTTTTAGTATTTTAACAAGTTGCATGTCACATGGTAATATAATTGATCCTTGAGTATTCTTGTGTTGCCTGAGTGTTGCAATGAAGCAGTCCATTAGTTAATTATCATTAAAGACAATTGTGGTACTGCCTTCTGCTCTTGTTACCCTCTGTGTGAGATGGTTGTAAAACTAGCTGATTTGGTAGGCTGCATGGAATACCCAATATGTATGATAATATATACTAAAAAAGAGAACTTTAAGTTGTAGCTTTGGGCTTCCCTGAGCAAATAGCTACAAAACAGTCTTAACTCTCTATGAAAAAGAGAAAAGCGTGGCACTGTACGGCGGTAGATGAAAGCCTCATGAAATACAGGGAGAGGAGGAGTACCACAGGGCTGTGTTTCACCACCCCGGCCCATGATAAAGGAGTGGGAGATGAAAGGTGTAACATCCTTCTCAGCACACGTTCGTGGCGTTGGGCTGCAGCTGGCTCTGGAGTGCCTCTCAAAAGCCTTCTGCAGGCTAGTCTTCAAAATGAGGGGTCTGCAATGACTCGAGAAGCTGCGATGAGCAATTTATATTGTAAATGTTTTTTAGATGCTTTCCAGAAGAGAAGATGCTATACTCGTTTGCTGACTGGTGGGTGGGTTGGTTGGTTTGGGGGTGAAGGCCTCTGTGCCTAATGTGTTGGAAACACCCTGTCAGTGAATATATGAAGTATGTCAGTGCAGTCTGTGAATACTCAGACTTAGAAAAATAAGTCCTAATCTTTGTGTGTATATATACACACATTGAAGATGGCATTACAGTTATTATATCTTTTTTCATGCTTGAGGGTATTTTTGCTACCTCTGTTTTTAGGGTTAAAATGATTTCTTCCTTAAGGGCTTTATTTACCGTAAAGCAGACGTTTCCTCATCGTCATATTCTATAAATTTTTAATGAAGTTGTGTGAGCTTATAAAGTACTCAAGCGAATGTTTAAATAAAATGTTAAAAGCCCTGCTGTCACTGTGTGCTTTGTTTGAAATTACTTGCGTATGTTTGGTAGAGCATCAGTGGTTCTACTGAGGAAAAAAAAACTCTTTCCAGTTTCTCTTCTTTTTTGAATAATGTGAACTTTACCTGATTTCAGATAAAAAACTAACTTTTCCTCTTGTGTGAAAGAGGACTGCATTGTGCTGTTGTACAGACACACTTGAAACTATCACCTGTGAAAGCATAGATAGCACATAGAAAAAGCTTGTTGGGGAATGCAGTCTTTCAGAAGAGCTCTCTTCAGTTGCGTGGCATTGATTTAAAGATGATCTTTCTTGTCTCCTAATGAGGACTCTACTTTTTCTTCCATTTGTACATCCATATATATACATATATATATATAAAAAAATAATGCCAAGAAATGTATAGTCAGAATTCTGCCCCCCCGCCTTGAAATATAGCCATGGTGACGTGTGTAAGTAGCACTGTGTTTTAAGCCTGTGAGTATTGGGGTCTTTTGGAACAGCACCTAAGAGCACACAATTTTAGTAAGGCCCATTCCCTTTTAAGGGAAATCTTCTATAAATGGAAGACATAATGTGTGTGTGTTGGGGAATTCTGCTCTGTATGAAGAAACTCATTCAAGAAGTAGTAAAAGTTGAATCAATCACTGCAAACTGTTCCGAGTCTGACACTGAAGTTTCAGGATATTTAATTGCATACCTGTTTAGTTGACTGAGAGGAACTTTTAAGTCAAGTATGTTATAAATAGAAGCAGCTGAGCGATAATATCCCAAAAATGTGGTCTCTTTAAAAACAGATGTCACATTTCACCAGTAAAGACTTTGTCAGTTAAACCAGCTTTCTGTGAACTTTCTTTACAAAGAAGTCCTTCACAGCACAGTGTTACGTCAGCAGAGTGCCACGCAGTATCCTTTAGCTTCAAATCAGAGGCACCTGTAAATGGTTTGGCCAGCAACAAAAGTATTTTTTCCTGTGTGTTTAACTTAATGTGGCTCTTCTAGGGCATTTCTGCATCTCAAGAATGGGAAGGCTACAGATGTTCCTTGTTAAACACAGCTCAAGTATGTTTTCCATGGAGGTTTTCACCTTTTTTTTTTTTTTTTTTTCCTTTTTCTTCTGGTTTGAAGGCTGGGAGAGTTTCTCATCGTGACCTCATTCAGAAAAGTTAGACCTGGGCTTTGTTTGAGGTTTTCTGTTTGTTTTTAATTTTTTGCTTGGTTTGCGGTGTTCCTTTTGTTTGAATTTTTTTTTTTTTGGAGTTAACAATAGGATTCTGTTGGAGTTACCATGTGGGTTATACCAGGAGAGTTCATGTTTTCCTCATTCTTGGTTTAAAAAAAAAAAAAAAAATCCCAAACCTGCAGGCAAATGGTTAAGCACTTCTCATAAGGACTCTTTTCTTTGCCTTGTGTCCTTTCTCACCCTCGTTTGGGACTGTCGTGCTAGCCTTCGCTACTGTGAGGAGCCCTTTTAAACAAGAGTCTTCCGTTCATATTCACAGGGTATGAATAACACCACTGAAGTTGCTTGGCTTAAGTTATTGAAGTCAGTAGGACTGTTTATCAGTAAATGCTGTCTTTGGCTGCGTCGGTTCATAGGATCAGGCATCAGAGAAGTAAATCCTTCTGGACAAGGATTTTCTTAGTTATCGTTGAAAAGCATCGTGCTCGCTTCTAGCTCTTCCATGTGAAGACTTGACAATATTTCCAAACAGTGGGTTTTTTTGACATTTCCCTGAATTCAATATCTATTACCCTTGAAATACACCCTTACAAGGGAGCATTTTAAAGAAGCCTTTGTGTGCTCCCTTGTATATACAGCCTCTTAAGAAAATACACAAATATATGCAGTGAGCTTTGGTCTTGGCTGCTTTTAAATGAATGCATCTCTTTCTGCAAACTTCATTTATATAGACTTTCATCCTTTTTAATTTAATGGTGCTTATGAAGGGCAGTGACTGCAGTGACTACTAACTCCGGCCGCTGGGTAGCTCATGCGTGTTTCGGGCAGCAGATCCCCTGCCTTTGGGACTGACGGCGGATGCCAAATTCAGTGGCTTTACACCAGGAAGTCAGATTCCATCTGTCTAAACACTGTAAAGTTCATTTTATTCTGCAGTTACTTATATTTGGCTTATGTGTAATGATTCTCCTGATTATTTCTAGTGTTCTTAAAAAGCTTGGCTAAAAAGCTTAAAATGCTGTGGCTGTTTGGATGTTGGCTTCTTGGGTTTTTTTGGGGGTTTGATTTATTTTTTTATTTTACTTTATTTTTTTTATTGCTATTGTTTTTAAGGGATGCGTATGTGAATTTTGGGTTTGGGCGATGGGGTGGGGCTGGGGAGGGCCAGAAGTCAGATGGAGCACGTTTTAGTACTCGGGATTTATCTTATGTGGAGAAGTGTTTACATCTTTATGCGGGATGTCAAAGTTCAGTGTCTCTTGCTGCAAGCATCTGTTGGCGGCGCCTGTAAATAGTGCTCATGACAGACGCGAGCCAGGCGGCGGGAGCATCTCCGGGGAGACAGGCCTCTTTGCCTCGCATGGCCCATGCTTGCCCTGTCCCAGGCACTGCCCAGTTTGGGGAGGCAGCGTTTGGCACCCCAGGCTGCGGGGCATCTCCTGGGAGGGATTGCCAGGAGGTAGGGCTCTGCCCTGCTTGCCCATGCTCCATCTTGTGCTCTTTAGAAAGAGATATTTATGAATCAAGCGAGGCTGCAGAGTCTGTACGTGTCCTGCAAGCCCACACGTGTCCCACAAGCCCGCTGAGCTGCCTCGTCCTGTCCCTTCGGCGAAGCATTTAATGGAGCATAACTGTAATGCACAAAAGCCTCTGCGCGCCTAGTAAGGATTTAATACAACCATAGGGCCTCGCAGAAAACATTTTCCTTAATGGAAAGGCTGCTTCAAAACCCTGAAAGTGGAAGCGTTCATAAATTGAACAAGTTTTTTTTTCTAATGCACTGTCTTTTACTTTTTAAGTACTTGCTAACTGGGAAGATCATTAGTTTGTGTCTCTTAAATTCTCCAAAATATTAATGGTATAGCATAAAAATCTTAAGATGTTTCATAATGCTAAAGAAAGCAGTATCTGTAGCAGAAAACTTTTTTTTCCTGATTCAGGAGTGAATTCAGCTTGCCTTCTTATCAGCTTTATATAAAGAAAGAGCAGTATTTTTACATGACTGCTAGTCTCTGAATATTTGTTGAAGGGCAATAGGGAAAAGCTTCTTTTTGTGTGTGTTTTTGCCTGAACTACTGTGTATTTATTACATAAAAATACAGAGCAGGTTATGAAGTACTTCTTGGATATGTTGCACATGCGCTGTCCTTACTTTTTTCCTGTTACTTGCGTTTCTGCCAAAACCATTATCAGTTTGATTAATTCCAGGAAGGGGAAAGTTTTAATCCTGGAGTGAGATATTTTAAAAGAAAGCTTGAATTGTAAGGAGAGAAAGAAAAAAACTGAACAAAAAAAACCCCACCACAAAACGAACAAAAGCAACAAAAAACCTAAATCAACCTGGTTTGGCAGTCAGGGTGGGTTGTATTATTCCTGCAAAATGAACTTTCTGGCTACTGGTGCATAGACACCTTTTGTCAGAAGTTGGGGAGTTTGCAAGTGAGCAGCCCAGAGATTTCTAATGCACAAAGGATGGGGGCAGGAGGGCTGAGCAATGACCATAAATAACTCCTTTAATGTTGGGTTTTCAAGGGTTTTGTTGTGTGTTTCCTAAACATAATGGTAGTGTTTGCTTTAGCTTTACTGAAATTAATTTGTTTGGCATTAGCATGGCCGTTGTTAAGTGTTTTACTAACAATATAAATTAAATCTGTATGAACAAAAGCATTTATCTCTGAGCAGAGAGTTGCTTTATCCTTTTTAAGGACCTGTGTGAAAGCAGCCCCTATCTGAGATGCTGACAAAGAGGTACTTACTTTGTCCCCGCCTTGGTTTGCTGTGGCCACGTAATGGGTTGTGGCTACGTAAACAGTTGAGATGTCAGTCTTCTCTTGCTTTCTGCAAAGAAAATCCAAACCATCTGTGCATTTTTGGTGCTTTTATTATGCTTGTACTAAAGATAGCAAAACTGCTTTTGTTTTAAGATTAAAGCAGATGTACGCAGGCTGCCATATTAATATCTTTTGTAAGGGAACACAGTTCAGCTGTTCAGAAAGCATGGGAAGGAATTCAGACCGCATTGTGCCAAAAAACGACAATGACAATGACTTTGTAGCATCGTGATGAGAAAGCCTGTCACTTCAGTTGTTCCGTCTTTCCTAAATTCCCTTGGATGGGGGGCTGGTCTGATTGTTCAGTGTTGTTGGTGTTTTTAGGAACACGTGGTTTAGGTCACATGCAATTACACGCCGGGATACTTTGCTCTGCTTAGCAAAGCAAAGTTTTGCTCTGATGAGGTTTTGTACCATACAGTGCAGATAGACGGTGGATGGACTCTGAGATTTTTACTTGGAGAAGACTCCTATCAATTTGTGCCTGAACTTATCCCCTTTAAGAGTTGAGGAAAACCCAGGCAGTATAGAGTGCCCTAATTCTTCTATTATTATAGATTATTTTATTATTCTTTTTTCTTTATTTTTTAAATTAAAAAGTCAAATGACTTGGTAATTCTGGACGGGATTTTACACCACTAGGGCTTGTGAGAAAACACTAGTGCGTGTGTGAGCAACCATTTTGAAAAGTATTAAGTGTCATGTGAAGAGGCCACCCTCTCTCTACATGACGTCCCGCCACCCAGGAGCTGCTGTTTGGCAGAGCCGTGTCCCACTCCCGCCCTGCTGCTCCGTTGGGGACAGAGCTGTGAAAAACCCTGTTAGGTCACTATTTCAAATTGAGTGAGTAGTTCAAAAAACATAGCCATCTGATAGGTGTGCTGGTGGTCCCAGCCCACATCCCGTTGGCAGGTATTGCGAGGAGGTGGGGGTAATTAACGTGTAGGGAAGTAGGCAGTGCCCACCTGCAGGTCCTCTGGGGAAGGCTGTGGTGGCTTTGACTGCATGGTGCCCGTTCTGTAGATGAGAAGCTCATCTGATCTTTCCCCTGTGGTCACTCAGGTAATTCTTGAGGTTTATATTACCTTTGTGTACCTGAGAAATACAGAAATGAAGGAGGTTTCTCTGCATCTCCAGGTACCCTTCACTGCACAAATTAACTTTGTTCACAAACTAAATCTATGCAGTCAGGTTGCAGTTTTGATGGCAGGTTACTTGCAAGGCTTGATGTCGGAAATATTCTCTGTTTGAAAAATGCAGTAGTTGTTGCAGAACTTCAGGTTCTTTTAGTAGGGAACACAGGAGCTTCCCGGGGGGATAAAATGTGTCATTGCACCTTCGGGAGCTGCATGGCATTTGCGTTCTTGAACATTTCAAAGTGACTTATTTGAAAGCGTCAAGCTTTCTCATGGGAAGGTTATCAGAGCGAAATTTCCCCTAAAGCATTTCTGCAATGTGATAATAAACTCTTTCAATATTAGTTGCAAAAAGAACTTTAAGTGCTCTTTCCTGGTCACTAAACCAGGGGAAGAAAAAGTTAGCGTAGGTCATGTGCCTCTTCCTCATCCAACACACTTTTTTTTGTAAAACAAGCTAGGTCCTGTTGACCATACACATGATGAAGCTGAGAGACAATTTGGGGAAATTTGTCTATCCAGGCTGACTTAACTAAGGACAATCATAAAATATTTGTGGAAGAAAACCAGTGTGTTGCAAAGTCAAACCCTGGAGAGTTAGGAAATGCTGCGGGGCCTCTTTTCAGACTGTAGGGAAAGCAGTGTACTGCCCCTCTGCAGTTAGAGGGTTGTGGCACAGGCGGGAGAGGAGAAGGACCTGAACCAGGGGAAGCAGCTTCAGTTGGCTCTGATAACTTCTGGATGTTGTAGGGTTATGGGGATGAGTATATATGAGGGTGGAAGTAAAGGGTGCTTGTTCAAAGGACCCTAATAGGCCTTCCTTTTGTTTTGGAGTTTGTTTTGGGTTTTTTGTTGGCTTGTGTTTTTGTTGTGCTTTTTTTTTGTTTTGTTTTGTTGATGCCTCCTAGCTGTCCTTTGTCCTCTCTTCCATGCACAGGCTTCTGCGCTTTTACTTGTTTGGTCTCTCCAAGCTTCTGCTTTAACTTTGCTCTCTGTAACGTGTCCCTGTGTGTGCAGCCTGGCAGCCTGGCTCCTGTTTGCATCTGCTTTCCTCTCTGGCACAGAGCGCACGTGCACGCACGCAGGCGTGTGCCCTTGTCAGGGCACAAGGAGGGCTCGTGGCTGCCTGCAGTGGGAGCATGGAGGCTCCTCGGGAGGGCAATGGCAAGGCCTGGCAGCCCGGGCCATCGCAACCCCCCCAGCCAGGAGCGGGGCAGCCGGGGGGGCACCAGGGCAGACCCATGGAATTGGGCACATTTCTGGAAACCCAGTAAACCTCAGCAGAGCACAAAACCTCATCAAGCCTCCTTCAACTCATGAGGAGCACAGGGGTCAGATGGTGTGCTCGTCCTTGTTTTGCATGCTTCGGTCTGGGCTAGCATAGGTAGCGGCATCTCGGAACTGCAGGGGGAAGCACAGGGAGGTCTTGCTCAGCAGCAGCTAGAGCACGCCAAGGGCAGACAGGCTTTCCCAAGGTGTTTAGCTGCTAAATGTCTGAGGCTCTCCTGAACACTCACTGTGGGATTTTTCTCCAGTGATTTATAACTTTGTCGAACTGATGACTTTTACAGGAAAGATAAAATCTTGCCTCTTGGAAACAATTCATTCCCTTTTTAAATTAAACTTACCTTCTCCAAAGAATGGGCTGGTAGGGTGTTCATGTATCGAATCACCAGAATTATTGTAGGCCTGAACGAGACAATAGTACTCTTTTGCCTATGGTGATAAAATAAGCTAATTTGAAAATACATGCATTGTTAGTAAGATGTTTACCTGCTGTTGAATGCTTCGTCCGAAGCTTTCCACATGTAGCAGAATTGTAAGCTATTGAAAACAGATTTGGGAAGGGAGCGATCTCAATAGGTAGAAGTGCCACAAGCCTGTAATAAAAATAATGCTGTCTTTTACTGCTGACTATTTATCTTTTGAAAGTGCATTTTTTTCACTGGCATCAGCAAGGAATTCTAGTTAAAAGTAAATAATAATATCTGCTCCATTATTAATGCTGCTTTCAGGCAGGCATTTAATATACATTGCAATCTGATGGTCAGACTTCCCTGGCATTATCTGTACACCATCACTGGCTTAAATGCAATTACACAGGGTTTCTGTCACCACAAGATTTGCCCAGGAAATGTAAAGTTCTGTCAAGGATACTTCAAGGTCTGCTAGGCATTTGAGATACGTTAATGTTTTTCACATGCCCTCAGTGGGGGGAAGAGGGAGCAGTATTTCTGCATGATCAGGAAAGCAACAGAAGCGTGACAAATGCTTGCTAAGTCCAGCATGCAAGCGTGTACTTCTATGGAGAATGTGCCTGCTGCACTGAGTCTGTACATGAGCAAAACCCTTGATGTGGGCAGGGGCTGCATCCAGCAAAACCTGAGCAGAAGGTGAAGGGGAGGCCAAGAAGCAGAAGGCTGCTAGAGGTCCACATTTTCTTAAGCATCACTCTCAGTTTTCTTCTGGGTTGTTTCTCTGGGCATTTTTTTTTTACAATGCTTGCCTTGTATTCCAGATGTGTGATGGTGTTAACAGATCAGACACTGCTATACATATTCAATTATTCCGAATCGGTTGCTGATATCTGTTAATGCCAGGCATTCCCACAGTGTAGTATCAAATGCATTTGTTCAAATGCTTTCAGAAATGAGCAGAGCTACTGCGATGCAATGCAGTATCATAATGCCTCCAATAGGTTGATACGGCTCTTCTGGAAAGTGTGAAGTCGTGTACATATGCTGTATAGAGGATGAGGTGGGGAAATGTGTGTGTAGGTGCTCACACAGATGTATACATGCAATTCTTACCAAAAACACTGGACTTAAAATGAGTCTACTCTGCATCACATGTATACCCATTTCTGTAGGGGAAATCCTTGACAGCACTAGCTTACAGAAATCTTCTAAGCGAAGGCTTGATTTTTCAGTTATAAAGTCATGCTGATGCTAGAATAAAACAAAAACCCAGGCCTCAGCTAAAGAAAACGTGGTTATATAGAGCAGCATTCAGCTTGTGGTATTGATAAGCTCTGCAGCTGCACTTTGAAAAGTCCTTGAACATCGGTACCTGAGTCAGTGCTGTTTGAATATGAAATCCTTAAATCTGACTTTCCACAAGCTGAACAAACTGTTTACTGTACCTGATGTCCTTAGAGCAGATTAGGCAGCTTCAAGTAGACAAAGATTCAGACACCATGAAGATTCAGAGCTGCTGAGGTTGCTTTCGAGTCACGCATTTTTGCATGATTTTAACCTGTGTGCAATGTGATCTACTTAACAGTTGCAGTGTGGACGGTATGCAAATACTAAGCAGCTTATCAGATGCAGTTCGGGGTTGCAGTTACAAGCAATGCTTCCTCTGTTTATGTACGAAAATGGAAAGAAATGGCTGACTAGAAATGGGCAACTGATTAGCAGACTAGGGGTGAACATTACCACACTGACACTTGTAAAACAAGATCACCTTTGAAGTTATAGCAATGGGAAATAGTAGCCACTTCTCTTTTCTTGAAGTTTCTGAATGGACAGATCTAATTTTGTAATGGATCATGAAATTAACTGATAAGGAGGTTTTTGCAACCTGGTTCCAGATTTTTGTCATCACTTTCACGTTGAAATCTTCAGCTGTTAGTACCCATGAGTTAATGGAGCCAGACTTTGCCGTGTGAAATGTAATCCTGTCAACCTCATTCCTTTACATATCACAGATTTTAAAGCCATTTTTAATTTGCATTTGGACTTATATGTCACCGACCTAAATACTATAATAGAAGTGTGAGTCTGAAAACAGCACCCTGTAACTTCTGTAGGAGCTCAGGTACAGAGGGATGTGAAGTAGCAAGCCCTGCATTTGCGCCAGGACACAACTGAAGCAGCCGAGTTACTGGCTGAGGTGGCCCTTCTTATCCTGATCTTTGCCTGAACTTAACTTCTCAGCAGGTGTAAGGGCCAATCAAGCATAAGTTGCCTAAGGAGAAATAGCTACCCTCTGTGCTTCAAGGCTTACTTAGCAGTCCGAAATACACTTGCCTTTTGGAAGAGTTTGTGAGATGGTGGGAAAGCGGGGCGGGGGGGGGGGGGGGGGGGAGGGGGGAATGGGGATCTGGATGCTAACCTAGTACTTTCATCTACTGCTATAATTAAGTCCTGAGCAGTTGTAGCTTTGTTGAATCTCTGTTTTGTTTGAAGCTAATTTAGTTTCCAGTCTGGCAGGAGCTATCCCCTTAATGTCAGGTTTTCTTTACCCTTCTTAGCGCAGTGCATGCTTTCTGGAGACGAGTGCATTATTTCTGTCTGCCAAAGGCACCCCCAGCATGCTGATCTAGTTCTTGAGTTATACAGCTACCAGCATACACGTCCCTAGAGTGAGTAACAGCTCTTCGCACTACATGTGTAAATATTTACATTTATTTCCCTCCCACTTGGTGAAGTACAGTACAAAATGCTGTGTATATAGGAAAAAAAACCCACATTGTTTAGTTCTTCGGTTTTGTTTTGAGGGGGCGTTATATTTATTTAACAAAAGGCCAAACTAGACGCAGCATGCATTTTGCAGGGAAGTCCTGCTTTCATCCAGTTTTGCAGCTGGGCTGACAGATTTATGATGAGGTGATGGAGTTCTTCAAGGTCAGGCGGTGAATCAGTGGTTGAGCAGAACCTCGGGTCCTGCTGACTCTAGTGCTTTGTTCACTAGTTTGAGCATACGGCTTTGACTTTGCAGATTACTGCAGCAAATAAACCAAACTCATCCCCAGACCCACACCTAATTTCAATAAACAAATTTCGTGGGGGCTGTAATGCTTATTTAAAATGAGTTTGATCGGTACTGATAGGCTCAGACTTGTCCTTGCAGCCAAGAGGAATTCTGAAGATGATTGTGGTGATTCTTTTTCACTCTCCAAAAAGATTTGGGCACTTAAGTATTGTATTTTTAATACAAGTGAATGTGTGCATCAGCTACTGCTGCCTTACGTTTACTGCAGAGGAGTAACACGTGCAGATCCTCATCCATTTGTTATACCATTGTGCCGAATAGTGCATAAAGGCAAACGGCAGACGGGAGGAACTGGTAGTGCTAGATCAATTGGAAAACTCATGGCAGGTGTGGGCTGGCATCTCCCTGTGTTGCAGTCGGGTAGGGTGAGCTGCAGTGAGGACATCTGGGGCTCCTGCAGCCAGCCCTGGCATCAGCTGTGCTTGTAAGGAGCAAGTTCCTCTGTGGCATTTTCCTTTAAGGGAATACGCAGCACGCTGTATGGCATACGTATTGTCGGAGGGGCTGGCTCTTGCTCCTGTGGACTTGTGGGAAAGGGGTTCCGTAGCTCTAGAGAGAATACCAGGCTTTTTGTGCTCAAGATTTTAACTTTTTCCAGCATTTAGGTGGATGGCAGGTTCTGGCTGTTGCCTTCAGCCAAGGATACCGCAGAATATGTGGTGACTGAGGCAGAAGTGAGTTCATGAATACTATCTGCTAATTTCCAGTTGTGAAACTTAAGAGGTGATCTGCATTTCTGTTAGAGAAAAAAATTAGCGGTCTACCAGTTGAAAATTGTTGATTGTCTATGTTAGCACAGGCTTGCCAACAGCAAAGCATCTAGTAATGTTGTCCTAGCACGTCTGCTGAGTTCTGAGTCACCCGGCGTGGTGTGACTTCCATGATCTGTCAGCACCGCTTCCAGCTTCCTTCCACGTTTTCTTTTAGGTTGCTTCACCTGAATTCACACCTGGCTATCCCTGTCTGAATGTGCAGCGTCTCAGGAATATAATCTGGGGGGCTTAGTAATAAAGTTATTTTTTAACCGATTTTTTTTTTAACTTTCTCAGCAAGCCATATTTTGAACACCCATAGCCTTTAATTTAATTTTCTCATCAAAATGTGCTATTGCTAACTTCAGGTATTAAAAACTTCTGTTGTTATGCATGAATTTTGGTATTCCTGGGGCACTTCTTTCTGAATTTTTTTTTGTCCTCTGTATATGGATGCAAATGGATATATTCATTTCACTTCTTTTATACCTGAATTTTGGCCTTGATTTGAATTCCTCTTATCAGTTGTGTCTGTGTGCAGAAGTTACGGCATGTCACGGAAGTAAGATGTGCTTTCACTATCTGTCAGATGCAAGGCAAAAAATAAAATCTCTAGCTTTATGCATTTAATAGTAAATTAATAGAGATCTTATCAGTTCTTAGAGATGTATATTGCTAAGTGCAGCCGAAAACTTGATGTGTGGTAGGAAATCAAGCTAATACTTGCTCCATCCGTTAAAAGGAGCAAGCACAGCAAGAGGCCAGGATAATAAGATGAGTATAAAGGGAGCAATGAATTTTACTATTAAACACAGTTTTTGAAAGCTCATTATTGAACAACAGGTTTCTGAAGAGGCTTGGAAGAAAAGCCAGCTCTTTGTAGAGCTGTACTCTTGGAGTACAAATGGAGTTTGAACTTTCTTTTAGAAGATCTTGAATCTGTTACAAGTGTTTTGAACTACACGGTAGTGGTAAGTGTCTGGGTTCTGGTCTCTGAGCTCATGGAAAACGTAGTTTCTGGGACTAGAAATTTAGTATTAAAAGGCCTGTCGTTCACTTCTTGCTTTCTGTTTGAAAATAGGTCTGTGGGTGAAAAACAGAAATACCCAAACCACCCCCAAACTCTGCTCTTTGCTTTTACGTACTGCTTGAGAAGTATGGCAGCTTTTCTTACTGCAGACAGTCAGAAACAAGGTTATAATCATGGTAGTGTAAGCATTTTTCTTAATAGAAAATACTAACAAATACACCGCATTGCAAGTGGAGAGGAACTTTTAAACTCCCGGTAAGTTTATCAGCCGTATGTGCAGCAATACCCTGGGCAGTACCTGTGCTGTCTTCCCATACGTATGCGTTGGCTCTAGCTGGAGACTCCCGTTGCCTTCCCTGCAGGTTAGATCTAGCCTGGGGTTGGTGAGGTTGAGTATCCAGCTGGGGTGGAAGTTGTGTACCTGATGTGAGCACAGCTTGTTGAGCGTGGCTGCTGGAGTAGCCAGAATCTGTACGCCTGATGGCCTCTTCCCACTGGAGATAAACACTTGCTGGTTGCCGATCAGAACGCGCTTCTTTGCCCTACAATCCAGCAGCAGTTGTGTGGGGCGCTTGTTTGAACTTGTCTCCGCAGCGTTATCTTTTGTGATCTCGAACTAGAGATGGCAACAGCTTGCTAACGTTTAAAACTCCCTTGTGTTTCAGGAGCCAGTCCCCTGCCTGTGCTCTGTGGCGGGTTGCTGTATGTACGGCTCGCTAGCCTGAACTATGAAATCTCCATTCCCTGTGGTCAGTATCGTGTTCAAAGCATCTGCATGTCAGCTGCACTCCAGGGGGATGTCTCTCAGTTCAAAACATCTTTCAGGTCAACAAGTTGACGAGGCTTTGCATTCGAACTCACATTTTGGCACCATTATTTGGAAATGAACTTGTCTTTCTCACCAAATCAGATAGGTGAACACGTGTCCATGTTCTTGGTCCTTTGTGGAGGATCTTCATGTCTGAAGGAAGTACATCTTTGATTCTCTGCTGAAATGGCAGGGGCTGCCAAATGCAAGTACCTCCTTTGGAGGGATGTTTTACTGAATAACTGCTGAACGCCGGACATATGTCTGAAGAAAGCCGTAAGCCAAGTTGTGACTATGAATGTTTTAGCTACAGTGATACAAATTCTGACACTAGTGGTTTATTTTGATTTAGCACTCCCCCCTCCCTGCCCTATTTCTTCCCAGCACTTTTATCTTTCACTTTCTGGGAAGTGGTTTGTGCAAAGTCAAAATAAAAATATCTGTGTGGGCACTGATACCACCGTAACTTCAGCTGATGTAGCAGAGTGGTTCAGCTGCAGTGGTGTGGTTGTATCAGTAGAAGGATAAGCTTGTAGTTAAGTGCTGAATTTTGCAAAGCCTTTCTCTGTTCCTTTGCAACTGGGTAGAAAAAAACCAAGTCCAACGACCTCAGCCTACCAGCATGGTTTGAGTCTCAGATGCACATGGAAAAGGGTCAAGTGATGCCAGTAATAATGTTGGAAAGGGTTTGACTTCAGTTGCTGGCAGTGTAGTAGAGAGAAAGACATTTGGAGTGCTGGAGCCCACAGCACCACGGGAAGTTTTTGAGTTTTATTACTTTTGTATGTTTTAAGTGGATTGAACTGTGCTCCAAGGGGCCTGGAAAAAGATTTTGGCAGATGTGCTAGCACTTCCTGGCTGAGGGGACAGCCCGCTAACCCTGACACAAGTAACCCCAGTAACCCTGTGAGCACAAGAAAAATCACCAGAAAAACACTGTTGGTGTAATTATGCTGAGGTCAAGGGCCTCTGCTAGGAAAACCTCTCATATTTGTGATTCACAGGGCTGCATCAGCAGGATCTAGTACAGACCTGTCTTAATGGGAAAAGCCTCTGATGTCAAAGTGGATTTCTTGGGAGACCAGCATTTGCTTCTGCTCTGTCAGCAACCCAATACATCCAAGTGCTTGAGTTACCTTGCTCTGAGCTACAGCAGGTGGAGGGGATCAGAATGAGTACTTTTTCACTTTTACCTGAATTAATCTGATTGAAAGGTTGTGTGCTGGGCATGTGCTTTCATTGACTTGTCCCCTCAGAAGCATATCCTGGTAGTCCAACAGTAAACCTTCCCCTCACCGCCAGGCTACAGGCTTCCTTTGCTGGTACCTGGGCTGCATGTGGTGTGTTTCCCTGCTTGGGAACGTGAAGCAGTGTTTGATGGACATGGTTTTTTTGGTGGAGTGGGAATTCTGAAATTTTATGCGATCTCTGATAAGGGTACCTATTTTGGTCTTGGGCAGATTAGTTAAATCAAAACCTATAAATAATGGTAAGTGGCATCAGGTGCTCTAATTTAGATAATGATGCGAACCTGTGTAGCTTGCTTTTAGGGATACAAAGTTTTTTTCCTAGCTGTTTACAGTTCCTCAGTATTTCAATTAAGATTTTGTGCTTGACTTTCAGCAACTGGGTTTGGGCCTTCCTTCTCTTTTTTGATCCGTTTCCTTTTCTGAAAATTTCAGTTACAAAGTAATCCAGCTAATGCAAAATGATGGGGACTGCCTTTTAGTTTGGACCATTGGAAACTCATGTTTATGCCCGTACAGTTATTAAAGTGGGTATTCTAAAGGTATGATCCTGTGGGACTTTTTTTCCTCCCTATAGGGTAGTAGTATTTGTGCATAAAAGCACATGAATGTGTATTTCCTTAATGGTTTTAAACGGAAAGGGGATAGATTCAGATTAGATAGAAAGAGGAAATTTTTCAAAATGAGGGTGGTGGAACAGTGGCACAGGTTGCCCAGAGAGGTAGTAGGTGCCCCATCCCTGGAAACTTTGAAGGTCAGGCTGGATGGGTCTCTGAGCAACCTGACCTAGTTGAAGATATCCATGCTTATTGCAGGGGGGGCTGGACTAGGCGACCTTTAAAGGTCCTTTCCAGCCCAAACTACTTTGTGATACCTCACTGATAAGGAGCTTCCATGGATATAACAGACTTTTGGGAGGTCTTTGCATGGTTTGCCTGGTCACTTGTATGTTGTTTGTCAGTGTGGATGTTAAAGAAAAATGTGTGAAGATATTCATATAGATTTGTATTTGAAGCTATTGTAATGCAGAAAGACAGATAAATAATGAATCTTTTATTTAAATAGTTGATAAGCATTCTACTTCACTGAAAGGAAGGAATATATATATTTCAGTGGATTCTTTTAGGAAATAATCTCTTCTTTTGCAGGTTAAATACTTTATATACACTTGTGTTATGGTGTAAGAAACCTGCTGTTAGTGCTGGTGCTGATGTGTATTTTGATGATGAAAGAGCTTGTGATACAAATGTTAAGGCTTTTTTTTTGTATTTTGCAGTTGACTTAGAGTCAGTCATTAGTTATGAGTCACCTTTTGGCGAGTCAGCTCAATACTGCATGACTGATTTGTCATGTCATCTTACTCTTTTTCTTCTGTTCTGTTGAGATGATAGTTGGGACTGCAACTCTAAAGTCACTGAGCGCTATTGCTTTCTTATTAATGGGAAGCATGACCCTCTGTTGGAATGGCTTGTAACACCTCAGTTCCACACCTTCAGGCAGTGTTTAGGGCAATAAAATTACTCCAAATAAAATATTGATTGGAAATGTTTATGTGTAGAAGTCCTACTAATGTGATTCACCTTTTTGTCCTAGCAGTGGTGAGTGTAACCACTTATTTGAAGGCACAAGTCTGGTTTTTAATCCAGAGCATTTGAGTTCTGAGAAAAGATTTTGTCTTTTTTTAGAGTCCACCTGTGCTGCACATCTTGGTGTAGCAAGAGCCAGTCTTGCACTGCTGTGTCCACAGATGCACTTTGCTCATTTGCAGCTTTGCCAGGCATCTTTCTTTACAAGTGAGGATGGGTTTCTGTGATTGCCTAGATATTAAGCAGAACTGCAGTCCTGTGGCCACACTCAGACTCGGCTATCAGGGCGGTACCTCTGTACCACCAGCTGTATATGACTGTCCAGTTAAGCTCATCCTGTGCTCTTTCCACACCACTGAGAATGGCTTCCCCTCCATGTAGTATACCATATATAACATGGTACGTTATCGGTGCCATGGGCTTAATGGGTCTGGGGTGAGGACAAACGAGGCTGGGTACAAAAGAGAACATCACTAAACCCAGGCATATCAAAATCAGTGGGATGAGTGTTGGGAGCCATAAATCTTGTACAAGAAATGTCTGTTCCTGCTGAAAAGTTTCTGCTGCTAGTTTAAATTAATATTATGCATAACAAAAGGCAATATCCAAAGAGATGGTAGTAAGTGCAAGATATTTTAGGGGAAGGAAAGAGATTTGCAATATTTCCGGGCTGAGATTTTGCTAAATAGAAATTGAATCTAGGTATATCTATTTTTCTGTGTTATACAGCTGCTCAGAGATCACAGCGGTCCCTTTTAACTTCATAATCTTTGGCTGTAGGATTGAAACATGCCCTTGTTTCATGAACCTTCTGAATTAATCTGCCAGGCTGAAGATCCATGTAACAAAAATCATCGCGTCATCAGAGCAGGAGAGAGTTTATTTGTAGAAGTAAGTCACTGGATTTGGCCAGTGAGTCTAAGCCTTGGTCTCAGTTCTGAAGCATACACAAGTGAGATAGAAGAGGGGGGAGAAGTCACTTGGATGATGTTAGGTAAATACTCTTAGGATAAGGTGACATTAGGGCCCTGGGTAGCTAAATGAAATGGTTATTTAATGTGTCCTCCTTCTAATCTGACACTGTTTTTTGTTTTGTTTGCTGTACTGCCATGGGTTAGGTTACTGCCATAGCTTGTAAATTATGTGGATAAAATCAGTCAGTAATTTTTTTTCTTCTACATTCCTTGCAGCAGAAGTTGCTTTCCTTCCTCTCACCCTTAAAATGAGGAAGACTTAAATAGAAGTCCTTGCTTACCTTGCATTCCACCAGAAATCATAATGAACAACATAATGAACTTTGCAGGCTATTTGAAATTTTCAGTGATTTCTAGTGTTTAGAGGGAGAGAGGCTGGGATGTAAAAAGACAGGCAATCTGTGCACCCTCCAGTGTCCTGTAGCGTAGGGTGTCAGAACTCACGCTTGCCTGGGCTTATTTACCATCGGGTCAGTTCTGTCCCAGGTGGCCATGCTGCTTTATTCCCTACTCTCTGAGCCGGTTCCACATTAAGGCCGATGTGCTCTAAGTGGCTGTAGTAACAAGAACAGCTAGTTGGTATGCTAGCAGGAGGACTGCACCCTTGAAAAGATCGTGCATGTAATACGGTGAGCATGTTTTGGGTGGCGAGAGGGGTTGCATCTTCAGGGGAACAGAACATTGATTTCGATATGGGAAAAGACAGCCTTTTGTCACTTGTGGGAGTGGTTTCCCCATTGATCTCTAAAGCTGAGTTTTAAGATGTGACATTTACCAGAAAACAGTAAAATAAATCTCTTTGGGTAGTTGAGAGTAGCATGGGAAGGTAAGTGGAGGGCAATGCTATTTGCTAATACACAAGAGGTGGTCTGATTTTAATCCGCTTCTTGTAGTCTGTTTTTTGTAACACGTCAGGGTAATCTCATCATATTTCCTGTTGAATTTATATCTAACCCTCATTTTAAAGAATATAGACTGGGTCTTTTACAGCTTCATGTGCTTCCGGTTTGTCAAGGCAAATTCAAAAACAAACAACGGTATCCTCACAGAGACAGAAAAATGCTGGTGTATTTTTCTTTGCAGCAAAAGGTTGGGTTTTTCTTTCCAGGACTATAAACATTATGTAAAGCAACCAAGTAATTCTCTGAATAGAAGACATCCTTCTTGTCTCCTTCATAATTCTGACACAACTACTGAAGAAGTACTCCCCTTATGTGGGGGTTAAAAACAGATGCTATGAATTGCTCTTTGCTTGTATCATGGGAACTGTTTGTAACTGGTCTTCTCAACATATATGTACGAGCTATCTGGTGTGTAAAACCACATTCGTATTCAAATGTAAGCACAGGCTAGCTGTGGAAAATTAAATGGCACACACACGTTTTAATAAGTGAGCCACCTTCTTATGTGTTAAATTTACTCTTTTGCCTCTCGCCAGGCAGGAGGTTCATAGTTCAAATGCAAACCAGACAGTTTGTATGCTGATTATATGGGATTGACTTACAGAACAGTCTTTCAAACTTTTGCAGCCAAGAGCAACTTCTTTTCGTTATCAGTATATAATGCATGTGCTCACACATGTCAAAGCAGTATCTGTGCCATACAATAAGGCTTATGACATGCCTTTGAAAGGTGTTGCATCTCTTGACCACTCCATCTGCCCATACCTGTTGATTCATGCCCTGCAATGACTGATGGGTGCTCCAGTCTCCTGGGCAAGTTTTAGCAGCACCACTTAATTTTCTTTTAAGAAAAAGAAGTCTACTACAGGAGTATGTCCCAGACTGGGCATATTCAAACCTTCTACCCGTTTCTTCCTTTCTTTTTTCCCCCCAAAAAAGCTTTAAGGTTTCATACTTAACATCCACAGGCTCTTCACAAGTGGAATGAAGAGAGATTCTTGCATGCACGATAACAGAAAATTGACAGTAATACATCCAGTATTATCTCTGAGGATGTAAAAAGGGGAATTTACAGTGCATCAAAGAAAGACAGAAGAAAAGTTTTTTAAGCCATTCTGTGAATCTCTTATGGCTCCTGGGCCTACTATATTCTTGCTCCTTGTAATCGAACCAAGAAAAAGAATATAATATTGTTTTCTTCCAACCAGACATATTAAAATGCAGTAGTGTTTTCATATTTGTACTTCAGTATCTCCAAGAGGTCTTTCTGTCTTTATGCCAGACACTGTAAAATTTTACAGCAAAGAGGTAGCTTTTTTCCTAAAAAGCTCTGAGTCAAAGAAAGAGCTCACTTTGGAATACCTAACAATGCATACTTTATTTGAGTAATAATAAAATTTGCTAGCATGCATTTGAGAGAACCTAAGTAATTAGTGTCTGACTATATACTCAGTCTGACTAATGCTCCTGTTCAGTGTAAATTAGATGATGACGGTGGTGTGCTGCTTGTAACTAAGCAGTTTCTCTTTTTCCCAGCCTAAACTTAAAAGATTTTGGGCTTTGGCATAAGTATGTACTCATGCCCACTGCAGTAATGAAAGTTGCATGTGGGCTTGCAGTGCAGACGAATACACAAAGATCTTAAATTTCTGTGACTTTACACATGTCAAGTCTACCCCCCCCTCATTTCTGCACCTTTTCAAAACAAGATAAAATAGAGGGTTTTTTATTTATGTCTTAGATGAGTGAGTCTGCTTTCTTTTTTTCTTTTCTTCTTACTCCACTATTTGCCTTTTTCTTCACCATGGTTTCATGATGATTGAACCATTGTGGAATATTCAGCTATTTTTACTGATCTTAAAGCAGAGCAATTCTTGGGCAGAGGAGGTCTGGAAAAGTTCAGTTGTGTGGTGTCGTCCTGTCTCCATTCCTCCCTCCCACCCCCCAAGAAAAAGTAAACAAACAGCTGAAAAAGTAGCTACAACAGGAAAATCTGAAGATCTCATCAATGAACTGTAAGTAGCACTTCAGCTCCTCTGACTTGGCGAGGGCTGGCACGGGGCCGCAGAAACCCTACGACTTCAGCAGTGCACAGGGCCAGGGAATCTCGGGTGACGGGAGCTGGTTGGGCTCTCAGGGCATGGATCTGGGTTTCATGGTTGTAATGAAAAACGCTTAACTGACTCAGCTGCTATCTTAAGATACATGCAGCTTTGTTTCATGCTTGTCCAAACCTGTTTTGTTCTTTCTCGCAGCAAGCTCTCCTGCTGCAGCTAACAGTGCTGGGGGGTGGTGATGGTGGAAAGCCAGTCCCAATTATGCCGATTTAATAAGTTTCAGATTTCCTTGCTGACAACAGTTGTGGTTCTCCATGATAGTTCAACATAACAAGACATGTTGGTGGGTGCCTTGTTGGGAGAATATCATGCAAATGTGAGAGCCCCAAATGTCTTGAATCTTTAACCTTTGCTTTACGCCACAGCTAGTAAAGTGTCTCGGTGGCTTTTTAGGAGGACCTTGGAGTCAAAGAGAGCAAAACAAGGCCTTGCTGCAACAGGCTTACATGTGTGGTGATACTAAGTGACCAGCAGCACTTCTCCAGGAGCTGCTGATGGTCGTCTGCGGGAGCCTGCTGCTTTTGTCCAACCACACTAGTCCTGGAGAAAAGGAAGAATCTAAGGGCAAAATACGCTCTGTAAAGCCATCTTATGTTAAGGTCTTGTGCTTTTTGAAAGTAATGAGGTTTACGCTGATGTTTGATGATGAAACCTCCTCAGAATATATTAAAAAAAAACACCACTTTTTGCTTACTGTGTAGAAATTCAGAATTATTCCAACTTTTTGCTCCTTTCGCCTGCCTTTCATCTGTCATTTATTGTTTCTGCCAGTTCACCTGAGAGACAGTAACAGCAGAGGGACCCTCATGCCCCCTGGGACCAGTGGATGCTGCTCACATGGTGGGAGCAGCGGCCCACGGTTGTCTGCTGGCAGGGAGGCAGGGTCCCTTGTTTCTTCCCTCTGCAGACACAGAGTCCTTTGTCACAATCCTGCTAGCAGGGCATGCAAGAGCAGTGCCCTTCGGACGGGCTTATTGCAGACTTATTATTTCAGAGAATTTGCAGACTTGGGCACCCATCCCTGCAGTTAATCATACACTGGAAGGTTTCTCTTCAGCATATGGAAGCTGGGATGTCTAATTTTTTATTTCTAGACTGAAGCCAAAAATCTGGTTTACAGCCAGCTCCTCATCTTCTGCGAGAAACAGGAGTGTGAGACACCTCAGGTTCAGGCAGGACAGGCTGGGAAGAGCAGCGTAGCCCTACCTAACCACCGAGACAGCACTGCGGCCCTGGGGGTTGCGGTTCACAGTGTCCTGGTCTCCAGGAAGACTGGCTCAGTGCACTGCAGAGCTGAAGCTGTGCTGCTTCTCTTCATCTCTGCTCAACTGTGGCAAATCCAGTAAATGCTGCATGAAGCCTTCTTCTGTCTCGACCTCCTTGTCCTCTTTTGGCACTACCACAGGCTGTAGTGAGATTGGTAGCAAAGCCAAGTGAATGATGGATCCCCTCTTAGACCCAGGCTGGTTCCACACACAGACTCTCCCGTGTCTCTGAATCCTATGTACCAGGGTCCTGGTTCACAGACTTTTTTTGGAGAAAACTCTACTTGCACTGTATGGTGCCAGCTGAGATTTAGCTCCAGCCTAGACTATGGCATATGGCTAAAGCATCTTCTGACTCTAGACTGTGCTGCTCTTGTCAGCGCTTACACAGGTTTCATGTACCATACAAATAGCACTGGCTAGTTACGGAGTGTAGATAAATTACCTCCACTTATTTTTTTAATTTGACAGTAGTTTCATGTTAGCAAAATAATTTGTTGATGTTTGGGGTGCGTTCTTGAGCAGGGGAAACTGTGCTGTTGTGGGACACAACACTGACTTGGATAGGTTGAAAGGCAGCTTTGGAGACCTGCTGAGGGCTGGTCTGTCACTGTCTACACTATAATCACCTCTGTGTGTCAGAACTGGGCATGTAGGTAAGGAGGGATCGCTGCTTCCCATTGTCATCTAAGGGCATCTCCCAGTTATCTTCAGTCATAGCTGGAAAAAATCCCAGGTGCTGTTTAACTGAATTAATGGCTATAGTGACAGAGGGAGTGGCCGTGCAGCGTTCTCCTCGGTTAGCCCTTTCCTGAAAGGGTGATGAATTGTTTCGAGATCAGCATGTATGATAAAAGTTAACTTTGAAACAGCATAGCCTTATAAACAAAACTACCATAGAAACTGTACTGTATGCTTAGGTTTGGGGAAAATGCCATGTTTTAAACTCACCTACCCATAATTCTGCTTTGAATATTCTCCATTGTGTGTTATGTGTCATCATGTACATATTTATTTTCATAGATACGTGTCCTTAGGAGCTTACTGTATTCAGGGCTTGACTTCCTCCCCTTTCTACCTCACACCTACAGTTTTTGGGGAAGGGGAGTTGCATAGATAACTGCCTCATTAAAGGATTGCATCAGTGAAGAAGCCTTGAGGTGTGAATAAAGTATGTCCTTGGCTGTCTTGGTAGCAGTACGGCTATGTCAAAACCTCATACCGCAGGCAACTTGCAAGAAAAAAACAGGTAATAAACACTGGCTTAATGAAAAGCCGCTCTGACCATTTAAAAAAACAAAACAAAACAAAACAAAAAACCAACAAAACACCAAAAAGAGTATGAGCGAGGGACTGGTGTTCAGGTTAGGGTGTTTGCACAGTGTTGGGATCACTTGTTACCCAGTTCCTATTTTCTGGGTTAAAGCAAGAGTAATTAGTGCAAGGGTATGGGCAGGAGCACAGGGTGCAGTTTGCTGGTCAGATGAGGGTTTTGGCTTGTCTTTACAAGGCAATTGATGATGCTGTAGAAATGTTTGTTCATGATATTATAGAAAAAACATTAGAAGTTACTTTAGGAAAAAAGGAGAAAGGGGCTCTGGCTTTTGTTGTCCATTAAAACGAGTAGCTTATGCTTCAATTCAGATTTACACCTCCAGGATCTCTGCAAACTCACACAAAGCTTTGTACTAATCTCACATATTCAGATTTTTTTTTTTTAATTCTTGTAACATAAAGGCAAAGAAAACTAAAATTAGTTTGGGGTGGGTTTGTTTTTTTTTTTTTTTAACAAGCAAAGATGATACTAGACTCCTATCTAAATTTCACCAGAGTTGCATCAAACGATCTTGGAAATTAGTCCCTCGAAGATAATTTCAGAGCTCTGCCAATTCACTGTTACACCAACCTTTTGCCTATGCTGCTCCTCTGGAAACCTGTCCATATGGAAAGATCTAAAAGGTGGATTTTAAATTAAGACAGGAAAGTACTACTGAAGCAGACATGTTGCTGTTGTGAACAAAAAGTCATTTGATTAAAAAGTGATTTGAGTACAATCAACTATTGTTGCTGTGAAGTGTGTAGTATTTACAGTAAAAGAAACCAAGCCAAGGTTTGGATAAATTAAAATAAAATGGAGACATACTTAACTTATGAGATTTTTATAGTTAAATGTTGTCAGGACATCTGAAAGCTGAGATTGCGTGTATATGAACTGTCTATGTGCAGGTGCAAATTGTCGTGTCTGTAATTCACAGACAGCTTTAGAAACGTTCAACGCAGTAGGTGTTTTTGCCTTCAGCACTGGATTTGTGAGTGACGCCTGCCAGTATCCTTTTCTTGCTTTATATTATTTTATTGTCCTGATGTTTTAGGGCACTTCACGTAACGTTTACTTTCCCTGTTTTCAGTAAGAGCCTTGGTTGTCTGCCAGCACTGGTGCATTACCTGTAATGTTAGGTCCTCCCTTGGACGTGGGCAGGACAGCCAGGGAACCAGTTAACTTATGTGCACCTCTGCCGGTGTTTCAGGGACTGGGCAGTTTAAATTCAAAATTAAATGGAGGCAGGAATTGGAAAGCAAGTTCTTGCCTTGCCAGGTTAGCTGGTGGAAGAGGGTTGACTGCGACAGCGTGGCTCTGAAGGGACAGCACTCTCTGTGCTTCTCCCTGTGGGGAGGTGTATTGGTAGGACAGAGCAGCATGAGGCAAGGGAGGGAAACTGAGAATGTAATGAGGGGGAGAAAGGAGTGCAGATAGGGGAGGCTTGCAGGAGGAACACAGAGATGGTTGAGTCTGGCATAGAGTCTGGTTGGAGACCTGTAATTAGTGGTGTTCCCCAGGGGTCTGTACTGGGTCCAGTCTTCTTCAATGTGTTCGTCAATGGCTTGGACGAAGGGATAGAGTGTAACCTCAGCAAGTTCGCTGATGATACAAAACTGGGAGGAGTGGCTGATATGCCAGAAGGCTGTGCTGACATTCAGCGAGACCTGGACAGGCTGGAGAGCTGGACCAAGGGGAACCTGATGAAATTCAACAAAAGTAAGTGTAAAGTCCTGCACCTGGGGAGGAACAACCCCATGCACCAGTACAGGCTGGGGGCTGACCTGTTGGAAGGCAGCTCCACTGAGAAGGACCTGGGAGTGCTGGTGGACAGCAGGTTGAACATGAGCCAGCACTGTGCCCTTGTGGCCAAGAAGGCCAACGGTATCCTGGGGTGCATTAAAGGGATTGTGGCCAGCAGGTGGAGGGAGGTTATCCTCCCCATCTACTCCGCCTTAGTGAGGCCACATCTGGAGTACTGTTCTGGGCCCCCCAGTACTGAAGAGAGTCCAGCAGAGACCTACCAAGATTATCAGCGGACTAGAGCATCTCTCTTATGAGAAAAGGCTGAAAGACCTGGGCTTGTTCAGCCTGGAGAAGAGAAGACTGAGGGAGGATCTTATAAATGCTTATAAATGTCTCAAGGGTGAGTGTCAAGAGGATGGGGCCAGATTCTTTTCAGTGGTGCCCAAGGACAGGACAAGGGGCAATGGGCACAAACTGGAGCACAGGAAGTTCCACCTGAATGTGAGGAACAACTTCTTCCCTGTGCGGGTGCCAGAGCAGGGGCACAGGCTGCCCAGGGAGGCTGTGGAGTCTCCTTCCCGGGAGACATTCAAAACCCACCTGGACGCATTCCTGTGCCCCCTGCTCTGGGTGTGCCTGCTCAAGCAGGGGGGTTGGACAAGATTATCTCCAGAGGTCCCTTCCAACACCTACCGCTCTGTGATTCTGTTGGTGGAAAGCCCTGGAGGACAAGGATGGTTTGATCTGTTGACAGTGGTGTAAGACCCACGGGAAGAGAAGGTGGGAGGGGACTGGAGCTATGCGGGTCACTGCTCGAGCCATTGTGGGTGATGGCTTTCAGGACAGAGGTAGTCCTGGGTTGCCCTAGGAGCATGCCAGATCTCGTGGCTGATAGCCGTGCGCTGCCCACACTGGCCCTTATCCAGCCCGGCTCCTGGCCATGTCAGTTGCCTCATGGCTTGTGGTGGGGCAGCCCAGCACTGGAGCCTGCTGGAGTGCTCCTGCAGGTCTGTCAGCTGGCAGCACTGGATAAGGGAGCCATGAAGCTGGAGATAGACCTGCGGCATCCAGCTGTGACGGACTGAACTGAAGAGCTGGCTGCTACCTGGCCTTGCTGAGGGAGTGCCCCAGCCCAGCAGCTGTGGTCACCCTTCATGGGGCAACCAGCTGGAGCCAGGGCACTGCAGGGACCTTTCAGTCTTCATAGTTGGTCTTAGGTTTGGTAATGATATGATGGTGATACATGCCACAGACTTCCCTGACAACAGCTTCCTGCCTGTGCCTGGTGGCAGTTCCCCAGGCAGGCTCCTGGTCCCCCTGCATGGTCCCCAGGCTGGCAGCAGGTAGGAGGATCCCTGCAGGGTTTGGGCACCATCTGTACCCACAGGCTGCAGTGGCTGCACTGGCAGCCTGGGCAGGGTCAGTTCATATGAAGTGTTGGGCTGAGAGGAAGGTAAAGGGGTGAGGTCAAAATGCTCACGCTGGCATTGCTCAGGGCTGTTTTCGGCATCCTGGAGGGCCTCGTCGGAATATTGCCTTCTCCAGTGAGCCTTCATTCAGGACAAGGCTTGCTTTGCAGGGGTGGCCCCTTGGAGCTCCAGCTCCCACGTAAGCATTGCTGCTGACTTTGTTACTGTGACGCTGCACACAGGCTGCTCCTATTCTAGACTCCGAGGCAATCCAGTCAGCTGCCTACGAGGCTTTTATCCTTTTATTTTATTTTATTTTTTAATAAGAAAAAGACCTATTGAGATTAACTGCTTTGTACCTCAAAAATGCTGGTATAATTTGTAGGCTGCTTATTGAACTGAGTTGTTCCAGTTCTTGATAGTGGGGCATTTCATTCAAATTCAGTCTTGTTCATTCAGTTGCAAATAGTCATTGTTTATCTCATATGAATCACTGAATAAATATGAGTTTGAAATTGAGAGTTTTCCTTGAGCTCTAACTGATGTTGACAGTCAAGCTAATGCTTTCAATGTCTGGCATTGTCCATAGATGCACTTTTCATTGTGTGGAAAATGATGGATAAAGGGTGACGGGGTTTTTAACAGTTTTTTTTAGTGTTTCAGTCTTCCTTCTGAGAAGAGGAAATCATCAATTTTCACACCCTTTTCCTTGCAGCTAGTTAAGGGGACACACGTTGAAAGCAAAAGGAGTATTGCTATTACATGTGTTGACTGGATGCTGCTTACAGTAACACTGACTTGGGGGTGCCTTTGGTGGGGTGTCCCAAGCTAGATGGAGGATTGAACTCATGGTGATTGTGGGCCCAGACCTTCCTCCGTTCCTCTGCTATGTGCTGGGATTTGCTCTCTGCTTGATCTTGCAGTGCCCCGCAGGTTGGAGGCCTCTTCCCTGGCTTGCTGCATGGTCAAAGCTGACTTCCAGTTGAGACTCTGTGTTGACCAGCTGCCTGGCAGGGAGCCAAATGTCTGTCTTGTGGTACATCACCTCTGTCCTGCCCTTGGACTACTTCACTTGGTCCGGTGTTCTGGGAAAGCCCAGGCAGCTGGAATGCCTCCGCTTGTCGGTTCATCGAAAGGGGCACTTTTCCATGCTGAAGCAAGCACTGGTGACGTGCCAGGAATGTTTCATGTTTTTTTGAGCACTAGCAGTCACCATGCTAGGTGGGTGGAGTTCTTAAAAGTAGAGTTTTGCGATGTTTTCAGGTGCTGTATAACTGTAGGTTATACCAGGTCGCTTGCAAAGAAAGTCAAATTAAAGATGCACTTTTTTTTTTTCTTGTAAGAGTAAGCATGGGCTGCCTAGATGCTTACTGTAGTATAATCTAGGTAAAATTGATGTCTTTAATTTGAATTAAATTTCTTTATTGTCTGCATAGGCAAGCCCAATTGAAAGGTCATAAGTACTGAAACTGTAACTGGATGCTTGTTCGTACTTGATGGTAGAGCTTGTCTGCAAAGGGAAGTAGGCCTGTGTGGGGAATAAACTGCCCTGAAATATCTCTTGTGGAATAGGCATTAGGTGGGGAGTCTATATCAGACAACCTGGTTGACAGTGGTCAACACAAAGGGAAACAACAAAGAGGTGTGATTTAGTGGGTTTGCTGAGCTCTGCTACAGCGATGACCAGGATTGCCATCTTGGTAGCGTGCCTTCCCACACTGTGGAGCTTGGGAGCAGAGAGGGATGTTCTGCATGGGCGTGACAACCAGAATGTTGTACTAGGAAAGCTGTTCATTAGAGGTGCTGCAAGCCATTACTGGTGCTGGTGCTACTGGAGGCTGAGGAGAGTAGGGATCAGGACAGGTTCCCAGCACTTGAACCTGGAAGCAGCTCCTGACTCAGTTGCCCCAGGCCCTGGCAAGTCTGAGAGGTGTTATGAAGGGGGGACTGAGGGGAAGGGTTTGGAAGAGGTTTGATTGATAGGAGGAGGGAATGAAGACTGACAATTGCTGGAACCGAAATGAGCAGGGGACAAAATAGAGGATTATACAAAATCTACGGGTTGTGTGTTACTCAGCTGATTTGGTAGGTACAGTAACATGCAAAGAGAACATTTAGACATTTTGCGTTAGAGGCCAAGATCAACACCTAACTGGGAAGGGAGGCTGGGGAGGGGGGTGATTCCCAGGGTAAATGGGGAGAAATTTTACAAAACAGGTGGGAAATAAGCTGATGCTCAGTTGGTGTGTGTATGGGGTTTTTGCTTGAAGAAAAGGCCAATGCTAGTCACAGCAGTAATTATATCAGTTTAGTTGGTAATATGTTTTTCTCGACATCAATAAATGCATTACATAAAATTATTTCATTTTCCTCCATAGTTTAATAGATAAGCAACTTCATTGTGGGGATTTTTCTTGCTTTGAAAAGGATTAAATTATATTGCATCAAAGCAAGCCTTGGGCCTTGGTACATCTTGTTGCCTGAAAGATTGTTTTGGGACTATGAAATGGATGTCTAAGGTCAGCTGTTACAGAGAAATAGTAAATTATCAGACAAAAACATTACCTGAGTTGCACTCTTGTCATGATTAACCATAGAATTTAAAATATCAGTAGTTAATCTGCTTTACCTTTGGTCTTAAATTGGTTTTGATTTATGAGAGAGCCTCCTTGTCCTGTATTTTAAGTATCTACTTAGACAGTAGATCTCTCCAGGAAAACAGAGCAAACTACTAGATTTTTATTTTTGTTTTTAATCTCTGGGTCCTTGGGCTCCTCATGATTTATTTTTCTCTGTGGAATTCTGCATTCCACAGCTTGTAATGTGAGCTCAAGGCCTCTTTTTTCTGCTTGGGCTCACGTATAAAGACATTTTGTAAGATTCATTGCATTCTTTTAACTTCTAAACACGAGGGAAACACAAATGATGATCCTCAGTTCAGACCAACAGCAGAGAATGAAAAAAAAAAAAAAGTGATGTTTTAAAGTGGATGTTTCTCTGTACAGTTCTGTGTATTTTTTGCTGGGATATGCTCATCTCTTTGTTGCGGGGTCAGTGACCATAAGCAAAAAAATGCCGTAGAAAATTGAGGGTGCTGATGGCTTGAACGAATGAGCCGAGTCCTCTGGAATTGCTGTCGAGGCGTGTGGATTTTCGTGGGCATCACCGTAGCAGTTGGGATTAACCCTGTAGAAAAACTCACATAGAGCACCCCCTGGGGCAATGACAGGAAGGCTGATTGCTTCAGGTTTTGGGTCATGATTTAACTTTGCTTTCCGGTGTCTGTGGGCTGGCCAGATGCTGTAGTTGTTGGTTTATTAATATCATAGGTATTATTAAAAGAAGTTCAGTTGTATCTTCTACTGTTTGTAAACCCATCTCCCAGACGACATCTGTACAATACCTCTTTGCTTTTTCCTTCCCTATCTTATTGAATTTTATGTTTAAACTACCGTATTTTACATTATCCCTCTGGTTATATGGATTTGAGCAACTTTATTTGAATCGAGTGCATGCCAAGACTTTGATGTTTCTGTTTTCCATGTACAAATATCAGTATTATCTCCTGTAATACCCTGCAGTTTGTAGAGTACATGCAGGGCTCATAAGAGGTTTTCTTATGTAATAAAGGGCAACGGAGGGAGGTTGGCGGTTGCTCCTTTTCCATTACCCCTACCAAAAAAAACTCCCTCCTGATTTATTGCAACAGCGATGGGGATGTGCTAAGCTGCATAACTTCCCGAGCACCGCAGCATGCAGTCCTTGGCATCAGTCAGACACCACCACGTCTGGCATTGTGTGATCAACGGTGAAGCTGGCGGCATGTGGCCAGCTGAAATGGTTGCTGTCTGCATGATGGGTGATGGCCGTGAGGAATGGTCTGACTGGAGGCCGCGGGCAGGCATATCGTCCCCATCTAGAGGCAGCGGCGGTGGGGAGCTAGTGCATGTCACCACCCTTTGCTCTAATCCAAATCTCAATCTTGATTTAAAGAAAAAGACCTGAGCCTGCACTGACTGGGAGTTGCGCTTGGGAGGGGCGAGGGTTCAGGTCTCGCTGTATAGAAGGGGTTGTTTTAAAATGCTTGCAGCATGTAAACTTTTAAGTAGCTGAATTTGCATGTTTTCAGAGAGCAGATTCAGTAGCGATCTGTCTTGATCAAGGCTTGCAAGATGCAGGCAGACCTATTTCTGTCCTTAAATGAAAATTGCATGGAAATCTTGCTAAAATGGTGAAGATTCAGTCATCAGCTGAATTGTTGGTTAGGAAACTTTTAGAGGACCTTCTGCCTTCCTCCCATCCAATACTGATCATCAGCATCAGACCAAAAACCCATCTGCTTGTGAAGAACACCCTGAGAGATTTCATTGTGTGTTGGCTCGGCGCAGACTGGAAAGCCAAACTGTGACTTGTAGCTTTTGCAAGAAGTGGGGATTGAGCGGGGCTTTTTGATGTGCTTTGCCTAAGCACTTAATACAGCATTCTCCTGAAATCATTTGACTCAGCTGTTGTGAAATCCCTTGATACCATTTAATGACCTTATTCAAGCAGGGATTTTTGTCACTTGGCATCATGTCACAAAATGGTACAGAGAGAAAGCATGCATGCTCCTGTCGTTGAGGGCCCACTCTGACGTTCTTTCCTGGTGTTAATAAATTGTATTACAAATTAAATCTTTTGTTAAAATATAATTTCCATTAAATCTTGAGCTTAGGGGTAATTTGAGTGCAGAAAATTAACTCAACATTGTTTTGTGATATCCCCCTTAAATGGAATACTTGAAAGACTTATTTTTTTCTCACGTCAGATTAAATGTGCAGGATAAAAATGTCATTTTCAACATAAAGAAGTAGGGAATATTAAGGTATTCATGCTGGTGGTTTTCACGCTTTTTTAAAAGCATCAGTGAAATTAATTTAATTGCAGTCATATGCCTCAAAGTCCTGATTTGCTGGTAGGTTGTTTTCTTTACTTGCTCACTGGTAGATTTAAAAGACTATGTTCCTGTAAAATGCCATTATTCCAAATTGCATGGAGTACAAGAAATGCTTTTCTGAACCGAATATAAAGATACAGACTCATCTAACAAATGCTTGCACATTGTGGAGTACAGTACTGCACTGCTTTATGCAGCAGTATTTATGAATAGGTATGATATTTATGAATAGGGAAAATGGTATATGTATTTGCTATAGCCATCGTTTTCATTATAGGTCTTTTCCTTAAGATGTGGTTTAGGAGTTGTTGGCTTTCCAGATAGAGTCCCATATGAAATTATCTATTTATTTGTTTATTTAATTTATGTTGCTCCACTGTCTCTTAAACCCCTTCACAAAAGATCAATCACCAAACCCCCATTTACCTAGTGCTCATCTGCAGTCCCACATTTAATCTCCATGCGTGTTGTCTTAAGTTCTCTAGCTTCCTACAGTGCATTAGAGAGCATCCGACTGGGATCTTCTGCAAAGAGAAGGCACTTCTTGCAGCAGCATTTGGGGATCTGGATGGTGTTTCCGAGGATGATGTGGGAGCCTGTCCCATCTGTGCAATGCAGTCATGCCCATGTCCTGGAGATGTTGGCATGCTGTCCTCTAACTTCTTTTTCCTTGGTCCCATGTCCAAGGCTAATATTCTCATTTTGAGGTGATGAATTAATTTTCTCTACCTTTTCCTCTTTCTCATCTGGTTAGTACATGTGGGAAGTACAAGAGCAGTTCTCGCTCTCAGTGTCTAGGGCTTGACATTGTGTCCTGAAGCAGATCTGGCCAGTGCTGCGAGTATAATGGTTGAGCAGGCAGGCCTTGGCAGTGCTCTGGGTATGTCCCTGTCACAGCAAGGCTGATGCATCGTACCCAGTTCCGGAGAGAATAGAATTGGGCTAATAATCCTGTTGATTGACATGAATCAGGACATGGGGTCATGTCATCAAAGCTTTGAAACAGGCTGTCAGAACCAGACCAATATGGTTTGTTTTCACACTTTCTATACATCAGCCTGTTTTTAATGTTAATTCAAATGTTCCTGTCCTCACTCACGTGTCTCTTCAATCTTTCCTTTTTTACTAGGTGAAGAAATCTGATTCAACAGTATGTGATTACTTTTTCATACTTGCTTTCTTCAAGATACACTAAAGAGTGCTCCTCCAGCCCTTGCATGTGGATTCTCCTTTCAGCAGGCTGTTAATATTTGGGCATCTAATAGTTCCCTCCTATGTTATTTTCGAACTTCAGAGTTCAAAAAGAGCTCTTACAGCTCCTTTTTTTTTTTTTTTTTTTTTTATCTGGGGAACTTGGTAGCGTCAGTCCCCTGGCTTTTCAGGTTACTTCCTCATTTGAGTCCATTTCTGGCATGTTCATCACAGCACTAGTAAGCCGTGGCAGGGACCGGGAGCATTTTTGAAGTGTTGTTCTCTTTTCCCAGTGAAATGCTCTTTACTGTTGTTTAGCTAGGTTTTCTGTTTTGTCTTGTATTTCTTGATATTGTTCTTTTTGTTGTTCTTTGCATTGCTCCTTCCTATCTCAACCTCTAATTTTCACTTCCATAATAACTTTGAGAGTTCTTATTTTGCGTGCTGTCTCTTTAGGGTTTAATTTATAGTTTTCCATGTATTCAGTATGTTTGTTATCTTGGACCATTTATATCTTGAGAGGAAAGAAGTTTGCTGAATTCTCCTTTAGGCTTGTCTTAAATCTTATTCCAAGTTTCCTGCATGTTTTACTTAACCTTACAGAAATGCTGGCAAGATCCTTGAGGATGGACACTCCTGCCCTCTGCCAACGGGCTCCTCTTGAAGTTCAGGAGCCAACTTGTTCATCTTCCTCCTCTGCATGCTGAGCCCGCAGAATAGCTCTTGGTTCCTATTTCCTGAGGATTTAATCTGCAGTAATATTTCATAACATGACCTTCTAATCAGTAAGGATAAAGTTCAAGGTAGCTTTTTCACGTCCTTATCCTAATAAAGGCGTGAGTCAGGATGAAATAAAACAAAGTCGACTTTTTGGGGCTTGAGTAGCAGGACTGCTAAAAGCCCGTTTTAAGGAAGTGAGGTCTGCGCATGTGATCCTGCCGCCCTGTCTGATGACTTTGGTCTTGTTAGATGATTTTGACCAAGTTTTACAGTGGGTTTAGGATATCTGAAGGGTGCATGGCTCTGGTAATAATTAAAAATAAAGGAAAAGTAACTCCTCAGCATTGGGGAAGAGATTCTCCTCCTTTCTGGTCAGGGTGGCTGCTTTTATGACCAGTTGATATGTTTTCTACCTGGCCAACACATGGGCATATCTCTGACTCAGCTCACAGGGCACTTCCCTACCCAAACAAGGAGGCAATGTGTGAAAGAGCTGTAAGTGTGAGAACCACCAGCCTGAAGAAGAGAAAATAGTGGGTTTGAGTGGGAAGGATGAATCTGCAAAGACGATCTTCAATAGTCCTGCCACTCACAAGTCAATCGTTATGTTGTTTTCCTCAGTGCATTTTTATTAATTCCTTGAGTTAATAAATGTGCTTAGTGATGTATGGAGTGCTCTGCCTACCCTACTAACCTGTGCACCATGTGTCAAAGAACAGAAATCACAAATAGAAAAATTCTCCTCCTAGAAATGATGTTTTGTTTCCTTTCCATGATCATGTGAACCGCACTCACAGGAAATGTGCCTTTTGGTTTCCTAATTCTCTTATTGAATCTATTTTTCTGTTTTAATTCCATGCTGATCCATGGCCTCTGTTAAGTTATTTAGACTTCTAGGATTTGCTCTCCTTAAATCCTTTTTATTTCCAAGTCTTCCAGCTTACAATGCTGCTTGTTCTGCAGTAGGACCTTTGGGTTTTGCAATTCTTCTCTGTCAGCTGGTGGGATATCAGAGCTTCAATGATAAGTGAGGTCTGTGTCCAGCCTCTTGCTTCTTCAGCTTCTTTTTTTCTCACTTGTCTCAGCGAGAGAGACAAAATCACTGTTTTCCTGAATGGCCTCCTATGATGACACAACCATCCTTGTTCAGTCCTTTATTACCAGGAGCGTATGTATGTTTTTATGCTGAAATCCTTTGAGGGGTTTTCTCTTCCCACGCAGACGTGGCCCCTGCGCTGCCCCATCTGTCGGACAGTAATGCGTGATCCCCAGCCTGCAGTGGCAAACCTGTGGTGCTCACCAGCACTTCGGCTGCTGGTTATGACACTTCTGCCATCGGTTTTATAAATATTATTTGAAAGGATTTTGGAAGGTTGGGGTTTTTTGTTTTTTGTTTTTTTTTTTTGTTTGTTTGTTTGTTTTGTTTTGGTTTTTTTTTTAAATATTCCACATAATTAAAGTATTTACGTTAACCCCACACTTGACTTTCTTACACTGAAACCGTGCCATTAGCAGGGACTAGTATTGCCAGAGTAGCACTGGCTATGAGATGCAGGCATGTGTCTATAAGGATGAGCTGCCAAGAAGTAAATTAAAAGGAAATGGGAAGCTGAATTCCAAAGCTATTGTTTTATAGTCTTTGGTGATGTCATTTGCATTCATAAAAGTTTAACTAGGTTGGGGATGTGTGCATCTTCTGAGTATGCTTGTGATAGTTTTACAGAAGATACATAAAAGTGTTTTCTGACTGAGTATTTAAATTATGGGGTTTTTTAGAGCTTTTACTGTCTACTTGGAACAGGCTTCAGAAATTAATCTCAAAAGTCCATTAATTAGAAATTGGTTCACCTATTCATTTTCAAATATCTGCAGCACAGTGCTACTTAGATTAGGAATAATGACCTGACCCGGTAGTGGTCCTGACCAGAGAATTGAATGGAAACATTTAAGTGGATATAAACTGTGGCAGCCTGTTAGAGCAATAATTTCCATTTGCTGTTTTGCACTGTGAAACATTTCCTCCCAGAGTAATTTGAGCATAAGTGGGATTTACTGTAAAGGGCAGCGTTTTGCCTGGTTGGTTTTGGACTTTTGGGGAATGATTATTGCTTGGTTTATTTTTCTCCTGATAAAATTTAACAGTAGTCCAGTGTGAAATGAGATTACATTTGCCCTTAAAAAGGAAAAGACCTTAGAGTCCTCAATGCATTGTCAGTACGTGCTGGTTTCATATGACCCCCATGTACATATTTGGAGCTTCCGTTATCGTCAGAGAAGCTTTTGAAGAACATATGACTGCCAGACTATTATATTTTACAAGGCTGCACACTGATGAACTGGATAGGGAATATGAATGGGTATGAAAGCTCTGTTCTCAGATAGGAGTTTTTGAATGTGTGCTGTGATTATTATATTTTCTTTGTTGCCTCTCTTTCAGGTATTCACCTATAAACAGAGCACAATCACACACCAAAAAGTAACACCTATGCATCAAACAAGTGCAGAGAGCGTGGAAGACATGGCAGCGCTCGTAGATCTCCATGAAGGCTCCATTATGCACAACTTATTCCAGCGATATCAGCAAGATAAAATCTATGTAAGTTTCTTCTAAAATTAAGAAAAATATCCAGAGGGAATGTTTTTAATGTGTTAGTGCTCTGTGTGTTTTGCTGTTCTGTGGTATCTCCTCTCCTAATGTTCTCCAACTCTTTGTGTATCCACATATTGCTGAAGCGTGCCTCCTCTAGTGGCTTCTTGCCAACAACGATGGAAGGAGAAGGTCACTCAGGGTTGGCCAGGCAATCCCTTGGAAACCTTGAAAAACTGGCATGCTCTACGTACGCTTTTACACTTCCAGTGACAGGGCTGTGAAAAGGTCTCTCAGTTTTCTCTTGGCCGTTAGACTCTCTGCCCCAACCATATGTGCTGTGTACGTCACCAGAGAGGATGCTGTGGGATTTAGTCTGTGACTGCCATTTGAGATCCTGTCAGGTCAAGATCCAATTCTGATCAGCTTCCTCTTTTCTACTGTAGTAGAACAGGGATCGTGTTATGATCGTCAAGCTGGGGGCCTGTGCTATTAAATACAGATAGTCAGGGTTCGGGGGTCTATGAGAGCAGGCAGCTGTTTATCCGTTTCCAAACCTAGGAATTCCTCCACACAGAATTCTTTTTCTCAGCTCTGTAATGAAGGTTTGTGTGATTAGGTCTATCTGCTCTTGAAATATTTTCATTAACCTTGAACTGACTAGGCATGAATCTTTCCTGAATCTGGAACTACGCTAAGTGTGAGAAAGGTAGAAGGAATATTAGTGGCTGTTACAGATTGTGAAATCTCACTTAAATCTCACTTTTCAGTGGTTCAGTGGTTGGTGTTTCTGTTTTATTTTTTGTTTGTTTTGTGGGGTTTTTTTTGTTGATTTTTTTAGTTAATAATTTCAGAACATAAATAAGTTTTGTTTGCATCACCTGTCGAGGACCTTGATTTGGCCATACACATGCTTTATTCCAAGCTTCTTCTATTAAGTTTGCCTTCTTTATTTTTAAATATGAACATATGAATAGCATATATGAACAATCCTGCACATGTGGGGAAAAATAGCTACTTGGTAAGAGTTTAGTTTTCAACCAGCATTATTAGATTAGAACATAATACTCAGTGTGAGTAAAAATTAAAAACAAATTATTCTGAGCCATTATGTGTAGACAGATGGAGGACACTTCCCCCTTTTAAGAAACATGTGTGAAAGGGGGTGTTTTTTTGAAGAGGCAAAGAATAACCTTGTTCTGAAGAGACATGTCCTAGCTTATTTCTTAGCTTGTCAAGGCAAGTTTAGGGTATTCTGATAATTGGTGCTCAGTGTGGTGTACGTTTCCAGACAAACAGGTTTGTGTGCTGTTAATGATGTATGTCTTCAGTTGCTGCTGAATACCCATTGTCCCTTCAGTTTTGCTAATTTTACTGCTTACTCTTTTGAGTCCACCTCACCTGAAAAATGATTGAGAAGGTGGTTGGAAAAAAGGTGTGTTCTGAAATGGATAGGAAAGCCTCTCTTGTCTTATATGTGTAACCAGGACCTGATATAAGAAGCATCTTCCTTTCTCCCTTCTCATTGGTACCCCACTCCTGCTGTGCCAGTGGTAGTGTTTTAGCAGGATAGGACTCCAGGAATGGAAACCCCAAGAAAAGGCAATTAAATAGGTTGAATAATTTTATGAAACTTCATAGATATATGAGCGTGTGTTGGTAGGAGGAGGTATTGTCATTGGAAAATGAACCGTGTCTTTTCAAGCCAAAATCTCTTAACTGTATTGAGCAGTTCAAAGATATTTTAATAGTTGATGTTTAAAAAAAAAAAAAAAAGGACTGAAAGGTGCATTAAGTTTACCTTTGTTGAAGGCATACTTGCAGCTGAAAAAAATTACGCTTTTGGTCATTCTTCTTTGGGACCAGACTAGTTCTTGTACAGGGCAGTAGAAGCCATTGGAATTCATTCCAGGAGCAATCAAAACTTTCTAGACTGCACATTCGCCTTCTCCCTTCCCTCCAAAAAGTCCTCTTCCTTGGCCAGGAATTGCTTTATCAGCGTAGTGCACATACTGTCTCTTGTATCTGCCTCGGCACCTTGGCTGCATCTCCCCTTGGTGCGTTAGGGGGAAATCATGTGCTCCTCCCCACCCTGAGCGTAGGGGCTGGTCATCCCATTGAAAGACTTCTTGCCATCCCCAAATATAAACCACCATATAATTGCCATGTCCTGGCTTTCAGCTCACAGGTGTTTTGTCTCTCTACTTCAGCTCCACGTACCTCCTTGTACACATCCTGAGTTGGGGGAAAAGTTTTGCAGAGTTCTATGCTGGCATTTTCTGAGTTACATGCTTGTAGTATTACAAGCATATTAGTGTGGTTCTTGTGTCTGGCAGCTTTCTGTTAGTTTTCTCAGTGGCAATGATACAGGGAAGCACCTTTGTACCCTTAATGAGGAATGCACTTAATTAGGACGTAAGTTTTGGGGCTTGCTTCTTCACACACGCTCACAAATTATGTGAGGTGCAATATATTAAATTGTAGTGTAAAGTATGTATGATTTCAAAAATATAAAAGAAACTATTAAAAAGAAATTTTAGCAGTTGCTTTCTCAGGAAGACAATTATTTATGCAAATCTTCCACTGTTAACTTGTGTGTTTGTCTGTATCTGAAGAGCTGTTTCTCCAGCAATGAGCACTGAAGTATATATCTTCAGATGTTTGAGTTCAGTTTAATCTTCCTTTACTTAATAACATTTTTGTCTCACATACTCAGATCTGTGTTCCTAAACTCTTCACTACTTCCTAATTAATAATATAAAGATATTTGCTCTGGATGCCAAGTTTTTTCAAACATGTCAGTGACTTTCTTTGCTGTTGCCAAGGACTGCAGCTATAAAGGGTCAGCAGAGGATTTTCTATATTTCTTGCTGTTTTTTGAGGAGGGAGGAATATTGATTTAGCATACAGACAATGTTCATAGTGTGAGTGATGCCTGGCTCTGTACTTAATGAGTTGAGACTCTTAGCTAAATCTTTGCTGTTGGCAGGAAGGTGAATGACAAAAGTTGTTTGTGTCTATGTGCAACCATCTTTTTGTATTGGTGTCAAGTCTGTTGCCATCTGCTTGTGATACTTCTTGTCTGAATTTCCATAAAAGAGTGCATGCTTTCCCTTTTTGGCCTGTGAGAGGCATGGGATGTACACGCCCTTTCTTGATTACTTAAAGTAAGCTCCTGTCTGGTATTTTTTCAAGTTTCTTGATTAATACTGCTTTTGTCTAAAAGTTGGCTTCTTCAGAGGGCTATCACCGCTTTTGTTGTCCAGGAAAGGAGCAGGGTGACCACATGTTGCAGGGTTTTTCATTGCTGCTTCCTCCCCCGTTTTACTCCATCAGGAACAACTTGATACAGGAGATCCAGCTTCTGAACACTGGCACACGAGGTTTAATGTCTCTCTGTGAACACTCAGATTAGCTTGCGTGCTAGGCTGGTATGTGGCAAAATATGGAAAGGTAAACACCAGTGCTAAAAGCAGAAGGTGCCCACATTTGAAAACGGAGCCTTTTGTGAACGCGAATGAGAGATTTTGTTGCCTTTGAAGCAAGGCCAGCACGGGGCACACGATGTGGAAAGGGGAAGTGCTGCGGCGTCTGTTCTTGTCGCTGTTCAAAGGCGAGTTGTTCCCGAAGCTGTTGATTCTGGTTTACTTTTAGTTAAGTACACATTGTGGAGGAGACTGGCTTGGCCTTGGAGAGGACACCGTGAACCACACCACGTGGATTGTGCTGCCAGACGCACTAATTATGGCGTTCGGGCTGGCTCCAGGATGCGCTGTGGTTGTCTTGTCTCTGTGGCCAGTGGTTAGTTAACTGATGCAGGCGAACAAATTTCAGAAGAGCAGACCAGAGGATTAGACAGCAGCTTTTGCTGAGGTGAGAGGCAGGTTGGCAATAGCTGCAGTATGCATAGTGCAGGTCAGTATGGACATTTTCAGCATCAGATCCACCCTTGTTTGCCTGAGTTCAAGCAACAAACAAGTTTCAAAGCACACCTGATTAGTTTTTTCCTTTTGAATTAAGCTCTGAAGTGCCAGGTAGGCACGTTCCTCTTTGAAGTGGTGATGATTTTGACGCGTGCCCGTCTTGTTTATGTGGAGGATGTGTACCCGTGCCCAGAGAGGCGTGCTGCGTGGGGTGGGGTGTGGCGGTCCCTTGGCTGCCCTCCCCTGATGGGGAGGGTGGCCTCCAGGTGGTCCAGCGGTTGGGTGTGGTGGCCAGGAAGGGTGAGAGAGAACAAAACCTATTTTCGCTCACTTTTAAATTAGGACTGCAGCTTGCCTGCAGATAATTATAACCATCTGTTAGGTTTGTGTGCATATGTATAAAAACTTCTGTACCAGCCACGTAGACATGTAGTGCTGTACCAGCCACATCCACATCAGAGGGAGGATGACGGTAATTAGGAGCTCAGTTTTCATGGCTGGCTTCCTTTGTCTCTTCAGCTGAAGCAAGAAAGATGGAGTAACTTGGATGAGAAAGAAACATTTCTCCAATTTTTAAAAAAGGTGTTAAACTGGAAAAGTTGTCTCTTCCCTAACAAGGTTGCTTGCAGAGCTCCTAGCCACTTCGTTACACTGAATGCTCAGTTGTCTGTTCTTAAAAGGTATACTCAGTTATTTATGCATCTATTTTTAAATCTATTTGTGTTTGTTTACTTTAGCAGCATTTTCAGTTGTAGTTCGTTGAAGTTTCAATAATTAGATAATTTATCTCCCCCGAAGTCATGAGGGTTCCCTGAGGCAACTAGTTGATGTTTGTGCAGTATTAATCAATAATCACTGTTGGGGTTGTTTCAAATTCTGTTTGCAGACACAGACACTTTAGTATCTAGGTCAGTTGCTCTCTGCGACTTGTTTGTCTAGGTTTTTGCATATTTGTGGTTTTTTTTTCTGAGTATAGTAAAACTCATTTCAGATCTGGTGCAGTTGCTCTGTGGCATGTTATGATGGTCATCAGGATGTGCATGTTGGTGCATGTTACAGTGAGAAAATAGCAGGGCACACTAAAGTCGGGGTTACTTAAATACAGACAGACATAATTCATATACTTTGAAAGCAGTCCTGTTCAGATGTCCTCTACCACGGACATGGTTGTAGGTGGAGACAGAGAGACAAAGGAACATCAGAAGAAGACAATAATAGCCCCAAAGTGTTTGCTTGTAAAGGAAAAACTGTCATGACTGATTTATTAAATGGAAAAACTTGGATGCACTCCCTGCAGGAACTGAACCTAAAAAAAATATGTATCAGGACCCATATACCATCCTGAACAGCCCAACAACTTTGGTCTTCGGCCTGTCATACTCCGTGGTATAAATAAGTATGGGCCGTTGACTTTAAAGAAATCAAGAAATGGTACACACAAATTGTCATTAATTAGTATGGTAAAATACCTATAAATATTGTACATGTACATTTAGACCAAGCCCTAGCTATTTACACTAGCTCCTAGAACTGCGTTTATCCTGGTCTTGTCTGCAACCCAGCTGTGGTTGCACAGTTCCTTTCCACAGGCATCTAATGTTCTTGAGCAGTCCCTAAGTAACTGGTTTGCAGGATCTGCTCTATGGTCCCTGAGGAAACTGCTGTTTATTTAATTGCTCTGCTTTTACAGTAAAGAAATTTTAGAAGTGTGCTGATGAATCACAGTGTTTTTCATGCCTTCTTATGCTACTGGGGAAATGGGGAAAATTCTCTCCACCAGCTCCTTGAACAGAGGTGCAGAAGAGCAGAGAACGTTGTTGCTAAGAGTGCATGACAAATGTCTCTACATAGCTACTTATCTCCGTAAAAAAATTAACGTGTTATGCTTACACACATCAGATAATGTTTTCAAAATGTAGTTCAAAGTGAGTTCCTGACTCCAAGCACTAATTACAGCTTCCATTTCACATCTGTTACTAGAGAGCAGCAAAGATCTATATAAACACAGCAGGCTTTTAATTGGAAATCTAGTGGAATTTATTTCTGGTGATTGCTATTTCTAAAGGTTGGTCAGTTATATAGATGAACAGTTGTCTGCCAAAGGCCAATAATCATTATTGTTTTATTTGTTTTTCTTTCTTCTAATACATGTTGGAGGAAGAACATAGCTGTAATGATACGAGAAGTAAACAAATGCCATCAATTGGTTAACCAACTTTGCTCCTGAATTCCTTCATACTGCAGAACTTGTGGGACTGCTAATAATAACAACAACAACAACAGTAATCAAATATGTTTGCCTGAACTTTGTCCTCACAACTGAAAATATTGGGTATTTTAAAGGTGCATATTTTCAGATCTTAGCAAATATTTGAGCCTGAGGTGGTGTGACCAATGTGTTATTGTCAAAAAGGGAGCTGCTCAGGAAGGTCCATATAATTGAGTACACTATCATGTATGCGATGGCTACACAAACACATAAATTTATATTACGATTTGCAGCACGTTAGGTACTGTTGGTAACCTGCTGCGTGTATATGCATCAGTGGGCTGTTTCGGTGAGACAGATGGGGAGGCAGAGGAGGTCAAAGTTTTATTAAAGCATAAAAAAACTTGCTCTTTCTGCCTGCTCTGTTCCAGTATTTTTCTTCTCATTTCGTTCATTGGTAGGAGAATACATAATACATGCAGGGTCAACAGGGTCAATTCCTGTTGACTTCCATGAGTTTTGAATGATACCTAAGCCCTACTTAACTTCATATTGAAAGCTGCAGAGTAGAAATCCATCATCTTGTGCAGGTTTTGTCATTGGTGATGGTATGTATTGCTAATGTCTTCTCAGATTTGAAGGCTTGTTTTAATTTTGTTTTCTCCACACCTTTATTGAATGTCACCACTAACTCTATGAGCTGAGAACAGAAAGCAGACCAACATGCAGGATCAAAAGGAAGATTTTTCAGTTGTTTTTTTAAGTGCTGACCAGCAGCTTAGTGCTGTTCAGCCAGAGCTTTTGCAAATGGTACTGAACTCTTCTGCATGTGCCTTTGCCTTGCTTGCAGGTAGGCTCTGGCTCCTTTCTGTAAGGTCTGTTGCCCCAGTCCCGCAAAGGCATTGAAAGGAAGGCAGGAATTTGGACTCCAACACTTAAACGTGCTGGTGACAGACAAGCAGCTTTCTTTAGGTGAGTCAGGCTTTGACTGCAAAGCGAGCTGCACAAAATTTACTACTTGTGCTACACTGGCCAACTGCCTTATTCACATATTCCAGCAGTTTAATACTAGAAAGGCTAGAGACAACCCATTTAAGTTGAGAATGAATTAAATTACTTTTGTCTACCTGTATAAATGGACTATTGATTCATAGCCAGGCTGTTACTTTTATTTGAAAAGATGTAGTCCATTTCTCGCAAACAGTTTCAGCCATTTCCTTTTGATGTCTGTCAATCTTTCATTTTAAAAGCAAATGGAGTCCAAAAGCTCCATTTAGCAGATTTTTGACTGCTAATACTGTTTGCCATCTTAGTGCTGATTTCTAGACCCACGGCTATTTGGCAGCAGTTCAGTGCCATCCAACAAACTACCTGGCATAGACTTAGATTTCAGTTATTCTGGCTTTTGATTTCTGTTTTCATGCTCTGTTAAAGTGTAATTCCCGTTCTTCCTGCTCTCCTCCTAAAAACAACTTTCTACAGAAGAGGTCTTAAAACAATAAAGGACCATGAAAGTTATGAAAATCTGGGTATCAGTATGTAAAATACTGGCAGACAGAATGAAACAGAAGCTTTATATTAAAAATATTTCTCCAGTGTTCTAGAGACATTGTATCGTCTACCAGCATTTTTGTTTTCGTTTGCATGTATTTTCTCTGAAAAGCCCCTTCATCTTCCCGAGATGAATCTGTAGGAAGGAAGAAGTCCATTTTTGTCTTTTCCTTGCTGGAGGGTGAATTAGACCTTCAGACAGCTTTGAAAGACTCATTTGAGCATTGTGCAGTAACAAGGCAGGAAGAAGAATTAGTGTGTGGCCACAGGCCATTTGAAATGAAGTGACAAGCCATGGGGTCTCTGCTCTTTGTAGGGCCTTTTCTGATTTGAGCTAGAGATCGCCTGGTTAGAGTTAAGCTGTGCACTTATGCACACAGATTGCTGCAGTCTGATGTGCAAACCTACATTCACATGCTGTATTGCAGGCAATGAAAATGACAAAAATCAATGTCTCATTCTGATCGATCGCGTTTTTTTGTTCAGGAGGTCACCTCCTCTCTCGGCTTGGCAATGGCGAAGAGAGATACTTTTGCATAACTGTTTATATAAACAGTTTATGCACAGATGATCGTTATTGTGTTGTCCAGTAGCTAGGACTGCTACAAGGTAGAGATTGTATTGTATTAGTCAGCAAAAAAAATGCAGTAAAACCAAGGAGACTGTCCTTTTTATACAGGAGATAAACTGCCAGAAACCTGTGAAGTTCTTAAGTAAGGGAAGATGTCTGACAACAATATTATTGTTTGTTGTTTTGGCTTTTACCTTTGGCTGTAACAATGCTCTTTTATCAGCTTTTCTTTATATCAGCTTCATATTTCCCAACTGGATTTTTTCGTGCAGATCTGGATAACACTTCTAGAGTTTCCTTGAGTATCTCCATACACATGAAACAGTCTGTTCAGTAGGAGAAAATTAAAAACAAAATAAGATGAGATTAAGCTATGAGTGTATCTCTCAACCTGTGGAGAGCTCTTAGTTTTGTGCAGGTTCACCATCTCTGAGCCTTCTGTGCAGTTAAGCTGAAAGATGTGACTGCCTCTGTGCACTGTTTTGGGTATTTACCTTGGCAGATAAGGTGACCAAAACCTGGTTTTTAACCCTTAAGAAATAGACAGATCTAGGTAGCTTCAGCTGGCTGCCTAGAACAAGGACGATATGAATGTGCAAGGCTGAATCTGTAGAGAAGGAAAGGATTTGCTTGGTTTAAAAGTTAAGGTGGCTGGGTTGCAAAGTACCACTTTTTTCATGAAGAGGTGGCATAGCCTTTGCCCTCGGAGGGGCTTGGGAACAGGACAGTGTTGCTTAATACTTTTTGTACCAAGGGAGGCTTAAGGTCACATTAGTTGGTTTGAAGGGTCGACATAACAGGCAAGGATGCATCTAATAGGGTATGCTGTTGCCCTGCCATTGCCTCTGATCATCTGAAATCATGTATTTTAAAAAAAGTCCAAAATTATTCAAAAAATCTTCTTGTGAACTGTGCCAGTGAACACAAATGTAAAGCCTGGCTTTGAAAATGCCTTGGTCTGTTATGCCTTGGATCTGATATGTGCTCAGCATAGGAAGGGAAAAGACCACTAGGGAGGTAGTTGGGAGAAGAGACTGCTGCACTGACTGAAGCACATGGGAAAGTGCAGCTGAGCAGTGTGAATGCGCCTGAGAAGACACTTTGCAAAAACAGTGGCAAGGAGAACATTTAACAGGTGGGTCTCGGAGATAGGTAGCTGCCTGTTGGCACTACCAACAGTCTTAGCGACATTCTCTGTCGTGTTCTGGTTCCCTTCTAAAGGTCCTCTCCTATGGACGCTGACTCTTGCATTTGTAGTGTGGCCTGTGTGTTTACAAACAGCTCATTTCTCAATCAGTTCTACAACTAACCTTGAGAAGGAAAAAAAAAAGCACAATTTAGGGGTTATAAAGTTGTGTTCATGGACAGGGAACACAGATTTAAAGAAAAGCAAAGCTGATGTAAATTTTGGGCGGTTGGAAAACCCACCGTGAGTCACCAAACATGGTGAGGGCTGCAGGAGCCCAAGCATGTAAGGATGATTACAGAGTATGACATTTCCATCTTAGAAATGGCTTGATTGGTTGAAAACATCTAAACTTGTAGTTTAGTACTTCACTTTGATTATGGTTTTTAAGAAAGGAGCTTTGCTTCAGACATTTTAGTTTATAATTTAGAGACACAACTGGATTCTGTCCCACTGAAATTAGCACGGGACTAGCTGAAAGATGGGGTATAGTTACCATAGAGAGGATAAAACAAGGCCCTACCAAGAACAAGGGCATTAATTATCATCCTCTTTATGGCATACCCTTGCCCATTCTGCTGCTTCCCCTAAAAAGCACGCCAAAATATGGCCCAGCCATCTTCCTCCTTTTTATGCTGACGTGTATGTGGTGGTTGACCTAGTTATCTTTGCCTCAGAATAAACTCAGTCCTGATTACCGTTGGTCCCTTTACCTGAGAGAACTGGGAACGGTGGAGGCTGTATCTGGAGTGTGGCTCTTCTCTTCCCAGGTTTGGCATCCTGATACTTTGAAATTTGGTGTTGAAAACATAACGAAGTTTGACAGCTATTTTGTGGTCTTTCAAATGTCATCTGCCTCTGCGTGTTCTGTGAAAGCACTGGTATTGTAATTTGGTAATGTTACCATAGCCATGGTGATTTAAAGGTATGAGACACGTGCAAGTTGTGTGGAACAGGGATAAAAATCTTTTCCCATACATTGTCTAGTAGTGACATATAAGTAGCTTTCTAGTCAGCCAGTTGCACTGCAGTTTTATTTGAAGTTTCCCATATATTAAGGGTAAGCCCAGAAAATAATACTTGTTGAATAAATTGTCAGGTTGATACTAATACCACTTTAAAAAAATAAACAAACAAGATAAACCTTTACTTTCAGACATGGAATCAGTTCCTTACGTGACCTCAGGAAAGTCAGAGGCTGCTCAAAACCAACTCAGAAACATAATTTTTGAGGCATCTGTAAACATGCGTTTCTCTAATGAGATAGATTTTTCTTGTCCCAAAGCATCAAGTCTTGAAAGTCATCTTAAAGAGAATTGGATAAAGCACTATTTCTCAATGTTAATGTAACAAAACGTCTTAATTGTGTATGTGATCGTTTCCAACATTTCTAGTACTAGGTTGCAAGTAATATATTGATTTTTGGTGTCATTGAAGAAACACAATGCTAGAAATTGAGGAATGAAGTCTCCTTGTGTGTGTTCTAATAATGCAAGCAGTTTTAGTTTCTGTTGTTCTTGTTGACCAAAGGCTTAGTCCAGGAGCAGCACATAATGCCCTTTAACAAAGTCCTCCAGCCTGCTTCTCCCTTCTCTCCTACCCTCCCTGTAGCACTACGTATGCAAAGCCTTGAAAGTGGTCCTTTTTACTCCCCCTTTTTGTCCCGTATTCATTTATTTAAGAAAGAAGGCGGAACAGGATGCCTTAGATGCTAGAAGTCTGGGAAGTACAGAGGGGTACCTTGATGTAGGGGGTGAAAGAAGGTCATGAGAAAAACAGTGTGGGATAAAATTGGTGAACTGACATGGGAAGAGCAAGCTTAGGTAAAACACAGAATTCATAAAGGATCCTCAGAAATAGAAGAGTTATTGTGGAAATACAGAATTCTTGATATAAAAGGGAAGAAGTGGAAGGTGGATGGTTGCTGGATATGGAGTAGACCTGAGATGTTATACCCAAAAAAGCATCTGTGAAGGGGAAAAGATGGAGTGCAAGGTGGTCCTGATATATTTAGTATGTTTGGTTTATAGGATTAATGAAGTGATCTTAGGGCAGTTTCCTTTTTCGTTCCTTTTTCTGTGTAGAGAACATGAAAAAAATTTCAAAGGGGAAACTTCTTACTCTACTTTTTCCTCTTTTAGTCCAAAAGTCTTTTCTACATGGGAAAAAAAGATGTTTCAAACTGTATTTAGTTCATCTAGTGCAAACTTGTTTCTTGTAATTTTAAGCTAATTTGAAAAAGTATATTTTACTAAAGCTTTTTACATAATCTACATTTGTTTGGCATCAAACTAAAGTAAACTGATTGTGTCTTCCTTAAAAATAAATACATAAATAAAAAACCTCGTGTCAGACAGGACTACTCTGACCATTGCAGGTTTTCCTAGAGTATTTCTGTGGGTATCAGAAATCTTTGTGAGCTCTTGAACCTTTTTAAAGAACTAATTGGTTTTGAGTGTTTGAAGAAGTCTGGGGTGATTTCAAGACGCACATTCAAAGCTGATTGCTATCAGAAGGGAACAAGCAAGACAAAAAAAGCTTTCGGAGAACTGATGAAAAATCTCTTCCTTTCTCAAGTACATCTTTCATTTTGACTTGCGATGCCATCGCCTTACTGAATGTCTAGCTGAGAAGACGGCTTGAACTTCTAATTTTGAAAGTCTTCTTAGAGGTTCAGCAATCTTATTTCCTCTTTTTGTGCTAAAAGGGGGAGCAGGAGTGTCTCGGGTTTGTGGCTGGAAGGGTTTTGGGAGATGCACTGTCAATGTAAAATTTCAGTAAAAATTTGAAAGAGGAAAAGGAGCCCAAGCTTTTAATATGGTAATCAAAGCGCTGCGTTGGGTTTCAGGCTGAATAACTCAACTTTCATTTATTCTTGGGTTTTAATAAATGTATTAGTGGTGATCTGATAACAAGCTGTTGCTGGTTAAGTCTGTTACAAAGTAATTCAAGAGTTATTGTGCCCTTCTGTCTGAAGTGTTGAGTTGGTCCCGTAAGAAATAAAACTGTCCTCTTTGTTGCCACAGATTTAAGAAGTCAGGCTTGTGATGGAAGTTCTACACAGTATTTCTCTGAAATACCCCTCAAAATATTTCAGATGGAAATCTTCAGAAATCCTGTCTGCTTGTTAGTGCTCTGGCAGATGTATGAGCATTTTTCCTATTCATAACTGCTTTGGAGTGCTTTCATTAAAATAAGTAATTATTGATGGCGGAAATAACATTAGAAATTGCAAAGAACAAAGAGAAAATTTAATTCACTTTCTTTTAGCAAAGTGGAAGTGACATTCTTATGTGAAAATACCTTTTCTGAAATTTCATCCAAACAGCTGCCTTGTGATGTTAGCATAATAAAGTAATTTGGAGATCCTACTTCTGACTGTTAACTGCTTTAATTTGCCATATGATGATTCCTGGTGCAGAAATAGTGTTCAGGAGACAATACCCATCCACTGAACAGGCCTGCGTTTTTTGTATATCTTTACACTGGTTTAACTTGGTGCTGAGGTGCTTGCACTCGCATAACTGCAAAGTCTGCCCTCCAAGAAAAGGGTTGCATTGGGCAGCTGCTCAGCGTCCCCGAGGGGAGGGAAAGCAGAGCCCAGCGAACAGGGAGGTGGTGAAGTGGGTTCTTCTGCATGTGGGTGTGGGTCATGCCGTGCCTCAAGTCCCTGACTTTGTGGCTCTTAGAGGTGGCAGGGTAGAGGCCATCAGGAGTAGGATCTGCTGTTTATAGAAGACTCCTACTAGTAAGATAGTTACTGGATGGGAAAAGTAGTAAGCCTGGAGGTGATGTAGGAAATTATTCTTGCAGCAGGTCTTGCTGCTGTTGAGTATCCCCAGGGGAAATTTACAAGGACTTTGGGAAGATCTGTCTTTCAAAGGGAACTTTTAAAATAATTGGAATAGTTTTTAATAACAGTGCTGCTTCGTCTCATCAATACTTTGCTGAACTACCTTGGGTTAAGGTGGAACTTGCACTTGGGCCAGCTAACTCCTAGTTAGTCTGTGCAGATGTCTAGTTGTGGCTGCTCCTGGGTTGGATTGTGACACTTGGTAGATGATACTGTGTCTGTGAAGAACATAGCTTTTCTGTGATTTTGCCTTGGGATGAGGAAGTTGGTTTTGGAGGCCCAGAGTTTGTTGTGTTTTGTATCATTATAATTTGGTGGCGATTTGTGCAGGCATTTAACTTGTTCTGCAAAGAGGTAATACATATTCAAAGTACCAGAAGACTGGAGCCACAAAGTAAGAGCTATTTCAGTTGAGGTTGTGGTTCTCCACGTTTTAGCTGAAAGAAAAAGAGAGAGAAAATTTTTAAAATAGTGGTATGTCCTAAGCATTACTCCATGAGGTGATTTAGGAATTGTGTCTGCCAGTACCAGTTCTGCTGTTCACCAGGGTTCTGTTACTGCCATAATACACTACCTTCTTCTCTATGATACCTTGCATGAATTATGAGGCAATGAAGCCAGCTGACTTAATTTAATAAAAAGCTTGTCTTATTTGCAGTAGTGACTAATATTCTGGAAGTGTTTTTATCATTTTTGAAAAGTTCTGCTTAAGCCATATGAAAGACTGCCTCATGTTAAGCAAGTCTGTGCAGAAGTGGGCTGCTGTCACCTCCTTACATTATTCACTGTTTGAAATAGGAGAAGCAAGAGAAGTCACACTGTAGCTAGTGGTTGTAAAGCTTTGCCAGTGCTTTATCAGAGGAAGATCAGGGAGCGTGGTGGTGATGTTCTGTCAGGTGCTTGATCACGCAGAGGCTATGGAGTGGAAGCTTACAGTTATAAAGCTGGATGCTATCACATTGCATGGGGATTTTTTTGTTTGCTTCTTTGCCATGGCATCTCTTGTGATGACATGCCTCAAGTTACTCTTCTTACATTTTAGTAAGACTTGAGTCAGACTTCAGTAAGGCAAAGAGGAAGATCTGCAGCAGTCTGTTTGTTGGTCATGCTTGCACTGTATTCATGTAATTTAAAAAAAAAATCTTAAAATGTTGCCTGTGCAATTTGTGCTGAAACATGTATCAAACTGAGGAATTTTGTTCTCAGAGGCTTCCTCATTAGTTATTTAAGAACCAAGGAGGGGATGTTCCCAGGAAATTAAGCTGTTGTCTCAGTGCTGTAATTGCCCTGCGATATGATCTTGTGTTGAAACGGTATCTTTCCTCTAGATGAAACCTTCTGATCTGTTGCACAGCATGGGTGTTTTTATAAAACACACAGATTGAAAATTCACAGCTCTGTAAAAGGTACTTGAGTTACAGCAAGGAGGAATATTCCCCTCACAGCTAATAAAATTGTCATGATTTCAAGCACTCTGCTGTAGTCCCCTTAGCAAAAGCTCAAAGCTGCTACTTGTGTTGGCCCTGATGGAGGCCGAACAGGTGGCTCACGCGGAATGTAACAGCAGGGTTACAGTGAGAAAGGAGAGCTGATACACAGCGATAATTACATGTTAATTAAGGAGAAGGAGGCGAAGGCGGGTGGATGTGGAATGTAAATGCTGTGGAAGAGACTGAAAGAGAGGAAGAGAAAACGTGGGGGAGCTGGTGACCCCTGGGTCTCCGTGGGTGCCCCTGTGGTGGCTTGACAGAGGAGAGGGTGGCTGCAGGAGGAGCATGTGGGGCTGCATTTCTGTGGCATGCAAGATGCTGCTCGCCTTACCCAGCCCTTTCTTGGTAGGATGCTGCGGAGGTGAAGAGAGCCCCAGTCCTGCTGTCAACTTCACAGCTGGTTCCTGTCGGCGACGAGAGGGTTGACTGCTGGTGAAGCATCTGTCTGTACATGGGGACTGTGTTACAGGGCTGGAAGCTTCGCAGCCTGGCGCTTTGCAAGTCCACAGCAGGGCTGTTGAAGCCAGGTGTCAGCTTCCTGCCTGTAACCACAGAAAGGATGCTTAACAAAATTAAATTAGTATAACAGCAGTAACACTGCACACACCACATGATACATCAATTAATTTCACATGTCCCAGAAATGTACTGGAAATTCTGGAGATAACATTAAAAATGTTATCTCCTACCTCACTTAATCTGATTTTATTTGAAAACTATATTGAAGTGAATAGAGGGTGACTGAGAAAATGAACAGCATTACAAGTAGGCTGTTGCAAATGATCATGTTACCGCAGCCTAATGAGTTAAGGCAATGGGAACGGGCATAAGCTGCTGCCTGGGTGGTTTTAATTGATGTGCTCTCTAATTGCAATGGGATAGAAATGAATGCCATGTCAGCTGCCCTTGTGCATCAAACTAGTAATAAATTAAGTTGTAGAAACCCAAAGTTTTGGGAGCATCTGCCAGTTCAGCTGCTTTTCTTAGGGCCTGCTACCCTGTAATGGGTGCTAGTGTCTACCGTAATGTCTGACACACCTGTTTTAAAAATGAGTAGCAGAGAAGGACTTGGATACTCTACATGGAAATATGGACTTTTGCACCAATACTTGGGACACAGTCAGGTTTTTAGTAAGTTCGGTGAGTACCTAAGAATGCAGGAGAAGCAGCTGAAGACCAGCACTCGTAGGCATTACTGTGCGGCTGTAAGAGGCATTAAGGCAGGGATTCGTCCAGCTGAGAAGCTCTGCGCTGTAGGTGCGGTAAGTATGAAAACATGATGGAGGTGGAAGGAACTTTTGCCCTTCTGTTGCTTTTGTTGAAATGAAGAAGCAGGGAAAAATAATAGCCACCTTTATCCAAAGGATTGCTAGGCTTTTGCAAACGTGTATTTGTTGTCTTTCATTTGGGAAGTGTGTTAATCTGTTCTACCCTGTGTGTAATAACAACTCTGGGGGGTGCTGTGTGCTTGCAGACCTACATTGGTTCGATAGTTGCTTCTGTGAACCCTTACAAGAGCATCCCAGGACTGTACGACTGTGCCGCCATGGAGCGATACAGCAAGCACCACATGGGAGAGATTGCACCTCATATCTTCGCTGTGGCGAACGAGTGCTACCGCTGCCTTTGGAAGCGCCATGACAACCAGTGTATCCTCATCAGGTAAATGACTCCTGCTGCTGCTGCTCTGATTATCCCTGCCAGTGAGCCTTTCGAGGTGGTTTAGGAGCACAGACGTAGGCTGCGTGGAGAGGAGAGCTCCAAAAGAAAGCAGGCTTTTAAACTAATGAGAGTTTTGGGAGGCGTTTCGGAACTTGCTCTGTATCATTCTGTAGACTTCTAACAAAATGTTATTTTTTCTTACCCGCCTCACAGTTTCATTTAGTGAAAAAATCTGTTGTATTTTTGTGAGGTTTTTTTTTGCCACTCACACATCTGATTCTACCCTAAGAGCTTTCCCCACTGGTTTAAACATCCCTGGGCAGCTCAGAGTTTGTCACCACTAGACCCTGAAGGATCTAAAGGAAAAGAAAAAATAACCCACCAGCCTCGAGAAATGTGGTAAATAATAATAGCAAAAGAGAAATACCTCCTCGTATCAGCCACTTAGCTGCCTGATTAATCTTCCTTACTTAATCTTGTTGTGCTTTAATTTAATGGTGATTTAACAGCTTCCCATTTGATCCACTGTGTCGCTGGTTTTCAGGATCTCGCTGCAGCCAGACTGTACACTGAGAGCAGTTGGCGTTTCGATAGCTTTTCACTGCTTTCAGCTCCTCCTTACTTCTTGCTCGAGGAGCCAAAAACGCAACCAGCTCTTTTCCCTTTCCCCCGCCTGCCAGCTGAGTTGCGTTGGCTTGCAGTGGGCAGGGAAAACTGAAGTCTTGGCTGCTGGATCAAGAGGAGCAGCTCGGTGGCGATGACCATGTGGCAGCAGCCATCAGGCTCTGGGCAGTGCGTGGTGTTCCGGGGAGGTGAGAGACCTTGCGTTTTCCCCCCCTCTCCTCTGTTGCCTTTGCAGTGTTTTTGTGATTAAGCCTGTTTGCTCTTGCCTTCCTGCAGCCTACCAGCACAAGTTAAATGTGGGGAGCTCTTCAGACACAAGACGACACAGAATGTTGGCTGTCTTGTGACCTCCATGGGAGCCCTTGTGACAGCTGTGTGACCATGGCATGGGGCAGCCAGTGGGGCAGAGAGGGGATGAGGCAGAGTGAGAGCAGCACCTTTTGCAATAGGCAGTTTCTACTGGCATTTAAGATTACAGGCCAGTTTGCAAGGCTTCCTGGGTAAGAAGAGGCCATGGCTCATGTAGTTCAGCACCCAAGCTGTTAGAAATGTGGATCGGATGCAACACAGCTAGGTCTGGTTCCAACTTTCTGCTAGCTCTCAGGTTGCAGTCCCAGCCCGCCCTCACCTCTAGGCAGCTCCTGCCTGGCAGTGGCACAAAGGTAGAGCGGGCTGTGTGTGTTTTTCAGCTTTCTCCAACTGTATGTTTTTTTAATTTAATACATAGTGCTGTACATATAAAGCTGAGTCCAGGTGTCACTCTGAGAAAAAATGAAATGCATAGAGATCTTTGTCATGCAAAAACAACTAGCCTGGAGTCATGGTTTCATGGTGTAATGTCAGGTAATAACTTGTGAATTGCTCACATACCCAAGTTTTGGGGACCGAAATAATTTTTGGTGCCTAGAAGGTGGCTGTTGTTATTTTTGTTAATGCCATTCTGTACTGGCCCTATTATTTTACCTTTCCTTCCAGTTCCTATAAGCTGCCAAGAGAGAAGCAGGTTGTGTCCTAAAAAGGACATGAGCAGAAGTCTCGGATGTTCCAGAGGAGTCTCCAGCTGTTCCTGCTCTGTAAACTGTGTGCCTTGGTACAGATAAGCTATAATATGGAGAAGTTTTGCATTAGCACTCCCTTTCAAAACTGTTTGCTGTGGTCATGGATTGAAATAATAATTTGTATAAGAAGTTCTGTGTTTCAGACAAGTGCCATAATAAAACCTTTTAAGGGTATGTTGTTTCTACAGAAATTGAAGGAACATACAATTCAAGACAAAAAAAGTCAAATGTACTTTCCTAAAACACTATTATCTATTGTATCTGTGAAGGAGTCAGAGCAGGATTTTTTGAAATTACTAAAGGTTTTCAATGGCCCTCATAAGGTTTAGAAAAGTCCCTGTGATCATATACTTTGTTTGGGGCATCAGAAGTGGAGGTATAACAGTGTACTTGTCATCTTCAGCATCCTGGTCATTCCTGCATCTTTCACTGGCTTAGAATTAGATGTTGCAACAAGACACTGTCAGGATTTCTTGGTTACTTACTGGCATTTGAGAAAAAAAAAAATTGTCAAGCAGACCTCTGTAATGTCTGAATTCAGGCAAATTCTAGTCTTGACTTTAGTGTAAGAGATGATAAAAAGGAAAATTTTATTCCATCACAAAACCACAATAAACAGTTACATCCAGTTAAAATGAGTGAATTGTTCGTGTAGGCTTCATGTTCCAATATGAACTCTTCACCTGCTCCTAACTTGGGGATCTGAAAACTCAGTACCAAGTTTTAACAGCCTTGTGGAATAAGGTACTGAACGCTTTCTTTGATCCTCTGGACTTGAAGTGCCCCCTGCTGGCATCCAGGATTAGCTCAGCTTTCTTTTGGAGCATTTTTCTTAAGGCATTAGGTTCAAAGACCTATGAAAAAGTTTCCGCTGTTTTGGAATGCTTGCAATATTTGTCTGGGTGGGGTTAGATGTGAGGGTTAAGGCAAGAACCTGAATTAAAAGCTGCCATCAGTAGTGACTCAAAATATATTATAAATGTGAGACCATTTTTCCAGTATAACCACCCAGACCAGAGGTGAAAAGGAAGGAAATACAGAAGAGATGATGTTAAACGGAGTCATCCAATGATTCTTATTTATTGGTCTGTGTTATTTTTATTTCGTTTTAATTCATTAAAATGCTGTATAAAAAAGACTTAGCAGCCTAAAATGTCAATAAAATGGCATATTGAAGAAGCTGTGCCCAACCTGCGCTTATGAATATTTACACAGTTGAAAAACAGTATTTTCTCCCAGGCTAAAAGTTATTTATGTGGCTATTGAACTAGAGTTTTCATGTAGGCAAAAAATGTCTACATCAACAAATGCTCTGTTTCAGGTTGATCTGAACCTTATCACAGAGTCCAGTTTCATTTAAAACAGAAGGAAAAAAAAAACCCACCACAGTAAATTCAATTCTACAACAGACATATTAACAAAAAAATTAACATAATCTGATTTTTCTGCTGGATGCCATGGCGGGAGCATGAAGAGAGCCCATCTTACTCAAGGAATAGCTGAACAGCTTGTCCTGATGTAGGGAAGGGACTGAGTTCCCCCCATGATTAGCTGGTGCTCGCAGTTGGGACCAAGTTCAAACCTCCACCCCTTTATTGTAAGAATAGGAACATATTTTTAGGTGGTGGTGTTTTTTTTTTTTCTGGTCTTTTTAAGGTGGTCTAGTCCATCCACAAGCAAGCACATACTCTTCTTTCAGTTACAATAGCAGTTGATCCACTTTAAAGCACTGGAAAACAAGTGTAGAGCAGTCGAAGAAGTAGCAACAGTCACCCTGAATTAGATTCAAGTCAGTGCTGCGAGTGGGAAATCGCAGGCTGACACCAGTTTGTTCTCTCTGTTATCATCTGACGGCCTCATATTTTTGTTGCTGTTCTTCAGCTTGAAAATCACTGTGAACCAAAGTACTCTTTGGATGAGACCCAGACTTATGATGGGAAGACCTCCTTATGAGACTGACACACCAAAATTCACATGCGCGTCAAAGCGTATTTGCTGAAGAGGCCCGTTTTGTCTGTGTGTATCAGTCTTTGGGGTTTTAAAGCCAGCAGACAGAACTGAGAAGCGATTTAGTGTTGACACTGCCTCACTCACGTTATGTCCTTCAGAATGAGGCGTCTCTCTCAGTGACCCTTTTTTCCACTGTACCAGTCTGGAGTCCAGGCTGTTGTGCCCTTAGTGAGATGCCCTGCATAGAAAAAGTCATGGAAAGTCTAAAGATCTCCGAAGTGGGGGCGGTGTGGGTTGCTGTCACACTTAATATATTCACAATACTGAATGTAGTGATGTGGAATGAGCTGGGCATTTAAATTCATGGGGTAGAAAGGTTGCTGGAAAGGTTGGCTGTGCAGCCTTTTGCTGACCTTTGCAACTTCTTGTAGGCGTAGGCTTTCTAAGGAGTCTGAAGGATTGTTCCCACTTAACCTACCGTTACTGTATGTACTGTATGGTTGAATAAACAACTTTAAAGTTGTTTTTGCTTTTCATCTCATTAATAACAACTGACTTTTATAAAGCATTTTGTAAAGGAAAAATGCAGAGCCAACTTGATGCCCATAAAATGATGGGTCCTGAGCTGAGCAACACCATGCAGGGATAAGATCTTACTGTCATGCCAAGAGGGCTCCAGGAACCCATCCCCTCAGTGCTGAATTGTAGTTGTAAAACTAAATAGAATAGAGTAGTAACTAGTAAATGAACAGAGAACATTGGATAAATCCATCCTTTGCTCATACCTGGAGTATTTTCAAAGTGCCTTTCTCACCCTTGCTTGATATCCGGGAGGATTTTGGGGAACTGGAGGTGGTTTAGAGGAGAACAAAAAGGAGTGATCAAAAGTATAGCGTCGCTCCGTGTGCAGGAATGGCTAATGGAGACGGGCAACTGGGAAGCCTATCCATGAGGTCATGCACAGCAGAGAGAGCGAGCACTGAGTTGAGTTGTTGGTTTCTCCTTCCAATACAGGAACTAGGGGGCATCCAATTAAGCAAAGAGGAGGCAGATCTGAATCAAGACATGTTCATATGCTTTTTAAGGGAGTATGGCTGGAAGCTCATGGAAGATAAATCCATTGAGGGTTACAAGACACATAGAAACCAGGTTTAGATCAGCAACCCTCTGAACAGCAAATAACTGGAAGCTGGAAGAACATGGAAGGGAAGTATTGCATGTCTTCCCTGGGAATCTCCATTTGGTGATTGTCAGAGGTAGGATACTGGGCAGGTAGATCTTCCGCCTGACCCAGTTCTGAGCCTTTCCTATTCTAAGAAAAAATAGAGAGCATGTAATTGCGCATATACCAACTGTACCAGAGATAGGCACAGGAAATATTTTTCCATCAGCTTTAAATATCTTTCTTGTAGAATTGCTCTTGATTGCTGTGGGGTACCTCTCAGCTTCCATAGAACTACAGGTGCTTCAGAGCATGGGGCAGAGGAAGGACAGTGTCAGTGAAGGAGCTGATGTCCTCTTTGGCACCCATATCCTTAATGTTGAGCTAAACACTGTTCAGAAGGTGAGAATTTAGTCAGGAAGAAGATTGATGGTTTTTTGCACTAGACTAGGATAATGCAAGGGTTTGTGAAGCTCTTTCAAAACTAGTAGTAGAAATGTTTTGCTAATCCTTTAGTGTACAAGGAGCCAATATTAAATATGGAGAATATTAAATATTTGCTGTGTTGTCAAAGGAGCATGAGTGGGTGAGGGCCTGCAAAGAGAAAGGGAACAAATACTGAAAAGGTCAGACATCAAGGGTAAGACTACATTAAAAATACTACAGCATTTGTTTGAGATTGTATAAATATGATGGATGAATCATACTTGCTGGAGTGTATCAGTGGGTAGTATGTCTTGTGTGAAGTTTTATGAAATACTTTAAAGATTCTCAGATTCTTTGTGGGAAACACATCTCAGCTACAAAACTCTGTCTCTCATGTTTTCTGAATGCCTCTTCCCTGTTACTTTTCTAACTGTTGGCATTCATTTGCAGGAACAATGCCATGCTGCTTTCTTGGGCTGTACCTTTCTTCTTTGCTTTTTACTAGAAATCATCATTACACTTTGCAATAACCTAAAATCACCAGGGTCACCGCTCAGCAATGGCACAACAAAAGACTGTTAAGTAAACTAAGCTTGCTCCATGTGCCCAGTTGTGCTCCATCAAAGTCAGTGACAAAACTCCTGCTCGCTACAAGGAAAAGGGTAGGATAAGACCAAAATATACCTCCTTTCATTGGGAGTAAACTGGAATTAGGCAAAGCATAGTTAGGAAAACTAGGAATTAGGCTGCAGCTTAGGATATAATGCTGTGACTTCAGATGAAAAGTAAGCAAACTAGACAAACTTAACCATGAGTCACATTTCTTAACGGCACACAGTGTGTTTTTAATTATGAGACTACATAATTTAAGGGAAATTATACCGGGGAAACGAGCCAACTTTATGCCTTCCCTTTTTAGAGCATTTGTTTTGAAGAGAAATTGAGTATATTGCCTTCTGTTTGTAGCAGCAAGATTGCATATTAACAGTTTGGTTTTAAAATATCAATTTAGCATTATCAAATAGCTTTGTTCTGCTGTGGGTGAGGATGAGAGGTTTTACATCTCTGATGGTGATGAGAGGTGAAAATTTCGTATCTTGAACTCATGAATCTTTTTTATTTGGATGGGCATAAAAAAAGTTTGTTTAAAGAATATGTAGCTCACTAAGTATATCACTATTAATTGTACTAGTAGCCTTTGTGTGTTATAATTTGCGTTGGTGTTTCTAACCTCCTTCTCACAGCAGGGCTTCCTCTGTAGCTGGATTGCTGCAACATAATCCCAAACTTTCCCAGCTTGATTCATATTCTGGACTTTCTCCCTGACCATTGCCATGACTTTGTTCTAACTTTGTTTTTCCAAGTTGGTAAGAATTGTGGGGTAGTTGTTTGTATTCACAGAGCTCGTAGTTGCCTCGGGTGTTGTGTACATCCTTATGCAATCAGTGCCTTGAAATGCTGTCTGAACAGTGGTAAGAAGTCTAAAGATAGCTTGCATTTTGTGTCGAATGTCGTATTCAGCAAGCTTAAAGGGGTATTCTGCTGCCATTTGAGTATCGTTTCTAATCACCCCAGTCTGCCTGACCACCAGACAGAGGGCTTTTTGCCTGGAAGCTGGAACTGTGCAAACATTTTCCTCCTCTTCTTTCAGTGGTGAAAGTGGTGCTGGTAAGACGGAAAGCACTAAGCTGATTCTCAAGTTCTTGTCTGCAATGAGCCAACATTCACTGGAGCTGTCCTGCAGAGAGAAGACCTCCTGTGTGGAGCAAGCTATTCTTGAGAGCAGGTACTAGATCTTTCAATACACAGGTATTTTTTCCAGAAGACATAAGCCTTGTCATTGAAATAAGAGCTTGCATTGTAATTAAAGAAGTGGGTGTGATTACTGAACAATAAAATGAATATTAGAAAGGGGGAAATTGTCCATTAAGCAAAATTGCCTGGCTGCTCTAGAGAGTTGCGAGCACAGCGGGATATCTTAATGAAGCAAAAAGGCGCAGAGTTTTGAAACAGGCAATGCTTTAGTGGTGGCTTTAGTTTTTGTTTGGGCTGAATTCAAATAATCAGTGAGGGATAATGGGTGGTGGGAAGGAGAAGCCATTGGTTTGGTTTGTGTAGCCTGAGGATAAGGTAGAACAAGATACAACACGGTGAGGATAAAGTGTGCAAGTGGTAAAAGTATGCTGAGGAACGGGAGGATAAGGAGAACTGATAAGACAGATGAGTAAATTCATCAGATAAATTGGACACGCTCTACACAAGGAAAAAAAAATATCTCAGTGTTCAAATGAAATAACACATGATTCTAAACTATTTAAAAACAAAGACAATTTGAGATGCTATTACTTTTGTTTATCGTGCTTCATCTCTGTTTTACCTGCTGTATCTTGATGTAATTAGGTTTTTTTAATTGCCTTAGGACAAGGACTGTTTTCCCTACATCTTTCTAGCAATTTGCATGTGCTGAGATTTCTTATTTCTATAATTTGATTACTGCAGTGAGAATTGCATGCATCTTTTGAGCAGTTACAGATTAAGCTGCAGAGTAGTTTAGTACAATTGATCTTCCTGTTGCTTGAATATTTGAATCATTTGATGGAAAATTGAGATGCCTGTTGTTAATAAATAGAGGATAATACCTAGTATGTAGATTTTGGCTGAGGAGGGTGTCAGAAGAGAGCTTTTCAGAGTACTGTTCCTTTCACCAGTCCCATGTGAAACTGTTGGTATGCTGGTCACATGTTAACACTCTTGTCATTCTGTATTTTCACAGCCCAATTATGGAAGCTTTTGGCAATGCGAAGACTGTTTACAACAACAACTCAAGTCGTTTTGGGAAGTTTATTCAGCTGAACATCTGTCAGAAAGGAAACATTCAGGGAGGAAGAATTATAGATTGTATCCTTGTTTGGTTATTCTACCCCTGCTTGTGGGCAGCCTCCATGTACCTCCTCTGTGGAGGGCTGAGAGAAGTGGCTCGCCCTTGTCTGTCCTTTTGCCCCATCCTGAAACATACACAATTAAATTGAGCTGATGTAGGTGGGGAGGGAAATTCTGCGTGTATCTGTGCACACACGCATGTGCATTTGTGGCGGGGTGTGATGTATGTACTGTTACTGTTGGAGGACTGGGATCTTGTGTTGCTACTGCTAGCACGGCTCATATGCGTGTTCCTACGTAGTGAGCTAAAACAGCCAGAGTTCTCGGGGACAGCTTCAGCTGGCAGTTATTTCCCTCATTTATTATACCTAAAGATAATCTTCTTTGTTTCTGGAAAAGTACTTGAAAGAGCAGAGCTGCTGAATTTCAGCAGTGTGTGCGTGGGTGGGTCCAGTCCTTGGATTTGTCCTGCATTTGGCAAAATTGGGCTATAAGACAGCCCCATCACAGCACCAGAGGTGTGGGGATGAGGAATATATCAAGGTGATCCTACCTAGCATTTTGAACATAAGCTGCTTTTGTAGTGGCACAAATTTCATCTGTAAAGCTGTTCCCAAACTTTTGGGAAAAGTAAAGGATAGCAGATGCTGTCTAAAATCCAGATAAGTCCAGTTTTGATGGGTTGGAGGAGAAGGAGGTGTGGGAACACACTGATGTTAGAACTGCTGAAATATTATCATTGTTGCCACTTTATTCATCTTGTTATGGCAGTAGGCAGGTTGTAAGAAAAGACCATGATGCTCTTCCGGTTGTCTCAAATGAGAGAATAAAGAAACATTATAAATAGCTTGTGCATTAATTGCTTCTTACTTTATTCCTTGACTGATGTTTTTCTTCCTGGCTATAGATTTATTGGAAAAAGTAAGTTGATACTTGCTTTTGCTTAGTCAATTTTGTTTGATTTAATATTTTCTTTGAAATCGTGGATAAAAAAATTCTCCTTAAAAATAATTGCTTAAATGGAAACTATTTTTTACTTTGACAGAATCGTGTAGTAAGACAAAACCCCGGGGAAAGAAATTATCATATTTTCTATGCTCTGCTGGCAGGGATAGAAGAGAGAGAGAGAGGTGAGTGGCAAAGCGCAAGTCACACAACTGTAGCGTCTCTCTGCTAGCAGTCAGCAGTGGTGGCAGCCGTGGAGAATTTAACTGCAGAAACCAGCTAACCCAAGCAGAGAAATAGGTTATTTATTCAGTTGGGATTCAATGAGTGTGAATTTGAGCTCAACCTGATAAAGCAACCTGCTTAGTTGAAGAATGTCACTGAGCTGCCGGTAATTTTTCTCTCGGCTTCTGCTGTGGTCCTGGGGAAATTGCTTGGGTACAAACATGCTTCATTCTGTTCAAGATGAATATTTTTGCTAGTACTAAATAACTCCACAGCACAAAGAGAAATTACTCTGGTTCCTCTAATACTTTCTTATGAAGAATAAATCCACTGAGCAAAAGAAATGACATTTGTATATGTGCAAAATTGCCTAAAGCTGTCTCAGCATCTCCCTTTGGGCCTGCTGTCTTTGCATGCTAAAAGTAGAGTTAACTCCATTGTGTAGCTAAATAAAGCAAAAACCCCAGCAAAATAAAACCCCATATCTGATTTTAATATAAAACGTTGTTTTGTCATCATCATCAGAATTTCTAAGCAAATTAATTGTGAACTGTTTAACTCTGACATAGTCATTTGTGGAGTGCTTTTGTTTGGGGATTTTTTTTTTCCAGTCATCCTCTTTTCTCTCCTCATTAGATGCTTTTTACTTGTCTGTACCGGAGAACTACCACTACCTGAATCAGTCCGGATGTATAGCGGATAAGACAATCAGTGACAAAGATTCTTTCAAGGAAGTCATTGTGAGTTGTTTCCCTAGTCCTTTATGCTTTAAAAATGCTGGAGGTGCAGGCGCCTGGGGCCCATTGACAGAGCAAGGGGACAAAGCCTTCTTGTGCTTACCTGCGCTCTCTGCCATTCTCGCTCTACCTGCAGCTCTCTCGGAAGAGCCAAGTTCACAGGGACTTACCTTTCCTCATAACGCTCCACTGTCATTTTGAGCATGTCTTTACCTTCCTTACAAATATTGATTCTCACTCTGTCCTTTCAAAGTGTGCTATAATTAAGTGAAATAATACAGTTTTGAAATTAAAAGAATATCAGTTAGGGAGACAGTAAGGCATTTACACACCTTTGCCCTCCCCTGCAATGTTTTATATTACAGGTACGTCTGCTTCCACTGTTCTTCCATCCTAAAGCTTTACCCAGATCATGTAGCATCTACTGGGTCGAGTCCGCAGTGCAGCACGTGGGGAGCAAAGCACCTAGGCTTCTGTCACTCCTTAAGTTGCAGCTGGGAGATGCAGTTGTATGGAATAACTTATATTTTCTTCTACTCTGTTGTGTAAACACAGATTAAAAAGCAGGTCCTGATGGAGTCTTTCTCTGAATGGCTTCATGTCTTATACCCACACCAACTAGCTACAGCAATTAGTCTGTACTGACTGTTAGGATAATTGCTAATTGCTTACTATATCACCAAGGTGATATATGTTAGATTTTGAAACTCAGTAATGGGTTTTATGCCCTTCATCAAATTATTTTTGCTTAGCTATGTTAATTTCTTTGTCAAATTGACAAATTAATGTGTAGTGGATGCAGCAGTTATTTTTAGTGTAAAATATCCTCATCTAATATGGTGGGGGCAGTGGGGTATTGGAAAAGTTGGTGACTTATCTACATTATAGTCACATGGTTTAATCCGACTAGCATGATGTTTAATTTGTGGTAATCATCCCAGGGTAGCCAAAGCATGAAGTCAGCAGGGCAGGTGACGCTTGCGTGCTGCCTGCGGCGTGGGCAGGCTTGGAGCAGGGGCTGAGGCTGCCAGGCTGCGTTCCCAGAGCAGGAGGCGGGCAGAAACCCCGCAGTTCACCCTCACCTGTCTTTTCCTATTATAGTCATCCCTTTTGCCTATTTTTATTGTGGTTTAAGTCCCGGAAATGTTACTTAAGTGAAACTTTTGTGGGAGACAGGGAGCAACTGCGCGGTGAGCGTGGAAGCGAACTCACAGTGCCGCCGCCTTTCTTGGAGCTCTGCTGTGAAAGGTCTTCTATACAAAATGTGCCTTCAACCTTTATCTCTTCTCTGCTTCTAATTGTGGGATGGATCTGAGGCTTTTCCATTTGTAACTGATGATTTATGAAAGGTAAAATGTGTCATATGTCAGACACCTGCATGATGAGTCTAACTGGGATCTGGTCTCAGACAGGCTCATATCAGACCCAAATTTGGGAAATTCTGGTGATCTCTGGAGGCATACAATTAATTACCCCTTCCATGTCAGAGAAAGGTCTGTGTTTCTCTTCTTGTTTCACTGTTTCTTCAGGTGGAGATTTGCCGTTCTCCTTGTTACATAGTTGAGCCTTGATCATTGCTGTAGTGGTTATTCATAAATGCAACACATTTTATACAGGTCTCCTTTTCTTGCTCAATTTTGATGTAAGATGTCAGACTACTCTGGAAAGATGTGTGTTTGGGCTTCACGGCTTGCCCAGAATATGCTGCAGAAGGCCTCCTCTGAATTATCCATGGCTGAGACAGCAAATGAGCAAATCTTACGTGTTGCAGTGCTTCCTCACCCATGCCTTGTTTTACCTACAAGGCTAATGGGCAAAATTTGATAAAAACACGGAAGAGGTTATCAGTTACTCATGCAAATTAGTGAAATTGCGTCTGATGCACAACTCAGTAGGGCATTTCAATGTTTATACAGAAGAATATGAAAGCAAATTACAGGATCCTTACAGCATCAAAAGGAGATTTCTTAAAACCAGAGTAATAATTGCATGTTCCAAGTTGTCCCCATGATGTATTATGGTGTATTCGATTTGGGATGAAACCAAAGGAATTAACTCCTGCCAGCCCTCTGTAGGTCCTGACTTGCCTTTCTAAGGCCTGGTGGGTTTGTCCTCGTCCCCATTTTTGAGTCAGAGTGCATGTTATTGAAGAAGCTCACATGTCATTCCAGACTGCAATGGAAGTGATGCAGTTCAGCAAGGAGGAGGTGCGAGAAGTTTTGAGGCTGTTAGCTGGCATTTTGCATCTAGGAAACGTTGAATTCATCACTGCTGGTGGGGCACAGGTGTCCTTTAAAACAGGTGAGAAGGCTGTGCTTCCTTGTAGTATGTAAATGTTTCTTGAGGTTGTGACAGTTACATTCACTGCTAGTATATCTGACCATAACAAGGACAAACGGTGAAAGGGTCTTACTGCATCTGTAAATGTTGATTTTATATGTATATATAAATGTTGATTGTAAATGTTGATTAATAAATGTTGATAAGGCAAGCTAGTTTGCTGCTGGATGCTAGGTCTTAATTAGGAGAGACCTTGGGCATGTTGATTCCATTAGTAGTAGTGAAATTCCATTTTAATCTAATTCATTCTCAGAAATATTCTCAAGCTGATAAAACATAAGTGCTCAAGAACATTCCTTAACTGAGATCTCTACTGAAGGTATCTTTTCTTAGAGCTTTCAATACCTCAGTAACAAATCTGAAAGTATGTTCTGGTATGTCTAAAGATTGGGCTGGCGAGCATTTTAAATATTTGTTCAAATATGGCAATAAAGAGTAGCTTTACATAATGCTTTAGATACCATATTACAACAAAATTGCAAATTAAATTATGCGTATGAAATTGGTTGGTTTTTGTTATCCTCATCATCCTGAGGGAAGCTGAAACATGTTCATGTGGACAAAGAGTGAATTACTGTTTGTATCTGGAAAAATATGTTTATGTAAGCAGTAGATTGTTTGAATCCTTGACATGTAACATTAAGAGGAAGATAAATATTTGTGACATATTTGTGATGAACTTCTACTGCTAAATTCCTTCAGTTGTGCATATTTATGATACTGTCCCTTTTCATGAGCAGCAAAAACATATCCTAGAATTTCTAGTTGTGGTTTTATCTCCAATCCCCATCATTTTAGAAGCATCTTAAATGGTGGTAATAATAATAATAATAATAATTAGTTTCATTGCCTTATGCATTTAAGGACATGTTTGTATTTGTCTCTCTTGCTAGCTCTGGGTAGATCTGCTGAACTACTGGGGTTGGACTCCACGCAGCTAACTGAAGCATTGACACAGAGGTCAATGATACTCAGGGGAGAAGAAATCCTAACACCTCTTAGTATACAACAGGTAAAGGCATCTCAGTTTTGACATGTTTTTAGGGTCTGTTAAAGGTATGGTTTGGACTTCGAGACTGGTGAAATCCTTGGTCGCTCAGGAACGGAAGTTTAGATCGTACATCAGAGCTGCTATCAAAAGTACTAGATAGCTTTTTGGGAAGGATATAATCGGACTTTTAGAAATTACTGTATATCCTATCCTATCATTCTGGCCAGGGCTTGTAGCTTGGCTCTTGTTATTCTTATTAAGCCTGATTGCTTACCATTTTTTCCCAAATGCTGATCATATAGGCTCATATTTTTCATTACGGACATTTGTGTCAGGCAGGCATTTTTGAAAACTTTCAGCAAAAATAATTTTATTATTTACAAGAAGGGGATTAGAAAAAGATACACATAGCATTTTGTACCCTTCTTTTTTTTTCTTCCGTGCCTTAAGTTTATAATTTCCTAATTTTTGAATGCTTTGGTTTTGAAATTTAAAGCCACATAGGTGTACAGCTGTTATAACTTACACTGTCAAAGCTTAAATCAGGACTCTCTGTAACTGTTAATACAATTGCTGCCAAGATACGTAGGAATACAAACCTGCTTGCATTACACTTTTGCTTTATGCTGTGCAAGGGACGTGGACCAGCAAAGTCTGGTAAGTTCTTAGTTACAGGGGTTATTGATGCACTGTGTGTTCCTTCTTTAATGCAGGCAATAGACAGCAGAGATTCTATGGCTATGGCACTTTATTCTCAGTGTTTTGCGTGGGTCATTAAGAAAATCAACAGCAGAATCAGAAGCAAGGAAGACTTCAAGTCCATTGGAATTTTGGACATTTTTGGATTTGAAAACTTTGAGGTTGGTTTCAAAAGTTTGGTCAGATGGACAGTCTGATATTTATGCTTCATCGTTCTGCATATCTTTGTCATCTTCACTGGAACTTGATTATTAAACATGTTACGACTTAAATCAGTTCCTTGTTTGCAAAGTAAAATACTTGGGGTGTTGGCATTTTTGAAAATTTCTTGTCTCTTTAGGTAAACCGTTTTGAGCAGTTTAATATTAACTATGCAAATGAAAAGCTTCAGGAATATTTCAACAAGCACATCTTTTCCTTGGAGCAACTGGAATACAGCAGGTAAGAAAAACAGATGAAATTTGAAAGGATTTTTAAAATACCAGTGTTCCCTTGAAATCTGGGATCCCAGCTACTGTTGCTTCCTTTGAAAATCTCCTAGTCTGGCCTGTGTATTTTTCAAAAGAAAGGTGATTTTGCTGTATTTTGCAAGACAAATGCATCAGCTCCTCCTGTTTCTATATTTAAAATCTTTTCTTTGTAGTTGTCAATAAAAAGGCCCTCCTTATTTTCTTTAGGGAAGGACTAGTTTGGGAGGATATTGACTGGACAGACAATGGAGAGTGCTTGGATCTTATTGAAAAGGTAATAAGGAATTTGATACTAGTACCTATTTCTAGTTTTTGTTCTGTGGCGATATGTTTTTAAAACACTTGCCAACACAAAGAACACAAAGTGAGGAGAATGGTGGCTCTTGCCTGTTTAAATAGTGATCTTTTAACCAAATCGTTTTTATGCATGGACATATTCTACTTTATATTATAAGCTCAATATCCACATCTTAACTTTAACAGTGTACGATTATATACAAAAGCAATATTTAGAGATGATTAAAAAGAAGAGTAAGGGGGAGCAGAAAGAATGAGAATGTCTTTCTCCCATAATGGCTTTTCTGGGAATGTGAGTAATCTTCGTTTTTTGCCTGCCAATTTTTGCTTCGTCTATAATTTTGTTTGTGCTCTGATTGGTACTAAGGGAAGGTGCAAAAGAGCACGAAGTTTCTGCAGAGTTTTTTGTGAGAACGTTAGTGGTGACAGGCAGGTGACGTCTAATTTAACCACCTAAAAGTGATAACTCTGGCTGGGTGACAAAGCCAAAGTTCTGCATAATTTCATCCGTGTTCACTTTTGCCAGCAGTACAAGTGGGCTGCGTGAGTTTTTCTCCCTGGCGGCTTGTGTGGCTGCGTGAGTTTAGATGACCACAGAAACTGACAGCAGCGGGTAGGGGATCCAGCTGCCAGGACGTGACTGCAGTCAGGACGATGTGGTTTGTCAGGAGCTGCTCTGGGCTGATGGGAGGTGGCTTATTAAAATGTGCACCTGCAGAACCATGTTTTCCTGAGAGGCTGTGTCGATCTGAACCTTACTGGACACATTCATTAACTGCAGGGTGGCTTGCTTTGTTTACAGCCTCTTCTAGTAGAAGTAGGGAACATCAAAGGAAATTACACAGAGGCATATGCAAAGCAAAGGGAGGTTGTGTTTCACTCAGTGTGTAGTTAAACTGAGTGTCTTTCGCTGTGCCCATGAGCACTCTGGGTGCTAAGTTTGCACTGGTTCAACAAGTAAGTAGATAATTTTATGGAAGAAAAATTTTTGAAAGGCTGTTTGCACAAACTCCTCAGATTTAAGGGATGCCTGATCATGGGAGATCTTGGAGGCTGGGGGTATATTCTGGGGCAATCCCATTGTATGCACCTAAAAAAATCCCTTCATCAGGAGAGCTGTTGCTTCTTCCAGCATCTGCTTTTTCTTTATTTTGCCCGTGTATCATATGCTGTGTTTCAAAAGGAGTGTTGCAGTCCTCTATGAGGCTGGGGTTTTAGTCATGTACAGGTGGTTTTGTGGCTCTCTGCACAAAATAACTTCAAGAACTTTCTGTTTTTTTCCAAACTGGGGACAAGATCTGTGTCCATCTGTGCACTAACTCATTTTCTGCCTGTTCTTGCTGTTCTAGAAACTGGGCCTGCTGGCACTCATCAATGAAGAGAGCCATTTTCCTCAAGCTACTGACGCCACCTTGCTGGAGAAGTTGAATACCCAGCATGCTGTATGTGGTGTTTTGCTCATGGATTCTGTGCTAATTATGGAGGGTCTCTTTGCTTCTCTAGAAATTCATGTAGAAATAAAAGGGGGCATAGTTGCAGAGGCTATTTTGGATGTGATCCTCCTTCCACAGCAATCCATATCATTTGCTCTCAAGACTGAGTCAGTTACCTGGAAGAACATATCCTTGTTACTGTCCAGTTAAAGATTTTTGTATTGGTGAATAAGCTGGAGAAGTTGAGCTCTTAGTTAGAGCTCTGACAGCCTGCAGTACCTCAGGTTACTTAGATCTTCGGTTTCCCTTGATTTAATGAAGTATTCACCTTGATGTCATTTACCAAAAGGTTGCTATTTCCTCTGTCCAGATTAGTGTTACCTTTATTTGTGATCCTAGAATTATTTTTGAGAATTTCTGGGATACAAGCATATGTCCACCAATCTTCATAACTGCCAGTTTAAGACAGAGCCACCTTTTTCAAAGTGCCTTTAATAGATGGTTCTGCCAGATGGGTTCAGGTTTAGTATAACACCTTCCTAGATACTATGAATCTGTTATTACTGCATTTGAAGCAGCCCAGACTAAGAAATCCTATTATCGTTATAAGTTGGTTGTTTGCTTTTAGAGCACTAATCTTCCATGGAGTTCACTGGAACACAATGGTTTGTTTAAATCTGGGTTGAGAGGATAATGTGATCCTTTGTATCATTCCACAACTCTCCCCCCCAAATTATTTTTCTCTTTTCTTTTCCCTGCAATTAGAACAATCCTTTTTATGTAAAACCAAGAGTTGCCGTTCACAACTTTGGAGTGAAGCACTACGCTGGGGAGGTAATTTTCTTTTCTTTATTTGCTGAAAATATTCCAAGTTTTCATTAGCTTAATTTTACCCTGAGGCTGCTCAAAAGGAACTAAAGCACACTGTTCCCTCAGTGCTTTTTACAGTACTGCTGTTATGAGAGGTGCCTGACTACTTGGCTTGTTGTTTGAATCAGCTCTGTTTCCTGCTAGGTCCAGTATGATGTCAGGGGCATTTTGGAGAAGAACAGAGATACTTTCAGAGACGATCTCCTGAACTTGTTACGTGAAAGCAGGTACGTTTCTGTGATTTATTTTTAGGACATGATGTTAAGGGGTGTTGTATTGCCTAATTCTGCCAGGGTTTGAATATGTTAGATGTTGCATAGTGTCAGACCTTGACAGAGTTGAAAGGAGCATAGAATAAATATCAGAGGTGCCTATAAGCAGATCTGACTGTAATCGGTTCTCACTCACGGGTTTTCCCACGTTGTGTAGTACCTTGTCCCTGTCCAGTCCAGAGAGCTCACTGGCTACTCAGTGGTGAGTAAGGATGCTGAAAGCTGGTGATGCCTCACAGGCAGCATGCATGTGTGGGTTTTTGCTTCATGTAGAGCCTGATTTGCTTGTATTTCTGGCATTCCCTAATTTGGGTGAAAGCTTAGTGTCAGGGACCTACCACAGTGCAAATTTCCATATAGTAATTGGTTAAAAGGGAGAATTTCTATAAAGATTTATGTTACTGAAGGACTGAGCTTGCGTGCCTCGTTTCATTGTGCTGTGTTAAGGGCTCAGGATCCTTGCAATGGTACCCTGTGAGCCAGAGCAGTACCACATCCCCTTCTGTAGGCGTATGGTTGAGACTCCAGGACACACAGAGGGGTGACAGAAGAGGAGGGAGCTGAGCTGAGCTGAGCCTGGGTGTTGCTGCCTTGGGTGCTGCCCTCACCCATTTGGTCCAGTCATCCTGCCTTGCTGTGGGAGTTGAGTGTTTGTAAATCCCTTAAGCCTTTCTGCACAGGAGAAACTCTTCATAAGCATTTCCCTCTCTATGTTTTTTGGTCTGGTTTCATGATGTATCTGACATAACATCTGTCAATTGAAGTGTGGAGGTAAAAGTAATAAATGAGTTAAAACTGCCGAGCCTGGCTTTGCTCTTGCACCAATGTCTGTCTGGAGCGACTCCATTTAAGTTGAAAGGTCTGCATTTCTGTAGAAATGGTAGGAGGAGGATACCGGACAGATAGTGTAGAAGACAGCATACACAACCGGTATCTGAAAGTGAAGCTCATGTGGGTGGTTATTTTGTGTTATGGCCCCAAACAAACTGGAAATCTTGTTTTTTAGTCTTTATTCAAGTACAGTTCCCATTACAGTCAGCTGGAGTTTTGGTTGAGTGAGTGAAGTAAAATGCAGTAAGGACTCTAGGACCTCACACTTCATTTCCCATAATGATGTGTTGCGAGCAGAGAAGAAAGAACCTCCTTGTTTTGCTTTGCTTTGCTTTGGTTTGTTTTGGGTTTTTTTTTGTTCCGCTGCATAAACTCTGCAAAGGCAAAATGTATTGCTTACTAAAGATTATGGAGAAAATCAGTAAGCGTTTGTTGGAGAGAGATGCTGCTTTTTAAGGTCCAGCACTTTCTTTGCATTCTGTAGTGGTAAAGCTTGTAGTCTGTTAAGATATGCTTTAGAGATTTTCTTTTTCCTTCCCATTTCAGTCTTGATTTCATCTATGATCTATTTGAACATGTTTCAAGTCGCAACAATCAAGACACTCTTAAATGTGGAAGCAAGCACCGAAAACCTACTGTCAGTCTCCAGTTCAAGGTTAGTTAATATGTCATCTCCTCTGTGTAGCTAATCAGTGATAGTTAAACCCTATGTTCAGTAAGGAACAGTTGCAGATTAAAACAGGCAAAACTTCAGCATCAAAGCATTGCTGTCTCTTCTGTGAAACTGCACTAACTAATCAATTGATTGGCCATTCTAGCTAGCTGCAAGCAGAAACTAACCTTCACGTCACATCATCCACACAAAACTTCTATTGCTTTCCATTTGCTTACTTGTTCTTATTTTAAAGCTCATCTGTGAAGCTGGTCTCTGGTCTTGGTTTTCCTTTCTAATCTAAAATCAAACACAACATGGCACAAAGCCGTACAGCAGTGCTGTATGCTAAGAAAAATAAATACTGAATAAATACCTCATTAAGGTGTTGTCTTGCTTTTTAACTTGAAGTTTGGAAAGCATTTTTATTAAACACCTTTTTATGAGGCTTTATAGCCCTGCCATCAAAAATGGCACCAAACTGAAATCTCGCATAGTCTATCTGCAAAGTATTTAAAAGAGAAAGATTGGCACAAAACCTTCTCCAAATTGCATGAGTACAAGTCTGGATTAGTTGTCTTTCATTTTGTTTGACTTAATATATATTTGCAGTGTTAATTCACTTTTTTTAAAAAAGGGAGCAGACTCAAACCCCTTGAGGGCAGATTTTATCCTGTCAGACTATTGCTAACTGTTGGACAGAGCAGCAAAGAATAAATGCTGGGGCACACACAGTGTCTTTTATTAAGAAAGGCTAATATTACATTCCCTGGACAGCTTGCTTTGCGTTACTATGGCTTGTCTCAGACAAGACCCACTTCTTGTGATGAGATGGTATTATTTACTAGCTGTCTGGGATAGCAGAAGGTACTGTTTCCACTTAGCCTTTGTACCTCTGCAAAGTAGGCCTTTAAGACATTAAAGTATAAAAATTGACCATAATTTTGCACCCACTTTGCAAGGTAAAACACGATGTAGAGTTCCTTCTCTTTTCTGTCAGGGCCCCTGGCTAGCATAAAGCATGATAAAACATTAAATCAAAATATTGTTGCCTCTTATCTAGAGCTGCAGTAACTGACCATTAACCAGCTGAGCTGCTTTACAAGAGGTTTGCCTTCACATCATCCTGTTCGCAAAGAATTAGTTTGGGTGTTTTTTCCACATTTTAAAGCTTTTCCGGGGATTAGTCCATCTCATTTTGACTGAAGATAAGAACTTTGCCTTCACAGTTTTATTCTCATGATAGGTTGGTTAACTCTTCTTTTCGTTTGACGGCCTGCCTAATGCGGGCTTGGGGGTGCACACAGAATAGCTGAGGCTATTTACTATCTGCTTCAGCCTGTTGCTTAAAGCAGAGCAAACTTCAGATTAGCTCGTCACCTGACAGTGACTTAGAGGCATTCAGCACTGTGCAGAATCCAGCTGTCTGTAGCACAGATGGGTGTGAAAACAGATTAAATAATTTTTGTATAGATTGACCAACTTCTCCAATCTAAGTAGTAGCCTGTGTCACTAAAAGCCTGAGAATTGGCTTCGTTGTCCGTAGATGTTGTAATGTTCACACAGGTTTAATACAGATGAAGCCTTTACTTTTTGAAACTGTAAATATTTGCCTTTACACAAAATTATTTGCCTTTGTATGTTCTGGCTGTTTAATGTTTGCTGCCCCGGACTCCTGGTCCATATGCTGGCAAAGGCAAACGAACGAAGAACTGTCATTTATGTTCCCAGTCACTTCACCATTTGCTCCCTTTGCTCTGTACCAGCTCCTGTGCACAGCCACAACTCTGCCTGTTACCTTTATCACTTCATGTTGAATCATCAAGAAAGCCCTTGGTTTGCAGATTAAAGCAAGAATTTGTTGAAACAGACTGCCATTGGCAGTTTTGCTCCAAAACATATGGTGGGACACACAGTGTTGCTCCTTTAAAAATGGAATCTTCTGTCTCCCTGGCAGCCTGCTCTGTATTCTGTCTGCTGCCTGGCACCCAGCGCCACCTTTGAGGGATGAAATGTTATCATTGCTCGCTTTCTGGGTTTTTCAGAGCCTGGGCTCTGCTCCTGTGCAGTCATTTGTATCTCTGCAAAGTAAAGTAAATGCAAGACTTCAGTTTAAAATGGTTTATCATACTTAATGATACCGAATGAGGCAGGCTGGAATAAGATATGGAATGACGGCTCAGGAGGGAAGGGGGTGGATGTGTAATTAAAGTAATAATCATAAAAGGACTGAGGGATTTTTGTGGTTTTTATCTCCAGGCTGAGGTTCAGACAACTGATAGTCTACTGTGTATTGGGTCATTCAGAGTTCTAAAACTAGGAAAAGCCCCATGTTTTCTTCTATGGTTTTCTTTTAACTGAACCTTAAGATCTCCCGTTTCATTCATAAATGTAATTAGCTATCACATATGAAACTGCTAAATGTTGTTAGCATTGTAAGATGTGTTCTCTTTACCACCCTATTTTACCACCCACCACCTTTACCACCCTTCACTCAATTTTTGTTAATTTTGGGAGTGTTTTAAAATCTAGTGTTGATAAAACAATGGCTACTGTATTCTAAAGTAACTCTTTTTTCATAAATTTTTATCATTTTTTATACCCTTTTCTTGCTGTACATTTATCATCAGAGTGCCCTTTTAGTAAGAAAGGTTGAGACTGCACAAGGGAGAGGAAATCCCAGTACACAAAATGCTGCTGATGGCAGGGAAAATGGGAAATGAGTGGATATGGCGTGGCTGACATGGAAAGAGGAGATCTAGTTTTGTGGTTTACTTCAGTTTTATGCTGGACCCCATATGCTTCCTTGTTACTTGTAGCAATTAAGGAATGTGGGTCTGAAGTCTTAAGCAGTCAATCAAAAGCTCCCTGAAACAACAACTTTCCAGTTTGGTGTCTCCTTGTGAACAGTTTTCTTCGTATCATTCTGTATGTCTTGTTTACTGTAAAACGGTTATGATAGTTTTGATCAGAAGGGCCGGTGGAAGAAACAAATGGCATGTATTGATTCTGCATGTTCACTGCATAGCAAGAGCTTACATAGTGCGGTCATTTCTAGTGTGAACCACTAGGTGTTGCAGTTAGATACTGTCTGCAATGCTAAGCTGCAAGAGCTTTAGCTGGGGTATTTTGCTTGTAGAAAAAGCCAGCTTGTGAAGTGCTGTCTGACTTCTTCTGTTTTAGGAATCACTTCATTCTTTAATGGCAACGCTGAGTTCTTCAAATCCGTTCTTTGTTCGGTGCATCAAACCCAACGTGCAGAAGGTAAGATTTAAAATCACACCCGTCTTTTCTGTATGTCTCGGGCCTAATCTTTCACTGCCTGTTTTGTTATTTACCACTATATGAAGCAGAGGGTAGCATTTTTCACTGACTTCGTAAAAGGCCTTGCAAGGCGAAGGCACTGGGAAAGGCTTTTGAGTTTATTTTGCAGGCGGGCTGTGTCTTCAGGCACCTTTAAATAGTCATTGCTCACAACTCTGGTAAATGACTGGCTCTAAGGATGGTTATAAAAGGAAGGTAGAAGGCTGCACTGCACATTTGACAACTCTGTGAGGCCCTTTTTAGGAAGAAAATGTCAAAACTACAAAGTTTGTTTTAAATCATGATAGCAAGTGAATGGTGGTGCATATAGCAAAACTGGTGTGAATGATCAACTCTCTGTCATCAGACTCCTAGTCTTCCAACTGACCTGCCGTACTAGGTGTCTTCATGCTGGCTGTTTTGTTCTGCTACAGACTTATGTTTTTAAAGTGCACTTGGAAACTAAGGCTTACTGTATCAATTTGTCTTCTGAGTCACAGATAATGAAAGGCCATGTCAAGACTTATTTAGATATGTTGGAGGGGTCTGTAGAAATGGTATAGGTAATGGGATAGTAATTGCTGAAGTTAATATTGTTAGCCTGGTCCTGATGTTCTGGGATTTTGCACATCTCTTTCTGGCTTTATACACGGTTGTTCAGTATGGTCTGCTTAGGTCAAAAATGCAAGAGGCAGGGGTGCTAACAAATCTGGTTTATAGTTTTCACGTTGCAGCTGAGAAATAGGTGACTTTGCTGCAAATCCAGTCTTATATGTTATATTTTTCTGGGATGTCTGGTTAATCGGGACACCAAAACATCAAACAAGGCAGATTGCGTTACAGGTTTTTGTATTATCTGGGTGGTACATCCTCGACATGTTTTCAGCTGCTTACTGTTTTTAACTCCACTTTTGCACTGTTGCTCATGTTGTGGCGAATGACATGCAGATCGTGGTAACCTTGGCAAGAGAGAACAGCCAGGAGGCAAATACGACCTACTTTGTGCATCACAGTGCCTTGGCCGACAGCTGGGGTCAATGAGCGTATGTGTGTAGCAAAGCCCCTGATCATGGAGCGAGGGCAGTTTTCTGCTCCTGTTTCTGCCTGGAAGTCCCATGACCCTTATAAGCCCACCTCCTGCCACTGGAGATAAGAAGAATTTCAAGAACTCACACACTTTCCTTATTTGTCCTTTTGCATCTGAGTAAGGCTCATCTCCACAGTACCAAAGTCACAAAGGTTTGCCATGGTTGATGCAAGAACCAGGCACTTGTTGCATTTCCGTGGCATTGAAACCACCGAGTTCCAACTCCCATGTTCCTTGTTGCGCTACCAGTCTTTTCCCACCAGAATGCTCCATCCCAGACAAATTTGGCATATGCTACTCTATCTGCACATATATTTTACTATCATTAAAATCAAGTTCTCACAGAATTAACAGCTGTGCAAGCGGAAGGAGCTTGAGACAGCCTTAGTCTCAGGAAATCACGTCTAATGGCAGGAGTGTATGTAAGAACAGACTGGGAAATTCCTGTAGACAGTCACTTTCAAAGCGTGTATAAAATGTCACTGAAATCTTACACAAAAAATGTTTGGCCTTGTTTTCTATTTGCTTAATTTGATTGCAATTTTAACTTGATTCAATAGCTTTACCAAAAAGAAATCCTACTGGAAGAACAAGAGTAGAGAAAAGGTCACACAGCTTACCTGTTGTAGCTGATTCAGTAGAAGACTTGATGGAAAATGAGAAGGAAAGCCATATATAATACTTGTTGATGGCATTCTTCACTCGGGGAAGCGTTCTCAAAATGCATTTTTGGCATTCACTGTTTTAAGTTTTGCCTGCTTTTCACTGCTCTCTGTTCCAGCACAACTCACAGACACAGTGAATTTTAGTGCCAATCTTGTGACATTGTTGGGATGGCATTTGGCTCCTCTGTAGCTCAGCTGGGTTCTGTGGATGCACATCACATTAAACATTTTATAGTTTATCCTTTCATACGACCTAGTGCTTCATTTCAGTTAGACAAAGGAAAATAAGGTGGGTCATTTTGCATTCATCTGCACCAGCACGGCTCAGAGGCACGTTAGCTGTGCACGGACTAGCAGGGATTACTGCATACGTGACTCACTGTGCAGGGTTGGTTAGAAACATAACTGCTTGAAACATTCAGATGAGCCACTGAAACGGAGAAACTGCTATTGAAAGAAAGTAAAAATCCTCATTCAGCATTTTCCTCTGTGTTTTCCATCCATAGTTTTAACTCTCTAGTGATCATGATATGGAATGATAAAGTGTCACTCTTCAAAAAGTACTTAAACAGAGCTTGCCAAATAACAAATCATGTGAGAGAAAAGGGGGTTTTAATTGCTTTTTTGAAATATGCAGCATTAAAGGAGAGCTGGACAAGAAAGACTGAGCAAGGAGAGAGCAGAAGTTATGTTTTCAGGAGCAAAGTCCCCTCAAGCTACTCGTTGCTCTCTGGGTTGGGTACAAATAGGTTACACACCTTCAGCCAGCATCCTTTGTAACTGTGGAGGGGAAGAGCTGGTGGTGCTTGAGAACTGTTTACTCTGGAAGTATGAATTCTGTAGGTGAATGAGGTTGAGCAGATGGAAGACAAATTCAAGCCTTTGAAAAGCAGAATGTGGAGCAGACAGTACTTCCTCTGCTTTTCTAGACATTAAAGTAGATTCATGTTGGATAAGTGATGTGATAATTTGCAGTAATTATTTGATTCTTTTAATTGATCAAAAGTTTAAGTTTTAAATATGTTACAGTGGCAAGCAAAAACAACTCGGCATATGCAGTAAACCACTGAATATTTACATATCAAAGCAAGATCTACGCTCATTAGAGCAGTTTCCTAAAGGGTGCGCACAGAGTACATGACCTTTTGTCACAAGACATTTCAGTGAACAGGCCTCCGCCAGAAGAACAGAGGACCCATTAATCTTTGGGAGACCCCTGAACAATCAGTGTATCTGTTTTCACAGTTTCCAGTCTGTTCTGAACTAGCCATAACGTGGAAACTTTTCCACTTGGTATGCTTAATGAGCATTTTCTGCTAATGAAGGGTCTTTCTCTTCAACTCCCCATATCTTCAGTGCAGCTTGCAGAACTATGTATCATTTCATCCTTCTGAACTTTGACACGTCTTTCCCTGTTTCTTCGTCTCATGTTTCTTTTCTTGCCTCCTGTTCTATTGAGTAATGATTCCTCCCTGCAACCTTGCCTTTTCTGGTCTCCATCTATCCTTTTCTGTGCACCTTAAATAAAAAAAAAAAACAACCCACAACCAAAAAAACCTCAACCCAACCAACCAAAAAAAACCCCACACCCAACAAAAAAAAAACAAACAACCCAAACCCAAAACAACAAAGACTCAAAGACTATCTTTTTAAAACAACCTACAACCACTGCTACAGCCATCAGCTGAATGTTTCTTCCAGCTTGCTGCTATTAATAAAGTCGCTACGCTTTGGTGCCACTCAGGAGATAGCTCAGGGTAAATTTAAGATCTGAACTTCCTGTGCAAGCTGTTTCAGAGGCAGAAATTTTCCTGTTGGCCAGAAGAAGCCAGCCTTGGGCGGGTTGGCTCAAGTGCCTTCTCAAGTTCCCTTCTCCATATGGGATTTCTCTTTTGCAAATATATTGGCATAATCATAGTGAGTGGCATAATATTGGCATAATCATTGTGATTGGCCTCCTCCAGCAGCCACCTCCAGCATCTGCATGGCTTTATCTGTGCTGGTCTCTTAAGATGTCTATTATTACAGCTTGCTTCTGTAATTCCCTGTTCTTGAGACTTCAGCAGGGTCAGGCATGGCTGTTCTCTCATGCACATCTCTTTGGTTACAGACCTATGTCCAGTTTGGTCCTGATGGGCAAAATCCTAGCTGCATTAGAGCTGGCATGAAATTGTTGATGTAGACAAGAATTTCACCTTTTTTTTTTTTTTTAAAGAAATCTATGTTGGTATGTGCCGCCTGAACAGGATTACAGAGTCTCTACTCACCTCCCTGTCTGCTCTGCTCATTTATTGTCTGTCTCATTCCTCTGTTGCAGTGATGGTCTTGCCACTGGCAAGATAAAAGTCACCTTCTCTGAAGCTTCTGAGCACTGAAGGGGCAATTCTGTTTCTCTGCAGGTTTTTTATATTATTTTTTTAAATCTTAAAATTTAATTAGGTAAGGTAAAGAAATGAGACAACATTAAACCTGTATTGTAAACTTACTGCAGGGTAGGGGTTACAGGGAGCAACAGTAAACTAGTAATAACCTTGCAATTCAAAGGAAGAGTGATACAAAAAGGTCTGTAATAAATTCCGTGAGGCTTATGGCTGCTTAGGACACTTATCATGCTGCACATTCATTCTGGGAAAATTACTATCAAGGCAATAAGATTGCTAACATCGCTTCTGGGGACAGAGCCATTTAAAGGGATCAAGGTATGGCTATTGGCACCTGCAATGTACTTTGAGGCATAGGTCATGAGACACCCTGGAATACCAACTAGTATGTCCCCTAATATGAAATAAGATGCAAACCTATTTCGCTTGGCGTCTGAATTAAACTTGTGCTATTAAAATAGCTCTGAATCATTGCAAAGGTAAGTATAGCATGATACCAGCCTAAACATCAGTTAGAAGTACAGCTCAGGAACGTGGTACAAAGGAACAATGAGAGAACAGCTTGGCCCCATCTGCGAGGATGATTGTGTGCAGGGTGTGGAGCAGGTACAAGTTCAATGAATGCAGTATGTGAACTGTTTGTCAAGCTGGAATTGCAATATGTCATATCGAGCCTTGACTGTATGAATTACTGAGTTTGCCTTGTAGTGAGATTTCTCTTTTTTTTTGCAGAAATACAGATAAAGGCAGTGCAGATCTAATGCTGCTGCATTAAGAACAGCACTGACATAAAACCTTGAAAGGTGCAGGGAGGGAGAGTCTGAACTTCAAGGGTATTCTACTATACCTTCAGCACAGGCTTGCTAAGCATCTGCATAGAACTTTATTTTTTAAATTATCCTTAATAAAGTAGTACAGCTTCAAACTTTCTATGCACATCCTACTGCAGTTGTATCCACAACTTATACCTTACACTTTGCTTTATACACCAACCTCAGTCACTTAGAAGGCTCTGGGTCTCCTTACTGGGGAATAGATGCCTTTGTGGGTTTTTAAAGATGCTGAGCCCAGCAGTTAAAAGCGATAAAGCGTTAGGGCCTAAATGGAGGTATCCTTATGGTTTCCTCATTTAGTTGCCAGAGCCCCGGGGTAGCCCTTCTGTAGTGAAGCTGCAGTGTTCTCTTGTGCTGGGACCCAGCAAATCACAGGGTAAATTTGACTGGCTATTCGTAAGAAAAAGGGAATAGGAACCCTGGTCATCAAGTTAATAGCTACTCTGTCATACTTTGAAAGTAAAGGGAATAGATTATATGGCCCAGGTACAGCTGCTGGGTGTGTGCAGTACGATCTGGAGAAAGTTAAGGTCTAGTAGTATTAACTTAAAGTTGTATAAACAGCTCATGTATTAGAGATCCTTACTGCCTATTTTAAAAACCTCTCTTTAATCTCAGTTGTTCTCAATAAATACTTTTTTTTAAGAAGGCTTTCTGGCTGCCAGTTACTGCTGTCATTGCTTCTGGAGGAAGCGCAGCCACAGGCTCTGAGCACAGATCGGGCTTGCTGGGGCAGCCTGGGTCAGGCTCCGGGAGCTGCTGTGCAGGCTCCTCCTTTGGGAGGAGAGCAACCGTTTCCCAAAAACAGCACGTTGGCCTGATCTCACAGGCCAACAAGTGCACGGGGCCAAATACAAACTATTTATCCTTAGCCCTTTAACTAGCTCATAAGGCTTTATTGTTCGTAATCAGGAAGGCGCAGTCGTAAGGTGTGGCATCATGCCCAGCTGACGCTGCTTAATTCAGCTACCTGGATCTTGTCGCCTTGGGTTTTGCAGAATTACATAGCTTCAAATCAAGACTTGTACAGCGTGTCCCAGCTGCATCATTTTCTGGCACATCACTTGAGTAATTAGGTCAGATGCTGGAAGACTCCTTAGGTAAAAGTGATAAGGAGAGTGGGTGTGAGGAAAGCAATCGCTCCTGCTCGCAAAGTGCCGGCAGTAATGTTACGTGTGGATCTGAATCCCTGGCTGAAAGAACAAGATGATTCCTGCAAGGAGTTTCACGCTGCACAGGCAGTGCCTGCCTTCTGTGTCACCTCCGACAGATCGCTCCCATCGCTTCTGCAGTGCAGCGTGTCAGTTACGCTGCCCAGGAGCCACTGGGTTGTCCCTTTGTCCCCATCTCAGAGCGTTGCTGCTTGCTGGGCTGAAGTAGGTCATTCTTCTCTCCAGGCAATCACCCAGACAGGCATGTCCTTTTTCTTCATCAAGGTTTGTTGTTTACTAAGCAGGGCTGACTAAGCATCCTTTCGCTAAGCGTATTAGAGTTTGTCTTTCAGTGACCGTGGTGTAAGGAGTTTAAATCTGAGGTGCTGAAGGCTGGGGATGGAGAGCTGACATGGGGTGCTGCCGGGGAGGGAGCAGACACTGTGCTGTAAAGATTGCATCAAACTCCAGGCAGTGCAGGCAAACAGATTTTTGCATGTTCTGCAGCACGTACGTGCACAGCTGCCAAGTTTCCTGGAAAGACCATTTGGTAGGAGTCTGTCCACCAGCGGTGGGAGTCATTTTTGGATCTCAGATAGTAACTGTGGCAGTGTGCTCTTGTGAGCAGGGTGGGGGATGCATGGGGAGCAAACGCTGCTTCAGGAAGGACTTGAGAGGAGGTGGCCTGAACAGCAAAGTACGAGAACCATTCTGGGGTAAAACAAAATGCTTAGAGGTGGGGTATTCTTGAAGTGCAACGCTTGCTGTGTAGTTAAGTGTAATATTTAGAAGTGAGAGGAATTTCAACCAGTGTAGCGATTGATCTGTCAGCAGCAGAGGGTCTTACCCCCTCCGGCTGACCTCAGACACTCCAATAATTCTGCATTTTGTGCCACCTGATGCGTTTTTTGTGTTTAATGAACTCCTACATATGTGTCTGTGTAACATGGATGGGCATTTGTGGAACCGCAACTACTGATCCCCAGTCTGAAGTATCTGCTTTTTATAAATACTGAGCAAATAACTTGGATTTTCTTCCTTCTTGTGTACTCTAACAAGTATTTGAATCACAAGCATTGTCATGCAAATGTATGCACAGAAAAAGTGTGTACTTCATCAAGCCTTGGAAGTTTTCTTTTTTTTACTACAACAAAAAAAAATCCCCCCACATCTCTAGATGGCAATTTACATTCAAATCCTGTTTGCTGTGTTCTCATGGTAACTACTTCAAGGGAATATGCACAGTCCATGATAAATAGCCAACCTTAGAGCTCCAGAAGCATAGCTGGAGTAGAGGGTATTGTTCTGTCGCAAAAACTTCAGTGTTCGTAACTCCCTCGCTAAACTGTGTCTTAGGGCATTTTGTGCATTTTATCTCTTAAGGTTTAGGAATTTGTTGGCTGTGAAATATATTTACATTCTTGATGCCTATAAGGTGAGATTAGCCCTTGTGTCCTGTTAGTCAGGAATATCTACAGCGACTGCTGTAGAGCCAGCCCTCGCTAGGCTTGACTTCCTTTGAGTAGCAGCAGGAATGAATTAAGCAAGTACAGCCAAAGATATCACATGAAAGACTTGAAATACCAGTGAGCTGAAGAAAGCCCTGTTCTGTGCTGTCTGTGTGTGTGTGCATAGCCGCAACTGCTAAAGATTCAGTTTTTCACAATGGGCGAACGCTGAAGGGTGGAAAAGCCTTAAAAGGTAAGGGGGTTAATTCACGCAGGTTTTAAAATAATTTTAATCTTGCATACTTGGAGCTGCAGTGGACTTGTAGAAAGAGAAAAGAAAGTGCCTGCAGTTTGGCTGAGCAAGCTGTACTGGAGATGTTTCTGGGCTTGTTTTTACTTTGAAAGAGGGTAACTGCAAGCAGAATCGGGTTTATGAAAAAATGACTAAATTTAGTGGTCTAATCATGTTTTTGAATGCGAGGGGAGCTTTACTGCCAAGCGGTCTGCTTTAATAAATCACACTCTGTTTGAAAGTTAAAGGAAAGATTGTTCACAGAGCAGGGAAGAATTCAGCAGAAGTAGAGCTGTGTGCACAGAGGAGGGAAGACCTGTGTTATAGTGATGAGCTGCTTTCTGGAGAAAGATCTTTTCTGTTGTTCAGCAATCTGTGGCACAGATTCAGGAAAACCAGCAATGTAAAATTTAGGACCGTAGTATTCCTGTATCTTATTAAGGCAGAAGAAGGCATGGCTGTAGTTTTGCTTTGATTACATGATAAGAAAGCAACACTGGGGGCAAGTGTGCTGGCGAGTGGGGGGAGTCCAGCAAGATATCTACAGCACCAAGAAGTATAAATTAATTTTGGAGTTTTACTGGAGAAACTTGATGGGGCACATTTGAGATAGTAATTCTTTCACCATAGAAATACAAGAAATGGAATATGCATGAAAATAATTAATTACAGTAGTAATGGAAAGGATATTATAACAGCAGTATATTTTGACTTTCTTTGCTGTGTCAACTCCTCCTTCCACCCCCGATGAAATAAACCCCCCAACACAACCCAGCAGGTAAAATAGCTGTGTTCTTCACCACTGGTTGACTTTGCCTCTGGGATCTGCATTTTGCTCCTTGCTTTCCCACCTAAAGAGTTTGCCTCTGCAAACATTAGAATTCAGCCACAAGGTAGCAAATTAGGATAAAATTACTTGAGAGAACCTGTTATGAAGGGAATGAGTTTGATCCTGCATCACTGAAGTCTATGGGAGCTTTATTCTGGTCTCAAGAAGAGCAACCCTAGATTTGCCTTGCAAATCCATATGGAGGAGATATGATCTGATAAAGTGCCTATGGGACTGGGAAAGGGAGTTCTCATAACTTGTAGTTGTTCTTCTTAATGATGTTAAGATGCATCCTTTTAAACCCCAAGTGGTAAAAGCAGTGGTAGGTCAAAATGCAGGTATTTTTGTTTTGTGGAACACTAATGATATGTATTAAGTATTTCTTTTGCTAAAACTGCTTGGTTTCATAAAAAAGATTAGTTTTGTTTTGTTTCTCATTTGTTGGCTTATTCAAAAAAATACATTTACAACTTGTAACATAAATGGAAGCATGACAACAATTATTTTTTTGTCCAGTACAGCTAGATTACCACCATTAAGAATTATCTGAAAGTTATAGTACCATCCTAGCTATTCACAGATCTTTGTCAGAGCTACCCTCAGAACACAAAATCCATGTCAAGGGCAGATGGTAGTGTTATTTAAGAGTAGATTGGGTCAGTTGCTGAACTTTTTTCTCTTTAACTGTACCTATCTGTTTACACGTGTATATGTATGTGGCTTTTCTTAATTCAGTCATGGGATGTGGTGAAGAAGGTAAGAATTCATGGGGGAAAACCTCACTGTGATAAATTTCTGAAGCCTAAGTACGCTTCAGAACGTCTGCAGTCACCTCATAAGATGAAACTTTACACATTAAATTCTTGCTGAAAGCGCATCAAAGCATCTTACCTTTGTTGTCTAACTTACACTCATAATTTACTGTTTCTGGTGGTTTTAGGCAGTTTATAAGCCTAAGAAGCGAGGCAGGATCGTTCATAATCCCGTCCTTAGAATTACAGAAGTGAGGTTGTGGTTTCAGTTGTATGAAGTGGAATGTAGTGAGTGCAAAGTCCGTGTTTCAGGACAGCAGCTGAGTTGTAGCCGTGAGAGGGCAGGCAGCCTAAACTACAGGAAGGTTTTGGCTGATGCATGATGAGGTTTGAGGTTGCTGAGGTTGGTTCGTCTCCTCCACGTTCCTGATATGCGTTCCACAATCAGACAATAGGGAGCTGGGCAGTTGGTGCAGCTCATGGGAGCTTTGCTGGGGAGGTGGTAGCACCGTGACTCCTCTGGCTCTGTGGACAGTATTAGTTCCGTTGTTCAGTCCCAAGCACGGGGTAAGCATACACGCTGTTCAGGTCCGTCAAGTTGCTGGTGAGCCAAGAAGCCCACTACACCGTGTAAATCATTCGGGACACTGGGAAGTTTTTTATTTTGGCTGCCACCTTGGATAGCCTGTGAGCACTGTGCAATGTGCCATGCAGAAAAGGCAGGCTTTGTCACCAAACTTGTAGCGCTATGTTATATTTCCACCATTTACATGGTAAGATCTATCGTGGCATTTTTTGAAACTTACTGTCTAAAGATCTAGAAATCTTAAACATTAAGTATGTGGTAAGCAGGGGCTTTTGGGGGTCTCAAAACTTTTAATAGTCAAGCAGAGATAAAGTACATGGACTGAGAGAAGACATCCACTTTCAGAAAAGCAGATAAATGCCAAATCCTCTGCCATACTGGTGTTCTCGAATGAATGGCTACCCCAGATTCAGCATGAAAAGGACAAGTACTTCCATCTGTAGCTTGCCAGACACACCATTTGTGCATATTTAGCCAAAAAGAAACAGTGCCCAGCCTCATTAATTAAGTAGTCTTTCACAGGAAGAAATGATGATTTTTGTTACAAGTGGTTTAACACTTAAAAAGAAAACTTATAAGAAAGCTGATTCTACCTTCAGTGTCTCTTTCTGACTCAAACATTAAGGGTTATGTTTTGTTGTATATTTAAGCCAACCTAGGAGTTTCTCAGGGGAGAAGTGGTTGTTCAGGCATCCAAAATTGCCATTTCCCTGTGACCACTGCTGTGCACAACCTAGCGCGTCTCAAATTGGCCAGATTCTTAAAGGGCATGTGCATCTCATTGGCCTCCATGATTTCTAAGCACACATCTCAGTGCTTTGCTTCATTTATTATTGGGCTTAGGCTGCTAAAACCAAGTGGATGTGCTGGGCAGCATGTAACACAGTATCTGGAGCCGCCATCCCTCTTGTCACACAACTTTGAAGAGGAGCGAGGCATATGTGCAGCTCCCTTGCAGTTGTGTATTTGGCCTAAAGTTGTGACTTGTCTGTGCAGAAGAGGAGGGAAGACTTGTTACATCTGCTGCTCCAGTGGTGTGGGGTCCACGCTGCTGGCCAGTCCCAGGAGAACGTAGTGCTGGTATGTCAGCACTTTCAACCGTGTCTTTTCACCATGATCAGAAAATCTGGAAGAGGGACAGAAAAAATCCACTTCTGGTGCAGGAAAAGCCATATTCTTATTTAAATGTGATGCAGCAGATTGTAAAACCATAAGTAAGGGCAGAACTTTTCTCCACAGGATCATCTTAAAAATAGATAGAGTCAACTAAGTGTGTGCTTCATGTAACTAAGGAAAGATGGAACTTCCCTTGGAGAGACAAAGGCCATTGACCAGCGTCCCTGCCTGTAAATTCTGCAGACTTTGTGGAAATAGATGAACAGTGGCATCACAATTAAATCATTCAGAAGGGGGTTGAATGTTAAATGAATTAGGTCCTGATGTAATTTTACCATCCATTAAAATTAATTTTTTTTCTCTTTCTCTGGACATGCGTGTGCGTAGTAGGTCAGTTAATAAGTTAGTCTGATAACCATACTGGTGTTAAGGGAGGTTTCTTGCCATCCATTTTGGATGGTAACTGCACCATGCTAATAGATTTGCTAAGTTAATTTCCTCTAAAGTTAACTCCAATTTCACAGAAGTATAGGAACTGGAACAAACAAGTAGTTTGTGCAACTTTTCTGTGAGGGGAAAAATATATGGTGACTCTCATTGCAGGTGTTAATGGCTGACAATATATAATCTATAGCAATGAGATGACAAAGTTTTTTTGCTCTACCAAATGTGATTATTGGCAATGCTTGCAGGAAGCACAGGAGCTGCCTGCTGTTCTAGCCAAGATGATGTTGACTCACCTGTGCTTTCAGTGTGGCCCCTGTGGCAGCACAGGTAGCCGTGACCTGCAGAGCTCCTTCATCTTGTGTTTATGTAAAACATGAAGAAATCAGTAAAGGGGCTTTTTGTTTGGTTTAGGATGGAAATCTCAGAATTATTAGAAATATCTAATGTTATTTTGATGTGGTTCTCAGAAACATCAAAGGACTTGAGCAGGAGACTTTCTAACTCTTAATGGGGGGATGGGACAGAACCGCTGTGTGATAACAAAGCAGTCCAAGGAGAACACGTGTGTTGCCTTTTTCTGTGAAATGAATGTACACAAGAACAAAGAATTACATTTTCTGTCCTTTCCCTGCAAACACACACACGTACATGTTTCGCTAATCTTGATACCCGCTTATCTAGTGGCTTACAGATCTGCAAGACAAGTCCTGAATTTGTAATGTAAAAATGCGTAAGGATACAAGAGCAACAGCTCAAAGGACCAAATTCTAAGAAAAATGCCAAAGGTAGACTGATGCTATCTGAGACATGCTGAGATATAAGAGTAATTAACATACTGATTACATGGGGTTGAGCTGGGTCATTTATCTGGGAAGTCACACAACTCTTGCTGTCAGCCAGGTAGGCATCTGTGCTGATCACGGGGATCCCCATCACCTTCTGTAAACTTGAATTTCCCCTCTCTAGACTTAAAAAGTATCTTAAGTGCAGCGTTATACGTTTCCTCATATTTTAAAAAGTAAAGCAGATCCCCAGACCGCCCACTGCAAGTCTGTTGCCGCATAGATCTTGGGCAGCCCCCCAGTGTCCTGGGCTCCCCCAGGTTGAAGCGAGCCCTCGGTAGTGATGAAAAACAGCAAGGACTGTGTGCAGCCCAATGGGGCATTTTTGGTGCAGAGGGCCCTGCGTGCTGGCCGCTCTGGCAGGGGTCGGTGCAGGGTCCCGGGGGAGCCAGGGGGCTGGGGTGCTCCGGGAGGGCCGGTCGCAGCACCCTTGCAGGCAGCAGCCCAGAGGCAGCAGCTCTGCCATGAATGGAGCCCTGTGCCTGCGCCAGGGTGGGAATAATCTGCCCTTTCAGTGCTGCCCGACCTCCGGTGTCCTAGCAACCCAAAGCTGTTGCGCTGAATATTTTGTGGCATTCCTCATTTACACGTATCAGATATTGGCTGTGATTTAAGCCTGGCTGATTTCCCATTACGGCTTTCAAACACAAAAGACTTGATACAGGAAGGAGAGGAGAAAGGGCTTCTTAGGAGACAATTTTATAAAACCACGTTTTTCGGCGTAGGAATTGCACTGGAACGTTTCTTTGCTTGAGAAAGCACTGAGCAGCAAGTCTGCGTGTTACGTCAGCCTTGTGCTTTGTAGGCGTCTTTTATGGGCCACGGAGGGAATGAACCATGTGCAGGGGTGAAATGCGTTGGAGAAGGAGAAACTGCTTGTGCCCTGAGTGTTGAAAAAGGGGTGCAGTCAAGTGCCAACTGTTTAATGTTGCTTGAATCTGATTTTGACTTCTGTCTAGGAAGTTGCTGGCCCTCATGGCCATACAACAAACACTACACTTTACACTTAAATCAATTAAAGACAATTTAAACTTCTTTATTATTCTAAACCTTATAGTTTGCAGAGATGAGATGCGTAATTGTTGCAGGGCTTTTCCCATTTTTAACAATGGGAGCTGATAATGTGGAGGAGTCTTTTACTATTTCATGGTGACTGTGTGAAGGCTTTGTAATGACTTAATCTAAGCTAGTCCATAGTGCTGCAGCCTGTGTCTTCACAGTCAGCCACAGTAAAATCTCAGCCAAACTTCCCTTGCTGGACCGCCAAATACTTGCATAAGTAATGAACTTGCTTCCTGCCAAAGCGAAGCTTGCATGTGGGAAGCGCGGTTCTGGGTTGCACCAGGCGCTGCAGGCCAGTAGCTGTGCATCTTGCTCCTCTCTCTGGTGCAGTCGGTCTTTGGGAGTCCCAGTACCAAAGGTTACAGAAGTCAGCACTGAGCTTCTTCAAATAAATAGAAGTAGTATTTTTTTTCCACAACTGGAGTGTCGAAAGGGGACTTGTTAGGTCTTTTAGCCTAACCTGCTGCATGGCAAACTGTAAGGAAACCATTAATGCCTGTTGGAAGAAGGAGGACGTCCCGTGTTTTCTTTGAAGTGTCTGGCGGCTTTAGACGGTCCCACCACCTTGGGTAAGCTCTTCCAATGAACACAGTCAGTGAGAAAAAAGTGTGTCTTCTGGTTTGGATATGTCTGGCTTTGATTTTCATTTCTTTATGTCTTTATCTGTCTTTATTTTCAGCTTTTTATGTCTTTATCTGCTGTATATTCAAAATTGTTGTTGAATGTATGCTGTTGGTATAGCTACTCCCAGATTACTATCAAGGCTTCTCAGCTTTCTCATTGATGAGCTCCTCGAGGCTTTCATTGAATCCCTTCCTGCTTTGTTTTACCCAGATCTTTAGTCTCATGGCTCACATCTAAATGGTTTCCAGTGTAGCGGTCTCCTTTATTGTGCTCCAAAACTGGACAAAACATTTCAGTAGCAGTCACATAGCTGAGGAGCACAGGGTTAGCCCACAAAGCACTAAACTGACCTGTGAAGTATCAGAGTATTTTTAGTATTCACTTTAAAGCAATGCCCCAAAATAGAAGAGTATCTAGATGTAAATGGCATTCAGGTGTGCAGCCCCGAAAGAATAGGGTGCGACCACATCTAGAGAAGCAGCAGGTGGATGCCCAGGACTCAAGCAGAGAATAAAGTGAGATTTGGATTTAGAGTCCTCTTCTGCTCTCCTTGTGCTCCACAGGTTGATGTCTCTTGTCCCTCTGTGGAGTGCGATGTTAGTTCCCTCTACCCAGGCATCGCAAGCTCAATTGGCTGGAAGTGAGGTTCTTCCACCTCCTCCTTTCTACTTACCTGCAGCAGGGAAGAGAAGGCAATATCCCTGTATCCTCTCTCCCCCTGTATGCGGCTGCAGGCAAAAAAAGGTTGCTCAGTTTCGTGTCACCAGGGAAAGCAAAGAGGGCTGTGATAATGTGGATCAAAGTTGTCTGCAATACTATTTCAGGATGTACTGCTGAAGTGATACTGTATTAGCATTTCAGTGAGAACTAGCTACATGGAGGGATTCACATATTCAAGTGGGAGATACCTAGTACAGTGTTGCTACAAGTAATTGGAAGTACACAGGATTAGGTTCTTACACGGATTCTTACAGGAAAAGGTTTTACAGCTATGTCAGATTTTGGCCATGCAAGATGAAATTCATCTTAAACAGGTTCTCTGAAGTATTTTCATCCTAATTTTCTGTCCCCTGACGAAACTTCATATCTTTCAGGAATAAACGCTTGATATTAACCATCATTACCTGAAGAAATAATGGTAGAGGAACCATCCTAAAACATGATTTATTGCTTTTAAGTATAGAAAAGGACTTAGATGCCCAGCTTGCCAATAAACTGTCAAGTAACAAAAAAACTTGTAAGGTGTGGATGAAAAGCCTGGCATGGAGAACTGAAAGTACAGTGGAAAAATTTTGAGAAAAAAAAGAAAAAGGTAAAAATAAGGGTGAGGTCTCAGTCCATGTAAGTTATTTGATGTCATTGCTGACATGGAGGGTCAGGGTTTCACCATCTGCAATTGGTCTGTATACAGCCTCAGCAGACATGGAGCAGTGTATGGAGTTGTTTTCTGGACCATTGTAATGAACAGTGGTGATGTTGGTGTTGGCTGTCTTGACGTGGAGTCGGTTAGGAAGGACATCTGTCCTTGCAATTAGCACCTCACAGCATGTTTCTTCATGGTATGTCTGTGGCTTTCAGGCAGCCTGATTGATTTTCTTCAGGAGAAGCCTGCTGACTGGTCATGATGAGGGGAGAATGAGGCCAGATTGGGGTTTAGTCTGCAGGGACTGGAGGCTTTAGTGAGGATGACCTCAGATGAAATGGCAACAGATTACTCACAGGTGGAGGAGGAGGGTCCATGAAAAGTTCCAGCTGGGGTCCATGCTGCAAGTCACACTTTCTGTCAGTGCAGTGAGACTCTGCCAAAGCAGCTTCAAACCTTAAATCCCTCTTTTCCCAAATGCTCTTAATTGTCTGTCTCACAGGGCTGGTCGCACAGTTGCTCTTCTGGGACAAAAAGCCCGTGAGTGAGACTTGCTGTGCATTTCAATGGACTCCCTGAATAATGTATTCAGGCAACAAGGGCTCACTTCAGCTGAAAATTTAGGCAATTACATAGATAGCTTGAAACATGCACTTAGAAAACTTAAATAGCTCCAGTGTTCAAGCCTGTGCCTTTAACAAATCATTCCTATTCCATGAAGTTTTAACCATTGTGTAAGAAATTACACTGTCATTTTGAGGAGGTGGCATTCCTCCGGGCTTATTTGAAGTAGACAAATTCTTAGGAGACATAGACAAATTCTGTCTTCCTTTAGAAGAAATCCTTTATACCTTTAGAAAGGTAGGTTCGCAAAGAGGCCGTTGTGTGTTTACTTGGGGGATAGTATTTAGTCCATACAAGCCAAACAAAAAGATTACTCTGAAAGGCAAGAGTTTGGTGACAATGAATAATAAAAAGTAGATTAAATAGCTCCAGGATTGTAAGTTTATTGATCCTAGTTGATGAAAGCATGAAATCGCAGCAGGCTGGTCAGAAACACGTGAGAATCTTTTTTCCAACAATGAAGCTCTTATCATTATATATAGACAAGCAGGACCTGAAATATGACTACAGCAGCTTTGTAGATGGACCTAGCTCAGCAGTGTCTTGACCTAGGTGAAATCTTTAAACACTAGTTCAGATGGTCAGTGTGCTAATGTACTGCTTCAAGGTTGTTGTCTTAAAAATACCCTTGAGATATCCTTGCTTGTCAAGTAAGCTGTATGACAGGCTGAATATAAAAACAAAAGCATTTTCATATTTGTTTTTTGAGTGTCCTCCTTTGACTGTTTTGGTACAGTGGAAAGACTCTAAAATTACAGTGTTCCTTCTATACAGTGTTATTTTTAGCATGGGCAATTTTAACCTGTGGCATGAGAGTGGCTAATTCTGAGGTCTGTCTCTTATCTGAAACACTTGGGGCTGGAAGATGAGTCATGCAGGTCAGATGCAGTAGTTGGAGTTGAAGAGAAGATCAGCTAATTGTGTAAACGCTTGCTGTTGGTAAATGCAGTACTTTCAAGTTCAGACCTGTATAGACTGTAAAAAAGAGCCCGCATATCATTACTGAGTTTGCAGTGAAACCTGGCCTGGAGTTTGCAGCAGAATTTTTTGAGACACAAGTGTTGTTGCAATATACCCAGGCTCTTTTTCTAGCAAGTTACCACCACCAGTGTTAGTAATTCTTAAAGGCTTTTTATGGGGTTTTGGGTGGATGTGTGGATAAAAGCCAGGAGAACTTTGGACATGCAAAACACTTACTGTTATTTCAAGTTTATCCAGATATTCCTTGACTTGCCAGTGCCGTACAGTAGAAATACCAAATAAACTTTTTAGCTGTGGCATGTTCTTTGGTTTTATTCTCCTGTACTCTTATGGTGTTTGTCTATGTGGACACAAATACTCTGGGACAGAAAGGGAATGTCTTAAACAAAGCAGGCATCAAACTTGTCATGTTTTAACCTGAACCTGTCCCAGTTACGACTAGCTGCATGCTGGGGAAGACCGTGGAGGGTTTCTTTCCTTGAAATACGGATGCTCTTAGGTCAGCACGACTTGAAGATCCAGGTCCTTGGACAGGACGTGCACAGGTTTTCATGCTCCTTGTGCTGGAAGCTCAGCAATTCTGAGGTTGAAACTGTTCAATAAGCCAATGCCATCAAAGTTCACAGTGCAAGCGACTGCAGAAATGATGTCTAGAAGAGCACGGGATGAAATGGTTTGATGGAGGTAAAAGGGTGACCAACATGGCACTGCAGTTGAAGTCTCTGGATTTGACAAGCAGGTTGCCCTCACCCTGCCCATCCTGGCTTTGCAGTGGATTTTCCTATTGCAAGTGCAGGTGTTTTCTTTTCCCTTCTTTCAGGTTACTGGCTTGAATCCTCTGCACAAGTAAAGGCTGCTGAACAGTAAATTTGGATTAGAATTGCTGAGAGTAATGTGATTTTAAAAAGGGAAACAGTGGGCATGCAGAAATTTTCATATCAGTTCAGCTAATTTTATATTAGAAGTTAATTTATTCACAGATATTCAGATTTGTCTGGGAGGAAAGCCTGGCATTGGTTTTGACTTGTGGAGCTGGAAACTGAGATCAGAAGGCCATGGGGACTGTTTCAGAAAGATCTCGTTTAGTAAGTCTCCCTATTTCTGAAGAAATATCACTACATGTTAGGATGCAAAAACAAGTTCAAAACCCACTAAAGAAGGGAAAGACTGACCTCTTTTTAATTTCTGCTGCTTTTCTCCAGGGTAAAATGGCCAAGACTTCATTTTAGGAGTAAAAAAGCAGCTTTACAAAACTAAGACATTAAGAAAAGTTACTGGCTTTTAAATAAAAAATTACTTTTTCACATCCTCTTACCTGTTTTTAATCTTTTCTTTCTCTGTCTGTACATGTCTTCCACAAAACACTTTCCTAAGCCTGGAAAAGAAACACTTTTAAGACACAGTAGAAAAGCTGACATAGTCCTACTCAAGCTGTCACAGAGAAATCTAGAAACAAGGAACTGGTTTTTTTTTTTCTTACTTTTTTTCCCCCCATAATGTCTCTGTGAGGTTCCTCCTGCCTGCCTAAAATTCATGAGGCAGCTGTAATGTGTCATTATGGTGCCTCTACTCTTCTGAGGCAGCCAGCAGTTCAGGGAGGAAGAAGGATTTCTGCAGGGGGAAGTCAGGTGTCCTCCATGATTGAACAGAGCAAATGATGCACAGAACAAAAATGTTGTCTTCTCTATGTGTTTTATTTGGCTGCTTGGGGTCTCCACTAAGGGTGCTGTCCAGGGAAAAGGGATGGTGTTTTTTCAAGCCTTGGTCAGACTGTAATCTAAGGAATTATTTTATCATGAAAATTATGCGTAGGTGTTAGATGTCTGTCCTAATGGCTGCTTCTAACTGTGATTTCAGGCAGAAGCTTTGCCCTTGAGGAGGCTCACAACAGATCAGAGCAAGCGTTTAGCAGCTTAAGGAGCCAGTCTCCCCAGAAGAGACTCCAGGTCGAATTAAAGCCTTGGCTTCACTGCTGTCTGGCGCAAATTCAGTGGAGACTTGGATTCAGGAAATGATAAATTGCAAGTTTTGCTATGAAAGAGTGCACCACAAAAAACACCTTTATCAAGTAGAACAGACCTGACTTGTAGCTATTAAATTCACATTGGTGTTGCTGAGTGCCCTAACGTGGCTGTGACCCACGTGAGTCTAGCTGTTGTCTACTATTTTGCGTGTCGGAGTGGTTCAGTGCTGCCATTCCTTGATAAAAGTGAAGAATCTCTTGAAAATTGAGTTGATTTGAAGTCAGTTGCATCTCTTAGACGATTTTCGAAACTATCAGTTGACCTTTTTTGTTGCCTTCTCTTTTACAGATTTGATCTTACTTTGCAGGAGTCTTACTTTTAGCAATTAATTCAAATTTTTATTTTGGAAGACATATTGTTTTAAAAACAGTTATGGCTCTGTTGTCTATCTGAAATTTTCCTACAGAATACAATTTCTTCCCAAGTGTTCATTTGTGAAACAAGTCCAGTTTTTACAGCAACACTGGTAAAAACTTAGCAGACCCCAGAGGTGAGACCTGTCCTGTGTTATGTTGGTATAAATCTAGAAGTTAGCTTGCTTACCGCAGAAAGTCTGAAGGAGCACAAGTAAAGATACAAGACTGACACAAGACATCGAGACATGACATGACACAAGGCACACATGAGTGATAGATACAAGACATAAGCTGCGTAGGTAACCCTTTGCATAGAGATTTTGTACTCTTACAGGTTTAACTCCTTAGTGCTGCACAGGGCATCCTTCCAGTGGTCATCATTCTCTGTCTTAGAAGTGTCTGCAGTTTAATAGCGGGTCTCTACAGTCCTTGTACTCTGGTTCAATAAATGTGCATGTAATTGATTTTTTTAAGTATGAGGAGTCCTACTGACTAGAAGTTGTGCTTAAGGCTATCCCTCTCTGCAAGCGTTTATATGATTGAGGCTGAAATTCTCTTCATCCACAGAGTAAAACTACCTGAGGTGCAATGTATCGCCATAAGTCATAAGGTGGATATGCTGGCTGCTGTGGTGGTGTGCACAGGACTGTACTTGTTACTTCTTCTGGTTGTTTTCATCAGATGTGGAAAACCATGGATTCATTTTAGCATTTAGGATTTCAGCTGCCTCTCTGACTTGCTGCAGCTCTCCTCATTGGTGAGGACTGGAGAGTTGCTGTGATGGCTCAGTCAAAAACCCCTAGGTGATGGGAAGTATCCTCTGGTACTCTGTATTCGAAGTGTAAAATGGGAGTCTGGCACATCCCTTACCACCACCCTTGGTTTACTCAAAGCAGCCAGACTTGTTGCAGATGTAATTCCAGTGATATGCCAGGGCAGGATTTGACCCTGCAATTTAATAGCCTGATGTGTCTGTGAGTAATTAAAAGTAACTAGTAATGTAGAGTGAATGAGTATGCTTATGTAACTAAAATTGTGATGGTCTTTATGTTGCCCTGCTGTGATACCGTGTTAACATCTCCTGCAGTGTTTCAGTGCTTTTCTGTAAAATGCAGGCTTCTGAAGTTAGGTGGCTGCGTGACATCCCAGGTCCCGGTGACAGAGCAGGGCTGTTTCTAACTTCTGTAGTTGCTGGAAAGAGGTTGTGAAAATGTTGCTTCTTCCTCTGTGACTCGAAACAGGGATGGAAATAGAAAGTTTTTTCTAAAAAGGAACATGAGGTTTCAAGCCAGCCCTGTGGCTGACTTTTGACTTTTTAAATGCCTGGGGCTGGCAATAAAAGGATTAGGTGGTACAGCAGCCATCTGGCTCCCAAAGCAGGAGGTGCTCCCTTGCAAACTGAGAGGCTGCCTTGTGAGAGACGCGTCCAAATTTTTCCTGGCTTTGCTGTATCCCCACTGCCATCTGTGCATCTGCCTCCCTACCTCAGCGCATCAAAAATAGTTTTGTTTGCAAGTCTTGCCAAGACATCACCTTTTGAGCCAATGAGTACGAGCGGGGTAAAAGGACTAAACGCAGGTGTCATGTTAAAGAAAAAAAGGTGTGTTGACCCATGTCTGCTTGTGGCATGCATCAGCCTTGTGTTACACAAGGCAAAAAGTGAATATGTTTTCCCTTGGGATTATGTGTGCATCTGTGTTCATTTCTTCCCTTTCCCGTTGGCATCATCAGCCACCTGCACAGAAACAGCAGGCAGATGTGTGCGTGGACTTTCGAAGGGCAGCTTTGCAAGACTAGTTCCCTAACACACCTGACTGCTGTAGGAAAACAGTGTTGGCAATGCCAGTCGTGGCAGTATCGGTACCTTTATTGTAAACATTCATACTGTGTGTTCAGCAAAATACAAAGATTTTGCTTGTGGTGTAGTTTACTAGTGGTGGCCAAATCCCAGTTAAACACATAGCTGAGAAAAAGGAGGGAGATTGCATCATTTGCAAAGGCATTTTCCCCCCCTCTGGAACATTAGTTTTTTAGACATGCAGGTATGGAAATAAAATGTTAAGTCGCATTTGTAACAGAGTCGTTAATGTAACAAACATCCTGAGCGGCACAGAGCAGATGTAGTTCCTCAGCATCCCTGGGATGCAAAGCACCCGTCTCGGGGAAGGCAAAAGCAGCTGCTGGTGGTGGCTGAATTTCTCATAGCCCCTGCCCGCCCGCTCGGGCTGGATCAGGTCCTGCCCTCTTGCAGTGCTAATTACCCCAGGCAGGGCAGGGCTCACCGTGGCGACCAGCCACTTTTTAAAACACGAGTTGTTTTAATTTTTGTTCAGTGCTATTGACTGTGGGGGAAGGGATGGGCTGTGCTGGTTTTCCATATGAATTTTAGCCCCAGCACCAAAGGAAGGGGTTGGACGGTCTTTTCGCACGGTGAGTGCCGGGGAAGCATTTGCCCGTGACAGTTCGGTGCAGAAGGGCTGCTGCACCGACAGAGGTGTCTTCCACCTCTGCTCCATGAAATAAATTAATGAAAGGAAGTATAGCAACATATAGGTTTAGACATTTTGCCTTTTAAAGGAGGGAGTAGAAGGTAATCTATCAATACCCTTGAAGCTACCTAATTAACAAATCTGAGTTATCACTGGCACACAGTGTTTTGTTTTATGCATGAAGACGCTGATGGAAAAGTTTAGAATAGATATTTTTAATTAACTTTTTAGTCTGTGCCTTCCTGAAATAACTTGTGAGAAGTTAAGATTTTGGGGAGTCACTCATTTGCTGAATTGCACAAGAGGAATGATTAAAGCCAGTTAATAAATACCAAGAGAGTCTTCTGATTTACAGTTGTTCAGGGCTTGATCTTGCTGTCATTTCCATCAGCTGAAGAACTTCAAATCTTCTATAAACCATTGACTCTATCTTTGAGACCTTGCCTTCCAAACTTCTTGCGAAATACTAAGCACGGTACTCCAGCCCTGCAAATGACTGTGCAGGATGGTCAGCTGGTGTGTTGAAGTGGACTTTTGGGCTGTTGAATTAAATGGTGTATTTACACGTGGTGTTATTTGGGTATTGGGGTTGCCGGCGTTCTGCAAGGTAGTGATTAGCACTATCTTGAATGTTTCCATCTATCGACTATCTTGAGTAGTTCTGTGTGGCTGTGGCTGGTTTACCTCAAAGCATGGTGGCAGTACAGGTGACTCGGGGGACTCTGAGGTGGGACAAGAGGGTTCTGGAGGCTCCCAGGGGGCAGGAACATACTCATCAGTATTTGCAGGTTTTCGTGACTGAGGAGCTGTGGTTACCTGTTTTCTAAATGAAAAATGATGCTGAAAGAACTGCACGCAAACTAAAGGGAACCTGTTTTAGATAAGCAGATTTTTTTCTTCTGTTTACAGATGAAAATATTTCTGCTGTTAAGAATAGCAGTAAATAGAAATTAATCGAAATACAGCCCATTTGAGATCTGAGGTACCACTTCTGTCCCTGTCCATAGTAGATGAGGTGTCACAACAGTAAAAGTTAAATCTTTTCTGACCTTCTGGTTTTGTTTTTTTCTAAATCACCCTACCGTGTTTGTGTATTTTCAAGGTTTGGAATCATATATGGGGACTGCATATGGGATGTAAAGTCAGTTGCTACAGAAACAAAATAAGCAAGCTTGTAGCTGTTGACCTATTAGCTTCCTGTGCTTCTTTCAGACACTTTTTCTGCAGAGCAGTGGCCTGCAAATACACAAGAAATAGAAAAAGACAGCTGATTGGATTAAACGGCTATAAATGTTGTGTCTATGGAAATTATATTGTGTACCTACCATTTTATTTCCATCATGTAGATATATTTTTATGTTCCGTACTGCGGATGTCCTTTAAAACATTGTGTAGCTAGTTTTTAGCTTTTGTGCATTTCAGGTTCATATACCTTGCCCTTTTTATTTCCCCTGACATCTCTAACCATTGCTATTAAAATCCTTGTTTTGAACCTGCTCGTTTTAGATGCCAGACCAGTTTGATCAGACAGTGGTGCTAAACCAGCTGCGCTATTCTGGGATGTTGGAAACAGTCAGGATTCGGAGGGCTGGCTTCCCAGTCCGGAGGCCCTTTCAAGACTTTTATAAAAGGTAAGCCCACTGACTTGTGCACTTCAGGTGTGAGTCATGGGTACCAAATCAACGTTCCCATGTTGAAGAATAAAGTGAAAATCTCATAACAAAAAAAGCATATGCCAAAAATAGAACTTGTCTCTTAAACGAAGTAATGAATACTTTTTGGTTGCCAGATATAAAGTCCTCATGAGAAACTTACCTCTGCCTGAAGATTTAAATGAGAAGTGTGCCGTCCTACTTCGTCTGTATGACAACACAAGCACTGAATGGCAGCTTGGAAAAAATAAGGTAAAATAATCTGACTGTGCATATTGTGAGCCTGCTGCTTATACAAAGCTGAGGGGACAGGATTTAGGCTGCACAGCTGCAGAGAGGTAGTTGTAATGGTAATTACTTTTGGCCTTAAAAGAAGCTGCGCATGCCTATTGGTGCTCTTGAAACCCTTATAGCAACAATTAATGGTTGTGCTGGGAATTTGCTGTCTAAGGCCCTTAGACAGTGACTGGTGATGTCACTCATGGAGAAGAAGTCCGCTTGAATTTTCTCCCACTGCTTACGAGTCATGGTGCTGGTCAGAATAAGAGCTTAAAACACGGAAGCCGGATTTTATCATATTTAGAAGTATGGAGCATGTGAGGTAACACTTTTGTTCTGCAGGGAGCTCCACTTTCACTAGTAAACCCACCTGCGTGATATCTGCTCAGTAGCTGAAATCGGGGGGAGGAATTTTAGCTAGTGTTCATGTAGCAGAGTTGAGCTCTAAGTGTGTTTGCCATCCTAGTTTGAGAGTCTTTTTCAGAGCTACATTAGACCTCAATATGTGTCCTACCAGACAACTTGAACTTCGCCTGCAACTTTTTTCATTCAAAAAAAAAAAGCAAATTATTTTAATTAAAATAAGAAAATTTTAATTTGTGAAACGAAACAATCCAGGTGTTTCTGCGTGCTCATTTTGCAGGTTTGATTTTGGCCAACAGCTGTGTGCGGAGCTTCCCTCCTTCTTGTGAATTTGTGCTCTTGTGTTGGACTTAACAAATTATGTGAAAGTATTGTGTACTCAGCAGAAGATTCCCCATTGCAGGATCTTTCCTAGATATTAAAAACAGGTGGTGCAAAGGACTAGAGTGTGGGTTACAGACATCAGGTGATCACTGCAAAGGATCATCCTCCAGGCCTCTGCAGATGGCTTTCTCTTTTTCCCTCTGGGCAACTCCTGTTGGCCCTCGCAGGGCTTCTGTAGTGGAGACAGAATGAAAAACAGATCCAGAAATACAGTTTGCTGAATTGCATGTTAGACTTGCCATTTTCTTATCAATTGTTAGAATTGTGAAAAAGCTTTCTCATTACCATAGGGTGGAACGAAATATTTTGTAAAATATGACTGATTTTTGTGTGAAACACCCCTTCTCATCATCCTCTTCTCCCGACAACTGCATAGTTTTGAAGGCTTTCCTCCATTCCTCTGCATGCTTAAGGAGTCTCAGAGATGCTATTGGGAAGGTTGATTTGATCATTTTAGAGTTACTGTGAGAGAGACAATCTGAAATGTTCTGATGGCAATTCAAGTAATCTTTTACCCCATTTTTTGTAGATGATGCCTTACAAATAATGCAGTGAAAGTGTTCACCCACACAGCTAGGCTGTGCATCCCATTATACTTTCGGATGTAGTATATTAGCAATATTTATACACAGACCCCGGACAGTGCTTTGGCATCTCATTTTTGAGAACCCAAAATTGTTTTAACCAGCTGCTCGTCAGGAGCCAGGGCTCTGTTGTAACTTCCCTCAGTGTAGGCCCGGCTCGCCTCCCCGCCAGGAGCTGCGTGCATGTTTGTAAAAGTCTTCATAAACAGCTTATTGTAGAAGAGAACAAGAGGGCATTGGTTTCAGACTGAACGTGGGACGGGGCACTGTCCTGCCCATGTTATTTAACAGGGGTAATAACAGCATTGCAATGATTTCGCTTAAGTGTGAATTTTTCTTGTCTTCTACATTTCAAGCTGCAATGCACCTGCTCAGGAAAAGGCATTAGCCTGGGCTTAACATGTGCTTACCATCCGTTTTCGTTCAGGAAGTAGCTGAATGCCTTTCTGCAGCAGAATTTTGGTGTGTTTTTAAAGCTAGTGTGTGTGGAGCAAAGAAAGATTGCCCACTGGGTGAAAGAAAAGGCTTTTTCCATGAGTAAAAGCTTTATACAGAAAGAGCTGCACATTGCAACTCAGATACTGGGACTCGGGGACTTTCTGTGGGAATTCTTACATTCATAGTGTTGGGTAGTTTGTGGTAAAATGTAGTCCCTTTCTTGCTACATTCAAAACTCACAACTGTGCCTCTCCTCAGGAGTGCTGCTGCTTTGGCTTTGATGATGGGCTTTTTTCCCCTAAACACAGAGGGGAAGAACTATCTTTTTTTCTACTTGAACACCCCCAAACGTCCATGGTTTGCTTTGGGTTTGTTTGGCTGGGGTTCTTTGTTGTGTGGTTGTTTTTTCCCCCCGCCCCCCCCCCCCAGCAAGAGAAAACCCAAGGCTTCAAAGAAGCGTTCCTGCTTTTAGATATCTGTGCAGCCCTCCTCCCGTAGCAGAGCCTACACTATCCGTGCACTTTCCTCATCGCCACATTGTGGTGTGCAGCCTGGCTCTCGTCCCAGATAATCACAGTGTCACTGAATGGGCTATGTCCCGCTGCTCATGTCTTAGCCAGCATCATGCCAGGCTGCTGCCACCTATAGCTGATACCAGCAGACTTAGCCTTCAAAATGGAAAAGTTGAGAAGACCTGGAAAAAGCACTGGTAGCAGATAGCTCATCACTTTGTGAGTGCGCAGTACGTCGAGGCAGGTGGAAGAGGGAAGCTGCATTCTCCGTGCCTCTGCTTGGCTGGAGAAGCAGTTCAAGTCATTTAAGGCAAAATAAGCTGGGTTAGCTCAGTGTATGTCAATGCCATGTGCTGAAGCTGCCTCTAAGAGGCAGCAGGCAGCCTGGGCGAGTGATCCAGGTTAGCGCTTGGATAAGAGCCTGGGGGGTGGTCTGTCTGCAGGAGGACGGACAGCTGCAGTGCTGCAGTGGGGTGTCTGGCCCCGGCAGCTGTCTCCCCATGTAACGACAGGAAAACAGTCGCGTTAACCCGAATATGAAACCACTCTCATTTCTGCTTACTTCTGCAGGCTTATAGCCATGTCATTTGAGGCAGTGAGGCTTATGAGGGGTTGTGAAGCTGAATGTTACTGTGAAACAACTAAATTATTGGGGTGGTATTTCTGCCCCTAAAATCAGGAAGTTCATGCTAAGTCCTAAAATTTCATTGGCCTGTGTTACTCTTTGGTGGGAAAGGCTGTTTAATGAATCCAGTAATTACGTTGCTTTTGGAAAAACCCTGCTCCTAATTAAAATTTCCATTACTGTAATCAGGCTCTTCCCACTGAAATCCAGAGTTAGAGAATCAGCTGCAGGTATTTTCTTTTAAGAGAAATATGTCTTGGTTTTTTTCTTTTCTGTTGAGGAAATGGTATGTTTGTCTCTGAATTCAAAGCTGAGGCTTGTTGCTTGGACTGACATCGGCAGCACCCTGGCTGTCCTTTATATATATGATGCTCTCCGCAACTTCTTAAGCCAGAGTTTTTCTTGTCTAGGTATTTCTCCGGGAGTCCTTGGAACACAAGTTGGAGAAACAGCGAGAGGTGGAAGTCACCAAGGCAGCAATGATTATCCGAGCACACATCTTAGGTTATGCAGCCCGGTAAGTGACGAGATGAGAATACTAATAATTAAGCTTTGGAATAAATGTGTGGGGTGACATCGAGTGAAATCCTTCTGGCACAATTCTTAACTTTTCCTAGGGACCAGACATCCAAATCCTGTAAGTGGCTTTTGAAAATACCAGCTGGTATCTTTGCCAGATCCAAGAATAAAAATGGAGTTTGAATTGTTTTGATATAATGAATAGGACTGTATGGAAGTTTGGAGGTCAGCCAGTATCCATATAATTGTATCATGGCCTTAGATCCATGGTAGGGACTCTAGCTGGATGGCACCTAGCGGGGCTGCCCCAAGTTAGCAGCTGAGATTCAGCTTTATCTTTGCTTTGTCATGGTAAGAAAAGAGAAGGCAAATAAAACTCATCAGTTTGGTTCTTAAAGAACCATGACATTAGGTAACTGATTAATGTTTCACTTGTTTACCTGGCTCCATGCATTATGAATGAGGTAGAGTTGCTCATCCCATCTGTTCATTTCTCTGCTTTTTCTGCAAATCAGTTGAGGGCAGTTTAAGGAAACTTATTTGCGTAATGAGGTAATTTCTCTTCATGTATATATTAGTTCTGGCCTTGTATTCTGACCAGTATGTTATTTAAAAGCTATATTCCTTTTTTAATGACAGACCTATCCTGCTGTTCATGAACTTTCTTCTCAGAGGCGTGGGATGACCATCTATGTGTATTCTGTCTCTGCATGTGTGCACACACAGGGCTCTCCTTTTAGCATCTCCTTGTCAGGGACCTAAGAACATGTAAGACAAGTAATGTGCATTTCCTTAATGAAGACACAGACGGAGCTGTCATAGAAATGAGAGAATCTCTTTCCTCTCCTAGGGAGGAGAATGTGAACAAGAATGGGGAAACAATCAGAGAGCTAGAAATAATAAGTTGGTTTACTACCATGGGCTAATTATTGCAGGTCACCATGGCATGACCTCTCGCGACTGCTCGTTAGTTCCTTGTTTCCTTAGAAATTTGCTTTTTTTTTTCCCTTCCAGAAAGCGGTATAGAAAGGTTCTATACTACGTGGTTGTGATACAGAAGAACTACAGAGCATTCTGCAGTAGGAAAAAGTTCCTGTGCCTGAAGAAAGCAGCCATAATCCTTCAGAAGCAGCGGAGAGGCCAGCTTGCTCGACGTGTTTACAGGGAGCGACTGGAGGAGAAGCGGAGACAGGAGGAGGAAAGAAGAAAAGAGGAGGAAGAAAGGTGCAGTATGCTGTCTACATCACTCTCCTGTGTGCCATATTAGGTTTTGCTCTGAGTGGCCTTTGTTTCAGGCTAGTCTTGATCAAGTGATTTTGGAAACCTTTGCTTCTTTTGCTGAAAGGTGCATGTAGCTATTAGCGTGGTATTAGCATGGTAGTTTCATATTCAGAAACACATCCTTGGTGACCTTATTTTTGGCTGTCTTGATCATGTGGCAGATGATCTCTGTAAGTTGAGCTATTGCCCTAGCAACAAAGGTATGTGAGGAGCTTATGTTGAGCTTGATTTACTAACTTCTTTTCTTCCCTCACTTTTAGGGAAAGACAAAGGCAAGAAGCAGAGCGTCTTGCCCAGCAGGTAAATTATATTCTTAATGCTTTCAGACGTCCTGTTTATTTGAGTATCTCAACCTAGCCATTAAAAAACTAAAAGGCATTTGTGGCATTTAAACTAAACTTATTACAGGAGTTGGCAGATAAAGCCAAAGGAAACTTGATACAGTTGTTTGCATGGAAATTTCTTTCACCTCATGCTTCATTTAATTTCTGGCAAAGATTGAACTTTCTGCACATACTTGAGCTTCCCAGTATCTGTGAGCAAATGTAATCACGCTTTTATTTTTCTTTTTCTTTCCTTTTCTTTCTGATATAGGGATACGGATCCTTTCAAACAAACAGCACGGTGGGATCATAGTGCTTTAGAAATAAATAAATTTTAAAAGCAATCTTGCACTGGGGGGCTTTATTTTTTTTTTTTTTTATTTATTTTATTTTGAATGCAGGCTGAAGAAGAAAGAAAGAAGCAGGAACTGGCTGCCATTCAGAAAGCCCAGAAGGAGGCAGAGCTAAAGCAAGAGGTGGAGAAGCAGAAAGAAAGCAGGCAGGTGGAAGAAATCCTGCGTCTGGAAAAAGAAATTGAAGACTTGCAGCGCGTGAAGAAGCAGCAGGAGCTGTCTTTGACAGAGGCTTCATTGCAGAGGCTGCAGCAGCTTCGAGATGAGGAACTCCGGCGGCTTGAGGACGAAGCATGTCGAGCAGCCCAGGAGTTCCTGGAATCTCTGAACTTTGATGAGATTGATGAATGTGTCCGAAACATTGAGAAGTCTCTCTCTGTGGGCAACGGCTATCCTGCTGAGCTGACTGAACAGACTGGAAATGCCTGCAGTGAAAAGCCCAATTTTAACTTCAGCCAGCCATATCCTGAGGAGGAGGTAGATGAGGGCTTTGAAGCTGATGATGATGCATTTAAAGATTCACCCAACCCAAGTGAGCATGGCCATTCTGATCAAAGGACCAGTGGCATCAGAACAAGTGATGATTCCTCAGAAGAGGATCCCTATATGAATGATACTGTGGTGCCAACAATTCCTGCTGCTAGCAACACCATGCTTATACCTCCTGCCCATGATACAGTCAGTCTCCACAACTCTTCAAGCGGTGAATCCACATACTGCATGCCCGAAAATGTATCGTGTAGACCCCCAAATTCTGTGGAACTTATTTCTCCCGATGGAGACTATGATTACGACCAAGACGATTATGAAGATGGTGCTATTACTTCTGGTAGCAGTGTGACCTTCTCTAATTCGCACAGTAGCCAGTGGTCACCAGACTACCGATGCTCAGTGGGGACATACAATAGCTCTGGAGCATACCGGTTTAGCTCTGAAGGAGCTCAGTCTTCTGTAAGTATCATTGTTTTTATTATCTAATAATTCATATGTGCTTATGAATTTTTTTTTCCATTCTGCATCTGCACAGTCACTGTAGCTGTTCTAACAAATGTCTATGTTGTGTTATTTGACTTGCTTAGACTGCGTCTGGACATAGTTGTCTGTTGCCATCTAGATGCCACTGGGGTGAGTGCATTAGTCAGAGGCAGCTCAGATGCTCCTTGCAGTCCTAGGCTTGTGCAAGGATATGGTTCCATGTGTTTTAATGCAGAACTGCACATTACTTGGTGAGGAGCTCAGTATATGGCCTTGGATGCAACTCATAAGCAAAATTCTTCTCTGTGTGTGTGTTTTGAGGGGGGGCACCAGATAGCATGGTGGGGAGTTGATTTCAGAAAAAACAGGTTCAGTTACGTATGCAAGTTGCAACAGTATGGAATAAACTGCTTGCAGAAGTCCGTGAAATGCCCGGTGTATTTTGAGATGACTTGGAGAGTAAATTTCACATGATGGCAAATATTAGAATTGACATATTGAAGAGCTCTTTTTCAGTGCTGTTTACCGAGTACACTGTGGGCTTTGCTCTGACAAATTTTGCAAGAATATGATTTCCTTGACCATGCACAGAATACTTCTGAGGCTGTGTGGCTGGGAAAGTGAAAAAGTATTTCAGCAACACTGACTTATTTGGAAGGAAATTGTTAACACTAAAATATGTATTACAGTTGAGCTAATGGAAACCAGTCAGAGAGCCATCACGGTTGTTGGGATAAATTGACAGTTCTTGCCTAAAAGGAGAACACTTTTAGCTGTCCCGGTTGAGGACTCCTTCCTGTTGCACGACTCTCTGTGTGTGTCAGATACAGAACAGAAATTCTGATTATTTGGGGAGAGGGTGGAGGAAAGCTATTACCACAGCTTGTGGAATGTGTTTCTTTTCCAAGACGTCTCTAAACTGTTACCCACAGCACTTCAGTGATGGAGGGGGTAGCACAAGGTAGCATACCCTGGCCATGTTTTTGCAAAAGGATAGCTTTCCTGAGCAGCTACAAAGCTGTTTCATAGATTTCTTACATGACATTAGGGCTAGCGTGCAATCAAACAGTTCAAGCTGCAAGTTAGTACGATGTGCTCCTTCCTTAGCTGGGAAAACCAGCAATCGTGTTCTTCCAATACATCATAAAATGTTTTAGCTGAAGACTTCTAAATAAATTTTATCTAAACTCTTTCCCAAAAGATCATTTCACCTTTATTTCCTTTATTCTGTAGTTTGAAGACAGCGAAGAAGATTTTGACTCCAGGTTTGATACAGATGATGAACTTTCCTACCGGAGGGATTCAGTCTATAGCTGTGTCAGCCTGCCCTACTTTCACAGCTTTCTGTACATGAAAGGTACTGGGCGAATCAGAATTCACTAAATATACAAAATAACCAGAAATCGTTATTATACCTTGCACTCCAAGTCCTGTAGAGTGAAGCTATTTTCTTACAAAGAGTGATGAAAAAGTAACTTAATTTGAGCTGCTCTCAAATTAAGTTACTCGCAGTGGCTTACGTCTAGCAATGTTTTTCCCCTCTGCAAAGGAACATCAACATTTTGGGTGGCCTTTGTTTCATTTTACACCTCTGCTGGCTCGTAAACAATGGAATATCCAGGGTAAATATAGCAAAATAACTCATGAAGTGAAATTGTACCAAATTTTGAGGAAAGCTGATTCCTGCTCCCAGAACCTTGTAACAGACAGCATTACACATTGCAGACCAGTTTTACTGACCTCAGTTGACTTTCATTTTGGATCCAAAAGACACAAACAAGGATATGGGTAGCAAAGGGGCGTGAGAGACTCTGAAAGGACATACATAGGAGTTCTCTGGTTAAGATTCTTGGTTTTATCTTCTGATGGTTGATAGTAAATTGTAATCTAGATGAATCCTTGCATGATACCCATCACTGTAGCATAATTTATTTTCCTGGAATAGGAACAGTGACGAATGTGCACACAGGTATGTTTGTGAGAAGAATAATGCAGTGATGACTAGCATGGCTTTTACTTTCTGACACAGTTAGCAGTAAGTTTTTGTGGAATGACAGGAGTACATTGCTTTGGTTAAGGTTTTTATGACTGTGATGTAACTGCAGTGCAAGGTGTATTGTCTACCATAACAAAACTCACAAGAAGTTTAGACAGTTTAGCCACACTTCGGTATGAATGAGCTCCCAGTGGTATATTTCCTGCTCTAAGTATAGCTTTTCCAGCTTTTGTGCTTTTGAGTTTAACGTTATTGTGTCCTAAAAACCTGGAGAGAGGAGAGTTTTAACACTAAACTTTTCTTAGATTATCATTGAGATACATAGAAAACAGTATTAAAGATCTGATTCTCATATGCAATAAGAAATTTTAATTATTTATTATTTATTATATATGTTATGTATAAGTATATATAATTATATGTTACATCTATGATTTTGTTATATAGAGATCTTTTATAATAAGATTACCAACAATATTGATGGCCTTAAGGATATGCAAAAATGAGATCTTTGGTTTCATGGCTTACAGCAGAGACTCAGTTTAAGTACAGCATTGTTGGTCAGCATCTTCCAGCGTTGGTTTGGTCACAGCTTCTTTTTATAATATAATTGTTTGTCTTCACTACGTATAAACCCACATCTGTGTCTCTTGCCAGGTGGCTTAATAAACACGTGGAAGCGACGCTGGTGTGTCCTGAAAGATGAGACCTTCCTGTGGTTTCGTTCCAAGCAGGAAGCACTTAAGCAGGGTTGGCTTCACAAAAAGGGGGGTGGATCATCTACGCTTTCCCGAAGGAACTGGAAGAAACGATGGTTTGTTCTCAGACAGTCCAGGTTGATGTACTTTGAAAATGACAGTGAAGAAAAGCTAAAGGGTGCTATTGATGTCCGAACTGCCAAGTAGGTTTATATGTGTTTATGTGTTAGCCGTAGTTCTTCCTGAATGCTTCTTGGGGCTTAATTGTGGAAGACATTGAGTGCCCTGCCTTCAAAGTGTGTGAATGCAAGCATGAGAGCGTGTATGATGAAGTTACTGAAAGCAAGTGTTGACCTTGCTTGGCTCTCTTAAGGCTACAGAGTGCGCCGGAGCTAAGCCAGTGCCAAAATACTTCAGAAAATTGCTGCTATAATGAGCCCGTCTATGCTTTCTCCCAAACTAGAGGCCCTACTTAGCCTGTAATGATTCCCAAGGCAATCTGGGGCACGTTGCCAAGTCCGTAGCTGCGGGCAAACCTAGAATGGAGAGGGTGGAATTAATAGGCCCTGGATATATTAAGTTAGCATGGGTCAAAGCTGTATCTTCTGTATGTATTTACATTTTTTTTTCATGTTTGAAATAATTGTGGTAGTGGTAGAAAAGTCTTTAAAATGCGTATATTCATTTAAAAAGAATAGAATTACTAAACCTAACTTAATAACCTGTCTTGCTAACTGAAATTCCTTATGCCTTAAAATTCTATGTTTCCTGAAGCATGCATCGAAAAAGTTTTCTAAGGGATGGTATTCTTCCTTCTAAACAGTCACTATGCTTTACAAACTTATGGATTATCTAACTAATTTAAAAATTAGAGTATGCCAACATTGGTAGTCTCATTTCTGTATAAAAGTGTACCTAAGCTTTCTTCCAGGTAGAGAAAAATAGAAACGGCTGTAACACTTGATTCCACTCTGTTCCTTGTAATCTGCAACTGTCCATTTTATTTTGTTAATTTAACAGAGTCCTTAAACTAGATTGAAAGCTTAGATTAATAATTTCTTTGGAAGTTCTGGCTTGATCCTGATTTCAAGCAGGGCAATGTAAATAGTTTCAGTGAGCTTCCTGACTTGCTCTTGTGAAACCAATGGGCTGTGGATGTCAAGCAGGTCTCTGAATAGAGATTGACATTCCCACCACAACTTTTTTTATTGTTGTTGAAACCTAATTTGACTCTGTCTCATGAACCATAGCATTTTTTAGCTTCTTTTTCTAATATGTTTAAACCTTCTTTTTCTGTTGTCATCACATTGTTTCATTGACTGTGCCCTATCGAACTTCTTTGCTGAACGTACCTTTAAAATTGTCAGGTAAAGGTTGTTGAACCTGACTTGAGCTGTAGGTTCAATCAATGAGTATTTGTGTATGAAATAGCTAAATGAAAGGGTACTTATATTTAAAAGCTGTGTATCATGAGAAATGAGCAATAACTTCTCAGTGACTTCAATATTCACTGAGTGCATTCCTAACATATGATGTGACTTACACATTTCACCATGCCATATTAGGGACCCTGGTCAAATTAAATAAATCTTAGGCTGATTCACTTAAAACACAGAACAGGGCGGTATTCTGTTGGACACTGTTATTGGGAGGGAAGGAAGCCAAACTAAAGAAAACAGTACAGAATTACAGTTTCTTGTTTTAATAGCAGATAAGTTGTCCTCATGAGTCTGATAAGGAGAGCTTGCATATATTGTTTAGAGGTTAGAGATTTATGAGAATAGTATAGCTGATAGGGGAGTATAGCTAGTTAAGGAAATAATTAGCTTCAGATAAATATAGTAAAATGGCAAAAAGGAAATCCAGTTGATTTCTTAAGCTCCAGGAAAACCTGATGTAAGAGTTAAATTACTCCTTAAAAATCTTGTACTTTGTGGTTCATGAGTGTTTAATATATCAATACTTACATGTCCAAACTACAAATAAGAAAGATGTAACTTTTCAGCAGATGAGTGCTCAGTTTTCTCTGGAAGTCATGTCTGGAATTGTCTTTATGCTGACTCACAATCACACAGAATCACTAATCCAGGTTTTGTTTGCTTTTTGTTTTCAATCTTCAAGAGCTTACTTTTTACCACTCCAAAAGTTACTTGGGTATGCAGCCAGTTCAGAAATATATCCATTTCTCAAATCAGTTATCCCTGCCTCTCTTGAGGTTTAATAATGCTTTTTCTTTAGTTCTTGTTAAAACAATCACAGCCGACTTGGTATAGTGACATTCACAGTAGTTTGAATATTTGTAACGTACAGGCACAACATAACAACTATAGTCTGGTAAACTAATACTGTCTGATAAATCACATTGTGAGTCTTGAAAATGAGGCTGACTGCTGATTTTAAGTATCAGTAGTTTGTGAGCCTCTCAGCAGAACAGAAATTTCAAAATGTTGACAATCTTTAATGCTCAGTCTTGGCGTTTCCTTCTTTTCAGAGAGATTGTTGATAACACTGGCAAAGAAAATGGTATTGATCTAATAATGGGTGATAGGACCTACCACTTAATTGCTGAGTCTCCAGAGGATGCAAGGTATGAAAATCATCAGGCCTTTTTCTTTTCTTTTCTTTTTGTTCCCTTTTTAACCTCTATGCCGTTCTGACTTGTGCTTGTCATTAATTTGTTTGCCCGCTGTCACTAAGTATTCAGGCTGTGTTAAACACGTTGCATTTAACACTTTTTCGAAAGGCCTGCTGAGAAGAAAATCTTGTGGCAGAACATTCCTGGGAAGAGTCAGGCTGCCGATGAAAATTTGCCTAGAACTTGGCTGTTGGCCATTTATTACGAGCAAACTTCTGAAATACAGTATGTCTGTAGAGAGGCAGTCATCAGCCATTGATGGTTGTCTTGTGCATTACCATTACCCTGCTGTGTTTAGCTGCATAGATTAAATCAATATTTAAGACCCTGTAATCTGCCTGAAATAAAGTACTGTTCTTTAGGGTTGGGATCTGTTTGCCTAAGCAGAGCCTAAAATTTTTTCAGGTAAAAGTTGTAATGTGTCACTGGATTTTAGGGTGAAATCATGTTCATGAATAAGAGAAGCATGCAACAGAGTGTTTCCCTTTCTGCTGATTTAAAAAGGGTCTTGCTTTTGTTGCTAAAGGATCCGTCTCAAACTGTAGGGGGAGGCTGGTAGGTGAGGAGCAAGCTTGACTTGTCAGATCAGTTGTAGTGCATCTTTTTTTAAAAAGAAAAAATCCCAACACTACAGTTCATGCGAGATAATAATATGCTTGCCCAGAAAAATCAAGCATTTAAATAAAGTGAACTTAGTAATCAAAGCTTATTACCCACTGCCTTGCTGCCCCAAGGCCAGAATACAGGATGCCTACGTCAACATCACTTGAGCTAGTTTTGCTCTGAAGCCTGGAAACTTGCTTCATATCCTATTCTTTTTAAAGGTGTAATACCTTCGTATATCACAGAACCCTAAGTACAAATTTAAGAATGCTTACAGTGCAGAATCATTCTTCATTTTCAGGCATCCTTAAAATTACCCTTGAAATAAGTACGAGCTTTCCAATACCGATTGTTAAGGTTCTTGTGTCACATGAGCGTATTTTAAAATGAAGGCTTAGCTAAAGTCTCTTCTATTAGACTTGTGCGCATGCCCTAGGGACCGATACGAAATTATCAGTGTAATGACTTGTCTGTTGTCATGCATCTCTCTTGTTTTTTTCTTAAACGTGGGGGAGGAGACACTACACGCTATTGCTGTGTATAGTACACATAACACACCATCCAGATTAAATACTTCTTACCACTGTATTTCATGTCCCTTTACTCTCAGTCATCCCAGAAAACTTTAATGAGGGAGATGTGTAAGGTTTTGCAGATGGGCTTAAGTCAAAGCCTCGTTAATGTTTGGCATTGTTAAAAGTGAAGTACAAAATTATTAGACTCTGTCGGTTCTGGACCTGCTATTGAAAAAAAAAAATACTTTGTACATGGGCTAGATCATGATCTGAGGTTGCTTTTTGTTCAAATGATGGAAAAAAAGGAAGAGAAACCTGACACCCTCCCCAAAAGAGATATTACTATTTTGATCATGGAAGTGTATTTGAGGAAAGAAGTAATGCCTCAGTGGGCAGCCATTGCTGAGGGTTTATTCCTTTCAAGCCCCTGAGCCTGTCTTTTGCCCTGTTCCTGGGTTCTAGGACTCAGCTGAAAACCAGAGGAGGTCCTGAGAGGCAAGAAAGCAGAGTAAAATCTGCCTTTGACTTTTGCAAAGTGCCATGATTAATTTCTTTTTCATTGTTTACACAAAGATTACATGAAATTCGGAAAACTCTGAATTGTTCTTTAAAATCCAATAATAAATTATTACTAACTGTGCATACAGTGCTATGAAGTCTTTTTTTGTTTGTTTTTAAATAGAAGATTGGCATTTAAATACATTTTCAATTTCTGAGCCCAAAAATGGAAGCTGAATTGAATTTGTGGGAATCTTTTGGTAGATTTAGTTTTCTTCAGCTGATGGTTCTTTCTCTTTAGATGACCTTTCCCTCATTTTGAGGGGTGTTCAGTGACCTTGTCTTACATTCAGCAAATTAAGTGTTGAGCACGACCTCTCAGTCGGTATCTCTGAGTCTTAACAAAAGAATCAGGACTAAATATGTCCTCATCTTCTTTATTGTCAGGCACTTTAAATCTCCATTTTTCTTCATGCCTTGCATTGTTTCTAATGAAAGCATAAGCCGTTAAAAAGGATTGAGGATATGGCAGCGATGGTACTGTTTGACAGACTACACAGGTTTTCTCAAGATATTTTGGCAGTTCAATTTCCAGGTGTCTGCATTATGGGGAACAGTTGGCTTCTGAATGCCGGAATTAAGGAGGCAGCACTTCAGTGTCATAGGCATAAATTCTGTGACTATAAGCACTTGCAGAAAAGATAGCTTTGTATTTAAAGCAAGTAATTTTGCGTTTGTTCCCTCAACCTGGTGGTGGTGGAGAAGCCTCTGCAGAAAAATGAGGGGTCTCTTTTAAGGGCTGGGCTTTTGAGCTCTTTGAAAACTTGGCCCCAGGTGGTTTTCATTAGAATAGCAAATTCATATCTCAAAGAATGGCATTCAGGAACCTGCAGAACAGGCCAAGCTCTGCCCTCAGATTTCAGTCGGATTGCTTAGAGCGGTTGAGTTTTATCTTATACAAGTGCCAAGAGGGTAGAGATTTCCCAGAAGCAGAAGGTGTGGTCAGAATTCAATCCCTCTGCAATTGCTGCTCAGCGCTAGGGGCCGAAATACTGGAAACCTCTCTGCCAGTTTACCTGTTGCGGATATATACGAGGTTACTGGAGCGGCACAAATTAGCTCTGTTTCGGCTTCGCTGGTCCTTCTGGGAGCTGGATTTTCCAATGCTCCACAGGGAACAAAAAACATAGAGGTATTTGCTTGGGGTTTTCATTCTTTTTTCCATCTCAGTTGTGCTACAGAGGACTTGATGGACTTGGGTGGTCTTCGCAGAAGTATTATTTTAAGAAACTATTACCAGTCACACTATCAGTGCAGCAGAATTTATCCGAAGGTTGGGTTTCCCATTAAAGGCTTCGTGTGTAGCTAGTAATGCATTTTTTTCCAGATGAAATGTGGGGAATGTGTTATAAATACTGTCTAAGCATTCAGATATTTCATTGTGCTCACTGCCAGTTTTTCAGAGATGCCACCTTCTGCACAAGGTGTTTGTCTTTAGGAAGAATCGTATGACATGAGCTTGGATGGGAGATCTGGAGGGGCTTGTTTGTACCCAGATTACCTGAACTGACATAAAGCCTTGCTGCTTTTATGCGTGTTGACAAAAGGAATCTTAAGCAATTTCAAAAACCTGCAAAACCTGCTAGATCTCTGCAGAACAAAGGTGCCAAAAGCCTTGTGCAGAAGCAACATTTTACTTACACCGCTGCCTTTCTCCCCACAGCCAGTGGTTTAGTGTACTGAGTCAAGTCCATGCGTCCACAGAGCAAGAGATCCGAGAGATGCATGATGAGCAGGCAAATCCACAGAATGCTGTGGTAAGTCTAAATCTGAAGAACTTTTCAAAGCAAATATTTTTAGAAAACAAGGAGCACTGTGGCGGCCATAGCTTCGGAGAGTCACAAGCTATCTTTCCTTAAATGCGGTAGTCGCTGTGACACTGTCTCAAGGCTTCATGTCCTCGACCCTGTGGCAGAACCGGAGAAGAGTCTGACTTCTGATTCCTCTCCCATCGATCACCTTGATAAAAAATGAGTATTGTTTTTGGGGGTGGTTTCCTCTGTCACACCACAGTGTATGCTTGAGTTTGAAGTTCTGCAAAGATACAGTTAATGAGTAAATTAAAAACCCAAGAGTATGAGATTTGAGATTTCTCTGGTCCTGCATTTATCATTCTGTACAACATGCACTGGGAATAAATGGGATAAATTTGGAACCTAAATCAAGCAAAGGAAAATAAAAACTTCTGCTTAATGGCTTCAGAAGTTTGTTCTGAGAGGGTGCCATTTATATTGGGATGGCACTTTTAGGTGAAAAATTCAAGCAGGTTTGGAAGCATAGGAAAATAAGAGCAGTTTTTGAGCTGCCTCCAGCTTAACTAGCGATAGTCTTTTTCTGGGTCTATTTATCTGAGTCTCTTAGTTTTGCCCTCTGCAGTTTTAATGGTTAAGAAAAAACTGATGCCCAAATCTGCAGTTCTTCTTGCTTGAACAAAGCTGCTGCTCCTTTTACCTCTCTCTGGCAAGAGTACTGTGAGTAACGTAAGAGTAAATGTCTTCCTCCTCTTCTGGTTGGGTATTTGTTTACAGGGTACACTTGATGTAGGACTAATTGACTCTGTCTGTGCTGCTGACAATCCAGATAGGTAAGTCAGAACCACGCTTGGGCACTTTCTTTCTTTTTCTCCTTTCTCTTACCAAAATCAGATGCTTTATACTTTACTCTCCATATTTTACTGACCAACGGTGCATCAAAGCGATTGATTATTGTCTCCCTTTTCACAGTACTAAACACTGCATGTTGAAACATGGAATAGGAATGGCAGTGGTTTTGTGGGGGCTTCGCTAACTTCCCTGACACTGCTTCATATATGAACTGTTCAGCTACTGAAGTGATCCAAAAGTAGAAGATTAAATATTTCTTTCATTTGTACAAGTAATGCTCCTGAAAAACAGCAGCTTAGTTCTGAGTCCTTTAGCAATATAGTAGGCAGAAAAAAATCATTTTAACATTTTTTCTGTTCCTTCTCATGCAGGAATGTTGTATTCTACAGGGGAGATAATTATTTCCCAGAATAAAAATGTCTTATAATAAAGAAGACAATGCAGCATAAAAAATAACCGTCAGGATATTCTTAGTTCTTGAACAAGTAACAGTGGTTTGGGGCATAAAAAGTAATCTGGGTTCAGGCTATGACTCTGGTAACTGGCTGTGACTTATTACTTGTCCTGTAGGAGCTCATTTCGGTCTCCTCATTGCACATGTGCAAAACAGCTGGGTTTAAGTTACTGGTTTGTTCTTGGCCTGCCACGCACTGATACCACAAGTCACTGTGATTATAAGACCAGGTTTCCTAAACAATACAACAGAAGTGTCCAGAGCTTTCAAAATTTTAAATTAGAAAGGCATTTCTCCTGTAAGCATTTTTCACACAGTTTTTTTTTGGGGGGTGGGGTTTGGGTTTTTTTGTTAGTTCTCTGAGTCTAAATCAGTGATGGAAGGTTTTTCAGTTAGGAAACAAATTTGACTAGTACAGGCAGCAGATAATTTTTATCTTGACACATATATTGACACATATGAACCCACTATTGCAAGCTCGAAAGAGAGAAGCTGAGCAGAGAGCCCTTTGAATCTATATTCAGAAAGAATCCCAAGAACAGGTTTTTTCCCTAAACTGGGCAGGAGGAGAGGGCAGCCTAGAGGTTGGTTGCTGTTGATCATAACCTCCTGTTTGATCGCTTGATCTCCCTTAGTTTATACCTTAGCACCCTCCTTTTTCAGTTCTCTTGCTACAGCTCGTCTATAATTCCTGTCCTGTATATCACATAAGCCAGCTTTCTAGAGTGTGCTTCATGTGGCTCAATCTAGAGCTGCCTCCTCTTCACATACTTTAAAACTTGGTCAACAAAATTATTCTGTTCAGTTCACATGGCCACTTGGTTCCTCACCTGCCACTCTTCCCGAATAATGTCGCAGTTCAGCACCACAGTGGGTGTGACCAAAACACTGGATTCATTCCCATATCCCCTTCCATGGCACTGGTGAGCACTAGCTGTAGGTGACTCTTACATAACTTTTAAGATAACTTACACACTTCTCATGTTACTTGATTTACTGTAACCTCCCTTCACACAGTTTTCTAAGTTTTTCTTCTAATCGTTTTATTTACTTTTTTCTTCATCCCATCATCCATCCAGCTTGTACATGGCACACACTGTTTTTGGAGAATGGTAACATATTTTGGTGAACCTATCCATCCCCATGAACAATATTTTGATTGGTTCTAATTTCTACCCAGTTACCTTCTTGCAAGAACTGTAAAAGGAAGACCCATGAGCTTCTCATGCATGGGGTGGACAGACTGCATCATTCCCATTTTCTATAGCTGATACAGATTATAAAAACTGTGTGTGTTCCAGGATGAAAAAAATAACGGTGAAGGGTTAAAGCAAATGTTTGTAGGCTGAAGAACCTGACTCTCTAATCCAGAGAGCCATCAGCACAGTTCACTTGGGCTGGTTCTTCATGCTTCAGTGAATCCTGGCATAGGATTGGGTAAAAGCCAGACTCTCATTAAAAATAGATTGTACCCTCTGCGAATTGGGTTGCACTGCATTAAAAATGTAAGAATCTGTGTTCACATGCTGCTTCCTATAGACCTCTGTAAATTGTAGCTGGTTTTAGCTAATGTAACTACTGGAGCAGACACTCTAGATAGATCTGACCCTGAAATAGAGTTCTGATTCACATCCAAAGCTGATTAAAGATGGGAGGTTTTTCTCACCATAGATTTATTTTGAGATAGGACTAGTTGCAATTTAATATAAACTTTCCCACCATTCAGAGCCCTAGCATTTTGCTGTGAACCTAACATATTTGAGTCTTTTCAAATGCTTTTTTTTTTTAGGTTTAGTGGTGTTGAAATAAATGCTTTAGAGGTGGACAGCATTTTTCTGAAGAGTAAATGCAAACAATGGACAGTGTTTATGGTTATGGTGAGTGAGGTAAACAGTATGTGTGTCGATTGTAATGTCTTTTTCAATCTTCATTTATTTTCATAGACCCAATTCATTTGTGATCATCACTGCTAATCGTGTTCTTCACTGTAATGCTGACACTCCTGAAGAGATGCATCACTGGATAACCCTGCTCCAAAGGTCGAAGGGGGACACTAGAGTGGAGGGACAAGAATTCATTGTGAGGGGTAAGAACCGAGTGGGGCAGTAACGAAGTAATTAACATCCATTAAGCTTCGAAGAGATTGTTCCCACGATACAATCTGGGTAGTGTGCTAGCATTCCATGGCAGTATTGGGGCCTCATCTCTATACGGTGCAGTTTATTCACAAATGAATACAGCTGTAATTATACTCCTGCTATGCCATGTGAGAAAAACACGGTAATGATGACAAAAGTGTTTTTGTAAATCAGCAAAAGAATTTTTTTAGGTAAACACCTAAGTTGAAAAGTTCTCAGACTAATTTTATTATCTCTTCAGCATTTCATTGTTTGAGAATTTTACTCAAAGTTGTTTAATACGCGGGATGACAATTCACATCATATTTTTTTTGTTGTTGAAAGTATACAACTAACTTTTACCTACCTAATTTTGTCCAACTCTATTTAAAAAAATAAAAGTGTGATTCATGTTGTGTCTTTAACAGGATGGCTACACAAGGAAGTAAAGAACAACCCAAAGATGTCTTCATTGAAACTAAAGAAGCGTTGGTTTGTTTTGACGCACAATTCTTTGGACTACTACAAGAGTTCGGAGAAAAATGCTTTGAAATTGGGTACGCTGGTCCTGAACAGCCTCTGCTCAGTGGTGCCACCTGATGAAAAAATCTTCAAAGAGACAGGTAATTGTTTGCTCTTGTTCAAATATGCTTTCAGTTGCCTTCTGTCCTACTACCTAGTAATGCAACAAACAGTGCGTAAGAGCATCTTAAATGGATTATTATGGTTGCAGTTTGATGAACAAGTCGAGTTCCTATGTCACTGAGGCTTTTTATACTGAGTTACTGGGCAAAAAACAGGGGTAATAACGTATACAGGTGTAAATCTTGTTCTCACCAACATTCAAGTTATTGTAGACTCACACTGCTGCTAAGTTAGTCTGAACACTTACACTTACACATCAAAGACCTGAGGAAAGACACGGGCGAGCGCTCTCCTCATACATTATTTTATGTGCTGAGGAACTATGAGGACTAGCATTGGTGGAGCAAGTATAGGGAGTTCTAGAGTAAGAGTCCAGTTTGTGCTAACCTACATAATATATCTGAGTCAGCCGCCCTGTGCATTTTCAAAACTGGTTTTCAACTCGGAAGTGGCTGTTTGCAAATGAGAGGTGACTGTTGACAGCCCCATGTAATCTCAGGGGGGTCACTGACACTTCAAAGAGGCTTTCGCTAGTGAAAGATGAAATAGATTTTCTTTAATTGAATCTGCTTCATAAAAAAGCTTATACAATGATGCAGAGAGAGAATTTGAACTGAAATGCTTTCCCTGTCATAGTTGCCACTTCATTGGTGTGAAATTAATGACTTCTTTACAGAAGAGGTCGTTCATGCTTTATACCTGCTTATACATGTGCCACAGACGATGAAGGACGCTCACGTACAAGGCAAGACCGTCTCAGATCTTCCTGTTACAGACAGGACTGGAGAAGTAGGGCCCAGAAGCCACAGCTAGCTAACCATGTTCCAAAGTGTTGTCTTATGGTCACTTTTACTAAGATTACTGGATAAAATGGGAGGCCGCATGATGGTCGTTGTACTCTGACATTACTCCTAGGCTTTTTAAAAGGAGAGAATCTCCTTTAATACCATAGTATCTGTATAATGATAGTTAAGTACTTGTACAACTTCTCAGCTGCAAGCATGATCCAGAATGCAGCACTCGGGATCTGATGGGACTACAGCTGTTTTCAGATAGAAGTTGGGATATTTTGATAGATACAGCTTCCTTGACTAACAATTTTTATTGCTGTGCTAGGTTATTGGAACGTAACTGTATACGGGCGCAAACATTGCTACCGTCTCTATACAAAATTGCTTAATGAGGCGACCCGCTGGTCAAGTGCCATCCAGAATGTGATTGACACAAAAGCGCCCATTGATACTCCAACTCAGCAACTTATTCAGGATATTAAGGTAGGCACTAACTGGAGGGCGTGGGGTGGGAAAGAATGGAAGAATGGTTGCTTAAATATTTGAAATCAGTCTCTTTTTTTTTATGTTGGCTTTGCCATATGGGGCAAATTATGGAACCTCAATGTATTCACTGGCCTGATGAAGGCATTTCTGTCTAAACAATAAAAGAGCAAAGAATTAAGTGCAACTTGGAGGGCAGGAGGGATAACTTTTTTCCATTAAAACAGTAACAAGTTTTACTGGTTTGTGTAGCTTGACGGATGTTGCTGTACGAGGCAGTAGAGTGCAGTGTGCACGTGCATGAGTTAGCAGAGCTGTTTGGCTATGTCCACGGTGAGCAGCACACCAGGATGTGGACTAGACAGCTGTTGTGATTTTTTTCATTATGTTTCATTTCTTGTTCTATGATAGCACAGGCTAAATATCTTGTGTCTCTGCATGATGAGAAACATATTCAGTTAATCCTTACTGCTTTATGGTTCTGTTGGAGACATTGCATGCATAGACTGAGAATGCATTTCTAGAGATTTTTCTAATCTGCTTTCAGGAGAGAGGATGATGATTCTCAGAAGAGACCAAAAAATAGAAATATCAGGTCCTAAATTCCAGGACTATGAAGGCTGTTCTTCAGAGAGGTAGAAATATGTGGAAGTTCAGGATTGATAGAAGACAGTGGTCACACATCTGTCAAAGTAGTCACACATTTGTCAGACTTGGTCTAAGAAAGAACAGTGTTTAGATGTCAGAGTAGGTACATCAGGTACACAGCAGATGTTTTTCTGTTTTCTGTAACTATTTTGTTATGGTGGCTCCTGTAGATTCTGATTGAAGAGGCCATTTAGTTATGCTGGAGAAACATTTTTAAATAACTCTTGAATACAGATCTCTTAATTCCTGTTATGAAATACTGGTGTAAAAACAATTTTAAAATGAAAACACACTTCAAAAAATGTCATGAAACTTCATTTTTATCTTCTGCGGCTCTGGTGTGGTTTGTTTTTTACTGTGCAGATAAAGTAAGCTTATGCAAGGCCTGAGGTTAGCAGATACTGAGCATTCATAGCCCACAGAGTGCCATGGGAGCCACAGTACCCACGGCTGGATTTAGCACCAAACAGTGTTGGTAATACTGACGACTAATTTTTTCACAGCCAACCTAAAGGCACAAAGCATTGCATTATTGTTAATGCTGGACCCCAAACCCTGCTTTTTCTTGCCCGAATAGGAAAACTGCCTGAATGCTGATGTGGTTGAACAGATCTATAAGAGAAACCCTATTCTCCGTTACACTCATCATCCGTTGCACTCGCCATTACTGCCACTGCCATATGGGGACATCAATCTCAACTGTAAGTTTTTTCAGTCATAGAAACACTCTTCCTGATGCAAGACTAAACCAGAGGATGGGAGTTTTTAGTCAATGGGCTATAGTGAAGTAATGGTAGGCAACATATTTTTATAATACAAATAGACACATTTCCCTGGTCTCTGTCAGGAGGCAGAGAATAGCAGTTTGCCTAGCGCAGAGCCATGGGTTTGTGGTGCTCCTGCACGGGTGTTACAGAAGGGAAGGTTGCTGTTGCTGCTGTAATACAAGCTCGTTGCCCTCACCAACTCAGTTAAGACCACCGAGTTTGAAAAACCTTGCACTGAAATAAGCAACTAAACCAAATTCATTTAGTCTCCTTGAATCATATTCTCCTTCTTAAACTATTGTTGTTCCTACCTCATGAGGGGAGCTGCGACAGCCGCAACTTCCAGTTAACAGGTGTCAGTTTCATCAGCTGTGATGGGAAGCATTATTTATGTGAAACAAGATTTCAGTGGACATCACTCTAAAAAGTAATGGGTCATTTACTCCTGAAACAGGTGTAATCATGTCTTTTAATATCTTTGGCTCAATCCCTAACTTAGAAGTTTGTTTTGAATGAATGGTTCAGAGCTATTGATAGGTGTCCTTAAATGGGTTGCTTATCTTATTTTGCGACTGCGTATTAAAAAAGATATGACTCAGATCAGAAGTTGCATCCTTGGGAGGAGGGTGGGAGGTCACAGCTGATGAAAAGCTAAGGTATTTCAGGTAAGACTTCCTGATAACTCAAGTGATATCATTCTGCTCAAATGACAAGGAAAATCCTAGGAGAAACCTTTCTCTTCTCTTCCCCCTCTTCCTCCTCCTGTACGGTGGCAAGGCACAGTTCTGATCTTGGCGCTTGAGCTGGCTGTCCCATGCAAGAGTGCAGCATGGTTGCTCTCTTTGCTCTCTATTCCCCACAGACGGGAACAGCTAGCTCCCTCTGAGGCAGAAGTCTGGCCAAAGTCTTCCCATACCAAAAGTAGCTCCACAGACGGACTGATTCTCAGTTACTGCCGTGACTTGCAGCTGAGTTCTAGTTATTTTCTCTTAAGAGCGTAGTGTCAGGTTAGAAACTTCATAACATAACGTCAGTACTGTTTGCACTTTGATGGTCAGCAGGCCTAACTGATCCAGACATCAGAGCAATCTCTGCCATCTCTTGAACCCCAGAACTGCATGGTGCTTTTAAGTAGATTGGGAAAGTTGTTAGGCCACGCTGAATAACCTGTAGTTCAAAACCAATCACCACCTTTTCCAGCACTCAGAAACCAAATTGCAGTCTCATGGAAATGAGGTAGTTTAGTAGTATTGTTTGGGTTTAACTGAAACACTACTGCTGTAGAGAGAAGTGATGCCATGTAACTGTGTCACTTTCCATAATGCAGTCATGCTTTACCTCACTTACGATCTGATTAGATTTTCACTTTCATGTGACAGCAAAAAGTGATAGACACTTCAGCAGCGTGGACTGCTCTGGAAGGAAGATTCTCTATCACAAAAACTCGGATCAAGCAAGATACACAAGTTATGTTGTCAGAGAATGTCAAAATGGGATTTCATTAAATTCAGATCAAATCTCAATAGCAAAATAGCTCATAAAATGAGTTTGCATCACACATTTGAAATGGAAGAAATCCAGTCTACTATCCCACGTAATAAGGGTCACAGAATAGCATCGAGCAATTCCTATGTTAAGCCTGAGTGCTTACTCTTCCTATTTTTCTTTTGTAGTGCTGCAAGACAAAGGCTACACAACTCTGCAGGATGAAGCCATCAAGATATTTAATTCTTTACAGCAGCTGGAGTCTATGTCTGATCCCATCCCTATAATCCAAGGCATCCTCCAAACAGGACATGACTTACGACCTCTTCGAGATGAGCTCTACTGTCAGCTCATCAAACAGACCAATAAAGTGCCTAACCCTGGGAGTGTGGGGAACCTGTATAGTTGGCAAATACTCACCTGCATGAGTTGCACATTCCTGCCAAGTCGCAGCATCCTCAAATATCTTAAGTTCCATCTCAAAAGGTGAGAAGCTTTGAACTACTAGAGCAAGAAAAACAGTTTCTTCGCTCACTCTTCCCCACAACTTGTAACAGTGTTTAAGCATCTTGAAGTGAGACTTGAAGATGCGTTCACTTAGTGAACTGGTTATGCCAAACTATGAATCTAAAAAAAATGTTATAAGAAAGTAAGTGTATGGGGTCGATCTAGGTGGAATTATTCATATGTGAAGAACCAAGCAAAATCCCACTAAACTGAATGCATAATTTGTTAACACTGACCAACGCAGGGGCTTTCTGTAACTGTAGAAAGTTGCTTAAATGACTTGCAGCCAGTACCCCCATTCACAACTGTCCAACCTGTTAAAAATTCTTCACCTTAGTTTTCTGAGGTATGCATCTTGCACATAAAGAACACTAGAATGCTTAAAGATGTATTTGAGGTAGAAATGTCCGTTTGCAAATCTGATTATAAGACATCAGTGACCATTAAAAGAATAAATAAATCCTTTTTGACACTTCAGCACTAACCAGAATGTAGAGTTCCTTTTGCTGTGATGCAGCAAAAGAATGCAAAGTGTGTGTCATTAGGAAGGTTAGTCCACCAACAACACACTGTTCTCAATTATTTAAAAGTCAAGTCTGTGTTTATGCTAGACCATGGACTTTGTAAATCACTTTAGTAAATGTAATTATTTCATAAATATTTATAAAATGCTTCTGTTGATTAGTGAAACACATCAATCACGTCATATAACTGTTAAAATGAAAAATTCCAACATTGATTCACTTTCTCAGTTTAACTCAGTTCATGAACTGGTCTCCCAGTTCAAAAAGTGGAAGCTGATACAACATTTGTAGGTTGGTTTCAATATTACCGGTGCGTAGTCATCTTACAGCATTGCTGTAATCCTGCAGTAATCTTTTTATGCCTTGTAGACCACAATTCTGTACTTCTTCACATAAATTAAACCTTAGTAGCTGCAGTATTGTATCACTGGAAATATTACAGAAACACTCTGTGCTGAAAGCTACCTGAATTCAACTGTTCTCAGTTATTAAGAGCTGAGGTCATTAAAGGTGTTAGTGAATACTCACAATACGAACTGCTGAACAGTAAGGTCTAGGGAGAATCTTTAAGAAAATTAAGAATAGAAATTGAGTATCCTAAGTGACACTACCACAAAACTGAGGAGACAAAATGTGTTTTATTGCTTTTTTTTTCTGAAGTACCTGAGTTTTGTCTTCATTCAACAACTGTTGTTGACAAAAAGGGGAGTTGATTACAAGAAGATTTTTATAGTTATCTTGCTGTCAAATATGAGTCACTGCCAGGTTCTGGTAGGTAATGCTATAAAGGTAGTTCAGGTTTTGCTCTGCGTTAGGTTTGTGGAACAGAATTAACACATATAAGTTGTCCCACAGTAAGTCACAAGTTAGTACACTTTCTTTGACAGTGAAGATAAACCTTTGAGCATGACAATTAAATAACTTACTGGATACGTAAGTACTTTCAGGAAAAAAATCCATCCTTAAATAAGTAAACTTTGTATTTCACAGGCTGGCAGCCCTAAGTAATAATATTTATCTCACAGGGTTCGCGACCAGTTTCCAGGAACTGAAATGGAGAAATATGCACTTTTTACTTATGAATCTCTGAAGAAAACCAAATGCAGAGAGTTTGTGCCGTCGCGGGATGAAATAGAAGCTCTGATCAGCAGGCAGGAGATGACGTCCACAGTGTATTGCCATGGTGGGGGCTCCTGTAAGATTACAATCAACTCACACACTACAGCTGGAGAGGTGAGACGAGGTGACAGAACGGCTTTGGTACAAAATCAGCGTGTCCCTTTACCCACCAGTTCCAGCCAGTAGTAGTGTGAAACTTTGGAAGCGCTGGGGATTTCTCTACTGGTCTCTCCTTTCAGGGGAGGTAAAGCTTACAGAGCTGCCCTCCAACCCCTCAGTGTGTTCTGAAGAAATCCCTGCTATAAAAACTGTCTTTATTCCTTAGAGGATTACCCAACTATAGCTCCCTCTTACAGGAGAAATTACAGGAAAGACTAAGCAATTCAGTAGAGGCATTATTGGAATGACTTCCAGTAGATATGGGTGTTTTGAGAACCAAGTAGCTTCCTAAAGCTGGAAGACTCTTCCTGAGTTGGTGAAATAGAGGGATCATATCTGGCCAGGTGATAGCACACTCGCATTCTAAAAGAATTAAAGTGGAATTTGACAACAGTGAATACTGCGGATGAGAACATGTTAGCAACATTTTTAGTCTAATGTAAAACCTAGCTCTGAATTTTCTTCTAATTATTTGTTCTACTCTGTGGTGCTGCTTATCCATGCTACGGTTTTTTCATATGCTGTTTTTCATTAGGTGGTTGAAAAGTTAATTCGTGGCTTGGCCATGGAGGATAGCAGAAATATGTTTGCTTTGTTTGAATACAATGGAACTACTGATAAAGCAATTGAAAGCAGAACCATTGTGGCTGATGTCTTGGCAAAGTTTGAAAAGTGAGTGCGCCTCTCCTTCCCTCTCACCACTCTAATAAGTAGCAATTAAATAAATTTCCAATGTCAATAATGCTGAATTTTCTCTTCCGCTTGCTTGTTTGTGATGACGCAGCTGAATTACACACGGCCAGTTCTGGAACAAAAGCACCTTTATTGTTTTTGTTAAAGGAATTAATGAGCCACCTATTCACTTGTGTTCACTTTTCCTCTGTCTTGACACCAGTAGCGTAAAACCTCTCACCACTATTTTCACATTTTCTTTTCCACTACTACAAATTTCTCCACCATTACTAGCATTGTGGCTGCCCCAGTACCGGGGGAACCGACAATGAGTCATTGCCATTCTGACTAGCCACTGCCTAACTTCACGTGGAAGTCACCACAGTGCAACTCACAACATTTTTCTTACCAGTAAAATTGAAACCACCCATAGCACTGTAGTAAGAAAATGTAATACAAGCCTAAATACCTGTTTGTCATCCATGTGATATATACATGGCAGTCAGCCTCATTCCTCCACATAATAACGGGGGGGAAAAAAGGAATGTCTGAAGTATTGTGCCATTACATTTTATAACAGGATTTAATGTTGCTTTTATCAACACTTGACTGAGCCACAAATAAAAGTTTATTAAGAAAATTTGGCTTAGAAACAGGTGACTGGGAACTTGAGTCAACACTTCCAAGTCCTTGATTTTGCTGTAGGCTCTAAATATACACGCACACACATCTATACCTACCCATCTATCTGTATCTCCAAATGACATCAGTCAGGTGTACTGGTGAAAACAATTAGCTCCTGTCAACATTACCAGATCAGCAGCAGGTGTAACAAAGCAAAATTCATCTGATGCCTTGCTTAGAATCTTGAGGTGTCAATTTAGAAAGGAGTTTGATTTCACGGATCTGTTCTCTCTTTCTCCCCTGCTCTCCACACACCCGTGCAGGCTCGCTGCCACTGCTGAAGCTGGAGAGATGCACTGGAAGTTCTACTTCAAGCTCTACTGCTTCTTGGACACAGAAAACGTCCCAAAAGATAGTGTGGAATTTGCCTTCATGTTTGAGCAGGTAAAAGACAAAGGTTCTGTTTTGAGGCACGTTTAAGAGGAGGGAAAAAAGCAAGAAATCTAGGCAGCACAGAGAGAGTTTTGATTATGCTTCTGTTTAACTACATGCACTACTACTCAAGCATCAAGTGCAAAGAAAGCAGTTCAGTGGTCAAAATAGGTCAAAATAGGCTTATCCTGACTTAAGTGAAGCACATATTATTTACCTAGTGTTATGACTTTTCTTACTTCTGCATTACTTCTGAATTGCTTTATGTACAGTGGTAAAAAATTGAATAACTGGGTCTAAGCTGTATAAAAAGAGAAAAAGGTAATACTTGTTTTTAATTTTGCTCTTACTAAACCATTTTCTCAAGAAAGGGCAAGAAATAGAGTGAACAATGTGTCATTGACAAGCAGATTAATCATTAGAGACATGTTGGCAACTGTACAGAACTGTACAGAACAGAACAATAGCTTTTTCTCTTTTTAAAAACTGATTGGTATTTCATAGGCACCATAGTAAACCCAATCAGTCCAGTCTCAGCAGTAATTGTAAGACATCTCTGATGAGCAGAAATCCACTTAATAAATGTGCTGATCTCAAATGAGGCCATATTGCAAAGCATAAAATAAGTGAAATTGATTTATAATGAAAATTAAATGTGTCAGCAGTTGGACTTCTATTATATGAAGCCCTGTACTTGCTCAGAAACTTTCAGTGATGGTGTTTATTATTGTTGATTGACCTTCTCCTTTTCTACTATAATTCAAATGGCTAAAAATTCTTCCAGTGAACAGCTCTGCTCAAGTGGGCACTGGAGACAGATAAAGATTTCTGTGTAAGGCTATTTGCAATGCCAAGAAACTGATATTCTGTTGGTAAGCAAGCCTGATGTGATCAAGAACTGACATATTTCAAGTTTCTCATGTATGGAGCTGCTTCTCCTCCCACAGGATCAGAAACATCTTCACTGTGGTAGAGTATTTCTTCCTTGTTCACAGTTTAGGTTTGAAGGCACCATATTACATCATGAGTCTACCAGAAGTCTCATTCCAGAGCCTGTAGCTCAGTCCAGAACTGCTTATTGCTGGCCGAAGGATCCGGGCAATAGATTGCCTCAGCTGGGCTTAGAAACATTGCCATTCTGTCTGTCTGCCTGGTTTTACACATAGAGGAGTCAGCCAGTTAATGCCTCTGCTTTGGGATGAAGTTTAAGCAGTAAGAAGAAAGTCCGTAACGGCTCTGCACAGATATTTTACATTACATTTTTGGTTTAAGGGGCAGATCTAGATAGTTTTTGGTATGAACAACTAAAACAAGCACATTTGCTGAAGCAGGTTGTTTCCATGCAGCATTCTGTGCTGACTGGTGTTTAGCTGAATATTTTGTCTTGCCAAGACCAACAGTATTTCCATTATAAAGCATGGCACATTCCATCCCTACAATTAATATTGCAGCAAGACCCTGAAGAGGTGAATTGTTACATTCTACCGTCAGTTCTGTTCTTTTTTTCCAATTGTCTGCTTTTGATGTCAGTCACCGGCTTTTTTTAGCCAATTAAGAAAGTTCCCTTTTGTCATCAGTTCTAGTTCTGTAACCTCCATTATTTTAAAGTATGAATCCTTTAATTCATAAGGTGCTGAAGAAAATCTTTTAATTCTTCTTTCTCATTAAAATACTGTCCTTCCATTTCCACAAGACAGCTCTTTCTTCTGCATGTGTACAATCTCAGGTAAACCATCTTGCATATTTAAAGGCACATTTTTGTCTCCATCCTAAGTGTATGCCTAAAGGAACCAGCTCTTACTTAGTTGTGAATTATCTCTGTGTGTTTACTAAACTGCTTGCAATTCCTGCATCTCCAGACATGAGGCGTGTTTATTTCCTGTACTAGTGTCATATGAAAAAAATAAAAATCCTAGCTGCTGCACATGTCCAAAGGTTTGAATGGGTGTGCAAAGAGCTAGGATTTTAAAGTCGTCTTGCTTCAGAATACCACCCCTGATGCTACAGATGCTGTAACATATAAACGTTTTACTAACTTTATCTGAGATCCATTGAAGATTTACTGTTTTCCCTCAGTGAGGTTTATTACAAAGCTGTCCTAGCACTTTGATTGGCTGGAAGCATCAGTTTTCACAGCTAGATTACTGATAACAGTAAGCAAAACTGGATATCCATCTCTTCCTAATGCCCGTGAACATAGATGGCTTTCTCCCAATCAGGTGTTTAGATCCTGATTTTCTCCCCTTTACATTTTATTTTCCTTTTTAGTAATTCAGTTGCTCTTCTATCTGTGAGTTCACTAAGAACTGTACCAGTAACAGTAATTCCCATTTAGCAAGTTCCTCAACTGCCTTGCAGTTCTTCTGATAAATCCTGTCTTACCCAGTTTAACAAATTTGCCAAGAGATTTACCACATTCGATTTATTTCAGATCCTGGGTCTGCCTGGCAGTAAATCTACTTCCTGTTTCTCTCTTAGTCCTTTCAAAGACTTTCAAAGAGGTTTGTACATAAAAAGCTACCTTTTTCTCCTTGGTAGGCTCATGAAGCAGTGATTAGAGGACATTATCCTGCTCCTGAAGAAACCCTCCAGGTCCTTGCAGCTTTGCGTCTTCAGTACCTTCAGGGAGATTACACTCTACACACCACCGTCCCAGAAATGGAGGAAGTCTATCCTTTGCAAAAGCTGAAGTCTCGGATTACACAGTCTACCAAAACATTTACTGCAGCAGAGAAGGCTGAGAAGAAACGAGCCAGCTTTCTGGAAGGAACATTGCGGAGGAGTTTTCGCAGCGGTTCCGTCAGCAAACAGAAGGTTGAGGAGGATCAGATGTTAGACATGTGGGTCAAAGAGGAGATCTCGGCTTCCAGGACTAGTATTATTGACAAATGGAAAAAACTCCAGAGGATGAACCAGGAGCAGGCTATGGCAAAGTACATGGCTTTGATTAAGGAATGGCCGGGCTATGGCTCAACACTCTTTGATGTGGAGGTGAGTACAACCTCCTGAACACTCAAACTACTTCATTTTATACTGAAGAGGTGGTGGTTTCGTTACAGAATAGGGAAACCATAAATACAGTATCATAATGCTCAGTTGATGTAATAAAGTGTTAGCTATTAAAAGCATACTGCCGTTAGCAAGCACTGTAGCCATTTAAACTCACTAGTTAACCGTAAAATAGAAAGGGACAGAATGCTAGCCTGACAGGTTGCAAACAAGTTTAGGGGGAGTGTAAAAGTCTGCGTTCAAAGAGGGACAAGCAACGTGTGCTTTCTAAAAAATGGTTACAGACAAGAACCGCAACAGTAAGTGTTGGGTGGCTCCCGCTGTTCCCTTTGCTGTTAATCTGCAATTTTCTCCTCTAGTGCAAAGAAGGGGGATTCCCACAGGAATTGTGGCTTGGAGTCAGCGCTGATGCAGTTTCTGTCTACAAGCGTGGGGAAGGAAGGCCTCTGGAGGTGTTTCAGTATGAACATATCTTGTCATTTGGTGCACCGCTTGCCAACACCTACAAGATCGTGGTAGATGAGAGAGAACTGCTTTTTGAAACTAGTGAGGTAAGAGCGAGAAGGCATTTTGTTACTGTGGTCTCCCTTTTCTGATAGCCAGGCTACTTAGTAATTTAAGTAATTGCTGCAAATGTTACAGATTTATTCAAGATCCCTGTAAAGCTAAAGGGAAGACATTGTGAGATGGATAGAAGTGCTGAGGATTTTTCTTTCTTTAACTGCAAAAGGGTTTTGTTGAAAGCTCGACAGTTTTATAGTGTCAGCGTCTAAAGAAATTCATTCACATACTGTTACCTTAGTAAGAACTTGGCTCTTTGTACTCTTTTGGCAGGTGGTTGACATTGCAAAGCTGATGAAAGCTTACATCAGTATGATCGTGAAAAAACGCTACAGCACCTCTCGATCAGTGAGTAGTCATGGAAGTCAGAGCAGCTCCAGGTGAAAACAAAAGCAGTCCTTCTGTGCTCTAAATAGAACATATCGCTGCTTGGCCTCAAAATGACCGGCTGATACTGATCACGTCTGTTGACAAACTAACAAAGAACCAGAGTTTCCACGGAAAATTTCTTCAAGCATTTTTTTGGTTTTTTAGAAAGACCACAGGGTGGGGAGGGGAAAATCAGCTGAAATAGTCACATACTAGAACTGCTGGCTTGTTCAAAACTTTCCAAAGCATTATCATCTTCAGTTGATGTAACAAATGCCTTAAGACTTGATCCACTGCAATACAAGCAGTAATAAGTGCCTTACAATATTAAACCCAACTTGTATTGACCTAAAATTGCTGGTAAAAGTCAAGAGGATTTTCTTCTCCTTCCAGAACACTGAAAACGAAGTTATGTTCATCAATTCTGCACTAATCTACTGGCCTGTATACATGTGGGAAGGGGGAGGGAAGAAGAGCAAGGTATATTTTTTGGAGAGCTGCTGGCAGCCTTCCTGATAGATGCCAACATTTTGTTTCCCCTTGTTTCCATGGATGTGCACATTGTGCATGTGTATTTGAGCCGTCAGTAAAATTTGACTGATTTTATTCTGTATTTCACAAGTCTTTTGAAGCAAAGGGATTAAGTATGTGCAATGGTGTAAACAGTCTTTCTGTACATTTTAATAGTTCAGAGTTATAGTTGTTACAATTGTATGGTTACTTTATAAGCAGTTTTATTAACAAGTAAATTCCAAAATTTTCATGCATTGATTTTAGTATTGCAAATATGTATTACCATATAAGTAGCAGAAGTCTGCATTCTGTATCTGCTGTATTATAAAGAGAGATGTAGCTGAGAATATTTATAGACTACCTTAATATGGAAATACGGTTATCAGTTCAATATTCCATAATGCCAGCTTAAGTTTTTAATATTAAATTTTTCTTTTAAAGACATCACTTTCTTACAATTCTGGCTGGACTTTCCAACCCAGACTGACTGCCAAAGGTCAGAGCCTTTCAGAGTTGACTAGAGAACGCAAAGTTATACAATACAACTGCTTTAATATAGAGTTCTCTGTTTTACCTGATTGCCTGATGAAGGTTCTTGACAGTACCCTGTAAATAAATTGGGGAATATCAGCTAATAATAAGCTGATTTTGGACTTTTATTTTTGTACAGAAATACTGTAATATAAGGCAAAACTTTGATCAAAGGTATCTTTTTGTCCACAGCAAAAAAAAAAAAGAAACCTGAAAAACCTTACTGTTATTAAAACCTCAGTCTTTAAGGAATCATGCCTACTTACTAAAAACAACAACAACAACAAAAAAGGCCAGCAATAAAGAAAACATATGTGATGTGCTCTGTTTTCACTTCATGCTGAGTGGACTTGCAGCAAAGCCGTAATTTTGTCTGTCTTCTCAGGAGCCAAGCCAGGACCACAGTGTAGGCTAAACATATGCTTTTGCTTGGAAAGGTGCACGTGTTTTGTCTCGTAACGGGGCAAGTTTCCGTCTGTGATCACAACTACCTCCTTGATCATATGATATGTGTCGGTTATACCATCAGGATAGAGGGAAGGACTGCTGAGCAATTCCACACCACAAGGAATGAGCAAGTAAAGCCTTTGCTATTTGTGTAGCCCTGATGTACTCTGGCTTGTTTTTACTCGCTAGTCGCAGCATGGTAGTGCAGCATGCGCTGCCCTCGTAAGTGTACATAGACTCTATAGACTACAAGGCTTGCTATAAGAAATCCTCCACCTTCTTCTAACTGGCAGATACTCCATCTGTGATACTGCCCCTCAGTCCCTAAAAACTTGCTAAATAACACTACTAATTTCATGTTCCCACCCTCCCAGCAAACATGAACTTACCTAAGGAAGACAAGAAAAATGAGATAACTGTAACTCCAGTATGTGTAGCTACACCCACACATAGTGTCTGAGACTGCAACATTTCCGATTATTTCCATATGCAAGTTGTTTAGAAAGAGCTTAGCTGCTCTTAGCAAGGCATCCTTGGAATGACACAGTGTATACATTTCAGCCAGCGCAGCAAGAAGGTTCAGTTTCATTTAGGTGATGTTTGTAAAAACGCTCAGGGAAGCCGCTGCCACATCATCATCATCATCATCATCATTAATTGGTCAAAAAAACAGGACTATACAAGATGACAGTCTTGTTCAGGGTCACAGCCTTGAGAAACTGACACCACTTCTCCAGTCCCAATTCTCCTGACTGACTTCTGGATGCCATCAACCAGTGGTAGGGATGTTTGCTCTTAGCCAATACACCGAAGTGCCTGTCACCACATCTAAGAGCTTCTCTTAATTCATGCTAATTCTACCAACCTGCCACGCAAATCTTACTTTGATTACTACTGTTGAGGTAAATAGAAGCTTTCATAATTGTTGATACTCAAGAAAGAATGCACAGTTTATCAAAATAAATACTGCGTAATAGATATACCTGGGTTTGGAAGTGAGAACAGTGTTCCTTGAATTGTGAAATATTTCAAAATTGATCAAGGAGATGATTTATTCTTGCAAATTATTTGGCTTCAGTAAAAGTTTATTCCAAGAATACATGAAATTTCTTGCTAGAGCCAGAAATTCTTTCCTGCCTATGATCTCTTCTGTTACACTCAACTGCTACTGTATCTCAAGAGAGGAAAGGCACTTTCATCACAAATCAGAACGTATTTTTACTTTTTTTCTTGTTTTGAAATAAAGGTATATGTTTTCAAAAGAACAATCATTGTAGAAGCTCACCACTACTTCCGAAAGAAAGAGTAGCTCTGTACTTACAAGCCATTGTATGGCAACAGCGACATGTGTTGACTGCGTCAGAAATCACAAAGAACTGAGTATTAGAAGTTGAAGGGTTCTAGGAGAAGCTCTGTGCCTTGTCCAGTCCCTCGGGAGAGAAGGGGAATTTTACTCTACCTGTTGTGGTCTTCGGGACTTGCAACTAGCATGTATTTTCTGAGAGAATGAAGAGCAGTCTTTCCTGTCCCCTTGCCAGGCTCCCACCACTGGGGCACTTTGCACTCATGGCCCCTACTCCCGTCCCTGCCCTCGGGACCAGCCCCCACTGCAGGGCCGCTGCTGCTCCATTCCCGGGCGCCTCGGGAGGTCCGCCGCTCCTGGGCAGTTACACCGACCCTGATGAAAACCCTCTGGGGGGACACGGTGGCTTCCCGCACCCCCTGACTGCGCCTGGTCAGAGGCAGCCATAGCGAGAAAAGCCCCAGGACCCCCCCGGCTGGGCATGCTGTGAGAGCACAGGCTGGGCAGAAACCATGCAGTCCAGCCTAGGAATAGAGTGGCAGCTGCAACAGAAATGCAATTGTATACTACTGTCTTAGCACGCCTTAAAGCTGGCCCTGCCTCAATTCCACCTATGTCCTCAGGCTTCAGTCTAGCACTTTCCCTGTGCCGCGTAATACCCATACATCCGTTTGTCAGGGTGCCAGAATTCATAATAAACTTAATTACACAAGTTATGCACAGGAAATTGCTTCACCCAAAAAGTGTTGCATCAGAAACCTAGGTTTCAAGCCCCACATTTCTGAGGCATACGGCTATAACAGGTACACACAGGTTTGCACCAGTACAAACACCTAACACAGACATGCTACTGCATTGCAAGTCGTGCTGGCATAAGTCCCTTCTAGAGCAACTTGGGCAGAACAGTGGCAGCTTCTTCAATGCTGACAGACTATTTCTCACAGCGCATGCACTCCAGATGAAGTAAATACAGAAGAGTACCAACCAAATGTGGCAACGACAACACTGTCCTGAATATAACTAATTCTGCATAGTGCCCAGCCGCAGAAACCCACAGCATTTCACTCCATCAGATACAGGAATACAGGTACCAGCTGTGCTGTGGCACAACCATACTTGGACGCATGGCTGCCAGGTGGGTGAGATTGTGAGGACGGGCATTTGCAATCAGTTTGTAGGAATTTTCATCTACCTGTTTCTTTCAAACTACTGAGTATTAATGTTAACTCACAAGTAAACACTTAGTAAAGTTTAATCTTGAAGGATCCACTGAGAATATCTCCCACAACACGTGACAACAGATACGAGGCCTTTGGTGCAACACATCAAAAACCACACGTTCTACAACAGTCAGGGGAAGCAAGCGGAAGGGGGCAGCAGCAATCCAAAGAAGTGAACTCTACGGAGAGCAGTTCCATCTGTATGCTATTACCTGGTCTTTATCAAAAGACAACAGGCTGGGCTCGAAGTAAGATGGAGTCCTCTCATCATTCTTGCTGTCCACCAGACGTGTGATTAGAGCAAGCAACAGCTACTCGAGCTGCTTCTCAGACATGCCAACACCACCATCCACCTCTAGCTTTGGGCAGTCATAAAGTGAAAAATACATTAAGCATCAGAGGAGACACCAACAAATCAAAGAGTGAAACTTCAAAGGCCAGAGTTGCAAGTTCTAATAACCAAACAGTCACTCCTTTTTATTGATTCATGGCAGGGGTGTCTCTGCGTGTGTGTGTGTGTCTGTGTCTATTGCTTTATAACAACAGTACTAATACACTCATCTACTGAAAATACTTCACCTGTGTCTCACACTCTCGCTAGTCCTGTTCATATGACATCCCTTTAATTCCGCATGGGAGTTCTAGACTGATAAAGGTGAAAGGAGGGGACAAAAGGCCAAATTTAATCAACTGGCAAGGCTTCAACTGATTTTTTAAATTAGTTCCCAAGTATGAGATTTTTCATTCTATGTTATTACATCTCATTTCTCTTACTCCCATTCATAAGAGCATCCAGTCCTTCCTCTGTGATTATCCTACCTAGTTTTGCTCCATCCACATCAAAACACTGTTCTGACAATCACGCTGCTAATGAAAACATTTAAAAGGATCTCCAACCCATCCCTGGTAACACATTATTAACTCCAGTGATTTATATTAGCAAGGCCCCTTAAAAAAAAGCAAAGAAAAAAAAACCAAAAAAACCACCACAAAATCCCTTTTACCACCTTCCCACCCATCTTATTTTTGTAAGAATTCCTATCTTCTGTATCTTAAAACAGCAATTCTCAGACTTTTTAGATTGCTTCCTTTTTGTCCCAGAAGAGTTTATTTTTCCTTTGCTGCTAGCCACACACACACCCACACACATCCTCCTTGGCAGACCTGAATCACAGTCCTGGCCAACAATACCAACTGGCCAACAACAAGATCACAAACAGCCTCTCATCTGACTGTGTCAGAATTTAAAAAATGGTAGATGCCAAAAGTAATTTTATTTTGAAATCCCATCTTCAAGATCTCTCTTCTCAGTTATAAGGAAGGCTTTTGTGTGCACTTTGGGAAATTCTATATAAAGGGAACTGTATCTGTTTTGCATTCTGAAGGTAATTTCCTTAACCTTTTTCTTACATGCCCCTTCTGAGAGAAAATTTCCCCTCCCATGCTACCACAGTCAGCCTTCTAGGTACAGTGCCACAACCCAGCTTTCTCTGGCTAGGTGTTACCTCAGCCTTCTCCTCACTAGGAGCTTACCACTTTACTAAACCCAACATTACACCCAACTGTCCTCTCCACAGACTCTGCCACCAGTAATTTCTACCTTTTACCTTCAAGTGAAATTACCTGTTTGCTGCTATCCCTCGCCAGAGCACACTGATGCACCCACTGCCGTCATGCAGCCTTAGCTGTACAGACCAGTTTGCAGCACTTTCCCTGGCAGCAGTGGGGGGTGCCGTTTTGGCTACTTAGACCCCAAACATACTCCTCTCCTTTCTCAGCTGCTCCCAATTTCTTATGTCCCACGCTTCTTCCCACTTTGAGAATCTTGACCTCTTGAACTACAGTTTTAAAACAGAGCACAGCATCAGACATCAACGCTTGATAGAACAGATCATCCACACAGCCTGCGTCTAAAAAGTCAGTTCATAAAGACACAGAAGTCAATGGAGTAATCACATTACTTTCCCCAATATTTAAGGCACTGCATAGTTTTACCACAAATCTAATGTTTTTGCTTACATCACTCTCCCTGCAAGTAAAGCCAAAAGACTAATGTACGAGTTTCCTGATTCCCAGTGATTTTGAGTCTTCCTTACCAATGACAACTGCCGTGTGAGCTTACCTGTTTCATAAATTCTAAACAATTACTAGGTCCAGAAAGGTTGCTGGCCTGCTTGGCCTGTCCTCAGGCAGAGCTGACCAAAGAGTGGCGCTAAACCTATAAAGTCATTATTGGCTCTCTATCACATACGTTCAAACAGATAATGGTATCTAAGAGAGTACAATAATTATGTCCAAAGTTAGATCCATGAGAATTAATTATTCTCATTGATCTTCCACATGGCATGATTAAACAGACAAGGACAGCAACATAGGTTGCTGTTAAATACTGATAAATTGTTGTATAAATATTTTATGTGATTGCTGTACAGCATGATTTCTGGGCTAAACCCATTTGTTTTAAGTGGTTTCTAACAGGCTTTGACCGTAGCTGTTGAACCCATCAACATACATCTTCTGCAAATTCCTTTGTCTCAGGTCTAAACAGTTGCATCAGAGATATCCTTTCTAGTTTAAAGCTGATCTGTCTTTATTATCATCTAATGTCACACCAACAACTCAAAGAGTAGAAATTTTTATTGTTATACTAGCTCAATTCTATAAAACCTGGATTCAGAAAAGAACAATGCTGCATTTGAGAATGGAACATTTACTGCTCTTCTCACACACATTAACCATACACAAAGGAATATCTGATGCAAGGGTATGAGAGCATCCTGATCTGTATTACAGAAAAACTAAAACAGAACAATAAGCATGATTCTTCCATACATTACTTCCTTGGTGCATCCTACTCTTAAAGCTTTGAATTCACAGGCGTTAAGAAAAAGCATAACCTAGCAGAGAGGGAAAAAAAAAAACCACTAAAATTTCTGGATAAGAAGCAACATCAACATTCATATAATTTTGTTGCTCTTTCTTTTGTTACATTTTTTTATCTTGCACCACCTGGTAGTTTTAGCTTACAAGGCCAATAGGTCCCATGAATTCCAGCTGCCCAACAGGTAAACATTCCAGTGTAACATAGAAGCATTTTTAAAAGTCCGAACTGAAAAACCTAAATTTGCTTAGCATGCTGTCCCCATTAATATATTTTCCCGCTAAATATAAATCTTTACAGACCCAGTGTTAAAAGCACCACGTTTTTATTTTGTCCTGCCAACTAATACTGTCTACCACAACCCAGCACAATAATGTATATGCTAAGCAGTCTCATAACCTCAGGCAACTATTTCATTTTAAGGTATTTACAAGCTTTTGCAAGCACAGACCTTTCTTAAGATTTGTTTTATAAATCAACCACAGTTTTGATTTGTAAATTACAAGTTCTCATGTTTTTTTCATTATTTATATTGGGAAAGTACCTGGGAATTCCGTTTGAGATTGCAACCTGCTTAGGCTTGGCACTGCATGACACATACGAGCTCACCCCATCTGTAAAGACCTCAAACAGAGAAGACAAAGAGCAGGTCAGGAAGATATAAGGAGCATTAAGTGTATCCAGAATATAAAAGCCATCTTCCCTCTCTCACGCAGCAGGGCAGTGGGACGCAGGTCTCTTCACCCTCGGCCAGGGCTCTATTTTCCAGATTGGTGTAACTTTAAAAAGCCAGCAGAGGCGGCACAAGCATTCTGAACAGCAGCATCCTGCTAACAACAAGGTGTTAGTTTGGGTTTTTTTTAACTAAGTCCTCCCAGAAACTGACCTTTCTTTTTAGGTTAAAAAAAAATAAGAAACAACACAAATTTATGAACACATGAGAAGTAAAAATAAAGCGACAATAAGAAAAAACAACAATCCTCATACAGTACCAAACAAGATCTTAGTGACTAAAGTTCTTTTTGTAAAATATAATTTGGGATGAGATGTACTCTGCTGGATTTGACACACAAAACTTAAAAATATGTCCATTTTGCTATCCTATGTTTACTGCAAAAAGGTGAAAAAAAAAAAGCAAGAAGCAAGGCTGATGGAGAAGAGAAACAGCAAGAGGGCAGCCTCTAAAATAAAGTGTTTCTAGACTGATGTTCCCTCAGACTAACTGGCAATTAAGCCTCTGCATTTCCCTGCATTTCCTTTAACTACCATTAGTTAGTCATTTAGTTGCAACAACCCACATGGCTGTACTGAAGCCCAAAACCTGGAATATTAAACTGAATGCTGTGGTTTTGAAGCATGTGGCAGGGAATGCGTGTAGAATAGGACTGTTAGCGCCTGCCAGTTTAAATGATACACAAACTCACATGTAAAATACTTTAAAAGGTATGTCACAGTCCTAACTGCATCTTGCATACCATAGGACAACACTTAACACATTCCTGCTCCATAGTTTAAGATAATGATATATTAAAGTTAAATAAAAGAATAAACAGTTTGGGGTGTGATTTCAACAATGCTCCACAACAGAGGAGAGACCTTTTTGACGCTGAAAGGCTAAGAGGGTGTGCAGCAAAGGAGAAAACCGTTTGCCAGTTATTAACTGGAAAGTCATTCTACACTTAAACAGTAACTATAAAAGATATCAGAGTTTGGTAGAGACCTGTGAGAAAGTCCACAAAAGCATGTATGAAGCTTCAAGCAGAAAGAGGATTAAAGAAAGGTGCATGGTATGTATGTCACGTATGACACCAGTCTTTAAAGAGTTTGAGGGATCTAGGCAACTAAAGGCTTTAAATGTTTATTAGTAAATATTATAATAAAGAATACAATTAGTGGACATCTGGAGAAATATGATCTACTAGGGAGAAGCAGCACAGGTTCTGTAAGAAAAACCTCTGCCCTAGAAATTTGCTGAAGCTCTTGGAGAGGCTTGGTGACCTCTGAATACGGGCAGTTTGGTTTATCTGAATTTACAAAAGGCTTTTAGGAAAATTCACCACCTAAGGTTTTTAAGGAAGATATGTAGCCACGTAAGACGGGAGGTCCTGATGTGGAGAAATAATTGTTCTGCGGGAGCTCCATGCTCTTCAACTATTCACTAATGAACTGGAAAAATGACAAACAGAAAGCTCAAAGTTTAGTGACGACATCAAGTTATTGGGGAAAGTGAGGACAAGGACAGACTAAAGAACTGCACAACTTCAGGAAACTGAGTAGCTGTCCCATAAAATGGTAGAATAAATTCCACGTAGATAAAGTGAGGCAGGTGAGGTGGAGCGGGTGAAACTCAATCCCAGATTTAACAGCACAGCAACAAGCGCTGAACTGATCGTTATTACTAAGGGACAAAATAATGAAGTTTTACTAGTTCCAAGAAAACATCAATTCAATGTTTTTCACCGGTTAGGACAAAAAAAAAAAAAAAAAAGGAAAGCAGACATTAGACATTTTTACAAAAGGCATAAAGCAAACAACCACAAAGCATTGTTATGGAACTATTTAAATCCATGACCTACTCTCACTTGAACGCAGCAATGATATGACTAGAACTGCACAAGGAGGTTATCTTAGAACCGGAAAAGGTTCAGGGAAAGGAAACAAGGGTGATCAAAGTCACAGAACTGCTACCATATGAAGAATGACCAAGATGCAACTCTTCAGCCTCAAAGCAGAGACGAGTTAGGAAGTGCCCTGGGGGATGACTGGATTCGGAGTCAATAACCATGCACTAACTATGGGTCATTAGTAGGACAAAAGAAGTGATTCTTCCCCTCCTACCATGTGTGAGACCACATATAGAATACTTTGTCCAGTTTTGGGCAACCCAATACCAGACACATGCTGACATACTGGAAGGAGTGCAGAGGGCCTCTGGAAGGTTGGTGGTGTACAGCATGGGATGTAGAAGGAGAGGCTGAGAGCTGGGTTCGCTCACTCTGGAGGATGGAGGGTTAATGGGGATCTACATGCTAAGTACCAAGCCAGGGTCCTCCCCTAGGAAGTGAGGCAACTAAGGTGGGCAGGACACGGAGCACCCTGTCACAGACAGCTACCAAGGTGCTTTGAGTGAGGGTGTATGAGGGGAGAAAGGTCAGACCAAATGTCTTCCAGACGTTCCTTCCAGACTAACTTATTCTGTGATACTGTGATGAAATGAAGGAAATGGAGAACAGGTTTACAAAAAAAAAAAAAAAAAAAAGAAGAAAAGTCATACCGTTTTGAGCTGGAATCCTCAAATGAATTCAACAATGTTACTCTATGCTGACATCAGAATCTTCAAAATATTTCAGAAGCATTAGAATGCTTTGATATTTGTAAGCTCCTTTGATACAAGCATTTAGAAAGCTTTCTCCTCAGTTTTCATCCATCATCTACATTGTAGTCCCCGACACCAGAACTGCACTCCCTAGCCTAATTCTGCACATTACAGCTCACACATGCAACTGTGCACTGGGTGCCGGCGCTAGTTCTTCCCAGCTCAAATTCACAAACGGCACACAAACCTTTTAAACCCTGGCAGACAAAACATCAAAATAAAGAAACATCAAAGCCTGAGATCATATTTACTACTGGTTTTTTTCCGAAAAAGACATCTAAACTGTCAACGGCTGGGAATGAACAATCCATCTCTTCCCTTTCACCGATGGCTATACCAGAGCGCTTTCAGTGAGCTCATTCATAGAAACCCAGCCCAGTAACTATCAACAGTGAAACGGAAGAGCTGGCGTCCATCAGTACGTGAAGCACTTTTTCCATTAGCTAAATTACAAAACCTATTCTGCAAGAACTTTTCACTGATTTCTGTTCAGCAGAGGCCGGTAATCTAGAATGGATGCAACATTTAATCGAAATTGGAAAGAGTTTACCCTGCCCATGGAAGCCCCACCTCATCCTCCCCTCCCAGACTCCATCCCCCCTTTTCCAAGGAGAGGGGCGATTCTTGAACTCCTGTGACTGAAGGGAGTACAGTATAGAGTATAAATCAGGGGGAAGGAGCACACAATCATACTCCAATAAACATACGCCAATGTTTAAAAAAATAAGATGAAATATTGGTAAGGGCGAATCACCTAAAACCTGCCATGATTTTTAACCCTTAGGGCTGTAGGATTATATTGCCATTATTCACGTTCACAAGCTCAGTACAAATCAAGACCTAATACTGGTTAAACCCAAATCCCAACATTTTAACCCCAGTGTTCTTTCCAGGCTTATCTAGTAACTGCTTGGAGTTAGGCAGGCTTCGATGCTGGATAGGACGTCCCTCCTCACCAAAATAACTGACTGCCAGCAAGGGAGAGCAGGCTGCCGCTGGCTGAGCTGGGGATGGGCTTGGCACGTTACGGACAGCATTTGCTAGAACAGCAGCTTGGCACGGGTAACACAGCATCCTCCAACGGCCCAAAGAAAGGGTAAGTACAGGAGAAACTCCCCTATCTGTGCTCTTCTCCCTACTTCTCTTCCCTTGTGAGAAGACCCTATTTTTACTCCCATGAACTGACAAGATTCCCTCTGGGGCCTCTCCCAAAACCAGGGAATCGGCATCTGCCGGCAACCCCTGCGCACACCCCGGAGAGGCGTCAGATGCTCTAGTGACGCCAGGAGGAGCGCTCGGTATCTGCGAGGAGCTGCCTGCACACTCCAGGGCGCTGCCTGCTTCCCAGCGCAGGAAGGATGCCCTGCTGTGACCAGGTTTATTCGGGCAGAGTTTTATCCACCGGCGCAAAACTGAAGCAAAACAAGGTGTTTCTCCGGCCTTGCTGCAAGACGTTCCCAGAGCCTTTCTGTGCCACCCATGTGGTTTGGGTTGCTGGGGGAGCCTGCCTCTTTCCTTTTGCTCTCTGAGACCCTCAGGGGCAGCACCCAATCGATCACCTTTTAGATGGGCTAATTATTCAGGCAGGTCTGCCTGGCCCTGGGTTCTTAGAGGTGTGAGCATAGAGGTGTAACGAATCAGCATAAAATTAAAATGTCCCTTAGAAAAAATTTAATTGATTATGTAGAATAATGTTCTGTATGTTTCCTCTCTGGTACAACTCATATACTACGCAGAGTATGTGGAATCAGAGAAGTAGCATAACTCCCTCCAAGGTTATCCAGTCAAAACACACAGCAGATTTGCAACCCACGGTTAACGGTGCAACTTAATTAATTGTGTGATCTTATTTTGTCTTCTTTTACCTCAGAGGAAAAAAGGCATGTTGACCTTGAAGTGAGTACGACTCCTTTTCCTGAAAAAAAAAAAAAAGAAACCAAGCTAACGGGGTACCCATTTAAGCTGGAAACTGATGTTAACTCCCAGTCCAATATTATTCCTCTATTTATATGACTTTGCTCTTGCAATGAAAGTTATTTAATTGTATGCAGTTGACGCTGAGAGGCACGTTCCTCGATTCCAATTTTTGGCTGCCGCTGTTTAGCAACAGACGCTCAGGTGACGTTTCTCACCAGGCACGCTCTCCAGAACTCAGCTCCCCAATAATCACATCAGCTACAATGCGCATCGTCACCTCAGGAATTGCCTCAAGCGCCCACCTTGCGCCTGGGGCAGATGTTTAGCAGTGCAGGCGACAGCACAAGGCGGTGAGGATTTCTCAGGTACGTTCCCCGGGTGCGCAAGATGCCGATGGAGGCCACCGAACCCCCGCTGCCTCCTTCGTGGCCCCAGAGGACGTTGCCACCACTGCGACAAGAAGTTACCTCCATTCCGTGGAGGACGCGGGGGAACCGCCGCCTGGCCGCGGCACAACCAGGCGGAGGAGGCGGCGGCGGAGGAGATGAGGGCGCCACCCGCCCCGCCCCGCCCCGCCTCTCGCCCCTCCCCGCCCGGGAGGCACCGCCCCCCGCACCTGTCACGCGCAGGCGCAGTCCCCCCCGTGACACCTGTCCAGGGGGCGGGTCCCCCTCCCCCTCACAAGCGCCCGCTGCGCCGTTTGCGGTGACGTCACTGTCGGTGGTTGACGTCGCCGTTTGCGGTGGGCGGGAGGGGTGTGGAGGGTAACGGCCGCGCTCTGGGCCCCGCCTCCCTCCCTCCGTCCGGCCCGCCCCGCTCCGCCCGCCCCAGCGGCAGCCCGGCGGCCGCCACCGAGCCATGGCGAGCCCGGCGCCCGCGCAGCCCGGCCAGCCGCAGCCGAAGGCGGGCGGGGAGCGCGGCGGTGGCGGCGGGCGGGAGCGGCCGGAGGCCCCTGAAGAGCCGGGCGCGGCGGCAGCCCCGGCTGGGGATGCGGAGGCGGTGTCGGGCGGGGCCGGGGCGGCGGCGCTGCTGGGGGAAACGGGGCTGGCGGTGGGCTGCTGCATCGCGGCGGCGCTGAGCTGGGAGCGGCCCCTCCACAGCCTGGGCGGCTTCGTCTGCGCCAACCTCCTCTTCTGGTGAGCCAGCGGGCCGGGCCGGGCCGGGCGGGGGCCGGGGCCGCCCCCCCGGGAGGAGTGTTTGGCTTGCGCCCCGCTTCCCCGGCCCGCTGCCCTTCCCTGGGGAGGGTCTCGCTTTCCCCTTCACCTGCGCCACCTCCTCCCCTGCCCCCGGCAGCCGCCTCGGGGCCGAGGCCGGCGCTGCCGTCCTGCGCATCTGCTTCCCCGGGCTCCCCCACGCACCCTCGGGGCCAGCTTCCCGCCCCACTCCGCCGCGGGGGCCCTCGGATCGGCCGGCCCGGCGGCCGCGGCACGGCCCGGCCCGCCCCGCTGAGCCGGGGCCTTCCTGGCGGTGGAGATGGGCGAGGGGCCCTGCGACCTCCTGAAGGCAGGCCGGCAGCCCCTGGCTGCCCCGCGCCGCTGCCGCCGCTCCCCCCTTACTTCAGGGTTGGTGCTGGGTGCGAGGGCTTTTGCAGATGGGTGGCCTAGTTAGTGGAGGCTTTGTGGAGTGGGGACAGCGGGGATGTTACTGCAGTGCACCAGTTCTCTGTCTTGACCAAGCTTTTCCTAGTCAGGTGCAGATCTGTTGAAGAAACCCTAGAAATTAACATGGGGACGTGTTCATTGTTGTGGTTGTAACAGCTCTACTGTTTATTTCTGTAGGGAAAAACTTGGCCTTCCTATGTGAAACTTCTTGAGGACTTTCACCTGATCGTAGGTTTTGGCGATTCCTATGTTTTTCATTTGCTGGTCTCCTAAAATGCTGCTGTATGCAGGCCTGCTCATGGAGAGCCATTTATCTGTTAGGGCTCTGCCTAAGAATACTGTGGAGACTGAATTGTGTTTCCCCTCCTGTGGCTAGAACTGCCTCCTTTCCTCTTCGTAGAATGAGTGGCAAACAAGCAAGAGGTGGATTAATTGCAAACTTCACTTACCTCTCTATTACTCTAAAAGTGTGATGTTTAAACATGAGATCCAAGCCATGGAAAGAGAACTTTCTGAAGCTTTGTGTCGTACAAGAAAAGCTCTTTGCGCAAATACTTTCAAAATCATTTTATCCTCCTTAATCCCAGGAGCACTACATGTGATGCCTAACTGAGGTTGACTTCTATTATCCATCTTGCTCTTAGTTACCCTTGGTAAATCCTTTCACTGAGAAAGTTACATGGTTTTGCTCTCATCTTCTGAAGTACACAGAGATTATGTGTTCTTTCAGCGATTTAGAAGGGTCATAACACTTCATCTGCTTTGCAACGTGACTATGATAAAATTTCAAGACACATTGCAGACAGTATCTGCGTCTCAGTACATATCTGCGTTCAAGGCCGTTCTGCTATCCTTTTCCCCCCACTAAAATCTTTGTCCAAAATAGTATGTGCATTATGTAATGCCTATAGAAAATCTCCTTTGGTAGCCTTACTGTAACTTGTTATGTGACTAGTATTTGAAGTTATTTTACCAGAATTTATGGTTCACTCTACTTTCTTACTGTCAAGATGAGTCAGAATAGCAGAAGTCGGGGCAAGGACTGCTTTTAATTTGGTGGTAGTGTTGTACCTCAGCAGGAAGGTCACTGTCCTAGTGCCAGGGAGATCTGAGAGATGGAGACCAAGTAGGAAATATGTAGGAGCAGGTGTGATGGCCAGTGCACTTCTGTGGTTGGAGACTGAAGAACATAATGACAGAAACTCTTAGCAAACCTGTAAAATCTGACACTTTGAAAATGAAACAGTTGTTTAAATCTAGCTTCACATTACCCTGCTTTGGTGTTGGTGTCGTGAGTATTTGCAGCACAGTGTGTTTGCTGCTTTTCCTTTTCTTGTCTTGAGACCCAACAGGTCAGCCTGATTTGTGATGGCCCAGCCAGTTGCTGCTGATTCAGGACTGGGAAGGAGCGTTTGCGCCTGCTGCCTCTCCTGACAGGGCTGTGTGCTGGCCGGAGCCTAGCCTGAGGAAGCATTTCCTAGTTACTGCTTCATGTGCCTCATCTTCCTTCGTCATGTGCCTCCAGTCATCCCTCTCCCCATGCAGAAGTAGTTGCGCTCCCAGTGTGCAGGGTCTCTAATCTCAGTATTTCTCAAAGTTGAGAAGTCTGTATTGCTGGGTGGCAGACTTCTCTCACTGTATCAGCAGTAGCGTTGGTGGAAGAGGGAGAAAGCGATGTGAAATTTAATTTTACAGTTTTCTAAATGTTGGAAGAGTAGTGGTAATTCCGTCCTCCCATCCCTTTGATTTTGGTGGGACTGTTTTCCCTCACAGTTAGTTTAGTTCTTGTATGTATGCCATGCAAAACATTTTGTGTGTAACTGTTGCAGTAGGAGCTGCTAAGTGTCAGCTATTGCTCTGATGTCTGCTTGCAAAATCCTTTTTTTTTTTTTCCTAATATATATTTGATTGTAAACTTTCCCGCTAAAAATTTTTTAACCATGGTACTGTATATAAATGCATTTTTGATGTTTACTGCTGAAATAAGTGTAGATAGAAGAAACTTACTAATTTAATTTCATTCTGTTTTCCTTCATTTTTTAAAATTTTTTTTCAATATTCCTGACAAATCATTGTGGACAATTTAACAAGGCTTAAAGCAACTGGTTTTGATCATGACTTCAGGACCTTCTTGGACTAGGCAGTACCGTACCATTTTTCAGTTTCCTTGGATTTCTAACATAAAGGCTGCACTAAAGTTCTTCACACCCTGCAAAAGCTGACCCGATATATTCTGTCATATTTAGTGAATTAACATTTCATAAAATTTTCTCAAAAATGAATGAAACAAGGCTGGTAGTTAAATTAAAAAGAAATCTGACTATCGAAAAAGCATTTGTCACTTATCACATCCACTATTTATTCACCACGAACAGCTTTAAGCCCCCCGCCCCAAATGACCCCAATTGAAAATCTTGAAAATGAACAAGAGTTAAGTACATATTATTTAGCACCTAATAGTCTCAAATGTAATATGGATTCTGCTTTTCCACTGTAGGTAGTTTACAAATGAAGTTAAAATACCACATAAGGAAAATTTTTTTTTCATACTTTACACACGTACCGAGAGTGAGCGATTTGCTAAAGAGCAGAGAAACTCCATGTTGGTGCCCGAAGTTTAGTCCTGGTATTCTAAGTGTTAGGCTGCTGACTGATAACTTTCAATTTCAGGTTTAATCTTAGACAAATATTAACAGTCAATCCTAGATTTAAGCTAGTATTCTAGCCTAATTATTACTTTGTGTGTGTGTGTATGGGGTGGGGGGGTGGCAGCTTTTCATTTCTGTTCTCCCAACCTGTCATCTTAAATATTTCTGTGAGGTCGGGGGACAAGTTTATTTTTAGTAATTCTGTACTGTTATATGTCTTTTGTCATTTGCAGATATTTGTTTCAAATATATGTTTTATATTTGCAGATATATGTTTCAGACATAATACACAAATGTCTGCAAGGTCATCCTTAGACACACCAGTTGCATCTCTTCACCAGTTGCCTAAATGACTGATTTCCATAGGATTTCTTGGGAAGAGAGACAGTAGAAAGACTAAGATGTAATAGATCTTTTCTCTCTTTCTGTCTCCTTATGGAATGAAGTTATTGTATTACCCTGTTTGCTGTTCTTGTTGCTAGCCCAAATCCAAATTTTTCTTTGAGGATTTTTATGTGCTTTCCGATATACTAATTTGTATGTTACTGCAGGTCTGTTATTAACATTATATGACATTATTGTACTGGATGAACAAATTAACTGACCAGCTGTGTAAGGGACAAGTATCATTCCTTGATTTAGATGGGTATGCTGGTCAAGATTACCATTAAAAATAGTGTTTTCTTGTCATCGTCTGTGCTCAGATTTGTTTTGTTTTGTTTTGTTTGGTCTCAGACCTAATGAATATTTTTTTTTTGTACGGGAGAATTGACTAATCAAGAGAGGAAACAGTATTTCTTTTATCTGAACCGACCATGTGTGTTGCATTAGGTAAAGACTGTGGTAGGGACATTATTCCAGATATAAAATCTAATTGCAACTTAAACTTTAGTAACAAAAACACATGCAGAGTTTAGAGGTTTGGTGTGTTTTGTTTAAAGTATCCAATTCACTTTAAGATTTGTTATTGAAGTGTTTGTTTTGGTTTTAAGTATCCAACTCACTTTAAGTTTTGTTATTGAAGTGTTTCTTGAAATCTCTGCTTGGCAATGATAATGCTTACCATGGAGAGATGTCAAAGTACTTCCTGTTCATTAATTTATTCTTTCAATGTAAGAAAATAGTACTGGGCTAAGCATTTCTTTCAGGTGTTTGCACACCAACTGTAAATGGTGTCACTCCATCTTGATGGATACCTTGCCTATGAAGCAAGGTTTCTGCGCACTTAGAGCAGTGTGCATACACAGTGTACGCCTACATCTGGGTTTTTATTCTTGTGATGGGTTGACCCTGGCTGGACACCAGGTGCCCACCAAAGCTGCTCTATCAATCCCCTCCTCAGCTGGACAGGGGAGAGAAAATAGAACAAAAAGCTTATGGGTTGAGATAAGGACAGGGAGAGATCACTCACCAATTACCATCATGGGCAAAACAGGCTGGACATGGGGAAAATTAATATATTACAAATCAAATCAGAGTAGGGTAATGAGAAATAAAACCAAATCTTAAAACATACTTTACTTACTCCCACCCCTCCCTTCTTCCCGGGCTCAACCTCACTCCCAGTTTTCTCTAGCTCCTCTCCGCAAGTGGCACAGGGGGATGGGGAAAGGGGGTTGCGCTCAGTTCACATGTTGTCTCTGCTGCTGCTTCTTCTCAGGGGGAGGACTCCTCACACTCTTCCCCAGCTCCAGCCTGGGGTCCCTCCCACAGGAGACCATCCTCCACAAACTTCTCCAGTGTAGGTCCTTCCCACGTGCTGCGGTTCTTCATAAACTGCTCTAGTGTGAGTCCCTTCCACGGGGTGCAGTCCTCCACGAACAGACTGCTCCAGCATGGGCTGCTCTCTGTGGGTCCACAGGTCCTGCCAGGAGCCTGCTCCAGCACAGGCTTTCCACAGGGTCACAGCCTCCTTTGGAGCAGGTGGATGTGCCTGGTGTGGGATCCCCCATGGCTGCAGGTGGGCATCTGCTCCACCGTTAACCTCCACGGGCTGCAGGGGGACAGCCTGCCTCACCATGGTCTTTACCATGGGCTGCCTGGGAATCTCTGCTCTGGCACCTGGATCACCTCCTCCCTCTCCTCCTTCACTGACCTTGGTGTCTGGAGGGTTGTTTCTCTCACATGTTCTCACCCATCTGTTTCACTGCAGGTTGTTGTGCAGGGCTTTTTTCCTCCCCCCTCTTCTTAAATCTGTTATTCCAGAGGTGCTACCACCATCGCTGATGGGCTTGGCCTTGGCCAGTGGTGGGTCTGCCTTGGAGCCATCTGGCACTGGCTCTCTTGGACACAGGGGAAGCTTCCAGCAGCTTCTCACAGAAGCCACCCCTGTAGCCCTCCCAATACCAAAGCCTTGCCATGCAGTCCCAATACAGTTCTTTGTTATAAGAAAGAAACTGACCATATAACTCTATGTTTGGTATAGCTATGTCATTATGTTTCATTTTGAGTGTTTGAGAAAGGAGACTGTGAATTTCTGTCTCCTAGCAGCACTGACCATGGGTACCACTGGAAATGGAGTCCTCAGGGTGTTCAGTCCAAGTTGCAAACTATAAATATTGTATTCCCTGTTGCTTCAGCTTATACAGTATTTCAGCTGTTTCAGAGTCCTTTTTTTTTTCTCTCTCAGACTTAAGCTTTCCTGAAACCACACTCAAATCTGAGAGCATACCAACCAAAACTAATACAGAAAGAATTAATTCTGCCCAAATTTAAATCTTTAGGAAGAAAATATTTGGTTCAAAATACTTGAGTTCATTTAGAATATTGTGGGTAATTCATCAGTGGCAGTGGACAGGAAGGAGATTGCCAAACTACATTGAGAATTGGAATAAAATAAATCTGTGAAATCAAAACAAAGAAAAATGCATGAAAATGAAGTGAGTTGGAGTAAGAAGGGGTATTGGTATTTTGAGGCCAGTGTGTAGTATGTTGGCTTTCAGATCACTATCTTAAATTTGTAATATCTCCCAAGTCAGGAGAATACATCTATATGTTTCTGTGACAAAAATGTTTTTCTTCTCACAGCAACCAAGTGCTAAATGTGGTTTTGAATTTGGGGATCTTCAATCTTTAGGTAATCTTAGAGCTACCTTTTTAGTTGTTTTGGGATTACTTTCCCAAAATCCAAAGTGTCAGGGTAACACACAAATGAATGGTTTAATATGGATTGTAATCCTGCCTCAAACCCTAATAAGAGTTTGTCTCTTATCCCTTAAATAAAGGTAGTAGAATAGGTTATGTATTGACATTTTTCTTTTATAATTATAATACATTCATTATCAGAAAATAGAAAATAATTCTGGCATAGGCAGTTTTGAAATTCACTGTGCATCCACATGAATGGGTTTCTTACATGGGTGCTAGTTTGTTTCTTCTACTTACTTAATTTGCTGCCTTTTACCAAGCTTTTGTAACTTACTGGTATTGTGATTAATTTATTATACCCATCTACAGTACAGTAACTTGCTGGTTGTTCTGCAAGCTTAAAAAAATGTTTGTAGTTTGTTTATTTTCTTCCCTAGGAGGTGATAGTCCAAAATACACTTTCTCAAGTAAAGCTGAAATTCCGATAGCAACACAAGTTGTGATATCATTTTAGGGTCTACTTGTTTTCACTCAGGCAGTTTTAAGCTTATTTTAACTTTTTCCAATATGAATTATTAAAACTTTTGAAGGCGTTGGAGGTGGAAAAGTGGAACAGAAAGTTAATTTAATTTTGTTTTGTTATCTCAACAGCTTTTTAGTGAGAGTTTGCATAGTTTTGTCTGAGAGGTTGGTTTACAGGAATGAAAATTGACATTGTTTAAGAGCCAGACAGTGTTACATAAAAACCTGGATAGTTTACAGCATTTTTCAACCAGTAGGATGAAAACAGGATCAATCAGGGAAAAAATCAAATGGGATAATTTAGAAACTGAGGGAGAGCGAGCATTACTGAACAGTTTAGAACCAAATCCAGGATGGGGACTTTGCAGACTATGGAAATCCTGAACAAAGGAGAATAGATGAATTGCAGCATGGCTTGGGTTTATTCTGTCTTGCTAAAACTTAAAAATTCTGTGTCTAAAGCAATGTATTAAGAGAGAAACGATAGTTTCATGTATTAATTAAAAATAATGAGACCTTTCAAATAGTAAGTAGAATTTTGAGAACAGTGGACGTTTTAGGGGGATATGCTATGCTCCATAGTAGACGTTACAGGACTAATGAGAGCATTAAAGAAAAGGAGATTTAGGGCAGCATGGTAGAGGTGGATTGTTTAACATCAAACTGCTGCTACTGTATGAGAAAAAGGGATTAAGATTTCTTCTGTACTTTGCCAGAGTACAGGTTAGTTAAGGTCATCTGGGCATGTTTCTGCAAAAATAAAGGAAGCCAGGTTATTGGATGTTACATGTTTAATTCAAAATAATTTTAACTTCCATGGAAATACCATCCCCTGTTGTCGCTGATGTAACAGTAGCATTTGATGTCATGGTAGACTCAGAAGGTGTGTTGTTGAGGTCATTTAAACTTCCTCCTTCTCAATTTTTTATTTTATATGCCTATTTGAATGCAATAGGTTATAGTAAATCTGATCCACAGGCCACAGATGTTGAAACATGATTCGAACTACTGCATTCCCCAAGAGGTTTCCTTGCAAACAGTGTGAGATAATTTTGCAATGCAACATTTCATTATTGACTTGATCCTATTTCCCAGACCACCAATATACTTCAGATTTTACCAGCTTATAAGCAAATTCCTCTTTGGTGATTAAATGCAGAGCATTTTAAAGATTTTTCTAATATTTTTGCTTAGAGAATTGCCCCGTTTTCATTTTTATTTAGACTTATCTATAAGTTTGAAACATTGTTTCTTATAGCTGGGGTAGAAAGAATATGCGGTTTGAATTCCTAACCTATGTGTTACTAACTTTAGTTAGAATTGTCCGGCAGTCTTTGCCTTTCGCCCAGCAACCTGTGCACAGACCTCAGAGAGAACTACTGCTTCTACAGGTGGCTGTCATAGTAGTTTAAGTTTGTGGGGGTCTGTTTCTTACGATAAGAGATTTAGTTATATTTCAAAATCTTTATTACTAATAAGTTCTAGAAGGTTTTCAAAAAACCCAGCTGTTCAGGTTTGATTTGATCTGTGCTTTCTGGCTGAACAACTAAGGATCTTAATCTTTTGAATAAAACCTAAACAAATAAGCCTCTTGAATAAGAGGTTAATGACAGAGTTGTCTTTGTCCAACCTGTGATTCTGTGATTAACAAAGAAAGAATTGAAGAAAATGCTGCAAGTTTTAGAATAATAATCATGCCTCTTCTGGTTTTCTACTTTTATGTACTTAATGATAGAATTTTTAGTCTTCTAGGCACTCTCCAATGGAAAGCTCATTGCTGGTTGGCACATAAGTCATGAATCGACTGCTTTCCAGTTCTTTGTTCTATTCTGGTTGAAAAATTTTATTAAAAATCTTAGATATCTAAGTTCTTGGATGACATTCTTACTTAGAAAAAACTTTAAGTGAAAAAGGTGTTTCTTCCTAATTTATGTCTGTACAGAAGCTTACACTTATCACCACTAAATTAAAAGTAATTTTAAACATTTTTAATGTGCATATTTTAAGAAGCAATCTATTAGTATTTCACATGTTTTCCGCTAAACAGATATACAGCTGTTTGAGTTCAAGCTGTGAGGCACCCAAAGTGGTGGTGTGCCTATTTTAAATCTGAATTAACGTAAGATGTAGAGTAAATGGGTTTTGAAATTATTTTATTCAATAAATTATGCTTTTTGTAGGGGTGAGGAGTCTCTATAAATTTAGAAAGTCTTTGTTCATTCTAAAATTTTTGACTGTACAAATGTATTTTGCTACATGTAATATGTTTCCCTCTGTGCAACAGGGAGTCTGCCATACTGCAGTATTCATGTATCTTTCAGAAATGCAGTTTGACAGTTAAATAGCATATAAATAGAATAAGATTGTACCAAATTCTATTCTATAAAGAGATTCTACCAAAAAAGTTTGCAGAACTTGTTCTGCCTTAAGTGAGTGTTTACACTTTTTGTGCAGGGATGGGGAAAGGATTTTTGCGCTGTAATTCCTAAATCCTTTGTCTCACACCAAAATGTACTAAAGAAACAGTAGAAAAATACTAGATTTTTGAGTTTTTGATTTCAAGTGTGCTGAATATTTGAGCATTTGGATTTTAATACTTATAGATACTGCATTTTGATATTTACAGAAGCTTAGTGTGAAAATCATTTGCATCTAAGAGCAATTTACATAAAAGTTGTAAATTCACATGTTTAGTAGATGTAAAAAGCAGGTTTTGCAAACCTGCTTTGGGGTATTCAATTAGGAGAGTCAAAGTGTTAAATTATCTTTAAATAAAACATAGTTGAATTTAATATACATTATTGCCTCCTGATTCGCAAGAGGGCAAACACAATCGTTGAGCCAGCGATCAGTAAGAGCACAAGCTTTCTGATGCTGCCTGTGTGGTGTATTTCAGCAGTGTTCTTCAGGAAGTGCATTTCATGCTGTTTTTAGACGAAAACTAACCCTCCTCCCCTTCCTCAGACATCTTGCTTGAGATAGGCATTAGAATTTGTTGCAACCAGACTGGTGCTGATCACTCCAGCAGAAAGCATGGAATGGGCTACATTCAGCTCCAAGCAGGAAGCAGTTACCACCAGGGAACAGTTATGGCCACATTTGTTCCATATCTGCATGCCATCACTGTAGACATCTGTCTGAAACAGTGTGGGGCAGTGCCCTGTAAGAGCAGGAGTAGACGTACCTTTAAAATTAGAAGACAAGGAAAGCAGAGTGTCCCTTGTTGGCAGTTGAGCATTCTCAAAATGCCCTAGGAATATTTGATCTGCACCAGTGAGAGCCATTCTCTAGCTGCTTTACATTATAGCCCACGCTTGCTGTGGACAGTTCTCACTTTTGTTCGGTGCTGCATCATAGCTGTGTCTTATGGAACAAGGCTGGTTCTATGGAGAACTATGGCTGGAAGGTGTTCAGTGGATTTTTACCTTTAGCTTCTAATGAGGAAATACGTATATACCGACCTATGCTATTTAAAACACCACAAAAATACTCTGAAGAGTTTGGGCTCTGTTTGCAAGATATAAGTACGTGTTTGCTGAGCACTGAACTAAAGTCTGCAAATCACTTACACAGCCAGTCAATGTGTCGTAACAGCTGGTGGTGAAGCAGAGCCCCATGTTGATGACTGTGTTATTCCCAGCCTTCATGTATTTGTGTGGTTATTTCTGGAATTCATCTAAGGATAGATGGTTATTAAAAGTCTACCTACTAAGGCTTTCCAGAAATAACTAGCTCTGGCTGCCGATAATCTAAATTGTTTACTTCTTGATGAAATGTTGTCTTATAGTTTGTATTTGCAAAGTACAAGACATTCATAATTCTAGAATGTGTTGTAAAAAATATACCTTCACAGCTGAAATGAGGCTTGTATTGTCAAATTGATATATTTAACTTCTAAAGCAATTTAGTAGGTCCGTGCCTTCCTTGTATCTCACAAGTACAATTAAAAATAGCTTTTGCCATGCCCTGTAAGAGCTCATTATGTTTACAGCCTGCAGTATTGTGTGACAATATTTGCCTCTGAAATTTCTTACCTGGCTTGTGCCATTCAGATGATTCTGTATGATCAGGTTTGTGCGGTTAATTGTCCCAGGAGCTCTGCACTGGGAGGTGGCTACTTTCTGATATAACAGATCCAATGGATGATTTGTTCTGCTAGTTAACATATCTTGCCAGTATTGACATATGACCATCCATACTATAAAGAGTTGGAGTAAGGAGAAGAAGGACAAGGTGCCGTAGGGTACTTTCTATCTTTAGGTGACGCGATATTAGATACTATCACCACCAGGAGTAAGTTAAGGAGCTCTCTAAGCAGTTTAGGCCTAATCATTAGTTTTAATGCATTGCTCTGCTACTATGCAGTCTTGCTTTTGCCATTGGGATTTCATCTGCATTTGTTGTCCCATCTTTTCTTTCCATCTGACCTTCATGGCTATGGGAAGCTTGTCAAATGGATATTCTTTTTTTTATTTTTAGTCAGAGCACCATTCTGGAACGTAAACATAAAATTTTAGCAAAACACGGAAGTTGCCAAAATACCGAAAAGGATACATTTGAATTCAGCAGCTTCTGAATAGGCAATAGAGTTCAATGGCAACACGTACTTATTTGTGTGACACTTTTTAAAAATAAAGAAGCATGACTCGCTAAGAGAAGTTGCATTATGGGATTTAAGCAAACGATTTTGTACTCTGTAACTGTATCTAGGTAGGAAGAAATAAAGGTGACTGAAGTGCTGAAGAGCAGGTAGGGTAGCTCTCAGTGGAGTTTCAGAAGTTTTCAGTAAATCTCACACTTGTATGTAGTATTGTATGTTTATGTATTATTTTAAAATTGCAGTAGGGTTTACCATTATGCAGTTGAAGAATTTTGACTTCTAATTGTGGAAGTAGTCACGTTTTGATGCTTAATTTTGCCTTTTAGAAACATTTCAGTCCAGCTGCAGTACAACCAGGCCAAGAAATAGTAACTGTTATGCCTTAAAGATCTAAGCTCAGCATCTTACAGAAAAGGATATGCCAGCCACTTTTAATAGACTAAAATAGAATGAAAATATAGTTCTCGTCAGTAGGGGCCTTGAGAGGTCTCTAGTGCAACCTCCAGCTCAGAAAATATCAGTACTTAATTCAGAACAGGTTTTTCAGGGTTTTGTCTTGATGGCCTTCAAGGATGGAAATTCCACAACCTCTGTGGGCAGCCACTGCTTAATTATCCTAACAGTCAATAGTTGATCTCTCTCCTATTTCTTTTTATAATCATGGTTTCCCAGTCTCCCAGAGTGGAGTTCAGAAGCAGGCTCGGCTCCATCTGTTCCTGCACAGAAGAATGTAGGGTGGAAGGACAACAGGAGGTCAGCTAGTCTGAACTCTTCCTCAGAGAGGTGCAGTCAGATCAAGTTGCTCAGCTGCTTACCCAATCAGATTTTGGAGATCATACTCCGTAGTGGTCTGCCACCTGCTTACTGCCTCCAGTAGCTCTTTCACTTGACTGCTCTATACATCAGCCAGAGCACATCTTTCACAGGTGAGGCCACTGTTACCATCAGCCCAGGGGAGAGGCTTGAGGCATTTCTTACATGCCCAGAAACCAGTTGGCTGTATCCTACTTATGGAGCTCTGCCTGAGTGCAGGCCTCCCGTGTGCCGGGGTACCTATTTCAGCCAGTGCTGGGGACTGAGCCCTGTGGCACCTCATGACCATTTTTGTGCAGTCCCATGCTGTCTACAGCAGAGATTCTTGCCCTCTCATCATGCAAGCTGCTCTGTTAACTGCTGAAGTCATTATGTAAAAATGCATAATTCTATGCATTGTTTTAACCTTTGCTTTCTGAAAAAAACCCCAAAACATTTCCTTCAAAATACTGCAGAATTTCATGGGGGGACAAATCTTGTTTAGGTGTCTAGTAATGGTTGTTACTTCCATATCACTTGTAGAAGAAATTAAACAATTTGAAATTCAGTCTGGTTAGTTTATTGCTTAAAAAGAAAGCATAAAAGTTTATTGCTGTTGATTCTTCTACTAAACAGAAGTATTTTATATAGTATATGATGATGTCATTCTGGAGCCTTTAAGTTCTGCCAGATACGTGTGTGTGTGTGTTAGAAATACTTAAGTAAACTCTTGTTCTTTTCCTTAAAAAAGAAGGGGTGGGAAAAAGTCCTAACTCCTAATAATAAGCAAAAGTACCACTGAAACCTTTTGTTAGTCTGGTTGCTGTGCATCATGTTGATAATTCCTGTAAGAATTTTGAATCCTGACACTGTTAGCATAGTAAGTGGGTTTCAGGTCCCAGCATTTTTTTGATAGGTTTATGGTAGACTTATTAAAAAAAAAAAAAACAAAACCTACAAAAAAAAAACCTACAAGGGGACCTTACCAGCTTCAGGGCATGGAGACATGGTAGTGTTGGGTTGACAGTTGGACTTGATGATCCTAGAGGTCTTTTCCAACCTTAATGACTCTATTTTATAACCAGTAAGGGCTTCAGGGACATTGGTCTGTCTGACATGACTTGCACACAGTTTTGCTAGTCCGTATTGCTGGAGCATCTGAGGGCTGACACACACTGGCTGTGAATGAATTCATAAGAGATAGTCTTTCTTGCGAACACCACATGGTAAAGAAACAGTACTGAAGTGGGGAAGGAAGGAGTGTGGGAGCTAATATTGTTAGAGCATGGAAAGTCCAGTCAGAACAATTCAAAGCTCTCCAAATAAGTGAAGAGCCCATTTTTGGCTACTACATTATCTGCTCCAACTAGATTACAGGTTTTTTTCTTGAAAACCTATGGAGCAGAAAGACTGCAGTATCACAAAGGTAGAATGACATGACTTGGAATCATCTTTCAGAGAGGATGCTACCTTGTTAATCCTTGTTTGCTAATCCTTATCCGCATTAGTGCAATTGTTTTTAACAGCAGGTGTCAGCTGTGATTGCAGTGAAACTAGGAGTATGTTTTAGTTGTGAGCATAAAGTAGGTCAGACATGTTCTGTATATTCTTTGAAAGACAGTCTAAACCTTCTTAGTAAGCATCTGATCTTCAACAACTACTAAAATGTGTGTGTATGTGCACACATGCATTCACACATGGATACATAAATTTCAGTATCGATGTATTTCTTTAAACCATTGAGGACAGGCCAATGGCAATTGCTAAGTCAGGGCATGCTGTTTGATTCTATAAAACATTAATGCACAAGCACCACAAAGAACCTACAGAATAGGCATGTTATTAAGGCCACATAACCTAAAGGTCTGCATTTGTTACAAACTTCTGATGCCTAGAAGTTGTATGAAAAATTCTTCATTATATTTTTCTCTGCAGTGTCACATCTTCTCCATTATCGATAAGTTAAATAAGTAAGCTAAGCAAAGTCTTCAGTGCAGTTAAACTTGATCCTTAAACAGAATCAAGGATGTTTAATGGTGAGGATTACCTCCAAGAAAAATAGTGGGACAATGTGATGCAAAGCTGTTAGGAGTTTTGATTTAACAATCTACGCTTGGGCAGCTTTGAGAGAGTGTATCTTGTAATAATTTTTCCTCTAAACATCTCTATTGCTTTTCTTGACCTGGCTGGGGTTATATAGAGGTACTTATTTCATACTCTTTTTTTTTTTTTTTTTTTTGATAGAGTAGTCTTACAATTCAAACTCTGCACAGATGTAGAAACCCTTCTTATGCAGAAAACACTTTCAGAGTGAACCTGTTTGTTCATATTGGAAATCATATCCTGGTCTGCTCAGGGTGATTGGTTAAATGTGAAAATTAGTGGCATGGATATTTTCTTTGATGCAGTCCTGGTTTTTTTGAGAATTGCAAGGAATACTGGAACAGTTTTCCAAAACTGCAGCATATCCTGAGGTTGTTAGAAACACCTAGAAGTCATTTTTCTTTTTAGAAATCCAAATGTGCTTAAAGGGCGTCTTGGCTTCCTCCAGTGGCCCTGCTTGCTACTCCCTTTATTTCCCTTCCTGCTTTTCCTTCCAGAAGAATTCTACAGCAGCAAGTAGTTGGGTGGCCAATTGCCCTGTTTTCAAATCCAAGAGGTATCTCAGAAACCTTCTAGCTTTGTGTGATTTTTTTTCTGCTGGTATTCTCATTTGATCGACTTCCTTGGACAGTGGCTTCTTACTGGTTTTGGCTAGCCTCAGATTTTTTTAATTAGTTATTTTTGCTTTTACCTTGAAAATGATACTAACGTACTCATTATCTGTATTCAGATCTCTGACTTAATGTGTTTGAAACAAGTTAATAAAATACTTCAGCTTTTGTTTATTTAATTGAATTTTAATTGTTTTAGGCTTCAGATACTTTTTTTGTGAGTTAAGATATTTGCCAGTAAAACAGAAGAGCTAGTATCCAAACAGACCTGGATAGCAAAGTCAACAGTGCATGGGATTACAAATCATATGTTCTGAGTCTAGGTCTGTTTGTTCTAAAATTTATACATAATGAAAACCAAAACTTAAAAAAGCTCATTATGAAGACAAGTTTGAGAATTATACCATGAATGATAGTTTTACCTCATCTTTTCATTTGAAAGAATCGTATGTATAAAAATCTTGTGTGAACATAGGTCCTGTAGGGAACACAATAAAATGTCTAACCTTTTTTGTATGTGAATAAAAAAGAAAGTTGTTGTGCCAAGACAATTCATGTTAATAAAACAATTGATTTTAAAAGTAATGTCCTATGCAATAACTGAAATATTGTTTTCTGTACTTCCTCAGTGCTTAGATAAAAGTGTGGACAGAAAACTACTCCAAACTCAATGTATGTTTAACGATTGCACCTTTAAATGAGACTGTCATGCTTGGAGGTATTGGTGTTTGCTTCATGTGAAAAGGTTGTGGGGAGGAACAAAATTAAATTAGTGTAATATCAGGAGGGGTTTTTTGTCTTTATTTTCAGTACGAATAGCAGCTGTCAGTTTGCGTATACTTCCAATAAGTTTAAAAGTCTTCAGTGTTTATTTCTTCTTGACATTCTAGGTTTGTTGCACTGACCCCTTGGAGAGTGTATCATCTGACTTCCCTCATAATACTTGGAGTGCTAGTTCTTCAGATAATAAAGGATTTGGTGTTCTCGAGGATAAAAGGTAGGGTAGTATACTGATAGAGTTCCTTGCTTAAACACCTGCAATTCAGAGCATGTTAGTTCATTACTAAATCCGCTTTGATATTTTGATTATTGCAAAAGTATTAGATGATTTCAGAGAGAAATAATATATCTATGATGATCTGTTACTATTTCAGAGAAGTTTTGCTATATTTTATAGAAAGGGCATTAGGAGATTTGTTTTAGCATGAGTATAACTGGTATCAGTGAACAATCCTTGTTTTGTAACTGCTCGGTTTAAAAACGCATTATTTTCTAAAATACAAAGCTTTCCTAAACAGTCCTACTTCTTTTGACATGACTCTAATCACACCATTGATGGAAAGTTTGGTAAAACCAAATATCAGCTGGGCAACTTAGTAAATAGATTGAAAAACTACCTATTTTAGCACAGTTGAAATAAAAAGTGAGCAATATTTTTTCTGCTTTATGTAGTGTTTACTTTCCAGTGTGTATAAAGTCTTATGTGAATACAACCAAGTTTGAAAGGGATCTTGAGTTGGCTGGGCTGGTGGTTGTTTGGGTCTCTTTTCTTTTGTTTTTTTAAATTTGTGTTCTGTGCTTCATCACCATCCTGAAAATTCTGTGGCAAAATGATGGTCATCAGTCTGTAATTTTCATTGTCAGGGAGATTTGTTTTTAATAATTGCCTTATCTTGCCTTTTATTTGATGTTTAATCCCGATGCAAAGTGTTTGAAAAATCACCTTAAGGTAGTACAAAAGCAGGAAATAGGTGTCAGAGAAGCATGGCATTCCTCTTTGATGTACTAGCGCGTCATTTCGGACTGCCAAAGCCTATTGTTCCCCGCTAAGTTACAGCAGTTATTTGTAACCTTTTTTGAAGCATGGTTTGCTGTCATTGCCTCCTCCAGAGTCTTACTACCGTTCTGTTTCCTACCTGAGCGTTGCAAGCTCAGAGGCCAACTTGAAAAGCTTAGCAGATTTTTATTTTTAGGCTCTGTGTTGTATAAGGCACCCCTAATGTTGAATACCTCACTAGTTGGAAGGTGGTGATTTACGTAAACTCTCTTAACTGTAATTACTAATATTTTTGTATTGACTAAACTCAAGATGTACCAATATTGATAAAGCTAAGAGAGTAAGAATACCACCCCATCTTAATTTCTGTTTCACTCCCGTTTCTATGTGAATTTTTAACCATTCATCATAGAGATGAGGCTAAGAAGACTTGTGTTTCCTAGCTTAAAGAATGATTATTTTGCTGTAGTTAACTCTTTTTTTTATTTTACTATTGCACTTGATGGCATTGTACACAGAGTTCAAGAACAATCAGGTTCTTGAAGTAATATTGTAGAAATCTTGTGGTAGTGACTCGAAATCAGTGATGTGCCACTCCAAAAAGCAGAAGAAAATTCTTGCCAGTACAACACTTCTGTGTAGCTACTTCACACTTCCAGCCAACCACTAGATGGCAAGACTATTACAGATTCATAAGAAATGTAATGAAAGCAGTTGACAGTTTGTAGATGTAAAGTGTAAGTTATGTTGGTTATCTTCTCCTTCCATGTGAAAATGTAGCAATATAAGATATTGATTTTTTCTATTTACTTTTTTAACTGGTATGTTAAGTTTACAGAAAACAATTCAAGAACTGTTACTCTAAGTTAATATACCCTTCCTGTTTTGACTGTTACAGAGTCTTCCTTAGTCATTTTGTCCCAAATTTGAACATTCCTTATGAATAAAGAAAAAAAAATATTGTTTCTGTATAGTGCATTGTGTTTCATCTTACATTCCCACAATTGCAGGTGCACAGCTTTGGAGGACCATCACGGGCAAGTAGGTATATTATTTTTATTATTTTTAATATATTGCTTATTTAATATTTTCTCTTTTTTATAGTCTGGAATTTAAAAATAGTCTAGTTTCCCTCAAAATAGAACCAAATTATTTTGATATTAGCATCTTTTCTAAGTTTATTACTGTTTGTCAGTTTTAATTTTTAATAACTTTCTACAAAGTGTATTTTTTTTTCCAGTCTCCAGCAGGTTTGAGTTAAAAGGCTTCTGGTACCAGAAGTGATCTCTTCCCTGTTCCCCACCACCACCCACCAACCCCTCCCAGCTTCTTTACCCCTAAACTGCTCTAGGTTGACCTTCCGTGAATTTGTCTCATTGCTTTTGTTCTTACAAGCTTCTGATATTCGTGATATCCTGTAGCACAGATAAGAACAGCTTGAACTATGCATTTTGTGAACACAGCCTTGTGTTTGTTTACTGCTATATAATAGCTTCTTAATCTCTTCCTACCTTTTTTGTGTTGGAAGAAACAGTGAGCAATCACTCTCTATTAATACTCTCAAGCAAGCTGTGACTTTATAAACCTCTGTTCTGTTCAGTCCATGACTACTTAGTTGTTCCTAAAAGAGAAGTTCTCTGTAGCTGTAATATCTTCATTGTGCTTTTCTGCACTTCTATTTCTGTTATACCTTTTGTCACAGGGCGGGGGTAGAACTGGAAATAGTGTTCAGTGTTTGGGGATACCTTGGACTATACATGGTCCGCAGCATAAGACTATACATTGTTATAAAAAAATGCCCTCTGCTCTTTTCAAACTAAATCCCAGTGCTTGGCTGGGTTTTTTTTAACGTCTACTCAGCTCTGAATTGATGTTTTCATGGATATAATAACCTGAAGATTATGTTCCTAAGTAGTAGAAGTCAGCCTAAAGCCCATGTGACTTTAAGATTCCCCCCCCGTGAATCTTTTCACATTTCATCTGCCTTTTGACAAGCAAATCACTTGATACTTCGTTAAAGTTCTACAATTCCTTGCAGTTGGTTTCCATCTTTTTCCAGAATAATTCCTTGCATATTCCATGACTTTTTAGTCTCCGTAAAAGCATTTTATGAGACCTTGTTAAAAGCCTTCTCAGAAATCCAGGCGATATTTTATGGATATCAATGTTCATTTACAAGCTGCTTGACTCTTTGAGAGCACAGAAGACTTGTGATGTGATGTCCTTTACAAAACTGTGCCATAGGACAGCATGCGTGTCTTTTATTAGATTTCCTGACAGTTTGCACAGAACAGAGATGAGTCTTTACTGGTTTGCAGTTCTCTGGCTCCTGCATACCTTCTCTAAAAATAGATGTAGCTTTAGACACTTCACAGTCCTCTGGAGTTAAGGTGGCTTTAAGAGAGGTTATTTAGCATAAATGAAATTTCAGCTAGTGCACCCTAGCTTTTATTTAGAAATTCTTTAAGTTCACATAAAGTCTTTACATTTGTTAGCACTGTAGGTGGGTATTTGTGGTTTTGTATATTCTTCTTTTTTTCTGAATGTTAACGTATAAATATGCCTGTTCATTGGGTTGAAATTGGAAGAACTGCTGTAAGATGTTGAGGCTGAGTGCATGGTCGCTTTTCATTATACTTAAGATTGGATATGAAAAACTGTTTTCGTGTAATCTTACATAAGCAGCTTGTGTCAAATGTATCCCCATACTGCCTGTTTAGAAAAAAACACTACCCTGTAGAGAATCACATGCTCTTAAATAACATACAGAGGAAAAAAAACAGATCTGTGGTACTTTGAATGAGAGGCAATGCTTGTTCTAATAAATAAATGTCTTCGTGACCATTCTCTGGCCTCATGGCCTACAAGCACAAAGCTGTCCATAGAATTTAATTGCCTTATGGTCCATACAGAAGGACCCTGTGCAGACTGGAAATAACTCCTGGTCTGTGCCACCTTCGAAACTAACTTGGGTTCTTTTGGAAGGTGCTGGATGGCATGCGCCAAAACTGTGCCAAGAGCTATTTTAATGGCCTAACTGAATAAATGTCCAGTTCTGGTGCCCAACAGCATTGCAACACACTGTTTAGTTTATCAAAATATAGTCAGAAAGTAACAAATGATCTGAACAGACTTGTTTCCTGTCTTACCTTTGTGATACATAATTCAGTTGTTGAAAATTAATATTATTCAGTCACTATCGCAATATGTTGCTTCATAAATGGTGGCACAGCTTTATGATTATTTTAATAGTGAAATGGTATGCTTTGTACTATTGTTTTTGCAATTAAAGCTTGTGGTAGTTGGAAGATGAATGACTGATTACCGCTGTTGGGAAACTTGCAATTTTTTTCTACGTAGGCATGCATTGTGCATCCCTTCTGCTGCACATACACTCCAAGCATCAGAGATCAGAGTCCCTCAGTAAAGATACTGGTAACTTCCTGCACTTGCTTTTGGTCCTCTTTGGTCTTTGTTGAGCACTGCTGACTCACGGAAGCAAGAGTAGCTTCTCTTTTTCACTGCCCTAACTCAAATGGTGAATGCTAGTTTGCTACTATTTAAAATATATCTGTGTAAGACAACCTGTGCCATTATTTCCAATGGAGTCATTTAGTACCGTATTAAGTTAAAAATTTTCAAACAGAACCAAGATGAGAACTCGTCCTAAACCTTTCTCAGTGAAGTAGGCTCTTGTAATATGTTCTGTTTCTGAATCTGCTTCTGTTTCTGAGGAACTTCTCTACTGATATCTTGCCTTTTTAAAAAAAATTAATAATAACTATTAAAGGAGCACTGGAGAAGGTCACCCGTTAAATTACTTTTTTTCATTATAAAGCTGCTTTATGTTTTCCTGTCCTAGCAAGATTTCTTTGAAACCTGGTGCTTCTCCAGCCAGCGCTAGCAGTTGTATTAAAATTATATGCAGGAATTATGTCACACCTTTGTTTCTTTAGTGATCAAACTTAAGGATGTCTAATTAATATTCATTAAAAAATATCCTTTTGTAGCAAGCCTAAAAAAAATCAGTTGCAGCCTGAGAAGAGACTAAGCAACAGTCCTTTAAAATGGCCACCAGAAAGTGACTAAAGAGAATAAGCCAGCAAGAAAGTAGTTAATGCTGTGAAAACTGGAAGATCTGCACAGCTAGTTCTCAGGTCCCTCTATGCTTTATCATGTTCTTAACCAAATTAAAGCTACTGACTTCTAGGGAGAGACTTGCCTGACCAGAGATTGCGTTATGCTCCCTACTGTACTAATAGCAGCATCAGCCACACAGATTGCAGTAGGTGTGCAATACTTAGTATGTTTTTATACTTTGAATAGAATTCCTTAGGCCATGAAAATAACTCCTGAAAGGGTTCTCCTGGCCCTGTATTTTGAAAGGAAGACTACTTCTTCCCAGAGGGGGGCTTTCCTCCCAGGTAGACTTGCATGCTCTCTTCTGGTCCCAAGAGGACCAAGACTTAGACTTTTGTAAGAAGAAACAGGAACATTACAAGAAAAACAGACATTTCTTGACTGCAGCTTTTAACTGTCAGCTGTCTTTATTGAAGCAGTTCAGGACTTGATGTTGAAAACCATGAGCTAATACTGAAGCTCTCTTGAAGCTCTTTACTTAGCCAACTGGAATATTTCTAAGACAATAGCCTTCACCGACAGAAGGTTGCAAGCAGAGGTTATTGTTAAGCCCAGAACATTCCTGTTTCTCAGCACCCCTCTCCTCCAGTACCTCCTTCAGAGATTCCTATTTTGAGAGTTTGCTGCGGTGATACTTGCGGACCTCCAGTGCCATCAAAGTTGCTGCTTGTTTCCTGGGGAAAGTGTGTTACTGCTTGGTACGGGGCTACATCTGTTATTGGGCCAGCAGGTGCTAAATCCCTTTTGTGACAGATCATCTTCAAATTCAGGTCGTAACCTGAATTCATCTTTTGACCTACACAAAGTCCATGCCTGCGTCAGCCCAGCTCATAGATGTTTGTATGCATTGCAATGGTCTGTGCACACTGAAGAACAATATTCCGTCCTAGTGCCATTCAGAGCTTGACAGACTTCACACAATGTGTGGTTATATTTTTTTCCCAAGAAAAATAAAAAGTCTTCTGAATCTAATCATAGCTCCATAATGCACCTGTGCAAAATTCTTCCTAATATGTCACTGACAGCTATGGAAAAAAACTCTTCATGTTATCACTAAAGATAAACGAGACAATTCTCCCTTTCTTCTAATTACCATGTTTCATTTATTATGTGTGAGGCTTTGCATACCTCTGATTTACATATGCTTTGCTTGCTGGGTTGGCTTAGGACAATCTGTAAATCATTTGCCTAAAGATTTCTGATGTAATCTGCCTAGTCTTATTTTGTGGTCAACGGAGAAAGAGTTGAAATAATTTGTGAGTTAACATAGCATGATTCATCTTGTCTTAAACGAAATGTCTGTAGGCTGGTCAGGTACGTTGTACCTTAATGGTGACTTTTTGTTTCCCTTGAATACATACAGTAAGCCTGTGGTGGTGAGACGAGTAAGAGCATTTACAACCCTTGTGTCATTATTCCCTGTTGGTCTGAAGGCCTGTCTGTCTTAAAGATGCCACTGACTGGTGCTCATGGTTACAGTGAGAAGCCGACTCTTGCAGCAATGTGCTGGAACATCATTCCACAGCAGGGCTTGACAAACAAGCAGGGGGACTAGATTTACCTCTGTCTCTTTGTGTATGCAAGCAGCTTCTCTGAAATCAATCTCCAGAAGAGTGTGATTGTGTATTCAGTTCACTCTTGAGACCTCGAGGATATGCTTCTTATTCATATCTCAAAAACAAAGTGTTCTGTCCTTCAGGGGGTTGTGAAGGAATCTCGTTGCAGATGAGCAGAGTAGGAAATAAGTGGTCTTTTTCCATTAGGAAATCTAAACAGAATCAAGGTTGTTACGGAAGTATTTCTGGTTGATGTTTGTTAATCCATTTCCTTGAAGTTGTAGATAGGAACAAAGCTAATGTAAGCCAAGGCCAATTTCTCATATGGAGTGGTCCGCAAACTTTTGAAGTCAGGCCTGCTATCTGTGGTTCTCCAGTAATTTGGTTATAATGTGACTCTGCCTTAGTCATCACAAGACATTTTCCTCTCTTCCTCATCTCCAGGAGCCCAACTCACCTTTCATGATGGAGGGTGCATGGAAGAGGTGAGGGGAAAATGTTGGAATTGTCCAGCCTCTTTACTACTACCAAACAAAACTGCATACCTCTTTCTATAAGCCTTATTTGCCTTCTGTCCCTATTAGTTAAAAATAAAAGTTAAACGTTATCGTGGGTGCAAGAAAGCAGTAACTTCTGAGGAAGTAAGAGCAGAAACAAAGGACCAGCAGAATTTTACTGGTGCTGCTTTAACTTTTTTAATAACAATATACTCCATCAACCCAGTTTAATATTTGCTGAGTCATGAGTTATGTTTTCAGAAACTTTAATCATTCATGTTTGAGTATCTGTATTGCTCCTAGCATGATGCCCAAACTGAGACCTTACAGTATCAAGTAAAAGAAATGACTTGTGCTGTATAATACAAACATCTTCTAAATCCATCCCAGACATAGATTTATTTTTTCTAAGGCTATTGCAAATAACTCAAGTAGCTTATAACCAGTTGGGAACATTCTCCTTTTTCACTACACTGCTTGTTTAGTAAGTTGTTTCCCATTGTGCGTTCATGTATTTGGCTTGTCAAATATACGTCCCTGATGAGTTTGGCTGGTTGATTGTTTCATGCCATTTTCCAGTTTGAGGTCTTCTTTGAACCCTGATTCGTTCCTCTACAGTCTCTGCCATGCCTCCCAGGGTACTGCCACTCACTCATCTGAAGGAGTAGCATGGATACTCATTGCAAATGCTAGAGACATATCAATCTCATTTAACAAGACACTTAACAAGACCTGCCCTCGAGTATGGCTTTTCAGTTAAACATGAAGTTATCTTTTGGGGATTGCATGTAAGCCATATTTTTGCAGTTTGCTTTAAAGTGTCATACAGGAAATTTTCAGAAGCATTGCAACAGTTCAGATATATGCATCCATCCTTTTAGGGCGGGCTATGTACTTTTTAAAAAGAAATATGCCTTCTTTTTTACTTGTTTGGATGCTGAATAAGCCTTGACTGCTTTAACAGCTTCTCAGCTCTGTTACTAACTTGGTCAGCATCGTTCCAAGTATCCAAGTGAGAGTAGTTGATCTGAAATTGCTTGGATAGCCCTATTTTTTTCTAGTTTTATCTTCATAAACCATAATTCCTTGAGAAATATACTACTCTCTTCATTTGTCTTACAGTACTGTCCCTTCCTCTAACCCAGTGGCTAGTTACAGTCAAAATTATCAAGTATTAAACTCTTTATTCTGTTCAGAGAGCTCTGAAAGATTTCCATATTGTATATTTTGATTTTGCAGCACTGAGGTACTGGGGAGCCATTCAGAAGATTGCTGTCATTTACTTCTGGGAAAAACTTTTCTTCTGATAACAAAGTGGTTTTATACAAATATTTAATTAAAAATTCAAGATACAGAACACCTCACATAGCCTGATTTGACAGTTGGTTTTGGTCTTTCTAATCTCTCACAGACAGGAGATTTCAGCAATCATTTGTAAGCATATTGTTTGAAAGCTATTCTTTTTTAGTGTTCTGTTTGTATCTTCCAAGGGATAAACAAATATTATTCCTTTAATAAGTCAGAAGAAGTAATTTCATGGAACAACTTCAGGAGATTTCATGTGGAGACTTCAAAAATCCTTATACCTAGCATTATAGTTGGACTTAATGATCTTAAAGGTATTTTCCAACCTAAATAATTCTATGATTCTGTGATTTTGCCAGTTTGCCTCCATGTTGGAAAAATGGTCATCTGGGCACCAGCACAGCAAGACGTGTATTTTTATTATGCTTAAATAAACTAGGTTTGAAATACTTTTATTCAAGTGAAGCCACTGTATCCATGATTAAATGTGTGAAATAAATACCTGACGTAAGTGCAGTCTTTGCAAACTGCAGGGTATGCTGCATCCTGTGCAAAAGTGACTCAGTAATTAATTTCCTTTGTTACTCATTGGTAGAAATGAACTCTTAGACTCAGTTGAAAAATTCTAGCTCCATAATGATGGGAGGATGGAAATACAGCCTTTGTTCGTCATTTTTAATTTAAACATAAAGCATCTTTTCTCCAGCAACTTTCAACATACAGTAAAGCCAGCTCTATTTTGTGTCTATTTTTTTTAAAGTATGGAGCTGCGGTCACTGTTCAATTATTCATGAGAGTTTTGCTTCTGGATCTGCTGTGTCAAAAATGCAGTCCTCTTAAAGGTACCTGTGAGTGCAGCCAGGTGGATTTGTACGTTGTGAACAACCTAAGAACTGCTAATTCTGAGCTGACCCAGTTCTGGTAGCTCTGTGTCATGCTCGCTGGCATGTCACGTAATACCCATATTACCATCACTAGGGGAAAAAATGCGACCTCCCTGCTGCTGCCTACGATCTCCTAGGTTGTCTCACATCTTTTTTTTTTTATTGCTATGTTTATTGTAATGATAAAACGTTTCTTTTGATTACAGTATTAACTCAACATTAAGTACAAGATATGTGGCATTGCAGGTGTTTTGGTGGTTTTTTTTAGTTCAGCTTGTTTCCAGCACTAAGTAAACAAAACAACTCCTGGAAGCTGATGGGAGTTGAAAGGAACGTGATAAAACAAATACAGAAAATTCCACCGAGGAAGTGAGTGGAGAAACAAAGCAGAGATTCTGAAAGAGAAAATTGCCAGAATGGTTAGTGTTACTCTGGAGCTCTCCCATGCCAATTGTGTCTTTCTGAACTTTGCACTATCTCAGTAACAAGTGCGTAGATCTACTATTCAATCTTAGACAAGAGCAAGTATGGCAGGTGCTGCATTTGAATTTCCTGATCTGTACAGTGCAGTTGCCTGCCGTTGGCCAAGTTCTCCCAGCTTTCAGCAAGGGAATTTGGAGGTGTCCTTCACTTTTTAGTATTTTCACATTTCTTACTGATATGGAAATATTGGCACAAGTTTTTTTTCAGCACCAGAGATAAAGCTGTGAAAGTCTAATTACAGGGAAAACAAAACATACTCTTTTTCTGTGTTGAGTTGCAGGCCACAGTTTGAACATACTATGAAAGCTACAAGCTGCTCTTAAAATACCTATCCCATCTTCATGGGTTGATTTCTTAAGCCTGTAAACATCTCTGTAGAAAAACTGTATCTGAAAAATTACAGAGAAATTATGCTGGTACCGTCCATCTCAGATCACTTTTTCTGTCTGTATTCAGGGACGTCTCTTGACACAAGCAATTAATCTTTGCTTGTTGCGGGTTGCAAGACTCCCACAGAGAGTATCAAATGAATTAAAAGAAAAGGGACAATGTTTGGGTACCTCCTGACTCTAAGAAAAAGTTGTTCTTCTGACCATTTTTGAGCAGATCAGCTTTCTCATGCTAATCATAGCATCTGTTATTGTTTCCCTATGTTGTTTTTTTTTTTTCAAAACTGCTTGGAAATTGTCAGCTACTGGCAGGCACACTTTATACACTGTTGTCAATTCTGAGTATTACTGCACTTTCAGTATAAAGCCCTTGCTTCGTTTCTTTTTTTGACTTGTTTATATTTACAAAGTGTTTATTATAAATAGCATGCTTCAGAGGCAGGGTGTAGAAGGGCATACTCTTATTTTGGCTGCCAGCCTAAATAACATTTTAAGAAAACCCGTCCAAGGATGTGATTGACAGATATTTCCTCAATAAGAAAGTGAAACTTGGAATAAAGTGTATCTGGGGGAAAGTGACAAAGACCCCTCATATCCTAGATGAAGATCCTTCCAGCTGAAGGATCCAAAAGGTTTGGACATAACTCTTATAAAATGTCAGCCAAAAGGTAATATTCGTTCTTGGACAGGTGTGCTTCAACTCACATGTTGAACTTAGGCTCAAGTCATGCACTGCCTCTTGAAGGGTAGCAAAAGCCTTCCTACCTGGCTCAGACAGGGAAAGGAGATGACCTGAATGCAGTCACGTAATTCTGAACAGAAGAGCTGGTCCCTTCCTGCCTCTGTCAGCCCTCACCCTGAATATTTATCTCTAATCCATAAAGACTTTTGAACAAGTACTCGGTACTCTGGGGTTTTCTACTTTATGGTGGGAACCCATGTCAAATGTCTCGCAATTTGTAGTTGTAACTATGTACATCATTACGTATCAGTACACTGGAACTAACGCTAGGTTACTGGTTGGAATGCAATCCTTAATTCCTTACATTCAAGTGGAGGTACTGTATTCTCAGGCTTTGTAGATAGTGCAAACTGGAAAAAGTCCGTTCCTTCTAAAGAATATCCTTTTTTTAGGGCAACTTTCAGAGTTAGCAAGGCTGTCTTCTATTTAAAAGATTTCAAAGAGCTTAGGCAGACTTGGTAAAATGTCGAGACAGGTAGAGCTTAGTTGCATATTGTTGTATCTCGGAATTGTTTAACAAACATAGTACTTTTTTAGAGTAGCAAGGTACCAAGCCTTGTTAAAGAGAACAGAAAACTGACATACAGGCAAAACATCATTTTTGTAACTCTCTGTAGGGTTATACCATACAATAATTTTAACTACTACCTAGTCTAGGCACAGCCTGTTTGATTGCCACAGAGTTGCTGGACACGTTTGCCAGCTTCAGAGACTGGTTCTGCTTGCAAATGTAACTTCATATTTTTCACTTTTGGTATGTATTTTAAAATGTTCGTTATAATTAGGTGGGTTTTGTTGAATTATTATTAATGCCTAAACCAGCAGAATATAGTTACAACAATTACCAGACAGATCATAAGTAGAGGAAGACTGCATTTCTGATCAGTGTGGAGCTTTGAACAGAACAACAGACCTCAAATGGCTCATCAGGCAAGAAGTTTGCAAAACTGACCTTTTTAAAGGGTAGAGAGTTAAGTTTAAGTGGAAAGATTAATGTTAAAACGGTCATGTGTCCTCTTCCCTATGTTTATCTCATTGCACATGTAACATTTTCACCATGGGTATTTTTATTCTATTCTTACCACTTTCCATTTTAACAGTTGAACAACTGTGAGAGATAACTTACAATCCTGAAGTCATTTGACTTGTCATCTTAAAGGGTATTTATAAACTATACCATTCAGGGAGCCCCCAGAGTTACTTTAAATAGACTGCTTTTAGGTTTAAGAAAAAAAACTGAACAGTTTCATTTTGGAATTGTTTTTCTTAAACACAAGTCAAATCATATTTGAGAAAAAAACTCTGTAAAAACAGGTAGCAAGCTTAACCATATTCTGGATTTTCATATTATCACTAAAGAAAATGAAAAGCGATGGTATGGCTTATGCCAAACACAAAAATGTGAAAAAGATGTTTTTCTCCTGCAAGTACAGATAGCTTTTTTCCCCTTTTAATATTGGCCTGTACGATCTGTTTCCTGTAGGCAGAAATGTTGCCTTTTTATTTTATTATTTTGAGAAGAACCGGGTTTGTTTCACACAAAAAAGTTTCTGAATCAAATACCAAACCTGCCATAGGTATATTTACCAGAGGTATTTGTCTCCCAGTTTTGGTGATTGCTTGTCACAGTTGTTGCCATTCACAGATCTCTTTTCTTGCCACAAAAATCAGCATCAATCGGTTCATGAGAATCTGTATACATGATGTACAGAAATGGTTCTGGGGCCAGTTGTCCCTGAGCATTGATTTCAGCATCGGGAGACCGGCCTTCAGGTCATTCTGCAGACAATGCAAAGGTTTCTAGAACCCGAAACCCAAGTAATTGAATCGACAACTGTTTTCTGTGCTTAGGAAGCTTGCTTTTCTGTACTATTTTATGTGGTTTGAGAAACTGAATTATTTAAATAGTATTTTGTACTGTCTTATATCTCAACAACAGGAGTAAAGAGTGAAAATTTTATAGTGCTGCACAGTTTGCCATATGCAGTATGCTCCCTATATGCAGCAAGAATATAGAAATTACATTTTGAGTTTTGTAAAATGCTGTTTTTCACAAGGAGAAAATACGTGCAGGTCTCCTAACCAGCCCTATTTGAGTTAAATCCTGTCAAGCTTTCAAATTCTAAACAATTTTTAAAGCATATTGGAAACTTGAGGGTAATAAGAAGGAAAAAGAAACAGGCAGTTTCAGTTAATTTCAGACTTGATAACAGAAGCAAGAAACATTTATGATTAATGAAACAAGGTATTTATAAATATATACTAGTTATTGCTGTGGAAGGAAGCGACGTCATTGCTTGGAATCTTCAGAATGGTGACAGTCAGGCAAAAGATTAGAGTAAGTAGAGTTGAGATTATATAGTAGTTGGGTTTTGACCTTTAATTGCATTTGGTTTGCCAAATACAAGCATTAGATTACAAAACGCATGATGGAAATTATTTACAGGGGGCATGAGAACCTAGAGTCGTAGTCCCCCCTTTTTTTTAATGTTGCAGACGCCTGGGTGGTTGTAACACGTGAGGGGGTGTTTCCCAGCACAACATCTGATTAGGCACGAATTTAGTAAGGAATGTCCTGGCACGCAGTTTTGTTGAAGCATGTGAGCCTATCAGCAGAATAACATATTCTATTCTTTCGGGTGTTTTGCCATACAGTTGAGTAGAACAGCACAGCTGTTTTGAAACAAACATGATGATATTCCTTCCCTGAGTCTTCTGGTTTTTTTCTTTTTTCTTACTGGCAGAAGAGATGTCGCATATTCACCTAATGAAATATATTTAATGTCTTTTTTTTTTTTTTTGTTAATATCACAAGATGTTTTAGAGTCTAAATAACACTGGAAATCAGCTCTATGAAGCTACACGTCTTTTATTTTTACACTGAGGAAAATACAGGGTAGCACATGTTCAGCATGTTTTTCATGCCCTGCAAGTTTCCCCTCTCCTCAAATACAGATGATCAGACATATTCAAGAGACCAGTTTAATAAAAATTTTCAGAGGTAAATACTTACTGTAGCACAAGAACATGAAAGTTCTCCCAAGTCCACCTGAAAGTTATGGTCATGGCACCATATGACATTCACTTCCTTTTCCTAGGTTTTCCTTAGATTTGATAAAAGGAGAATGATACTATTTCAGAAGTTGAGCCTGTTTGTTACCAAGCGCTTGGATTGGTAGTACAATTAATAGATCATTGACGTGGCTGTAGCCATGATGTTACTGTAGGTCAGTTCATAGTGTGAGACAATGAAGAGGATTTCACAGTGAATATAAAAATATCCAATAGGAAAGTAGTTGAAATAATTTTTTTAAATACTTTTTAAAAGTAAAATATTGACATTCTTTAAAAATCTATATTAAGAATTTCAGATGAGAAGACTGACAGAATGCTGAGTAGAGATTTATGTAGGCCAGTTGACCTTCCAAATGGCATTAGCTACAAGCAAATAAGTAACTCTGGACTATGAGAGAATATGATCCCAATAATTAAATAAAGAAATGGGTGGAATATAGGCAGCAACAGTGAGAGTAAATGTCTAGCCCTGGTGTTAATGGAAGGTGGGAGAATGAGTCCTGCAGCAGTGTGGCTGGAACTGTTCTGATAAATGTAAGTGATCCTGAAAAGGCAGTGAATAGTGGGAGGGCCAGGACTGCTGGAGGTACCATATTATTCAAGGAAATTAAGAAAAGGACAAACTGTGAAGAATTTAAGATGATCCTTACAGGATTTTTTTCACAGTGAAATAGCGTATGACATTCAGTGCAGGTGACTGTAAAGTTACGCAGGAACACCAGTCCTGAATTCACATTTAGAATAATAGTGTCCAAAGGTGACTGTAACCACTCATGAATAAGATGTGGTCTCACAAAACTAGCATTGATCAACAGACTATATCTGCTGTTAATTGTCAGTAAAAAAGACATACAGGGCAAAAGTAAGCACAGCCACATGCTACTTATAAATTTGTTCGATGTCCACATCCTGAATACTGTGTGTAGTTCTGATCCGTTACCTCCTAGAAAAAGATACAGGAGAAAAATCATCCAGAGTAGAGCAACAAGTTAGAACAATTATACAGAACTATTTCCATATAAAGAACAAGTAAATGAGATAGGACTTTTCAAAAGAAAAGAGGAATAATTAAGGTAATAATAGAGGTCTCTAAGATACCATAAGAAGCATGCTTTTTCTCTCGTGCTGTTGGAATGAGGAGGCATCAAAACAGCAGGCTGAGGAAAAATAAAAAGATGTAATTAAGCTTTAGAAATCCTTGACACAGGATTGTTGTGAACATTAGAGTTATATGTGGATTAAAAATATAAATTACAGGATAGTTCTTTGAAGAAAATTAATTGAAGGCTATTAAATAAAAAAATCATCCCCTCTGGCTTTGAAAGTTCCTGAGTTGCAGATTGTTGGTGGCTGTATTGTATTTCATGGAGGTATCATTACAAATTTTCCCATGTTCTTGTTCTATTGATTTGGTATCTCCAGGTGTTCGGTTTTGGCAACTGTTGAAGACAGGGCACAGGGCTAGACTTTTTATTCCATTAAGCGACATAATAAGACCGAAATAAACATACCCATTTATTTCTGTATTTGTTAATGTTGTTAATAAATGATATATAAATGTTAAAGTCTGAGAAATCCCAGAAGGGTATGTGAGATAGCTGTTGCCCAATTTTAGACTCTCTGTTGCTACCACCACATTCCATGGAAGAAGTTGCAGGGTCAATGTGTACCTTAAGAACTTGCTTTTATGCACTTAGGTATGAGATCAGAGCAGTAATATCCGAGGTTTGCATGTCTGATCTTTAAAAAGATTTTTTCTAAACATTTTTAAGAACTTTTAGCTGAGTGCATGTATATGTTTTCTTAGAATTCAAGCTGAGACAAAAGCACGTGAGACTGTTGTCTTGCGTATTGACAGAAAAGACTCCAAATGTGTCTGAACAGTCGTCGTATGAAGTTCCGTGTGAGGGTCATACAGGAACAAAACTGTTTCCGTTGTGAGTCCACCATAAGCAGGCAATTTTCCTAGGATGCGTAGCTTGGCAACTTGTGTCCTAACTTGTTAGCTGAATTAGATATTTTGTATTATAATCAAAGTCTTAGAACATGGGAATCCAGCTCAAAACTCCTTAATCTGATGACAAATAGAAATATACAGAAGTTTCTGAGAAGAACACATAAACGGAATTTTTTTGTTACAGTTTCAAATACTCTGCTCAAAACCCTTCCAGATGTACCTTGGAGAATACTTGTTTCGTTAAGCAGTAATCAAACAAAAAGCATACTAAAGAGGGTTTTGGTTTTTTTTTAAAGAGTAACCTTAGCATATGGAAATTAGTCTTCTGGGGCTTTCTTTGTCCATCACTGAAATGAGGTGAAGAGAAATGCAGGATAGCTGAAAAGTAGTTGAAAGATGATGTATTTATAGTGCTCTGAATATTTCCTAAATAAAGCCTTTTTTTTGTGTTTTTTGTTGTTTGTTGTTGTTTTTTTTTAAAGTAAGAAAAACACACCTCACTGGACTACTGGACTAAAGTAAAAGTCTGAGTGTTATTTTTTCACCCTTCTACTTTCCTCCTCTATAGGAACCTCTTGGGAGTTGGACTCAATGATCCTTATAGGTCCCTTCCAACTTGAGATATTCTGTGATTCTACAATCTGTACATCAGCCGAGAACATTTTTCAAAGCAAAGGATGTTTTCTCATAGGTATCTCAGAGATCAAGATTCTGAAGGAAACAGCTAAAGCTGTGGCAAAATATAATGCATTTTACAGATTTATATAGATAAAATACATGTATGAATAACTTCTACATTGAAAGCTTAATTTTTCAGTCTTCTGGCAGCAAAATCTGCTACTGAAATGTATTTCCTAGAGCTTGATGAAAACTTTTCTTTAGAAATCTTTAGACGTTCATGAAAGATGAGGGAAAAGGAAGTTTGAACAGTGATAGGAGCTGCTATTGTGCTGTGCAAAACAAGGTTTTCTGTACATGTGTTCTAAACCACCCTATGAAATTGAATTTTAAAAAATAATAGTAAAGAAACAGGAAAGGGAAAAATTACGTCTTTTATTCTTTGAGACAAAAGTCTAGATAACGGAAGTTAATTCCCAGTATAGTGCCGTCAGCCTTTCAGCAAAATATCCTGTGTATTATCATCATCTCAAGGCAGGGCAAAGGTTATCGGGAGCTCAGCGCTTCTGGGTGAGTGTTCTGGCAGTGCTCACCCAACCAGTTCAGGGGATTCCTCTAAATCACAGATCTGCCTGTGCCCTTGATGACAAACGGGTTAGGCTGCAGGTCTTCACTGATCATCGCTCCTGGTCTCTTTCTTGATTTCTATTAGCTCAGGAGCCATTTAGCCCTGTAGGGTTTTTGAGGGTAGGTGTGATTGCAGGAGGGGGATGAGTTCCCTTTTGCAGTCTTGGCAGCCCCCTTGCCTTTTCTGTGGAGCTGTGTGGTGTTACAGTGGCCGCCGCAGCTTTACACTGGCAGTTATTTCACAGAGGGACAGATGTTGAGAGCAGAATGATTGTGGTTTGACAAGTATTTACTTTGGAGAAACTGTGGTAAGAAACTGGATGCTCCAGTCACTCCAGGATAAAGTTAGTTTTGTTTTCATCAATGCCTCTCAGAATTAACCATCCTATCCAGGCTGCAGTTGTGCATGTGTATGAATTGTCATCGTGTGAAGCATACCATTGCTTTCTATAATGCTGCTATTTCTCATTATTGCCTGTGTTTTACGTTGTTGCCTGTGATATTATGCAGGACTATTTTCTTTAAGTATTGATGTTAGCATTTAACAAGGTTATATGTCTGGCTTCTCTTTCCAACTGGTAGAGCTATAGTGTGAGATTAAGTGGTAACGTGAACTGTGGTGAGGTGTTCCTATATTTTTACCTTTTTTTTTAAAAAGCAAGCTATTTGATCTGCATACACAAGTACATGCCTTCTCAAATAGCATGCGCTCTCACATTATTTTCCCTGATCTGTTTTAGTTCGTAAATACTTTAAACGTTGCTTAGATAAATTTACATTTCATTGCTCTCATTATAATGAGAGCAAATATATCAGATTTGCTAATGTGCTGTTACATGTGTTGAAGTTGGAAAATAGTGACAGCATACAAATTACCAATTTCTCCATCAGATAAAAATATGCCCTTGAAGCTGAGTCACATTAGTGACAAACTAATGTTTTTTTTATGCCACAGTTGCACAACCTACCAGAGTGAGACTGAATAAAGATAATTATAATGAAAAAAGCTCTTTTCAGAGGGAGAGAATATCACTGAAATTTTACCATCAGGCATATTAAACACTAAAGACTTTATCTCTTGTCACACAGTAAACAACAAATAGGTAGTAAATTGATGCTAAAAGTTAACAGTATAATTTGGTAATCTCTCGTTTTTATTATATAGGCATTGAAAAAGGCTGTGGCCCTGAAGGAATCAAGATGAAGTTATATTTAGTAGGAAAATGTTTGGCTAGCAATTCTGAATACTAATGAAGAACTTCAGCTCTTTGAGCTGGGACATAAGAATAGGGCTGATGTCAATGAAAATTATTAATATAAGCGTGTGCTGTGCTTCCATTATAATGTACTTGAAGTCCTGCAGTTATTCATCCCTCAGCTTGTAAGGTCTAATTCAGGACTGGTGACCTGGACTTTGATCTAGCGGTGGATTGCAATTGCACTAAGCCCCCTCTGGTGAGATTTTCGTACATCGCACAGAAGAATAAATTATATGATTAGGTGGAAAACTGGCTCATATCCTTTTCTTCATAGGATGATAGCAGCATCAAAGTGATGGTGGGTTATCTTAGCAAACTGCGAGCATACCAGCAAAATCTTCTAGACATAGGAATTGTCAGTATGTGGCTCTGAGTGTCCTAATAATCTTAGATGTTCTACATAGCTGAGTGACTTCTTATGTTCTTAATTGAATTACATACAGAATTGTCTTCTAAATATTCTCTTTCTTGGTAGCTTGCTGACAGTCTGTTTTTCTTGTGTCGTTTTGTGCTGTGTTTTACACTTAGAAAACACAACAAGCTTAGGTTTGTGCTTTATTTGTATAAACACATTTGAAAAATATTTTAAATTCTTCATGCATTCTTAACTGTTTTTAATCTTCTGACCTATTTCTTTGATGCAAGCTGATTTTCTTGTATAGCTATCTTGCTATTTGGACTGCCTTTCATATAGTTAATTTCTTTTCAGTGGGGGAAGAAACCAATTGCTGAGAAGAAACAGAATCAGATTGCTGCAAACCAGAGAGACAGGTGGAGGGGCAGGTTTCAAAATCTTGAGTAGCATGTGTGCCTAGGGAAGAAGATTGCATTTTAATGTGCCTTTACTAAGTTACAGATCATGATTGCAGACAAACTAGTACATAAGTAGGTCTTAGGGTAAATATGAAATGTGGTATAGTAAAAAAAATAATTTCATGAAACAGTATGTAAAGAGTCTCCTGAAAAATTTGGAAAAATATTCATTTATCTTTAGAAATTTATTTGATCATTGCTAGGTGATGTATTATGCGTTTTTTTCCCTCCCTCCAAAATCTGTTTCTTTTATAGCTGTTTAACAAGATCCCATAGCCAAAAGGTCCCAGAGCAGTTGAGATTTTCACCCTTAGTGGTAAGATCTTCTACCGCCCTGTCTCCAGCTCTTCTCTGTTTGTCACACAAATCCAGCATGATCTATTGTATTTGTACAAGAGGAAGATTTGCTATCTTCATGTGACTAAAATGCAGTCATTTGCTTTCTAAACTGCAGCTGGAGTGTCTCTTGCTCTCTTTAACTTTTCTTTCTGCGTGTGTTCGAAAACTTGGAAATACTCTCATGCACCGTGGTGCATTATGTGTGCTGTGTGATGAAACACTAATACCTCACAGTGACAATTCATTGTTGCTGATACAAATCAGGTTTTGGTGCCTGTTGATAGTCATGTTGCTTTCATACTCAGTTTTTTATGATTCTTTAAAAATACGTATCCATGTGCTTTGTTCTGCCGAGTAAATATTTCTTGCATGCAATCTCTAGTTTAGCTTTTAGAATGTTGCATAACTTCTTTTCTGTCAAACCTGAATGCTGTTTTTTGGGTTTTTTTTCTTCCTGAATATGCAGCTTCTGATTTTCAAAGATGTTTTAACAATGAGTTATTTCGTCCAGGTACAAAGAAGTGTCCTGCATAATATGCAGGATCCGTGAAGAAAGAAAAATTTTCCTGAGTGCTTATTTTGTTTGCTTTTGTTGGTCTTCAACTCTTGAAAGATTTTTTTTTCCTAATTTATTTTTTTGGCATTTCTAGTCCTATGTACAGGTACATACAAAACTATGTTTTGTGTGTAATAGTTGTCTTAAGTTTTTTTAGCACACTGCTTACCAGATTGAGGTTATACCTACTACAATACTCCAGCACAGAACTGAGCATGTTCGGCAGGTCTACCTTTAAGATTTTTCATTTGCACTTGTATGAAAGGCTTCCTCTTCTAAAAAGCCTCCTGTGTATATCTTATAGTGTATGAAGAGATCTCAAAGTTAAGTAAGTATATTAAGCATTTGCAATTTGAAGTCAGCTTTACATAGTCAGAAAGAATTGGGGTGGATATCATTCAAGAAATTTGGATGTTGAAAATATGGGATAATTGGGTGTGCATTTCAAATTGATGAAATACATTAAAACAAATACTTTCATATGTGTGTGCGCTTATAAATGTACACATGCCTGCAAACACACACTAATGTGACCAGTATATTCACTTTTCTATATTGAAAAAGGGGGCAGGAAATATTCCATTTTAGGGGACTTCAGGTATGTTATTAATATGATTTTTTTTCAGTAGCAGAAACATGCATTTCAAGTTAGTTTTAAGGCTAAACATGCCTTTGACAATGATGGTAATTTTTAAATATGTGCTCTTGCTGAAAATATTATCAGCATAAACCATCTACAAAAAATAAAATGCTACACCTTCCATTCCTTTTGGAAATACGAACTAAACTAGATGTTTTTTTTATAGTGTGATTTTTGGCTATGAGTCAGTTGAGGTTTTTTAGGATGTCTTTTAAGTGTACAGCATGGTGTTCATTATTTTTTCATCCACGTTATTAGAAGTGGGACTTGTTCATAGGTGAATAATTTGACAGGGTTGTATGTTGAAAGCACTGTCTTACTCTCCTTTTAGATGAGGGGAAACATAGAAGGCGGCAGTGATTGTGACTAGTTCTGGAGCTGGTAGACCAGCTAAAGTGTGCCACATGCAGACTAATTGAAATCTTTGGAAGCTTGCCGACCATCTGCCTCACAATGCCAGAACATTCCCCTTGCATTCCACATGGACAGTGGGCTGCCTTTCACCCACCTGCTAAAGCCCTTGAGCATCTTCAGTATCAGGCTATGTAAAGCTGTGCATCTGACACAATTTCTGATCCTCTCAGCTACCCCGTAAGGCTACTTTCTTGTCTCTGGCAGGAACGTAGCTTTTAGTTTTCTTCTTTTGCTGATGACTTCCTCTGAAGTCTTTGGTACCTGCCTGTAAAAGGAAAACTTCACACAGATGTGTCTACTTTTTGGTGGGAAGGCCATTTAATTGATACATGTTCAGTCCAAATCTCTACTTAGCAAGAGCAAAACTGGTAAGATTCCCTGAGCAAGCAATATGTCAGGCGTGCCAGCACACCTTTTGGGGTATCTTAATACCTGACAGTAAAGAGAGCTGTTACTTACCAGCTATCAAGGAAGTTTTGAGAAAGGTCTAGAGGAGGTCTCTTTAGTTGAAGAACAGAATGGAGATGAACAGAAGGAGGAAGGATTGATTCTTGAAGTTATCAAAATAAAGTAAAGACCACCATGTTGTCTGGAAAACTCTGTAAAACTGTGGTAACGGGGGCCAACAGAGCATGGAGAGCAACTCACAAGAAGGGTCAAAATGTGTAAATCAATAGTATGCCCTCACTGGGAGCAGTGGTGTCCATTTCTGGTCTCTCCCATGCTAGTAAATGTAGGAAGAGTTTGGAAAAGAACAACAAGGCTGTTTCAGGGCATGCAACAGCTTACATGCACAAAACACGTGAGAAGAATGGGGCTTTTAAAGCTGAATGAGCTGACCAAGAGCAGAATGTGTTTGATAGTATCTTTTTCCTTTTGATTACAAAGTCAAGTGCTTTCATGTTCCTTTCAGAAAAACGGTGCTGGGGGGAAGGGGTTGTTCCTTCTGTTGAAGAACCAGCGGAGCCAAGGGGAGGGAACATTTCAGAAAATGCTGGATGTGAGAAGTGACAGACATAGAGAGGCTGGCAGATGGCGGCTCAAGCAGAGGTTGCTGAGAAGAGCAGGATTAGTCATGTGAGGTGAGGCCTCAGAGATGGCAAGAAGGAACTTCTGAGGGACAGAGAAGACTGACCAAAGTCCCCTGTGATTCAGAAGGTTGTAGTGTTAGCTGCAACTAAGTAAGGAAGTAGCAACCTCCCTGAAAAATAACATGGGTAGGGAAAGAGCTTTTCTTTCATCAGTTCTGTCATTTCTAGTCACTTTGAGGTTCTATGTTGAAGAAGTTTAAAACTGATGTTTAGTAATTCTAATACCAGGTGGGCTCTTTTCTAGGCAATTCCACCTTTCAACTCTGCAGGCCAATCAAAAAGAATATGATAATGGTCTGTAAAAATTATCAATAGCTGTGAAAAACTAAAGAGAGATAACTGTCATCTGCCTGTTCCAGTATAAGACTTCTCAGAAACCAGTTGAAGCTGCGAGATCAGAGCAAACAAAAATGTGTGGGGTTTGGTTGGGTTTGTTTGTTTTCAAACCGTATGTAGTTAAACTGCAGAAGTCCTTGCCACAAGATGTTACAGATGCTATCACAGGATGGAAATCCACTCAGAGCTAAAAATATAGACATTGCTGCTGGTTCAGGAAACCCAGGAGCCTCTAGCTGGAGTCTGGAAGGCTATTTGGAGAAGGCAGCAGTGCATTTTTTGCCTAGGCTACGCTTTTGTACACAGTAGGAGATGCCAGAAGCCCTTTGGCATGATTCAGTACAGTACTTCTGCTCACCTGCTGCTGTTCCACCCAAGTGTACTTGGAGAGGTCATTCCATCTCATGCGACTGAGAAATAGCCTGGAGCGAGATCCGGGAAACCTCCAGGTGGACCAATACAAGCTCTAATTCACTTGGGTGTGGAGAATTCAGACTGATCAAGGAAGTGAGATGAATTTTCTAGATAGTCGTCTTTGTGATACTAAGCAAAATACTTTACTGTGATTGTGGTTTTGCTAATTATGTGCTCGTGCTGTTCTGAAGTCTGATTTGCAAAAATGATGAGCACTGATATCAGTAGAAATTAGTCTTTTAGTATTGAAGTGTTTTATAAATGCTCTAATTCCAAGTTAACAGGTCCTTGACATTTCAGTTACGTACTCATTTAGTAGACACTTTTGAACTTAATCTTTCCAGGACTTGCTTATCAATAAGTAAAGAAGGTAATATTATCCTCCTTACCTCACTGAGGGCTGGGGAAGGGTTCTAAGGAATTGTAGAAGTAACTGTGTAAAAGTGAACTGTTTTTCTGCTGTAGTGGTGAGCACTGTGTGCTCAGTGACAAAGAAATGAACAATCCAAAGTTATACTTGAAGAGCTTGGAGTACATCGAGTTTCAAGACTGAAGTACGGGGAGAGACATGATACTGAAAGCTTTTTCAGCTCCTGAATGTGATCATCAAATGCATTAAAAAAGAATATTTTGCACAAAGGCAATTTTACATAGTAAATACATGTGGCTTTGTAAGGCTATATTGTAATACATGTAAACAAACAAAAGCAACTCAAGTTGCACAAGGGGTTTAGTTTGCTTGCTTTTGGTTTTGATGCTATATTTCAACTTTGAATTATGCTTTTGTGTTTTCAGATTTCAGTTATTTCTTTTGATTCTTGTCCTAATTGGAGGACTCTGAAAATGAAGCTGCGACACAAAACTATTTTTTAATTAGGATTTTTGAATTTAGCTGCTCTGTTGTTTCAGGGTAAGCTTGAAGGAAATTCAGCTCTAAATATTTCAGCTATAACTATCAGAAGTAGAAAAAGAAAAGAAAAAAGAGACGACGATGCTGGAATATGCAGGTATAGGTAACCATGGAACGTCTCTGTTGAGTAGGGCAGGACATCTATTAATATGTATTTTTATATTGCCTTGCATAATTTAGACATAGGACTTCATTCCTGTTTTTCTTCTCCCTCCTCTCTTTTAAAAGTCCAGTATGAGTCAACTGCTTCAGGAAGAGCATATCTTGTGAAAGACTGAGGAAAGGTATGAGTATGGAGGATTGAATGAGATTAAGAAAAGGAAAAAGGAACTAACTGGAGTGTTGGGAGAAATGTTAAGATAGTTGTCATGCACAGATAGGCAGCATTCCTGTTTTGTTTTGTCTTTTCACTGCTTCCTGAGGTCATTTTATTAATTCAGACACTGCATAGTAAATACAAATAATGGAATTTAAAGAATAGATCTATGATTACATGATTTGGGAAACTATTGCTATTTTTATCTAGATCTTACCACATTTTGAAGCATTTTATATTAAAATAAGAAGAAAGGATAGAATCCTTTGTAGTTTTGAGTGTTAAGCAGCTTTCCAGCGAATGACACATTACCCACAACACACCAAATACAGCTTAGCAAATCAAAGATATGGGGTGGTTGTTTTTTATTCCGACATACCCTTTGTTCCAGCTTTTAAATTTTTTTTTAAATTTATTTTTAGGATGTGTCATCCCCAGGACAATTCCTACTATCTCATGCGGAGAAGCAGGTCTAAATCTTGCTGGGTTCCCTCCTAAAAAAAAAGGGTTTTGATGTAAAGATCGCTGGATGTAATATTTGTTTGAAAATAATAAAACAATAGATCAAGCGGTTTAATGGAAGAAGGCAGTCACGTGAAGGAGCAGTGCTGAGCAATGTGCTGAACAACCGATGCTTGTGATCCTTAGAGTCTTGGGCTTCACAACAAAGCTTCATCAGCACAGATCAGGTTGCCGGGGTGTTGAAAAATTAGTAGAGATGTAGCTGGTGTAGCTGGAGTGACAGAATCCCTGTCATGCACGCAGCAAAAAGCGATACGAGGAAAGTGGATTTGTCAATTCACTTCGGGTTGTTCACAGAGGCATTAGAAGTATTTTGACAGAAAACCTCGTCCTGTCAGCGTGCTTTCATTTTGAGGACTCTTCCAGTACAATTTGCTGGTATCCCTATGACAGCTGAGACTGATTCCAAGCTTGTCTGCCACAAGCAGAAGTTAAAACCAGTGCAATTAATCTTTATCAAAAACTCATTTTCCTATTCCTTATTTTAAAAGAATTTCTAGGTTTTTACTTCATCTGAGAATTCAGTCAATGGAGAAGAATTCTGCTTCTTCTGAAAGCTTGTGACTGACGCTTTGTGGGGAGGAAAAAAAGGACAGTTGCAGTAAGCTATTTGGTCTTATATTTTTAAGTATATTTCTTTAAAGCTTGTGTGATTTAGCTTCCTGTCATTTTGGCTGCTGCTCAGTTACACCTGAGAAAAATGGGAGACGCTGGGGAAGATTTCCAGTGGAAGCAGAAAAATGAAATGTACTAACTGGGTGGTGATTCTCCCTCACATGACCAGAAGAAAAAAAAAAAATGTTTTGCTTTTGGCTGTGCTTGCTACTAAACACCCTGTCATAGTGTGTGAGGTGAGTCACGACTTGTTTATTTATAGCCTTGGCCAATCAAAGCCAAACGCTCTGAACTTCATTCAAGACGAGCAGGCACTTAGGATGTCTTGTAAACATTTGCTCTCTGAGCAGGGAGCGCTCTTCTCAGCAGCAAACGGGACAGGTGCCTGGGTTGTCGCTTCTAAAACACAAAACAGACTAGAAGATCATTGCCTGGATTATCCAGATCTGTAGAGAGAGAGAGAGAATTCCTTTTCACATCTGAAATGCCAGACAGTGAGGATCTGGGACAAGATGAAAGGTACTGTACGTTGATTCTGATGGCCTTCTTATGCAGCGCAGTACGGACCGGGGCTTTGTGTAATTAGTCTGTGTGCACTCCTGAGTTCTCAGCCTAAGATCAGTTTTCTCTGTGTTGTAACAAATCCTCTAATTCTTGAGGGGTTTGCCTCCAATGCTAACCTAAGGCTTCTTAGGAGAGAGATATTCGATATTAATGTCTGCACAGAGGTTAAATTGTACAGCTCTTACGCATTTCTGAAACGAAAGCTGAAGGGAAGAAAATACCAGGTGGTTTCTACCTAGTCACGTTTCCCAGCCATGGGATAAGCCTCAAAATGTCAGAGACACAAATAGTTTAGTCGGAGCCACGTTACTGACAGAACCACAACTCATTACTCTGAGATAGGGCACTGTGTCCCTTTGAGGTATGCCTGTCTTTCTGAAGTTTAACTTTTATTTTAATTAGCATATAAAACCAACGGTCAGGACAAGAAGAAAGCAGTTGGACCTAAAACTTAATAGCCGTTTAACAAATACTATTTTCTCAAATATGATCCAGCACATTCCTATGAAATAAATGCACTAATTAAATTCAGCTAAACAGACAGATTTTAAAAGAGCTATTTTAAAAGCAGATGTTATTGATGTTTGGTTATGACAGAGTTTATTATCTAGGTTTCTTAAAGTCCACATGGTCTTTCAATAGATGTGATTTTTACTGTCTTGATGCTAATCAAAATGGTGGCTCAAAAACGGTGTTAATGAAATATTTGATACTGAAAAAAAACCTGTCATGTACGCGGAAATAGACTTTTTTGTTTTAGTAGTTAACAAAATGCCAGAATGTAGAGGCAAAATTAGGAAATTACAAGAACCAGAAGTGAGCATTTCATTATGGCTTTGATTTGATTTCTTCTAGTTAGATTTCAGTTTGAACTTCTATGTGGATGTTTTTCCAGTATGTATCTCAACGTATTGTTGTAAGACAGATGAAATACAGAAGACATTTCTGGTTGTCTGTTGTAGGTCAGTATATTCAGGCATGGTCACCTAATTGGATGAGTGTGGGTGAATGGATCCCCAGTGGTATAACTGGGTCTCTGCAAGGGTGGGGTCACCTACGCATTTCCGTTTGCAGGGATCTAAGTTGTGCCCTGTATATGACATAGATTAAATGTAATTGTAGCAGTAGGTAGCATTTTTTCCTTTTGTTTTAAGGAAATGTTGTCTCATTACTGATAGCCACCAGAGTGTTAATTGCTGTTTATTAAAAAATGTTTAGCTGGATCTCCAATTTGTTAAATTGTATATTTTTCAATACAGGAAAACAGCAATAGGCATGACACATCAAAAAAGAGGTTTAAGATTATAATCACCTTTTTTTTTTTCTTCTGAATCAATTTTATAAAGGATATGCATCATGTCCTTCCTTGAAAATGTGTTGTGTTTTTTTTTTTTTTACATCAAGATGGGAGAAAATCTTACCAGCTGAGAAGAAAAATATTTTGAAAATAAAAAATATTTCAAAATTTGTATTGGCGGGTGTGTGGGGCTGTGTGGGGGTGTGTGTTTGGGTGTGAACAGCAGTGTTTACCAATATGTCAAAGGATGCAACTGGTATGTAAAACATACAAGTTTTGTAATATCTACCTTCCTTTGTTCACTGCTCTTCCTCTGTAAAGGCTTATAACAAGCTTTGGCAGTTAAACAGAAGTAATACTAGGCCTAAACCTCTAAGACTTCTTTTATTAAGAATGAAAATTGTTTGGTTTGGGTTTTTCTTAAACAAAAAGCATGAATGTTTCTAAAGCCGTACCCTGAAAAAGCATGATAATAGGGCCTGTTCTCCCCATTTATCATTCCTGAAACTACCATTAAATTAATTGGCCCTGATCTTAGTCCCTCATCCTTTGATGCCTTTGCTATTGAGCAAAAAAGTTTGGGAAAACAGTTTAGTCCAAAGGTTCTGATTTTTTTCTGGAATTAATTTGTGGTTTTTTCTTTGTGGTAGCAAATAGGATATAACTGGAGAAAACTGCTGCAGAAGTGCTAATGAGATTTGGTGGAGGTCAGAATATTTTGGTCCAAGTTAAAGAGGAGGGAATAGAAGGAGGAGCTATGGGAACTGTACTGGAGGAATTAGTTTTAGAATCGCAAAACAAGAGGTAGTAATGTAAATGCACAGATGATGGGGTAATTTTGAGGTCACTGAATCAAAGCTACTGCTTTATATATTTAAAAAGGAGGGCAACGGTGTTTTTGTAGAAGCTGTACAATGAGCTTTGTTTGCTGATCGGTTTCAGCACTGCACTCGTTGTAGCCCCTTCTCAGATGCAACCAAATACTTCTTACATCCTTTCCCCTCTCAAGTTCATGTCCTACTTGAGAAAATATGTAGTATTGCATCACAAGTGTATTTCATGAACATTATAACATCATAGTTAAAGATGTGACATTGGGCAATAGTCTGTTAGTCATACTATGAATTTGAATGTATAATAAGCAAAGGAATATAGGCACAAATACTTCTTAGTTAGGCTAGTAGAAAAGCAAAGAGTTGTGAATATTAGGTGCCCACTCATATCTTCTTTTTTGTTTGTCAGATAATCCTGAGCGGTCACAGATCAAGAACAGTTAGGAAAGACGTGGTCAAAGGTCAAGGATTGAAACCATTTAGCATAAGCATGATGTTTTCCCCCAGTAATTCTTTATCATCAGGTCCCCTATAGTTTTGATAAAGGATGGTGTTCATTTGAAAAAAAAATTGAACTGACAACTTGTGAGGGATCTAGTGATGGTCAAAAATGTATAAAAGGTACCGTGAATAATCAGTCCTGAAGTGGTAGAAGCACCTGGCTGTAGGTGCTTCAAAGAGATATTGATGTGTAAATTCCTCTATCAGAAGCAACACCTGTCTCATTATGATCACTGTCATCTGCTTATTATAGAAGAGGATGGTGCACTAAACAAAATCCATTAAATCCCATTGAAAAGAGGCAGAATTGATTTCCACACAGAAAGTTAAATCTGCCTTGTAGTATTACACAAAAAGTCGTTTTCATGTTTTTGCAGGTTAAAGGTGTTCTTTGTCTGGCACTTCAAAATCCAGTTTTCCATTTTTGTGCAGCTGCTCTGCAACTCAGAGAATGCTCAGCTCATCTCTCCCAGCTGTTTGACTTTGAGAGGCCCTGAACTAGGAGTATTCCACCTGAAGAATGTGGAGGCTGAAGGAGGAAAATGAATTGAGTTTATGAAAAAGGGTTAAAAGAGGTGTCTTTGCAGGGGAAAAATAAATGTGAAAGAATTGGTTCTAACAGCTGGGCAGAGCTGTTTAAAGTTCTGCCAACGGAACTTTAAGCTGCTATTGATAGAAACTTCCTTACTTCTCCGAACAAAAATAGTGCAATAAAAATGTCTCTTTTGTATCACCAGTTTCTATTACAAATGGGTAGCTGATCTGAAAGATCCCAGCCCTTGTACTATATTGGTAAAAAGACAACGGCATGTAATAACAACAGTGTAGTCTTTGCTAAACAGAAAGCCAAGTGTAGAATAGTATTTATGTGGCACTGAAACACTCAGTTTTCATGCAAAGAGGCGTTTTAAAAAAATCTGTGCTATTGACTAAGTCATGAGTTTGGACTAATGGCACTTGAATGTCAGATCACATTTCATGTTTTGAGTGACCTCGAACTGGAGTAGCTGGTGTTCTCAGGAGAGCTGGGCAAGAGTAGCACAGGTCAAAGGAAGGGTTTCCCGTGAGAGCTGACTTATCAGTTTGCTTAGAAGAGTCTCCCTAGAGGAGCTGAACAATGAAATGCCCAAATTTACTTGGAATATATTGTGTTTATTGTAGGAGGGCATTCAGCAAAAAGTGACAACATTTAGTACAATCTGCTATGTTGAGGAACTTGTGTGCTGGAATCGCCTTCAGAGAACTTGGGAGTTAACCAGTTTGTCTCTCATCAGCTAAAGACAGACAATACAGCTCCTTACTAAGGCTTTACAAGGTGACCCATGTTATACTTGAAAAGAAGAGATGACCACATCTGCTTAAAAAGAAAATCCTGGGAGTAATGGGTCATTTTTTTTTTTTTTAAAGCAACCTGTAGGATAAGATGAGTTCCCCTATCCCTTTGCAGAACATTTGAGTGTATTTTTATAACAATAGGATTGCTTTCATTTTCAGAAAAGTTTGTTCTTGACTAGTAATATAAGAAATAAAAAAGCCTTCATTTATGGGATTGATATTGTTTAGCAGCACACCAGTGGTAAAATGCTCCGTCAGTTGAAGAGAAGAAAATACTGTTTTGACTTCAGTTTAACACAATGTGTAAGAAGCATATAGAGTCAGGTATGAAATGTTGCTTTTTTATGTTTTGTTGAGAGTCACATGTCCTGACTAGTCTGCTGTGCAGTCCATTGAGAAAAACACATCCAACTTCATCAAATGCTGATGATTTAAACATATTTCTTGTACAGTAATATTACCAAAATATATTCTTGGTCAAGAAATAAAAGGGTCATGCACGTTACTGAAGACTGTGAAATAAGATCTTTTTTCAGCTTTTTACTGCACACCATCTCCTGGAAGAAACAGTAACAGCAAATTGGACTGACTCACTGTTAATAAAAAGCACAAAATTGCAAGTGTCAGGTGAAGACAGATGAGGTCAGAAGGAAAACACTTTAAAAGCTTGAGAAGCAATGTTGCATGGTATTAACAGAATTCATTTAGTTCTTAGAAATTATGTATTTGAACTACAGGAGAGATGACAATTAAAGGAGATTTTTGGATTGGGAAACATTGTTAGTTACTCTTTAAGGTTGATAACTATTTTTTCCAGCTTCAATTTAAAAACCAAATCTGTCTAAATTTGTAAATCTTTTTTACAAAGGGATTTGAAGTGTGCCCAAGCCTTAACAATGAAGGGATGTCAAAGGTGATCTGTTAAAGGATGTTTGCAACAGCATGACATGCCGGTGAAAGCCTAAACCTGTGCAGTGCCTATAGATTAGCAATGGGAAACTAAATGCATTTGGGTATCTACAGGCTGGAGAGACTTCTGTTAGAAAAGCTTTGTAGAGTTTGTAGCAAAAAGGTTGTAGATTAAGATTCTCCCTAAATTTTGAGAACGGAGTGTATTTGTGGATGCTTCCTGTGTTTCTTGTTCTTTCAATGATACAGCGTCCTTTCGTGGAACTCTTTGAAGCAAGCAAGATTTTACATAGTGCCCCAGTGATTCATTTAAATTGCAAGTCTTGTTGACCTGGTCATAGCCACATGACACAAATATAATTATTTTAGTATACTTAACGATTGCATAGGATCCAAAAGTGGCACAGGATAAAGCACAATTCTACATAATCACCTTTTAAATAAGCCACATAGGTCATTAAGATGCTATGCAGTGAGTTCAGTGGTGCTTGCTATTATGTCTTTCCACGTAGTGCACATAACATTCACAGATTTGTTACATTGTATTACAGTAAGGCTAATCAATATTACATTGTTTTCTACCACAGAGTTCAATAGTAGATTTTAAAGGGTTTTGCCATTGGTGCTTTAATACGCTTAGCTGTAAAATGTGCTTTTTACATTATTTTATATTTTGGAGAGAGAGGAATGGTTCTTTTCATTCTGAGTATGAGATCACCTGAAATTGAAATGTAAAAAAAACCAACATTTAGAATGTTTTTCACAAACTTTTTTTTTAAATCTAAATACTATTTTATATCCATTATCTCTGCACCTGAATAATTTAGAAGACAAATTTTAAAATATTTTTTTGGCATAGGTCTTCAGGTGTAAAATGTTTGTTTCAAAGAAAGGTAAATGCGTCATTATAATCAGTGCCTTCTGCTCTGTCATTCCTTTCCTCACAGGAGAGACCTATGAAAGCTCTGAAAAGGTAAACCTCCTTGACTGGGTTTTCCTAACAGTTTACGCACTTGATTTCATTTGGTCAAGTTTCATACTTAACTCCTGATTGCCTGTGAGGTTTGTCCTTAGATATCCACATCCCTTACAGCTGCATCATTCTATAAGCTCTAAGTGTGACTTTTTAAAAGACTACAAAACAGCCATATTACCTATATTTTGATTTACATATCTTGGGGAATGTAACTTGCAGCTCTTTCACCTTGAATAATACATTCTAAGTTACCCTTAAAATTACGGAGTCTGCACAGGTTTCAAGCATCTGTGGTTACAGTTGGGAAATCAAGACGGTTTAGAAGCTCTGTAATTACTAATTCTTTGTTTATGTAGGTGCAATCCTTCAGATCCACCACCTCATGGTGTACTTTGTCACTGCCGCAGTTCCGAGTAGCATATCTACGTGAAGATACATATAAAACCCTGTACACATAATTTAAAAAAATCCAGCACATCACGGAGAGATCTTTAAGCCAGTAACATGAGAGCTACTGACCTTTCTGAGAGAAATGTGACGGGCTTTGCTTGAACAGATGTCGAGGTACAAAATGAGAGCATGACACCATCAGTCATTTTTAGAGAATGTGATGCCACTGAGTCTTCTGGCCAGAGTTTGTGACTGTGATGGGTTGGAGCATCTGGGGTGGGAGGGTGTTGGGTTTTGGTTTTTTGTTTTGGTTTTTTTCAGCTGCTAAGTAACAGTTTACACATTTGCTCAGTTTTAGCAGCGGTGCAGTAGGTAAGCAGAAGGATACGAGTAATTAATTTTCTCTCTGAACACCTTCAGTCTTGCTGATTGAATAGAAGTGTAGTACTTCATATCAAACTCGGTATCAGTGATGGGAGCATTAAGTTTTCTTCTTTCTAAATTATGCACAAAAACCTTTGAAGGTGCTCAGAGGGAGTTGTCTGCTTGTATCATCACCAAAGGAGCACCTTGACAAGAGTCCCAAAAGCTGTTTTGGTAGGAAGTATAGGGTTCATATTTAAGTAATATTAAGGTACTTAACTAAGTAACTCTGCTAATATTATGCTCAAGTAGTTTTTGATGTCCTTGGTTGACTGATGTCATGCACTCCACGTTCATCACCTGCATCACTTCATGTATCTTTTTTTCCTCTTTGTCTTTAAACGTGATCATTGAAAAATGAATTTGTTTAGAGTATGCATCATTATGTGTCTGTCAGCTTTTGATCTAATGCAAGTTTAATGTTTATCTCTGTTTCTACAAGGGCATGACATAAGCCCTCTATCTATGCATTTGTACAAATACACGTCGTACCTCCTTTCTTTCTCACTTCCACTTCACCGGGATCTCTGTTGCTGCCCCCTGGTTCCAACCCTCCGGCCTCTGGGTAATACTGCTGCTCAAGGGGGCTCTGGGGAAAGGGGGCAGGAGGGACAGATGTTACCAGGACTGGCAGTTGTTGGGAGGTGTGAACAAGAAGAGGCAGCATGTGCATCTGATTGTTGCACTGAAGATCAGCAGGCTTCTTACTCCTCGAGCTGCCTAAGATCAGAATAGGACTTCAAAATAGTCCCTGATGTTCCCTGTAAAATAGAAAAGTGTGGCTGTAGTAGAACCGACAAGTGTCCCATGATTTCTTGTGGCCTACAAGAAACTGCCAAGTGTTCTTTTGCAGAGCATACTTAATAGTGAGTTTGTAATGTTTTGAAGCAAACTTCACCTGTACCATCCTCTTCTTGCTTGGCTGCTGCTTTGTCCGTGCAGCACATGCAGACCATGGGACCAAAGCATCTAGCAATACGTTTTATCTGCACTGCAGCTTGTACTTTCAACATCTCTTAAACTTGACAAAAGAAAGCACTATTAACAACCAAGAGAAGCAACTCCAGAGAACTTCCCCTGCAAGTGTGCCATTTTTCTGCGTAATTTGCATGTTTGTTTTGAATTGTAATTAGTTATCCCAGTGTGCCTTGTTGCATCTCCTTTTTAATCTATATTGTCTTTTTATTGGTGGTTAGCATATATGAAAATGGTTTGCATTATTACTGTAGTTTATACTTTCGTCTGCCCCATCCCACCCCCCCATTTTTGCAATTAAAGTTGGTAAACCAACGTTCTGCAATCACAGAATCACAGGCTGGAAGGGACCTCAGAGATCATCTAGTCCAACCTTTCTAGGAAGAGCACAGTCTAGACAAGACGGCCCAGCACCCTGTCCAGGGGACTCTTGAAGGTGTCCAACACGGCCGAGTCAACCACTTCCCTGGGGAGATTATTCCAATGGGTGACTGTCCTCACTGTGAAAATTTTCCCCCTGGTGTCCAAGTGGAATCTCCCCAAGAGCAACTTGTGTCCATTCCCCCTTGTCCTCTCCGTGTGACTGTAAAAAGGGAGTCTCCATCTTCTTTGTAGCTACCCCTTAAGTACTGGTACATGGTGATGAGATCCCCTCGAAGCCTCCTTTTCTGAAGGCTGAACAAACCCAGCTCTCCCAGCCTATCCTCATATGGCAGGCTTCCCAGTCCTTTGATCATCTTGGTGGCCCTTCTCTGGACCCCTTCCAGCCTGTCCACATCCTTTTTGTATAGCGGGGACCAGAACTGTACACAGTACTCCAGGTGTGGCCTGACAAGCGCTGAGTAGAGCAGGATGATGACTCCTTTCTCTCTGCTGGCGATGCCCTTTTTGATGCAACCCAGTATCCTGTTGACCTTCTTGGCTGCAGCAGCACACTGTTGGCTCATGTTGAGCTTCCTGCCCACCAGGACCCCCTGGTCCCTTAGGTCCCTTTCCACAGAGCTGCTCTCTAGCCAGGTGGATCCCAGTCTGTGCTGCACTCCTGGATTATGTTTTCCCAGGTGCATGATCTTACACTTCTCCTTGTTGAACTTCAGAAGGTTCTTGTTGGCCCACTCCTCCAGCCTATCCAGGTCTTCCTACAGAGCAGCTCTCCCTTCTGGAGTGTCTACTTCCCCACTCAACTTGGTGTCATCAGCAAACTTCATCAGGCTACACTTGATGCCGTTATCCAGATCACTTATAAAGATGTTGAGTAACATTGGGCCCAATATCATTCCCTGGGGGACTCCACTAGTGACAGGTTGCCAGTTTGAGAAAGAGGCTATTTACCACCACCCTTTGGGTGCGGCCTGTCAGCCAGTTCCCCACCCACTGCACAGACCACTTGTCTAGGCCATAACGCATTAATTTCTCCAGCAGGAGGCTGTGGGGGACTGTATCAAAGGCCTTGAAGAAGTCCAGGTAGACAATGTCCACCGCCCGCCCCATGTCAACCAGGCAAGTCACTTTGTCATAGAAGGCCACCAGGTTTGTCAAGCACAATCTGCCTTTAGTGAAGCCATGTTGGCTTTTCCCAATCACATGCTTCAATTGGCTTGTGATGGCCCCCAGGAGGATTCGTTCCATAACTTTCCCAGGCATTGAAGTAAGGCTGATGGGCCTATGGTTACCTGGATCCTCCCTCGAGCCCTTCTTGTAGATAGGGGTAACATTTGCCTTGCTCCAGTCCTCTGGGACATCCCCCGTTCTCCATGACTTCTCAAAGATTATGTAGAGTGGCCTTGCAACGATGTCAGCCAGGTCTCTCAACACCCTTGGGTGGATGGCGTCAGGGCCCATTGATTTGTGGGGTTCAAGCTCCTGTAGTAATTCATGTACTAACTCTTCCTTCACCAATGGTGGGTCGGTGTTTGGATCAACAAGGAATTTCGTTCCCAAAGCCTGGGACCCAGCAGTGCTGGTAAGGACAGAGGTGAAGAAAGTGTTGAGGACCTCTGCCTTTTCAGCATCATTGGTGATTGACTCTCCTTCTCTGTTTAACAGTGGGCCTATGTTTTCCTTCTTTCTCTGCTTATGGTTCACATACCCGAAGAAACCTTTCTTGTTATTTTTGACATCTACAGCCAGTTTCAATTCGAGCTGGGCTTTTGCTTTTCTAACTGCGTCTCTGCACACTCTGGCAATGCACTTGTAGCTCTCGATGGATAATCGTCCACTTCTCCATCTCTGGTGTGTTTCCCTTTTGGATTTGAGTAGACCCAGGAGGTCATGGTTGAGCCAAGGGGGCATCTTGCTCCGCTTAGTTCCCTTTCCTTTGTATGGGATAAATTGGCTTTGTGCTTCCAATAGAGAGTTCTTGAAGAACTCCCAGCACTCACTAGCTCCTTTGTCTTCCAGGGAAGCTTCCCATCAAATCCTTCCCAGTTGAGCCCTGAGTGAACTGAAGTTTGCTCTTCTAAAATCCAGAACCCTTGTCTTAGAGCTGACCTTCAGCACACTCAGCAGGATCCTGAACTCCACAATATTGTGGTCACTGCAGCCAAGGCTGTCACTAACTGAGATATTACAAAGCAGGCTTTCTCAGTGTGTGAATAGCAAGTCCAGCAGCGCCTCCCTCCTGGTTGGCACATCTAACATTTGTATGAGGATACAGTCCTCTACGCATTCCAGGAACTTGGTAGATGACATGTGAGCTGCTGTATTTTCTTCTAGCAGATGTCTGGGTAGTTGAAGTCACCCATCAGGACCAGGTTCTGTTGGCCAGAAGCTTGCTTTAGTGCCCCAAGTGTCACTTCGTCAGCAATTCTCCTATGCATTTGAAAGCTCTGTTTTGATAGTAGGCATCAGGCCTATCTGTTTTCTCTCTTTGTGCTTTCACGAAGTTCAGCTTTGATTGGCAACAATTTTGAATAAAGGATAGGAGTAAAGTCTGTAAAAGGATTTTGTAATTCAGAATACTGTCATAATAGTAGTTTTCAACACTAGAATAAACAGAAAACTGTTAAAATACATATTATTAATGCTGCAGAATGGTTTACAAAAGCTGGTACCAAAGTTTCTTTAGGGAGAGTAGCCTATCCATAAAAGTTGTGGTTCTCATAAGACAAAACCCTTGTATACTACTTTTCTCAAGCTGCTAATTATCAGAGAGGATGGAAATTACAATCACTATTTTGGATGGGAGGCAGACAAAAAGTTCTGTGTAACATTGCTAATCCCTCCTGCTCAGTTCCTTCAGTGTTGTTCATGAGTTATTTAATGGTTTTATTTACATCCTCTGCCAGAGGCATAGACCTGCATGTAGTGCCATGCATGGTGGGCAAATATATTGCATTTTCTGTCTTACAAAAGTCACCTAGTCCAAGACATGAGACTCTCATCCTGTGAATTTCAGGTACACTATTTTAAATTATTTTTCTTCTCAAAGGGGGGAAAAAATCCCTCACCTTGAAAATTTTGTAATGTAAGAGGAAATCATACTGCAATACTATCCTAAAATAATATAATAAAGTCAGGAATAGGATGACAGTTTGGGTTTTGAACTTTAATCAGTTTTACACCATGGTTAAAACACTAGTTTATCTTTAAGTCATGTTCTGCGCTCCATCCTGCATACGATAGTTTGAATATGAATCCCCCCTTGCATGCTATTTATGTTCTGTATGAAATGGCTCCCAAACCTTCCTCCATTACCAATGTTGCTGTGTCACCACCTCGTGGCGAAGTTGCTGTACGGTAGTTAAATATAGGTGTAGAGAAAGATAGTTTCTCCATGTGTGTAAATAGACATTTCTGACCGAAATTATTCCTGACTTTTCTACAAAAATGAGCTGCTCAGACCAAGTGTCAGAATAGGAGAAGGTGGTTAATCTCCTTTATGTTAGGAAAGCTGCTTCCAAGTAATCAATATGTCTGCAGTGCAACAGAAAAGAAGATATGTAACATTCCCGTGTAGAATAAAAAGGGGCATCATGTATGTGGGAGAAAATGACTTATTCCGGTCTTAGATACAAGTGTATAAAAATGCACAAATTTAAATGGGGGCAGCAGTTGGACTGAAGTGTACAATTCAAGACAAGCCCAAAATCCTCTTATCCTCTGTGTTCAGGAGAAATGAGAGCACCAATTTATAATGGTAAGAAAAAGTGGCTTTAGACTTTGCTGAATTGGATGTCAGACATGTTGTCGGGGATTTGGCTGAAATGTTAGTTAAAGATTTTAAGAACTTAACTTTGGTGTTCTTTCTGCTGAGACATCGGATTTGAAATTCAGAGTTGCTTTCTCCTTTTATCATAGTTTGTGAAATAGAAGTGACATATCTTTTGGGTTATACCACTGATAATTTATAAATAGAGGGGATTTTCTAGTTGGAAAATAAAGTTAAATAGACATGTATGTATATAGTTACTTATCATTAACCTAGTTTTGTTATTACTCTGTGACCAGAAATCTGAGGTAATAATGTAATCCCAAACTTTTCTTTTCTTTTGGTGCTATAGTGTAATAAACAGTGTGGACTACATTATTTGACTTGCTACCATGATCAAAGCTTCTGCTTAATTTAGGCCACTTGACCCTTTTAACAACCATCCCTTAAGTGCTATGTTAGCATATCTTGTATGCTGCCGTGTGAGAGATCACTTCCCTTTCAGTGCAGTATCATCCTGTAGCCCCAGCCCTACAAAAAGAAGCAAGTCAGAAGCTTATCTTTTTAGGAAAAATCAATATATCTCTTGTAGTCCAGTGCAATTATGTAGGTAACTTTCAAGTAAATAATTTCCAGAGTTCAAATCCATTTTCCTTCAACCGTTATCTCCCGGGGCTCTCTCAAGTAAACCAGTTGCTTTTCCTAGAAGGATCTGCCATACAGTTCTCTGTGCAAGTGGGATATGAACTCATGCCCATATAAAAACACTACTGTACACTTTTGCTTTATAGACTGGAAAAGCATATTTTGGTAGGGTTAAATTTGCTATATAGGGATCCACATCTGTTTTGAAAAATATTAGGTGTTAAGGAAATTAAAAAGCAGTACTCTAATTTTAAGTATGCACCATTATGTCCGTCACTTATGGGAACAAAACTGCCAAGTAACACGTGAGCCAGGAGCCTCGGTAGCCTGTGGACATCAGGGCTGTTGTACATATGTGTCAATACTGCCAGTGGCTCACAAAAATACCAACGTGTTCAAGAACTTCTAAATCTTCATAGCTTTCCTTATATCAGGAAATGAGAGACATTAACAAGTTCATATCCTAAAGCATAATGGTGCCTTATTAGTAAGAATGAATGTAAAATCAGAGCTAACAAAATACAGCAAAGGTAGGTTATGCCTGTGTCCTCAGTAGAAAAGGTAGACAAAACCACCCTACTGACCAGCTTTCAACTGAGAAAAGTCCAAATCCTCATGATGGCTTTTAACTTTTACAGTAAGTGCCAATAAAAATGACTAAGCAATCTGTTGTTGAACAACGATAATATTAACGTGGAAGTTTTTCATCACTGTGGGTATTTTTACAAGTGATATTGATCATTTTTGTTTTAGTCTTATGTTCACTACAAAAAAAAAGAAAATTTCTTATCCTGGTATTCCTAATATTAAAGCAAATGTTTAAATGTTACTTTTGAGCACCAAATTCACACAGGGTAAAGGTTAGATATCAAAAATCTCATCAGTCACTTACTAATGCTTCCTAAAATTTAAGCTGACCCAGGGAGCTATCAGAGGGCATTTGCCTTCTGAATAACAAGAACTGTTAACAGGGCCTTGTGGTGTTTTAGTAGCTACATAGAAGAGTGATCGTGTGGCAGTATGAGCTGCCAGTTTCATCTGAGAGTCTACGTGTATGTCCTTACTGCTGCACACCAACGCTTGTACATTCATTTTTTTTCATAAGGTAGTTTTTGATTTATCCTGTAATTTGATCCGAGACAAAACTTTGCAATTAATTGGTGCTTGCAGTGATGCATTGGACATTTGATGGATTAGGTATCAGAGTAAAATGACTGGGAGCCTTTACAGCTTACTTGTATTCGCTCTGATCAAAAGTGTGTGTACTGAGCAGTGAATTATGTGAAAATTAACTTCGTAAAACTGGTGCAGAATTTACTTCGTATTCCGAATATTTGCATGGTGGTACAGCCATTCTTTGTAAAAGTGTGATTTGACACTGACTGGCCTGTCTGTGTTTCTCCTTTCTTTTGTTGTTCATAAACCATCTTTGTCTACACCAAAAGGTACATGATGTGAATAATTTAAACCAGATACTGTTTAAACCGGTCGGCCCCAGATTAGATACACCTGTTTTCTCATGTTTTTCAGCAAATTCTTTTTATTTCATTAAAAGGACTGAAGAGTAAGAAGCTAAGCTTTAGAAACAGTCCTTTCAATATGATAGAAAAATAAAAAATCAGTAAGGAAATTAATGCAGACATCAAGACTTCAAGAGCAATTTCTTTTTTTCTAAGTTGGATAACAATCTGTTAAAGATCATCATAGTTTGCAGAACAAAATGAAAAACAGAAAAGAAAAAGCACAAGGATTATATGCATGAAATTAAACTAATTAATATATATTGCCATCCTGTGGCAATGAAAAGTACTGTGGTGCATTTTTTCAGAAAATATTAATATTAATGGAACAAGTTTGGGGTTCAGTTGCTTAATTTAGATGACAGCCTGCTTTGAATTCAGGTTTTTCATATGGCCAGAATGAATAAGCAGTAATTTCTCCCATAATTGCTTCTATGGACTAAGAATTGCTACTCCCAAACAGAATTCATTTGATTAAAAAAGATGGAATTAGCCCAATATAAGAGACATGTAACCGAGCACAGGTGTCTGTAGCTATAGCAGCAGCCTTTTGATCCCTGGAGGCTATAGCTTTACAACATGATTGGCTTGGAAGTTGATAAGGCTTCAGATGTTTTCAACCAGTTTCAACTTTCATATGAGCTGTAACCACAGTCATTGGGTATTTTTGTTTGTTTTATTCAGCTGGAAAGTCATCAATTCCAGGCAAGACTACAGACCCAGAATAAATCAGTGCATTTCAGAAACACTGATGAATTTATTTGTATTTCTTCAAGAAATGTCACACTTCAAGGAACAAAACCCTGGCAAGGTAAGCCCTCCCAAATAAGATTAACAGTTTGGTGACACAGATTTGAAAAAAAACAAACACCTGAAACATAAAATACCCACTATGATAAATTCAGTTTCAAGTTTCTGCTAAGTTCTACCTGTGCAGAACACAACTAGGTCGTCAGTAAGCAAAGCTGCTCACAGTAAAGTTTACAGCAGCACAGTCCCTCACCATATAGCTGCTGGAACCTCACCAGCCATTCAATGGGAAGGAAATTTAAAACATCACAGTTTAATAAAAACCTGAAAAAGCAGAAAGGGTACAGAATTCCTAAACATACATGTTTATTCCAAATAATTTTAGTTTTCAGAAATAGTTGCACAAGTATTACATGACAGAAGAGAATCCTTCCTATTTCGTTGTGATAATCTTTCTTCTACACAGATACAGCTGTCTGGGGTTTTTTTAACTGGAACAACTGAGCTGGAGAACCCAGTTCATGAAGAGGCAAGCAAGAGTAAGGTTTCTTCTTTCCTACTAGGAAGAAGAACATTATACACTTCTAGCCAAAAGTGAAGCAGCTTTATCTTCCAAAGAAAGGCATAAATAATGTAGAAGTATATCATGGCAAGAGTAGATTTCATTTTTATAATCGTATCGCTAATTATAGAAATTTAAAAGATTAGGAGGTTTTTCCCCCTCTTCTGATCTCAGTTAGCTTTGCCACAAAATCTTTCACGGAAACAGAACTAGCAAATTGGAAGTATGTAGTACCACACTGAAGTATTAGGAGTTTAGACTGAAATACATATGAGCAACATCCATTTGAATGTTGTATAAATTATACAAAAAGAAATTATGTGCTTAGGATAATAAAGTTATATTTAAAAGAAATAGGTGTATATTGAGATAAGGAGATGCAGTACTGGTATAGTGTGTCCCTTGTAGTAACATGACACAGTAACTATGTGTTAAGATATATCAAATCCTGATTTAGAAAAGCTAATTTTGACAGCATGTTTTCCTTTCTTTTTCCTGACATCATTCTCTGAGCCATGCCGTTATTTTACTGTCATAATTATAAGCAAATCAGGCACTGATGCAGTGTGCAATTTTCTTTGAATTAACAATTTTATTGCAATTCAACTCCAAATTCAACAAGCAAATGGATTCCTTCCATAAGCTTTCCACAGATCAGTTCTGTACTCAGCACTGTGCAGTTGTGAAAGATGTGCTATATGTCTCGGTCACAGCGGAGGCTGAATCTCAAGTTCTGTATTGAAAATTCAGCTCAGTCTTGTTACGGGGACGCTCGAGACGCTAACAAGCATCAAGAGAATGCTTGCTGGCATATGAGAGAAAACAGTTTCACAAAGCAACACAACGGGAGAGAACTACTCTTGGAAGGGATTTTTGCTTTTGTAAGCCTGCAGCAAGTACGCATTGTAACACTTCTAGTAGTGATTTGGGATTTTTTTCTGCTTATAAACTGTTCAGCCTTTTCTTGTGTACTGAAGATGAAGTAATTTCTAGTAATTTTAGCAATAACCACGAGCTTGTTAAACCTTTACAGTAAATGACTAAAAGTAGCATATTTTTATAATGGAAGAGGGGGTACAGCCTAATGAGCCAAAATGAACTGTTTGATGCTTATTTGCATAAGAAGTGTTAAAATATTTCCTGACTTCAAAAACATAAACCTTCCATTTTCCACTGCATTCTAGATTTCATTTAGCATGCCATATTTTTCTTTTGCAAAATGATCTAAATATTTAAACAGTGCACGTGTTAATAGCCAATTTCAATGTTTCTGCCAGTTTTGCCTACTAGTCTGCAGTGTATGTACATTTTTCACTGTCTTGGGAAGTTACATTCCTGGAGTTGTCCTCTCCTATGTCCTGCGTAAGTATAGTCTCTTTTCCAGTCACAATTTATGTATGTGGTTTGTTCGTTATTTGGTCTCTGTATAGGGGGTATTTTATTTGTTTACGTATAGATATACACACGTGCATATATATGCACACATGTATACATATATATGTCGGTTCCGACAAGTGCCTTTTGTCATATGGGGGTCAGCTTAAAAGTTTTTTCAGCTTGTTGATTCTGGCACAGTGTTGCGTAGTCATGTTGCTCAGGTAGAGATACCAAAAACAGACTAAACCAAGAAAATGATAAATGTTATAGTGATCAGAATTTGTGCCTTACTGGAAGTAAAAAAGGTGTCAGTTGATATGAATAAAATGGTATTTTCTGCGACAAGTAGGAATGGCTCCTAGAAACTGGATTTGGCATTAGCAGTTTGTCTGACGTGGGCATTTCACAGTTCCTTTTTATGTAAAGCTAACTGTGTTACGTAAAATTAGTAGTCTTCTCCTGCAAATGCATTGTTTAATCTTCATTGAGTAACTTCTTACAAAGCAATATTTCAATACAGTTTTTCTTTCTGTCTTCATTTTTATCACAGTATTGTGTGCCTTTTTATGTCCCTTCCTTAAGTGCAATGAATTTGGACAGAAAGTATGCAACAAAATTAAGACTGTTCTGATGAAACTAGATTTTGGAATGGTGGAATATATCAACCAGAAGAAAAAAGAGAGATCTGGTGAGTAATTAAGTATAGTTCCAAGTAACTTATTTCTGTATGCAGAGAAAATCGTATTCATCTTGCAGACAGTTTGGTTTGTCCTGCGAAGCCAATTGTAAAGGTATTTCTTGCTTTGAACCTGGCTATGTTCTTAGCTTCATAAGGAGTGATAATGTATGTCAGATGTCTGGGTATGGTAAAAAAAAATACTTCATGGAAGGAAATAAGGCAAGACTGATGGTTCTCTTCATACTTGACGAGACGTACTGCTTGTAGGCTTTCAGAAAAAAACTACTCGCTGTCGGGTATGCAATGCTTATCTCTGGTTAGACATGGCAAACTTATCCAGGAGAGAGCCTGACTCAGGAATGCAAAATGGGAACATAACAGAATTTTCAGTAGGAGACTGAACTCTGCTCCAGTATCTAAATCTTCCTTGTTTTCATTCCCAGCAGCAACAAGAATGTTTTCTTCCCCAAGTACTCAATAAGCATTTAAGAATTGCAGTAGGATAGTAGCTACAAATTAATCGTTGTTAGTTAGAAAGGGGAGAAATCAGTTTAAAACAAAACCTCACCTGAAATTTTTATAACATTGGAAACTTTCAGATTTTAAGTAATGAAGCAATTTCAAGAAAAACATTTATATGAATAATGTTATCTTTAGTTTACTTTTTGTGTGTGCTACGGTTTGGTAATTGAACCTTTGTAGTGTAGTCGCATTACTTGCAGGCAGCCTACCCTTTTTAGTTAGTGACACACCAGTAGATTTCCTATCTGCTTTGGAACATGCATTTCTTGCAACCGTTCATCGTACAATGTGCTGTTCCAACACAATGAGGAGAATCATCTGCCTTTTCCCTTTCTCTTGCATATAATGCAGTAGCTGTTGAAAACAAGGAATAATGCATTGAAAATTTTCTTTCCTGTATTATTCCACCTTGTTCTACTTTTAAGTGAAACTGGCAGAGAGATCAGACTATTGTTTCATAAATTTCATAAGCCAACACTGGGGAAATGGTTGAGGTGAGATTCATTCTTTCCTGCCTCTCACCTTCCAGTTTAATTTAACCCAGATGAGTTCCTACCTTGCTTCACCGCTTGGGTTCACCACACGGGTTCACAAACCCTTGTACTGGCACAAGAGAGGAAGTAGCAAGTTGCAAAAATAGGCAGCCAAGAATAATATGACTGTGGCTTTCAGCTTATATTGGTTTAAAATATTCATGAGGCTATTCTCCGACAGAGAGAGGAGGGGAAATTTGTGTCTCCGTTAATCTGTGAGGAGCAGCATTCTACCAGACTTCAGAGAACGCTTTGTACGTGTAATTGCATATACACGTCGCAAATGCAGGGGAACTGGGTGCAAAGAAAAAGAAAGGTTCTGTGAATGAAGATTACTCACAGTTATCCAGAAAACTGCATGTTCTGAAGTAAAAGTAATGTGCTGGGATAACTACACTGCCTGTTTTAACCGTACATTACAACTATGCATTGTACAGGAAGTGTAGTTTAAAAGGTAGGTAGGTGGATGGATAGATATATAGATAGATATTGCCACGGAACATTATGTTATGGTGAGCAACAGAGACTTCCAAAACTAAGTAAATAAATGTGTTGGAATGTATTTCAGAGCAACAATTGCTCTCCGCTTTGGCTGCTCCACAATATATTTTGATAAATATCTAGCCTCTCCATCGGCCTTCTTTCCCTCACCTTAGTGGCATGCTTTGTAAATGATGCACTGTGTCAAGAGGTGAAAGTCTGCTGTACTACGCAAACTGTGTGACAGGGAATGCACACTGAACCTCAACGTCTGTTGTCATGAGTAGGGTAAAAAATATTTTTTGTCTTTCAGAAGCAGCAAAAACAAAACCCACAGAAGATGACAGTGAATTAGACATATCAGCCCTGTGTCCTAAGGTGATTTTTTTTTTCAGTCAGCCCTATCTTGCTTTTAAAATCTATATAGATAATCGAGAGCATCTAGACTACCGTCTCTGTTTTCTGTGGAAGACTTTAGCCTGCCCAGGAGGCTGTGTTCCTGAACTAAGCAGTCTGCTCTAAAAGTGATTCATAGTCTCCATCGTTAGGCTTATACTAATTAACTTACTGCACTTCTGACTTCTGGTCTTCAAGGTAATGGTTTCTTTGGCCTACTAAACTAAGAATGCGTTTATTTTTTATTGGCTGTGGAATGATTAAACTAGAATTTAATAGCAAAGGTGGCTATTTTTATTTGCAACGGCAACATTGCAGGTAATTTTTGTCAAATTAAAATATAAAAGGGAAACGTTTGTAGAAAACGTGTGTAATTAGATACTTGTGTGATCACTTGTATGATCATTTTCAATGATAGTGTAAATCAGTATTTTATATATAGATATGTTTTTAGATATGTATGAGAACACTCTAATATCTCCTTTCTCTCTAAATGTTCTAAATAACTGTATGGCAAAGGATTTTCCATTATAATCAGAACACTGGTTGATTAAAAAAAAAATCAGTTTTCTAAGAATTCTTATGCAGTATTTGATCTGTTGTATGTAGAGCCTGACTGACAGTGATCGCTTTGAGGTGGGTTTGTATTCTGCAAAAAACACAAACTTATATCCCATGGGATAAAAATCTGTAGCTGACATAATTGAATATTGGTGGATAAATTCTTAAAGGATAATGATTTTTTTTTTCTGTAGCTGATTTTTGACTGTCTTATAGGTAATGGGGAGGGTTGATACAAGTCTATGCATTTCTTTACATTTATACCTATTTTGTATTTGCAAGCTCATTCTGCTTTCATTACAGTAGGATGTTACTTTCAGAATGAATAATTGGAATTTTCTATGTACCTCTAATATAATAGAGCTTTCAAATACTACAAAGAGGGATGCTTCAATTCTAAGTATTGTGTGCTCCTATTGTTTTCATGTTTCTACAATTAAAGCTTAAATAGGAGACAATTTATATTGCTATGACATCCAAGAGGCTTCTTTTTCAGCATCTAAGCTTTGGCTTCCTGTAGAGTGAATTTTTTGAGTATCAGAATACCATGTATGGGACTTTTTTATGTTTAGGTTAGTCCTGCAGTTGTTGCCAAAGAGCTGTCAGTGTCTGACACAGATGTATCAGAAGTATCTTGGACCGATAATGGGACCTTTAACTTATCTGAGGGGTATTCTCCACAGACAGACACATCTGATGGTATGTAATGGCTTCATTATCTCATCGATGAATTGCAGTTGTGTAAGTAACCTGGAAATGGTTAGAGAATTTGAGGACAAAAGTTTTTGGGGTTGTTTTTGCGATGAATTTGAAATTCATTCCAGTGTTTTCTATAATTTAGGATACATCTCGTGTAAGAGCTGTCTTCAGTAAGTGTCTAGATAAATAAGTAATGGTGGGTAAAACTGACACCTTCAGTAAGTGCCAGATTTAGCGTGCTCTTCCATGAAACCTTTTAAGCAGATAAACCTTTTAAGTCAGTAAAAATGCTTTTGTGGAGCTATACAAATAAAAGCTGAGGAAGAAAGAGTGAATACTTTGAATTGCTAAACAGCCAATTAAAGAAAGTATTATTAGGTTTTGGTCACTAGAATGCTGATGGACAGCCAGCAATGAGCTGAAATGAGTGAAGACTAAGACTAGGAAACGATTCTCAAGCACTTGTCTTGATCTTGACCAGATCTTTAAGTTCTTACTTTTTACAGACCAAGCTTTCAGTTAGCATTTTGCCTGAATCAAGATTAAGGACAACAGTAGTTTGGTGTAATCTTCTCTATGGATTTGTTGCTCTGCTTGTCTTGCATTTCTCCTCTTCTAGGGAAATTTCACTTTAAATTACAAGTAGGGTGATGTTACTTAACAATATTACAAAGGCCAAATTAATAATTTAAATTATTTTGTTAATATTTCAAGTTGTAAATAGACAGCATTGTACATCACAGAATCGTAAGCTGGAATGAGCCATTGTCGTTCATCTCACCTAACCTCCTACTCAAAGCAGGTTCAACTTGATTAAGTTGCTCAGGGCTGTGACCGGTTGAATTTTGAGCATCTCCAGTGGCAGAGATTCAGCAACCTCCCTGGACAGCCATTTTCAATATTTGATCCACCCTCATGATGAAAAAGTTTTTTCTTATACTGAATCAGAATTTCCCATGTTCCAGCTTGTGGTGATTCACTCCCATCATTCCAATGTGCACCTTTAAGAAGAGTCAGGCCCCATCCTCTCTGTACCTTCCATTAGGTAGCTAAAGGCAACTATGTGATCCCCCTTTGCCGCCTTCTCTTAAGGCCGAACAAAGCCCATTCTCTCTGCATCTCCTCCTATGTCATGTTCTCTAGCCCCCTAATAATCATGCTGACCCTCCAGGGGACTCGCTCCGTCTTTCATTGTCTGTCTTATACTGGAGAGGTTGAAACTGGACAAAGTAATCAATCCAGCAGGACAAGAGGAAATGGCCTCAAGCTGTGCCAGGGGAGGTTTAGACTGGATATTAGGAAAAAATTCTGTACTGAAAGAGTGGCCAGGCATTGGAACACGCTGCCCAGAGAGGTGGTGGAGTCACCATCCCTGGAGGTGTTCAAAAAATGTGTAGATGTGGCACCTTGGGACATCGTTTAGGAGGCATGGGGGTGTTGGGTTGACGGTTGGACTTGATGATCCTAGAGGTCTTTGCCTACCTTAATGATTCTATGAAAGTACTCCAAGTGTGCACTCTCAGTTGCTGAATAAAGGGGGGAAATCCCTTCCATTGACTTTCTGACTTTGTTTTTTCTCAGTATGTGGTTGGCCTTCCTTGCAGCAAGGGTGTGCCACTGACTTGCTGTCCACAGGTCTTTTTCTTGAAAGCTGCTTTCTGTCTCGTTGCCCCCAACCTGTACTGCTGCACAGGTTATTCCATTCCAGATGCAGGACTTCACATTTGCTTTTGTTGAATTTCATGGTATTCCTTTTCAGCCTCTTCACTTCTCCAGCCTTTTGAGGTCCCTCTGAGGGCAACCAGCCCTCCAGAATACCAAATACACCTGCCCCGTTCAGTCTGGCAGTCACGCCAATTTTTCCACCCACCTTATAGTTCACTTACCCAGTTTGCTCACCAATCTGGCTGTAAGGATAATGTGGGAAATGGCATTAAAGGCCTTGCTAAGTGAAAAATAAACAACATCGACTCTTCTCCATTCTATGATTCTCCCTCCATGGAGCATTTCAGCAAATGGGACAGACACACAAGTGCAAGACCAGATGCGATTCATCCAGGGACTGGCTTATCTCCTCTCAAAGCTCTGTGCATTTGAGCAACCACTCTGCATACAGCACAACCCTTCCTCCTCACCCTCCCAGCCTGTTTTTCCTAAAGAAAATGGAGAAAATGACGTACCAGACATTTTTACGATTCATTTCCTTAGCTCTTATGAATGCTCCTATTGCTTTTTTTCATAGAAAGTAAGTTCAAATTGATTATTTTTTACCTTCTCATTCAAATACTAGATCAAAATATTGCCTTATGCTCATTTAGGTCTCTTGCACAGGCCATGTACTGTGGTCAGTATATTTTGCACCATTAACACAGTCATTAAATCCTAATCTTTTATTTGTTTACATTCTTCTTTTTATCCTCTTAAAAATGTGCAACTTTCCTAGTCATCTGTAGAGCTTCCATTTTCTGTTTCTTACTCAATATAAGCATTGGGCAAGAAAGGAAAAAGTTGTAAATTAAGCCTTTACGTTGGTTTTATATCTTCATTTAAACACATAAACATTCCTTTTTTTAATCCTACAAGTGTTTTAAAAGCTTGTAATACTTTCATACACTCATATTTATAATGAACATATACAACGTGAAGAAAAATGTTTAAAGACCTGTTGTGACATTACAAATTTTAGGACTTTATGTGGCTGCTATATTTAGAACTAGCTGTGCTGAAGATTTGCATGGCTTGTTTCACCTACAGCTGGATACCTTTTCAAAAAGATATTGTCCTCAAATAAGTTTCTGAGTTAGGCTGATACCAGGTGACTTTCGGTAGTAGGTTTATGACTTTAAAACCATTTTATTGTAGATGTCACCCAAAGCTCCTCTGCTTTAAGACCGTGGAAGACTTCTAGACTATGGATTAATAAATGTATTTAAAGGAGAATTTCCTAACTGCATTTTTACATCTGGCTGCTTTTTTGGGGGGAGCCTTTCATGTTTGCTAACAATGCTTCCTTTTGTTTATCCTGTAATAGATTTTGACCGACCTAGTGATCATGAAGAAGCTTTCGCTAGAGATCTTTCCGAATTCCCTTCTTTAGAAAATGGTGCCGGAACAAATGACGACGATGACTCAAGCATTGGTATGCCCATCCAGCAAAAACGAAAAAAAGAACAAATGTATTTCAAGGTGGATCATGCTTCCCAACAGAGTAAAGACAGACCATCCACTGCAGGGCTCTCCTTGCCTTTGACCAGTGACCAAACCTTTAATTTAATGAGTGGAATTGCTGGGGATGTCATCGCAGCTGCGGTGTCTGCTGCCATCAAAGACCAGTTGCAAGTCACACAGCAAGCTCCCTCACACGCGGTGCCCAGTTTGAGCGAGGAGACAGACACAGAGGAAGCTGATGATTTTGAACTGCTTGACCAGTCTGAGCTTGAGCAGATTGAGAAAGAATTGGGACTTTCACAAGGCCAAGAAGCAGAATCCCAGGAAAAGAAAAAATCTTCAGGCTTCCTTTCAAATCTGCTTGGAAGTCATTAACCTGGAAATTGCAGCTGGTAACATAGAAGAAATTAAATGTAAAACACACAAAAAAAAATCAAATGCAAAAAAAAAAAAAAAAGGAAAATTCTGAGCTGTAAGCTTTAACTATCCCTTTAGATGTGTTGTAATAATTTCCCTTATGCAGAGTGAATTAACTGGATAAATATCAGCTGATACTGATAGTTTAATGTTTCTGGTAGTTATACCTCAATGTAATAGCATGGAAATGAATTATCTATCCGCTGTTTGGTCACAGATGAGTGTTGGAGGTCAGTTGTTCGTAAGAGTTGGGGGAGAGGGATTTTTTATCTTTTTTGCCAACCATGTGTTTTGAGGTCCTGAGCCAAATTATCAAGAGGGGTAGTTTATTTACTCTTGGTTGCCGACCATGTAGTACAATTAACAATTCACATAGCGAGGCTAAGTTACCATAGGATTGCAATGAGATTAACTAAATCTCACCTCTTCAGTCATACCAAAAAGTATGAATCTCTGCAGTTAACATTATGTATAGTGCATCTACTATATATGAAACACATTAACCAGCACAACTCTAGTTTAAATATGTGTGCAACACTATCAAAGAACTTGATTTCATACTTAAAACCTTTGAATTATTTTGGATATGGTGATGCATTTCCAAGGTTTTTTGCTGTTATAGGCTTGTAGAGTTGTAAAGTGGCATGCTATTTGACTGACCACCTGCTGTGTTCCTTGGTAGAGTCTGGTCCTTGGCAGTATTGCCCATGTAAAGTCAGCCAACACATTTTTATATTTAAGAGTTAATACCATGTAAACCAAACAACCTTTTTGGGAGCAGGTGAGCGTAGTTATTATTTGGAATAGAGGTTAGAGTTGTTGGTTTTTTTTTTAAAAAAAAGCAGCTTTTTTAAGTGCCACTTCCTTAATTCAAGATTCTGTGGGGTTTGTTTCTTTTCCCAGGACAGCTGCTACCACTTGCAACAAAAGTTGTGTTACAAGCTGAATATTTTAAGGTACTTAGAAGTATTCGGTGAGGTCATTTGCTATGGAAGACGCTCAGAATCTTCTTCTTGGCTGTAATTTAAAACAAACAAAAAAGAACTTGTTTGAATTATTTGCCAGTTTAAACTCCACACATGCTCATGAGTGGCATGGCATCTTAAGCAGGTAACTTATTTAACGTTTTCTAGGGCTTTTTTGTTCACCTGTAACAAAACTGAATTGTAATACCAAGCAATAGTAATCAAAGAAATAGGAAGAATTAAAGCTAGTTTTTTTTAATGTGATGTAAACTGTTAGCAAAGTTGAGGGACCATGTCAGCTGCTACTACTACTCAAGTGATTTTCCATTTGCTGGCATTTGAAGAGGTGAATACTGTCATTTAGGACCCTCAAAAAGTACAGCAGCAGATTATAAAAATCATCCACTAACATATATGTGTAGGTAAACCTGTGTTTCAAGTTAACTCCATTTTAATTTGTTTTTCTTTCTGAGGTGAAAAAAATAGGCAGATGGCCAAAAAGAGTGTAGCGAAACAAAAGATGCTGAGAATTTTTGACACTAGCTTTATTGTTGCTTGTGCTTTTTTGTCAGTAATGCATATTGACTGTGTTTGCTGTCCTTTACCAGTAAAAAAGTGAGCCTGTGCCTTCCTTATCAAATCCATTACAAAGTAAGTGGATGCTGGATATAGATCCCACAAGATGCAGCTTTTGAAATTATAACATCTTAACATTAAAAGCGCGTTTCTGGAAATTATTAAAAAAACATGGCTGCATCACTTCCACAGTGTTGGTTAAGTTTCCTTTTTAGCTTCCTCCCAGCCTGTCCTTCCCATTTGAAAAAAGAAAAGAAGCTTTTGCTGGGAAACGAGTCAGTTTAAAGGCCATTTAAATCTCTCAGATGAGTTAAAAGCCTCGTTTTCTAGCTGTGTCTGTAGGACAATCTGTATAGTCAGATGAGCACAACTTCCAAGTTGCTGATGAAACTTGGTAGGACACCCAGACAACGGTGTGCTTCCTTGTGCAGCAGCACTTGTGCCTGGAGGGGAAACGGGTTACTGGACGGGGAGAGGCGGGAGGGAGGGAGCCATCCTTCACAGGCTTTTCTGTAGCAGATCGATGGGACGGACTAGCTGGCTGTCAATGGTGGCATTATAACAGCGTGCACTTTATTGTTGTTTTATGAATAATACTTGTGGTTAAAAAAGTATGTAATGCAGGGGCACTCTTCTAGAATAATAGGATTAGATCAAGAAGGAAAAGCAGTTGGAGGAGTTTCTTGGACTTTTTGTAAATGATCCATTTTCTGGTTTTGAGATAGAAAAATCTATTGATTTTTCTCCAGTACAAGTCTCAATTTAGTTAATTTTTTTTCCAGAAAGAAAAACAAAGCAAAAGTTGAACACACAAATCATTAAAGTTTAGGGGCATAATTGCTTATTGGAGTGTCTTTAGAATTTTATTTTTCTGTTCTCGTGGTAGTCGATCTCCTTCAAGCCCCTAAATACTGTGTAATGCGAAGGAGGTAGTTCTGTAAATATTCCTCCTCAGGTAGTGGAAAGATGGTTCGTTTTCTGCAGGAAATAACCTCTTCCCTGCCAAAAAACTGCATGTAAGACACACTTTGCTCAGACACGATACATTCCACTGCCAGCAGTTTGACAGCGGAACACAAAGAAAACGTCTCTCTCCTCTGTGAGATCCCTTCCACACTGCCTTCAGTTGGAAATCCCTCAAGAAACCTTTGTTTTGCTGTATTCTAACAGCAGCCACAAAATAGCAGTTACTTATAAATTCCCATCACAATGGTCCGCAGTGTCCTTCCTGCCGAGCACTGGTCATCACCTTCCCATCTTCCAAAACTGATTACACAGGCAGGAAAAAAGGCAAGCGAGTATGAGGTAGCACATAGCTTTGAAACGTGTGTTTGTTCCGTGGAAAGCCTGCTTGTGTGCAGTTTCCAGTCAAGAGGCAGTACGGAGGGCACAGATAGCGTGTGGACATGTCAGCAGGTGCCTGTGGGTAACACAGGGTATGATCTTGCCATGGGATCACTTCTACCTGCATTATATGGTGTGCTCTCACCTGGTAGTAAATTGAGAATGCCATGTATTTTTGCAGTAGCATGGTTAAAGCGCTCACCCTCCCTCACCTTGCAGTGCCTTCTTCACACATCCCTACTGGAAGAAAAGGACGTGTGTTAGGACAGGCTCTGTGGGATGCAGTTCAGCTCTTCATACTTGGAAAATTTCCCCTTGCATTAGTACCTCAGAGTGACAGACAGAGTGACTGCCATTTGATCAGTGGCCTTAGGTGTGTCAAATCTAGCATAAAAGAGCCTATTTGCAGCACACAGGGCTTTTCCATGAGTATGTACTACGCTTCCACTTAGCATTCTTTGGTTTGTTTGTGAAAAACACTTATTCTACACAGAGGAGGGGAAATAATTTTAACCCAATGTAATAGAATCTAAAGAAATACTTGTTTTACTTGTTTATTTGTTCGTTCTGCACTTTCTCCAGACTGTCTAAGCCTTCTGAACAAATTCCCTGTAGTCTCCATGTCTGTTCTCAGCACACGAGCAGCGTTAAGAGTCTGTAAATGCCACCTATCCAGGTAACCAGAAACTGGAAAATTACAAAATGTCTTTATTTAAAATATTTTGCAGCACTTTACCTAGCCTGATTACTATTTTGTAAACATGGAATTATTATATTGATTGTTTGTAAAACCATTTAATAAATATGTGTTAGTTTTTATCTTTCATCATATCTAATTGTTTTGTTCCCGAAGTAGGAAAAAAAACCCTACACAACGCCAAACTCAAACCCCTCTGGGGGGGTGTCTGCCACTCCCGTGTTTATTCCTTCTCTTAGCCTCATGTGGGCTCGCACCCAATAAACACAGATACACGCAGAATTGTTCTGGTTGGAAAAGACCTCAAAGATCATGGAGTCCAACCATAAACCTAACGCTGCCAGTTCACTAACCCATGTCCCTAACACCCCTAACACCACATCTACACGTCTTTTTTGAACACCTCCAGGGATGGTGACTCCACCACCTCTCTGGGAAGCCTGTTCCAGTGCCTGACCTCTCTTTCAGTGAAGAAATTTTTCCTAATATCCTATCTCAAACTCCCCTGATGCAGCTTGAAGCCATTTTCTCTCATTCTATCACAAGTTACTCAGGAGAAGAAACCAACACCCACCTCGCTACAACCTCCTTTCAGGTAGTTGTAGAGAGCAATAAGGTCTCCCCTCAGCCTCCTCCAGGCTAAACAGCCCCAGTTCTCTCAGCCGCTCCCCATAAGACCTGCTCTCCAGACCCTTCACCAGCTTCGTTGCCCTTCTCTGGACACTCTCCAGCAATGCAACGTCCCTCTTGTACTGAGGGGCCCAAAACTGAACACAGTACTCGAGGTGCGGCCTCACCAGTGCGGAGTACAGGGGCACGATCGCTTCCCCACTCCTGCTGGCGACGCTACGCCTTACCCAAGGCCGATGCTGTCGGCCGTCGCCCGCGGCCACACGCCGTACGGTCGGCCGCAGCGGTACGACCCGCCCTGGCGGCAGCGGCTCCCGGCCGCGCAGAGGCCGGAGGCGTGGGCGGAGCCGGGGGTGGGGCGGGGCCGCCCCCTCAGGCCGCCGGACGGGCTGGGCGGGGCGGGACCTCCGGGCCGGCAGGGGGCAGCAGTTGCGGGGCCGCCGGGCGGGGCGGGCTCTTAGTGCCGGAAGGGGCTGGCCCCGCCCTTCCTGCGCGGCGCCGCGCGGCGTCTTCCGGCCCAGGCGTCCCACGGCAGCGGCGCGGAGGCGGGGTGGGGCCTCTCACCTCACGGTGCGTGTCCGCGGGTCTGGCGGCGGGGAGCGGGGTCCCGCCCGGCGCGGCTGTGCCCTGTTGCGCTTCGCTCCGCCGCGGGGTGGCGGGGTCCGAGGCCGGGACCGGGCCGGGGGGTGGCGGCGGCCGCGGCCGCGGCTCCCCCTTGGGTCGGGGTTTCCTCCGAGTCCGGCCTGAGTCACGCCTGGCGGCGCCCGGGACTCGCGGCTTCGCCTGCGCCCTTTCCTTTGCTGAGTTTTACTTTATTTATTTCCTGGATTTTAGTTGCGCTGTCACTTCTGGTGTCTGTACAATAGACACCCACCTGTCAGTCAGGCTTTTCTGTGTGAGTCTGTCTTATGGACATGGGCTCGATTTAAGATCACAGAATCACAGAGCGGCAGGGGTTGGAAGGGACCTCTGGAGATCATCTCGTCCAACCCCCCTGCTTGAGCAGGCACACCTAGCGCAGGGGGCACAGGAACGCGTCCAGGGGGGTGTTGAAGAATTTCTCAAGACAGTGGGTACCACCAGGTTTGCTTTACTAATCACAGCTCAGAGTTGGGCCACCACCATCAGTGTGTGGCAACTAACAAGACACAGCCTTCAAGTTATATAAGTTTCCCTAACAATTATGTCATTGTTAAAGTCCATCGTAAGCTTCCAATCTTTTCTCAATTCTTCATTTTTCTGGTCAGCTAAAAGTTCTTATTTTTACACCTTCAGCAAGTTGTTGCCATCCTCATCTTGGTTCTGCTTCTGATCATGAGCCTTATTGGTCCATTGTTGGTCCTTTGATCTTCTTAGAATGGCAACTCGATGTCTCATTTAAGTTTCCTAATTTCTTAGAAGTTAACCTTTCAACCCTTGTACTTATCTACTTATTTATTTACATACCTTATCTATATACTTGTAGTTAGTTAACAGAGATGTTACAATCAGCACTTCGTGTCTAACTATAGTTCTTTGTATTTATTCTTTCTACTGATTAGTGCAGCTGGTGATTAATCCAGCCATGGCTGGGGCTGTACAGGGAACATAATGAGCAGTACTCTGCGTGGACCGAAAAGAATAGCTATATATCTGTGATCACACAACTAGTATAACAATGTTGAATACATTCATTTATCTATTTCTTACTCTAACTACCTATTCTAAGTATCTAAATCTAATATCTCTTTAACAGTGGGTTTTGAATGTCTCCAGGGGAGGAGACTCTGCAACCTCTCTGGGCAGCCTGTGCCACTGCTCTGTGACAGTAAAGAAGTTTTTTTCTTACATTCAGGTGGAACTTCCTGTGTTCCAACTTGTGCGCGTTGCCTCTTGGCCTGTTGTTGAGCATCACTGAAAAGAGTCTGGCCCCATCCTCTTGACACCCACCCTTCACATATTTGTAAGTACTGATGAGATCCTCCCTCAGTCTTTTCTTCTCCAGGCTGAAGAAGCCCAGGTCTCTCTGCCTTTCCTCATAAGGGAGATGCTCCAGTCCCCTGATCATCTTCGTAGGTCTCTGCTGGAGTCTCTCCAGTAGTTCCCTTCTTTCTTGAGCTGGGGAGCCCAGAACTGGATACAGTTCTCCAGATGTGGCCTCACTAGGGCAGAGCAGAGGGGGAGGATAACCTCCCTCCACCTGCTGGCCACTCTCCTTTATTCAAATAAAGGTAGCTAAAATCAGGCATAACAAAGGCCCTGTGGGGAGAACCGAGATTTGTCTCAAAGGACTTGTCTGTGCTGTGGGCAGAAGGCTTGTAAGTGCCTCAAGTCTTGTTTTCCTGAGCCCTCCACAGGGGAAAACTCAGTGCGTTGGTTTTGGGGGTTAAAATGGTGGGGAAGAGCATACGTGGGGAATTGGAGGTGCCTAACTACATGCGATTCTGCAGGTGCTTTTTCTGCTTTATGCAGCAGAATTGCAGGTGTTATTCCTTCATTTAGTAGTCAGATATGAAGGTTTATGTTTCTAGATCCTCTTAGTTATATACCTCTTCTTCTGATCTTTTTTTTTTTTTAAATCCCCCAGGATAATCTAGTGTGTAGCTATTGTTTACCTGTAACAGACCAGATCAAACTGCTCTATCCCTGAGGTTTCTGCAAGGAGTTTGTGATTAACAGCAAACTTGATTCTGCCTCAGTTGGTTTATGGCAGTAAAACACCTGTTTGGGCTAGGAAAGGGCTAAGGGCCTCTGCAGGTGGGAGCGACATGCTTCAGAGAGCAGTTGGGACCCCTCAATGAGCAGATAATACATTTTCTTCCAAAACAAAAAGCATCTCTTACACTGAGTGGATGTTTTTTCAAATAAAATAGCATAGCCTTTATTTCCTGTTAGTGTATTGTTTGTTCGCTGTAGGAGTATGGACAGAGCAAGTGGTAAATTAGGAATTCAGTTCTTCCAGGGAACTAGCATTTCGGAAAGTACCTTGCGACCCTCTGAGCATTTGTGGTTTTCACTGCTGGTCCTCTCTCTTGGTAGCTTCTTGGAGGGGCTGCTGTTCTTCTGCCTGCTTTCAGCCCCTTTCCTCTTGACATATTGTTTCTTTTTTCCCAGATTAAACTATAGTTTTTATAAATGGGTTGAAAGGTGGGGGTGACCTCCAGTTAAAACACACTTTTTTTCACTTTGTTTTTGGGGTGTTCAAGAGATTCCATCAATTTTGTTTAAAAATGTTAAGTTCCATTAAGCACTGAAAAGGAGGAAAATGTGTGACTTTGGAAAGGGCAGCATCAGTTACAGGTCACTGTACAGATCAGACATTTGTCCTGTGACAGCCCCAGTAACACAGCTGAGCTGGGTGGTGGAGGGACATGGAGGAACACCAGAGGTAGCAGTGGTTTCAAGTGCTCAGTCGAGGCATGACTAACTGCATCTCCAGATTTACAGTTCTGTGGGGTAAAATGTTGTTGATCATGCATGCACTGCTCCAAAATAGCTGAGAGGGTTTTATTTTAAAATGAGGTAACTTTTTTCCTGTTTGATAAGGCTGTGGAAAATTGTAAGTAGGTATGAAAGTAGATTTTTCCTTTTTACCCTTATTTTGGAGCAATTGTTAGTCTTCCCAGAACATGAGCTTGATAAGAACCTCTAGTTTCTGATCTTTATTAACAAGTGCAGAGCTTTTGAAGCACCCCTTATAGGGCCGGGAACCCTCTCGTCCCGTGTCCAAGCCCTGACAAGCACAGTGGGTGCTGAGTTGAGAGGCAGGGTGCTCTGGTGCTGCGGTGGTATGAGTAGTCTCTGATAATTGTATCAGAGTCTTGTATTATTTTGCTCCTTTTAGTACATAACATGCTGTTTGCTACTGCTGGTGTCTAATAATTTAATTCTGTACCAGAACTATATCTCTTATGCCATCTTACATGGGTGCTGTCAGGATGTTGTGTTTGGGTTTCTTGTGGCTGTTACCCATCTTTATTAGTGTGATGATTTTTCCCCCCCCTACTTTCTAGTAATGGCAACCTACACTTGTATCACTTGCCGTGTGGCTTTCAAGGATGCTGACATTCAGCGTGCCCACTACAAAACTGACTGGCATAGATACAATCTGAAGCGTAAGGTTGCTGACATGCCTCCTGTCACTGCTGAGAATTTCCAAGAGAGAGTCCTAGCCCAGAGAGCAGTAGCAGAGGAGCAGAACAAAATCACTGCCACTTACTGCACGGTTTGCAGCAAGAGATTCTCCACCTTCAATGCCTACGAGAATCACTTGAAGTCCAAGAAGCACCTGGAGTTGGAGAAGAAAGCTGTTCAAGCTGTCAGCAAGAAGGTGAAAATATTAAATGAGAAGAATCTGGAAAAGGGGCTGGCCCCAGAGAGTGTAAACAAAGATGAAATGAACGCGGCTATTCAACAAGCCATCAGAGCTCAGCCATCTTCGTCTCCGAAGAAGGTGCCTTTACCTCCTAGTAATGCAAGCGGCTCTCCAGCTTCTACAGGAAGTGCCAGCTTACCCCAGAGTAGAGAGCGACTGGAAAAACCTCCACGGCTACAGTGGTTTGAACAGCAAGCAAAGAAGCTGGCCAAGCAGCAGGCAGAGGAAGAAGAGGATATGGAAGAAGGTAAGGCAATAAACATGCAGACAAGAGATAGCTTTGGCTAAGCCATGTAGTTGTTGGTTTTGTGTAAAAGTCTCCTTCCGTTTCTGTAGTAGTACAGCATTTTCCATCACAAAAGGTCTTCCTGTTGATTAAATTTTCAGCTTAATGAAGGAGTTAAGGTTGGCCCATGCTTGCAGTCAAGGACTCTGTGTTAGTGTCTGAGCTGCCAGCTGCGCAAGTGCTGATACATGTGAAGGTTGAACGTAAACAGTTACTAATATGAGCACTATTACCCATGTGAAATTCCAGGGGAAGTTTTCTTTAACGAAGGCTAACATAAAAGGTTACCCTACAACTACTTCTGAAAAATAGATCAACAGAGGTCCAATTATGATTATTTGCTGTTGTCTCATCAATCGCTTTACTGATCTGTTGAAGGGAGTTGGGAGTGGGGTTGGTTTTGTTTTTCTCTGCCCATCAAGACCAGAGCTTGCTTCTTAGCCTGACACTGTGTGGCGTAGCTTCTCAGCATGTTGGCATCTATATTAAAATTCGTTGAAGAGTTGCCACCCCAACTGCCTGTTCCTGCTGCTTCACCCTCACCGCTGTGTGGATACAGCTCTGTGTTGGAGGTCAGCCTGGAAAGTGCACAACTGAAAAGATCAGAGCTTCAGAATTCCCAGAAAAGGATTATTTTTAACATGGACACTTTCAGTGCTGTAGTTTACAGTGCAGCAGTATCCAAATGCATCTATTGGAGCAGTTGAGTGGGGTGATTAAACTGCAGCAAGGGGACAGGTATGAAAGAAGTGGGACCATACTATGCCAGCTTCGTTACTGAAACTGTTGTGTCATGTTATTATATCTGTTACAGAAGTTTTATGCTGGTGAAATTTCAGTTGCATTTCAGGGAATCTGTTTTACAGGAGAAGAAATGTATGTTCTGAACAAGCATCTTAATATCTAAGGAAGGAGCCAGCTTGGGCCTGTTTTGTATTAATGTGTTAGTCATAAATCATAATGCTAAAATCTCAGAAGGTTTCTGAATGTTAATCTTCCTTTTAAGTGTTTGTCCAGCAATGTTTCCTACAAGTCCTGTTAATTCAGTGTCAGGCTCTTAAAAATATTATACTACATCCTATAGCAAAGATCTCGCTAATTAGCAGCCTGCCACACTGGGGAGCACCATGTTACCTGTTCTCAAGCACTCAGCGCACACAGCAGTTGGAAGGGGATCGGTAGGAATAGAGTGCTGGGAGGTGCTCGCTGCCCTAGATCTGAATTCCTGAAATAAGATTCCTAGAACCCTCTAGCAGTATAACCAGATTGCTGGTTTGTCTATCCATTATGAACTCTGCAGTTATCTTGCAAATATGTAAAACTGGTAGTATATCTTGGTATTTACTAACAAGTAACGTAACATGGTCTAGCTGTGACAGCTGGCTTTGTTATTCTCTGTTGTTCAAGATGTATGTGTGAACAGGAGTGCATTTTCCCTCACTGGTGAGTCACTGCTGGAAATGAGCATTTTCATGATTCTGACAGATTTGTATTGTTTTTAATGAGCCCTGCATGTGTTCCTGTGCTGTGGTGAATTAAATTTAAGGTTTCGAAACAACAATAAAGTGTTAATAGTTGAGAAAAGAGAGGGGAAAAAATATCGGGTCTGCCAACTTTTTTATGAGCAGAGTTGAGCTTTGCTGTGCATCTTACAAAGAAACATGTTTTACTGGCAATGGTATATTCCTGCACCTGGAAGTGACTGTGTGGCACTTAGCTGTAAGAATAGAAAATACAACATTTTCTATGATAACTATTTCTAATTTAATTGAGACTTGTTTTGCTTGGAAGAAGTAATCATATAAATTTTTTTATTTTAAACTCCCTTTAAAAGACTGGGAAGATATCGATTCTGATGAAGATATTGGCTCTGAAGAAGACATGGAAAGTGTGGAAGAAGAAGAGGAGGAGCAGGCAGAATCTGAAAGCACTCCTGCTGTTGGGGCCATACCAGTCACGGACTGCTTGTTCTGTCCCCACCATTCAAGATCTCTCACAAAAAATGTGGCACATATGACAAAAGCTCACAGTTTCTTCATTCCAGACATAGAGTACCTTGTGGATCTCAGAGGACTAATCAAGTACCTGGGTATGCCTGTAAATGTTCCCTGATTTATCATCAGGACGATTATGTACTGTTATGGCTTATTTTCACTTGACTATGACTTAAAAAGTTTTTGGGTTGGGTTTTGGTTTTGTGTGTAGAATCTGAGTACTGTCTAGTTCAGTATTTTGATCATGAATAGGACCACAGGCTTTCCAGGGAGAGTGAGAGAAAAAACCCCTGAGCAAACACATGGTCAAGTACCCCATAGATCTCACATAGTTTTCTAATGTTGAGAAAGTCATTCAGCTAACATGAAGTTCAGGACAAAACTCTGTTGCTGAAGTGTGCATATGAACTCTGTTATCCTACTAATGAGTCGCAAGTATTTGCCTCATTGGTTTATAATACTTGTGAGAGAGCTAAAAGCTAGAAAAAATATATTCCTTGAAGTCTACAAATGATGATGAGAATAAAATAATTTTGGAGGAGCAGATAGAAAACTGTATTGGAAGTATGCAGTTTGTTATTGAGAGTACATAATGATCCATACCTGGTTGTATGAAATCTTAAAATGCCATATGGTCAAGGCTAAGGAACAGTAGGGCTCTTCTGGAAATGAAGGGCTCAAGGCTCTTCCTGGGTGTCTCTGTTTGTAAGCTGGGAAGCCTACGTCACAGAAGTGTTAACTATTGACTAGGGAGGGTCTATTCAGACCAATAGAAGTGTCAATGTTTTCTGCAGGAGAGAAAGTTGGTGTTGGGAAAATCTGCATCTGGTGCAATGAAAAAGGGAAATCCTTCTACTCTACAGAAGCAGTGCAGGCTCACATGAACGATAAAAGCCACTGCAAACTCTTCACAGATGGAGATGCTGCCCTGGAATTTGCAGACTTCTATGATTTTAGGTGAGGACAGTTTTTTTTGAGTGAGCACAGATGGGAACAAACGAAAGGACAGTTGAATATAACATCAGAAACTATTACTCTTAAAATTTGTCCTGTTTCTGGTTCTGATGCTTATTTTGCATAGCTGGTTCTCCGCTTTTCTAGGTAAGTATAACGGCACAATTGGTTCTCCTCTCCTGTGACCACTAATACCAGTCCTACATGAAAATTTATTTTTAGTTTTGTTTTGTATGTTTGCTGTTACTGAGTTTAGATTTCAGTGCACCAGCAAAGACCATAAAAGGGTATAACTGTCTCTTCCATTACCTTTTAGGCAGACTGTGGGCTTAATACCTACTGTGGATTTTTTTTTTCTTCCTAAGTAGCTGGAGTTAAACAGGCCTGCTGTGATTTAGAGGCCTCTTGTTGAACTTCCTGTAACTTATCCTAAGCTGTGTTCATTTTGGTCGGAAATACCTCCTGTATGGTGACAGGTGGATTTAGTGGAGCTGCTTGGAGCGCTCGTCCAGTAGCTGTGCAGGGCTGGCGAGCTGCACACTGGTGGCGTTTCACCATAAGTCGCTGTGAAGTGTGCAGCAGCAGAACTGTGCTGAGTTACAGAACTGAGTGGAGGAAGGGTGGTCCTTGTCTTCTGCCTCTGTTCAGGGCAGGGTGCTACTGGGAAGAATTCTCAAACCAAGGTGGGTAAAACATGACAGTGTTTGTGGCTTGCTGTAGCTGTGCACTGCAGTTCTTCTGTGTAATGGATCTGCGTAGCTGTGGCTGCTCACCAGGTATGAACCGTGTGCTGCTACTCCCACAGGAGCAGTTACCCTGATCACAAGGATGGGGAAGATGTGGAGGTGCCTGGGCAGCGCCCAGCAGAGAGAGAGTTGGATTATGATGATGACACCATGGAGCTGATCCTTCCTTCAGGTAGGCATAGGGTTTGTGTTATGACGTGCTTTCTCTGCATTTCTCATAGCTGCAGCCATTACCTGCAGCACAGGTCATCATTGTGTTTTCCTTTGGCAAGGGGGAAAGTAATCTTGCACACACTTTCATCTAAGTGTCTTTGCAGTTTTGTCTTCATTTTCTGTTACTTTTGCTATGAAATAGTTCAGCTTGTTCAGCATTAACGTGTATGTGGACTTGGGCAGAGGGTTCCTTTGCCCACTTTACCGGTTCATTAACATATAACTCTCATGGTACCCTCCAAGAGCTTCCATACCTTGTGTTAGTGCAACGTGGAGACACTATAACTTAGGTTATCTCGTGTAGATTTTTGCAGAGATGCAGCTAGTAACTAGTAAACTAGTTCAGTAAAATTAATTTATTTAAACAGCCTTACTTTTGCCTTGTATAGCATTTGGCACTCTTGCTTGCATTTTTTTGTTGTTGTTTTGGTGGTTTTTGTGTGAGGGGACCTCAGCCCTTTCATTCTGAAAAGTGGTGCCAACTATGCAGTTACAGAAGACTTCCTGAATGTCAGCAAGTTACTTCCCTAGTTATTTGAAACAGCATTGCCTCTCTGCTCATTCATCTAATGAAAATTTCATTTCTGACAAGTGCTTTGTTGTTATCTGAGCTAAGGCCCTCTTGAACAACATCACTCTTTGGGGTTTTTTTTTCTTCAAGGTAGAGTGCAGTACAGCAGCTCTTACATTTGTTACGAGTTCCTAATAGTCCCAAAGTTTTTAAGGTTCTGGGCCTTTTAAAAGCATTTCTCAGCATAGGGTTTTCCCACAGTTTTCATAATATGCTTGGATGCTGCATTTCAGAAGCTGCTTCATTATACATAATAAGATGTCTCCTCCTCTGAACAGGTGCAAGAGTGGGTCATCGTTCTTTAATGAGATACTACAAGCAACGGTTTGGTCTGTCAAGGACGGTTGCTGTTGTGAAAAATAAGAAAGCAGTGGGTCGGGTGTTACAGCAGTACAAAGCTTTGGGCTGGACAAGTCAGGCAGGTAAGTGACAACGTGAGGTTTTTGCAGAGGAGGAGGAGGTTCTAGGATGTCATCACTCTACAATTAAATAGCTCAAGTTTGTTTCACATTTGTGGGGTTTTATGCAGTAGTTTGTCTTCTACCCGGTTACCTTTTGTTCCCGACATCCAACCAGAATAAGTTGTTTGTGTCTAAATTCCATTGCAGCTTCTGTGCAAGCCCTTAAGTTCCTCAGCATGTGTGTTTGTGGTATTTGGTGACTTCCCAGGATTTCTTGGTTTCTGCCTGTGAAAACCACTACTCTTGCTATTTAATAATGTAACAAACCATTCTTTGACAGTTAGAATACTTTTCCAGTTGGGGAGCAGTGATGTGATCTGTATCCAATATTGAAATAAGAATCGCACGTTGGAATGCAAAACAACCTTTTCCCTTAATCACAGTCATGGGTATCCATAGAGGGAACTGGCCTTTCCCAAGAGGAAAGTGAAAAGTGTGCCAGTACGGGAGGGAAAACATACAGCTAACTGCTGATGTAAGAGGACAGATCAGCTGATTTGCATATAAGTAGTCAGTAAGCTTACTGACTATTATCCTCTTTCTCCCTCTTCTCCTCTCTCCCTGAAGGGGCAGTCTTTGCTCAGCAGCGTGATATGCAGTACCTGCAGAGGATGAAGTCAAAGTGGATGCTCAAGACAGGAATGAGCAACAATGCTACAAAACAGATGCATTTCCGGGCGCAAGTCAGATTCTGAGTTCCCAAGACAGCCTCGTGCAACTGGTTTGGGGAAGGGGAATTTAATGGTTTCTGGGCCAAGGATTCTGTTATTAAAATGGACTTGGTACCTACCAAATGGGGCATGTATGCTGGTGTGCCTTCCGGTCTGTGAGAAGAAGGGCAGGGAACTTGTCTCTTCCAGTGAAATGATGGTTGGCCTAACTTAAAAAATAAAATATCTTGAATGGAATATGTGGCAAAGTAGTCGCGGCTATGAATAAAGATGCATGTATAGTCTTGCTGCCTGTCTTTGCGCAGTCCGTTTCTGTGGGGCAGTTGACATTGTCATGTCTCTGAATATCTTCAGTTTCTAATTCTGCAAAATGCTTGAGGCCAAGAGAAGATCCTAGATCTAGGAGCCTGAGATGGAGTGTATTGAAGGTTTTTGCTTGTGCCAGACATAAGTTAGCTGGGTGTTCTGGACTTCCAGGTGGCACTATTGAGGGGAAGGCCACAGGAAAACTGCTATTTGTCTGCCTGTCCATTCATTGTGAATGCAGCTGGTTACAGTCAAGTCACACTTCGTTCTAGGTTTACTCTGGATTTCCTGGTAGTGGCTTTCATTGGCTTGATTTTAATGTAAGTTTTTTTTCCTCTTCTGTGAATGGTGTGTGGATACTATCACTGGGAATGGTAGGGGGAGACTTTGTGAATTAACCTCTTGAAGTAATCCACGGAAGTCCCCCTAAGAAGTAAGTTCAGAAAAAGTAGTACTGTTGGCATATCAGCACTTCTGAAAGAGTGAAACATTTATGGGACTCGTAGGAAGGATCATTTCACAATGGAGGTGCATGCTATGTATTTTTTGTCTTGTGGATTTATCCATGGCGTATTTCTTTTTGTTTGTTTGTTCTTTTTTCTTCTGTTTTTTTTTTTTTGTAAGTTCTGCTGCCTTGGAAGTTTGTTTTTTTTTTTGCTATTCCTGCTTTTACTGAGAAGACAGAACTCAATCAGTCATGCAGGCTATAGACTTGACACAGCATTTACTAAGTCAAGTGACTAATACATTAAAAAAGGTACAGATTTGAGTGAAGGGAAAACAAGCAGAGAGAAGTTTAAAGAAGGCAGTGTTCACATTCAAAATCTTAAACTAAAGTTGGGTTGATACAGTACCACCTCCTTTTTCCTGGCAAGGCAGGGTTACTGCCATTGTGTATCCATAGGTGCATCTAGCTCATATTTTAATTTTTTCTAGAGGGTTTGCTCTGGGTTATGGGGCTTTACTGTCAAAGTTAGATTAAGAGATCTAGTCTCAGCTGTGTCATTCAATATGAACTGGCTTCGAATACCAGTACAAGTCAGCAGTGAGCATCAGAGCTGTATTCAGTATGGAGCTTTTGGAAAGCACTCATGGAATATCCAAAACTTACATTAAGGACAGGACCATTATCTGGAAGAGTTTTAGGCATAACCTAGTACAGATGCTAAATTCTTAGAGGTAGGTGTTAAGGGATTCCTGGCAGTGAAGGCAGAAATCCGAGGAGGTAATTGATGCAATAACAAACAACTTTGGGTCCATAAGGTTCAGGCTGAAGGTGCTCTCCTCAACATGAAAGGGCAACAAAGGGAACTCCTGTTCTCTGTGCAGACTTGCTCAAAGCAGCCTGCTGCTTAGGAAAAGATGGGGATTGACTGAATTTCCTGAACAGTCTAGTTCAGAAAAGAAATGCAAGTAAGGAAAAATGAAAATTGGTAGTCATTTGCCAAGTCACAGGGAAACGAAGGAGGCAATTTGTATAGTATGCCCCTATGATACGGTCCTATACGTCGTCCTGCAGTTTAGTCAGAAGAAAATGGAGGAGAGGTATGGGAACCTACTGGTATTTTAAAGGAAGAATTTTAACTCTAACCTTGACAATGGGTGTCGTGGAAAACCAGCAGAGGGCATAGGAAAGCTTTTCCCAGAATTGTGTTTACTATGAAAATAAATACAGTCTAGTAAGAGTACGTTGATGTGGAATACTGGTAGAGTGAGAAGGCAAAACTCACAACTAGCATGAATTAAGATTAGCAGTAGACTTCTGTGAGTTGAATTGCTATTAATATCTTTACATAGGTGCAGGAAGAGCGTTGATAGCAAAGGGTAGCTAGACCAAGTATGCAGACTATATATGGTATTCAGCAACAGTGCTAGAGTCTGCACAGCTTGTAGGTAACTCCAGCTATGTCAAAGCATTTGAGGGTATTTTTATTAAAGAAGCTTCACAGTGTCACAGTTTAGTCTTTTGCCTCCCTAGCATAATCCTAAAGGTTGTACAAAGGGTAGCTGAGAGCAGTGTTTTGTTTCCTAAGGGAATTCCAAATGATGATGGTTCCCATCAAGAAGCTATGTTTCCAGCTATGACCTAGCCTTGCACTTGTGCTCCCCTGCTCTGACCTCGTGTTTTCTGGCTCTTATGATCAGAATGAGAAGGAAGTAAAGTCTAGAGGCAACCAAATAGATTTGAGACAGTCTCTGGATATAGTGGGTACTCTGAGGCAAGAATTTCCTGGTGTGATTGTAATTCGGTGGGTGTGCTGTTCCCAGTGAGGGAGATCATTCCTTCTCAAGCTGGTGCATCCATAGCAGGAAAAGCTGGGAAGAAGCATAGAGAAAGTATCCCGTTTTGGGCGAGGCTGGGATTCTGCCTGCCTGTCCATCCAGTAGCAGTTGAATGTTGAAATGGTCCCGATGCTGCGTCAGGTATTGCAGAATGAATCAGCAGAATGAAAGAATAGGCGAAGCTGACAGAGCACATCTGCTGTCTCCTTTTGGAAGTAGTTCTGTTTTGTACATTTATCTAAAAGCAACCCAAGTGGTACTAAAGGGAAAAACATGCACCCATTATCTGGAAGGGAGGGGCTAGGAAAGGGAGAGACACATTCAGGATATAGAGTGGCAGAGAGACAGGAGAGTCAGATATGTAAAACATCCTAACAGCTTATGCTGACACTGCAAGTCAACAAAGAAAGATCTATTTAAAGTGAGCGGTCCCTTTAAGAGTGCAGTATTGATCCCTTATTGCTTTCCTCAAGGTAGAGGGCCTGAAATAAAAGGAGCTGGACCATTGCCTGGCTAACATCTGATGCTTGAGGGGCATCTGAGTGAGATCCTTTGCTACAACTTTTAAAAGTTATTTTTGATCTATTAAAACTGAGGCAACCTGTGCTAATGGGCTTCATCTGCTCAGAGGTTTGGTCATTTTCCTCTAAGCTATCTCCATAAAGCTGCTGGTGGAAAACTGCACTTGAGAGACCTATGTGGATTTATACTGTTATGACCTGTAATAGATGAGAGGTTAGAGAGAAACTTTAGGGCACGTCTGACTGAAAAATAAAAATACATCTTAAAAGCTTTGAATCTTAGTGGTTAACTGCTTTAGTCCAACTGACTACCATACTGCAGAATAGCAGACACCAGACTGCCGTCAGATCCTGACTCCTCAGCAGTCGGCAGAGCCTGGAGAGTTGAGATGACCAACGGATGGCACTTCATGTGTCTGAGCAAGCCGAACCATCTCTTTTCAGGAATCTGACCCAGAGAAAATTTCTGTTGTCTCTCCCGCTACCTCCCAAACTACCCTGCGTAAGATGCAGCAGCCAGGCGCTTCAGGAGCAAGAGAAGCAGTGACAGGAGACCTGTAGCCAGCTTTGTGTTAAGGTTTTCTGCACATGTCCAGGGTACCAGACTAAAAGCAGAGTAATAAATGCTAGCTGAGCCAGGAAGGGAGTCAAAATCACTCTCCTCCAAAAGGAGTCAGCACTTCCCAGTGTAAAGTTATGTGACGCTTCTCAAAAGCAAAAAGGTATCGTTAAACAGGTTTTTACATAATGACGTTATCAGGCAAAGATTTATGTCTTTGTACAGTTCTCTGATGCAAGAAAAAGGGTTGTCTAGCATTGAGATGTATTTTCTATCATTCATTGCACTTGTTTTGTTGGAGACTTACTTGCTTCCTGCGTCATTGGGTTTATTTTTCAACTTTTTTTATCTTTGACGAGAATTTACAGTGGTAAATTCCATAACCTTGGATATGGAAGTAAGAGACTGGCTCCTCCTGCGTTGTGTTAACAGACAAATGTGGACGTGTACCAGGACTCAGAAGTAGTGCGTAGTCACGTCATCAGGTGACCTCATATCTTAACATTCCTTTCGTGAATGATCTTCAGGAAACACGTCTGGGTAGGAATTGCTGATAATCAATAACCTGAATAACAGAATTATCGGTTAACGAGGGGAAAAAAGAAAATCCTTACATTTCTTATGAGCTCTAGAGGCCACAAAAATAACCTAATGCTTTACCAAATGACATTTCTAGCAAGATACATTTCTCCTTGGAATACTTACTTCTTTATTCTGCCAGGTCAATGAGAACTTTTTTTTTTTTATTTAATAATTAAAGCATGCCTGGAAGATCCAGCTAGAAGTTTACAAAGCTAAGTGGCTCAGTTAATGGTCCCCAGACCAATAGAAGCTGCATTTCTACAACAAGTGGGTAAACCAAGCACCTCAGATGTGTAAGAAAGAAGAGTGCTGCAGGCTAGGCTAGTGCTCAGTCCTGGAGACGTGTTCCAGCAAGCTGGGAAGGAAAAAAAAAGTCTTCCTGATCATACACCCTGTGGCACATCGGCAGCAGTGCTCCCGAGGGGATTTCAGCTTCTGCAGCACGCTAATGTCAGGCTCTGCAACTCTCACAGGCGCAGCCCCAAATACCAGCTGAGGCCAAGTGTGGTGTTCTTGCCTTGGTTCCTCTGTTATTTGTGGCTCTCTTAAGCTAGAAAAGAGGGTGTGCTTGTAAAACTCGAGGCCAATTTGCTTTGCATTGCTCCACTTCAACCAAATCCCACCACGCAAAAACAATTTCACATTTCCTGTTCCTGCCAAGGCCTGTTAATGATTTGGCAAGGTTTATACAGTCATCTATAGATCTGTTGGCTTCTTTTTTTCTGGCTTGGGTAGCTTTCCACCCTTAAATTTCCGTTCTTTAGAGACATGAAAGCAATCTGGCTTTCCTGGGCAAGATCTGCCTCTGGTCTCGCACAATTCTGTGCTAACCGCCACCAATGCCTTAACTGCTAGGGCAGCTCTGTGTTTGCTTACGTTATGTGCACTGAAAATCTTGATAAAATACTCAAACGTTCCAAACTCCAGATATTTTCAGACATCTTTCCTAGGTGCAATTGTACCTAGCTTACTTAATTCCTTGCAATCATGGTATTTCAATAAATCCTGCCATTCAAGTCACCGTGTTTTAACTAAACTGTACTGATGAAGTGCATGCTTTCAAAATACAGCAGATGAAGAATGGTTTTGAGGTTTCCTTCCACTAAGTGCTAAGCAATAGCAGCTGAAATTACCTTAAACTGGTCATAGGCCAAGGATAAACCTGGACTGTTATTTTTATTCAAATGATGTATGGCCAGTTGGTTCCACATCAAAGTGCCTGGTAAATACCGTCATCTTTATCTTTAATATAGGACACTTGCCAGCTGCATCTGCTTTCCTGCCAGTAGAAGGTTCATTGTCCCACAGAGAAGGGAAAAGTGACCGGTGAGGTGCGGATCTCTGTCCGTCATCCTCGAATGCTTTAGAGATTGGCCAACCGGTGTCAGTAGAAGCCACGTAGTTCATTTTACTGCCTATTTTTGTTTGCTTACTTGCCTGCTTAGGTCAGCCATGCCTGCCTTAGCTGCACGAGAGAGAACATGTTGCGCTTAAGTTTGTCCTTGACTCTTCCGACACCTAAGTCAACGTGGTTCTTCCTGCAACACGGTTCCTGACAGAAAAACAACATTTTATGGGAGAGGGGAGGAGCCGTACAATCATGGCTTAGTCCCATGGCCATTTACAGAGCACAAAGGGAGGATTAGGTTGCTCAGCTGTGGCCACACAGTTCTCCATCAAGGAGCTACCAAGAACCGATCAACAGGATCTAGTGCAACATCTCACCTTGTCCCAGGGTCTGGGCACCTATCTTCAGCTGTAATCTGAAGCAGAGTCCTCTCCTGAGAGCAGATGCTTTTCAGATAACTGACCAGAGGGTGCCTACTTCTTAATTAATAGGCCGTCTGTTCAAATTCTTTTTTACCAGGCAGTTAAATATAGAAATCAGCCAGATGCCTTTGAAGTGTTATTTTAAATGACTCGGTCTTTTGGCCCCATGAATCATCCATTTTTTTTCTGTACTGTGGCACAGCTCCAATAAGCAATCCCAGTACAGCCATTAAGAATAGCTGAGGTACTTGGGCAGGGTTATAGCGAAAGCTATACGTGCACACCTAAGTTACTCAGGGTCATGTATACAGGAAATTAGTGCCAGAAACCCGCAGTTGGCCCACTTCAAACATTTATCACGTTGCAACTGCAAGATCACCTGGACTTAGGAAGTCACCAAGCATGGAATAGTCTGGAAATCCACCTGTTCTTACTGATGGTTAGGTACCCTTGCACTGCATTTTTGTTGCTGCTGCTTGTATCGCCTTGTTTCTAGGGCATCTCAAGCTAGCTAGTAGTTCCCGGAGCTCAGTAGAGTAGCCCTAAATCTTTGCTTTGTTCCTTGACACTCGCCCTGCTAAGAGATTGAACGCCAAATAAAGTAAAAGCCCCTTTAACTAGCAAACAACCAAAGGAAATCTAATAGCAAAATAACCTTTTGCATGGTTTTCTTCCTGCGGTTTGTGTCAGCAGGAGCGGATCACAGCTCACATTCTCGCATGCTCACTTAAGTGAGGCATTCCAGCGTGCAGGCTCTTGAACTTCCAAGCCCATTTATATGCCTATCTGTGACAGCTGCAGCTATTAACAGCAAATCATTCAAGCAGAGAGAATAAATAAATCCTCTGTCATTTGGTGTAATATTTTACTGGTTCATTGATTACGAGGAAAAAATCCTGTTTTGACTGGCTAGGTGGTTTGATGTCCAGTGCAAAAAATCACCATGCCTAGGACTGAAGGTCATACAAATGCAATAAATTGTGTGTCGGGAGCATCCAGCTTAACTGTGCCCCACCTGCCCACATGGTCAGTAGCTCTTACGAACAGTTTTCCTGCAGGTCTTTCAAACTTTCACACAAAAAAATACCGTAAGAAGAGTAAAAGGTGGTGGTTGCCTTAATATACTTGATGAGATCCTGCTCTGTATTTTTGTTTAAAAGCAACGTTGCAAGAGCAGTTTATGGCTTTCCTCCCTCATTAGCATTCCATTCTTGCTGAGACCTTGCACCTTTAATAAATCTTTGCTTCTCAGGGTTTTATTGTGTACCAGTTACATCTGGGGTGCTTCCGAGGTCTGCGTGACCCAGGCATTCATTCCTCTTGGCTACTATCTCAAAGGGAATCTTTTGAGAATATTCTCAGGAATACACACGTCTTTATCTTCCCTGGATTAATTCATTAGTTGCTTAACAGTACCTCTCAAGGTTACCAGAGCAAAAAATGAAATCTGCAGCATAGCTTAAAGGGTTTGGAGGAAAAGAAAAAAAGTAGTGTGATAAGGGGAGATTTGGGGCAGCCCAAGACCCTGCACATTGAATATGTAAAGGTTTGCAGCCTGCAAGGAAAGAGTCCCAGTGGATCTTTAGAGGATAATATTTACAGTGTAGCTGCTTAACGTTCTAAAAGTGCATTGAAGAAGTAGGTGAGCTGTTCTTATAAACTAACCAAATGCTTAAAAAAAGTATGAACTGTAGCCATGTCAGCATTTTCCAGCTATGGAATTGGTGACTGGTTCTCAAGAAGATGTAATTTATTTGATTTAGTTCCCTTTTAACTTCTTTGCTTCTCTTATTTCTTAGTCCTCATGTACATGGGGCTTTTGCTTTTCTTCTCGGTACTGTGCTACATCTAACTGTATTACGGAGCCATTGAAGACTAAACTGGAATTTCTCCATTAATAGAATAGCATCGATTTATGAATGAATATCCAGCAGGTTTTGAAAGACTCTCTTCCTCCTTGGCCAAGGTGATGATACTGCAAAAAGCCTCAGCATTCTTGCACATCTGTTCACCTTCCTATCTGATGTGCCCTTGCTGGAGTACAGCTACAGATCAAGGTTACAGCAAGAAAGAGGTAAATATATCCAGACAGAAGAGAAAATAAATCTTGCAGTAAGGACCAAGGTCTATTCTACAGCTTAGAGGGCCACACAACACTGGGAATGTTCTCCCCAAAACTTAGCTTTTTTGGAAGGGCTCTGACTCCAGCTGATCTTTGAGGTTGGAATAACATAATTTGTATTATTTACAAACAGGTTTTTAGTTGCTCAGTGCCTTTGATTAACATGGGACATGCTATCACCTGATTGCTTTCCTCTTTCTGCTGTTTGTTTTCTGCATAAGTCTTGTATTTGTAGACTGAAGCACAGAGAAACCCATCTGATTTGGTCATCGGATCAGTCCCTTGGGCAACAATCTCTAAGCTTACTTCCAACAATATCTCCTATCCATTCAGTTACGGAAGATACTCACCTTTGCAAGGACCTAGGAGATTCAGAATGGCTTCAAAAGGGACAAACCGCTGCTTGCTTTTTCTATAATTGAGTTCAATGCCTCAGCTGGAGACAGAACTTACTTTCTTACATCAAAATATTTGCTAGTTTTGACCAGAAGTGTAAAACTTTATAGGTAGCACACCTGCCTCACAGAAGATGCCAACTTCTCTCCACATCCAATAGCAAACGCACAAATTACCTTGAAGTCAGTTATAGCCCACAATATCAACAAAAAGACAGGGCAGGCTATTACTTTTTGTGGTACAGTTGTCTGTAGTACAGCTATCAAAAACATTTCTGTCACAGGGATAAAAGTTGTCTCCAGAAGTCAACCACTGCAAAGTGAACAGCTGACTGGAAGCAGCTCAGTCCAGCTTATCAGGAGCGTAAGAGTTTCTGTGCTGACAGCTTTCACCAAAATCCAGCTTCCATCACAGCCTGTATGCTGCAGAATGTCTGCGTGAGAGGGAAAACACTCTCTCCTGCAGCCCCGGGGAAAAACCTGACGCACCCTGCGGAGCTAAGCGGCTTACATAGGAAATCCCACCTCTGCTTCCAACCCAGGCATGTGCATTGCACAGGCAGTGGGAGAACCCAGGGGAGGCTGCTGCCTAATGCTGGGTGTCTTGGGTCTCAGTTCTTTTGTGCTGAAAGCAAAAAGTAAAAGATCTGAATTTCCTGAACTTGTCCTTGAAAACAACAGAGTTGTGAGCAAACATTTTGATAAGGGAAAGTTTTCCCTGAATGCCCTGAGGTAAGCCAGTGAAAAGAGGGAGTGGGGAAAAACATGCAATGAAAGACCCTCGGCTGGAAAAAAAACCAAGTCTGTGCACTATGGTAAAGAACCCCCTCATTTTTATTCATGCAAGGTGACTGCAGAGAGACACGGCCAGAACTTCAGGCCAGTCACACTGCCCTTTTCAGCTGACATGTCAATGTTACTCTGGACACAGGAGTGCTTGGCTGACAGACCAAACTATTTCCCGCCAAAACACAAAACTGATCTTCAGTAAGTAGTACCGAGACGAGTGTTTCAGAAAACATGGACACCAGTCGTGATGCCAGTCCATCAAATGATGCCAGCAGGACTCTTGAGGACAGTCCCCCCCCTGCTCTCTCTGCTTTCACTAAGCAGTTCACCTTGGAACGGCTTCCATTCTGCCCTCGCACGGGTGAGGAACCAGGCAGATGGCATGCGGGGGCAAGTGGATGAAGAGTTTCACATTTGTTCAGAGCAGCCTTGTTACATTTCCCTGAGCTGGTTCTTTGTGCAGGCTGAATGCTTCTAATGTTAGCTCAAGCACCATATGGGTGGGAAGAGTTGAGGCTTCCTGCATGGAGCCGGAGGAACGTGCTTTAGGGGGCTCACACGCTCCCTCTGGCACCCACTCTGTGGGACCCTTCGCAGCCATGCAGCTGTGCTCTCCGCTGCCGCCTCCCCCGGCTCTCTTGCTAGTTTCACGCATAGTGCCTCCATCTGCCCCACTCCACTTCTGCTCCTACAGCCTATTCACAACCACATTTAGGCTCCAGCTGAGTGTCAAGCCCCTAGGATTTTCAGCCAAGAGACAAGGGTTAGCCATTGCATTCCAATCAGAGCTGTGTGCAAGGTTGGAGAAATAACAAACTGGGCCTGATGGTCCAAATCCAGTAGTCATAAACCCTGTGTAATCTTAAAGAAAATGATAGCCTTTCTGTCCAGCATGCCTTCCCTAGCCTTCCAGCTGAACTGCAACAGCTTTTAGATTTCTTCCCTGCTCACAAATGCTCCTTTTTCCTTTTTATCTCCTTTCAGTACTGTCATCTTGTATGATTAAATAGGAGTCAATAGTGTCACTGTATGAGATCTAGATAGCTTGGTAGTATAGCATATGCTGATTCACCTAGGCTTGCTTTTTATTTGGCTTCTAAATGCAGAAGCCCAGCTCATCAGCATACAGAGCTTTATTAACAATATTCATGAGCTCAAGTTTTTATCTCACTTGGAGCCACATTCTGTAAGTGATAATGAACTTTAAAATGTTCTTATTGAGAAGATAGCCCTGTGAATCAAAACCTTTTCTGCATATTATTTGCATGGTTAAACAAGCTTAAAGCAGTTAATGACAGAATGGAGGAAAAGCAGCATGCAGAACACCAAGAGTGACCCTGAGCCAGCTGATCAGCATGAAATATTGGCGAATGGGAATTGTGCTAAATACCTTATCACTGTAGGCACAATGTGGTGGACTGAGTGCCTAGGTGTCCCCTTTTCCCAGTGCCATTTCATATGTACTGTACTTGCGGTCCTTGACAGCATCTTCCATTATCTGGGCAGATAAGCAGGCTCCAGATTGAGCAGTAGAACTTTTTACACTACCTTACCTTTTCCTCTGCATTGTTTCTAGAGGTGTAAGACAGTATGGGGACTCTTTTGGGAAGGGGAAACTAGGAAGTACTGGAGAAATGGCTCCATCCAGCCTAGGGCCTGGTTATCCTTAGGGTCTACAGGAAATCCCCTCAACCCCACTGAAAAGTCTTCTCTTCTGAGATCTGGGCTGAAGTCAAGAACAAAAGACCAAGCCATTTTGCAGCATTTTAGCAGTATTTTGCTAACTGATGGCTGCTTTTGGCAAGGAAACATCTCTGGGAGAGTGACAGATAATGCAGAACGGCAAGGGACATGATCATTGATCAACCGGGCTAAAATTAAAATATGTTAATCAGAAGAATCAGCCTCACATACTGAATTACATGTGATGTATATTTATGTGGAAAACCTGTTCTTTACAAGCCCACAGACTTAATATTGCAACTGGAGGAGTGCCAAGGCAAGGAAGAGGAATATTAATTTTCTTACTACAGTCTACTTTAAAGTGCATTGGTACCGCAGCTTGAATGATGAGTCCAAACTTCAGGTTTTGGTTGTTTTCCTTTTTCATGGGAAGAACTCCATGCTCTTGTCTTAATGGACTAATCTGTCCTGTTGAATTTTATATTTCTTAAAATACATAACTGCAGCACTGGACTTGCAGGTTACCCAAGTAACCTGCTCAGTTGATGTGGGGTGAGTGGTGGACATTGTCGATCTGGATGTCTCCAAGGTTTTTGATACAGTTTCCCACAGCCTCCTCCTTGAGAAACTGATGCATTACAGTCTAGACAAGTGGTCTGTGCAGTGGGTGGGGAACTGGCTGACAGGCCGCATCCAAAGGGTGGTGGTAAATAGCTCCTTTTCAGCCTGGCAACCTGTCATGAGTGAGGTCCCCCAGGTATTAACATTGTGCCGAACGCTGTTTAGTAGCTTCATAAGTGATCTGGATGATGGGCTCAAGTGTACCCTGATGAACTTTGCTGATGACACCAAACTGAATGGGGAAGTGGACACTTAGAAGGGAAAGCCACCCTGCAGGAACACCTGGATAGGCTGAAAGAGTGGACTAAAAAGAACCTTCTGAAGTTCAACAAGGACAAGTGCAAGTTCTTGCACCTGGGAAAACATAATCCAGGAGTACAGCAAAGGCTGGAATCTACCTGGCTGGGGACCTGCTCTGTGGAAAGTGGCCTGGAGATCCTGGTGGACAAGCTCCATAGGAGTGAAGAGTGTGCTGCTGTGGCAAAGCAAGCTGACAGGACACTGGGTTGCATCAACAAGGACACCACCAGCAGATATAAAGAAGTCATTATCCCACTTTATTCAGTCCTTGCCAGGCCACACCTGGAATACTGTGTTCAGTTTTGGTCCCCACTATGCAAAAAACGTGTGGGCAGGCTGGAAGGGGTCCAGAGAAGGGCCACAAAGATGATCAAAGGACTGGGAAGCCTGCCATACAAGTTTAGGCTGGGAGAACTGGGTTTGTTCAGCCTTGAGAAAAGAAGACTTAGGGGAAACCTTATCACCATGTTCCAGTATTTAAAGGGTGGCTACAAAGAAGATGGAGACTCCTTTTTTACAAGGGGTCACATGGAAAAGATGAGGGGTAGTGGGTACAAGTTACTCCTGGGGAGGTTCCAATTGGGCACAAGAGGAAATTTTTCATAATGAGAACAATCAGCCATTGGAATAATCTCCCCAGGGAAGCGGTGGATTCCCCAACATTGGACACACTTAAGATTCAGCTGGACAGGGTGCTGGGCCGCCTTGTCTAGTCTGTGCTTTTGCCAAGAAAGATTGTACCAGGTGATTCTTGAGGGCCCTTCAAACCTGGTATTCTATGTTACTGTGAATCTATGAAGATACTGATGCTTTCCTGGACCTGAAGCAGTCTGTGATCTTCAGCTTTAAGGAGCAGTTAATGAGCAGCCCCAACTCCTTTCCCTCCCTACCCCCATTCCCCTCCCAAACTGACAGCTGACTACATTGGTTTTGCCATCTTTCCTCCTCAATCCTCAAGTTTAGAACTGGAAATATCAGTCATCTCTAAGGCAAGGTCAAACTCCACAAGGCATTGAAGGAGAGAACAGAATTAATGGAAGACCTTTTAAAAGCCTCAAGGCTTTCAGCTTTGGCAGCACAGCTCCATGGGTACCACAGAAAGCCTGAGGAGTTTGTATAAACAGCATGCAATCTTTGTATTTAAACCTTGATTCTCTTTTCCTCCTAGGTCTCCTACTCATGTCCCCTTCTCCAAAATGAGTATCTCACTCATGTTCCTCATCTGCCTCTGACTCACACAACTCCTTTGCTGCTGCAGTTGTACTTTAGAAAATTTCCTTTTCTGCAACAGCTGCGCAGTTTTCCTTCGCATCAATTCTTCCTCCACATGTATTTGGTTTCTGCAGAGTAAGCAGATGATATCCTGGGGGTACCCTTTTGACTGAGTGGGGCAGTAAATTTAGCTTCTTCCAAGCCTACCCAACATACCAAGTTGCACATTGTTGTTATTCATGTTGTCGATACCCATCATAAAGATGGGAAGATGGTGGTAAAATGCCTGTATTAGGGAAAAATAAGGATACTAAAATATAAGTATCTTACTATAAATAATTGAGTGGGAGTGTTGATCTGCTTGAGGGTAGGAAGGCTCTGCAGAGGCATCTGGACAGGCTGGATCAATGGGCCAAAATCAATTGTATGAGGTTTAACAAGGCCAAATGCCGGGTCCTGCATTTTGGCCACAACCACCCCATGCAACACTACAGGCTGGGGGGACAGTGGCTGGAAACCTGCCCAGCAGAGAAGGACCTGGGGGTGTTGGTTGACAGCTGGCTGAACATGAGCCAGCAGTGTGCCCAGGTGGCCAAGAAGGCCAACAGCATCCTGGCTTGTATCAGGAATAGTGTGGCCAGCAGGAGCAGGGAAGCGATCGTGCCTCTGTACTCTGCACCGGTGAGGCCACACCTCGAATACTGTGTTCAGTTTTGGGTCCCTCAGTACAAGAGGGACGTTGCATTGCTGGAGCGTGTCCAGAGAAGGGCAACGAAGCTGGTGAAGGGTCTGGAGAGAAGGTCTTATGGGGAGAGGTTGAGGGAACTGGGGTTGTTTAGCCTGGAGAAGAGGAGGCTGAGGGGAGACCTTATTGCTCTCTACAACTACCTGAAAAGAGGTTGTAGCAAGGTGGGTGTTGGTCTCTTCTCCCAAGGAACAAGTGATAGGACAAGAGAAAATGGCCTCAAGCTGAGCCAGGGGAGGTTTAGACTGGATATTAGGAAAAATTTATTCACTGAAAGGGTTGCCAAGCATTGGAACAGGCTTCCCAGAGAGGTGGTGGAGTCACCATCCCTGGAGGTGTTCAAAAAATGTGTAGATGTGGCACCTTGGGACATGGTTTAGGAGGCATGTGGGTGTTGGGTTGAGGGTTGGACTTGATGATCCTAGAGGTCTTTTCCAACCTTAATAATTGTATGATTCTATGAATTTCTGCTTCCCCTTCTAGTGTTTCCAGTTCAGGCTGAAAGTGAACTATTCAGCTAGTGCTGACCTTGCCAGACTCTCACTAGCCTTCCTTCCCTAGTGTCCTGCATGCCTTGAGTATCACTAGGCTCCAGTCATCTTTGGCTTCAGTTTCTTAAGTGTACTTCCTTCATGCACTGGTCTTGTTATCTTTTCAAGAAAGTGGGTTCCCCCAAACCTGCTCACCACAGACTTCCCTTCTCCCAGCCCGGTAGTTTAGGCTGTATCCTATAAGCACTTTCAATTCACAGCTCCAGGGATGTAAGACCATGAAACTACCTCTATTTTTTGAAGCTTTCTAAGGCTAGGTTTCTAAGGACAACTGCTTGTGATGGACTACAGTTTTCTTATACTCCTCCACACCTGCGTTGCTCCCTGTTGTGTCCTGTTTTAGACTCCTGCTCACTAAGGCAAAGAGTCTTTTAGTTCGCCCCTTGTAATGCAGGTTGGAGACCTGTAAGTCTGGTTCCTTCTTCCCCTTCTCAGTACCTTACATCAGTGTCCAATGTCTGTCTTAGAAGCAGCTGAATAATGATCGTCTTATAGGCAGGTGACTCAGGTATTACAGCCTACCTTGTCTGACTGGGGTGGAGTTTGACTTTTCTCAGACTCCTTCATAAAGTTGGGGCGATTGTTTGTTTTCATCCGCTGCTTTGTTTTTTTGACTCAGCCCTCCAGCCTGGCCATACTCAATGAAGTTGGCTGTAGAGCTAGAGTCTCACAAACACACACAGTGCACATTCACCTCTGCTGAGCTTTTCTTCAGTTGGCCATCTCTTCAGAGTACCAAGTTACACAAATAGTTTGGTTTGTTCAGGTCTGTCTTACCTGGGCAAGGAATTTCCTTTTCTTTTTTCAATTTTCCAGCTCCCTAGAAACTTGAGAACATCTGTCCTGGGTCAGATCAAAAGCCCACTTAGTGTTGAATTGTGTTTCCAGTAGCAGCCATAATGTTGTGGAAGGCTTACTTAGACCAATGGCCCATCCAGGCCAATACCATCTCTAGCAAAGGCAATAGGAGACACTATTTAGCAAAAGTCTGTGAACCTGGCCGTTTGCAGTGGTCCATTCTCCTCATATTTCCTTAGCAGTCATACTTTTTTAATAGCAGTGTTGAAGATCCATTCCTGCTTATTGCCTTTAGCACCGCTTCATGGTCCATGAGTTTGTCTTTGAACCTACTGATACAGTGGGCCTCCAACACCTCGGAGGCTACCTGTGAATAACCTTCCCCATCTCCAGACTGAAGCCCCAGCCTCTGTTAGTGACTTCTTACAAAGGCAGGTGCTTATTCCCTTGATTTTTTCTAAACCTTCTCCGACTCTACTGTGCCCTTTCTTGAGATACAGTGAACAGGACTTTACACAGTACTTAAGATTGTTGCGGTTGTGCAAAGTGTTATTAGGGCCAAAAGTCTTGTTCCTTCCTAATGACTCCTCATATTTTGTTGGCTAAATGTGCAGCAGCCCGTGAAAGCCAGTTTCAGAGAACTGTCAGTGAAGACTCCAAGATCCCTCTTGAGTTATAACTGCAGGTTCCAAGTCCAGCATCATGTACATGTGGATTAGATTATTTTCCCTCTAGACACATAACACATATTTATCTTCCCTGAAGCTCATCTGTCCCCACTCCCACACACAGTTTTGCAAGGTTCTTGCCATCAGGCTGGCATTTTGCTAATGGAGGGATTCTGACTACCTCCTCAGTTTTGGAGATCTAGTGTTCCTTTTCCAGGAAATTGATGAAGACATTGGAAAAAACTGTTCTCAACACTGATTCTTAGGTGACCACTTCAACAGTCCATCCTAAGGAGTCACCATCAAGCTAACCCTTTGCTTTCTATCCTTTAAATCCATAGAAGAAGCTTTCTTTCAAGGCAGCTCAGCATCCTTAAGCAGCTTCAACGTGGAACCTTGAAAAAGACTTTTTGAAAAATTCAAGTGTATAAAGCTGACTGGATTTCCTTTATCCACGTGTTTATTGACACTCCCACAAAGGTCCAGCAGTCTGGAGTGGAGGTTTTCCATTACTGAAGCCATGCTGGCTCTTTCCCAGCTGCTTGTGTTCATCCTGTGCTCTGAGATCCTCTTTTCTGAAACAGAGGCCCTCTTACCAGGGGTGAGAGTGAGGCTTATGAGTCTGCAGTTCCCAGAACCTCCTCTGGGCTGTATTTGTAGATGGGACTTACCCTCGCAGACCACGTGCTTGCTGGTGCAGCGTTGTAGCATTGCCAGCCAAGGTATGGGATATGTTGCACAGCCACATTCCCACTGGACTCCCAGGTGAACATCAGCTAGTCCTGGTGACTTGTTAACATTAACTTACTCATTTTATTTAATGCTTATTGTTGGTTTACCTTATATCAGGCTGGTTTCACAGAGCTATCTGCTACACAGAGTGGGTTAGGAGCAGGCGTCTTCCCACCAACTTCTTCAGCAAAAAGAAAAGCAAAGAATTAACTGAGCTTCTCTGCTATGGCTTTTTCATTCCTGAATGTCCTTTTTGCACCTTGGCCATCCAACCATCTCACAATTCCTAGCGCTTCCTGCCTCTGAGTATTTACATAGATTTTTTTTCCATTAGCATAAGCATCCATTCCAAGGTGCTCCTCAAGTTATTTTTTAGCCCTTTTAATTTCCTGTTTACAATTGACCTAACTTGCTTTATGTCCATTCTTGTTCTCATTTGAGCACTTCCTTTTTTAAGTATTGACTTCCCCCCTTCCAATGGTAACCTACCTGACTTTTCTATTGAGTCTTTTCTTTTTTCTATTTCCTATTATTTTCTTCTATTTTCCACTTCTGTCCAGGGTTTTTATTATTCTCTTTCTCACTTGTGCTATACCATTTTCTTGGGTTTCTGTTATAGTATCTTTGAACAGTCTCCAGGCTCCTGGAAGGCATTTGAATTGGTCTTTATATGTTTGATCAATTCCCTCATTTCTACATAGCTCTCTTATTTGCAATTGAATAGCTATGGCTTGACTCTATTCAGATTGTTCTTTCCTGCTGTAGTGCTAAATCTACTAGCATTATGGTTACTATTACATAGCATCCCTTTACCTAGTATGTCATGAAGTAGGTCCCACACCCCTTGGGGAGTCTAGGAAAAAGTTCTTAAAGTGCTTCCTGAAACTATTTATTCTGTGTCTCATCCTGATGATGCATTTATTCACTCTGTGTAGAGGTAGCTTAAGACTTCTACAGTCACCAGTCATAAATTCTGAGGTTTTCTGATCTGAGATAGCATTTCCTAAACATTATCATCAGCCTGATTGTGGTGTTAGTGCCATCACAGTATTTCAACCCACAAACATACTACAATGATTCTCTTTCCTATGATATATTCCTTGTATTACAGTTCATATAGTCCTTCATGTACAGCGTCACTCCCCATCTGCATGTCCCACCCTCTTGTTCCTGTAAAGCAGGTAGTGTGGCAGAGCTGCCATTGACTATCTTCCTCCCACTGCATCCCCAAGGTGCCGGTTTGATCAGGATTGCCATTTGTTGCCAAGTATTCTGGCTCCCTCATGCCATTTTTTAGACTTCTAGTGTTGGTGTAAATGCACTTGTGAGTACTGCCCTTGCTCTGTCACTCAGTATTGGCATTGTAGGCAGTTTGAATTTTTCTGTTCATTGTGATTGTGCTATTTATTTCCCTTCTGGCCTTTTCAGAGGCCCAATGAGTATTAGCCACGTCCCTTCTGAGGAGTGTGCCAGCTGTAAAAAGAGAATTTTTCATGTCCTTCAGCTCTCTAAGCCCTCGTTTCCTGCATCAGCAAACTGGATTTGTTTCTGTTAATGTATAGCCCTTCCATCTTTTACAGGTTACTCCTGTCTCCTGGGCTTAACAGGCATAAATCTCCTTTTTAACCCAAGACTCATCCACATACTGGCACTTGGGACCTCTATCTGCCCTCCAGCGCCCCTCCCAGGAAACTAGAAGTATTCAGAAAAAGTCAGAATAGAGGTCTTGGACTTCAGTCTCATTCTTAACAGCCAGACCTTATCCTACAGCTTACCTTCCTATCCTTCCCTACCATTTGGTACCAGCATACCCACACACCTGCAGGCTCATTCTTGCACCCTTAAGTACCCTCCCTACATATCAAGCTTCACTGCCTTCGTGCCTAGCAAGCAAGTTGCAGTGCTGTCCTCTCTGCTGCCACAAACCCAGTTATTTGTTTCCAGTAATAAACCCACTACCACAACCTTCTTCCTGTCCTTGAAGGTCCCCTTTCCCGATGGCTTGTGTTCAGCACAAGAGGACACTAAAATGAGCTGGAAAGCAAATCTCTTCAAAGACAGTAGAACTTTTCTTCCCCCAGGATGCCTGTCTTCCTCGAGAAATTGCTAAAATGCCTGACCAGACCAAAGGTGCACAGGGCACCGGTGAGAGCGCATCTGTATCCATGCTACAATTAACAACCAGCCAGTATAAAGCACCCATGGTCACTAGAGTTCACTCTCCTCAAATAATGGCTTCTGTATAGGCTTCTCTGTTCAGGTGGATACACGATGGTAGTTATCTCCCGTGTTCAATATTCCTAACGTGCACTGCTCAACAGCACATGTGGTCTACCCCAGAGGTGGCTGCATTTCACTGAAACAGCATATACAAAGTGCCATTTGACTGATCTTTTATTAAATGCACTTCCTGTGCCCATTGTTCTTGATATACTACCATTGCAGAGCAGTCTTTTCAGGAATTTTTTTTTTGTTTTTTTTAAAAGCAACTGTAGATTTTATGGAAGTTATCCTGGCAAACAAACCAAGAAATCATAGTAAACAGGCTTCACAGTTAGACTGTGCAATACAAAGATGTTCTTGCACTTTTTAAGTGTTTTAATGGTATGGACATTTTTTTTCTTGCATGAAGGGGTTCTGATTTCTCAGCTGATAGCAAAGGGATGTTTGATCCTCTCTGTGCATTCATCACCATGGTACCAAAGTCCGTTACAGGGAAATAAGGCAGGCAGTTGGCAGTCTTTTCCTTGAGACTTCCAATAGAAGAAGTGGCCCTTGCAGGATTATGATAGCCTACACATGTCAACCCATTATTATTATCGTTACATTGGCACATATACATCAATGAAGCAAACCCAAGTATTTCTGAGCTGCCTGGATGCCATTGTAACAGATGGATGGGAGTAGGAAAACAGCCCACAAAGCATTTCTGCATGCAGTAGTGCTGCTAGTTCAAGGCAACCTGAAAGTGTTTGTTCACCCTGAGAACATTTTCAGATCTTTTAGAGGATGGGCCTGTCATTGATAATGTGGCCAGTTTAGTGAAGTACTAAATTTTTATCAATTTCAGAGATAGGTTTCAAATGTCTTGGGCTGAGCTTGTTACTTAAGGGAAAAATTAGCACAGATATATTTGCAGTCTCCACAAGAGGCAACTGTCCACCCATCATCATCAAGGGAGCAAGTTCCTTTGGAATGACAGACAGGACAGACTCTTTCAGCAACACATTAAAGTACACCCTTACATTAATGAAAGTCAATAACAACAGGTCAAAAATGTAACCACCAACAACGGGTAAAAACATTTTAAAATAAAAATTAACTTTTTGAGTTCTCTTTCTCCTTTACCACCCCTCCTATGCACACTTTCTCCCCACTTCTTTCTAGTGGGTTCTGGGGTGCTGTGCAATCAATACTCTAAGGGACTAGAAACTTGTCTCAACGTTGTCGGCAGAACGGCTTGACTACCAAGGCTTCACCACAACGGCAACTGAGGAGGTTCTACCCAACAGGAACATATATATGTCTCTATCTCTTGTTGTCTCGGAGCACATAGGCCCAGTCCTCTGCACATGCGCCTGGCCCCAGGGTCATCTTACAACATATGGGGGAGGGGGCTTGGACCCCTTGGAACCCTCTGCGACCTTCGAGCACTCTCTAGTGATGATATTGCGCATGGGCCCCACTGCCGAGCGGGAGGTGCGGCCATGCAAACCAGCTCGTTGACTATGCAGCGGGACAATGCTATAAAAGGCGGAACCAGCAGAAACCAGTTGGAGCGTTCCCCCACTGGACTGAAGATACATCGGACTGATGGAATGCCGCAGATCCGTGGTGGTAGCTATTGTATCTCTCTCTCTCTTTTTCCTTTTTTCCTCTTTCTCTCCTTTTCTCTTGCGTACTTGTTGGCGGCCAAATAAAGTGACTTGGCACTTGACTCCGTTCTGAGTCTTAATTCTGTTCCCAAGAATACAACAAACCTGGTCACGATAACACACCCAATTGAACATCACTCAGAAGTTAAGCCCAGCCGCCCCTAGCCACCCAGAATTATCTGAGGTTGGTTAGAAAGCAAGGGGGCTCAACTTCTGCCAAACTGTGCAACCCAACAGTGGATCGTGACAAATACACAGAGTACTGTTCCCATTCTGCTGATTCCAGCTGACTGCAGATACATGTAAGAACAGTGCTTACGCCATTTCATGACCAAAGAGACGATACTGTAATGTATTTTCTGAAAGAAGAACACTTATTTTGTGCTTTGAGCTCATCTGGCTGAAGATGGACCTTGAGCTTGTAAGTATTTTTATATATGATTGTCCTGCCCTTTCTATCCTACAGCAATTTCTTTCTTTCCAGGAGCCACAGCGTAGATAAAGTGCCACAAAATTAAATTTAATGATAGTTCAGTTTCCAGAAGGTGGAAACAGTTCAGTTTCCAGCAGAGGGTGGATATGCAGCTCTGGTGGAAACAACAATTAGTCAGAGGAGAGATACGCATGTGTTCATCTGCAAGATATCTTTTTTTAGTTAGGCAACATCAACACCGATGTAAGGGACCAAATACCTGTGGAGAAAGAAAATATCTGGCATGAAATTTACCCTTACAAGTATAAATACCAAATACATCAGATGTTTGGACAACAGATTATATGACTTCCTTACTACTAGCATACGTTAAGATGGTAGAAAACCATTTTTACCTGATTCACTATGAAACATGACCAAGATAAGGCTTAGAAAAAACAAGAAGAATAATCTTAAATTTTCAGAGGATTCCTAAAACCTTGGCACCATGTCAGCCTGCATGTGGAATATACTACAGATAGCTCAACTGTACCTCACAAACATATCTTAAAGGTTTGATTCTTCCACGTACCATTTAGCAACAGCTGGCATGTTTGGTTTTTTTTTCTTTTCTTCTCCCTAACTAATACAAAGTTCTTGAGTGGGTTGGCTGTACACTCTCATCCTTCCAAGCAGTTAAGCACCAAATTCGTCCTTTTTTTCCCCCATTTTGAAGAGCTAGACATCAGACACAGTGGAGAACTGAGCTGAGAGAATTAATTTCTGCATGTGACGGGGATCTGGGTTATGGTGAAATCTGGGGTGCTTCTGTGCAGAGGTGAACATCAACAATATCTCTTCATAAAATGATGTCTCTCCTTTTATGAAAGGAAAGAAAACCCTAAAGCCACAGACCCAAAAGTCTGTCCAGATCTTGGGATGCTGAGAATTTCCATTCTTCTCATCCCCATCAACAAGGAGAGCGACCCCGGAGCTGTGCAGAAAAACAGCAGGAATGCAGACAGGTTTCTAGCAGAATTCCTAGCAAATTCCAGTGAAATCATGTAAGCTACAGAAATTAGTTCTATCTGAAAGAATCAGCAAATCTGATAAAAATATGTCTGTTTCTGAGCAGACCTGGCTGGCATGGTTTATGGTCTAGCAGCTCTTAACAGTCTCCCCTCCCGGCAAATATCTTGCATATATCAGCATAATTCCTCCTCTTATTAATTTGTCAATAATTTTACTGTTCTTGTTTTAGCTCTGTGGGCACTGTGCAAATGAGGGAAATCAGACCAAATATCAGAACTTTCCCAGCCTTAGCTGAGATAAAGGCTTACAAGGGAAAAGTGAAAAAGGTAAGTTAGCTTCAGTGGGGACATGCAAGCTCAGCACCATCCTTGAATGTGATTCCACTTCAGGTAGAGAAGTTGTGAAAAATGGCACTCCAGATCCTGAGGAAGAGTCGCTGAGCAGATTAACTGATCCAAAATACTAGGGAACAAAACTGACGCTTGAAGGCAGTGGGATGGGGGGAAGAGAGGAGCCTGCTTCAACATTCAAGCTAGGTTCATTTTGACAGGTGCCAATCTGGTGAGTAGTACACACAATCATAAGTATATTTCTGAAGAAGAATTTTAAAAGGTCAATAAACATCACAGTAATGCAAGCTTCCTGGTTACTTAGAAACAGAGCTCAGTGATTCACAGCCATTTCTTAAACATATCTTTGATTGATATGTTCCCTCCAATGCAGGTAATAGAAGACTGATTCAATCTATCTGACACAGACTATCAGGTCTGTACTTCCCCCTGTTCCTCCCCATCTCCTTCATTTCCTTCTCTGAATCAATGTATTTATGAATCTTGGACTGGTTCCCAGCCAGGAATATCTGAAAATGCAGTCTCATATTGCCCAAATCTATAAAGAGGAAACTATTCAGACAATTGATGCACCTTCAGGGCAAGAACATTAAATTGATCCTTTGGCAAGGAACACCATGTGTAACTTTACACAGCAATTCCCATAAACACTAATAAGATTATCAGCCAAAGCACAGATTATCCAGAGCTGTGGTTTTGTTTTAGGAGCAGCTATGAGGATAACGGTTTGTACTGTGTGCAAGCACTGGCACTGTCTACATGCTCCCCCCAGTCTGTGCCTTAAGAAGAGCTCATGACAATGCATCATCATGTATATTTGAGATGCTGCTTTACTGAAGCATGGCAAATCACGCAGTGGAAACAGCACTATTAGGTGATCAAAAGGCAATGGCTCAGATCTGCTGCTGCCCTAAGCAAGTGGAAGGGAAGTAGCTGTTGCTTCCTACACCTCCCATTATTTTTGTCTAACCGTTGGAAGACCTCAGGGTAAGTTGTGCGGGGTCTTTCTGGGGCAGTCCGAGTCTTGAATCCCTTCCTGCATTTTCTCAGCTGAGCGACTGGCCCATTTGCCACTGCTGTAACACTGTGTGTTCCGGCTTCCCCCTTCTCAGCCCCTACATGCTTTCCAATCCATTTGCATTTCTGGATCAGCACTGAAGGGCATAATATATGCAGCTGCATATACCTGTAGAGTTGTATATATATTCACATACATGCTACAGATCTGGGCTGCAGTTTGAACTGCAGTCCTAACTAGGCCATTTCCTGAGTTGCCTGCATAATTCTGCAGAAAACTACTGTTCCCAAAACCACTTTGTTTGGAAATTAAATTTAATATAAACAAGCTTTGAAAAGAGTGTTTTCTATAGGTTTTTAAAGAGCCTTAAAAATCAGCATATATTATTAGCATCTTTTCCTAGAAATGTTTCTGGCTGCCACTATACATGGTTGCATGGAATAAGTTTTCTTCTCTGAGAAACGTAAACATGACTCTTCAGGTTTTCATCGTAATATTTATGACCCTGTATTCTACTGTACATTTCTACCTCTTGGCCTCTCTTTGGAGACTGATTACCTAGTGAGCCATACAGTAGCCTAAAGAAATTCACTCTGATGAAACGTTCTTTGTGATCAATACAAATAAAGTGTCCATTTTTACTCTGGATGCAGGGTACATTTTTGTATATGCCAAGCTATTTTTTCACTTCCATTTAAGTACTTCATTGGGTAACAATGGCACGCAATGTCATCATCCATACCAGCCTCCACTGGTATTGAAATGGTCTTCTGACTTTTTAAGTTGCTGTATGGTCCCATCTGATACAATAAACATATCACCATCTATTCACAAATATCTATGGATGAAGAGCCCCTCACTTAGAAAAATAGCTGAACCCAAAGTTTCAGAGCTAAAAATTGCCATGAGTGTTGTCAGGGCCAAAAACAAAAATCTGAAGGCATGATATGTTATTAGAGGCTTGTTTCCACTCTTCTGGTGGTTATTTGAGCTTATTTAAGAAAATGTTTTGGAAAGAGATAGCAACTCTAGCTTCCACATTGTGTCCAGTTCCTTACCATAACAAGCGAGACTGGCACTGACAGCAGGAACGCCTTCATATTGTTTCCAACACTGAAACGCAGGGCATCCTTTTGTGAGTGGTTGCCAGGTAGAAGCCTTGCATGTTTTCCCATCAGATACACCTTTTAATTTCAAATTTTCATTTAAAATAGAAAAACTTTCTCACCAACACTTGCCATAAGAAATAGTAGCTTTTCTCTTAGATTTCCATGAGAATAAATATTAATGAACTGGACTAATTGAATGGATTAAAAGACACTTTCTAAGGGTTGCTCAAATCCAGCTTGTGCCCATGTCAGAATATGACAACCTGTTGAACACAACTTTGCCAATGTATACCCATAAAAAAACAAAACAAGCTTCAAGCAAATTGTAGAAAGAAATTTGCCAGACTCTTACATGAATTGTGGTGGGGAAAATTATTTTCTAAGATGTAAATTCTGCAAATTACAAGTTGTTTTAATCTTTTAATTAAAAAAAGAGGTATTAAAAAAGTGGTTGTGTGGAGCATGTGGTGGATATACCATTGCGTCACACCAAGGAAAACCTCCATTTCTGCTTTCTTTACCTCTTTCCTAACTGAGAGTCGGATGTGAAGTTCACAGAAATCAATAGCAGATTTCCCCATGACTTCAGAAGAATCTGTATTAGATCCCTACCCTTTGAGTTACCCTGATACCCTCTTCATTAAGAAAAATACTTTTCTGATCTCCCAACAACTGTGTGCCATGCCACAGAAGGTCCAAAAAACCAATGTTAACTGCTTCTCTCAGCAGGTACATCCACGCTGGTATACGATGGCGTAGTTCAAGTGAAATTGCTAAGGTTCAGTGGCTTCCTGACTTTTGGGGACTTGGAATGCCTTTAGAAAGATTCACAAGACCTGACTTGAAAAGGGAGGTTTCCTCAGTTCATGCATATCTCTCTAGGGATGCACAAACCACAACAGATGTAGGGATATGGATCAACGTCAGTGTTGCAACTGAACTTCTCGTGATCAGGAAATCCAGCTGGCAGATTAAGAAATCTTATGATACAGCCTTTCAGTTTTGAGTAGGTTGGTGATATCTGCATTTTTAAATTCCTGCTTGCGTTTGAAATCAGGAATAACATTGCTCTGAAATTCCACCCTCAGAGGACTACCAGATTTCTCCATATGTACAGCATGAAGGATGAGGATGCCTTTTTTATTCAAACTGATTCATCTCTCCTTAACACAAGGCTCTGAAGGAGTTAAAATCTCAGTCTAGTAAAAACTGAGGTCTTGCCAATCTTTTTTTTTTTTTTTTTGTGAGGTGCCAGACATAAAAATAAAGGAGATGTATCAGCACACTTCCTTAGAAGCTGAGCTTCCTGATTAAGAATAAATGCAGGATATACAGTGTATTTCATGCTGAAAAGCATTCCCTGCTAGAATTTCATGAATACAATTAGCCATTAGCAACATCTCTGCACACAGAGAGGGCTCAGATCAGGAAGTAATAGAAACAGCCACATACTGCTAAAATGTGGAGAGGGAGAAAACCACAAAACAAGAGCCAACTGTTGAGTTAGTATTGTCCTGATGCCGCTGCATTTCTGTCTCTAGTCAGGCTGAGGAGAGTGAATGAGTGATCATGTTGTAAAATGCACAGCAGGAACTAGGGTGCGTGGTTTTGTGCTCGTTATTACTGTGCAGTGGTGATGGCTAGTCCTGGAATGCTGCACTTCACCAGTTTAGCCCAGGCTACCTATACAGCGTTGCTTTCTAGGAGTGCATCAAACATCCACAAATTAGAATTATTTCACTGACAGGAAGTCCTTTTATTCTTTTGATGTCCAAGTGCTGCAAATACCAGTGACAAACCTGAGCACTCGAGTGTGAAAAAATCTGAAGGTTCCCTGCATTTGGTGCTGCTTGTATCTTAGCGTACAGGAGCCTTCTTTCTTTGTTTGTTTTGTGATTTCTTTTCCCTTGCAACACTGGCCTTGTTGGGCATAGGAAAGACTTCTACTGGATTGGCAGGAACAGCATTTGCATGTGTGCTTGGTTCTGAGCTTCCCTCACCTGTTGCCTGCAGTACAATAGGAAACATTTACACTCTTTGCTGAATCTTTACATCTCTAGTGTATAGAGAACCTGGCTGCTACCAGGTTTAAGACATAGGTTTAGACAATTGAGCATGCTCCAGCTTTCTTCAGTGCTTGGGGTTAGCTTGGGGTTACCTGAAACCGGTGCTTTGAGAAAAGTCTTCTCTATGTACTTTCTGCTTTCTATTGAATGACTTGCAATGTTTTCCATTTTAGTGTGTAATAGAGCTAAACACTGTATCTTCCAACAGTACTTCCAGTTATTTCTCACACCCTGGTGAGGAGCCAGGTTCCATGATGCTAGGGCTAAAATGAGTAGAAACACATTTGGTTTGTGTCTCTGGTGGCTGGATTTGTGAGGTAGCATCATGGCTTGGCCTGAGTACTGTAAAAGGAAAGATACAAATATTGATGCCCAGAAGCTGATGTGAAGCAACCACTCTGCTTACTTCAGGTTCAAAGGGGATGGTTTCAGAGAACTTTTTGCTGTGCAAATAAAGACCAGTCTTCACAGATCTACAACCCTCTCTCACTAAACTACAAAGAAACATCTCCCCACATACTTATCTTTTTTTTTTTTTAATTGGGAATTAATTTTATTGTCTGTGTTTTAGTGCTACAGCTGGTTCTTATGGCTGAGGAATTTTTTCCTTCTCCCACTGAGTCTAATTTCCTCAAACTGAAACAAATCATATCATTCTCTCCATGATCGTGCTGCAATGACGTTGTCATATTTATTTTAATCTTCTCTTGAACAAGCCATGTTAAAAAGTGAATATTGCAAGATTATTTAATTTAGACTTAATTGGCAATCTGACACCTACCAACATTTTTTTTACCAGTCATTGTAATGGCTTTAAGGTGTACTTTGCTTAAGCGCTGGGTCCAGTATATCAGGAACAGGGTATAACTCTAGGAAAAGAAAGAGGCCTAAGGAGGAAAGTAAAACCTCTAGGTAGAACCCACTTGCGATCCAGCCACTTTGCTATGGTGAGGCAAGGCTGGGAAGTTCTTTCCCCAGTAATAAATTGCAGTGTTCAGTTGTGTTCAGTTCTAAAGAAATCTCTGGTGGACAGATGAGCTGAACCAACATTATAAAGGTTTGGGAGAGTCTGTGGCTTGTATCGAGAAGGGAAAAGAAACACGTCGCTGAGTAGGACCTGAAGGTAACCATATGTTCTCAATGTGTCTTTTCTTTCTGTTTTCCTTGGTGAATGGGAAAACCAAAAACCTTGCCTCTGCTTTCATAACCTAGCTATGCTCAAGAAAGAGTAATTATGCCAGCTGAGCTAGGAAAGCTGTATACAGGCTAGTAGTGCCATGCCAATATGCACAAGAAAAAAAATACCAAACAGGATACAAACTCCTCTTTGGAAAACCTCTGTTTCTGAACTGCGCTTGAGCCCTTTTTGCCAGATTTGCCCCTTACTCACTTTCCGGATTCCTCACCAGAGCTGAATGCTGTGCTTCCCATGCCAGTTCCTACTCTGGTCACAAGCCTTTGACCATTGGGCTTTCATTCTGATACTCTCTCCATAAAAGTAAATGCAGAGCTCAAGGCCACTGTGTAAAGCAATCATGCTTGCATCTTGAATAGGCGCATCTTCTTGTCTAAATGTTCAAGACATTGTATAAACGTGCAAGGCACAGAAATTACCTCCCTCCCACTCCCCACTCCCCCCAAGCCCCAAGATCGATGCATACCAGACTGGAGAAAAATACTATTTTTCTAAAGTTTAGGATTAAATCGGAAGTTTACTTCGATGTCTTCGTTGTCCTGGACTTGGACTACCAGATGCCTCCTTCTTTTGTTTAATTGACCCGAACATAAGTTCTCTTTGAGGATTTCTGAACTATACATATAATGTAGTATATATACATACCTAAAAGGAAAGAGAGAAGGTTAAAACATCTGATTTAAGCTGGCCTAAGGGAAGGCCATTGTGCTACTTATAGATTAATTGATACAATGCATACACACACATATATATATATATAAATGTTTTGCTATATGACCCCCAAGCTCAGACCCTTGTTGACAGACTGTTATTGACAGACTCTTTATCTACTTCCTTTGGCAAGCAGCTTTTGCTTTAGTTTACTCAAAATCTGAAAAGAGCACCAAGGGTTAGAGAAATCTGAAATTCATCATCTACAGCTCCTCAAGTGTGAATTTAATATGAGAGTAAAGCTGACAGTATTATTGCTGCCAGGGTGCATGGCTCTGAAACCATTCAGCAGGGCCAGAATAAATTAGGTTTCTATCTGAAAAGGATGCCTATTGACAAAAAATGCTTCAGCCCATTTCTCAAGGGAAAATCAAAACCATTCTTTTCCAGGATTCACATCCAGAGCTTTGGAAACCATTTATTTTGCAAACAAAACCAGACATACTGCTTCCTCTCTGTGCTGCACTCATCATCTCAATATTCTAATAGACTTAACAAGAGGCGCTAATAAAAAACATGGTTTGCACTGAGAAAATTATTTATAATGAATAACTTACAAACTAGATTAATTTAGTCTCATTCCCCTTAAAGCAACTGGCTTCCCCATGGTGGTGTTTCACCTTTTCACCTTACTTTGTAAGCGATCCCATTGCTAACAATGAAAAAGCTACCTTTCAGGATGGCTATGAGTGACCAGCTCCAGCAGAGCCACATTCAGATAGAGTTATTCATCCCACTGCTTCCTTCTTCTTCCTATTGCTGTTGGAGTAGTTGCCTTAAAGTACTTAAGGTTTTATTATCTGAGCTATGGGATCCGTTATAATTCATGTGAAATTGTTTGTTTCCTGGCAGGATGATGCCATGTCTGGGGATGTGGGTAACTGATTGTGATGACTGTGTTTCTCCCTTCGGATGAGGAAAAGTTGGAAAAAGAGCTGAGGAAGCCACATATGCTTTTATTTCCTCAGTAAATTCTGGCAATTTAAAGCCAGGTAGCAGAGAGAGTTACAGAGCTTAAACTAATAATATTGATTTTCATTTCTGGAACACACAGCCCCTCTCCAAAGCATTGTTCTGAGAAAAATCTTAGGTAACAGTACCTATAGCTGGGCCTAGGATTTGTGTTACTCTTAGACTCAGTTAAGCAGGGTGACATACAGCAAATACATAGGAATAATTATATGGTTTGCTAATTTTTACCATCACTACAGTTATTATTGTAATCTTACACATACGGAAATTGCAGAGATTTAGTAGAGGCGCTAATATTGTCTTTTAAGCTCTTAGAAGCTACTCTTGCATGTCTCAGAGAGCACATTTGCATAATTACATATATATGTTCCTGTCCATATTTTTGTAACTAAGTCTTTTTATGCATTTTAAAGAAACTGGGTGAAAAAGAGTATAGTAAAAAAGGACCCAATTTCATTCTCCATTTGAGAGAACATGGTCAGGATCTACTGAGCTGTAATATGCGGAAGGATAACTACTGACCAAAGCAGCTGCAAAACTGCAGAGATCACAGTTTCAAGGACTCTGGTACCTTTCATCTTTTTTTCTTCTCTGGATAAGCTGAGGGGTAACCAGGAGAGCATAATCTCAAAGTGTACCATCAGCAAGTTTGCTGCTGACACCCAACTGGGAGGAGTGGCTGACACTCCAGAGGGTCGTGCCACCATCCAGAGGACCTGGACAGGCTGCAGAAATGGGCTGACAGGAACATCATGAAGTACAACAAGAAGTGCAAAGTCCTGCACCTGGGGAGGAACAACCAATATATATATGCCAGGGCCCACCCAGTTGGGAAGGAGTTTTGCAGAAAAAGACCTGGGGGTACTGGTGGGCACCAGGTTGAACACAAGCCAGCAATGTACCCTTGCCACAAAAGCAGCTAATGGTATCCTGGGCTGCATTAGGCAAAGCATTGCCAGCAGGTCAAGGGAAGTGATCCTTCCCCTCTATTCTACCTACTTACCAGCTACCCTACTTATCGACACTGGTAAGTTCACACCTGGAGCGCTGTGTCCAGGTCTTGGCTCCTCAGTACTAGAGGTACATAGACATACTAGAGAGAATCTAACAAAGGGCACGGAATATGATCAAGGGACAGGACCATCTTTCCTATGAGGAAAATCTGAGAAAGCTGGGACTGTCCAGCCTGGAAAAGAGAAGGCTCCGGGGGGATTTTACTAATGTATTTACATACCTGAAGGGAGGGTGCAAACAGGAGGGAGCCAGAGTCTCCCTTCAGTGGTGCCCACTGACAGGCCCAGGGTCAATGGGCACATACTGAAACACATAAGGTTTCCTCTGAACATCAAGAAACACTTTTTCACTGTAAGGGTGACCAAGCACTGGCACAGGTTGCCCAGAGAGGTTGTAGAGTCTCCCTCCTTGGAGATATTCATAAGCTGCCTGGACACAGTTCTGGGCAACTGGCTCTAGGTAGCCCTGCTTGAGCAGTGGGGGTTGGACCAGATAACCTCCAGAAGTCACTTCTAACCTCATCCATTCTGTGATTCTGTGAGGATCACAGGTCAGAATGACCTAGTTAAGATGCCAAAACAGCCCCTTCGTTACCATCTCATTTAAACAGGTGACTTCTGCTTGAGGGCCCACGGGTGGAGGCAGAATGGGAGGGAGGAAAAGATCTAGGACTGCATGAATGTCTATGTATTCAAGACACTAAGTGACCTGGCTCTTGGAGTGAGAGTGAACAGAGTAGGAACTTGGGAGAGATCACAATAACTGCCAGCAGCTCTAAAGAGCAGATAAAAACAACTGGATAGAGCCTGCCCACAAGGCCTATTGCTAAACCATATTCTGTCATGTGGGCAGTTCAGTATGATCAGACACCACTTCTCTATTCCTTCCCAAACAGTACTATCTTAATGCTTGAGCGGTCTCCTGGGCTCACTGCCTTTATACTTGTTATTTCTTCACTTTATCAATTATGGGAATGTAGTAAAGGAAGCAGCAAGTGCCAGAGAAAGGAAAGACTTGTAAGTCATGCTGAAAAGGCAGTACTTGAAGGAGAAGATGACAGCAGCTCATAGACCTTGAAGACATGATGAGGAAGAGAAAAGATTTTCTTTTGATTGGGAAAAAACAGTATTGCACAGGCAGACCCTTCATACTGATCTGAAACCATACTTAACAACACCAGATTTCAAAGCGTCAGCGATACGGGGATTTAATAAAAAAGGTTCTGCAAACACCTGAGAAGACCTGTTTCAGTGAGATGATTAAGAGGAATAAAATGAGAGGAGAAAAATGAGGTTTTTAAATTTTGTTAGGAATATGAAAATACATTTTGCTGCAGACTTCCACTGCTTTGCACCTTATTCTGCTCAGATATCTGAGCAGAATATGTCTGGTATATTTGGCTTAGATATCTGGTAAAGCATTTGATTTTCATTTCCATACTAATTTCCAGTATTACTACAATTGGGAGACAACTTCCCTGGTGGAAGAGTTGTGAGTGCAGAGGACACACCAAGCTTACATTAGTCCTTGCTGCCTGTGTAAAATGCTGTCAGGTCAAATTGGTAGCTTTTATATCCAATTCTCTTGATATAAATGTGCCAAATGGGAAGAACTCAATCTTAAATTTTGACATACCGAGTTTTCTATTTCAGTTAAGATGTAATCCTTCTAGCATTAATAAATGTTTTACCTTTGGTGTAACATGAGATCATATTGTAAGTCACTCCATGAAGGTTCTGCAAGTCTTTCTCTAATTGGCAGAACAGAAAACATGCCAGGTTTTGCAGCCCATGAATTTTGGGAGAGAAGTGAAGGGAATTGGAAAGGGCCTATGAACTGCCTTTGGCAATTATAAGATTAAGTGAAGACACATGTCTTAGTTCTACATAGATTTTATCAGTGCACAGAATAGCCCAGCAGACTGCATTTTCCACATTTTCACCAATCTTACACATCTTTTTGCAATTAACACATGGTTCAAAGACTGGAATAAAAAATCATTGATACTTTATGTTTATGTCATCTGGCATTCATCCATCATTTCTCACTGAATTATTCCATGTTGTCTGGGAACAGCATTTGACAACAGCAGTCTTCAAAGGGTTAGTACTGCAGGAGCTGTGTAAAGCAGATTTTGCAAACTTTTACACGGGTAGTCCTGGTTCAGTCAGATGATGATTAACAAGAAGAGCTGATCCAAAACAATTAAAGTAATGTAATGTCTTTTAAATGAGTTCAGGCCACTAAGCTGAAATACATGCTGTTGTGAAACTCAGTGGTGTAATGCCTAAGAGTTAGGTGTTCATTCAACAACACAGGACCTACGGCACTCCAAGCAGCCATGCTACATGTGTTCAGGAAAAGCGCTTCTAACTGTAAGGGACCCTTCCACAAAACTACAGCATCTAAGGGTGCAGGAACAATGAAAGCTGAAGTTTTTCTTAATGTCAGTCACATTTAGATTGTCGGTATATATTAGCTTTAAAGAAATTCTATCATGATACCAAATCTTGATTTTTTTTTTCTAATGAGCTTAGGTTTCTTACCAATTATAGTGGTCCAGGTTCTGATATTCCTATGCCTATTGAGTCATATTTTTCCTGTCAGTATTATCAGACAAAAACATTAATATGAAACCAAAGAGGACCATTCTTAGAGAAAGAGCTACTCATTGAAACAGTGGCAAAATTTGGCTTCTCAAAAAAAAAAAAAAGGATTATTTATGCATTATTGAATGTTGTTACAATTATTCTAACACTATTCTCACAAGCAGAAAGGAATTTCTGTAACATAAAAGTTTGATATTATGATGGTGGCTTGTTAGTACATCTGCCACGTATAGTTGTAATTCAAAGTTTATGGAAGTGCGCTGATAGATATCAGCCTCTGGCAGAGCATTACTGATGTGAATGGCTGTCTCACATAGATTGGCACAGGAGCAAAACACTGCACTAAGGCTTGGCCCAAAGTCTATTGTACATCTCTGCTGAAATTACTTGCAAGAAATGATAATATGCAGCAGCATAATCACTCTTTTGTCCACCAGCTTAGCATTGCAAAGTAGTATATTTCCAGGGGATGTACAGAAGTATTTGAGCAATTGCATGACACTTTGATTATGTTTAATCTAGGCATACAATGAAGCCAAGATAGAATAAATGCAAAGAGGAATATTAACACACTCATAGGTGTGGCAAGTCTCTTTGTGGCAAGCAAACACTATGGATACATCTACACTGCAAGATATCTGCACTTTCTAGCTGATGGAAGGCTTCTAACCAGCTAGGCCACATTGCCATATCTGGCAAGCAGTGGTTACATCACCTCACAAAGCCTGGTGCTGACAATGCCGGTTGGATATACAAGGTGAACTCCTCAGGAGTAGCCTGATTCCATATCAGGATGAGCCACGGGTGATAATTTTCCCCTCCTGCACATCTGGTTTCCTTTCCAAAGACCCAGGAGGAAGGCAGATGCAGCACACACCAGCAAACACCTTTACCTGAACAAGTACTAGACCAAGACTGTGAGGCATGCTGTGGAGTGCATTTGCCCCCTTAGGCACAGAAGCAACCACTGTGTCTGTCAGTGGTCATGTCTGGGATTTGTGGGGGCAGGACTCAATGCCTCATCAGTATAGCAGCAAGGCTGTTACCGAAAATAACGTGTAATGCATTATTAGACATTTTCTTTAGACAAATCCAACAATAGATTTATTTTCATGCTACTTGGTACTTTAATTTTGTACCAGCTTGTAGGAACAGAAACAGCTGTAAGGGGTGAGACCAAAAGTCCATCTAGCCCAGTAGCTTCTCTGCTAAGGATCAAATGCAGATGCTTTGAGAAGGGTATAAGAACTGGACAAGATTATATGATACTTCTTAGTATTACTTTCAGCCTGTAACCATTTGAGAGTCAGGGACTCCTAAAGCCAAATGTGGCTCCTGTATATTTAGTTATCCTCAAGGGATTTCTGTTCCATGAAATAGACTCATCCTCTCTTAAACCAGTGTAAAAGCTTTAGCATCTGCAAAGTCCTGCAGGAAGGAGCTCCACAGCCAGTGTAAATACTTGGTGTGAAGAACCACTGCCTTTTGTTTGCTCTGAAACTGTTAACCGCTCCTTTCATCTGATATTCCGTAATTTCTACCATGGAAAAGACAATGAAAAATGAATCCTCCTTGCTACTCGTGACTCCATTAGGTGGGCTGCTCTAGTCAACAGGTGAACTACCTATGTGGTAGATAGGGAGAGACCTTAATTTGTGACACACATGAGTAAGACATGCAAAGAATGAGGTTGAAAAATTAGGGACAATTTTAGCTGATACTATGGCATTTGCCATCAGGTATGCACTAACATTTCTTGAAAGGTTGAACGAACACAACCCAACGGATGTTCTCTCCTTGCCAGTCTGGGGTAAGGAGCAGTAATTCCAGCACCTCTGCCTGAGGTGTCATGTCTGTGTGACTCGTGGTGTGTGATAAGGTTTAACTGACTTCAGTGAAAGTATTGGGCAGCAGGTTTAAAATTAAACAAAAGGAAATATTTTTCACACATGGCTACACTTTAGATTTTAATAATTCTGCATGGTGTCAGGTGAAAACTACAAGCAAGTTAATGACAGCCTTGGAAAATCCATGAATGCTTTAGAAGCTGTCAGCGTTAGATGTAACCTCCAGCCTGAGAAATTGCAACAGAGACATATACAGAGACTATGCACTAGTTTATATTTGCCTTGTTTCTTATGGTTAGAGTCCAATCGCTAAGCTAAATGAACCTTTAAGAGGGTCTGCGATGTATTTGCTCATGTTCCTGAGTACCAAAACAACTAGTTAAAATGGATTTTAAGAGAGGTTACGATACTCAGCTTCTTACCTGTGTTTTTTTCGATGTACTTTTTTCTAGTTTGTTATTTAAAAGCTTTGTTAATGAGAATGTCACTGCCTTGAGAGGCATTTAGTATTTTTATCCTTACCCTTACAGGAAAGATTTCCCAAGAAACTAATTTGCAGTATCTTGCTGCAGGATATCACCTGAATATCACTGGACCCTCATGGACGCCCTCAATACAAACTTCCAGGTTGACTGTGCCCCTCATTAGCCTGTCTCTCTCTGAGAATGGCTTTTCCAATGTGGGTTGTGTCTGTTCTCTTCTAGACTCATGTACACCACATTTTCTAATTTACAAAGGAGAATGTCATGAACAACAGCATCAAAAGCCTTTCTGAAGTCAAGAAATATGATAGCAATTGCTTTTTCTTTGTCTGCAGCATCTGTTACCCATCATAGAATGAAAGTGGATTATACTGATATAATCTATTCTCACAAAAAAGTGACATTGTTTCTTATTCTCTCCTTGTTATCCTCCAAGAAGTCTGTCTAGTTACTTGTTCCAGTACTTCTGTTTCCCAAAACAGAAGCTTGGCTGACTGGCTACATTTTCTTCCTTTCTTTTTAAAGCTTACAACATGTTTACTCTTCCCATTATCTAAAATGCCACCTATTCTCTATAAAATCAGCCAGTTCAGTATGTGTCCTAGGACCCAAAGGTGGTGTACTTGCCTCGACACAGATGACTCGGCTAACAAAGCTAACGATAAGACTAGTAAGTCAAGCAGCTGTGTGATGATGGTGGAGGTCTGTGGAGCTACAATGAGGTTCTTTTACTGACAGACTGGTGCACATCAAAAATGCTGGTAATAGCTGCCATTGAGAGAACAGGGTTTTCAAACTCTGCTGGGAACATGAGAGGACATCCACCCCCTTTGTCTGAGCCCTTGAATGGAACTGAGAATATAATGCTGAGACCTTGTAGGGGCAGGTTCATAAATTCTCATATAAGATTCACTGGTAAAGAGATTCCACCAAGATGATGAAGAGATGAGGCACATACATGCTTGGATAAACTGTGAGGTTTTTCATCTCACCTTCTTGTAACAGGATGTATGTAAGTATCGTGACTATTTTGTGGGATAAAAGCTATGAAAGAAAACGTTGTATCGTGCTCCTATTTTATGCTACCACTAATTTCAAAATCTTACTGTAGCACTGTAAGACACACAGAATATTTAATTGCATTCTTAGTAGCTGCGCAGTGATAGCAGAGTGCACATTTTGAAGGTTAAAGGCAAGATGGTGGTGTTTCCAAAGTACCTGGGATGTAAATGTTGCAAACACCATTTTTGTGTGTGTGACCATCTGTGCTCTGAGCAACATCTGTAAAGTTATAAGTGACTCTTTCCATATGGTGAAAGTTCTGGAAATTGACAGACTAATTTGTACAACCAGAAAGTAGTCACACAAATAATATTCCACTAGGATCTGGGGGGCAAGGGAAATCTGCAATGCCATTTGTGTTCACTTCTGTGCCAGGTACAATGATTTTAATGAATAATCCACTGCAATTGTATGTGCTTTGCCTGGGAAAATTATACTCTTGATATCTTATTCTCTCTGCTGTGTTTCTGAACTTCTCAGACAATGAGAGTGCTAATCTCTACTTGAATAAAATCTCATATATTACGTTAGTCTCCATGCTTTCTTGCCTGATTGCGTAGCATGCCACAAAAACAGCTCTTGTAGTATTTGCTCTTTTCTAATATTTGCCAAAGAGGGTAATGCCAATTTAATAATTTTGGGGGGATTTTTGGTATAGCTGTTGGTGGAAGGCAATCTAGTCTTTTGTGCCTTGAATCATTTCCAGAAGGAAAGGAAAAGAACCAGACAGACAAATCAGCTGGCTGCAAAGAGTAATGAGTTGTGCTTTTTATGTAACAAAATCCAACCTGTAAAACATACAAAAAAAACAGAAGACAGAAAATCAGCGATGCAGTGCCCTTCTTATTTTAATTTCATACTTGTTTCTCCTGCTGGGGAGTGGGATCTATGCAGCAGGTAAGGTCTATGTCTGCCCACCAGCTGCTGGTGGCATCGTCTCTCCTACAGAGCTAGAGATAGTTATTTGGGTCTTGCATGGAAGCCGTTACTGTACTTCGGGTACCACCTCATGGAGACAATTAGCAATTATACCTCCTCCTCTGAGAGGTTTTTTATGGAGGAAATACAGAATGGCACCTTAGCTACCATCTTCTATAATTCCTCCTCCTTCATTACAATAACTTTTCAGTATCTTGAACATCCTTGGGCAGTTAAGATACATCTGCTGGTATTGCTTTGGCAGATGGTTAAGAATATCATCCAGAGACTGCCCCAAGGCTCGATAGCTATGTGTGGCAGGGTATGTGGGATAGAGTCCTGTTTAACACTATTCAGTACCCCCAAGGGGAAGAAAAGGCCTCTGGATCTAAAAAGACAAAGACAAGGAAAGCAACAAGCACTGTGGCCACTCAAATCCCCACAACAGACACTGCAGCTACTCCAACCTTTATATACTTTTATTACATTATCATTATTACTTTTATTATATTATCATTATTTATCGTCATCATCTTATTATTTATTTTATTTTATAATTATTGTTACTATTATTACTATTACTATTACTATTACTATTATTATTATTATTAAACTGTTCTTATCTCAACCCACAAGTATTTTTGTTTTTGCTTTTGCTCTTCCGATTCTTTCCCCCATCCCACAGGGATGGGAGGAGTAAGCGAGAGGCTGCGTGGTATTTAGTTGCTGACTGAGGCTGACCCATGACACAAAGCTCCCATGCTTGCATAGGGATCATCATCAAAGCTGACATGCAGAGGTGTGGGACATCTGAGTGTCAGGGATCATTTGGGATCATTGTTAGTAGGTATGAAGAATATCCCATGCCTTCTCCATAGCCAGCATAGCTCCCATTCTTTACATTCTTATCACCATTTTTTCTTAATTCAGTGCCATTCTCTGGCACCTTTCCAATACTCTTATGTTTTCATTTCAGTAACATTTTTTGGATGCACCACTAGGTAGAATGGCTGGAACTGTGGATTGCAAAATACCTGTATAAACAAGGAAATGGTGACAGTTCTTCCTCAGAAGACATTGAAACATACAAATATGCAAACCAAAAATCCTGAAAGTCCTGTAGCTAAATTTAAAAACAAACAAACAAAAAAACCCCCACACAAACAAACCACCTTAAATGATAACTCTAATGGGCATAGAAGTTTTATTCTGAAATTTCCAGTTTCTTGCACTTTCCTGCACCCGTTTCTCACGTAGGAAATGCAAGTGCAAGAGACATCGGCAGCTTTATCATCTATATTAGTGTGACCATGCTGTACTGTTTATACAACAAAGACTCCATTTGTTTGTATAACAATGAATTGTGAAGGCACAAGCAAGAGACTGTGAGAACTGTTTTGACTGAGCAAGATGGGCATGTAAGATATAGGAGGACAATTCTTTTATTTCATGAAGCCCCCTCCTGATAGCTGAGCAGATACATACAGGTGTTTGGCTATTAGGTTTGACAGGAAAGGAAATGCAGGCTGACTATGCTGTACTCTACAAGTTCTGAGTATAGCATAATTTTGGACACTGTCAGTGTCCCTGTTAAAAATCTGAATGTATTATTGAAGTCAAAGTGGGATTTGTGATTTATTTTCCCTCAGACAGACAGACGAAGAAGTCTTCACAAAGTATATTTTGACAGGAAGTGTAAAAGTATCTAAAGTGAAGACTGTCAAGATGGCTGAGATCACCTGTAATTTCTCTCAAGCTGGACACCTTCAGAAACTCCTCAGCTTGAAAGAATTATTTGACCAACATGCTGTTTCCAGACCTTATTTGTTTTTCAATGTGGGTGCAAATAAACTCAAGTAGAGTGAAATGAACTGGAACTTGAGATTAATGTCAACATCTGTGTGCAAATACTCACCATCATTGGATAGCACTATTAGCTGTATCTAGTCTACTTAGATAGCAGTATTTAGTACTGCAGGTTTCTCTACATTGCAGCTGCAGGCTATTAACCTCGAACATGACATCTTTTAGTTATTAGTTAAGGCAGTAATAGTAGTGAAACAGATTACAATGAAGTTCCCTTGAGAAAAAGTACAGTAATTAAACTTCATGTCCTATAATGACGCCAGTGTATTGATGAAAAATAAATAAATAAATAAATAGAGGGAAATAATGTGGGAACACTTAACTAAAGGAATCTCATTTTTAGGATAGACTTTTCTCCTAAGTATCTAAGATGAGATTGAAGGAGTGTGGCTAAGAGCAATAGGAAGAGCAGACTCATATTAGAATGACTTAGGAAAGCAAATCCAGTGCTTTAGGGCACAATCAAATCATCCATATGACTAGCATCTGAACATATATTTTTAACCAGATAGACTTGACCCAGTGTGGAAATAAGCCATGTAAATGTTCTTTGAAAGATAATTGAAGACCATCACGAGAGGTAGGTCATTTCAGGGTTCAGACTCTTGACCTTTTCTGGCTTGTTGTAACCTACGTTCCTATGAATATTTGAAGTTACCACAGTTACTTGCCCTGGAAACCCTTAGAGATTTTTATGCTGCGCTTTCTTGTTTATTCAGAATGCAGTATCAAATCTGATTAAAAGTTAATAATGGCATGCAATTGGATAAGAATGTATGCACAATGTTTTTTGTTTGATATCAAGGTTACTAGTGAATGCATATGGGCATGGGAAGATAAAGTACATGAGTAGGTAGAAAGATTAGTTAATTGTACTATTGAACTTTGTTCCCAGGATCTACAGCTTTAAAGTGCTAATTAAGGTTAGCTTGTAACTTCTTATATCTGTATCAGCTGTTGCAACTGAAAATCATTGAAGATTGGGTATATGTCCAAGGTAACATTTTTTATTAAAGATGCTAAAACCCATCTTTCCTGTGATTCAGGAGATCATGACCCAGACATAAAAAGGTAAAAATCACTGGGTATTGCGGTTTACTCTGGACCAAATCATCCAACTCATTCCACTCTCTGAATGATTCATTGCAACATTATCAAGAGAGAGTTGGGAATGCTTATTACAAATAAACAAGGACAGACCAATTTCAAAAGAGCTGATGCTGTCAGGAGAAGCATCTATAAGAAGAAAAAAGATACACGGCTGAAATTTAAGATAACGTATTCAAACATCTATCTTCAGATTTTAATTAAACACCGGTGCTTATCTTTCAAGTAGTGCTATGCTTCCAGCACTTGGCTAAAAGAGACAGGAGGCTCTGGGACCTGCAGAATTTGAAAAGCTCACAGCCAGTCATGTAAGCTTTATAAAGGCTGCCCTACTTCACCTGAAGACAGACACGGCTGCCCATGGATATTCATGCATTCTAATTCAATAAGGGATAACAATTAGCTTCTAGTATGCACAGCTTAAAGATGCTTCACTTCCTCTCTTGAGTGTATAAGGTTCTTCAGTTAAGCAAATGCCACGTGTCCATCCTTATTGTAAATGATTAAAAAACCCCTTCTAGTTAATCCTAAATCATCCTACAGATTGATTGCTTTGTAAGTATCCCTCATCTATTACAGCAGGTAAAAAAATGAACAGCAATATATGGTATAATACTTCCATATTGTGTCATGCCTCCATAAATATATAACGCAGCTAGAGCAGCCTATGGCTGCCTTTCAAACCAGCAAGAAAGGGCACAGATTCCTTTTGTGCATGTTGGCCAAAAGCCACTTTCTTTCCTGCAGTGGGAGAAGTTGGAAAAAGAACACTTTTCTAGTTAGTTCTGCACCTTTCTCATCACAACATGATTTGCTGCTTTCCAGTTAGGATGGCTCCCTCAGAATAGCTGCCCTGCTGACTCCTTTTACTCTTGGCAGCAAAGCTCTTAAAGACGCTGTGCTGCTATTTGTGGCTTCTTACCACAGCTGCACATCAACTATACAAAGCAGAAGCCAGGCACACTTTGGCAGCAAAAATGAAATTATAATGTGAGGACTGGAAGAGCAGTGACTTGGTTTTTATTGTTCTGGTAAGAAATTAGTAATCAAATGTACAGAAGAAGGTAGTTGCTTGCTGTTTCAAGCAATTATTCCAGAAAGAAGTGTTTGTTACCAGGAGAACAAGGGTTAAGTTCACTAACTGTAGATTCAGGATTAGCAATAGACTTAATCTAGGAACATTTTAAAGTTGCATCCAGGATCTGTTCATCCAGTTTAGCAGTGCCCACGTATCTCTCTCTACCATAGCCACCCCAAATGACAGAGAAAAAAGGAACTGTGCCAGAACAGAAGTGGGAGTGGTAATTCTTTAGATCTCAAGAAGTCTGGAGAAATAGTGAGAGGTTCAGATGCACTTAAGTGCGGTCTGACTTTGCCCCACTCCTGTTTCTGTAGAGGTGATTGATTCAGGTTTTAATTAGCTGCATGCACATAGGTGTTTGGCATCATTTTGAATGCCCTCAGGTATCTTGCTTGATCTCCAGAGCTTCAGATGTTCCTCCAGAAGGGCACGTGTTTCTTATAAGTTCTATGGCATATCTGCAAGCTCTGTGCAAGTGTCTCAGAGGAATGCAATGATAACCTGCAACCAAAGGAGATGGATTTCAGACAAGCACACTTAAAGTTTTCAGTGAAGCGTCTGACACTGGATCTGAAGCCACTCCTGTCCCAGTGACTCCACAATGACCAATATCACTCAGACATGTTTAATTTTGCAGTTTTAGCAGTCAGGGAATGTTCAAACTGGTCATAGGACTTACCTGCAGTCTATCCTTTTCCTGCAGCTGTGCTTCAAAAGGGTCACATGTAGTTAACACATTAAGGTAGTAACCTTGCAGACTCTGAGCGTGAAGCTATATCTGCTAGTGAGAACACTTGCCCCTAGCAAGCCCTCCTGTAGTGAAAGCAAAAAGCGTGCAGTGAAGGAAGCAGGTATCCAATGGATCTGTGCTTTACCCTTTGTGTACATGGTGTGTTGGGAGTACATGGATGAAAGAAGTTCAATGGAAGACACTAACTTGCCACATGCCAGCTCCAGGTGTTACGGCACTGTAGGCATGTCCGTGGTTCCCTTTTCTGTCCTTGCTCTGTCCTACCTTGCTTGCAAAGTCTCACAGTGCTATAAATAAAGAATCGTTCCTAAAAACTATCCTTCACTTCTGCATAAACCTCTGCTCAACACTCACCTCCAGGACTGATCACCAACGCACAGGAAATCCTACATTTTCTTTACTACAGATTTTGGGCCGCAGCCCTTGATTAAACACTCATGAGCTTCCACTAAAACCAACCATTTCCTTTTCCTTTCCCACACCAGATGACATGCTTCTGCATTACCTCACATTTTCTGCAAGTATCTTCAGGGAAGGAAAACAAAGACAAAAAAGCTGAAATAACAGATTTAGCTAACATCTCAGTTTGATAAGGTAGTCATCTGGCAGGACTGTGGGATCGGTGAGAATGGACTATTTACTGTTTCCCCTTTAAGAAGCATAAAAAACGTCACTTCTTCTGGTTTATATAACGGTCTTTATGAAACCAGATTATTTAACTGGCAAATACAGTGGATTTTGTAAGAACTAGGGGACCCTTTTCAGTGATGTAACAACTTCCTAATCTAATCCAGCATGGCGTGTGGTGACTATTATATATTTTTTTACAAATTTATCACAAGAAGCAGAATTTTGGCTTCTGATACACAGAGGCAATCTCATGAGATAGTTTTTTATGGGTTTGTTTTTTTTTTAGAGAGAGAGAGCTGGTGGGTAGCAAGATAAAGAGAACAAGAGATTATTTCACAGAAAAGTACACTCAAGATGCAACCTTGAAATTATAAATTATATCTCCAGCTCTTCTATCAACTCACATTACTGTTTTGGAACCCTTTAAGAAGCAAAGTTTCATATCTGCAGGAGCTGGTCTCTTTTTTAGCAGCTATATAACAGTTAACTGATAGCTTCCACAGGTCACTTCTGGTAGAGCTGCAAAACTCTCAGTCCAACCAGAGGCAAAACTGGCAGCTTGTGTTTTTGCCACAGTTTCTCAGACAACACTTACTGGATTAAGTAATTCCGTAAGTTTACAGTGATTCATCATAGTTGTGGCACCTTCTGTGGCTTCGACCACACAGAGTGATTTACAACTGCTGCTGCATCAAGGGTGGAAGATCTGGGTTTTAGTTCAAATAACCAGGGCTTGTATTTTTACTTCCAGAATTAGACTGAGCCCTTGGAGACAAAACAGTCAAGAACCTCCTACAGTGTGAGAAACAAGCAGACCGATGCTTCCTCAGCCAGGAAAGAACATCTCAGATCTGGATGCATGCCCTTTTCCTTTCACCACATAAATAGCAGAAAAATATTTCAGAAAAATACATATTTTGTTGCCCTTTGTGGTTTGGTTTATCAAGAAAAGCATCCATTCTCATTTAATGGGTATCTGATGTGAGTTTTGACACCATGGCATTAAGTATGACAAGCTCCAGTAACCACCATCACAAACTCACTGTTGTGTTTCCTTCTTGCCCGCAACTACTTATTGGAAGTCCTTTCTCCTGCTTTGTCTGTACTGAAGTGCTGACCGCACCAGGGTTTGGATCATGGTGGTATCCCTCAGAATGTGTTTCAGTAGTAGAAGCCACATTTCACTGCCTTGCCACAAACGTTGGACATTTTGCAACTTTTTAAGTTGTCAGACATAGACGGGAGGTATAGAGGAGGGACTAACAGCCTATGGGTAAGGATTTGGGAAGCTGTTAGATTATTTCTGATGTCTTACCACTGCTTTTCAAGGTTTGAGGTTGCATGAACTGCATATTACAGTCATTCTGATGCTTAGGGACAAAGAAATCCAAGGAAAAAGCTTATTTAAAAAAAAAGGCTATTTTTTTCTTTTCTTTGTTAACACATAAGAAGGGATCTGTACAGCTGATACTAAAATAAATTCACTTGGGCCTTGCACAGCAGCTTTTCCTCATATAACATATAATAGAAAAGCTAATTGACATTCTGTCATTTCTGTTTCAATAAACTGAACTCAGTGATGCCACCCTCTAGAATCTGTGACAGCTGATCTATTTCCAAAATAAACCAAGGAACTAAATTTATTTGCAAACAAAGATTACCTCATTCTGGAAGCCATGCTAAGCCTTCTTTTCCCCCTCAAAAACTGGTACAAGGAAAAATGTTAAAAAAAAACTTCCAAATGGGTAAATGTCCAAAGGGAGACTGTATTTCACAAGAAGCTATATTCTATGGTGCAGAAAAATTAATCATAGGTAGTTTCAATAGTTTTAAAAATAAATAAGCAGCTCTGAAGAAAAAGCGGCATAATGGCAAATAAGACAGGGATTCAGTAAGTAAAACATAGTAATTATCAATGGCATGATAATATTCTAAGATGAAAAATTATATTGAAATAAAAATTTGAATCTTTTATATCATCATCCATGAAAGCCCATTAAAACAATTAGTGGTTGCATATTTTCGTAAGTCTCCTGTAAGGGGAAAAGGGTACCAATCACCCTTTCTTGGACAATACAGAACTGTCAGGGTACTGTGGGCTCCTGTGCCAGGAGCGCCGGGGCTCCCCAGGTGGCTGATGGCAGGGCCTGGCAGCCCGGACAGGCGGGGGGCACCAGGGCAGCCCCAGCACTGGGCATCGGGCACCTCCCTGGGGACGGGGATGAGGCCAGGGTGGGACGTGGTGCTGTGGATGGGCCCGGATTGGTGCGGCCATGGCCTGGCACGGCCTACGACGTGGCGGGAGCTGTAGCTCAGGTGGGGGCTAAAGAGCAGAGGCTCAGCTTAAAAGCAGCTCCCACAGGCAGGGGCTGGCCCCAGGTGTGGCTCTCCCACCATCCCTGGTCAAGGGAGGGAGGGAGGAAAGGAGGGAGGAAGGAAGGAAGGGAGGAAGGAAGGGAGGGAGGGAGGGAGAGAGGGAGGGAGGGGACAGCCTGCAGCTGCCCTCTCCCTGAGCCCTGGGAGCCAACCCTCCAGGGGAGATGATGTGCTCAGGGCCCCAACATGGCCGGGGAATCCCTGGGAGGGTTTGAGGAAGAAGTGCCAGTAGCTGCTAAGACTAGACGCTTTTGCTGTGAGAAGTTGTATCAGTGTTGAGCAAGACTGGGTTGGGTAGGAACCCAGGTACGCGTTTCCAAACAAACAAGAGAGCAATGTAAAAATAAAGGTTTCCATTAGACAATAGGTTTCTGTCTGCATGAGATTGTAATTGGTTCACATAACTGGAAAAGCTTCGACTGCAGGATGAGTGTGTGTTCATAACAAAAATCAGGCACGTTCAGTGGACCAGTGAACAATACACCATCACGTGTGTGGCTATTAACCATCTGCGCAGATCTTTCAGTGTAATAAAGTCGAACATGGAAAAGTAACAGATGGGGATATTACTCAGAAGCACATTTTATGTTGGATTAAACATGCAAAGTGCGTTTCAAATCAAACTGAAGCATTTGCTTACAGCCAAAATGCCTTATTTTTGTTTACAGGTGATCTCCACATACCTGAGTTTTATTCTGAAAGGGTCATATAAATGCTGTTCAGTAAATAGGATAATAATAATTGTCTGTATTGTTATTTAAGTAGATTTCACTTTCTAATACCTCATTAGTATTTAGTTTTGAATGTAATACGCTGGCAATTACTCTCTTTACTCCTTTAATAATATTTTAAAACTATATTGTCTTGTTTTCCTCAGAGATACAGGAAGTGACAAAATGGAACAAACCCATCACTGAGCTGTTCTGTTACTGTATTTATGGTACAGCCCATTGCATTACAGAAACTTTTCGAGAAAAAGGAAGAGCGGGGGCTGGTTTCTATACATGCAATAACACAGTGTGTCCATTCTTGCAGTATCTTCCAAGTAGTTTGTTACCTGCATGCATTATTCCTCTGCAACCTCTCCTGTATATAAAACTTTACTTGCAGTGTTTATCTTGATAGATAATGATTTATTTTAAAAAAACAAACAAACCCTGTTCTGTCCATTCCCTGAACATTTCCCCTCTGTTCATAAATGCATTCGTCTGGTTTTACTTCCTGCATGTTGCACCTACTGCTGATTGTCCTCAGGTAAAAAACTGGGCTTGAGTTTCCATTAGTTTATTTGGAGGAAAAAATTGCACAGTGCTGAGCTGGCGCAGTGGGAAAAAGAATGTACCTGGAGCAGCACGGAGAGGAAAATAGAGGAGAGACAACTTCCATTCCCTCAGGAGTTGTACTCCTCCTGCCTTTTCCATTGTCTGCTGAAAATGCATTTCATTTCACTGTCCCACAGCCTGATCACCTTGGTGTTATTTTTATCTGTATCACTGTTCCTTATTATTTGTCTTGTTATAATACCTAGACACCTTGGCCAAGACCAAGACTGTACAAATATGGCCTGAATCTGCCAGGAAAATATTGCAAATTCCAATGGAAGAGGCAGGAATAAGAACAGAGGAAGCAAACATTATCATTTCAGTTTTATGTAGAGAACAAGACGGAGAGAGAGGCTAAGGGAGATGTGCCTCCATCTGGGAGTCTAGTGCCAGTCTGAATGTCCCGCTGCTCCCAAAGGAGACGGCAGATGTGACCGCCACAGCCCTCCGGAGGCTGTTGGACACCCGGCTGGGAGTACGCCTAGCTGCCTGTGTTTAGGGAACCGGGTGCCTATGTTCAGCCCACCTGAGGTCCCTTGCTCAAGGTCCCTAGCAAAGCTGGGCTCAAACATATACCCCATGAGCTCCAATTCACTGCCTTAACCACAAATTAATTCTCTCTGTTTTCATCCTCTCTTTTTTTCTTTCTCCCAACCACCTACACTACTGCTGTTGCAAAGCAGACTATCCTCTCCTGCTTTAAATTTTGCTTCTTTCTGTTTCGATCTTTGTTTTTTGGCTCCTGTCCCCCTCTCTCCCGGGGAGCAGAAGGCGGAACGCTGCTTCGCTTGGAGGCTGTGTTGCATAATGTTCTCCACCCCTTCTGCTCTCTCCTCGCCACCTCCCCGCACCCCCAGCATGCCGAACATCTCCCATGCGCCCCGGAACGCGGGGATCGATAACCGCTGCAATTCTATTTTAGCTAGTGTGCCAGTAGCGGTTGGTAGACAGGCAAACAGGTGATGTATTAAAAAACTCGTGTCTATGAAATATCCACTTGCAGTCAGCTCCCCACATTAACTGCATACGTGTGAAAGAAACATTATTCTAATTCGTATTAGATGTGTTCCCTCTTAGGAGTCATGTTATACATTTATTTTGGGCAAGATTAAGTAGAAAAGGTCGACCTTCTTAACACACTCTATTATTCTCTATAGTCACATCTTTCTTTCTTTTCCTGACATTATGAAATCCTTCCACTTCTGTGTTGACATTTTTATCTTCTTTTTATATCCTTCACAAAAGCTGTGTTATTTATTGAATTTTTACTGACAAACAAGAGGACGAGGAAGAAAAATGGCACAAACCCCAACATACAGCAAATGGCAAGGGGATGCTGTATTCCTCTAATGCAGGCGAGCAACTTTTTAGCATTTGTTTCCCACCTCGCTACTTTAATTCCACCATTTCTTCCTTTTGGTTCTGCTTTAGCTCTCTTCCACCCAGTATTTTGGACTCATCTGTTTGTTTTTTCATTTCCTGTTTTTTTCATTGTTTGTGATTGCCCCTTCTTTCCTTAGAATTAGTCTTTTTGATTAATTCTCTCTCCAGTTATGTTTAGTCTCTCTGGCAATCCCTTCAGGTATTACCTTGCTATTAAAAAATTGTGTGTAGAAGAATTTCTTAACTCCCAGCCTCTGTAGTTCACCAAAATGTCACTGTCAATGTGACATTTTTTGGTTTACATCACCAGATCCGAATGGATCTGTGTGAGTTACCTGCTTAACAACCACTTGGGGAACAAAAGTAATTTTAGGGCTGGAGCATCTTGTCCTAACACCAAGCTAAATGGCCAGCACTGGCTTAGCTAACGCAGAGCCATCAGAGCAAAGATTTTCATGAGAAAGGGCACTAGTGGGTGATGAGAGAAGGTGTAACGATACACACCTCTTATTCCACTACAGGAAGACAACCTCTGAACATGCACTTTTTGAGATCAATGCTGTGAACAGCAGTGTTGTTCTTTGTCCTTAACGCATCTATCGCACAGCCTTCCTAATAGATGCTGACTCCAGGAGGACCGAAAGGGCTTTAGCTGCACCTCACCCCAATTAGCTCGAATGTGACTCCTGCAGTGTGGGGCTGCTGCTTTTCTGCAGGTAGCGTGTTGCTTGAGCTGGTCTCCAGCCAGGCCAAAAGGTCGGACTGGGTGTTTGGTGTGTACTCAGCAAACCTCTCCAGAGAGCTTGACAGCCGTGTGATCGCGGGCCGAGGGGCGCTGTGTTGGTTCTGTGTGCTTCTTTGGTCTTCTAATAAAATGTCCATACCCAGAAAGCCACTTCTATGAAAACAGGGCTGGTGAAGGCAGTGGCTGAGCTCATCCAGGTTCATCCTTGTCTTGAGGCTACATATGAAGCAGCTGATGAAGATGATAGGTGATTTCATCACACTTTGATGAATTTAACTTCTAATCATAGAGATTTCATCTCTAAATGTGCCTATGGAAGAGCATACGGCTGCACAATTGTTGTTCTGAGTTTTTTTTTTCTTTTTCCTTCTCTGCACATACAGTTGCTGTCATTTTCACGAGATGAAATGTGCACTGGTGTTATACTTGATGCTGCAATTCACACATACTTTCCTTCAGCAGCCCCAGCCAAACTTGAAAGAATTTCTAACCACTGTGGGTATTTTTTTTAGAAGTTATTTGATCAGGATGCTTTTAGCAGATTTAATTTTAAAAATGAGGTGATGTAATGAATTTGAAAAAAAGAAGAAAAAAAGCCAGCCAGAAAAGACTAGCAGGACTACTGTTTCACACCCAAAGAACAACTGTTGAATATTCGTTCTGTCGAGCTTTTCCAAGTGCCACCTTTTGCAGCGAAAACCCCCATAAAGTAAAAAGACCCGTAAGCGCCCCGCAAAGGGGTCGGGCCTTCCGCCGGGGTGCCCGGGCTGAGGGGCCCTGTGAGCGCCGGGGTGCCGCGTTCGTGCACGGGCGGGGGAGGCGGGGGGAGGCGGGGGGAGGCAAACCGCCCGCAGCAGTTCGTGGCTGGGGCCAGACCCACGGCCAAGGGGCGAGAGGGGGACGGCGGAGGGAGGGGAGGACAGCGCGCAAGGCCGGGCCCCCCGAGCGGCCGGGGGGCGCAGCCGCCTGGGGTGGGGGGGGGAGAGCCGGTGCTGAGGGAGGGACGGCGGGAGGCGGCGGGAGGGCAGGTGCGGCTCCGGCGCCCGGGGGAGGGGAGGGAGCGGAGGGGAGGCAGGGGAAGGCTCTCCCGGGCGGGCGGGTGGGCGCCGGGTGCTGGCGCTGGTGGCGGTGTCCCCGGAGCGGGGCTGGCGGCGGCGGTGCGGGAGAGGCGGGGAAGGCGCCGGGGCGGCTGCGGGCCCGCCGCGCTTGCCGTGGCTGACCCCGCCCCGCCGCCTCCAGCCCCACGCACCCGCACCCCACTCACTCACACACACACACACGCACTCACACGCACACGCCGCCGGCGCGGCTCCGGAGCCGGCTGGCGGAGGGAGGCGGCCACGCCGGGTCACCTTCCCGGCCGCCGGCAGCGAGTAGGGCGCCCGCGCCGCTGCCTCCACCCCCGCCGCCGCCATCCGCCCCTCCGGGCCGTCCCCGCCCGGGTGAGCGGGAGCCCCGGGCCGGCGCGGGCATGAGCAGCGCAGGGGGGAGCGTCGTCCTCCCTCCCGGGGAGCCGCAGCAAGAGCCCGCCGGCCCGCCGCAGCTGCCGGCCGGAGCGGGGGAGGCGAGCGGGGACATCCCGGAGGACGGGGAGAGCGGCGGCCCCGGCGCCGGCGAGGGCCGGAGGGGCGGCTCGGAGAGCGGCCGCGCCGAGGCGAGGGCCGCCGCCGGCGACAAGCCCGAGACCCGCTCGGTGTGCAGCAGCGAGAGCGGCAGCGGCAGCCACCCCGGCGGGGCCGGCCCCATCTGCAAGATCTGCTTCCAGGGCCCCGAGCAGGTGAGGGGAGCGGGGCGGCCGGGCGGGCGGGGAGCGGGGCGGGGGGCTCCCCCGGGGTCAGCGCCGGCGGGCCGGCCCCCCTCACACGCACCCCCTCCGCTGCCGCAGGCGGCGGGGCCGGGCGGCGGCGGCGGCGGGGCCAGTGGAGCCGTCAGCACCAGGGACAGGGCTCGGCCCCGGCGGCCCCGCACCCCGCCTCCCCCGGCTGCCCGCGGCGGGGCGGGGCGGGGCGGGGCGGGGCGGGGCCGGGCGCGGCTGCTGCGCCCCGCCCTGCCCGGGGGCGCGCCCTGCCCAGCCGCCGCCAGCGCCCCGGCACCCACTGCCCCCCTCGGAACGGGCGCCGGCAGCCCCGGCTGCTGCGGGGGTGGTGGTGACCCACCCGTGGGGCAATTCTGAGCCGGCGCAGAGCTTTGGGAGGGATCGGGGCTTTGCTGTGGCTGGCCTGCACGCTGCACACCTTGCGCACCGCACGTCGTCTTGCACGCTGGGCATCTCAGCCTGCACGTCTTCTTACACCTTGCACATCTCACGCACTGCACATCTCACACACCGCATATCTTCTTGCACACCACACATCTTGGGTCTTTAAAGGAATGGAATTTCTCAGGTGTCTATTAATCTTTAAAATGAGAGCGTTAGCTTACAGGTAGTGTGAGAAGACCTCCAGGTGTCTTCTCTGTCATTACATTACTGGGCACAATAACAGCAATGGATTCATAACTAGCATTTTATAGCTTGTCTGGTAGTTTAGCTAAAATTATATATATAAAAAAAAAAGGTTTGCAAGGAAAGAAAGGAATAGCTGATTTATATAATATGGAAATATATGAACTCCAGGGAAAGGGTTTACTTACATTATTTGATGTCCTGCCTGACGGCTGGCTAGCTGGGCAGCGCAGAACCCTGCTCCAAGAGCACTGTTCTCTGTGACATCACCCATTTCTTTCCTAGTGATGACTGCAAATAACTGTTGGAGAAATGCATCCAACCACTTTTGGTATGATTTGCGGTATTTGAAAGGGCTAATGCTACTGTTGTTTGGTGCATGGTCGTCTTTCACTTGTTCAACATTTGCTCATATGCATGCATAGGCGGTTATCTAAAAGTCAATCTTGGGGATGGGTTTTTAGAAGTACTTAGACGTTTTTAAGACAGTTTAATTTTTGCAAATGTTTATAGCCAAAAATACACGTTTTTTCACATGTTGACATTGACACCAGTTCATTGTTACAGACCTGTAAATATTTTTGTATTGAATATACATGCACATAAAAGGTTCCTTTAAAATTAAAGTTTCTGTGCTGCCTTTTCAGGGTGAATTGTTAAATCCCTGCCGCTGTGATGGGTCAGTACGATACACACATCAGCTTTGCCTGTTAAAGTGGATAAGTGAAAGAGGGTCATGGACCTGTGAACTCTGCTGTTACAGATACCATGTTATAGCAATTAAAATGAAGAAGCCTTGCCAGGTAATTTGTTTGCTTGTTTTTTAGAAATATGTCTTTCCAGTCATTTTTTTTTTTAATGATACTACCTTTATTTCAAGGTTTTTGGAAAATACAATCCAAGACCCTATATGCCTTACCAGTTAGCACTTGCACCCACTTGAAGTTAGTTTTTAAGACCAGTTACATATTAAAACGTGCAGTCATTTGATTCTGTTATGTTCTTTTAGCTTTTGGCTTGCCATAGAAATGGTCTTCAGAGGTTGTTAAATTCTGTAATCAGATTTAAGTCATACTGAGATATGATAGAACAACTTGGATCTCCCTAATTCACTTTCTAAACTTTAAACATATCTTTAAGACTCAGTCCAAGGTTGATTTCATTCATTCTTCAAGCCTGGGGTCCAGAGGAGGGAGGCAAAGAAAACTTCTGTTGACTGTGTATTCATCTACCGTAAAACAAGTAAGAGGAGGTGACTTTTCAGTCTTGGCACAATCCAGAGTAGCAGAACGTTTTTTAGGTTTTGTCCACCAATAGTTGCTTCAGAAGCTGAATTGTGCAGTAACATTTTTCACAGCTCCCTTTTAACAGCATCACAACGTGCAGCTGGAAACTGAGAATATTACAGTGGTAATATTCCAGGGCGAGGGGAGGGGAAACTCAAAGCTTTAGCAGATCTGTTAGGGATGCTTTAATACCACTTTGTATATCAGAATTCTTTAGAGGCTTAAAATTTCATCCTAGAAATTGTATTTCATGCATCTGAGGAATGCATTTGGTAAGATAATTGTATCTTTTTTTTAATTTTAGTTTTGATCCTATGAGCTCAGAGATGATGGAGCTCTCAAAGGCCAGAGCACTCAGGTCATTTTTCTGTGCCTGAGTTTGATTGGAGTTTTATAGAAAAGACATGCTTGGATGGTAACGGCAGTTGTGTGACCGTGATAAGCATTCCCTGGATGTGGGATATCTGGAGTATTTGCTTACAGCCGTTCAGATTAGGTGCAAGTACTGTCAAAGCCAGTCAAGTTTTTTCATTATGAATCCACAAAGGAAACTTTTTTATAAGCTTTCCTGGGTAGAACCTTTATGATGTAAAAAAGTCATGGATTTGTAAAATGCTCCAGAAAATGAAGGTGGTAGATTCTGTTTCTACACAGACTTTACCTGGCAGTTCTCCTTCATCCTTTTGGGCTTTTTTTAACCACTTAAAAAATCTCTATTTCCTGTATATCCACAGCAATCTCATCGTTTTCCTAGTAAAGGTTATATCATTACCAACAGTTTGCAACGATAGTCTCTGAAAATAGTTGTTTGACAGAAAGGGCATGGCACAGTTGCCTGCAGAGAGGCATCTAGTACTGTTTGAGATGTCCCAAGGTAGCCAAAATATCTACACAGGATAGCAGATACGACACGACTCACAGGAGACTCTGAAACTGCAGCTGGAGGCCAAGTGGGATATTAAAGGACATCGCAAATGTCATTAGACACCTGTCTGTGGACAACAGAATCAAACCCCAGTTTGAAAAACAACTATTCAATTTCTGTTGGAAAACAGAAGCAAGGAAGGAAGAGTCAGTAGGTGACACAGTAGAAAACAACATTGGCCAAGCTACAAGTGAAGTAGAAAGAAATCAAAGAGCCAAAAGTTAAATGCCATTCTTTTCAGGCATTGTGGAATATTTTTGTGGGGAGGGGAAGAACTAGATTCATGTTTCTCCTTTGATAGCATAAAAAAAATACTTGATTTATTCTTAACCCTGTCTTTCTTTTTTTTTAATGTAAATTATTTAAGTTTGTCTTTTTTATTCTTGGCAAAATAGCAAACTAAAGATTTCGTGGAGTTGCATACTCAAATAATACGTTAGACGTACATTCCTAGGGTCAGACTCCTGACACCCAAAAGGTCGTGCCTCTCTTTGGAGGGACGCAGTGGTACCTTTCCCATTCTCATACACCATATGTTCCTCTTGTAGTTACAGAATCCAGAAGGAACTCTCAAAAACTGCAGTTGTCTGTGTATTTTTGGAAGGGTGATCAGTCTTAAAGTGCCCTCACTCCTCTCCCGTATTCTTGACTATAAGACTATTGGCCACGTTTAATAGTTGTCTTGGTTTAAGCTTTTGGACAGGTTCTGAATAATTTGCTTGACTACACGAAAGCCTTTTTTAAGGTAACTTTTCAGTCAGGTTTGGTAAAAAGCTAAGGGTTAGACCCTTTCAATATAGAAGTAGTTACAACATCTTCACTGAGGTAGCTAATGTGCTTAAAAGTTCCCAAGCAGGCAAGACTTATTGCATTACGTTAGATACAATATTTGGACAGGAGTAGTTCACCCTCTCTACAATGAGTCGTCTGCCTCAGTCCGTCTCCTCGGAATTGTTCCTGCCAGTCTTTGACTTACCAGATCTGTGTAGGCAGTGTCATAAGAGAGAAAAAGGATCTATTTGCCAAAATAACTTTTTCTCAAGTGGATTGTCTATGCAGATTTACACCAGCTCCTCAGATTTACTTTTACCTCAGGTATTTATGGAATGTAAGAATGCTTAGGGAGTTAAGAAGTAGGAGAATTTTCTGCGTTTTCTTCCAGAACATTGGCATAGATGTGAATATTCCATTTAATATCTAACATTCTCTATGGTTTCTGTTGCTTCATGGCAGGGAAAGTAATCCCAAAGGGGGGCCTCTTTGGAGGCAGTACATTCAAGGAACAAAATTTACTATGGTAAGTGGCTATTCCAACAGAAATTTTTCCAGTGTCGCTTTGTATATTTCAGCAACTACTGCATAATTCACCTTTAAGAACCCAGTCCTGGACATGCATAGAGTTTTAATACAGCAACAGATTTTAAAACACAAAAATAATAAGTTAACCAGTCGGCTAACAATGGAAGATGAGCACACATCAAATTGATGATGTTTGATATGGTGTTTCACAGAGAAATGCACTTTGAGCCATTTTTTTCAGTATCCTTCTCAGGATTGTATCAGGACACATTTAACCTTGCCCTAGTCCATCAATGAAAGCGCATGTTCATGTTGCTTGACTTGCTCCTTACAGCAGCGTGGAATCTGATGCAATAATAGATGAGATTATGTTAAGAAATAACTAGAAAAAAACCCCAAGGGGTGATGAGGGGAGATGCAACAAATATTGGTATGAGCAGGGAGTTTTGGGAAGTTTTTGAAACAACTTAAAAATGAGAGAGAAGCTTTCTTGGAAATTAAACCCACCTAGAATTACGTTTTAGATTAGCAAAGAGGAAGAAAGCACAAGCAGAAATATTTTTTATATTGGTTTGTTAAGCTTTATAATTTGTACAGTTTTCCTTCCTAAAAGAAATATAAACACATTGCTTTATTCTATTGGTGCTTTTTAATTATTAAGGTGTTAGTAAATCAGTTCACTAGACTTGCAGTTAAACATGGATGTGTACTGAAGAATGTCAATTCTCTTCTAAATTTCAGAAATGGTGTTTAAAAGTGGAATGTAGTTATGCAGAGGTTCAGAAAATATACTTTGGTGCTAAACCCCATCATTTCTATAGAAGTCAGCAATAAACAGATATAGAGCAGTCTGTAGTCGGTCATAAAATAGTATTGTTAGATGTTTAATATACCCTGCGCTTCTGTTCATTAAAATGTTATGATCTGGTACTTTAGGTGAACCAGACCTATTCCAAAAGTAATACAGTAGGTTGGAGTGCTAATTTAAGAGCTAATTGCATGGCAATCCAACACCTTTTCTGACATCAGGAAAATCACAAAACAAACCTAATTTTAAAAAGTAAATTCTTAATTGTTAGGTCTGATTTTTGAATAGAGATGAAAAAAAATGAAGGTTGTACTTAGTATTATTTAAGCAAATATCTCGTTACTGGAGGTGGAGTGTGGCTCCCGCGTTCAGTGGTTTTCAGTGGCCCAAACTGTGATTATTAACATATGAGATAATAATCCTAAAAATTACTATGTTTAGCAGCTTTTGTGAATTATAGGTTCAATTTTTCAAGCCTTGTTAGTGTGAGTAGTCCTCACTCCTTTGAGTAATCTCACTGGCACCAATTAGATAAGCATGAGCAAGACTTTGTAGCAGATTGCATGCATGTATATGCATGTTATATTAAAAAGTGCAAAAGTCAAGCTCTTCAGATACTTCAATAAGGAGGCAAGCGTCCAGAAAAAATGTGTAGTAGATGTTTAGTAAAAGTTATTGCTAATGACTGTGCTCAGCTGGATGAAAGCATTTACTTTTTGTAGGCATAGCTAAGAAGGGGAAAGGGAGAAGGCTCAGATCTCCAGTTTTACTTTTTAAACTACTAACATCAGTCTGCTAATGTTGCTGCTGTTGCGCTGCCTGCAGTGAAGATCCGGGAGGATACATTGTGCTGTTCACTATGCCAACACACACAAAGAACAAAAAGGACTGTCCCAGTCTTGGACAATTTGCAGAGAAGTTTGAACAAGAGATAAGGGATAACTCTACAGGGACATACATAAAACCAGTGGTCTCTGTACATTGACTGTTTTAAATTATCATTGAGTTTTTGGCATCTCAAATGGGATGAGTTTTAAGATGCCTCTTGGAAGGAAAATAGTGAGGCTTTGCAGGCACCCTTTTAATGTGAAGGCAGTATGGAGGGGCTGTTAGAAAATAAAATACTTGGCTGAGGTGGGTACAATGAACTGAACAGACATGAGATTCAATGTCTGAGTAGTCATTAGAAGGTTATTAATATGTCAGTAAAAGCCTGGAAGGACTTTAAAAATAAAGTCAAGTCTTTTTTATTTGATGTGATGGGGAAGAGAGGAACCAGCGTAGTGGAGAAAGAAGGGCAGTAACATGGTCAAAGTAATGGACTAAAAATACTTGTATTTGAAGCAGTCTTGTGGTCACTGAGATTACATTTGTCATGAGCTTAAGAGCTGTGTTGCAGTAATTGAGACATAAGATGGAAGTGATGATGAGAAATTAAATTTTTATATATGAATAGCCTTAGCAATGCTACATAGAAAGCACCCGCAAGTTTTAGAAATACTGTGAACAGGAAGATCCAAATAGATATTTAAATTTACAATAATTCCTGAGTTACAGAGCAGATTCACAGATTGGAGGACAAATCCAGACAGCTTGAGGAAGGCTGGGACATGAAAAACCTAGAGATTTTAATGAACCTCAATGTGTGGTAAGATCCATACAAAAGGTGTTAGAAACGTGAATATTTTAGTTTTGACAGGAGAGAGAATTCTGAAACTGAAAAGTAGGTCTGTCAGTCACTAGCATAGATACAGTAGCTGTAAATCTCACACTCTTTCTAAGCATCCACTTTTGGCCACTTCTAGGAAGTAATTGCTAGACTAGATAGACCTTTTGATTTGATACACTCTGAGTCGTTCCAGTGATGTGCACTGGGTAGGAGCTGGTGATTATGATCAGTTCTAAGTCGTGTGCTTAATGGGTTTAGAAACAGAATGATAGCAGGGCTGTTGGAGAGGCCAGTGGTGTCAAAGCTGTGAGTTTTTGATGTGGCGGGAAAGGCAAAATACATTTCCTGTGTACTTTCTGGGAAAGATGTGAAGGTGAATGAGAGACTGAAAAAGAGAATTGGGGTGAGTGGACCAGGAGGAAGGACAAAATTATGTCACTGGTGCAAAGTAGAGAGATTATAGAAGAAGAGAGGACAGTGAAAATTTCACCATTGACAGACAGAAAGGACAGAGTTGCAAAAATAGAAGTCATCAGAGGGAAAATGCTAAGGGGACAATGAATTTCATGTTGGATTCTGTTTTCTTTGCTTTCTTGTAATTAATGCACAGAGAGACTCGGAGATAAAAGGACTAGAGAGTGGAAAACAAAGACAGCAAAAAGGTGTGGAGACAAAAGTCAGTTTAGCTTGAGAAATACATTTGGTTAGCCATTCAGATGAGAGAACAAATTTGTCATGGAGCAAGTGAGCAGACCGCTGGTGCACTACTAGCGTCCTAGGAGCAAAATAGTGGCTGTCAGCATACAGAGCTGAAGGAGTGCAAGATGGACGTTACAGTGGAAAGGAGGAACAAAACTGTAGAAGCTTTAGAAGGATGGAGACAACTGGTAACTAATGACAGGTAAGAGGCAACAGGGGATGGAAGAATCATCGATACCAATGATCTGAAGGTCATGAAATAGTGAAGAAGAATATGTGAACAAATGGACTGCTTCTATCACAGCGATATCACAGTGATAGTTGAGTAGGGATAAAGAAGAATTAATAACAAAGGACTAGTTATAGACCAAGATGAAAAGCTAATCAAAGCAATGAATGGTTGTTTTGTTAACTAGGAACACTGAACCATATTTGTAAGTCCAATGAGGAGAGATGATATTTGTCTAAGAAGTCAGAGCTGTCATCAGCATGGGAGCTGAAGCCATCAGGAAGGAACATGGGAGATTATAAAGAGAGTCAAGAGTTGAAACTGGAAGGATCAAGTAGAAAGGAGTTAAGTGCACAGAAAACAGAAGCTTGAAAGAGTGGAAGGAGATTGATTTTGTTTTAGAGAGTCCTATGAAGGAACTGAGAGTGAGGAAGCAGGGCGAAGATTTAGGTCAGAACTGGCAGAAATTGGAAACGAAATGTTTGAAACCTATGATTCAGAAGCTTGGATATTCCTAGTCTAGTCAGGATTTTAACGTTGTATGGCAAAAATTATGCTTTCTCACGGGTTGGAACAGATGAAGATTGAAGCAGTGATCTAGAAGGTGTAGTTAATATTTGGGATTTTGCTACAATGGTTGGAGCGCCACTAGCAAACACCTGAGATCTGCTTTCCTGATTCTCTCTGTGTTCATGCTTTGCTACATGGAACACTTAGTCAAAGTTGGCATCTCAACTGATAGAACGCAGGAAATCTGTCATTCTTGTCAGCTACAGCATGCAGGGAGCTAGACGAGCCACTCTGGTGCTCACATCTGTCTATCCCCCCTACTGATAGGGGATTATCAATAAAAAATAGATCAGTCAAAGAAATGGTGATTATAGCATAGGGGACAATTTTGTACTAACATGTGCATAGTGATTTTAAACTAGTTCTCTTGCGTTCACTTAGCCAGCTCTGTTGGACTTCTAAAGTGTGTACTAAAGTAATCAAATAACTATGCCAAATAAATAAAACAGAGCATGTTCTAAAAAAGGAATAGCATTAGAGGTACATAGGTGTGTGCCCCTCATATGTTACTCTTCTGTTTCCTGTAGCTTATTAAAAAAACCAATTGTTATCTTGTTTTATTTTGTGAAAAGTGCAAACTGTACTCAAGGCTGTTTGCTTGAATGGTGTGAAACAACAGCGCAATGTAAACTGTGGACTGTCCTTGGAAATAAAGTTTTAATTAGAGGTGTCACCCTGATCTAGTGGTAAGATATATAGATATAGATTAGATATAGATATGGATATATATTTAAAGGGTGTTGTTATTGTGGCACATTAAATAGGGGGTTAACTACTTCAGGGGAAAAAAGTGGATTCCTTTGAGACGAAGGTTTTCATGGGGCCAAATGACTAGCATGAGACACAGTGACAGGTTGTTTTTCAGAGGAAATATCTTGAATAAAAGTAATTACTGGAATTATAAGCATAAATTACATATTTACAACAGATTCCATTAGAAAAATACATCCGAAAGCTAAGGGCAGTGTGAATGGGAATCAAGGTTGCTACTGCTATTTTAAACGCTGAGGATAACTACGTGGAAAATGCAAGGCTTAAAATATAGTGTGGGACCTGAATTCAGGAACTTTTACTGTTTTGTGTAATTTTTTTGTCTGTTTGATTAGATATTTTCTCAATAGCTTTATCTTCTAGCCTAAAATTCATGTCATTTATTTAGCAATGGAAGATTTGTTTTACCAATACAAATTTTTGTCTTTTTGTCTTACGTCCAAAATCCTGATTATTCAGGTCTTTAATTCCTACCAACAGTGATCATAGAAAAACAGTGCAACCAAGTACTGGTTGTTTCAGCATGCTTCTTCTATTTCTTAATATGAAAACTTGGTAATAAATGATAGTGTACTGCTTTTATGTCTCTTGTCTCTGATTCCTGAGCTCATGCGTATATGGCAATGTAAGTAGCCTGGCCTGGGCACCAAATACTGACTTCCTCACCAGTCATGATGTGTAACCTGTGAAGTGCCACTGTAGTTTTTTCCACAACTAAAATTTGTCAAAGAAAGGTGGCTTTATTGAATTAATTTTGAAACTTTTAATGCTTCGCGGTTTTGAATGTTGGTCAGTTTGCCTTGAAGTCTTCAGTGCTTCATCCAAATGTCTGCCAGTCATGCTAACTTACTTCTTTCTTAAATTGTTCAACTTGGGAGACAGCTTTTCAACCTATTGCATGTACATTTTTTTGAATTTTTGTACCATATGTAGATTTGAATTGGATGCTTGGTATTCAGACTGAAGACTCTTTCTTATTACTTCAACAATGTGCAAAGGACATCCCTTGCCTCCTTTTGTGCCAGTAGCGCAACAGTGAAAGAATAATTTGACCTCAGTTCTTTTGAAATACTTGTCTGAGTCAGGGGCACTCTCTCTGCAATGAGTCTTGCCTGCGTGACTTTTCCCATAGGGTTCTTAGGTTTTTATTTTCTTTATTTCTGCATTTGTTTTTCCTACTACTTTTATTGATATTTCAGTGAATCCGACGGAAAATGAGTATTCCAGTTTTAGCAACATGCTGTTTCCTTTCCCTTTATTACTTCCCCCCTCCTATATTTTTGCATATTTTTCTGGCAGTGTCTTCCCTCCATGGCAATATTAAACTTTGGCATTTCTGTGACTAGCATATTTCCAGTACAGGAATACACCATATTGATACCTACACAAACTATATTATTGGATGAAGGCCATTTCCCGAGCCAGGGCTCATTTTTTTTCCTGGTCTTTTATGCCCAAACAACAGATATAATTAAATAAATAATTCAGTAGTAATTTCAGAAAGTCATGAACCTTACCATCAAGGTGGAATACTTGCTAGCTTCATGTGTATTTAGCTACTCAGCTAACACTGGAAGAAGATTATTCCAAGCACTACAAGGATCTTGAAAAAGGCAAATTCCATAAAATTGGCATCCAGGAAACTGTATCTGGGGAAATGTGTGTAAACTTCAGTATGCCTTCTCTTCTTTCATGCTAAAGAAGCTTTGTCTGCCCACCAGGCAAGAACAGACAGACAGACCGAGTCTACTTGTTAATGGAATGCTTTATGTATCTCTCATTGCTATTACCTCAGCAATCTGTAATTTAAAGTCTACTCTAACTTGTGGTTACTTCCAGCATATCATGTTCCTCCTTGGATGACTAAATTCTGCATCTCAATTTCAGCGCTGCTGTTTCATAGGAAGAAAGCAATATGATATATTTTACTTGAAGGAATCGGCATAACAGCTGATGTGAGCTCACTGGCTCACATCAGAATATCATTAACAGAATGTAGGACTCTTACACTCACAGCCTTTTCCTGCACCTGCAACACTGTCCTCCACATAATCTCCTTCTTTAGTGACCACAAGAATCATCAGAGGCTCCAATTATTTGATGTCAGCTTCTAAAAAGGACTCTTTGCCTGTATTTAAATGTACAACAATGACTTAAAATCCTTCTGAGACTTAATAAAGAGGGTCACCTCCTCCTCAAGCAGCACTGACACAGTATTGCATATCATCTCATTGCTTTCTGGATGTTGCCACCAAATAGTAATTTGATTAATTACTGATGCCTTCTGATATCTGTGAAACTTAAGGGAAAGATCTTCATATCATCCACTACTCAGTATAAGGAGAGGGACCATCAAATGCATCTTAGGGGTTTCAAAATCCTTTACTTCAGCCTGTTCATCCTATAGCCTTGGGTAAAAGATCTAGAAAATATGTGAAATTGATGGTTATTCTAGGGAAATGTGTCTACTTCAGAGCTTCTCCACTGAGGGTTGATATGGTTACCACATACTTGAATATGTTTAGAAATTTGTGGAAAACCTGCTGTGCATTCACTGGGAAGAGTTTATGGCTGTGGGGCTTTTAGAAACTCATCTTTCCTCTGGGCCTTTCCCTCGTGCTTTCATAGATCTCACCAGTATAATTGCTGTGAACCTAGCCACAGCAATTAGGGCCTACAAGATCTAAGGACTTCAGTCTTCTAGCCTAGACTATTTCAGAAGAGAAACTGGTTTCAGTAGTTCAAAGTTACTCTCAGATGTCTTGGTGTTTATCATGTGACACAAGTGAATCTTTGCCTTCATTGTACAACTCTCATGCATCAGGTCCTCATGATATCCTCCAAAAGATTCCCTTTTAACCTCTTCGGGTTCAGAGTTACAGGCTTCAAGTCTGTTTACTTAAAAATCATCTAGCATTTCCACAGTACTATGTCCTTTGACCCTGAATTAACATATCTGAAGTGTGAATAAGAAGCCATGTCTTTGTCCCAGTGTCACTCTTTCCTTTTTTCTCTTTCCCTAACTTTGCTGATGAATTGGCCAGGTTATCTAAATACTGTACAATTGTTGCCTCTGTTGTATGAATCCCTAAGTATGTGACCCTTGCATATGTCATTAAATTTGTGACTATTTCTTTACTCCTCTCAGTAACTGTGCTGACTACTTCTTTTCCAGTATTGTGACAGAAGTCAGAAAGATTCTTGGGATAGTGACCTGTTTCAACAGGAGTTACACTGTCTTATTTTTTTTTCTTCTGGTAATCAAGACCTAATTCCATTCACTTTAGGGGAATCATAGAACCATAGAACAGTTTGGGTTGGAAGGGACCTTAAATATCACCTAGTTGCAACCCCCCCTGCCATGGCCAAGGACATCTTCCACAAGACCAGGTTGCTCAAAGTTCCAGCCAACCCGGCCTTGAACACTTCCAGGAGCGTCCACAACTTCTCCAGGCAACCTGTTCCGGTCTCTCACCGCCCTCACAGTAAAGAGTCTCTTCCTAATAGCTTACCTGAATCTACCCTCTTTCAGATTTAAACTGTTAAACCTCGCCGTATCACTTCACTCCCTGATAAAGAGTCCTTCCTCATCTTTCCTGAAGCCCCCTTAAGGGGGAAGAGGGTTTTGTAGAATATGTTTTATGATGTGAAAATGACTTTAAAAAGTTAAATAATTTTATTTACAAACTCAAATTCATGTGGGAATCTGCATTGCTCCAAAGGGGTGATTAATTTGCATCTCTCATGTTTATTTTCATTAATAAAGCAGATCACTTTCTGAAAATTTCTGCATGTGCTAGAAGGCCGCGATCTTACTGCTCAGTGTGCCTGTGGTACTCGGCATCTCTGTAGGGTGTTGTGTGCCCAAAGTAGCAGCTGCTTAACTGCCTGCTGGAGAATTCCACCACGGGACTCAATTAACGTGTTGGCTGAGAGGCCGAGCTGCTTCACTGTGGTGGACATGAGCAGGTGTTTAGAAGTGACATTCTAAAAGCTGTTCTTTTGGAAGGTTGCTTAGACTTGTTTTCATAGTCACAAAAAAAATCCCAACCCTTCTCCTTCAGCACTGAGAGTATCCACTCATTCTCAGCTCCCTGACTGGAGAAATGGTGCATTCCTTCCTTCAATCTCTCTTCTCCCTTAGAATCCTCTATGAGGTAAGGCAAATAGAGCAGAAATGGTCCTCTTCACTACAACATAGCAAAAGATGTCTGGTGTCAGTGTCAGAATACTGGCCATTTTCCTGATTATTTTTTTTTTAATACAGTTTTTGTAGGATACTGAGCCATAGTCGATATTCTCTACTTTAGAGTTGGATGCTGGATAAGTTACTAACAGTGAGCCAGGTCTGACAGGGCAAACCTACCTGAAGAGTATTAGGTCCTCCCCTTACCAGATGTCTAAGCCAGTTACCTCTTTGTGTCCTTTGATCCATGAGATCTTATACTAGCTATTTCACAATGCTGAGACATGTTCCAATATCTTTGTCTGCAGCCACCAGTCTTAGATGCTCTGCATTTTCTCAGTTTAGTCTTGATGTTTCTCGGAGTCTAGTGAATGAGTGAGCGTTCCATCTGAGATGGAGAAACCTTCCCTGCTTTCTTCATTAGGCATTGTCCTTGTAACGGTGAGTTGCTCACAAACTTTGGGTATCAAGAACTTTTTTGTCTTAACTACAATGGCAGAACCAGAGCCATTTGAAGATCTGCTTGCCTGTTTCTATCCATTCCAGACAAGTCAAAAAGAGTGGCAGTCCGTGTGCAAAAATTTTTCTAAGTGGGTAACAAGTTGTTTCAGGACTTATATCCTACAGGACCACTAATGTGTTTTTCCAAGAGTGCCCTAAATTAGTTTTATCAGAGCTCAAGTGTTGTTATTAATATTGTCAAGGAATCCAGAAATAGTGCTGACTGTAGGACAGAGCAATCTGAGAGCTGCTGTTCTGAAAAGAAGACCAATACCTCTATCATACATAATTAGTGAATGTAAAGAGGGGACTATTGTCTAGAGACAACAAAATGTGGCTGTGTTTATAGACATAAACTCGAAAAGCAACAATTTGCAGAAGAGTAAGTGGTTCTCAGATACGTGTGTTTTTGTCCATATGGACAGCGTGTACTTATCTTTCATTTTCTTAGGTACTTCATATATTTGAGAGCAACTGAGGGTGTTTTTATTTTTATATCTGTATTTGTACTGCAAGAGATGGCACATGGGTTATGTGTAAGTCATATAAGCACCATTAAGCCTAGAACAATTTATAGTTTAGGGGCTTTCTAACACAGTGATAGGAATGGATATTACAGGTTTTTATATTCTAACCGTTGCTTCTTGCAGTATTATGAATGCTGATGCACAATATAACAAGTCAGAAAACTGGGATTTTTTGGTGTTCAAAAGCATCAGTTATGTTGTGCAATTTAATGTAATTGCTCCAAGGGATTTCAGGCATATTCATGATATGGTTAGAGAGAAATACAGAGTTTCTGGTGCAGTGTATACTATAAAGGCGACTATTTTGTTTTTTTACAGATAGAGCTATCATATTTGATGATGCTTAGTATCTAAATTGCCACTTTCTGTAATTAAGCACTACATCTTATATGCTTTCAGATCTGAAAAATGGATTCTTGTAAGTGATTGGGTGATCAAAACCATGGCTACCCCAAACTATTAGAAAAAATGTGATTACTTATTCAAACAACAGTACCAACTAGTTTGTAGTTGTGATTACTTAGCAGTACCTGAAAAAACTAAGGCAATTGATTTTTTAAATGTTGCTGTTTATTAGGGTTTTTTAATTAATAACTTAATTATTAATTGTAGCAAGCATACATTATATCAGCACTTATAACTATGTATGTATTGTGCATATTTTAATATCTAGTTTAATTATTTTACATAATACGTAATATATAAAACAATTAAATAAATAAGATAATTTTTCCATTAGGCCAAATTTTCAAGCAGAATGTTATTTACCATATTTATTTACACAGTATAAAATTTTATAATTATGACTAAATCATCTTCAAGTGAAGATTTATTGCTAATTTAATTGATTACAGAATCAATCTAATTGATGTACTAATCTAATAAATTACATTCTAATTGACTTTTAGAGCAGGCTCTGCCAGTATTTGTACAAGCCAGAACACAGGAATGTCGTCTTCATGATTACATGCTGGTAGATAATACCTGCATATTCTTATCATCCTGCCTTTTAACCTTCGCCCAAGATACAAGTAATCTTGCTTAGGGATTAGAAAAGGCAACAGCCTTACCTCTGAAGTCAGGATATGTCTCTTCAATTTTTTGTTGCTCTCAAAATCTGAAGTTTCCTTAGTTTTATATCTTACAAAGAAGCACTTAAAATCAGGATTGTCTCTTCTCTCATGTTGTGTGTCTTCCAGATCCCATTCTATGAATTAGTTTTTGTTTGGGGCCAAAATGGCCAGAGGCCAATATTTGTACTTAGTAATTTTCTGGTGCGATTTACCCTTCACTGCTGAAACACATCATTACCATATAGCAATAAGAAGAAGACTGGACAGCAAAGGTGCTTCTTTGTGCCTAACCAAGGTTACAGGGTTGTTTTGTGCCAGAACTATTGTGAAGTCGCTGATTCTCAGCTGTGAATAATGTTCCTGCAGGATGCTGGGGAATCCAGTGACAATAGATGGCGATGCCCTACCCGATTTCATGTCTTTGGATTCATAGACTGCTAGAAGCAGGTAGCAGAAAGCAGTAAAAATTGTATACTTTAAACAAAATGTTGGTAACTGATGCTTTACAACTTCCTAAATGTGCTTGTCCAATTGAATTTGTTTGTACATCTACATTCTTTGGCTCCATCACCTAAACATCATTTTGTGTTGTGCCTGAATTGGAAAAACACATCAATACTTCGCATTTTCTACCCCTTTTACAGCACTTAAATGCTTTAGAAGAGTCCTCTTTCCATCATCTTTCAGTAAACTGGGAACATTGATCTATCAAATTCCAACTATATGCCTTCACATCATTTATATCGTTCTTTTCCAGGAAAGGCTTTTTCATAGCCTCTTTTTCAGCATCCAGAATCCACTGAAATAGGCCAGTGTTAGAAATAGGTCCTGATGCTTTGTACTGTACTAAAATCGTCTCCTTACTCATCCCTATGGAGGTGATGTGAACAGAGGAATCAATTTAATTTGCTTTCTCTTTGTTTCAGTGAACATCTATGTATTGTATGGAAACTGGAAATGTTCCAATAAAGTACTTTGAAGGAATTCTACTATTGAATATCCTGAATACCGTGTAAATCTCACTTATTAAAATAGTGTTTTTAGAGGTGGAAATTTAAAACCTTGCTTTTACTCAGGTGAACAGTGGGTTTGAGTCAAGGTCTCACACAAGGACATGAACCAACCATTAGGGTGTAGAATATTCTCAGATAAACCCCTTGCATTTCCTCTTGTATGCGTTGTAAAAGTTATTTAATTATTCATAGAGTCAGAAAGACAGAGAAAGAGTAGCCAGTACTTTCAGAAAGTCGAGCTAGGAGATGAAATGTGGGTTTCAGTAAATGAACTGGAATTAATACTTAAGTACTTTCAATAAGATAGATGAGAAGACATCAAGAACAGATGATTCCTCCCTGTACTTACTGGTAGCCAGGGCATTTTAGTAGAAGAGCCTTGCTCTGCCCCTCCATGCTGAGCAATTTTTTGCGCATCTTCTGTGAGTGCATTAATATCTGAGCCTCATGCTCAGCATTTTTTTTTAGTTAAAAGTATTCAACAGTTTTAGCTAGAATTTACAAACAGTTCCTTTCCCAGGAGAGAAGGAAATAGCAACTTCAGAACCCTCTTGGATACTGTCCGTGTCCAAAGGGAAGTAGAGTGTTGTGTGGGTAAAACATGGTTAACCCTCCTAAGTGACTAGGTGGAATGAAAATTGTTAGGACCTCCTTCACACAACTGATTTTTAATCTTGCTGAGGCTTACTGCCTCTCAGTGATTGGAATAAAAGTTAGAATTACAATAACTGTTAGTAATTAGAATAATTTTTTTTCACCTATCCATAACATGGCAGTCTATGCTTTTTTCGGTTTAATTTTGCAAATCATCTTTAAGTTACAGAGAATGCAACAACTATGGCAAGCTTTCATTTCCTCCATTCATTCATATTTAATTTTCAGATAATGCTATCGAGAGTAGGGCCAGGTTGCAATGAAACTCAGTATTTCCAATAAAGCTGCAACAGAAATTGAACAGTTCCTACTTTACAGTAGGAATAGTATTTATTCATGTAGAGTGGTAATTTTCATTCACTGGCTTTCACCAAATATACACACGTCCAAGGAATGTTCAAAATACTGGTGAATGAAGCCACTAAGCTAAACTTAATTGGTTAGAGTCTCACATGAGTTAAAAGCTGAACCGAGACTAATTCACTTTAACTGTAGGGATTTCTCACAGATACATCTCTACAACACACCATGACTTTTAAGTATTCTGTGATATATATTTTGGACAGAATTTGATCCTGGTAGAATGACAGGCAATTCTTAAAAAGCTGAAATTAAGAACTAGGAGAAAATACTATTTGGTACAAATAGGACATTTAGCAGGTTTCATATTTTTGTTTCATATGCTTTTAGGTGTTGAGAATACTATATTAGTTCCTGTGGAATGATTCCTGGTTTAAATATGCTCATCATTAAAGGGTCAGTCTTTCTTCTGAGACTGGATAAAATTACAATCCTTATTTCAGTAGCCAGGAGGATTAACAGACAGGATTAATATCCTTATCTTAATCAACAGGAGTTGATGTTTCCAGAAACTCTGAATGCGTCAAAGTGGAGAGGGAATTCACCTCCATGTACCGTTAAATGTAAATACCCACTTTCTGTCTCTAAGAGAGGGAAAATGGTCACAAAATCCTGCAGTCTTGCCTCGTTCCTTTTATTTTTTGGCCAGCAGCGAAAGAAAACTACTAATAATTTTTCAGCTCTGCTTGTGGTCTCAGATCTTGATTCTAACATCATTTTAAAAAATTGTAAGGTAAAATACTCTTCTGCTTAAGAGTGAATGTGCAATAAATAGTAAGATTTTGAAAAATGAATATAATAGAATTTGAAGATTTTATGCATTGCTCAGGATGTCCAGGCTTCTGGACACTCAGAAATTCGAGATGCATCTACTGTAGGTGTAGATGTTCTACTCAGTTGTGTGCATGCAGTTAGCCAACACTTCTGGAAACTAAATTGCTTATGCGGTGCATGGATGGATGGTAGCTCCACAGTAAACATTATGCTTTCAGAATATGCCTGGTAAAATATTGGTACAGCCTTCCAATCAGGCTGAGAAGTTACATGCAAGCAGAACTATCTGTGTTCATCAGCTCTCTGATACATGAAAAGATAATGGGCATTATGACTCCCGGCGCTCTATGTGTTAATGATTTATCAGAATAGGTAAGCATTAATGGTGAGCTGCATTTTTTGTGGCATTGATTCTTTTTTCAAAAAAGACATAAAAGTAGAAGCCTTTAGCCAAAAATGACATTTCAAATGTTTGTGTGTCTGTGCATGTACTCAAAACTATGCATTTGCTATCCAGGCTGGCCAATAAGTTAACAATATCACTGCATATTAAATCACGTAGTCAATGTGTGCTTACTGCAAAACATGTTAGATAATGTAATTAGGTAATCATCTTGACTAGTAACAAGATAAAGTAGGGAACAGACATTTCAGAAATGGTTTGTTGGACCTAAATAATTGTGTTCTTTTGCTTCTGTAAGAGTTTTATTCATACGTACTCAGATTGCAAACCCTATTATGCATAATGAATGACAGTAGGAAAGAACTTTTTCTTGTCAGAGCTGTCTGGTTCTAGTAATCAGAGCAATTAGAGCAAGCCAACAAAAACTTTTTGAAGTCATATAATTGATGTCTCTTCAGGTTGATCATGTTATGTTGTAATAGGTCACTGCCAGCGATTTTTAGTTACTTTTATATAAAATATGCATTCCAGAATTACTAGAGGGAATGAGAGGCTTCAGTCAGCAGTGTCCATAATAAGCTGTGTTTCTGGGAGATCAGAGTGGGGTAACACCCAGCAGCTCTTTGGTTTAAGGAATTTTGGTGGATTACAAACCGGGACAGCTGAAGCAGGTAGACATTTGGGGAGCCATAAGGAAATTTCATACGTTCTTTATTAAGGACATAGGAAAACCTGTAGTTTCACTGGAGACATTTTTCATGCAATGTATTCAAAGTACAAGCACAGTCTCAGTCAGTACTTTTTAGATCACTTTTCTGCCATGTATTTTACAATAATCAATGGGCTTTTACAAGGCACCATTAAGAAAACAGACAAGTTAATATCACTTTATCTCGAAGGTGACAGATCTTTTAATGTTATATCCGTCTTTATGTTAGTAAGGACATGCATATAACTGTATTAACTTTATTCTTTAACAATTAATCCATCACAGCAATATGTTTCTTTCAACTTCTGTAACTCTCAACCTCAAAAAATAAGACATTATGCAGTTTTTCAGCTTGGCAGAGGCTTTAGAATGTTTCTGGAATCAGCATTAGAACTACAGTGTACCAATAATGTACTAGACTCCCTAATGATTCATGAAAGGAAGACCAGTGGTAAATAAAAGATTAAAAGAACCAAACATAATGAAGTGTCAGTAGAAGTAGAAGTGTTGGAAGTTTTCAAGGGACAGACAGTCTTACATTAAAATCAGAAGCAGGAACCTATATTTTGTTTTTGAAGGCACCATTTTCAAGGAAAGATTTCGGCATTGTATATTAAAGTAAAATGTGTTCTTTTCATGGGCAACAGGGACAGTGTGGTACATTAAAACACTACAGATATGATGGGAAGGAATATGAAACGGGATCCTATTTCATAGATACTTAAATGAGAAATTTTTTTATGAATCTGTCTGAAAAATTACTCATGTTATTATAGTTATCTGGATGCAAACTATTTAAAATTTTCTTTCAACTCCTAGTTTGTAAGCAAAAATGGCTATCTTTCCCATAATATTTAGTTTTTAGGGTCATGTACTTTACAGAGCCTGACACTAAAAGGCTGTATAGCTCTTTTCTAACTTGGCAAAATACTTAGCTAAAAGATCTGTTACTGATCATGTAATGTGTAGTCAGCAAATGACAAAAACAAATCAGGAAATCATAATATAATTTATAATCATGAGCAATTAAGAGTTGTGAGACAAGTTATATGGAGAAAAGGAGAAAAAAATTACGGAAATAATGGATTTAAATTATGACACACTAATAATGAGATCATTCAGTTTGGAATGTTAAATAATTCAGTGTGTTAAATTCTAAATGCAATATCTCCACATTAACTATCGCTGAATTATTTTTACTGCATTGTTTTTGTGATCTCTTTATCGGAAGCCATTAATTTGACATTAAAAGGAGAAGTGACTATAACAACATGTAACAGGACATACAATAAGGTAAATGATGGTGAGAAATCAAATAAAGTTTAACTGGTTTTGATACCTCAAAAAGAATATTACTCTTAGAAAAGGAGTCTTCTGTTCCTGGGTGTGTGTCAGAGTGTATACTCACACGTATTAGCTATGCTGTAAGACTCCAGGTAGAAGAAAACAGTGTGGCCACAACTCCAGTTCCTCTTCACGAGCCTTGTTATGAAATGCAATGCCACCATACAATACAGTCCTATGCAGTCCCTCTCGTTGCCTAATGGGTAATACTGTCTACGGCTAAGTAAAGAACTCAACCTTCCAAGCTTATGTGCATGTGAATGATGTCATAACTGCATAATACCTTCTTCATTATGTGAAGAACATGCACGCCTCAGTAAGATCTGTTTGCTCTTTATAGTTAGTACCCAAACTCAAAACTTACGGGAAAAAGATCAAGACATTAATTTCCCAAAAGGCAATCTCAGACTGTTCTGAATCAAAACTGATCGGAGGGGGACAGGGATGAGGAAATTTCACTTGAGATGAGTTAGCCAGGAGGAACATCCACAGTCTTCTTGCCCTTAGCACTAAGGAGGGGCATACACAGAAACCAAACTGATCATCTTAGAGCTTAATACCAATCCATCCCACCCTATCACTTGTACAGTGTTGGATTCTTATGGCAGACTGCCTAGCACTAGGAGGCGAATTAGCAGTTTCACACAGGACTTTCTGGGACTCTTGAATGCCTTCCATCTTAAGCATACAGTCCTTCCTTCTCTACCTACTGTGGGATCTCATCAGGGAGGTAACTTTCCTAAAATGTTTAAATTGCTTGGTTATTGCTTGGTTATTGCTGACCTTGATATTGAGGAAGGTGGAGGACTACAGTTTCTTTTGTAGAAGAAAGGCAGTGAATACCACAAAGTAGAAAAGTAATGGAAGTAAACATCCAACTCTCTTTTGGGGTTCTTGGTTGTTTTAGTTTGTTGTTTGTGTTTTGTAACTTTTCTTTGATTTTTAAAGGCAAAGGAGTTAGAAACTACAACCTGTGGAACGCTTGAGCGTTCTCTCAGTGGTTGGAGTGGGACCCCTTTCTGGCTGGTAGCATGCTAGGAAGAAGTGAAGATTATGTCTATGTTTCTTAGGTCTTTTCAAGATCAAGCTTTTCTGGAACAAAAGAGTTTGGGTAAGCCAACAAAAGCCTTCATGAGATGGAAATGGGTGGTAGGGATGGTTGATTCTGGTTGGGAGTGGGAGATAGGAATAGAAATTGGTTGTCAGACAACACCAGAATAAGGGACGGGCTTTGTATCTAGACTGCATGCTACATTACTTATCCCAAACATTTGGACTACGTTTCCTTCTGTTCGGTGCTATCTTTGAAGAATAATTATGAGTAATCTAAGTTAAAAAAAAAAATATCTAAATAAGCTGAAGTGAGTTATGAAGTTCTGCATTGCAGAAACTGCACTGTGAAAGATCTGCTCTTTATTTCAGTGACATAACAGTTTTTTCCATTTATTGCCAGCTTCTTCCATGAATTTGACAGTTTAATATTTTGTGACAGTTAAAGCTTTACTTCATGTAAATGTACTTTGATTTCAAGCATTCCAAACAAATTTATTACAGGTCTGTCTCACACTGATAATGAAAGAAGATAGAAAGAGATACATAACCAATAGCATTTTTGACAGTTTTCTGCCAAGTCACACTATGTGGCTTCAGCTGAGAAATGAAAAATAATATTGTTGAACATATTCCTAGTTCCATGAATTTCAGTCCTGACATTTAAATCCTGTACACAAGTTATGTCTAAGTCATGAGAAGCTCACCCATTCCGTCATGCATCACTGGTTAATGACCTTCCTTGACCTTATAAAAAAATTTCTAACAAAGGAAATGAGTATTCATAGTTGCTTTACCATTAAAAAAAGGTGTATATATAGTATGAATAGCCCCATTCCAAAACCTGAAGTTCAATGAAACAGATGGTATGAGTTTAATAAGTTCATTATAAAAGGATAGGATTTCAAGATAGGCAATTTACAAATTGTTATACAGCTATCTTTTTGTACTATTATATTCAGAAGGCTGCAACAAGAGAAGACATGCAGTACCTGATGTGCAAATTAGGCAACAGTAGAAAAGTTAATGGAAAAAGCTGAAAGAGAAGAAAGGGGCAGAGGACCTCATTGCTCACCCAGGCTCTTCACAGCGGTACTTGATGGGAGGAAGAAAGCATAAGTTGGAACAAAAGAGGATCAGCCTGGATATAAGAAAAAAAATTTTTAAGAGAAAAGTTCTTCAGCCTGAGGACAGTCAAAAGTGGAACAGGTTGCTCAAAGAGGCTGAACAGTCTCCATGCTTGGAGGTTTTCAAGTTGTTGCTGAATAAAGCCCTGAGCAACCTGGTCTGATCTCATCACTGACCCTGTTCTGAGCAGGAAGTTGAACTAGAGACCTCCCACAGCCCCTTGCCACTTGAATTATTCTAACATCCTCCAGTCATACAGTACAGGATACCCAAATGCTGGTAAAAAGAGAAAGCTTTCATAAAGTAACAGTAAAAAGGAAAAATTGCCAGATGGGAAAGAGGTAATAGGGTAATAACGAGGTAATACTTCAGCAGCTCTTTCTCCACTTATTCGCTATTGCAACCATATAAGGGGAGAGGTATGTTCAAAGTTAGGAACAGGAAAGATGGCAGTCAACAAGGTCTGCATACTAGCTCTGGGATAGGTGATGGGGCTAGAGGGGGGAGTCTGCCAAGTTAATTTAGAAAATTATGGCACAGAAAGATCATATATGTGAAGGGGAGCCTAGAATGCTTTTTTCCTTATGCTGTGTTCTGCTTTTGTGACCCCGTGTTCTAATAAATTTTTTTTTCTCTTCTTATCTTGACAGAATTCAGTAAGCATACTCTTTTATGTTTAAATCTTGTCACACTATAAACCTGAGTCACCTCACATACAGTGGATACAGCCTTCCCTGGAAAAGCAGGCGTAATTGAGGTGCACTGAAAAGAAATGTTCATGCACCTATATTCAGGGCTTCTCCTGAGTCTTCAGGTTGCTCCCATACTGGACTGCAGGCGTCTTTTTGTAATGTTAACACTGGTTAACCCAACTCACTTGGTATGTCTGGAGACAGCCTGGAACTTCTTTGATGACAGCAGGAAAGTGAAAAATGGCTTCAGTCTTGAGGGGGGCAGGGTGGAAAGGAAAGTTGTAATTTTCAAATTGTCATGCTAACATAAAACATGCTTAAGATTGTCTTCCCAACATTTTTTTTTTATGCTCTTCATTAGCCTACAAATATGAAAAGCTGAGTTCCATTCCTAAGGCTAAATCTTTTTGTGTCTATATATTCAAAACAGAAGTAAAACTATTAACCCTTCTGAACTTCACAGCTAGATGGTGATGATAGTGACACTGGAGTGGGTGGGGAAGCAACTATTAGTTTCATTTTAACTAAAAGTGAAATAGGTAAAAAGAATTATGTAAAATGTCAGTATCAAGGATATTAGTAAAGATCTATGAAGATATGTATAAATATTAAAATATTTTCTGATTTCAGGAAAAAAGTGGAGTTGAATGTACCATCACAGAAAATAACATTTTTATCTTATACAACTTTGTTTCTCTTTTAGTGGCAAAGCATTACTATAACACTGGTTGAGAAAGTGCAGATGGTTGCTGTAATCCTAGGATCTCTGTTCTTAGTAGCAAGTGTGACTTGGCTTCTATGGTCAGCCTTCAGCCCTTATGCAGTATGGCAAAGAAAGGACATCCTTTTTCAAATCTGCTATGGAATGTATGGTTTTATGGATCTAGTATGCATAGGTAAGCTCAAAAATCTTTAAACAGCACAGACTGTGGTTTAAGACTGTGACTATATCTATTTTTCTAATTGGTCACTCTAATCGATCACTCCAGTTCTTTGCAGATTTATTCTCAGCTGGTACCTTTGGCAAATACTGCTTTTTACAGTGATACAAATACTGCAAAGAGAAAAGAACCAAAGAAACTTTACTCTCAGATTCATCAAAGTGTCTCTCCAGGATCTTAGTGGTGAGAACAGGATCAGTTTCAATTGCTTGAAAAAAATACATGCCTAGCAAAATTCGGAAAGTTAAACAGGTGAAATGCTGTCAAGTCTTCTACTGATGCCAATTTGCATTAGATTGTACCATCATGAAGTGTAGAGGAAGCCCTTGAGGATGTCATCAAACTACATATCCAAAATTAAGTTGCACAGACTTATACAGGTCACTGTGCTAGTAAAAGAAAAGAACAGAGAAGACAGACATGAGTTCTTTGTACATCACAAATGGTTATGAAACACTTGAATAGTGCTAACTATAGTAACTTACTATACTATTTAAAAGTCTCAAGTCATTTAACTCTATCTGAAATCTTATAAAAGAAAATGCAATTTACTGCAAAGCTATTTTGACCAGTTTTGAAATTTCTGAAAATATACCAGACCCAGAAATATTAAATAGAAATCCCTTTAGTATGTGATAAAACAACCTTGAAGTGATTGTTAGAATACCTACAGTTATTTGCAGAGGAAGTTTAGTAATTGCAGTAAACATTAAACTACACTCTTAGAGTTGCAATTCCAAGAGAATCCAGAAGTCAAATGCTGTCTGATGTTTGCTTTGAGATTACTGAGTGATAAATGTTGATGTTATTCCAACCTCATATATGGGAATTCAGAAGGATGGTGCTGAATTCTGCTCAATAAGGTGCAAAGAAACAGAGTGATTCCTAATATAAAGGCTTTTGCTCCAACCATAAAGCCATATCATCTTTTATTGAAACCATCCCATTACTGTAAGAGTATTTACATTTCAGCTGGATCAGGAGTTCTGTTTATTTTGTAATTTTTCTAAGAGAAGCCCACTCTAGAATATTTTAGAGCTCAAGCTTTCTTCTGTGAACCCAAATCTTCTCAGGCAGAAAAACGAACAGCATCTAGGTCTCATGCTCTGGACAAGTGCTCGGTTTTTAAATTTAAAAAAGGGCTCAGCTACATGTCCTTTCACATGCTGATTCCTGAATACCACTTTTTCCAGCTTAACACTCAATGTTGAGGTTTTTGCTTTTGTTTAAAAAAGCACTATGTGAAGACAAACTGTGCTTCAGGCATTCTAAACTCTTCATTTATACAGAATTCTGTCTTTTCACAAAGATTACAATTGTAAAAAAATTACTTTGGTATGTATCAACAAGTTGGAATAACCAGTTATTTCAAACTATTTCCATTTCTTTCCATTTGTTTGACTGTTAAGACACGAGATTGGTACATGCAGTTATGTAGCTGCCTTTCAAGCCAGCCAGGCTCAAGCCACCTCTGGACTGGAAGCTACTGAGCTAACATGTACCTCACCTGCCTTTGTAGCTTCTAGTCTAACTGGCACCATGCAGAAGCAAGGTGGACGCGCAGCTGTCTTCACCCACCAGATAAACTGACTTGCCTATAATTACAAAAATGCGTATCTTATAGTCCTACCGTAAACAATACATGTATTTTTTTTAGGTAAAACTGACTATAATTAAACATATTTGTACTCTGTTTTGTAATTACAAAGTTCAGTGCAGCTATGACTTAGCAGTTAACTAAACTATACCTGGAAATTCAGAAAGCTGTATACAGGAGGTTTGATAATTCTAGAATTCAGATAATCCAGATTCATTCAGCCCACTTATAATGCACATAATTTCAAGGAATCTGAATTCTGTAAGCTTGTAAGACCAGGAGTTCTTGTAGCCCTTGAAAATATTTATAAATATATACAATTTTAGTCACTTTTATCATTTTTCTTCCATCATGAAGTGAGGGATTTTAGTTTGATAGTTTTAATCTAAAGCATTCAAATAAAGTCTCTAATAGGCAGATGTATTACTCATGAATTATTTTTAAAAAGCCAACACTGACCATTATGCTGATGACTTCTCGAAGGCATCTACATGTGATTTTATCATTGAGTGTTAAATATAATCTCTTGTGTCATAAATCTTGTAATGCTTACATCCAGCCACAGTTCTCACTCAGTATCTCCTCTCATTTGTGTTTAGTCATGCATAGCATTCTCTTAGTTTCAACAGGATTTACAGTGAGTGAATACCTATACTCCCACTGGGATCTCCCTTTATTTCGATGAAAAATCTATGCAGATGTATGGGTTTTCCTGTCCAGCACATATTTCAAGACAGGTGCTTGAGTTACTGGTAGTATGACCAAGACACACTCCAACTGCCTTCAGTTATGACTCCCCATAGCTTTGCATAAACAATATGAATATTTTTGGCCATTTGTGAAGTGTAAATATCTGTATTTTTTGAAAAGTTTTGTTGTCATCATTTTTAAAAGCAGTTTTCCCAAAGGTAAGCTATCTATATGTCATCTTGGAAAACCTGCACATATTAGTTTTCCCAATGAGTGATTTATACAGCATAGGTAGCACACCGCCCACTTTCTTATTAAGTAAATGACATGTAACTTGCATTTTAATTCTTGGTCTTGATTATCTTTCACCAAAAGAAATATTCCAAAGGTTACAGTTCACCAATATAATATGTTCTATTCATTCCAGCGTGCATACGTTATTGGTATCCATTATTTTTCTTGTTCCACTCAAAATCTTTCTAGAATTCTAATTTCTTCCTAACAGGATCATCTTTTTTACCTGTCATTGATAATTTCAATCCTACAAGTCACTACTTTGTACATTTCTGCATCTAAGCCAGGCATAAAACTGTTCTCTCTGAAACTTGCTGATGGTAGAAGTGTTCCTAAGGCAAACCTTGAAGATCTTAATCAAGCAGAACCACTGCCTGTGAAATCCAGAGCTACTTCAGTGGGAGTGCTGAGATGAGACTGTCTGTGTAGGGATTACCGAAGGGAATGAGTTCATGAGTTAATATGAAAGGAAAGAATTAATAAACCCCTTATTTAGCCACTGAAGGACAGCACACCAAGTTTTTGCCATTCTGCATTGTAGACCTAGCAATTATTTCTCATAACAGTGAGGCCATATAATTATATGTTTTCACTGGGATATAATCATAACTACTAGTCATAAACGGTTCTAACATGAACAAAACCTCTCACAAATGACAAGAGCTCACTTGCAATCCCAAAACAACAGTGCAGCTCCTTTAGAGCATGAAAAACAACTGTAACATTGCACTAGAAACATGAGTGTTGCCAGTTCTATGGCAAGGGAGTAAGATATGGGAGCAAAATGAGGTGTGAATAGCCCTCTGAAAGCCACTTTCTTCACCACCAAGGAACTTGATGCCTATCGATATTCATGTAACTCCCTTAGTTGTAAAAATGTACAGGCTGAAGTTATTTATGAACGCATCTAGCTGCACTTAATATTTCTCTACTCAAAAAGTCAGTCTTTCACTAATTCTAAATAGTTTAGAGGGAGTTTTATTGCTATTTTTAGAGTGGACATGTTTTGCTTTAATGCTTTAAACATTTTAATGCTTTTTTTGTTTTGTTTTGTTTTGTTTTGCATCTGTAGATGCTAGAATAGGATTAGGAGATGGCATTTTGTCCAGTGGTAAAGTCTGTTTCTGAAAAAGGTCTTTTATTCCCTGGTAAAAGTTTGTGATGTTTCTGGGAGGACCATTCCTAAATGATTGTAAGTAAGATTAGTGTGATAAACAAGACAACATTGGAACCTAATACTACATCTGAACTAAAAGGAGTTGCCTTCTTGTAAAGACATTCAGTATGAAAATTTTCAAGTGTTCTTGTGACTCAGGGTAAGAAATCCTTTGGATAGAGTGAAAGAATCTCACAGTAGTGGGCAATAAAAGAAAAGAAAATTATGACCTCCCCATAATCCTGTTGTCTGGATCCCACTACAATCGCTACATCTTACAAATCCTGAAGTTAAAGTCTTCTCAGAGCCCTTAGGACATTTTGCCAGGTCTGTCATCCCAAAACTCTGTTCCTTGTAAATATTAATTGGACAGAACATCAGAACAGCTAACAGTAGTGAATTCTAACATTTCCCCTTGGGCTTATCTGGGTCAAACAAGTAAATCTATTTTTTCATTAGGCCTGTGCAGTGTTGTCTTCTGTGCTGTTGAAACCACCGTATTTGGAACAAGTCAATACTATTAATGGATTTATCCTTGTTTTCGCTCCTGTATCCTCATTCATTGTCAGAACTCTTAAGAAAAAGAAGGTTCTTTGCAATTTTCTTACAGCTTCACTTTAGTGACTAACTACTTATATTTTCAGCATCAGAACTTCTTTGGAACTGGAAAATCTCCAGCATTTAAACCTTACCTGGATTTTCCCTTGTTTGCTGTCTTGGAACTGTTGGTGCTGAGAACTTTTTTCCCTCCAGACCCTGGAAAGTGTCTCTCAAAGAGACAAAAAATCTATTGGAATTCTTTTGCCTCTTCTACGTAGGTCTGTTTCAATCTGTAGTTTTATCAGATGGGAACTAAAGATTTTTATGGGAGGAATTACGAAAGTACTTCTTTTCTCCTTCAGCATTGCCAAATGTGACAACTTTCCTTCAAGCCTTGCAATATTTAACCCTTTGTTCCTTAGCTCTTTTAGACCATATAGTATAACAGCTTTCATTTTAAAGAAAATTTCTCTTCCTTGCCATTGTTGAGAAAACTTTGAGAACATAATTTCAGTAAATCTTGAAAACTCAAAAACAGTAAAAAAAGCTCCTTAAAAGAAGTTCTATGACTTTTTCTGTCATCATTTTGGGAGGATACTTTTGACTGTTTAAAGGTACTTCATGTACCTCAATGATCCTTTCTCATTGGCTTCCTTCTCTAGTCTGAAATACGTTGTTCAGGTTCCAGTGGAGAGCAGGCAGGTATCAAAAATGTTTACATTGGGTTAAAAAACTTCTCTCAGTTTTGCTTCATCACAGCCTTGAGGAGGAATTGGGCCAAAGAATACTACGATGCAGTGACAAGTAGAGGGAAAATTATGCTCATCTCCCTTATCAATATAGAGGAAATCCAACATAAAAAATGGGGTGGGGGGTGGGAATCTTTGGTCTGTATGTGATCAAACACATTTATCCTTTTTAAGACAATATAGCCAGTCTTGAAGGTGCATTTATGTATTAACACAGCTGCTAAATTTTTAGAACAGGCTGTTTTATATATACCTGAGAAGATGGAGATAGATATCTTGCAATCAAGAAAATTTTCTACTGAAATGCTGTACTGATACAAAATACATTTAGAATATTTAACATCTAATTAAGTTTATATCATGTTAGTTTTGCTCTATTGGATGCTTCAATGAATTCTAGGCAACTTGAAAGCCTTGCAGAGATGCTACATTCGCTATCATGCCCTTCTGAAAGCAATCTTTGTGTTTCTCCATCTTTCAGTGTAATGATCTTTAAAAATGTGTTAGAGTAGGCGTTGCTATCTGCAAATCATTGCACTTGAATCTGAGGTTTGCTGTTCATATAAATGTTTTTATCATCCTTTCTGCTTGTGTCATCTTTCTTTGAATGTCTCCCTTCTGGTATCAGTTAACCCTGCTAAGAGACCTCAGACACTTACATCACAATTTCGTTGTGTAGGAACAGGTGCTATACACTCTCTTGCGATAAAGGGCTATAGCCTGTGACACTGCAGATGATATTATAGATGTGGCCATGTACAGGAAAATTTTATGCAAGAAACACACTGGACAAAAAATGTGCTTGGCTAGGCAGATTGCTCTCCTCCTAAAGCAGGAGGTCAGAGGAAAACTGTGATGTTGCTCAGAACCAGAGAAGTTACCAGGCTGGTTGAGGAGCAGAGGAGAAACCTAATAAAGAGGCTGAAGCCCCATGTGTCTCCCCAGGAAATCCATATTTGAAATACTTACACGTAAAGAGTATGTGTATAATTACATATACATATGTATGAAAAATGAAGTTTCATTTAAGTAAATAAATTGCTTGCATGCATAGAATAAGCATACATATTAGCTATGTGGAAGCTCATAAGCAGATTGGTCTGTTGAGGACTCCAGATATTCTATATTTTCTTTGAAGGACATTTTAAAAGATTTCCTGGGTCTCAAAAAAAAAGGTGCTTCTCAACTGTTGTATACTGAATTTTGAAGAGAAAGAAGAAAGCCTGTCATCCTTGCCATGCTCATCATTAATAATAACATTTAATTTCTTCTTGCTCTACTGAAGCAAGACAGAAAGTCATTACACTTACAGCTATTTCAGCTTTTTCATAAATCTTCTGTGTTCCCAAGTTGAACTAAGAATATGAAACCAGATACATTTATTTGCATCAGTACTCAATTCTACAAAACACTCTTAAACAAATTTAAGACCATCATGTTCATTACAGAAGGTCTTACTTAAAGATCTACTTAAACCAGTACAAATCTCAGGAAATAATTTGTATCATGAGCAAGGATAACACTAGCGTTAACAGTCAACTTACAAATCTGCCAGTAAGTTTCTTTTCTATTGCTTTACTTTAACCTAAATACTTTATTTAGTTATGCATGCTCAGATTATTCCAGCATTGGTTACGTTGAGCTTTCATTCAGAACATTTTTATTTCCTCTACATGTTTCCACCTCCCAGTCTTAAACACATGAATAACCAGTTATATTGCATATGTACAATTTATTTGAATGATCAGAGTTACAAGTAATTTAATAGGCTCTGGCAATTGCCAGATTCATTACTATGTGTTACATCTCTATTTGCTCTGAAAACAGTATCCAGTGACATTTTGTACAAACTAATTTTTTTTTCTTAATTTCAGGACTGATAGTACACGAAGGTGCTTCTGTTTATCGAGTGTTTAAGCGCTGGAGGGCTGTGAATCTACACTGGGATGTGTTAAATTATGATAAAGCCACAGACATAGAAGAGAGCAATCGAGGAGAACCCTCAGCAGGAAGGACATTGTGGTTACCACTGACTGCATTTAGAAACAGAAGTTTGGTTCATCCCACACAGTTAACCTCACCAAGATTTCAGTGTGGCTATGTATTGTTACATCTGTTCAACCGCATGAGACCTCAGGAAGATTCATCAGAAGATAACGGCTCTGGGGAAGTAGTGATGAGAGTGACCTCAGTGTAAAGATTATGCTCACTGTGCTACACAGATAGGATAACGTGCCCTGATGTCACAGGACTTTGGAATGTAGTTACAATGAATGGTGAAACCATTAACACTTGAAAAAATATATACACATTTTTTTTTTAAATTTAATGCTTTTTATATGATCAACTAAAACACAAATACATTTTTCTGGGGAAAAAAAAAGTCTCTTGCTTTTTATATAGTCTGGTTTATTAGATCTTTTGTCAATTTGTACCTGAGGTGTATACAATATAGTTTAACTCTTAGGTCTTTGAATGATGAGGAAACTCATTTTTAAGTAAAAAAAAAAATATTTAAATGTATTTTCTTAAACTCTGGCTTTAATCCACCACTGTTATTCTTCCCACTTTCATAAGGATTAAACTGAACAACCTTCTTCCAAAAAGAAAAGAATGCTGACACAAGCCAAATATTCTTCCTTTTCTGTGTTTATTTTGTTGTTGTTTGTAGCTCAGTTCAGGTGTATGAAAGTAAGTAAAGGATGTATTGTCCCTTGCCTTTAAGCAGAAGGGACCCATGGCTGTTCTACAAATCATGAGGGAAGATGCCAACTCTCCTTTTAGCTCTCCCTCATGGACGTGCAGGATGTCAGACATGAGTATGACACAGGCAGGGGAAGATACTTGCACTTCCTCTCAAGTCTCTAAGATCTGCAGAGTGCTGGTGCTGTGCCTGTGCACAGAAATGACATCACCTTCCGAGCAGTAGTGCTGAATTTGGCAGCCTGTGAATTTCCAGTACTATTCTAACTATAGGACATTGACATCCCATATATTTTTAAAAAATGAAGAAATGTACATTAAAACTTCTGGAATAATAGTAAATCCTAGTGGAAACTGAAATAGAAGCAATGCAGAGCCTTAATTTTGCCAGGTAACCAATAATCATATTAAAAGTGAGCCAATATTCATCTTTATCATGATAGCTAATCAATGCTGGGAAGTTTGCATCTCTGTTTGTGTCTCATGGCAATAATTCTAATATCATTTAATCAAATGGAAATGGAAGTAATTTCCAAGTTAATAAAGTCTGTTGAAGGTGAAGATGAAAAAGTAGGGCTGAAATGACTCTGAGAGCTCTAGCTTACTTACAACAGTTTGTTGTGGGTTGACCTTGGCTGGCTGTCAGATCCCCACCCAGCTGCTCTCTTCCCCTCCTCAGCATGATGGGGAGAAAATAAGATGAAAAAGCTCCTGGGCTGAGACACAGACAAGGCCATCACTTACCAATTACCATCACAAGCAAAAAAGAGACAATGGGGAAAATTAATTTACTACCAATTAAAATAGAGTTGGATGGTGAGAAACAAAACCAAAACTTAAAACACCTTCCTTCCACCCACCCCATTCTTCCCAGGCCAGCTTCACCCCTTCACCCCCGACTCCTCTACCTCCTGCCTCTGAGGGGTGCAGGGGGCTGGGGAACGGGAGGCTGCCATCAGTCCGTAACAGCCCCTCTCTGCCTCTCCTTCCTCCTCACACTTTTCCCTGCTCCATCCCGGGGCCTTCCCAGGAGCTATAGCCCTTCAGGGTAAACCTGCTCCAGCGTGGGCTCTCCACAGGCCACAGTTCCTTCAGGGCATGTCCACCTGCTGTGGTGTGGGGTCCTCCAGGGGCTGCAGTGTGGATATCTGCTCCAGCACGGTCCTCTCCATGGGCTACAGGGAAATACCTGCTGCACCAGTAACTCTCCACGGTTGCAGGGGAATCTCTGCTTGGGCCAGCCATGTCCAGCACGGGGCGGTCCCAGCCTCTCCTTGCAGAGGCTGCCCCTGCGGCTCCCACCCCCAACTCCCCCACCTCAGCACCTGTACCCAGTACCGAGTTAAACATTTTTCTCTTTCAAAATAAGCTGTAACCAATGGGTGAAAAATTAATTTAGATTTATTTTGTGCAGTAGCTGGAGTTGTGTGGCTAAAAAGCCCCTCTCAGGGACAACAGGATAGTGATGGAATCAGTGCGTGACCTCCCTTTGTAAGAAGCTCACATGCCAACACCAGACACAGGAGGCTTCTGCAACTACAGTTGGAAGAGGTAGAAATAAATTAAGCATTGAGCTAAGACCTCCTTATATATTCATAAACATTTAGCCAATGAACTTTACATAGGGCCTAGCATTCTGCATTAGTCTCACAAGCTAAAATTAACACCTACTAAATCTACAGATGACTTACTGATCTTTAAACAATGTGAAAAGCAGTACCTAGGCCATGAACAACAAAATGCTATCTAATAAAAAAAGCCAATTGTTCTCTTGTGTGGCAAATTACCAACATACAACTGGCAATCTCATTGAGAAACTATGAGAATTCACTTCCAAATTAGCTTTAAACAATTTCCCAAAGGAGAAACTTGTAGAGAAACAGAAGATGAGAGAAATTATGACTGGGGAAACCTGCTATATCACTGGGAATTTCTTGTTCTTAATTACTGAGTAAAAAAAGCCCGCTTTCCCAGAAGGACCACAATTCCACATGACAAAATTAGAATCAGTATCTCAAAAGCACTTATAATACAAGGAGAAGAAGACATTCTGTGATCAATATTCATAAAAGGTTATATCTCACACCATTTAGGTACTTGTGGTCTGTGGGATTTAAAAGAATATTTCAGTGGTCTTTTTGCAGGATCCTAAAAACAAAATCTGGAATTATTTTTTTGTAAAAGAAATCTTTTTCATTCACATCCAAATAATTACGGTGCTGGAAAAAAATGACTCACCAGAAAAGATCAATAGATGTAATTTAAAAGAAGAGTTGATTTCTGTGTACAAATACTTGAAAGACTGTTGGGTCTAGAACACTTAACAGGTTCTGAGGGGAAAAAATGGTCCAATTAAGAGTAATGAAAATTAGCAGTGAGAGAATTGTTTAGGGCAAATATCAGAAAAGCATTTTTAATGGTAGAATTTGTCATCATTAATCATTTCTATGGCACAATAATTTTGCATATGCCTGCATTTATGCATTTCTATAGATATAAAGCAAGATTAGGAAATGATAAACAGTGACAGGATTAGTATGGGCAGGGTGCAGTTGTGAAAAAAAAAATTAAATCTATGGCTGTATTGTGCTGCAGAATGCCTAGTACAGGATATGAATATTTCTTCATTGACCTTGTATTTGGATTTGTGCAGTACTGCAGTGCTGTGATCACCTACATGCAAGTTAGATGAATTTAAATCAGAACAGGTGCAAGAGGGGATATTAGGATGAAAAAGGAGTAGGGACTCTATTTCACATGAGGAAATTAGAAGAGCATGGCTTGTTCTGATTAACAGAAGTTGAGAGTAATGTTACTGTTCTCAGTTAATAATTGCAGAATAAAATTTATTTTAGACAGAGAACAAGCCTAAGAAGCAAAAGAACTCAAGGACACAAATAGAACACAAATAAATGTAGCTGGAAGTTCAAGGTAGTTTTAAAATTTTCAAACAAGGAGTCACAGACAACATTTCAAAATGGAAGGGCTGTGGAAGGACATCTAGTCCAAGCTCCAGGGTCAGCTCTGAGGTCAGACCAGGTCAGTCAGATCTTAAAATTCTCCAAGGATGGAAATTGTATAACCTCTCTGGGCAACCAGCTCCCGTTCTTGACTGTCCCGAGTGAAAAAGTATTTCCTTCTACCCTACCTCTTCTCTTGTTCCAACTTATGCCTGTTGCCTCTCATCCTACCAAAATGCCCCACTGTGAAGTGGATGACTCTGTTTTCTTGATAACTCCATCGCAGGTGCTGGCAGGCTGCTGTTAGGCCTCCCCTGAAGCCATCTATTCTCCAGGCTGAGCAAGACTTGATCCCTCAGCCTCCCCTCATAGGGCAAGTGCTCTGGCCGTCAACCAGCTTGGTCGCCTTCTGATGAACTTGCTCCAGTTACTCTATGTCTTTCCTGCTGTGGGTTGCCCAGGACGCTGTTGGCCGTCCCTGCAGCCGGGGAACACTGCTGGCTCATGCCCAGCTTGTGCCTGCCAAGGCTCCCAGGTCCCCTCCCGCAGAGCTGCCCCCAGCCAGGCACGCACCAGCCTGTGTCCTTGCACCAGAGCTTTCTGCTCATGGGCAGCACTTGCTATCTGTCCTTGATGAATGTAACGAAATTCACGCTGGTCTATTCCCCCAGCCTGGCTAGGTCTCTTTGGATAGCATCCCTGACCCGACTGTGTGTCCCTGCAATCTGGCATAATCTGCAAACTTGAGACTAGAACTGTCTGTCCTCTCCTCCAGGTCACTCATAAAGACGTCAAATAGGACAGGGCTCAGCACAGGCCTATTACTCCACTTGTTACTGGTCTACAGGCAGTGTAGGTCCCATTAACCACCACCACCTTCTGGACCCAACTATTGAACCAGCTTTTTTTGCAATCAAATTATCCAACCATTCAGACCTCAATGTTCTGACTTTGAAAGAAGACTATTGTGGCAGGTGGTGTGGAAAGCTTTGCTGGGATCAAGGTAAATGACATCCACTGCTCTCCCCTCAACCACAAATGCAGTCCTTCAAACACAGGAGGCAATCAGGCAGGCCAAGTATGATTAACTTTCAGTACAGTCAGGCTCACTTTTCCCAACAACCTTCTTCCTGCATGTGCCCAGAAATGGGCTTCAGGAGGGCTTGCTCTATAATTTCCCCAGGGACCAAAGTGAAGCCAACCAGCCTGTAAGTCCCTAGGTTGTCCTTTGGGCTTCTCTTGAAGATGGATGAGACATTTGCTGCACTCTGCAGTCAGCAGGGACTTCCCTGATCGCTACGATTTCTTGCATATAATCCCTGACTCAGTCTTTACCTACTGATTGCCGTTCCTATCCTCCTTGAGCCCTTTCACTAAGCACCAAGAACTTGGTGGTGAAGACGGAGACAAAGAAAACATTAGGGACACTGGCCTTCTTTGTGTCCAGTGCCACAAAATTACTCACCCCACTAAGCTGCAAGCTCATATCTCCTTGTTTGGCCTTCTACTAGCCATGTAGAAGCTGAAGCTCTTTGTCTTGCCCTTGATGTCCCTGACAGGCCAAGGTGAGCTTTGGCTTTCCTAACCCCATCCCTGCATGCCAGGGCAATATTTCTAGAGTCCTCCTTTGAAGCCTGGCCCTGCTTCCACCTCCTATATGTAGCTGTTTTGAAGTGAAGCTGTCCCATGAGTTCTTAGCTTAGACAAACTGGGATCCTAATATGCTTGCTTGTTTTCCGAGGAACTGGGATGGTCCATTCTTGTATCTGGAGGACAGGGTCTGTACAGACCTGGCAGCTGCCTTCATCTTCACCAGCCTTCAGATCTGCTCCACTATAATCCCAGCTGCTCACTCCCTGGACAAGCTGCTGGCTGCTCACCTGGCTCTGCAGCTCTCCTCCCTCCCTCCCTCCCTCCCTCCCCCCCTCCCCTCAGGATCTTCATCTCCACTCTTTCATGCTCACCATGGCCAATGCTACCATGGGTGACCACCTCCCCTGCTGGTGCCTCCTTGCCAGGGACAGCAGAGCCACCAGTGCAACCCCCTGGGCTGACCCAACCACACCCTCTAGACCCTCCAGAAATCTCCAGGACTGTGTGTGTCCTGCTGTGCTGCCCTTCCAGCAAGTGACAGGGAAGTTCATGGCCCCCAGGAGCACCAAGCCCAACCCAGACTTCCTTGAGGGGTTTAAGGAAGGCTTCATCCCCTCCCTCACCCTGACCCCATGGTCAGGAACATGCTCCCCCCACATTGCTGCCATTGCTGCCCCCCCCTTGGATCTGACCCTCAAGCTCTCACCAGACCCTTGTCTGTCCCAAAGGAGGGCTCCATATATCCCAAATGCTCCTTCGAACTGAGAGCATCCTCCCTCCACTTCTTCCCTACCTACCTTCCCCGCTTTCCTTGCTGAGAGTGTCATGGTAAATTACTGGAAGAGCCTCCAAATAAAAACAGCGACAACAAAACATCCACCATGTTTCAGGGAGGGGGGTGGTGGTGGTGGTGGTGATGACTTTGTGAAAATAATTAAGATGTTACTAGTAGTGGTCATGGAAAACTGGAATTAATACCCTTTCCTCTCTGTGCTCATTTCTATGTACATAAAATGCATCCACCCCCTCTTCTGGAGAATTTTTTTTTCTTTTCACAGAATCCCAGGTTGGAAGGGACCGCAGGGATCATCTAGTCCAACCTTTCTAGGAAGAGCACAGTCTAGGCAAGACGGCCCAGCACCCTGTCCAGACCACTCCTGAAAGTGTCCAATGTGGCCGAGTCAACCACTTCCCTGGGGAGATTATTCCAATGGTTGACCGTCCTCACTGTGAAAAATTTCCCTCTGGTGTCCAATCGGAATCTCCCCAAGAGCAACTTCTATCCATTAAAGTACGAAAAAAATTCCTTTTTGCAGTCCCCCACTACCACAAATTATGCAGTTGAGTTTCCCGCCTTTGGGGAAATCGAAGGGGTCAGCACACCCGGAGTGCAGGGGATGAGCCTCGCCCTGGGAAAACCACCTGCCTGATCATGGTGTCTCCCCCGCCAGGTAAGCATTTTAAAATCCTTAAAGTAAAAAAAATCCAGTTTTATAAGAGTTAGATTATGATCAGCGGCATATAGTTTAGGGAGTCAAACTCAGCAGAGGTCCCTGGACCGACACACTCAAGAACCCTTTTGAATATAAATAAGAAAACCAACAGGACGCCCATTTTTACTTCAAAAATGTAGAAACAATTATACAAAATAAAGCTGCTTTATGAACAGTTTCTTGACCACAGAAGGCTAATCTGATGGGAGCTCTACAGAATAGTTCCCTGGATACTCATTTCTTTCCTTTGGCATTATATTTGAAATTCAACTTACTGTTAAAACAAGTCATGTAATATTTAAAGCAAACTTTTTCATATATTCTCCTCTTGAAACTGCGTATCATCAGTCTTAGCCTGCTCTGATGTGTAAAACTTAACAATTCAAACAGCACTGTGATGAAATAGGCAGCACACTTACTGAGCTCTGCCAGTCTGATTATGCTTCAGACCAAGCCACAGCAATTTCACAGAAAATTTTTGCCTCCATTCAGAAGACACCATTGAACCAGTCATGGCTGCAAAGCAAACTGCTGTTAGTTACTTAGGAACTGCTTTGCAACGTGGGCTGCACTGCAACAGAAACTTTGAGGAAAGAATATATGTGATTTGGTTGGTGACATTTCATGCTAGTTGCTTGATAATGTTTTGGGTTTTTTAAACTACAGAATATCTTAGTTTATTGCACCACTATTCTGTAAATGACATATCCCGGGAATGATGGCTAATATTGAAATCTACCTCAACTCTACCTATGGCAGTACAGGACAATACAAGCAGGGGCTACTACACTGGGAAGCAGACTTCTCCCTCTGAAACCTTAACAGGTGTTTTTAAAGAGAACTGAAGGTTTCTAGCGGACTACATTTGAAAACAGTTTGTTATTATCTGTCAGATTTGTGGCTCCAATAATTATGTACTACGAAATATGAAAATTTTCTAATGCTTGAAAAATATGAACTGTTAGCAGGTTTTCTGAAGAGAAATGAAGATGCTCTTTAAAACTTTCATTTTTCTTGTTCGCCTTACATAAAAGAATTCATTTTCATAAACCTCATAACAATTTCAAAAGCCCTGGTCAGTTGCCAGTTCCTAGAATCACCTCTTAGCTGTTGTGTAAGAGGAAATAAAGCAGTGTTCAGGGCTGAGAGAGGACACCAGATAAATCTTTAAAAACTGGTAATACTTGTACTTCAATTTATTAAAATCAGAAACAACGTTTCAGATCTTTCTACATTCAGAAATTTGTCAGGTGGATACTGATATTTCTCCTGGATTTAAGAAGAGATTTTTATAATGCACTGCAGAGTGCAACCGCAGTCTGAATTAAAGGTGATGCATATATTAAAACCAGTTGCATGGTAAAAAAATAAAAAGGAAACACCAGGAGACAGGCCCCTGGGAAGCATAAACACATTTCAAAGATCACCTGCAGATAATAGAAAAACAGCAATCAGTAGCATAATTTTTCCCTGCTGTGGCCAGTCAGCTATCCTGCAGGCATGTCGAAATCCATGATCATCCCCCTACTTAACAAATTCTCGCCTGACAGACTGAAACGATCCTTTCTGGGGGGGTCTCCACATATACTAACTCCAGCTGCATTTGACCCTGACTTGTCACCATTTGCTCCCTTAGTTCATCAGACCTCAGCAGCAGGCTTGAGGGGCTGTCGCCTGAAGGATAAAAGATGTATCAGCTGGCTGAAAATTTGTAAAGCCTCATAAAATAACATTTTCAGCATGAAATGCTGCTGAGGTCATCGCAAGAGCAAGAGTTAAGGTGAATGAAAGGGGCTTGTACAGCCGTGGCTTGGTGGCCCAGAGAGCTTCCTCTAGCTTCCACAGTTCCTTCCTGGCCCAAAACCTCACTGTGTCCTACACATGAGGCTGGAAGAGGGACAGCCAAACTTGCGAAAGGAAAAATTATGTTGAACTATTAGTCCAGAGGTTCCACTTTCTAGGCCTGACCACCACTAATTCTCACAGAAAGAGTACTTCTCCCCGCCCTTGTTTGCAACTTTTGCCAGGCCAGTTTTGAAAATAAGGGGTAAAAAAATGCAGCCAGAACCAAGGAGCTTGTCTTGTTCTAAGGGATCATATCAAAGTCAGCACATGCTCTGCATCCAAATTTTGCTAGAATACAAAGCGTTGAACTGGAGGAGCAAAGCCTTTAAAGAGGGGAAAACTGAACTCTACTGTAGTACACAAACTGAATGTGAGCAATGTCTCCCCTTCCCCGCAGCCCTGCAGTAAGGCTTCACCCAGTGCAGCCTGGGAACTGACCCAGTCCGTGGCAAACCTCAGAGGGCTCCGTCACTGCTGGGCTGGCTTTCGCGCTGCTCTCTGCTGCAGGCAGGGGCCTCTGGCAAGTCCTCGCCTGCATGCCTGCAGCGGGTCTCAGCCCCTCTTTGCCTTTCTGCTCTGCTTCAGATGCCCCTGCCAGCGGGCCTGCCCTGGAGGAAGGAGTCCCTTCCTTCCCCCAAGTGCAGCTCAGCCAGAGAGCTGTGGTCAGGGCTTGACAAAGAGGCAGCTGTCCTCCCTCCTGCCCACCACAACCCACACACTGCACAGTATCCTGTGTAAACAAACCTGTTTTACCATGGGTCACAATCATATGAACTCCTCCTGTGTAGATACATGGACGTGGTTTTGTTTTCTCTAATGCAACCAGTCTAAATGAATAGTAGCTAGAGTCCAATGTAGGGAGAGGCGTCCTGTGCCACCTGCATTTCTCCTACCAGGGAGAACCCCTGAATATAAGTCTTTCATCTCTCTTATAAAGGAAGCAATTGAATCCAGAAAAGGCCCAAATAATTTTAATGTAACTTGTTTTGCCTCTCAGACATTGCTGCTTCCTGAGCCATGCAGTAGGTCCCTGACCTACTGACCTAACAAGACAAGAAAATCTGTCATCGAGGCACAGACTGGCTCTGTCTGGGTAGTGTTTCTTGTTAGACTTTGCTGTTTCTTGTCCCATAAAGATTCAGTCTGCATTAATGAACTTTAGAAAAGAGTCTAGAGAAGCTTTTACACTTTGAAATTGAAACTTTTCTCTAGATGGGCAGATATTAGAAAGACATTTCAAGCTAGTGCCTCACATTCAGCACACACTGGGGTGGGGCATTTGTTCTCACTAAACTCATTTGGACTATCACTTACTCCCAGACATTAAGGTAATTTATCCACATCCCACTTTGCTGCTAATGACAATTTGGCATTTGTCCATGAAACCAGAGTTTCTAAGAGACTTGTTCAACATTCATCCTCACATCAAGTGTTTACCACCTTCACAGGACATTAATTTGGGGTTTACATATTTAATAAAACACCCACTAACTCCAGTGCAGAAAAGAGTACTTCATGTTGTTTAACAATTAAAACACTTTTTAAAAAATGCAACCACAATTTCATGCTAATTAACAACCCCTAATGGCCAATCCACCATTTCCAGTCATTCATAAGGTTAGTTTTCCTGTCGTCTTCCCAAATTCTCATGGTTTTTTGTGACAGTTTCTCACCCATCACTCAGGAAAAGCCCCAGACACACTGAAAGGTGTATGCATTGCATGATAGGACAGCTTTAAACTCACCATTTAGGTCACACTAGCATTCAGTTCTTGAGCCTTCACGCTGTTGGTGGGAAGGGTAGAGGTCAGGCATCATCCAGGAGGGCTAAAAGCTGGAGTTGGGGAGCTGCATGTCAGCAGTTGCTCATTTCCCCAGCTGACATGGACTCTGTTCCTGCCACAGCAACCTCAAGAGCTGAGACATATTGTGCCCTATGAAAGCCATCAGAGGTCAGCAGCTGTCCCATTACATGCACAGAAAACATGACCACCTGTTGCACAATTCAGCTGAACAGGCCTTTGTTCTTTCGCTACACCTCCCCGTTCTACCTTTCCCTTCTCATCAATACACCATGTTCATCATGACCCATGGGTGGAAAAATGCTGTAGCCCCACCAGAAGGAAAAACGACAGTTACTTGTAACCAGACTTCTTGGAGATAGAAGTTGTTCCCTCCCCTGCCCAGGCCCTTCATTATGTACCACCCTTCAGCAGCAGCACGAAGGAGCCGTGATGGCTGCAGTGCTGTGTCCTTCTACTGCTGCACTCTGTGAACTCAAAATACAGCCTGTAAGGATGATGCTCCTCAAAAGAGGGACTGCATGTAAAGCCCAGTCCTCAGGACATTGCTGGATCTGACCGCACCACCACCACCACCAGCCAGAGCCAGGCATGCCCTGCCGGGAAGGTCAAACAGCTCCCTGGCAGCAGATGGACAACTTACCTCGTTAGCAATTCCAAACCTAAGGATACCCAAATAGTCCCTCACTCCCTCCATGCACAGGCCAGTTCTGCTGCTGCTGGCCTTCCCCCCAGTGCCTGGGACCCCCCTCACACCTCACTGCCCTGTGCTAGGGTACAGTGACTAGCAGAGCCTGCCTCTTTGGCTGAATGTCTCCAGTGGGAGGGGAAAGGTCTTCTCCTCTTCTTCTATTGCAGCTTTCCAGAAAACACAGGCAGCACTTACCAAACTCCCACCTGGAAATGAGTGTATGTGCAGAGAAGGAGAGGTCACATCTGGGCAGACAGAGGTAGAGGGACAATAGGAGGGACACAAAATTATGCTAGCAGAAGCCATTTCAGACAAGGCTGCAGTAGGTTGGGATTAATCCTGAGCAGAAACAGGCTGCAAAATGGCATTGATCAGCTGTTCTCTTTTAATCTGTTTGCAAGTGTCACAGCTGCCTCCCAGGCGCCTGCATCTGTGGGTCTCGGACACTGCCTACCCTTCACTTCTGGCTGGGGAAGGCAACAGCCAGAATTCACTATAGGATGTACCATATGCTCAGTTTCATGTGGGCATATAGGTCTGGCATCATGTCTAAGCTACAGCTCACTGCTGGCACTGTGTCTGTGCCCAACACTGTCTTGTTAACCCCTGTTACATTTTCTTTTTCTGTCTCAATGCTTCATTGGCATGCCAGGGCTCAAAAATGCTGAAGCATGCAGAGCTGCCAGTCATCAGCTGGAGATGCCTCTGGGTATTCAGCATAGCCATACCACCAGGATCTTTTGCTGTGCACTGCCCATTTCCCTCCTCAAGTTCAGGGGAAATTTTATCCTGTGGAGATAAACCTGGCAGGAACAAAAGGCATTGCTGTGTGCAGGGTGTTGCTCTCAACTACAGAATTGCTTCCTTTAAAAGACATCCTGCAGCTGTCCAAAATGGAAAACTTGATTTATCTTCCACTCCTCCTTTATTCAAAGCAAAATGTATAAAAAGGCAGGAACATGGCTACCATCCTGTTAAATACAACAAGTTGTTGAGAAACTTTCATCCACAGGTGGTGTGGTAGCAAATGTGAACAAAATACACCATTTTTGACTTGATAAAGCTTTAATAATGTACAGTATGTTTGTCTAAAACTTCAGAAATGTCGTCTTCTTCAGCACTTCAACAGATACAATTCCAGGCGTAAACTGGGGTTTGGCTGTACTAAATTATAAAGAAAAATTAACTTGAAACAATGGTTTTATACAACACTGCATTAAAATTTAGCAGAAATTGTAATGCTTTATACAGGAACTAATTTTATTAACATTGCAGTTCTAAAACACTTATATTACAAAACAATGTAAATAAAGACCAAGCTAGTACAAAAGCTCTTATTTACAATAAGACTGTTTGAGGTCTCTTGATTGCCAGGAAAAGGGCTGAATGAGGTGGACCCTGATGAACCTAGCAGACAGCCCTTCTTGATACCCAAGATCCTAACCTTGGGCTCAGCTCCCTCACTACTCGCAGTGAGACTGTGGAGGCTGTCCTGAGGAGCTCCACACCACTACCCTTACAGTACTTGGGTTTATGGTGCTCCCATCCTCATCCTCTGGCATCAGACTGACAGAAATTAATTCTTCTGACATTTATGGTAGCTCTTCCCTTAACTGAGGAAAAGCTTCAGCAGCTTCCCCCACCACCAGTGGTAATGCTTGCAAGGACATATAACATTTTGGCACTACCAGACAGATTCTTACGTCTAAGCTCAGACACTGGTTTAGATTGACAGTGCAAATCTCTTAGAATGAAAAAAACTCTTAACTGATACAGTTCAAATCAGATTTAAACCATTTTTTATTGAGATAAAAATGCAATACAAAAAAGAGAAAAATGTCTTTCCAGACAGATATGGGAGGTGTAGAGAGGCAAGATGGGAGCAGGGCACAAGGAGCCTGCATAGATGAAAGGTGACTTGAAGAAGGTGGACCCAAGTGATGGTGGCAGGCAGCTGGTTCTCCCTACTGCAAAGGATGGTGAAAAACCACTGTGAGCCGGGCAAATTTCCTTCCTGACCTTAAAGGTAGCAATTTACACTAAGCATGAGAGCAGAAGTGGCACAGCCAAGTCCGTGGGGCCTCCTGGGGTGATCCATGCATGTGGCCATAACAGTGGCCTCCTGGATCATCTGAATCATCACCATGAGGAGAGTCAGGAGAATCAGGTTCAAGCCAGACAATTCCTTACTATTCATTGTCCTTGGTATACACAGGAGCCATCACTTTAACAGGGTGTATTTGAGTAGACCATAATAAATGATCCCTACGCATGTGAGAATTGGCTGTGATCCGAGGCTGCGTACATTGTGTTTTATACATCCAGTTACTTTTTATAACTTCTTCTCTTTCTAGCATTTTGTTCTTACATATCTCCTAACTTCTCCACTACTGCTCACAAGCAACTTCCTAGCAGCTAGCACAAGCCTGCTTTCCCCTTTCCTCTCCTCCATTTACGAGAACCTTTCTGTTTTTCAGGTTCACCCCAGACTTGGTGGCTGCCTGGCCCAGGGGACTGTGCACCCCCACAGTCCGTCTGCCTGTTGTAGTGTTCAGGTTTGTAGGAGAGTCCCTGGTCCTAGTAATAAACCTTGAGCCTCTTCCATGGTGAAGGTAACCTGATTTGCTCATAATGAGCTTTGAGAAAATTTAATTATCTCAGGTGCCTAAATACTGCTGCAGTGGGTAGCTAAGTCCTTCTTGTTTTTTTAATACAAGTCTAAAATGTTTCAGTTCAGCTGTCATATAAAGGTTGTGAGCTACCTTGGTCGCTTCCAGGGAGGTCCCTTTACACACTGAAAGCTGCCCAAATCACATGCAAGACAGCAAAGCTTATCCGTAACTCCCACCACAAACTGCAGGTTGCTATTCCTCTCCCTCCCTCACACGTAAGGCTGAATGAAGTAAGTACTCTCAAAGTTTCTCTGCTAGATTGAACATGACAGAAGGATAATCAGCAGCTCCATCATTAATTGACTCCTCCATGCCATAGAAGGCTGGGATTCAATTCCTTTTTTTTGCTGCCTTGAACATGCTGCAAAGCTTTCCCTTATTGCCCTGGAGGTGGCAAGGCCATGAAAAGGGTGCATGCAACTAGTGCACCCACCCGAGTATTCAGCCACAAAAAATCTCCAACATCATGACAAATATTTTGAACAGCAAATCTTTTGATTTATTGCAAAATGAATTAAGATATTTAAGGAATTGTTTTCTATGGATTCTCCAATTCATTGTTACCTTAACACTGTATAAAACGCTTGTCCAGTTTTGAGTATGTTCTCAGCAAGGAAATGAAGCTTTGTTAGATGTTCCATTTTAAAACAATTTTTCCACGGGAAACAGATGCAAGCTACCAAATTGCATCCCTTTACACACAGGAAAATTGATTTTGAAGTGAGTTTTTCTGAAAACTACCAGGTTACACACCTGATTTACTGTGTGGCCTTAACCCTCCAATTTGTAGTATGTATTAAAATATGAAGCTTCCTGAAAAAGACAGAATTTTTCATATCAGCAGAACATCCTTTTTTTTTTGAGTGCAGTATAAGGCAGCACAAATACGGGAGCTTCCAAACTTGTAGGATTCCCAGTCCTTCTATATTTGCCTTTTGTATTTCTGTATTGCCTTTTTTTTCCCTTTCTCATTTTCTTTGTTTCCTCTTCATGTATGATAAAATTATCCTTTGGCAGGCAGGGTGATTCATCTTTAGGACCAGTTGTAATTTAGTTTTTGTTGTCTGATGATGTCTTTACCTGAAGTTGGTTTGCAGCTGAGAAACATGTACTAACTGCACGGTGAATAATACTCCCTATATATTTTTCTAGGTAAGAACATTTCCCAGAAGAAACACGTTATTGATCCTGGGTATTTATAGATATTGTTGTAAAGATTCCCAGATGTCAAGACCACAGAGCTGGAAAGCAATTCTAAAAGTAGAGCCTGAGTGAAAAATGCATTGACAGTAGACAATTTAAAATAGATACTTGGGAAGATCAGTATACCCAGTTTTAGAAAATGTATTTTATAGTGAAGTGAAATATTAATATTTAAGCCTACTATAGTGTATCCTCTTGAATATTTCACTACATATAAAGAACTGGGCAGTTTTTAGAGGCACTATCCCTGTTTCAATGTTGCATCCCTTTATAAAAACCATCGTCAAAACGAACACTGGTTCTTTTTGCCACATGCACAATTTTCACCATGTTCCATAACACAGCTTATGCAATAACTTCTGGATATGATGCAAGAAAGCATGTGAAACCTCCTAAGTCCCTCGTGTACATGATACTGTCTAGCTTCTTGGCTAGCCTTCTTAAACCCCAAAATTTCTCTCACTTTAAATAAGAAAGCAGAAAATTGTGGATTTGGGTGGCAGGTGGGAATTATGTTTCCTTGAAAAAAAATACAAGAATGCCTTTTCAGGTTTTCATTCTTTTTGATTACAATTTGTTTAGGACGTACTTCCATTCAAATTTGAAAGTCATCTGATACCCGTCATCTGATGACTCTTTAAAAAAAGTTATCATTCCACCCTTAACTTTCTAGTAAGGTTGGTATTTGCATATTTACAAAAAAACTCAGACATGTTGACAGTATGAATCATTAACTTGTTGAAAAAATCACAAATAAAGCCCAAAGTATCTTCACTTCAGTTGCTAAGTGGCCAAGGTAGTGCAGGGCAAACAATGTTATTGATGGAAAGGGACACTGGCAAAGAGGAACTAGGTTTTCTTCCCAGTTCTGCTGATGACTTTTTACTCACTTTGCTTTGCTATGCCTGGAGCATCCTCACCCTTTATGTCGTTAGGTTAGATTTTAGATTCTTAGGGGTTTTTTATTTTAATATACAGCTTCCTTACTGTCCATACATAGCATACTCACAAGGAGCCTTTGCTCTCCAGCAGGGCCTTTCAAAGCCTACTTATATGTAATGTAATGTAATATAACAGCATCCTCACTTTAAATCTCCAGGATAATATTAAAGTTGTACTAATGATGAGTCCAGTATTTGATGCTGTCTTGAATTCAATTAATTTGATAAGTAAAGATACAGTGTAGAAGAACATATGCAGATTCATTAAGGCAGACTTACTCTTTCCAGGAAAATATTTACAGAAACACACTGGAGTGTTGAAACTCTTTCTACTGCATGCATTCAAACACCATCATTCTGATCAAGGCAGAAATACGGGCGGGGGGGGGGAGGATGTGTATCAAAGCTGCCAGCCAGGCACCCCACCACCAGCGATGCCCCAGATCCCACCAGAGCTTGGTCAGGCACGGCATGAGAGCTCAGACCTGTGTGAAAGTGTATGACCTCTCTCCTATGTCTCTCAGAAATGAAGGCACAAAATGGCAGTGCAAAACCATACAAGCCAGGCACCTGAGCAGAACAGGATGAGCCTCTGAGGATGGAGCTTTGGCTAGAATCACAAGTTTCCAGACCACTAGAGTCTAGCCTGAAACCTTAATTCATCTTAACATTGTTTTAGGTTTGAATATATTTCCCTGCTGTATAAACCGTAGCTGTATGCAAAGTTTTAAAAAGAAAATATGAAGCCAGTGGTTAAGAGTTTGAGGCCAGATTTGGTATGAAGAAAGCCCCCAATATTTTTATAAAGCCTTCCTTTATAAAATAAAAGGCATATTTCTGAAAAAATCGTCATCCAGGTTGTACAAAGAAACTTAAAACACTGTAGCATTTTAGCTTTTGCCAGCCGAGACCTCTCTGCTTACATGAAGTCTCTTTCAAACTGAGCTCTCATTTGCTCTTTCAGATTTTTATTTTTTCCCTTTTGTCCTGTTCAACTCAATTTCTCAAGTGGTTTCACAATGACGAAACAGTTCTAAGCCAAAATGGAGGATAGCCAAGCCACCCAGATAAAGAGATTTTCAGATGAGCTGGAGGAAATTCATTACGCTGAAGGTACATCATTATTTTCAGTAGCATTTGGTAAAGTGGAACAGGCAGTAGGTGATTATTAATCATGGAAACATTAGCACTTTGGCTCCTCTATGCAACATTTCCTCCTCTGCTTTAGTATCTTGCTTCTCTGCAGTCATGCTTGCTCTGGGATATTAGTCTTAGACTTATGCTCTATGTATTATCTGAGCATCAACAGTGATGTAGCTGTTTCCTCCGCAAAACTAAAGAATGCTATAACCCACAGAGCACACATGTGCTATGATTAAATTTTTTTTCCACTTGTATAAAAGTGAGAGCCCATTCTCACAATCTAACCTTTCCTTGGTCTCATCTGCAACTTAGATAAATTAGCCTTGATGGTATCTGGGAAAGGGGATAACTATACATATTTGTTAGCAGGCATCTATTTGTCCTCTTCTGCAGTGTAAAGTCCACAGATTAATGCCAGTGAATTGCATATTGCTGTTTAAAGGAGAAATTAGAGCAGAAGAGAGAAATATTACAGAGGAGAGTTTAGTTTTCTTTGGAGATCCTTTATTAAATCACAGTATATTTGAATGCAAGTTATATTTGAAGAGGACCAAGTGATACAGAAATCCATCTATAGAAACCTGACCAAAGAGCCAGAGTCTGACTGTGACCATTAGAAAAGAAGAACAGAAGCATCTCATACAAATTTCCATGTGCATACATACCACCAGTAATGGTTGACTATTGTTTTTGGAGGAAGCTAAAGCATCAAAAAACCTGACTGTAGAAGATCATAACGGTGGCGTGTTCCAAAAAGGAAAAAAGGAACTTTCAGTAGTAACAAGCAGGGTACAGCTCTGGCTTATTTAATGCAGAAAATACTCCCGTCTGTCTTTCCTGGTAAAAACCATGTCAGCCATCTGACAGAGAGAGCATCAGCTGTCCCTGTTGCAATGAGCTCAGATCTTAACAGCTTTTACCAAGCAACAATTGTAAAAATCCAGCCACCTGTACCAGCTACTTTGAGAGACTGAAATACTTGTGCTATGTCAACTATACTGTGCTTCTTACGCTGTTTCAACCTACTTAGACTAATTCCTTAGAAAGCAAAATTACTAGACCTAAACTGTAATTACTGTTCTGGCATTGAAAGTCTATTCCTCTTTCATGCACAGTGCTCAGAGACTGGTTTGTCCCTACAGAAACTGAGTTTTAGTAGAGGAGGAAAGAAACTAGTAAAGAGCAAGAGACAACAATGTCCAAAGATTAGATGTGCTGCATCCTTCCTCCCCTGCCACCATAAACCAGCTGTTTTAAATAGGCGTTTGAACACTAGGTAGTGGAAATGTGAATTTCACCACAGGTGATAGGGGAACGGGTAATTTTCCACAAAGGAACTCCCTTCACTGGTGTTATTTCTTAATTGAAGGTCAGGCTCTGCAGTCTTCAAGCAGATCAGGTTAGTTGATGACCAAGGGGTTCCTCATGAATACTGGACTGGGCTCCCAGTTTACATGCACACATCTGTTTATCCCTGAAATCTGAAAGATATCTAACGTCCATAAACTCCAATACCCTTGCATTCCCCAGTCATTTTGCCTGAAAAGAAGAATTAGGTCACTAGCAACAGTGAGATAAATCATAGGAGCAGCACAGTGAAGCAGCACCAGGTGAGATGGTCCATAAAGTAGAAGAAAGCATATGTGTGCCGAGCTGCTGTGTAACACAGGGGCTGGGAGCTAACGTCATGGTTGGAGAGTTTGTCAAATCACAGCAGGTTTATCTCAGTCAAGAGACATAATTCATTCCCCACCACCAAAAAAAGAGGAGAATGTTTGGGGGTGTTTGTTTACTTTTCCAATGACACTTCTGGGTGACAGCTGTGTCTGCTCTCTCCATTTTAAGACTGCAGTGATAAGTGTGATGCAAAGACCTATAAGAAAACTAACTCCCCGCTCCTCGAACTCCTGTTGCACATCAATATCAATGGGCGCATTTCAGGCAAAGTGATATCCAATTTGTCCGATAAGTGTTTTCTTTTCTATAGCCAGATCTAATTGAATATTGGGTCCATAAGCAATTCCACTCCCTAAATTGCATACAATTTATTCTTTAAAAAACCCCCAAAGAATACTGATTCAATTCTGCTGTTGTGCAATGCCCTGTTCAAGTTAGGTTAAATAAGCCAGTACCATTAGTTGCATGGGAAGGAGTTTTTTCTGCCCAGAATAAGCAGGGCTGGGAGATTTGTGCTTTATATCTTCTTGGGATGATCAGTTAGAAACACAAAATCACAAAGGCAGTTTGCCCTTGTCTACTGTGATTGAACTTAACTTGACAGCTGGCCAGCCTAATGGTAAATGTGCCAATCATGATAAAAGCAGGGCAATTAATGAGAGCACGGCAAGGACATGGTGTTAACAGCGCTGAATGCAAGCGAAGGAAACCTTCTGGCATTGCAATACATACTTTTCTTCCCCAGGGAGCTTTTGTGATACCTATTATGGAAATGTTTACTTCGCTAATGCTGGGGGGGAAATGGTGCAGTGACGCTACTAATGGTTATAGCCTTGATGTTTTACAATGTAAGCAAGCAGTTATCTATACAGAGGGATGGCAGTAAAAGTATTTCCTACCTCTTCTGTGATCAGTCTCATAAGAAAACTTAAACCAGAAAACAACATACAACATAATTCAGAAACTGACCTACTACAGCAAGGAAAGACCTTTTCCTGTTAAAGTCAGAGGGAACTGCATATGGCTAATAATTAGGAGACACCTTTTGGTCAGCTGTAATAATCCATGGAGTTAAAAGGATTGCTGTTAAAGCACAAGAGCTTCCAGCTAATACGTCAGGTAAAAAGCTACCACTTTTGTGCCTTAACCATGGCTACTTACCGGACTTTTTATTTTAATTTTGGGGTAGAAATACACTCTGTATTTAAAGGAAGAAAAACTCTCTTGAAACAAAGACCTGGGAAGCCTCAATTTAATATCCAGCTCCTGGGCAAGTCACCAACAGGCTCAAGGAAATATCTGGATGGAAATGCAACATGTGCTACAGCCCTTAGTGAACATCCCAAAGCCAAACCATGGGTCAGCCCCTCCATGTACATGTGGGAACCTGCTCCCTGACCAACCAGTGGCTGGCAGGAGTCCACACGTAGCATCACCAGGCCGGCCAGCAAAGAGCTGATTGAGGAAAAGGAGCAGCAAGGCCTCCTGGAAAAGGGGCAGGGAGCCTGTCTGAGCTCTGCTCAGCTGGCATAGCCCTGGGTAGGAGAGGATGCATTTTGAAAACTGAACACTCGGTGTGTATTCAGTTGTGCCAGCTCTGGATTTTGCTGCCTGTGGGTATTAGGACATTTATTGACTTGATAGGAGTGTTGTTTGTCTGCACAAAAATTACACAGACTGAGACGGAGCAAATTTACAGCAGCGTTTCATTTTTCACCTGGAGTCACTGGACCTTGGGCTCATGCTAAGCTATTTGCCAAGCTATAGGAAGATTCTCATGTGAAGAGATTCCTCAAGTGATATGGATTTGTAGCCTCTAAGGCCCAAAGGAATTATTTTCATGAGTCAGCTGGGCATCCTGCAAAGCCCAGACACCAAAATGCAGGCCCGTGTATAGGGACCTTGAACAAAACTTCCTCTCTCTTTTATGAACGAGCAGCTGAGCTTGGACCTCCTAAAGGAAAAAAAATCAGTCCCATTAAGATGATCCAGTATGGTAGCTGATGACAGAAATAACAGCTGATAGCTATGGAGCAGAGGTCTCTGTCCTCAGCAATATAACACCATCATTTTCATAATGGCAGAAGGGACCCCAGCTATCTGTGAGCCACGTTTCTCCCTTGCTTAACAGAGGGACTGCACTTATCCATACATAAACTCAGAAGATGACAGCTCACAGTCAAATTGCATGAGGTAATAAAAGAAGTAATAGGGAACTGCCTGCTGGATTTTCATGAACAAAAGCTGTGAGAAAATGTTCACCCTGCTAGCCATTTCCGGGAGCATCAACATTCAGCTGCTCTCCCGCTATAAAACTACCTAAGAACAGCAACTGCTGCTGAGTGCTGTTGGACAGACTCAGCCACAGCAGGGGACACGCATAGAAGACGTTCCTTCTGACAGGTACAACACCAAACGCCCATGGTTTGCATGTGTGGCAACAGCAAACTAAAAAAAATAAGAGGGAGCAGCATGCTCGCGCGCGCGCACACACACACACACACACACACAGAGCCACTTACAGGAGCGTTCCCAGTTTGCTTTCACACATGAAAAGGTCAGACAACCTGTACTGGTACTGGTTCCAAGCAAGCCCTAAAGCTGCAGGAACTTAACATCAGGAAAAGCGAATCCTTACCCATCAGCATCTCCACTTCAGCAGTGCATAGCTTGCTTTGCTCACTTCTGGAACGTGGATTCAGAGAGTTAATCTTTCTGTGTGGGTTTTGCAGGCAATACATTTCAGCAAAACAGTAATTCACAGTGCATTTGGAGAAGGATAAACCTTGAGGGTTTTCCCCTTCTTACAAGAATGTAACATCTCGGCAAGGATGCTGGTCCTTTTCCCGCAGATGGAGCCCTTGCTCAAGCAAGCGGCAGCACAGCCACCCTGTGGGTTGGCTGAACCCCACACCGGAGGGGAAAACCAGTCTTCTGCAGAGTCGGGTTTCAGCTGCTCATTCCCTCGGTCTTATCAGATTGTGATTTTTTTTTCACTCCGGGAGAGTTATATTAAATGAGCTGGTTTTATTAGCAAATTCCAGGAGAACCAGGATCGTGGGGAAGTGTAGAGCAGGACCGGCAGCTTGCTGTTGGCCTAACAGGGGATCAGGATCACAGGGGGACTTGAAAAGATATTAAAAGTATGTAAGCAGAGTTATCAAGTAACTGTGGGTCAGGGGGATTTTTCCGCCCCCCAACACCCCCACCCCAGAAAAGATCCCATTCTGCAGGAACCTGTAAAATATGACAACGCTTTGATCCCATTTCCTGTCATTGTTTGTGATTAGCAGTTGACCTTCCTGTAAGATGCTTTTATGGATCACTCTGTGCTTGCACAGGTGAGGTGTGTTATAGTTTGCCATCCGTACAAGAGGAATGGTGAGTGGTTGAGCACAGCAAGCCATGTCTCCTGCAAAGAGCCAACACAAATCTGCAAATGCCATTTTCCCCTAAAACACTGCAGGTTTCACATTTTGTTTCATCCTGAACTAGGAGAAGACAATTTTAAAAGTGTTCACAGAGTAGGGCTATGCATCCAAATGAATCACGCTAAACCCAGTAAAATGATACATGTTGATGAACTCCAAATGTTTTATTTGGAAGCTGCTATAATTTCATTGACTTGTTTTTAAGTTTTTGTTCAAACAGTGAGCAGAGACATTTTTGCAGGGAGGCTGGTCAGGTTGGTCAGGAGGCAGGTCAGACTCAGAAGGACAGGAATGTAATGCAGGCTTTATCCAACCCAAAACTAAAAGCCCAGCATTTAAAAAGAAGTTTTAAAATTGTTTCAAAAATATTTTGGTTCTGTGTCAGTGAAACTGATCTCATTTCACAATTCAAGGAGAATTAGATAGTTTCATCTAAAAAAAATTTTTGTTCAGTAACAAACCCAGCAATATTTTTGATCCTGAAGCACCACATTTCTTGGCTGCCAGTGCAACAGAGAACTGGATTATAATACTGAGACAGATGTTATCAATAATAGCAGGCCAAGAAATAACTACATGTCTCAGTATGAGAGAGTCCGCTGTATTTTGAATCTGGTCGGGCTATGAGGAAACACAACAGCATTCCAGGAAAATCAAGAGCTGTGACATTAACTAATGTCACTACTCAGAAAATATGATGAAGATAAATGCACATGCTGAATATGCATATATGCTTTCACACTGGGTGAGCAATGAAGTCTGAGCCTCCACAGCTACGAAACTTTGCGTGATGCTACAAAAATATGTAGTTATTTATGATACAGAACCATGAACTCTTCATTGATTTGGAACTGAACCTTCCAGGCTCTCACCTGAAACTCATCATGAGTGAATCCAACAAAAGCCACGTACTCCTTTTCTTCAAGAAAAGACAGATTCAAATGAATCGCCACACGCCAACAAATCTTCAGCAGAGGAAAGGCTGTTCAGACTGCAGGGATCTGCTCAAGGGCAACTGTCTCCAGACAGCAAGTCTTCGGAAGAATTCTCCCTTGCTCTCAGAGGCGCTGTCTTTCTCAGCAAGACACAGACAGCAGAAAGCCCTCAGACCAACTTTGCAAGATGAAAGAAATGTAAACAGTAGTATCTAATTTTCAAAAGTGACACAAAGGCTGAGGAGCCAGGCAACCAGAATGCTGCTTATACTTATTCTATTTGTTGTTAGGCATTTGTATAATTTGGTATTTTAAACATCAGGTATCTTGTCACGGATGACATGATTTTTCCTAGTGATTTAAACGGCCCAGTATGAGAATGGTCTCTTATAGGATCCATAGCATTTAATCTAATACTGTAGTCACAATACATGGCTTTATTTAGGGTAATTTCTACTACTCAAGTGAAATAGGAATTTGATCACGTTGTTCCTTAAAAGAATCTAATCTTATTAGAAAAGATGAAAAAGCAGAGATGGGAAATTTTCTCTGCAGAATAAACCTATCAACACCTCCTTCTTACAAAATAAACCAGGATAATCTTTCTGCATGTTATGAGGATAGAAAAGGCGTCCCGACCTTTTTATTTAAATAGGCACTGTTGCTTAGCAACGAGGGCTGATATTGCCTTCAATGAGTATCACAGACACTGCGACTCAGCACAAACATTTATCATTTTCACATAAATTGTTCACCTTGGCTAATGATCCAGGACGACTCTTTTACAGGAAAACATTCACGCACAAAACAAAAGTAAATTTATTTCATGCTGTCATCAGCCGCTAGATTTTTCCACACAAACCAGCCTTTACTTGCAAAGGATCTATCAACTGTTGTAGCTACCGGGAAAAAAAAAATCCCACCTCAAAACATTTGGGGGATAGCTGTCAGCATTTGGTAGTCTGATATCATGGAAAGCAAGGCTCTAGCTCCTCTTCTATATGTGCAGTTAATGGTTTATGGTAAAATCTTCCTACTTTGGCCTTCTGAGGGAAAAGTGAAAAAAAAAAAAAAAAGAAGGATTTCTGAGACACCTTCAGGGCACCTGCTAGGTGGAGAGAAAACATGCTGATTTTAAATCAAAACGAAGCAGGTGGGGTGTGAAAGCCACTGCAGAAGTAGGGAAGATGCGGGGCCGGGGGGTGGGAAATGAAAGCAAAAATACCTAGGGAACAAACAAACAGGAGAAAGAGACTATTTAATAGTAAATTATTTAGTGCTGAAAAATGGGCAGCAGCGCAAATTGTCATTACCTTGTAGAACTTAATGCAGGAAAAGAAACCCAGGACAACATTTGCGACACCTTAAAGACCCTGGGTATGCTGCAAACAGCTGTTACGCAGCCGCTGGCAGCGAAGGCCCATCAGCACTGCAGCCTGTGCTACGGCCCCCTGCTTGAAAACCTGATCTGGGCTTCATGTCTTCATCCCTCCCTGCCTCTGCTCACAACTCACACCTGGGGTGTGCAGAGGAGGAAAGGGAGGAAGAAGGGGACACTGAGCCCTCCTGGAGTCAGCCACGTGGAGGTCCCCAGTTAGGGGATGAGTTAGGACTCTCCCGCACGAGGCTCTGGGTCAAGGCCAGAACTCAGACAACCCCTGCAGGTCTTGCTCAACATCCCATCCCTCACAGCGCCCTTGGCAAGGCATGCTGAGCTCTGCACCATTCCCTGTGTGGGGCAGCAGAGGAGCCTGTATGTGAAGTGCAACCAGCTCCATGTTTCTTCCCATGACCCAACACGAGGTGCTGTTTCTTCAGCAGCCAAATGACAGCACCTAAAGGAGAGCAGGGCAGTATCCTCACAGCTATTTTAGGTGTTAGGATGTCCTCAGTGATTCCTAGACTCTGACTCAACATCCCTTCCACTTCAGCTGGGGATGGAGCCAGTGCTGCAGTTTGAGATGACTTCTTCCTTCAAATCCCAGAGAGAGGCCTAGACACCTTCAGCAAAGCCCGGGCAGTAAGACCTAAAATGTCTGACTTTTTTCTTTTTTTAAAAAATATCAGAAACATTTTGGTTTTGAAAAGGAAGCCCGAACTGTCTTTTCTCCAAGAGTAAATATTTGCACAAAAATTGCGGCAGCCAGCATTACAAAATGATCATGCCCTCACATGACGGTCATTTCTATATTTGCCTGCAGAGTCAATCATTTGTGGTTTATTTTTTGTGTGTTTGTGGCCCAGGGAACAGCCTGTCTGACCTTAACCAAAACCGTCTTCCCTATAACTTTCGGAAGCATGTTTGCTTAAGTAAGGACAGCTAAAGGCATTTGAGATGCCTGATGGCATCTGCCTGGCCTCCTTCTGCCGATGCAAAAGAGCACAAGTCTTCCTTGGAGACTGTCTCACCTCTGCCAGCCTTCTGTGATGTATCAGATACCTTTGCACATCTCTAATGGCATCCAATATACATGTTTTGAAAACTAAATTGAGCCTTTGGCCTAACACTTTTCCTGAAACTCCAGCTCTAATAAGGAATAAATGTAGGCCTGCAAATGTGCCAGGAACCCACAAATGTGTGGATTCCTTCGCAGTGACAGGTCTCCCTGCAAACTGCTGTTCTACACTGCTATGATTTTCCCCAATATGAGTCTACATTTATATTAAGCTGTAAGGGTATTACAGAAAGAACACCTTATTTAAAAAAAAAAAAAACAAAACACAAAACAAAAACAGCCGGCTGAGATTACGCAGCAAAGAGTAGTTACTGATGACCTTAAAGAAGACCCAGAATACGTTCAAACATCAGCAGTGTTGTTTATACCTTTTATCTACACACTGTGCCTTAAGGGGCAAATTGAGCAAAGCTCAAACGCATGAAGTACTGCAGCACTGTAGGCAAATTCTGTGGAGAAAATTAAGTGAAGTCCAGGATTGTTTCAAACAGTGTCTCCGTGCTCTAAGATCAGCACAGTAATTCTGTATGCACAATTTTTTTGTTGTTTTACATGGGTGACTTCAGAGATGCACAGAGCAAGGACTTGTCCCTCTCATGGAGCCTTAGTTCCCTTCTTCCCCTTTGCTTCCAGGCATTGCCGATGCTCTGTGCCCTACAGAAGAGCACCCCAAACAAACAAAATGTCTATTGGCCTCAGAAGAGAATGATAAGGAAAAAAGACATGATTCTCTATCTTCTTAACTCTATTTTTAACTTAGCTTGATAATGATGCCTTTCCTATTTTTCTCCAGTTTTCCCTAAAACCAATATTAAAGAGTTAAGTTCTCCAACACTCAATTCTTCGTCCAGTCATTCATTTAAGTGAGCGCATTTGGGGCATTTGTCTGAAAACCTGGGTGTACTTTGACATCCAGCCGTGAAGAGAATGGACTCATTTTTTCCAATCTTGGCAAGGCGAGCACTCTTAAATCAAAACAACTTAGTCATATTATGAAAGCTGAGACCCTTGCGAGTTTATATTCCTCACTGTGTTTGGGTATTTGTGTGGGCCCAGGGCCAGAAGTAGGCAAAGGGTTTGAAGAAGCAGAGAAGGGTCTTCGCATTGCCTATTTGCACAGCATTTCTGCCTCCTCCAGATGAGTCTGGGAATCACGCCCCAAAGAACTGCTGCTTAGTGACTGTACAGTTTGTACCAAGTCTGTGATCACTGGTCATGCTCTGGCTTCCAGGCATCTAAAGGAGATTAAATTTTAATGTCAAGCAGCAAGGCCAGTTGTTTAAAGGCTGCTGAATACCTGACTGAGCAGTCAACTGCCCTTATACAGCATCTTGTGTCTGAAATTATTACAAAAACTGTCAGGCCCTTTTGAAAATTAATAAAAAGAAGCAGAGATGATTAAACTTCTTTGGCTGAGCAGAGGCTACAGGCAAGTTCTGGTGTTGATTAGTAAGATGCAGCACAGCTGTCTTAAAGAAATCAAGAGGTTTCTTGGTTTCCCAAAGTCTCCCTGTTGATGAGAGGAGTGAGAGAGACCTGAAAAAGCAGCATGTCTACTTGACCAGCTTCCTGACTTGCAGGATTTAGACGGAGCACAAAATGTTCTCTTTCCTCTGGTCTCTCATCCAAATACAGAGATGCTTTTGTTGCAGGCCTGCAGCAATAGGTCTAAATACTCAGGATACCAGGCCCATAGCAAAATTTCAAGTGCCTACTTCCATGACAGTCAATAGATGAGGATGTTAGCTTCTGACAAGATTGGGATTTGCACTCTGGAGCATAAGGATTTTAGGAAAGAGGGTGCCAAAAAGTATTTAATTTGGACAACCTTGAGCAACTCTGACTAAAGGCATCAAGAGCAAGAAGTGAGGGTGTGCTCTCTGTCAGGGATCGGCTGAGGCAAATATCAAAATATGAAAACAGCTGCTGACAAAAGCTCTGCAGCTGAACAGTCTGTCTGACAGTAGCCAAAAACCAGATGCCTAGAGAGAAGCACAAGAATAGAGTAAGCTTATTTTCCCAGCCTAGCCTGCCAGCCTCCAACTCTTTGTGCCTCAGGCATTTCCCGAGCCAGAGGTTGTCTGTTGTATTTAATAGCTGCACACAGACTTCTCCTCCACAAACTTGTTCAGTCGCTTTTTAACCAATTTGAACATTTAGGATCTGCAACACCATGTGACAAGAATCCAAGGCTTTAACACATGGCAAAGAAAGAACTACTTTAATTTGCTATGGAACCATTACCTGCTGGCTTCACTTGATGCCCTCTTTTTTTTTTTTTTTTTTTTTTTATAAAGTACTAGTCATGGTAAATATTCAGTCCCTTCATCCTTTAAGCTGTCCATGATTCAATGACCTTTGTCATACCTGTCATATCCTACATTATTTACCTTTTTTTCCAGAGAAATCATCCTAGCTCACACTGTGATGCTGGACACAGAAGCTGCCCTAAAACTTCTTCTGGTCCCCTCAGCACCCCAGCCTGACAGGGGCCCCCATATATTTGTTGGCCACATGGGATAATTCCTTGTAGAAAAGCTGTGTTGCTTTTTCCTTACTGGCATGTTTATCCATGTGCCCACTACATGTAATCTTTACAATCGCTTTCAGTTTACTCTCCAGCTTCACAGGACCACATCTGAGTCCTGAGGGAGAAAATATCTTTTAAGCAAGAGATTACACATTACCATTTTCAGTTCAGCTTTCAGCCCTGAATACCTTTACTCTCTTTATTAGAAGTTTTGGTGCATTTTTTCCTTGCTTTTCTTATTTTTTGGCAGGAAAAGGGAGGCTGCTTTATCATTCTCTCAAATTTAACCTGCCAGAGGTTTATGACCTCCGAGATTCAGGCCGCAAGGCCCTCTTTTGCCTTCATCAATTCGCCTTACAAGAAAGTAAAGCAGCATTCAGAAATCAGACACCCCTCTGATCTGAAGATAAGCCAGTCTCACAGTGTTTTTGAATGAGCTTTCCCTACAGACGGCAAATGCAAAACAACTCTAAAAGACCATTACTTAAAAATGCCCAAATGCACAAAAAAAATCCGCCATCCCTTCTCTCTTTACAAAAATAAGCTGGAGAGCCTGGAGTCTCTTAGCACGTGCCTGTGCCGCGCCATCAACCACCTCCCTCAGGTTATCAGGACACAGTCACCCCTGCCTTCTCATAACTCCGTTTGCGGCTTCTGAGCAGTCCCTGCACAGCATGAACTCTTTGTAGAAAATCAGGCCCATCTGGATGCCAGGAGAGCCTCTGCTCCAAAACGCGCATTTTTAAGAGGGGCCCCAACCCCTTTTCTCCTCTCTCTTTCCTTCGCTTATGACAGGGCTCCAGCAGCCCCTGCAGTATGGACCCCTCACCTGGCCACACCACATCAAGCAAACCTTCCACTCATTTGCAACTCCAGTATCTAACAATTTGCATTTAAAGTTAAAGTGGGCCAAGCTGCCAAACACCTGACATGAGGCCTGGCATGCCCAGGGCACCCCAGAGCCCCCTCCCAACTGGCCAGAGCATCTCTCCCTCTCAGACTCTGCTCCACCATGAAGGACAGCATTTCTCCTCCCTTTCATTGATGAGATGTTGACAGTGGGCTCCTTGCTTTAAGCCTTCAGGTCCCCCTGCACACGCAACCATGAAGATGCTGTGATGCCACAGTGGCAAGAATGTACTGGTGTAAAACCCTTCCCAGGTTTTCCGTTGCATCCCAGGCCATTTCAGGCAGCTGTATTTCCAGGACATTCCTCTCTGTCCTGACAGATGAAGAGCCTCCCCGCTCCTTCCCTTCCCAGCTGTACAGCCCTCCCGTTACTGTTATAATGCCAGGCACTTCCTCACTTGCTTGAGCTTTCCCTTCCTTCTCGGCTCTGGAAAATGCAGCGGGTCCCACCACAGTGGTGCAGGTACAGGAACACAACACCACAGAGACAGAAAAGCCAACCCCGTGCTGCCCAGAAGTGTCACTGAGTGATGACCCGCTGTGTTATGAAAACTCACCAGCGGCTCAGTCTTACACCGGCAATCGGTGAAAGCGTTGTGGCTCATGAATGATATACACCTGATTTTCTACTATGCTACTTTAACAAAGCAATTTAAATTATTTGATTACATGGGCCCTCACCACCCCCACACCCCCCAAGCTGATTCATCTTGTAGTTTTACATATCATGTAAGAACAAGCATTGGAAAGCAACATATTTACTGACGGTCATGCATGGACTTCCCACCTCCGCTGAGAAACATGAGCAAGATTTGGCCACTGAGTGGTCACTGACTTTCAGCAATCATCTCCTCACCTGGACTGCCTGCCACGTAACTGGCCTTACTTCTCCTGTGAATACCGAGCCATTCATTACGTGTATTATCCATGGCTACGTAGGCAGAATACCTCAGACTCTCGCAGGAGCTTGGATAACTCTCTGAGGGTAGAAAAGGAAGGGACAGTATGGAGAAAAGGTCAAAGCTCCACTACCTTCACCAAAGCAGGTGTTGAAGGTAGAATTTGTTCCTATAATTTATGCACGATAAAATGGAAGATGCTTCATGCACTTAAGGAATGAATCATTACAAAAGTACTGACACCGCTGTGGATGGGTATATGCCATGTGTTAGGCAATTCCATTCCCATGCTGGAATGCAGGTGGCCACTCTGCAGTGTCATGTCACAAAACACATCAACAATCATAATACCACATGAGATTCATGACCACAGAATGATGAAAAACAGTGTAATTCAAGTCCAGAAACAAGCTTGATTCTTCAAAGAGTTTTCACAGCATACAAAATACCAGGAACAGACAGCAAGAACAAAACCAGGGTATCAGAAAATTATAATCTGTTATTAATAAATATAAAATTTTTTCAGTTGTCCTGCTAAACGCTTAAGATATATCCTTTATATGACAAGTGATGAGATGTGAAAACATTTGATAATTATAAATGATAAATTATCTACACTTATTTCTTACAGCTAAAGATTCATTTTTTCTAAAGCTCCAATGTCTGTTTACTGAGGCATTCGTGTGAATGAGGTATGTTCAAGAAGTAATGGAAAATTCTCAAGAATGGGCATTTATTTTATTTAAAAAAAAATTTAGGAGCCATCAAAGACAGACAAAGCAACATGAAACTGTTAAAAATATTCATTCCTTTTGGCACAAATCCCTCTCTGCATTCTCTCTCAACTTTTTAAGATTACTTTTTCCATCTCTACCATTTTTGTGAGCTTGAGGCTGCAGCATGCAATGTTTCTTTAAAAAACAGATGAAAACTAATCTATTCTAACCCAAAGAACACAGTATCTTTAGTGCTAGAAGGAATGGTTAAGATTTCTGTTCTGCATTAAAAGTATCAGGGTCATTTATAAAAGCTCGTCATGTTTTTTAATTTTTTAAAAAGAGCCCTCCTTCTGGTCTCTCTGGTTCTCTCTCTGGTGTCTGTTTAGTAACTTTTATGTTTGTAATGGCTTAATTTGACATACCTATGGCCAACTGGATTGTTGCACTCATAATATTTTTTTAAAATTTGTATTAGCAGAGCCTACTTGGAAAAGATTTCCACTAACTTGTTTAAATCTCAGATGCGCCTCTGTGATCATCCAGAGGACAAGGGAAAAATGACTTGATGTTTCTGTCCAGTTTTCACATGAGAAGAACACAGAGGAAAAACCTGCTCTGAAGCATACAGCTGTACAGCAGGGGTGCATGAAAATAAACATCCCTCAGCTATTTTATGGAAAAAACTGATTTAATCTGTTTAATAGCATGCAGTAATGCTGTTCAGTTAAATGTATTTTTGTTAAGCAAAGTTTGAATTCTGATGTCTACTGCCTGGCAGTAACTTGAACCTATTATTATTATGCCCTTTAACAGTCATCAAAAGGGCAGGAATTTGGCTCCACACGGATGCCTGCACCTCAGCAAAGCAGAGCAGCTGGTGACACTGAGATACAATGAAAAAGGAAGAGTAGATGTTACAAACCTGCCTTGCCTTGTTCTTCTGGACAAAGGTGTAAAGGCAGGAACACGACGCTGAGGTTGACAATGTCTCAGGCCTCCGTATATGTTTGCTGGTAAAGTCAGAAGTTCTGCCTGTAAAGATTTTCTGGCTTCACAAAATATAAAAAAGGTAGATATTGGATGCACTAAATGCAAAATTACTACTTCACTTTTGAAAGTCTGTTTCAAGTTTAAGGCATCCTCACTGAAACACTTTGTCAGCCTTTCTCAGCGCCTTCACTGAGGGAGCGGACTGTATTTACACAATGTTTGGTTGATTTTCTTCATGGTTCTGCTCCTGCCCCAAACTTCATTCTTCAGTACTCACACTTTTTCTGGCCCAATTCTCCCTGCTTGACAAGGCATATGAACCTACCTCTCTTAATCCCAGTCTCTTTGCTGAAAATCAGTCAATCTCTTCTCATCCCAGTCCCCCTCTCCCAGGAAATTTCCTTCATACTTCTTGTCCCAGTTCTCAAAACCCCATCTTTCATCCCTGCCCTGACTTTCCAGGCAGCTTCCAAATCATTCAGGTCACTTCCCCCTTCACACTGCCAGAGTGATAAATGCCTCTTCACTTTGCCAAATCTCAGCCTCGCCGGACTGCAAGCTCCAAAAGATCTAAGCATGCCCCTTTCTCCCTGGCCATGGAGTTGGAGATGTTCAAAGACATGTAATGTAGCTAAAATTGGGTGCATTTTAACTGGGAGATCAGTAAGACACATCCTTGTCCCAAAGCTGACCTCCTGGCAAGGCTCGCACTTTCACTCTGAAGGCCTTGGAGAAGATGAAGAGCAATGAACCGTTTTCAAAGAAAAGGTCACCAGGAGTTTAACATGAGCAAAATGACATTTCCTCCCAGCTTTATTTACAGAACCAGATGAACCATTTCAACTAACATTTTCAAAGCCCAGCATGGGCAGTTTCAGCACGAATAGCTAAATTGACAAAATTATATAAAACCAAGGGCAGGTTACTTTCCTGGGGAACGCTGGGGAAAGAGGAGCCATGCACCAATGCTGCCAGGGAACTTTTCCCCTTTAAATTAACACTGGCAGCTGTGGGGCAGACAGTCTGCAGTCCGAATGGTCACTGCAATTCTTTTTTAATGAGAGTTTGGACCTGCTTCAAGCCTAGGGCTAAAATTAGGTCTTTTACTAGCTTTTTAATTTTCCAGTTCAAAGGCTAGAAGTTTTCAGAAACCACGTAAGCCACTACTGAAGGTTACAGTCTGGACCAGGCTTCTGAGTCCAAGGCAGCTAGCAGAAGCTGTTTTGCATTTTGTAGGAACCCAGATGAGCATAGCTCAAAAAGGCAAAAGTGTTGTACTTCACATCAATCTCATGCTGCTAACGGGGAAAATACAGCTCCACCTTTTACAAAAGCCAAGGGAATGAGACGGGTGAATACTCAGATAGAGAGCTTTGGCTCTGTAAATTACCAGCGCACGGTAATTTAGATGCACCTTTTCTAAGAGACCTCTCTCTACAGGACACAAGTTATTACAAACAACATGCCAGCCTGACTGAGGCGATTCATGGCTGCTTTCTTTGATGAGATCACCACATGCTATTGCAGAGCAGAAGAAGCCTCAGTGCCTGAGCCCAAATTTTATGGTTCAAGAATCAACAATGTTTTTGCTCAGGATATTTATAGTCTTTGCCAACCCCAAGCTGGAATGAAGACACACCAGTTGCATGTTGCAACCTTTCCAGCAAACTCAGCTCCACATGCACTGTTTCAGTTTCTTTTCTGGTCATGTCATTTTGCAAGTAGACAGAGGAAAAAGGTTAAAAGTCAAAACAAGCAAGCTGTATCAGTAAGTTAAATTCAAATTTTCTTGAAATAAGTATCAGTCTCAGAGTGCCAACTCAGATCATGTAAGACTATATACTTAACAATGTTTGGCTTAGAAAAATCACTTCTTCATCTCTCACCAGTGCCCCCCAGAGTGGGTTTTTTAGAGTATTCAAAAGGCAACATGCGCTGGTAAGTGCTCTACCCTTTCAGTCATTCCATTTTACTTTTCACATCAAATATGTTAACTTGCCTTTAAACCAATGCAGAGGCCCTCCTGAAATCGTTATACATATGCTTTTTATATACTGTTTTTTTCTTTTACTTACACTTCCAGTTACTGATTATGTTTCAGGATCAAGAAGAACCTCATGAGGAAAATAAAATTTTAAAGAGACAGATAGGCAAGGTCATAATCTGTAACAATTTTTGTTTTCCTTTTGTAATAGAGTCATCCGCCTACCTGAGGTGCTGATGTGCTCATTCACCTACCTACCTTTTAAGAAAACTTTTACAAGTCTTTAATCTTTTCTTTTTCACCAGAAGTTAATCAGTTAGTGCAAATGACGATGCATGCTCATCAGTTACCAATATATTGCTTTATTTCTTGGTAGCAAATTAAGGCTTTATAGTGAGATTTGTACAGTACAGGCCAATTTAAACATTAGAAACCTTAAAAACCATGTAGCACTATTCACTCAATTTAGCATAGCCAGAAAAGTAGCTTTTTTTTTTTAATAAACAGTTAAATGTTGCTAATGAGGCCTTATATTTCATGAGTGCAAATGGCTCTAAATCCCACCAGTCTCAGGAACAGGCTTAACATTTAACTATCCTCGGGGCCATTTTGAGATAAAGGATAGACAGAGTATAGCTGGCTCGGATAAAATAGACTGTATTACTTGCTGGAGAAGATTCTCTAATTTTAAAATTACAGAAAGGAAAACCAAAGTGATATTAACTGGCCAAAGGATGGTATCACCCCATATTAGTCACTGACCAGTAGTAGTAGCAATGACAAATTAATTTTCCATGGCCCTCTTTGCTTTAGTACAACCTGATTTATAATTCAGAGCTGATGACATCCTGTATGTTAAGAAACTCAAAATTGGAAGAACATACCTAAGTTACAGGAATTTTTGCAGCAATAGGACAAGTTCCCTCTGCAGGGACACGTCCAAACCATTGCTTTTTTGTAATTTGAGAGAGCATTGCTACAAATATTTCCTCAGCAGTTATGTGTTTTTCTTGAGCATATGGATTTTCACTTCATATCAGTGATTTTATTAGTGTTGTCTGGAGATGATGGAACTACCGCTTATGAAAACCAGACACGGTGCTTCCCTTCTTATGTTCTCTACCGAGACGTTTATAGCGTTTGAGCTGAATGTATGAATTCACCTGTCAGTCAGGCGCAGGGGGCCTGCCTGAAAATATCATCACCCCTAACGTGTCTGGCTTTCAGATCTGCACATTACATGTGAAAATGCAGAGAAAGAGCTGCCAGAAAATTGTGAAGAAAATAACCATGAAACGACCACACGCTCTGGGGAAGGAGGCAATGAGATGGGGGAACCTCCAAACCACTCTTACTCTTGCATGAGCAAGAGTGACCATGAGGGTAACAAGGGGCTCCCAGTGTCACAGGGCAATGCTGGCATTTTAATTCCTTGTTGAACAGCAGCTGTTTCTCCAGGCTACGGGAACACACACAGACAAGGTTTCACAAAATCTAAATCTAATGTGAATAACACTCTTAAGCCCTGGTGTCCCCAGGGGTGTTATCTAACATCAGGCTAACGTCTTTGAAGTCTTGAGATCAGCCATTTAGCCTTTGAACTGGAAGGCCACAGAAGAGGGTCAGGTTTCTATGTGTATTAAGGCACATACTGAATTTACCTCCATGCACGTGCCTGGTTTGCTCAGGGAGTGTCAACTGCAGTGGTGCCATGGCTGCTGAAGAGATACAGTGAAGGAATAAAGACAGACTTTCTGGTGACAGCCGTGCAGTGCAGCAATTGGGACTGCCCCGTGCAAGCTGCTCCACGACACCTCAGAGACACCCCGGTGTACTACAGTGCTATCTCAGCTTGTTCCAGAATTGCAGCAGCTTCTCAGGCTGATTTGCTGGCTTTTCCCTTTGCCAAGCCACCAAAATCTCATCTGTTTTCCTTCACTCAGGTGAATATGGCACTGCTTATCAGACCCAGAAGTCCCTATCTGTAGTAACACCAGAGGGTGTCACTACACATGCAAGAGAGGGCAGATTTAGAAATGAAGGCAAGTAGTGATGATGCATGAGTGACCTGGAGGTGGGCTTTCCGAGAGAATCCATGCATGGGCACAATCTCCAGATTCACTACCAGAGTGCTCGGCAATGGCCAGCAGGTCTTATTCTACCTCAATCAAGTATGTTTAAGAACATTACCCAGTATTTCCTGAGGGATTACAATGGATGACTACCAAAGAGAAACTACTTAGAGACACAGGGATGCTTTATCAACCATATTGGAAGAAGTTGGGGAACACAGACACATATTGCATAGTCAGCTTCATGAGCACAGCTGGAATTCAGATGTATTTGACAAAGCTTAGTAGCCTTTCCAAAGGAGGGATTATGTGCTATTTCCTTTGGAGGTAGCTACTGTAGCCTGGGACAAGATCATGGCTGTTATGGAAATGGCACCCCACTGGGGATGCTGAGCACTCATTGCTTTTGCATTGAGGCAGCCTCTCCATGGAGACCTGCCGCACCTTAAAAAGTGATCATACAAAAAGCAAACAAAATAGTCCTCTAGAAACCCCCATCATCCACAACATACAAGAAAAATTGACTCCCGTGAGCTATAGAAAAGACAGCAGTACTGAATATGGGAGCGTGTGTTTATACATCAGTGTTTTTAATACTGCATTGTAACGACAGGTGCGGGGTGCCCTTTCAGAAGAAGGCAGGGTTGGTGTGCTCTATAATACAGCGCTTGCAATGTCGTTTAACAAATCTCAAAGCATCCACAGAGACATCGCAGTCCTGCACATTCAACATCTGCAGGTCAAAACAGTTGGCAGCTACAATCTGCAGGCCCTGCCCAGTGATGCTCTCACATGACTTCAGGCTCAGGCGCTTCAGGTTGAAGCAGTTGAGGGCTAGAAACTCCAGGCCGGTGTCTGAGACCAGAGGGCACTTGCCAATATCTAGTGATTTGAGTTTTGTGCAATTTTTGGCGAGGTACTCCACACCGTGGTCTGTAATGCCCTCGCAGCCCCGCGCGTTGAGGTAGCGCAGCTTGCTGCAGTATTTGGCTATGTAACGGATGCCCACGTCTGTGATCCGGCCGCAGTGAGCGATGCTAAGGTATCGGAGGCGTGACTCCAGCTTGGCAATCTCCCGCATGCCGAAGTCACTGACAAAGCGACAGTCGCTCACACTCAGTTCCTTAATGGACGTGCAGTAAATCATCAGGTAGCGGAGACCCTCGTCGGTGATGCGGACACAGCGGCGCAGGTACAGGTGGGTCAGCTGAGTGCAGTGAGCGGCAATGGTGTGCAGTCCTTCGTCCTCCAGGACGAAGCAGTCTGTCATGTCCAAGTAGCGAATGGAGATTTGTTTCCCGTGTAAGGGAGACAGCTTGATGGAAGCTTCGCGAGTCAAACTGATGCATGTTACTTTGGAGCAGCCTAGGCAGAAAAACACAGTGAATTTAGGCAAGCAGAAAAAACAAATCACACAGCCAAGACCAGAAAGGTGGGCATGAAATTGCATGCTGGATGTGACGAAGCTATCGTCATATTGCAAGAGCAGACTCATCCCGACTGACTAGTCTCGATTTGCTGTGATATGTCCCTACAGCAGAGGAAATAACAGACTCCGCTGTGAGGTTGCTTTGGGATTTTGAGCAGCAGCAAAGCGACAGACCAACTTTGTCCATATCCCAAATGTAAAATGATGGTCCTAGGTTTATCTAGGGACAGTCTATGATGTGTTACTGCCATATAAACCCAGTGACAATTTGAGAAAACGGTACTACATAACAACCAACACAGTTTTTTGATCAGAGGCAGTCTCATTGCTGACTGCCTGAGTTTGTACATCAGAGGCTCTTTCACCATCCAACACCATTATAAAAAAGACAAACTCCACCCACTCTGGAAAAAGCATTTGGAGAACAGATGTGAATCCAGCCCCAAGTCTGCAATGTGGGAAGGATGCAAAACTATGGCAAGACTATGTGCTTGCAGAAGGGTGGAGATTTGGGTAACCTAAGGAGAATGGGGAGAGTCAGCAGGAGCCAACAGACTGGTAAGGGCATGGGAGGACATAAACGGTTGTGGAAAAGGACTGTTTCAAGTGAGAAAGTCTGGCCATGAATGGAGGTAACCAGAGAAGACTAGAGGTAGACTAGAGGAGAAACACCAGACCTTGCAAGGAAAGATAAAGAGCTAGATTAAAGGGAAAAGTACACTCACAGACTTACCCCATTTTTAACCTCCACTCTGTGCATGGTGGTGAGTGAAAGATTTTTTTGGAAAGTGCTGTTTCTGCCGCACTGCAAGCTGGCAGTCTTGTGCTCCTGAAGGGAAATTCTTATCTGTGCCAAGTTCAGCTGGGCACATTGCATTAGCATAGCTAGAAACAGCTGCCAGGAAGAGGGAAGGGTCTACCTGTTACTGATCAAGGCCCAACACTTTTAGCCGTAGATGTCTCTCTAAAGAGGTGTCCCCAGGTAGGGATAAAAAGACCTTTTCTGTATTGCTGAAATACTGGCCAGCAAGGATGAAGTGACCCATAAAAAGCTGGAAAGTTAGGATGATGACCTTAGAGGTCCGTGTATCAGAAATGCTGCATAAATCCTGTAGTCCAGAAGTAAAAAGCATGGCAACATATGGAGGCTGCCTCAAAAACTTGAATGACCCAAACCCATACCACTTGATAAAACAGGTTCTCATTCAAAAGCTTAGTGGAAGGTATGAATATGCTTCAGTTCTTAAAAATAAAAATGAAAAAAAAAAATCCCTTGAGATAATCCAGTGGGCTAACACAAATGCTGTAAGAAGCATGGGATACAGTCTTGAAACAGTTTGCCACCTGCAAGTGGATTTCTACATTCCTCATTTGGATTTGGAGCTGGATTTTTAATTTAAGCACCAAATTTATTTGAACAGATGCAAATTTTACCTTAGGCCTCACACGATAAAATGGGCAAATTGTCCACTAGCCATGCGGAAGCTCTGGGACCTTGAAGCAAGGCATTTTGTTCAACAAACAATATCTTCTGAAAACTGAAAGCTGCTATTTCCACTTCAGACTGTGTTGCAGATCCATCTACGTTACGGCGCAATCTTTGGAAATATGTTCACCTTCAAATAAGTACCACATACACACTCAATAATGCAAAGTGATTTTTTATCTAAAGGGAAGCAGTACAGTACTAATGGTGTAAAAATTTCACCTCTAATATGTTCTTTGGAGTAGGTGATACCAAATGCACCACAGGAGTCCCCATCCTTGAGCTGGGTTTCCACAGAAGAAGCTGGCACCTTGGCAGAGTTCTGCTGGACCTGACATAGCTGTTGCTATTGCATTTGCCACAGGAGGCTGCTGGATTAAGGAGTTTAAGGAGTCAATCTAGATATTTTACATGCTGACCAGCATTCAATTTTAAAATCTGGCTTAAGTGAGAATGAAACATCTGTGAGGCCGAGGAGAACGTTCTGTCTGCTGAGGATCCAAGAAGGGGGAACGCTTTAATGACCGTAATTAGAAAGTGAATGGGTCAGAAGTCTCACAGCAGGGTTGGAGTCACACACATTAGTGTGTGATCACTGTTTTGACAAGCTTAGCATCGCCTTGTCTAGTTACTTTGGCTACACTCTAAAATATTTCATGGGAAGGATATTCAAAATGGTTTCACCAGAAAAAGAGTCCATGTTGATACAAAACTGCCTGATTTTTAGGCAAAATGACAGGTTCCTGGGTCTGCAACAATTTTTCTGTCCTGAATAATAAAAAATGTGAAAACAAAGCTCTTGTAACAGGATTTTCCATAAAGTAAGTACAACTGATTTTTAAAAGGGAGGAGAAACTTCCAAACAGATTGAAAAAAAATGTTGGCTAGCGTGTTAGATAATAACTTGCAGTCAAGCTCAACCAACTTCTAGATATATCTCAGACCTGCCCACAAAGTGGATGCTGAGAGTGACAGAACTTACATTGTGGAAAACTCTTAAAGTTAATACGAACATCTGGTTTTGACATTAAAGATTCTGGTATGTTATTGCTGCCAAGTAACCATCCAAGGGGGAGAGGGATTCAACTAGATGTACAACTGTGAACTGGGTTTTAATTAACTAGTTACAAGTATAGCGTTATCCTCCAGCACATGTACCCAACTTCTCTTGCTCAGTATGAAACCAAACCAGTGAACCACTTCAGTCCTGAGAATTGTTTGAGAGTGTAGGTGCATGCCTTGTCCTCCTAACTACAGACAGAGGAGGGGAAAATGGAATCCTGCTTCCAAAACATCCTCCAAAATTACCCACATCAGAAGGAAAAAAGTGGACTCAAAACAGGACCCTAAAAATCAATTATCCTCAATTCATATGCAGGTACATGCAGCAAAACACAAACACCCTGACTTCTGAGCATGTTCAAACCAGGATTTCCCCCTCATCTGCTCCAAAAAAGAAAGGACAACTTAGAAAAATATGAGATTAAAATTACTTTCCTGTCCCCTTGATGAGACAAAATTCAAGGAAGACAGGTATTTTACTCATCCTCTACACACTTTGGACCAAACTGATGAGCTGTTAGGGACAGACACCATCTTCTAGGTCTGAAAGTAATGGGCTTGGGGAAACCACAAATGAAGACAGACCCCATCAAGACCTGGTACCATTAATTTTCCCTGCTTTTGAAAAAGTCACCTTCGGTCTACAGCATATCTATCAGCAGAAGCTGTGGACCAAAGCATTTTCAGCCACCTACAAGCCCCCAGGTGCACTCCAGGTGTCAGCTAACAGACTGGTGTGCCAAGGCAGTTCACCCTCAGCTCAGCAGTTCTCCTTGTCCTGTCTCTCCAGGCCCAGGATACTTAGGCCACTCAACTCTCTGTACCGCCCTAGAGGATGTAGTAAGGAAACCATAAATATACCAGGGATACAGCCAGCCTTCAAAGTGATATGTACCTGTAGGTCTAAATCACACAGGCACATACATTTTCTCCTGGTGTTGGAGATGCTTCAGCCCGAATGTGTGGTTAGCAATCCAGAACTAATGTCAGTATGTACCGGCTATATGTAATTCATATGCAAGGTCACTGCAAATAGATCCCATGGAGTTCTGCAGAGACTCCTTATCACCTGGCTGTTTCAGACAGCAATTACGAAAAGTGAATAACTCTGATTTGTTGATGTTTGTTGTGATGCCTTCCATGACATTCGGCCATCCTTGAAATATTAGGTGAAAGAGACAGATAAATCAGTTAAAACAAATAAAAGGCAGAAAGAAGAAAGGAAACCAATGTACACCAGATAAGCAGCCTTGGAAAAATCAGTTTACATTGGTACCAGTGACTCAGTAGCATTACATCCTATCCCCACTTCATCCTGCTTGTTGCCATTAGTATTTCTGCAATGGCAAATCTGGTCTGTCTGGCTAACAGCAATGTTAGACTGATAACAAGTGACATCACAAAATAAATATTAAACATCAAATTTACTTCAGTGCTCTGCTTGGCTACATCCTTTCTGTTAAGTGCCAACCTATTTGCAGAGAGGAAATTATGTGTGGCTGACCTTGGGAAAAACATCTTGTTTCCCCAGAGCAGGTCTGAGGAAAATTGTCTAAAACATTTCTGCTGATCTAAGCAGCTGCAGTGATACATTGTAACTGGGTGAAAGGAAAAGCAGAAAGCCACTAAGCAAATGTACACACTATTAAAAACCAGAAAAGTCCAAGCTAGCTAAGTGTTGTTAAAATAACAATGGAAATGGGGACTCTGAAGTTTCGCTAGGGATGACGATTGATATTTATACCCAGACAAAAGCCTAGCACTGATTCTGAGCTCCTCCTCAAGTCACTTATCAGATTACAGATATATACGTTATATACATAATCTACAATCTACATATAAATTATATATATATATGAAAAAGATAAAACTAATTTTGCTGAAGTAACCAGCCTTCACTATATGACGTAGCACTGGCTGCAACATGGGCCCCTGTAAGGGTGCTCTGAGCAAAACACAAGTATAAAAAGTACTTGTGCTATTTGAACAGACCATCTCTGCTAGCTCATCTCTGCTGGGGGAGGCCCGGCCACTCAAGAGGTGCTGATGGCATTTGGGGCATTGAGATTCCAGTGGTGCCTGTCTCACCAGCACTGTATTAGGACACTGGCATTCCTACTTCGAAAGACAACACAGAAAGGGAAAGTCTGCAGTAGTGGGGCCAGGGGCTTGACAAGCATGAGGCTTTTAGAATCAGAGGCATCCATACTGAAATATTTCCTGTTACCTGACACATCCAGGTGTTCCAGGTTTGGGCACAGTGACACGACATCAAAGACTGCCTCATTGGAGATGTTGTAACAGCCAGACACCTCCAGCCTCCTCAGTTCTGGACAGCACTGGGCAATGGTGTAGAGTCCTCTGTCTGTGAGCCGCCTGCAGCCACTAACAATTACCGTCTCCAACATGAGACATACGTTGGGTGTATCCTGACAAAGCCTCCGGGTCAGCACTTTAAGAGCCCTGTCTACGTTGATTGTCTCGCCGGTCAGGCGAATAGTCCTCCAAAGTCGGGGGTCCCAAGCAAGGTTATACCAGCGGCGGCACACACGGGCGCAGCGACACAGCTGGTTGGTGGGCAGGAAGGAGAATATCTGCACCATGGAGTGGTCGGGCAGCCGGTCTATGTTGGCCTGTTCCTTCTGGTGTTTGGACGCCAGCCGGATGAGAGGATGAGTGAGACGGGTCGGAGGTGGTGAGTGGACCATGGCAACAGTTTCCCCAGTGACTGAGGACGAAGACGTTGACGACCCTCTGCCATTCTGGAAACCGGGGGAATTCGGTGGAAATATTAATGCTGGACTGGGTGTGCTGAGCGTCCGCATGCTCAGGTCGGAGTCTGGAAGACAAAACACGTGATTTCAGTAAGCAGTGGGCAGATGCAGAGCTCTCTGCGCAGCACAGCACCCTGCTAGCCCGTTTGTTAATGGAGTATGATGGGCTTTGGGGTTTTCTTAGGTTAAGCAGACATTTTTACCCATGAGAGTGAAGAAGCACACATTTCAAAATCTATCTTAGAGTATACTCTGAAAACCTGTTCGCCTTAGTGTTGGCTACATGACAGATGCACCCCTACCTGCACTGCCAAGGAGGGCCTGCAGGTCTGGGCCCTGTAATGAAGAGGAGACAGCAGTGGAAGTCTAGGGATTTTAATTCTTTATACTCTCAACTAAACACTGCAAAAAAATTAGTACATTTGAGTAGAAGGGGTTTTTGACAGAGATTAACTGCCCATAACCTGGGCACTTCCTAGGCAGCTGTGAGCTGTTAGGGGGCCTTCACCTCGCAGCTCCTTCAGCCATTCTGTGGGAGGCCAAAGAAGAGCTCACAAGGCAAATGCTACTTCCTTCACCAGACCTGGGCAGATGGGAGAAGCACAAGCCCATAATCATTACAGGAGTTCATTTTTCATTCATGCAAACTGCGACTCAGCATTTCAACCAAGAGCCCAGTGACTAGTTCTGGAATGGGGGTTGGCTGTGCCTCTTCATGTACACGGGGAAGGCACTCCTTTCCAATGGATTAAAATGTACTTCAGTTGGATTTGAAAAAAACAAGCCCCCAAAAGTTAAGTGTCGAGGAAACAGCGTGCCTTGAAACTTGATACAGAGCTGTTGCACAATGTTTACATGCTTTTTTTTTTGCTAAGGCTAATTGTCACACTGGAAGCAGTCAACCCCAAAAACTCCACACAAAATAACAGGCTACTTCTTTACTCTCTTTATTTCACTGCACTGGCAAAAATCAGGCAGAAAAATGAAGGGCCTCTGCTACTAAGAAATGTTGCCTTTGTTTTAAAATTATTTCAACTGTTTTCCCTCTGTGCTGACATTGTTGCCTACGAGTCATTTCCACTCCTGCTCCCGGCTCTCCAAGCAAAGCAAGTAAAAGACTGAAAGACAACTAGGGACTAGGATATAATTTTGATGGCCAAGCAAATGCCATGGGCAACACATTTAGTGACCCTGAGATATTTCAGCAATATGCTATACAAGATGCAACCAGTGTATGAGAGAATAATGCTGCTGCTGAGCACACTCCTTCCATCTCCAACCTCTTTGTGCTGATCTCAACAGAAATTCTTTATGAAGGAAAGCACCATCCAGAGGTGAATACAGGAACCACAATTTCGTGCCCTGTAGAATAACAAATATCGCGAATGGAGTAGGAACAGTGGTTTTAGAGCACCAAGCTTTCCTCCACGTCACATCTTCTGCTATCGCTTCAGTGTTCAGACATTTCAGGGAAGTGTGCAAAGCCATCTCCTTAAGTAACACTGACACTGCAGCTCTGTGACTGTGATAGCATAGGTATGGGCTAAGCAGGGTGAAGCCAGAAATGTATTCAACAAACCTGCCCAAATCTGGGTTTAGGCAGTGTATTTAAATTAAGTACATTTTAGATGAATTTCCCCATGAGTTTCCCCATCATTTACTTAGCCCAGTACAGGCATGCTCTGATCTCCCTAGTTACGACAGTAGCAATCACAGGCCTGTATTTTCACAGCGTGTCTGCAAGGGAGAGAGGCACAACTATTTAGCTGAAGAACCCAAGACAAAGTCCAGCAGCTTGCCCAAGATCACCTACTTCAGTTGCAGAGAGATCAAAATCATCACCTCACACTGTGTGGGAAAAAGCTACACTACCCAGCTCCTTCCCTCTACCTCTTCTGTATCTTGTTTTACCTAGGCAGAAACTCAGTATTTCAGCAACTGACAGGAAAAACATTTTCTTGAAGGCTTCTGAGTCTATGCTATGGCTACGTAGACCTAACCCAGGGATTTGTGTATTTTTGAGCAAGAACCATATCTTAACGCAGAGTGGGTTTTGCAGACATTCTGCTCCCCTTTGAGACCTCCTAATACCCCTCCGGCAGCTATTGCAAATAATTGCAACTAGAAGTGCTATTTGGAAAGTGTCTGGCATACTCCAGTATTTTAAAAATGAGATTTACAGCTGGAGAGAAAAAACCAAAACACCAGCAGCAGCCAGGCTCCTGCAGACAAGCACTGACTCCACAGGCCACTTAGGCAACAGCCCCCTAGATTAATTTTTGCAAGGATTTAGCATATGTTTGACCTCCCTCACATTACCACCAAAACCAATGACAGTGCCTGAAGTTAAACATGTGCAGAAGATGTGGCAGACCTGGAGCCTTTACTTTAGCTCTTTTCTTGAGATTTTAAGACAAGAATGCTTCTAATATAAAAAGATACATATTTTTTCAATTGATGGATATATCGTCCACTACTACATATATTTGGTATCGTAAATTAATCTTTTTTCCTTTTACTTTTTTGTTTTGTCCATTGTCATTTGTTTGTTTTTCACACAAACAGCACAAAAGGGGAAAACAAAATGATATATATAAACCCCACAGAACAAACACTTGTTTCCACACTGCAAAACAGACGAAATTAAAATCAAAAGTTAAAGGTTTCATTTTTTAACACCTGCTATAAACAATTTTTAGTACTGTGGGAATGCTTACATCTTGTAAGACAGTCTCCCAGCCTATTTTGAAAACATATATTTTTAGTCAGTTGTTGTTGCAAATACCTAAAAATCTCTGCAGGGTTACATTCTTCCCTACTCCCTATTCCTACAAGTATAGAAAAGCATTTAATACTCTGTGATTGTCCCCCCCTCCCCTGGTGATCAAAGCACCAAGCTAATACGGCTGATCTCCACTCCTTTTGGACCAAAAGTGACATTCCTTCATCACTCCTGGGCACACTGTGAATAACCAATACCTTAGACATTCTGGGTGCGTAATGAATTACCAAAATGTGGTTTTTGACTTAGACCTAGAGCTAAAAAAAGTTTGACCTTCCTTTTTATGGGTATGCTCTGTGCTTGCTTCGTGCTCTCTTAATTCTCTCATTAGTATAGCAGTTCCAGATGTGCATCCTGTATTTCCTTTACCTTCAATCCTGAAGGTGCGTCATGTGAAACTTGCTCCCTCCACCTTGGGGGCACAGACTTCCAGACAGACACATACACATACACACACACACGCACCTCGTCTCCCCGCCCCAGTATTTTGGAAGAAGCCTGAAGTTTTTTCATTATGTTTAAACAAGAGAGTCAAGAGAGCATTACTGGTCTGCTGAGCCCATAATGCAATATGCTGTCAGACAGGAATTTTGCTGGTAGCTCAGCTGAACTCTGTACGGAGGTATTCCCACTTACTGTTCGTTGTACACCCCTAAGAGGGAAAGAAAAAAATAGCAGGTGAGTCCAGGGTTTTTTTTTGCCAGTAAAAACTTGGAAAGCTTTTTGCTAGCATTTAAAGCTTCAGCAAAGCACTTGGTCTACAGTACATTTTCCAGGCTTTTCAAGTCGTGTTGGGAGGGGCTTCCTATAGCACTATCGAGGACCTCTAAAGGTTTCCTTCAAATTTTGTTCTTCACCATTTACTGAGTGCTAGCTAACAGGCTGAGTCCATCTGAGACAGGGCAACTTAATGACAGTGTGCCATTAATAAATGCAACCCTGCCAATGCAAGTGAAGTTACTGACTGACGTTCTCAGTCAGTCCTTCTACACATCCTTCTACAAACATGCTCTATACAAGCTTTTATTTTCTTGAAAAAAATGATTGTTTACAAGCCTGAAATGCAGTTTTAAGTTTTGATGATCTTAGAAAGTAAAAAACGAATTACAAAGCAGCCCTGTGCTTCCCTCCCTACATCCTCTTTTGCCCCCCTCTCTCCCCAGTTACCAACCTTCTGTGCAAGATGCTTTTTATTAAAGCTTTGCTTGGGCTCTGAAAATTGTTTGTTGATGTAAGAGAAAATTTCTTAACAATCTTTAAAGAAATCTCAAAAGATGCGTGCCAGAAACAGAACTATAAAAGCTGACACAGAGGGAGAAAATGCACTGGAGGGAGTTTTCTTATTCTATTAGGAATCTGGTTTATTTCAAATGTTTTTGTTTTTTTTTTTCCCCAGTTTGTTTCCCAATTAATACATACATCTGGGGGAAAAGAGCCTTTAAATATATATTATTTAAATCACAATATAGTCTCTGTTCCTTCTGGCATGGACAACAAAACACAGGCTCCGATTTCAGAACCAGGGAGAGAAAACGGTGTTGTATTTTCGTTGGTCCAGCAATGCACACTAACACCGGACGCTTGATGTCTGGGCGCCAGCAAAGACTTTTTAAGATTGAATCATTTTCCATGCTTAAAGCATGACTCCATTCAAGTGTACCTTCCACTATGGTAATGCGGGTGCGCCTTTTTTAAAGTGAATCCTATACTGAGCTGCTCAAGTCAACAAAATTAAAATGAAAATTTTGGTAAATATCAATCAAACTTCAGATACTTCTCTGACAACTAAAAAGGATCCTTCACGTTGATCTGCTGTCACCACTGAGGTTTTTAGCAAAACTAAGGCAAGAATTAAACCAAACTATGTTCAGGCTCTGAAAAGTTAGTATAGCAGAGAAAAATAAAAAGCAACTGGCATTTTCATAAAAACATTAGATGCAAAATAATGTGTGCAAGAAGCATTTAAGCATAGTGCAGAAACGTCACATGCTTAGCATCTCTTCAATAACAGTGTTGCATAGACATTACATATTTTACTAAGTGCAATGTGGGTATAGACTTCACATCTTTACCGTGACACCATCAACTTCATGCATGCCAAGGAAGTACTCCTTTTGCAGAGCCTGGGGAAAGTGGGAGCTTAATGTTTGTAGCAGCTACAGTCTACAGTGCAAAAGGGAACAGAAGCAGCTGACAGGCTTCTAAGAGGGAGCACTGCAGGCTGATTCAAGGAGGGACTTGTGAATTTGGCAGACAGGTGTCAAATATGGCTGTGTGGCCTTAGAGGAGATTAGGAAAAGGTGTTACCTAGGACAGCAGGCTGTGACAGGGCCATTTGCTTTCTAAGGCCCCGGGTACAGACGAAGTCCCGGAAAAAGTGATACCTACAAAAGAGTGTCTTCCACATTGCAAACATCCTCAAGCATTTCTCTCAGGCTAAGTTACCCTACTGACCTTAGTTCCTCCCAGCTCCAGGAGGCTGGGAGGAATCGGAGAGCCCACGATATCGAAGAAGCAGCTGGAACAAAACTCACATGCAAACTTGCTTGGCGCTGCAGCAGTCAAGTATGCCAGAAAGGGTTGCTCAGCGGAGATACCTACGTGATTTTGCAACCTTTTACAATCAAGAACATACAGAATGAGAAATGGAGTTGGATGAGCATTCTCATCTCTCTCCAAGTACACCAAGTACACTTAAGCCATTTCCGATGTGCATGTCTGCCCTGTTCTTAATTTCCAGGGACAGCTATTACTCAGCTCACTAAGGTGCCTGTTCCAGTGTTGTCACCGTATCAAGTTTCTAAGTTTTTCCTCTTACTGAACTCATACAAGAAGCTGTTTCTTGTACCTCTCCTAGTGGTCTAGGAGACCTAGAGGTCTCCCCTCTTCCTGCAAGGATTTCTCACATGCGTTTGCTCAAACTTCAGCCCATTACTGATATTCGCAGTTTCTCCTACTTTCTCCATTAGATTTTCTCCAATCCGTGTGTATTTCTCTTAAAGCACAACACTCCAAACTAAGCACCGCACCTCACCAGCTAAAGCGGAGTCCTTCCCACCTATATTTCACGGAAACCACACTGTCAACCTTCCAGATTTCAACATCCTCAGAAGGATGATACATTCAGTACGTGATTCAAAGTATTGCGCAGATTCCCATGTGCCAGACAGCTGCCTGGCCATTTATTTTCTTCATCCATGTTGACAGAATCTATTCATCTTCCCTACACCTCTCACCTAAGAGAGTGGTATGTTTTCTCTATCCTTCATCTATTTTTTTTCAAGAGCATTTTGATTACTGACCAAGCTTCTCAAATTGTGCTAATTTTCAGTTTTCCAAATATACTGTAGGTCCAGTGTCATAAATTTTAGCCCATTCCTCTGTATATTGGTAGTTTTGTGTCTCAATTCAATTCAAACAGGTGGCTTCTGCAGAGGGATGGAGAAATTTAGCAACCTAGTAACAAGTAACATAGGGTATAGCAGGGCAGATCCCTAAATTGTCCTTCTTGAAACATGATCACAGCTGACAAATACTCAGAGATAACAATGGAATACTCTATACCCTTCAGCGGCCACCTTATGATGATTTCATTTAGTCTGTATTTCACCGGCTTGCTTCCAACACAGACATGCGAAGTCTAAATAAACCTGAGATAGGTTACAGCTACTGTTTCCCTCTCACCAGGCAATTTATTCTTACCGCCACAGAAAATTATATTGAAACTTCAGATGAGTACAGTCAAGGGAACGAAAACACTTTGGCAAAGATGAACTCTTATTTCTTATCCTATGAGATCTTGTAGGTCATGCAACTCTTTTTTTGAGCGCAAACACCTGCGACAAAGCTCAATTTTTCAGTGTAAGAATGAGCAGCCTCGGAGCTCATGAAGTAATCGCATCCACATGCTCCTGGAAGGAACGGTTCCACAGAACTTAAAATAACCTTTTATAGTTTTTAAAAACCTCCCATAGAATGTAATAAGAAACTGTACCTATTGTACAAGACCAGAGACTTTGTTACAAGACTATGTGGAAGAGGGATATGTTAACTTAAATTTGAAGCCTCATAGTAGTTTCTGTGTGACATTTTACACCTTGGATTATACTGGTGTAACTTCCCTGTAATGTTGAGCTCCAGTTTTCTTTAGTCTATAAACTCCTCCACATACATTTGGAGACCTGATCTTGCATTCCTGGCATAGTCACACTAGATGCTTAAAGTCAAACAGCACTGCAAGTGAAGTAATCGTTATAGTTTTATTATGCAAATAATTCTTCCTTACAATGCATTTGTCAAAAGCTGGAACTAATTTTCCCCCTACTGACTTTGTCCCCTGCCACTTGGCAAGAATTAATTTTATCCCCATGTTTTTGAACGGAGCTAAAAATATGAAGACTGAGGGGAAAAAAAGAAAAAAATAATTAACCTATTAATTTATGAAGTCAATGTCTTAATTTTGCTTTCAGTGCCACGGATGATACTAGCACACCAGTTGTGAGAAAAGGGTTTGTCATTGCTGGGAGATTACATAGAGGTAGATGGGGTGGTGCATTTTTTCCACGTTCAGTAAATATCTAACCCCAAAATGAATTCCATACATGCTTAAATACGAGCTCTTCTTAAACCCCTACAGGTTAGATGCTGTCCCAGCTCTGTGGAGTATGCCAGGGAGCTCCTCCAGCTGAGCTAGTTTATGTCTACATTAGCAGCCCAGAAGGAGGAGATCTGTGGAGCAAAACTCTTACTGCTGAGGACTCGGCATCCACAGGCCTGGGAAGTGGGTGTTAGATTTTGGACAAAGACTAATTTCATCCTCAAGCCTGAATGCTCACTAGGGGTTGTCTCTGGTGCTTTAGGTGTCCTGCCAGAACACATTTTTTGCTTTAGTTTCACCTGAAAGTAATTGGGTTCATACACCTTGTGGTGGTAACTAAAGCATAATAAGCAGGAGCTAAGGGAAGAGTAATTTCAAAAATGAGCTTCAGACCTGAACAAGAATGCTACTGTAGATGAATCCGCTGGCCAGTGAAGAACCTTGTCTACTTCCTCCAAACCCTGGGTTACCACCTCCCAACACAACCCATACCATGTAGAGGAGAGGCATCCTGTGCCCTGCTGGGATCCGAAGACTGGATTATCAATAGATCGGACATGTTGCATTTCATTGTCCCCTGTTTTTAGGATTATCACACCTGTGGGGATCCAATCCTTTGCTGTTCAATGCATTGCTTTGAAATGTGAAAAACAACTCTGGTTAAAATGAAAATAAGCATTTACAAGATGCTCATATATAAGCATCTTCTATATACTTCTATATAAAGATTTAAGACAAAGAAGACAACAAAAAGATAGCAAGTTTGCTTAATTTCAAAGTAATACTGCCATGCCTGCCATGCTCTCTTTCTCTCCACCTGACAAGCTGTTAGAAAGTCTTAATTAATCCAGGAATTCCATCCTGGTGAATATAAAAAACTTTCCCTATTTATCCAGAGAACAACTTGGTTCAGTGAAACGGGGTTACAACTGTGTTCTGTCTTTTCTTCAAGTTACTCTGACATACTCCAAGGTCAAAATTTTGTCAGGTAAAACACTTTTCTGCCTGACTAGGCAACATTTACATTTCCATGTTCTACTTTTTTACGTATTGATCTTCATTTTTCATTTAAAACCCAATTTACATAAGTATAGGTAAAATGAGTGCACATTGCTTAATATTGACTCTCAAGCTATACATACATGACCAGAACCAGTCACTTAGAGTGACACTGAGCTGAGGCAAAGAGATACTACTCTTTGAATGATACGCTGACATGAAGTTTGTGTTGATGTAAAGATATCTTTGCAATTTATATAGAAAACTGGAACAAATGCCTAATGACTCCCAACTTCAAAATGCAGAAATCCAGTCAGCTGCTCCAGTCAAGTGTAGCTGTTCCACTGCTTCACCTCTCAAAAACAGGAGAATTTGGAAGAAAAGATGTATCAGTTTACATCATTATAGAACTTCAAGATAAGTTGCTGGACATAAATTTATGGGAGGAAAACATTTTCGAAATCCCCAGGTGTTTATGTGGATCAAATCCAAGAGGACCTGCAGAACCCTGAAATGTAGCTCTGGTAGATGTGCGTTGGTCTAAACAGAAAATAATATACAAAGCAGAGGAATGCTTGCCTCTGGGGAAGGCTGAGAATATTATCACTTTGTTGTGTAATCAAGATGACTTGCATCCAGTTGGTAGCAAACTCTACAGCAGACAAATAATTCCCCCAAGAATGACTGTTTCCACTGTATTCACCAGAAGTGAATTATTTGTGTAAAAGAACATTGTTTTTCATAATCAAATACTGGCATTTTGAAAGCACACGACTTTCAGAAATGACTGACTTTCAAATTAACTGGGGATCCAGGATTTGACCTCCAAAACTGGAGAAATAAGTGGTAAGCAATAGGCTAAACAGAAGAGGGAACAGTAGCAAGAGATTTAAAGCCACAAAGTTGTGCTCCTCTCTTAAAACTCAAGTTTAGATGCAAAAGATTTATTAAATCAATGTAATTTAGAATAGTCCTAATATCCTTCCTAGAATAAATTCAGGGTTTGTAAGCAAACATAGGCTTTGCTGATAATCTGGGAAGAGGCAACCCTCCAAATTATGCGACAGACACACAGCCAACTGAGAAAGGTTGGTTCAGTCCAGCTCCGTCTGGATTGTCCTGTGAGACACCTGCAAGTGCCCACCCAGTGTCCCTGCTGAGAAGTTGCACACCAAAGTAGATGACATATCCTTCTAGCAGCTAAGTTACCAGTAAGGGAGTGATAATAGAACAACAACAAAAAATGCCACTAACAGAAAAGAGAACACAACTCTCCTCTGTAAAAACTGCTCAGTTAGTTACCGTGTCATTGCTTACTCCAGGGTGAGCGAAGTGAGCTCTTTTCAATCCTATAGGAGAATCACCCTGAGGCAGTAAGAGTTTTCCAGGTTTTAAAAATCTGCAGAAGTGTTTATTCCCAGACTAATGCTTTTGCAAACTAGGAGGGACTCCATCAAGAGCCCTGCCTAGGTCTGTAGGATGGCCGTGGATTACAGAAAATCAGAATTGTGCAAAGCGTAACTGAAGGCCAACATGCAACACCTGCTCCCGATCAGCTCAGATCCATTTACACTTCAGTTTCCAAAGTTTATTTTCTTTCCCAGGAATGAGATCCCTTCAAAAGCACCTGCTGACATCCTGGCAAGCATTCTCTTGTTTTGCAGGCAAATACCTCATTTCTAGGGTTGCATCCCTTCTCTCTTTTGACACGTGGCCAAACTCAGAAAGCAAAGCTGGTCTCCAGAGATGGAGAATGGTAGAAAGGAATGGTAGAAAACTTCACTTAGTCCACAGTTTTACATTTCTTACATATCCACAATGCTATCCCTATGCTTACAGAGAAGGGAATAAATTCAGCAAAGGTCTGGCCAAACCAGTTCCCCAGTGAATTGCCTTTGGGACCTGGGTGAGAGGAACACTCTGGAGGGGATGAAAGAAAAGAAACGTAAGTCTCCAAAGCAGAAACACAGGTCGCCAGCACAATCTAACTTATCCAACACATCTCTAACAAAGATATATAAGCCCAGGATTTTTCATAATAAACACTTCATGTTATAACAGCCCAGGAGTGACAGTCAGCAGCCCCTCTTCTGTTACAAACACACACAATAATCATACAATGATCCACTGAGCAAGCACATAGTGCTCATTCAGATCCACAAGGATTAAAAGTTTGTTTATGGGAAATTCAGGAGTTAAGCTGGGAAGAGACATGGCTACTGGCAGCTTTCTCCTACTAGAAAATATAACTGGCTCAAGCCCAAGTGCACTAACTTACGTGGATTCCTGACCACCAGTGTGAAGCAGTCCCAGACCGTGTCAAAACAGATGGCACTTACAACTGTAAAAGCAGCGCATTAGCCATCCTCTAAAACCCAGTCCTGCCATCTGAGGTCCCACTTGCTCTGTTTGTGACTTGTGATGTATAAATTGCAGATTGCTATTTATATGCAACAGCATATGGTACTCTGACATTTGAGGAGTATCAGATGTACATACATGCAAGTAAATCAAGAATTCAGCACTCTGTATTTATGGCAGCTTCAGTAACTTCCCTTCTACTGAAAGCGACAATAAATAATTGCCTCATTGTGCATAAAATATTAACTGACTGTAATTATTCCTTTTCAATTCATTGTGACTTCAATTTACTGAAATGAGATAAACAAAATTATTCACCCATTGTTTTTATGTCATTTTGATTTCATGTGGAAAAAAGAAAATGTGATGTTTAGGGCCATACAATCACTGAAAGAGTTAGTTATTATTCAAAGCAATAACTCTAGCATTATCTAAATCCTTCAGCCTCTTATTTTTCATCTTTACCTAACCTAATTATATTACACACCATCACTGATTTCTAGCTTTATATGTAATTTCACATTTATCCTCAGATTTAGTATCACCAGCTTATGGTGATATCTTAGGGGGTAGACTTAAAGACTGGATAGCAGCAGCATTTGGAAACAAGAAATATTTGGCATCTTGACAAAGAAGAAAGGCCCTTTTCTTTACAAAGCCCAAGAAAAAAGTGAACCTGGCAGGGCAATCTCATCAACATATGTAAATACCTGATGGGAGGGTGTACAGGAGATGGAGCCAGGCTCTTTTCAGTGGCACCCAGTGACAGAACCAGAGGCAATGGCACAAACGGAAACACAGGAGTTTCCCTCTGAACATCATCAGGAAACACTTCTCACTGTGAGGGTGACGGAGCAGCGGCACAGCAGAGAGGCTGTGGAGTCTCCATCCTTGGAGATATTCAAAAGCCGTCTGAGCATGGTCCTGGTCAACCGGCACTAGGTGCCCCTGCTTGAGCAGGAGGTTTGGACCAGATGACCCCCAGAGGTCCCTGCCAACCTCAACCACTCTGTGATTCTACAAAATAACTCTAACACACCTCCTATAAGGAGCACATGAAGTTTAAGTCCCACTTTCAAACAGGCATTGTATGAACCTTTTGCACTGTGCTTCCAGGCATCTTCAAATTTGATCTCCCATCATGGGGGTCTTGCAGAGTTTGCTTTTTTGATCACACCAACTCAAGCTCCATCTCAACTGGTGCCTGATCCTCCTGTTCAAAAACACCTTTTGTCACTGAGGTGAAAAATGATCACCCTCATTGTTAAATGTTAAAGCTTAAGCAGGCAACTACTGTCAGCTGGTAACTGAGAACTGGTGTGCTGGGGATAATACCATTTAACGTCTTAATTAATGACCTGGATAATGGGACAGAGTGCACCTTGAGCAAGTTTGCAGACGACACACAACTGGGAGGAGTGTCTCATAGGCCAACAGTCATGTTGCCATCCAGAGGGACCTTGACAGGCTGGAGAAAAATGAGTTGACAGGAACCTCATGAAGTTCAACAAAGCAAAATGAAAAGTCCTGTATTTGGAAAGGAATAACCCTATGTACCAGCACAGCCTGGGGGCTGATGAGCTAGAAAACAGCTTGGCAGAACAGGTCCTCGTGGACACCAAGTAGAATATGAGCCAGCAATGTGCCCTCACTGTAAAGAAGTCCTAAGCTGCATTAGGAGATGTTGTCAGCAGGCTGAAGGAGGTGATGCTTCCCCTCTGCTCAGGATTGGTGAGGCCACACCTGGAGTGCTGTGTCCAGTTCTGGGCTCCCCAGTATGAGAGACATATGGACATACTGGAGAGAAATGCCACAGTGATGATCAAGGGATTGGAGCATCTGACATATGAGAAGAGGCTGAGAGAGCTGGGATTGGTTTTCCTGGAGAAGACTCAGGGGGATCTTATCAGTGTATTATTTGAAGGAAGGGTGGAAAGAAGATGGAGCCAGGCTCTTCTCAGTGGTATCCAGTGAATGGAGAAGAGACGGTAGGTTCAAACTGAAATATAGGAAATTCCTATTTAAACAAAGTTTGTCATAGTGAGAGTGGTCAAGCATGGGATCAGGTTGCCCAGAGAGGTGTGAAGTCTCCATCCTTGAAGACAGTGTCCTGTGCAATGTGCTGTATTCAGCCCTGCTTTGAGCCAAATGTTGGAAAATCTCCAGAGGTCCCTTCTAAACTTAACTATTCCGTGATTACCAATTCAATTGAACTCATCAAGCCTCTTCTCTTTGGGGCCTTGCATAGAACAAACTATGCTTAATTAAAGCAAATCAAACCCTCATGAAAACGTCATTAAAAATGTGTTAATTCACAAACTATGAGTGAAGAGGTTAAGTAATCTTGACCTGTGTAGCTGAAGATCGAAAAGGATATGCTAATATGTACCATTACCACCAATGTATGCAGATAGAAGGCAGAGGTGACGGACAGGTTATACTGTACTTGAGAAGGCATGTAAGAAGGAGAGTAGTGAAGTCTGACACTAAGCGAAGACATTGTAGTTGAGGGTTAAAAATTATCACACAGGACACAATTAGGTCAAGACATAGGCTGCTGAGAGCATGAGTTGGGATTGACATCTAGGGCTTTTTGGAAGCCATAAGATAAAAAAAAAACCCAAGCCAAAACACAACACAACAATAGAGGAATTCATCTATGAAGCAAATTCTGCTATTAGCTGCTGTTTAGACAAGATGACCCAATAACTTTCCCACCCATTTATCATCAGCCAGACCTGATTTGGCGGCCATCCTTGCCTTTCTAAAACAGAGAAGTAAGAGTTTTACTGAAAAAAATTTGTCAGGGTGCATGGAAAATAAAGGACAGAGTAACAGTGAGTAATGGATGCTTATTTTCATCAGCGAAGCTGTGCCACTCTTTTCCATCAAGTTGGCACAGATACACACTTTGTGCTGAGAAGCAATGCTCTTGCTGCAGCTCTTTCAAGGATGTTTCAGTACACACTTTTACAGATGTTGTACTCCTGATTCATAATATGCAGACCATTTTGGGAGAAAAGAGGATGAAGTTCACTGAAACAGACATGATCCACAGAAGCATATTAAACCCTGCTCATGTAGGCTGATAAGACTGCAGCACCTCAGTGAAGATTCCTCAGGATGCCCTCTTTTTTCCTATAATACAATGAATATACTGAAGATCCTTGTAACTCATGACTTGAGTTGGAAAGGCAGCATTCGCCGGCCTCAGATCTGGGACTCCTGAGCAGCACACTTCATTGCTAGCCGTCCTCCTCAGTGCAGAAAAAGTAGCATACATTCTCCTTCTCTGCAGAGTTGAGGCTACAGTTTTCTTGGTGGGATGCACTATGTTAAGGTTGTGGACAAGGACTACCTGAACAACTAAACTGGCACTGAAGCCCTAGTGAATTCACACCCAGACTACCTTCACTTCAACTGACATTCTTCCTTTTAAGACCAACTTCAGAAATTAGACTGATCAACACAAAACGCAGGTGAAAGTTGTGCTCTGTTAAACTGCAGAGAGAGAAAAGCAGTGCCAAACTGGCGTACTACTGTTATATTTAAGCTGCCAAGTGAGGACAAGGTTATGTTTACAGGATGTGTGATGTAAACTAAGGTACATGTAATGAGCCTCGGGTCTTAGAAAAGGCATTTAGCACTGTGCTACAGTTCCACTACGTACTGAAGTTTCACGGGGACAAATTATAGTAATGACTTCACCTTCTCCTTAACTGCACAAGACTTCAAGCAAAAGACTAACACAAAAAAGAAATTTATAAAAATGAATTTCTAGCATTTTTCAGTATAATTTGGAAACATAATAAATAATAATAATAAAGAGAGATCACAAAGTCATATTTTAAACCTTCTAATGAGGAGGTAAAAAGAATTTATATTAGAAAATGTTTTAGAGACCTGCAGTGACTTCACATTTTCCAGCTCATTTGATTTAGAAGCGAAGAGGCTGATGCTGCAGTACCTGGATGCCAAGTACTTCCTGGGATGTGCTCTGAACTTACAGTAGCCACTCACAGGATCCCAACTCACAGTTGCAAGTTGACTGTACAACTCACTGTTGCACAGTCAGCATCTCACAGGATCCCAACTCCCCTCAACCCACGCTAAATCTGAAACACTACCAGGCTGGTTCACTCCCTCTGTTCTACTTGTGGTGAAGAGACTTTTCTAACATCAATAATTGCCTGGAAAGTATTCCCCTCATTTCATCAGCTACAGTCCACTCATGCTGGATTCGTGACTATTTATAGCATGATACCACGTATCCACTGTACGTGCTACACCACTACATTATAGCATGCACCACGTATAGCAAGACAACACTGTGAAAGTGTCAGTATGAGAAATGCTGAATTAAGAAGACAGGTGAGATTGCAAACACTGGGTCACTAAGATACTATAATGCAGCTATAGTTACATTTACTTGTTTCTTCATTTTAATTCCATTTACAGAACATGTGAGCCATGTGCAAGGCAGTGGTAATACTGGTATCACACACAATTCAGGTAAATACTTCTGCAGCCCCGAGGGTGATTCAAGAACCACTACAAAATGTTGAAGCTTTCACTGTTTACTATCTTATCCAGTTTGGAAGACAGTGAAATCTGTTGCCAAATCCTGACCACCCTTTAGTTTGTGGGAACAGGTGTCTGCACCACAAAGCAACCCTCTTGTTCAGTTTGGATTGACTTGTTTTGACATGGGACAAAGAAGGAAATGGAGGTGACAAAAGAGTGTTCCTTCTGAAGCAGGACATTTTCAATGACAGGAATGCACGTGGCAGCTTGTGTCTTACAGAGGTCTCTCTAGTACTAGAGCACTGAAATCCTTCCACTTGAACCTCAGGAGTTAAATTCTCCCTAGGAGTGTCTCCATACCACATGAAATGGGTCTTTTGTTCACTACCTGCTGAAATGGGATGTCTGTGCATCAATGCGGAGACGGAAAACAAGCTGTCAATGATCCGTCTGTCCACCAAGCTTCTTCACATGTGGCTTTTGCAGTGTTTGAATTCTGCCACTCCAGCATCAGGGTGTGATTTAACTGCATAAAACACTAGCGTATAAGTAGCTCACACCTTACAGAAACATGTCTGTTCCCAGGTTCTGCCTTAGCAGAGCGCAAGGTTGATGGACAGACTGCACAGTTCACATGAAGCATTACCCCTAATTGAACAAAAACTGATCTTGAACGTCCTGCCTTTTTAAGGAAAATACGTTATAAGACTTTGAGTTTACTGAAATGAGGTAATAAACACATACCTTGCTGAAGTAATATTTGACTCATAAGGCTTTTATGTTGGATAGCCTTGGCTGATTTAGAAATCTCTTTTATAAACTCTGGAAGGTGAGAAGCCTATATTCCCAAGTGATCTGCTACATATAAAGCAGCCAGAAGCCATCTGAAAACCACACAATGAGAAAAGGCTTCAGAGAAGCACGCAGTCCTCCACCCACAAGGGCTGATCATCAGGCATGGACATCAGCTTTTCCTTCCTCTGAAACAAAGGTGGGATGCCTGCCTTGGGGCTGAGCCATGGTTCCTGCAAACCCCAGCCAATCGGTCACTTCTCTTCATTACTTTTTATATCTACAGCACTCACCAGTGATGCTACTGAGTCTTCTTTACTGAGTATAATGAGTTTCATGCAAGTGCAGCTGTACCTGGGGAATAATTCAGGCAGAATAAGTTATTTTAACTGAGACTACAGCTGGCAAACCCAGTCCTTTGGCAAATCGCTTAAGTCCTTGTAAGCCTCATCTGCCTGCAATACTTTGCGGCAAGCTCACCAGCCTTTCTGCGAACAGCTATTTGATCCCTGAAGGGAATTTAGATTTTTGTTTACAGAAAAACTCCAAAACGTCAAGAACATGAAGCAATCTCATCACACTTGAATTGCATTTAGCAGCCTTCCTATACACAAAGGTATGGGTGGAGGGTGTGCTTCTATTCCCTGCCTGTGCAGCATGAGATTACAATTACTGCTGATATCAAAATGAGGACTAGGAACACATGATGATGGCATGGTCCAACCTTGGCAAACGGTCTGGGTAACACCACCTTTTAAGATAAGAATGTGAGTGAACCATTTATGGTGTGAGTGTGTAAAAAAAGAAAAAAGCATAAAACCAGAGGGTGCTTCCCCATACTGATCATGTTAAAAGGGAAGAAAATTACCACCTTCCAACCACTCACCTTAAAGAGGAAGATGATCATCAGCCAGGTAGAGAAGCCTCCCAGTCAGAGGCCATCAGCTGCCTGCTTTCAGGCAGGCTGCTGCAGGCAGAGACCCACACTTCGTGGGGTGCATGTGAGCTCATGGGTGCTGCCTCACCAGCTGCAAGGAGCAGCGTGGGGCCCCATGAGGTGAAAGCACCCACATCTGCTGCAGGATGTGAGTGCACCTCCAGAGAGGGCAGGGGGGAATGTAACCCACATGTGCTGGTAGAGTGTATGTGTGTGTACCCGTCAAAGAGAGACTAGAACTTTTGGGGATTAGTTAAAGCTGTTTATCTGTAGGTATTTATTAACATTCATTTGGTGTTCAGTGTTGTGCTTTATCTGTGACGTTACTGGTAATGATCCCAAATGTGCAGTTCATTGACTACTGATGAATTTCATGTTATTATTAAACTGCTTTGATCCTAATTTTGGTTTAAACTATGTGAACTGAATAGTACTCCACTGCAGCACATGGCTGTGATTCATCACTCACTGCTGTTTGTTTCTGTTAGATTCTTAAGGATGAGAAAACTGATTTATAGCAGGTGTCGACAAGAGTTTCAAAATAAAGCTAGGGATTAAAGGGTGTCATTCAACCAGCTGCAACAAGCCATTGCTTAGAAAAGGTGTGGACAAACTCCAAAAGCAATGTAGATCTCATGGTGGATTTGTGGAGCAGCAGTAGCACTGCATAGCGGAGCAACAGGGAGATGCCGAACACCTGCACGGAGGGATCATGTTCTGCCTTGGCAAGGACTGCAGCTGATTCAGACTCCAGTTCTCCAGCAGGGAATCACAACCTTGGTATAATCTAATTAACTCTCCATACATATATGTGTATTATTTCCATATATAGCTATATTTGGCTATATCTATAGGCAGATTACTATAATTAGAGATGACCAAAACTGAAACAGTGGCTCTGAATTTTCTTACTAAGTATGGAAAGTACTGGAAACCACAGAAGTGCTATGACTGAATGAAAAGCCTACCTTTCATTTATAAAAGTGGGTGCCAGGGAAAACTTAATAATATACACCTAATATCATGAGGAAACCAAATTAAAGACAATTAGATAAATTATTTAAAACATTTTTCTAGCAAATGGTGTCAAATTCCTTGTGAGGGTATTCCAATCACACAATTAAAACAGAAGGATTTTACCCTATTAAATTTCTCTCTTTTCTCATTTTTTGCCTTAAAATATTTAAGATTATAATAGATTACTTTCTTTGCAGAATTCTATGTATATGAAAAAAAAAAGAACAAGAGGCACACCGGTAATTACTGTTTTTTAAACTGAGTTAAATTTAGCTTATTATGCTAAAATTACAAATTAATTAATTAAACCACAGAATATTTTTCTGACAAGTATTTGCTACACCTTTATGAGTAGGCACTTCCACAAGTTTCATCTTCTATGTTTAAAACTGAGACACTTTGTGATAGCACTGCTCAGAAAACAGATAGATATGAGCTGTAAAACTTTAAGAGATTCCAAGCTACGGAAATACTCTAACTGTAAATTTACACCACAAGGAAAACAGCTTCCAGTGTGGTCCAGTGCATCCTTGTAACTCAGCCAGCCAATGGCCCTTCTCACTTTCCTGGGAGTAATGCTACTTGGAGTTGTACTAGCCTATGAGAGACACGACTACACTACAGCCTTTCCAGGCTCCTACCCATGTTTTCACTGAATTTTCCCATATTAAATATGTCTCCTATTTCAGCAGAGTGGCACAAGCATAGACATGATAAACCCTGAGAATGATTTTGAGTTGTATCTAGTCCTCAGGTGAGCTCCAGTGCAGGCAGCGGGGCGACGCAGCCTGAGGGGGCACTAATGCAGGACCAGACCTTCCAGCCGTGGGAAATGCGGAGCGTGGCCCAGAGCCAGGGACAGCTGCCGCTGTGGGAGACATGCTGCAGAAATGGGACATGTTCCCAAATGATGGGAAGAACAGTGGTTTCAGAGGATACCACGTGTACTGAGCTGGCTTCAGTATGACGGTGTAAAAGTGCTGCCATTTTACCCATTTCCCTTTTGCGTGCCGTCTGTTAAAACCCACAGCTCCACTGCACAATATGATGTCAAAAATATCATACAGATAATGACAAGTGGAGCCAGAGGATAAAGCCAGACGTTTATTCTTATGTTTTAACCAACATAGACTGGATTAGGAAATTCAGTTTATACTTAATTGTGTATTTTAAAATAAGCCATTATAACTGTTGCATTAACCTACAAGGAATTCAGATGCCGTTGGACATCTTGGCAACCTTGATGTAAATTCATCTTCTGCTTCTTTCAAAAGGCTGTATCCAAAAGAAACACTGCATCAAATGTATTGTTAAGACTTTCCCCAGCACGTGCTTTGACATCCAGGGAAGTTTTACAAGTCAGGGTTGTTGAGAAGCTTAAGCATCAGACCTGACGCTGCTGCATCTGACAGCTTCACCACTTGGAGAAAATAAGTTTTCGGTCTTCTTTTGACAGCTGAATAGGATATCTCAGCCTCCTGGCTTCATGCTCCCCATCAGTGCGCTCACATCGGCATTCTCCAGCTTCAGCACGCAGCCAGCCACGGCACGCAGCAGGGCTGAGCAGCCTCCTCTGCAGCTGGCACTTACATGATCCTGGTAACATGGAGGGAACAAAGGAGCCCCAGGGCATTTTGAGACACACGTGCTCTCAAAGCAGCTGACAGGCACCTAAATTACATCAATCATCTGTGAGCATGCCACAGTATTAACTGCCCCCTGCATTCTCCACCACAGAATTGGCAGCTTAATTCTATCACATCTAGCTGGTCAGCCATAACCGTTTAGCAGCCTGAGAAGCAGCTCTCAGATGGGAAGCACAGCCTGCTCACAGAAAGGGTCTGTTTCCTTGCAATTGCACATGCCAGTACTGGAGCATTAAAGGCAAGTGAGGTTCACAGAGCCACAGAAAGATTTCTTTCCTCAGAGGAATATTACAGGTTGGCATGACCACATGACGCCACCAACCTGAGTCCCACAAAGATGATGCAGAATATGACATATTGGAAACCACAGTAAGCAACGCATCTAATAGTTGTGCTCGCCCTGCCATGCATCTTTCTCCATCCTGAGGTCCCTCTACTACTCTTAGCATTCAGATACGGCTGCTGAAATGCCATCTGTAGTTTCCCAGCACTAGTAGTAAAAACCATTGAGCCAGAGCCGGGCGTAAACTTGTCCACCATCACAGGCAGTAGTTGCAGCAGACAAATCTGAATGTGCACATACAAAATGTTCTAGTTTAAAGAAAAAAAAGAGCAAGAGCAAGCAGATTGCAGGTGCTTGGGAAAGAAGCTAATGCATAATATAACACAAAATTTCTCAAACACCTCAAGTTAGAGATGCTAACAGACTTGAAATACAACTCTCTGGACACACCACTATACTATGCAGTTTGGGATCACCAGCATCTTGCAAGCAACCCTAGACTTCGTTATTTGAAACAGTTTCAGTTTTCAGTTCAACTTTTGTTTACCTGTATGAGAGAACATACACAAGCTGAGACATGCTACAAGAATTATACTAGTGAATCAATAATCACAACAAACTCTGTTCAAGAGGAAGGCTGGTTAACATCCACTCATTAACTTTTTTGAAATTTTATGAAGAAAGGCTTGATGTCACTTAAAAAAAATAAATACTTCAAACAGCTAAATTAACTAGCCTCCCTTAAAACATGGAGTTACCTACTATCAGAAGCCTATAGCAAGGGTGATGTTAAAGCTTTCTCCACTGGTTTCTACCATCTGGCCAATACATGACACATTTTAGCGTTCTGTATGCTCTACCATAAACAGATACAACATTTAAGCTTTGTATATGAGCCTTCCACATGCAAAACCCAAAATACCACATTGCACACCACACGGAGATTTGCCATCCACAGGATGGTTTGTTTGCGCCTCTAACTTCTCTCAGTAACAGCACCCTCTAACTCCTACAACTCTGCGCAGAGACACTCCCAGAGCTTACTCCTTTGTGCCGCTATCAGCGCACACGGCACAGCCCTGCTAGCAAGTAAACTCAGTGGAGGCTCACAAAATACACAAATTAACAATCAAGAGCCTTGCTGAGTTGGACCTTTTACTGAACACAACTCTGGCCCTTGTCTCCTTGCTCTGTTTATAAGGCTTAACAAGTATATAAACTATTGCTCTTAAATTATGAGGACCCACATTTATGAGAGCAATTATCCTTTGTTTGTTTAGAAAGGCTATTTGTCTTTCTCCTGTCTTTTAAATGCCTCCCTGCCTCCTTTGCCCAAAACAAAGCAAAATGTTTGGATTTTTATTTGAGGGTGGGCTCCATCTGAAGTTCACTTAATGAGAGGAAATCTCTGCTATAACCATTGGATGGGGGAAGGAGCAGGAGGAAGAGATCAAGCCTTGTTCCAGGTCAGATGAGAGCTGCGCAAGGGAAGTGTTTGGGGGTTTTGCTTTTATACCTCTATAAAATCCATTATAAAGTTGGGCTGGTTTTGCTTTAAAAATTTTTTTAAAAATCATAGCACATATCAGTTAATAAGTACCTCACTGTCACTGAGCACTAGGGCAGAATAGGGTTTGAACATTTGACTGGCCCTTCTGCAGCCTGTTCAGATGAGATGGAAAGCGAAAACTCACTGCTAGGCATTTAAAAAGTCCATGCTATCACTAGCAAATGGGTTAAACTATAACTTCCAAACGAATAAAATATATCTTCGTAACACTGCTCTATTCAGAATTAATACTGCCAACATAAGACACATTTCAGATCTGCAAGTGGGTGCACTCAGCCATCTGACTGTGCTTCCCAGTGAATTGTCAAGTGCTGAGCATAGACGGATTTCCTTTAACAGCTTCAGAAAAATGATCCTACTGTCAGCTCTGTCATTCCTGTAACTCCAACAAGACGTTAAGACCTGAACAACCCTGTGGCCTGCAGCCAATGGGCTTTTACCCTGAGGACCGCTGTTCTTCCTTCCTCTCCAGAATTTGCATCACGCGCCCTCTGCTACACAAGGCAACACCCAGACTGAGCCTTTGAAATCATCTACTTAATGAAAAAGAAAGCTTAATTGCCTGGAAAGCCACAGCAGCAGTAGGGAAAGGAAACAAAAAGGTGATGTAGCTCCTCCTTTCCTCAGCCACACACCTCCTCGCTGTCAGTAGGGATTGAAACTGTGCTTTAATATGAGATGCCCTGGGTAGGGGAAACCCTCCGTCATACTTTCAAATGTGAAACTCCATAGAGGTCCTTCTGAGAGAGAAGGATGGGACAGATCTAGAGTAGCTGAGCTTCACCTTGGGGGAAAAAAAAAAAAGAGGGATTTTTACACAAGTACTGCAGAACTGTGTCAACGGAAGGGAACACAGGGCTGGTGGGTACAAGGAAAGCCGCTCAGCCGGCAGAATCATTGCACAACCACCAGCCGCTGGAGCTCAGAACAGAAATGCAACATGGAAAAAGCCTTCCAGAAAACTGGCAGTTGTTTTGTTCAACAAAGCCTGATGAGAAGATGCCTTTCACTTCTGAAGTATTTTCTAAATGAGGGGGTTCTTAACTATATGACAGGGAAAACTCATGCCTTTGAGTGAAGTTCAATGGTTGTTTTGTTCTCCAGGTAGCAGCCACCCATCACCGAACCTATTTTTATTCACTGAAATTCAATGTTTCAATTCAGAAAGAGCACAGGACCAGTCACTTGCAGGCTGAAAGTATGTTTTGCTCTTTATAAGCCAAAGTCACTGACACTCCCTAATACGGTTTCCGTGTCCAAGTATGATTAGCAGAGATCTTGTAATGGGACTTCATGACACTGCTCAAGTTTTAATAAAGGAGCTTATCTTTCATGGCACATGATGCATTACACTCTCAACAAGGCATCTCTGAAATAAAATCACAAATTCCCCTTCTTGTAGAACCTGCTTTCAAGGTTAAATGAATACATTAGTAGTATGTAGAAATATGAAGTATTAATCATGAAAAGCATAAAGATGAGATCATACAAGAGTTAAATGCCATTCTACTTTCCAGAAGCAGTCTTTCTACTCCTCAATTCCCCCCCCCCCCTTTTTTAAATTTTTTTTTTAAACCATCAACAACTATTTTTATGGAGTAACTTTACGCCATGTCCCAAATATGAATTTTATAGAAAGCTTTTGCTGTAAAACAGTTGTCTGGTTTGATTAATAGTCATCGTGAACAGGAAATACTTGCATAATGTGAATACATCTTGGACACAGATCTGGCTCACAGTAGATCTTTTGTGCTGCAGAGACTAACCTGGAACTGTTCCCACTGATACTGCTTTAAACAATCCTGCTGGACTGCAGAGTGTGGATACCAGCATCTCCTTCTGCAGGTTTTAATCTATCCAGCTGCAGAGGGGAATTTACCTAAGTTCTACCAGCTACAGAAAAAGAAGAGAAACTGCCTGATTACCAAGCTGTATAAACTGGCCTTTCAGTCAGATAGTCTCTCACCCGTATTGCACAGCTCAGCATCAAGCGCTTAGAGCGCTCTAAATACAGAGGGCCAAATACAGAAAATCTAGGGTTACTTGTAAGCTGGCTAACAAAACCTCTGCAGCCTCAACCAAATAAAGGTACTAAAAGGACAGAGAAAGATCTGGTAGATATAGTCCACTTGAGTTTCTAGAAGATGCTAGATTAACGTCTACCTGGAAGGTCCTGAAATAAACTGGGCAGCCAAAAGGAGAAGTGGGAAGATCTCAAAGATGAGCTTTTTATTTATTTATGAGAGCAGGAAACAAAGTAAGAGTTATCAGTTGCTTCTTGCCATTAAAGGAAGGATGCTTTAATATGAATGGATCCGGAAAAACTGGAAGGATCCGGTTCAATATGCTCGTAAGTAATCTAGAAAATGTGGTTAATAAGAAAACACTGAAAATTATTCTTGATATATTAAACTGTGTAAGGACATAAAGATGAGGCCTTACTCTGAAGACGTGCAGAAAAGTCTCAATCACACTCTGTTACTGGGCTTTACATTGTCAAATAATTTAATGCAGGTATGAATGAAATTCATTTGGATAAACTTTCAGGCATGTACACATAAATACACAATTTTCCATACAAACTGAAGGAGTTTGAGCTGACCATTACTATTGAGGAGTAAGATCTTGGGATTGCAGTAGACAGCTACACACCATAGTTTCAAGTAAATACCATCTCAAACAAACAAACAAAGCAACCATCATCACAGAGCAAAAATATAACTCAAATACTGCATGCAGTCTCCTCTCAAAACAGTTCAGTATAAGCAGAAGCGATTCAGAGGAGGACACACAAAAATAAGGAATAGCTTCTGTGTGAAAAAGAACTAAACATTCTTCAGTTGGAAAAAGAGACAATCGGAAAAGATTATAATGAAGGTGTGTATAGTCATAAGTAGCACTAAAAAGCTATATCCCACTTATTCTCTTGCAGCAGAGAACAGAGAAGACAAATCAAACTAACCATTGACAGGCTCAAAACAAATAGACACGAGATGGTAAAGATCTCTAGCTTGCAGATGGCAGCATTTGCAGAACAAGACCTATTGCCTCTCCTCCTATCCTGTCCATAATGCTTATACTTCTTGCTCAGCTCCACCACTGTTTTAAATCTCACTCCTTCCTCTCCTAGTGGTTTTTCAAATCCTGTAAGAATGTCATCTAAGCACTTCCAATTAATATAGGACTGAAAACACATTATACTGCAGTGTTAAGAGCCACTGTCTCTTCTATGGAGTATTGTAAACATGATTAAAACTGATGAGGGTTCTCAAGCCCTAAGGCTGACTGGAAGGTGCAATTAAATGTCTCATAAGAACAGCTGGAGCCAAATGGTGGTAAAAAACTGGTGAGGGCCATAAGTCAAGAAAGCAAGCTGTGAACCAGGTCAAGAAAAGGTTAAGTTGTAAACAGGCAATCTGGCATTCAGGACTAAAAAAATTAACGTGCAGTCAATTGCTTAAGCGGGTAAATATTAGGCTTCCTAATAAACACGTCTGAAGGTAAGGGAAAGAAAAAACACAGGAGGAGATGGGCATTTTCTGACAAGAGTACAAAGGTAAGGTAGACCTAGGTAACACAGACAGGAGCTAGTGATTCAGCTCAGAAGACTGGTGTGTAGCGCATAAGCAAGCTCCTCCGCTTGCTAGTACCAAAACTGTGTTAAGGCCTTCCTGAAGTTCAGAGAACCGGTAGAATAATTCTTAGACTAATCTTTGGAAACAACTTTCCCAGTACCTTTACAGTGGCCAATGGCTCAAGCTAGCATTACTCCGCATGAATTTTGAGTTTTGCAAAGCTGACAGAGTTTTCTCTACAGATTTTAAAATTTCAGCCAAAGACCATCTGTAAAAATCATAGAGGAGAGTTCTGATCCATGTCTGACCACCTGCAGCGTTATACAATGCTCTGGTGGAAAGAAGGGAAATTTTATTTCCCCACCAGGTCCTGCAAGACAAAAACATCCAGAAAATGGTAGGTATTTGACACTACTTTTATTAAAATCTAGTCAAGGAGGAAAGGAGACTATTTCCCCAGCTGTCCAAATCTCAAGATGAGTAAACAGAACCGTAGCAGGTATATGGCAAGGAAAGACAAGGTTTATTATTAACAGGATCTAAAAGTTATTGCTTGTTATTATCAGAGAGAAAAAAAAAAAAAAGTAATACAGAAGAAACAGCTCCTCTCTTCAGGGCGTGAGAGGCAACAGAAGCTGAGGAACAGGCTCATACAAGCTGCTTACATACAGAAGCCCCAACCTGGAAATGCCTGCTGTGGAAAAAGCAACTAATTTCCAGTGAATGAAGAAGAAAAAGCTGCTGTTGTCACCTGAGAAAAGGGAAAAGGGCACTGGTTTGGAAAGGAAGAATGATCTTCTAGTTAAATTACCACATCTGCTCCAGGGCTGCAGAGTTATCTGGCAGCCTAAGCCACAGTCGTGTTGTTTCTGCACAGTTTACAGAATAACTGTGCAGTGGCATTTTCCCAGATACATATATATTTTTTCCCCCTCAGCATCTCTCCACTCAGGCACATGCCTGAGTTTCTGTAGTAATTAGAGACAACCCCCACCCCAGGGCCCAGAGTACTACAGAAAGGCTCCCAGGCAGTACCGTGGCTTGTAGTTACCTGTGTTGCACATACCAGATATTGCCCAACCAAAGCGTGATTAACCTTCCTCGAATGTACTTATGCCATGGCCTCCTCTTAGTCGCACGCAGTTACAACATCAAGCAGCCCTAAGCAGTGCCCAGGTGCACCAGCAAGCACCTTTTGCCGCCTTACAGCTGCAAGTACTGCTTTCGAGCGCGGCTGGATTGCTGCTAAAGCAGCGAAAGAGGCAGAGGGTGTGCCGAGAGCCAGGGGAGCGCACGCCTGCCCAGTGGCTTAATCCAGGAAGGGAGAAGTCAACTTGAAGCTGCTTCAGTGAATTGTTCATGCTGACCTTCAAGACTGCCTGAATTTTACCAGTGCAGAAAGGTCACTTTTGCAATAATGAGCAACTCTATCAAAAACATTATTTTAACAGTAGTGCTGAGAACACAGCGGGTCTGTAACTGATAAAACAAGGAAACTCCACCAAGGTGATTTTAAAGGGTTTGGTTAGAGGAGGAAGACAAGAAAGCAACTTAATGAAAAAGCAGCAAAAACCCCCACATAATGGACAGAGTTCACTGGAGTTCAGTTTTCATATATTTTATACATTTTTTTCAACACTATTGCTGTTTCTGGAACGGTCTGCTGTACTCCAGGAACAATGAAAAGCCACATAAATAAATAAATACATAAACAAATGAGCTAAGAGCTAAGTTCCCTTTAGGTTATTTGAAAAGCAACAGGTGCCATCTGACAACTTTATTACAGATTTTTAGGTGTACTAAACACATGTAGGGAACGGTAAGAGCATTAAGAAAAAGGGAAGGGAACTAAGCAGGAACAAAGACGTTCCTGACTTGGCATCAGAAAAGGAATTGCAAATATTTTTGGATGCTCAGTCTGAACCACTAGAACTACTGTACCTTCTGTAAGGAGGCACACTGCCATAACATGATAAAACCCACTCCCTTCAATGATTTGTATGATACATTATCAGTGAGGCAGATCACCATGGTTGGACTGACAACTGCAGTATTATCAACACACAAAAACACAGCTGTCAATTGGAAGAAAACCTATACTGCTGTCAGGAAAGGTACATTGAGCATCAAAATATTGACTTCTCTACAGACAAAATAAAGGTAGATTTCTTGAATCCTCATCTTTTCTCATACAAACCTTCAGAAGACAAGCCTCACCTCCATGTTTTTAGGAGCTGTGGTGGCCAGCCACTGAAGGCATTCAGCTGCCTAGTGGAGCAGGCAGAACCTGGCCAGCCCCAGCCTGGAGGTTAACCCTGCTCACTTGACAAGGGTAGCTATAACCCATGTTGTCCCACATGTGATAGCCGAGCTCACTGCCAACACACCAGAAATATAAGCACAAAGGCAGATAGCATACCTTAGATAAGAACTTCACAAGTTTACCTGACATTACATAATTATGGGTCAGGGGGAATCAGTATTGGTAAGTTTTCTCTCACCTCTGAGTCACTGTTTGCCTTGAGCCTCACACCTGCTGTTTAAGTTAATGGTCATCCTTAATCTGCACAGTTATTTAAAAATAGTTTCCTATGGTAGTGTGTTTATCTCAGCCTGCTTCATTTGACTAGCTTCATCTTCTGAGCTTCATGCTATATCTTCTGGCATTTCTTTCTGAAAGACTGCTGTCGTTGTTTAGTGTCCACCTGACCATCCAGCTTAAATGTTCATGCAAGAGGCTACTCTAATGGTGTGCTTAGTTATAAAACTCTACTCAGTACCATTGTTTGATTTCCAGCCCCTCTTCTCCATGACCAGTACACATTTGGAAAGATCTCAACTTAAGAAATTCTTGCTCATTGCCATAATCTTCTGCGGTGTTTTTCACAATATTGCTCATTTTTCATAGCACCACCTAAGACCTCTGCTTCAGAATATGTATGTGCATATGCTTATCATACCTTTAGTTCCCCATTGTGAACGGATTGTGGAATAGAGCACAGCACAGCCTAATCTCTTAAGAGAGTTACAGATGCTAAATACTGTTGCTACTGCACTAGCCTCATCACTGACACGCCTCTGATTCTTCCCAAGTGCACCTCTTCCATCAGGAGTGTGCCTTGTCCTGGGACAGGATCCTGCCATTTGACTTCTAGGCCAAGACTTAGTTTACACACCACAAGATGGCCCCCATGACCCAAACAGCCTTGGAGTAGAGTTAGCAGCCATGTCTTCAAATAGGGTAAGTCACCCAGAACAAGGGATGAAAAGCTGTATGTGTATTACCTACTGCTCTGTGTTCTTTAAAGTCCACTGCCCTTTTGAAGTTGCTCTCCATCCAGCTGACTTTTTAGCACGAAAAAGCAGCCCCATTTCACCCAGGCAGGCCATCAAGCTTCTCTCATGTGCTCCCTCAGTAGTTTCTCCTAGCTCATGAAAATCTTGTCCTTTTCAGCATTTATAATTTTAATTCTTCTCTGAACCCAGGTCTAGTTCACAGAGACTAACCAATTTGCAGCTTAAGGGAAACTTGTTACTCGCCATCTTAGAAAAACCTCAGGTAACAAAGCTCCAGAGGACACCTGTATCACTGTTCTATATTCCCACTTCTTTACACTCTAATAGGCTCTTTATAGCCTCCATCATCTTTGCACATTCAGGAAGGAAACAGTACAGAACTGACTGGAAAGCAAAATTACTAAAGAAAAAAGCAGATACTATCCCAGCTTATGCAGTAAACATTGTTAACAGTACTACAAACCATGGAACGGGGTCAGTCAAATTATGAACCGGTTTTAAAAGAAAAAAAAAAATTAAAAAGGGAAAAAAAGTCCCCTAAACCACCCTCAGCCTGGAAAACCTGTTCCTTGTCAGAAACAAAGAGAAGGAAAACAAAGCAAAAGGTGTGTGGTCTGAAGTGCTGGATTCCAAGTCAAATAGCTGCATCTAACCAAAACACCACACAATACCATGCAAGCTCTTAGAGTTTGACTCTCCCTTGTGCCTCCTGGCAGGAAGAGATGCTGTTGCATGGCAGTTTTAGCACACTTTTTATTAAAATATGTCTATTAAAGAGACATGCTTAGAGTTTTAGTTTTCGGCATCAAAAGTTTCACTCTGCCTACTGAAGTTAAGCATTCATTGCACGCAAGCCTCTTCTGTGTAGCTGGAGGGAAAGTACAGTGCAATGTCAAAGAAAGTACATTTGATCCTGCCTACAGGAAGAGAAAAAAAAAAGTTTTATTTATGAAGTCATATTATGTTAAAAACTGTAAACATGAAAGAATCAAAAGTTTAAGGCTGAGGAAAGAAACAAATTTAAAACTGAATTTGTTCCCTTTTACTATACAGAAATCAGGGGCTTAGAAGGAGAAGCTCACAAACTTATCAACAGCTCAGAATTTAGACACTGATGTGTTGGTTCATATGATTTATTTTCAAAGAATTCAGACAGTCTTTTTGTGATATGCTAGAATTACTTAGAAATACTTAATTAGTGTGGGTTTTATTTTATATATTTGCACACGACCCACTCAACGCCAATGTAAAACATGTTTTAATCTGGATCTCAACATTTATACTTGCAACTTCTTCCAAATTTCAGAAGTTTAAATTCATACTGCAGAGCGTCCTGAAAGCATTGCTTGTATTAAAGAGTGGCAAAACTATTTCATTTTCACTCTGATGTGACACGGTTATGTTTTCCTGAACGGAGGCCTTCACTCCAATACAGAAACTTTTGATCTTCATAAAAATGCAGTGAGGAAAGGATCCTAACATATAACTGCCTTAACCCAGCCAGACCAGTATTTAACTTTTTATGTATTTTACTTAAACAAAATGTAAGTGACTCTAGGGAAAGCAACGTTAATAAACATGATCATATAAACTTTACAGTGAAAATTCAATTTTACCTTTAATAGCGTTTCTCAAACAGTAAACTTTATTATAAGACCAATAACTCTTAATCAGATCCTAGCACCAAAATCAGGTGTTTCATTTTCAATTTTTAATCAGTTTGTCCAATTGCTTCTTGGAATATTTCATGCCCTAAATAAGATAAAAAATGCCAATGAAAGTGTCAGATTCTGCTGGAAACTGGACTGATGCCTTCACTCTCCTCAGTTCCAGGAAAATTTTTCTTGACCAAGAAAAGCATTCCTCTTTGGTTACTGCAAGATTCCGTATCTGAGAAGCACAGATACTAGCGTAAGAGGCGAAAGACTAGAATTTGTCCAGACAGCCATTCTAAAACTTGCTTTAGTAGTGATTTCAGAGTGACACTACTCCGAGATGATAATTTGGCTCAAATTCTGCCTAATGACAACAAGAAAATAATTGTGATACAAGCTGATCATAGCTCTCTATATTTGTTGGCTGAGTTTAAGCCTCCATAATGTTCTATACTGTACTCCTACGCACTATCATCCTCTGCACTTATTTCTAATCTTTCCATTTGAAGTTTCCAGAAATGCTCTAGGGCATTTTCACTCTGCCCTCATCACAGCGTTTGCAGCACACAAATGTGCACAGCCTGGATTTTCCCATAAGTCTACTTTCTGTTTTAAGACACTATTGTTCTTTACATGCAAACGTATAATTTGCCAGACACTAATTTCTTTCTCAAGCCATAATGTCTTTAGCATATTTAAAAGCAAGTCCACAAACTTTATATGCTAGGTTAGCTCATCATTAACTTTTCAGGGATGCAATTTACATCTCTTTCTCAAGAACACATGGAAGAGCTCTTGCCCATTTGGAAATCCTGCATGGAGCCAAGCTTTCCATACTTAGTGCAAGCACTCAGGTTTTTGGGAGCCACCAGTTCTGAATGCTCCATTTGAGTGACTACACCCAGACTTGCCATAAACAGTTGCTTGAGCTTCTGCAGCGTGGCACAGGAAAGAGAATGAAGGTGCAAGATGCAAGCATAATCTGCTCTACCTTTATAACATTTCTACCAGAGCATGAAAAAAAAATCTTACATTTCAACTGCAACTTTGTGTGGCTGAAAAGTATCAAGAAAAACAGCGATTTGTGTTCCACAAGTGCTGTTTGAAGTCAATTCTGCCTTGTATTTATTGCTGTACAAGCAAAAAGAATGCCCCTGTCCCTGCAGAGTCCAGGCTGAACATAAGCACTGCATATACAGCACAAGAAAAGAGATGCTTGGGTTCTGCATGGTTAAGATTTTGCCAAAATATAGAAATATTTGAAGGGAAATAAAAGCTGTCATATGCAAGGTTAACCTTTCCAGTCCTATGGATTGTCATGAAATAATGAAGGGCAAGAAATTTTCTGGGAACAGAACTTTGTTATTACTGAATCTTCTGCACTTTTGTCTGCCCACTGGTTCTGATAAGGTTGAAAGAGAGTTCTACAGACTGACTTTTGGTGTAGTTGTGTCCAAGAGCCTGCCCTAAATTCAGTACCTAACCTATGGAAATTCTAATTTAATTATATACAAAGACGTATGGTGGCCATAAAATAGGTACGGTTTGGTAATGTCATAAAATTATCCTTTTATGAACATTTCAGCCAGCTATAGCAGCTATTGAAAGATTTTTAATGACTCATAACAAACGGTGTACCTCTAAAGGGGAAAACAATGCAAATCAGCTGCATCCTTTTCTAAATGCTACTGTATTTCTAAAAGCAGACAAAATTTGTGTATGAAGTAACGTATTGATGGGCTTATCTCTGAAGTATATTCCATCATCCATGGGCACAAATCAACCCTTTCACGCTCTCTGGAAAGAAAAACATGACCAGTTCTTGAGAAATTCCTCCACTCCATTACCTGAGATTCTGCATGACTTGGACATATGTTTCCAGTGCTTCCAATAATTTAACAGGCTCACAGGTTTCCGCATTCTCTTAAGATTACTCAGACTAGAGAAACTATATGGCAAGCTGAAGGAACTACAATGGCATTACTTTGGCACACATGGGGACTTAGGAGCATTAAGGAACAGAAAGCAATTTTTCTTACAGAATGCAACTCTGCAGAATTTAATGCAAGCTCCAAGGGACAGAAGAGGTGAAATGTTCCAGGGGATTTCTCACTATTCACAGAACACTTTCTTAGTTCAAGGACCAAAACAGCAGCTGCCCTTGATTAACAGCTTGTTTCTGCTCTTCTGGATACTGCAAACCTGTCATGCCACAGGACGGAGTTACAAGATATATTTTCTTCGGTGCCAAGCCAGACGCAGGAGGTTCCACCCTGTCAACTGGGTTGATGCGACTCCACGTGGAGCCACATCATTCACTGGATTCCCGAAACGCTCTAGTTGTTAGAGCATCCTATTGTGTCACAGCACTGCATGGCTTGCACAGCTGAGTCCTGCCGCTCAGAAGTTTGGCTCTAGCTCATGTTTTGGGAAGGCAGCACCACAGTCTCCCCTCTCGCATGCCAGAAGAAATGGATCAGTGAACCCCAGGTGGGATGTGCTGTGCTGCAGCCAAAATGAGGCCAGTTTTAAGAGGCCAAAAGCAGCCCTTTGAAGTGTCAATAGATGCAATGCTCCGCATCATCTCACATACTGGGGAGTTTTCTGCCAAGGGTCACAATGAAACCCAAGGTTTGCTGCAGAGAGACATGATCTGTAACTCTGCTGTCACGAGCTCAAGCAAGGTATGACAGCCACTGTGCCTTCAGCACCAGCGAGGCATGCTGCAGTTGGGGTACATGCAGCAAGAACGAAAGAGGATACAAGACCAGACGCACAAATCAACTCATTAGAAAGACCTATGGACAGCTAACTTCATGACAACGGAACTGTAACATGAAGGTACTTACAGACATCTGGCAAAGGATTTCCAGTGCTTAACCTTTGCTTTCAAAAACAGAATATCCAGACATTGGGAAAGAGATGAAGGTATAGGTTCTGAACCATTCTCAGCCTCTGCAGGCTTGTAAGATATATGAAATAATATACTTTTTGTTCCCAAGCAAATGTATTTTAAATGAATAGTATAGAACCATTGCAAACTATCCACAGGGAGAAATTCCTAAGTACTCGTGCTCTTGCCATATAACAACTCCAGACACTATCCTTTCCTACTCACAGACGAATTAAATTGTTAGCAAGTTTAGATGACTGTTAGAAGCAACTATTTCTGCTGCCTTTTGTTCAATCTTTATAAAGTCTTCTCCCCTCATGCGTCCTCCTCATTTTAGCACAAAATATGCTCCCATGTTGAATATGACTGCAAAGAAAATGACAGTTTACAACAAAATTCAAATTATATTCATAATTTTAAAATTCTGTCTCTTGAAACATGGTACATAAAATCCCAATCGCTTCAGCAGAATTAAAAGAGAAAATGTGCATAAAAATTAAGCACAAAATGCTTAAATTCAGTCTTATTTAGCAAGCACATGTTCTACACTGCTGGATGGGTTCCAGAATTAAGCTTCACATTATTTCCAAATAATCGTTACTGCCGTATAAATGGGTCTGTTGAATGAAATTTTTTGCATGGACACATAAGCAGATAACACAGACACATTTATTTAGTGCTGCAACTGAAAACAGGCATATATTCAATACAAAACTTACCCCAAGATCAAGGATTGCCAAACGCCTTGGTCAATGTAACAAAATGGAGCGAAGAGTTGGGAGTCCTGGGAAACTAGACTTGAAGGCTCCCAGCCCCCAAGGCACAGGATGTACCAAACTACTTCTCATCACAGACTCTTCTGACTCCGAGGGAGTTTTAAGATATCAAATCACATTTTATCCTGCTGCTGACTGGGCACCTCACCAGACTTTCTTAAAGATCCTATAGAATAAAACAGCACCATTTGTAAGCAGTCACACTTTCTTGCTCAGTGCTGTGAAGAAGGCTCTGTTGCATCTGTTCACCTTGCAGAATTTCTTTTGGTCAGTACAACCAACTGACTTGACGTACAGCATGACCAGGTCAAAAAGAAGGGGGCAAAAAGCGGGTGTGACACCCTCAACTCCATCAAACAAGTGAATTACTCCTGTGCAAATCTGGGGGTTACAACCCTGTCATCCAACTGCTCTATTACTCTTCTCCCTAGAGTAATATGCAAGGCACAACCCACCTGGGCCATACTAACTCCTGTTCTTCATAAAAGGTAAGTCACATGCTTGATCACCATTAGGGGATATCTGAAATGGTACTTCATAAAGCAAAGGTCCTAGGATGTCTATTTATCACAAATAGTGATAATCACCTTCCTGTTCCCCAGAAGAAGGAAGACAAGAAAAGGGGCTATGTAGCACTGCTATTTTTTATGGCCTACTTGGCTTAGTTTGGTGGCTCTGGTCTGTGCCTCAGTCACACTCATTCTGGTTAGACAGATGTCTGTAGGTACCTCATTCAGCAACATTCATTTCGTACTTCACCTTCCCAAACACTTCAAACCAAAAGCTTTTTAAAAAGCTGATGCATATTTATTTCCTTCTGACAGAAATACCCGAGGTATAGTCTCTACAGAAGTTCTGTGGCAATAAGAAATGCTCAAGTAATTGTCACTGTTCTTCCCATGTGATGTCAGGGTGCAGCCATTTGCATAGTATTACACAGAGGTACCACACGACTCTCACGCTACTGACTTCTGCTCCTGGTACAATTTAAATTCATACTTCTGCATTCACTGGCTGAAACGGCAGTCAACTGCTAGATGAGTAAATGCTATCACAGAGGGGAGCTCCTCAGTTGGCAGTGGCTAAATGAAGCCCTTCTTTAACTTACCCACAGAGAACTCAATAGAATACAGGACAAAACATAATTTACTAGATAATATTATTTAATAATCCAGTTTATAATAGAAAAACAATATTGTGTCTATAGGACAGAGGTGGGACCGCTGGATTTGTTTTTCAACTTCACAGTGTGACACCATTATATCAGTCAAGTTAGTTCACAAGACACCCATTTACGTTTTAAGAAAACTAAGAGTTAACCAACAAGGAGAGCTGGAAGACTTTGTAAGACAAATGTTTGGAGCTCACTTTATAAAAAAAAACCCACAAAACAAAGAACACAGAAACAAGGTTGTGGTCGTATTTACATGAACGTAACATGAGAGAATAAGGATCGAGTTTAAACGTTTTGCTCACTAAAGTGAGGGTACAGTCCCTGCATGGTCTGCTGGATAACTCAAAGGAGGCAAAGGCCAAGAAGAACCAGACTGAACATTTCATCCCTGACTGGCAAAGTGGTGATGTACTGCCAGTTTGCTTCAGCTAAGTTGAACTGCAACCACAACCTATACTAGCCTCAAAGAAAGGTTTCCCTAGAAACCTTCCCCCATCTCTAATTACACTTTTAAACAAGCCTTCAGTTTGCTAAATTTATACAATATCAGAAATGTATTAATGCTTTCAAATTATATGTGCTAAGAGGAACTAAACTGTGCTTGGGCCAACGTGTTTTTCCAACACGTTTCCCCAACCGTGGCAGTAAATCCCCCTTGCGACACAATCAGCAACGCGACAGGAGCAGAGGCTTGTGCCTCCCAAAAAGCAACACATGTCATCTGGTGGACAAAATGCCCCCAGGGAAACTGTGTGGGTAAGAAACTACAGCCAGTAGATGCCTGAATGAACTCATAGTTGATAAAGACCAGAAATACCCAGTTACCAGAGGAAAAAAAACCCCAACCCAACCCTGTGTTTGCTCAGTCTGGATCCTTTAAAGAAATGTATAAAATCCCTTCAGAAGAGAATCTGGAAACAAAAAATCATATAGGTTCTGCTGGACACCAAAACACAAAATAAGCAAAATTACAGACTTAACAGGAATACTGGTCTTAAGGTGTTTCCAACTCCCCATCCTCCTCCCCGACAGCCTCTCCACAATCCACAGGCAGTATAAGTTTCAGGTCATGCTGTGTTCCAGAAGAGCCCAGCATTTGTCCACCTTTCCTCCTGCTTTATGGTCACCCATCACTTCTGCTGTCAGGTGGCTGGACCAACACAGTCTATCTACACTGCAAACAGTTGTTAGACTGTTAACGAGCTGTGAAGACTGCTGCAGTTATTTTGGATCTATAGAACAGCTTGTGCGTCCAAAAACTTGTATTCCCTCCACCCATTAATATTATATTATTTGGTCCAAAAACTAAATTACCTCTCCTCACAAATCCTGCCTGTGAAACTTGAAGCACATTGCCTACGGCAAAGTGGGGTGCTGCCAAAGCTGCATCAGGACGGCACAGCTCAGTGTTGCCCTCCAAGCCAGCAGCATCCTTACCTTAATCTCCTAACAGTCATTCTAATTGTTTTCCATCCATAACTACTTAATGCTGCCAGGCAGGCCCTCCTCAACTCCACGTGATTTACTTAAGCAATGCACAAGGTCTTTAGGAATGCGCGTTATTTTCTGTGCTTGTATTTACACTAAAAACGTCTCTATTGTTTATATTTCCTTTCACAGCCCCCATACTGTTTATTAAGGCATCAAATATCAACAATGTCCTCCAGGCTGGTGATCCTCTTGGCTAACCATGCTGATCAGACTGCAGCCAAACTGTGACTGAACTGACAAATACGTCTGTGGTAAGAAAGATTTTAAATCCCCTAGGGAGACACAGCTTATCCAAAAAATGCAACAAATATTTTTTAATTTTTATTTTTTAAAATGTATTATGTGGTTGCTTGGTTTCATTTAACCTTTTAAAAAAACAATTTGGCGGTTTAAACAAAAAAATTTGACATATTCTGCCAATTTTCTCTCCCTCATTCATCTATTTCCTTGTTCTATTGTGCTCCAAGTGTCTATTCCTCTTGTCAACCATTAACTTCAGATTTCTACATTTTTAGATGCCTATGCACTGAAGTAGCATCCACACACCCCAGAAGAGAGTGGATCATACTGTGACAGCAAGAAAGGCAGCTCACACCTGGCAAAGCTGATATAACCCATTTCTTAGGTGCTACAGATCCTTCCATGCCCAAGCGAGGTATTGCCGAGGTGCTGCCACTGATACGGCTCAGGCAGCTTTGCTCTGCTGTCATGTTTACCTCTGTTTTGGAGTCCTTGCAGTACGGATACAAGTGATTGACCCTTCTGGTCAATCAAACCCAACATTTCTGAAAGGCATAAGGGAAATGAAGTGCTGCCTGCAGTTGCCTTCAGATGTTCAGATGGGAAATGGAAGCACCACACATACCAGCATACCTTCTGACATGCAAGACGGGATTGAATCAGTTTTCTCTGTCATTTTTGTGGGGACTTTGGGGTGTTTTTGTTTGTCTGTTTGCTTTTAAACTCTCTACATTTCCCTGCCACCAGTCTCCACAGAGAACTTCCACAGCTCATCTCAGAGCCCATCTCTTCTCTGCGGGATAAATACTGATTTTAATTCTCAGAGTTCCCAATCTCTGTCATCAGCCAAGGCAGTGGCTGTTGGAAGTGGTCCTCATAAAGATTCAAGCTACGTTGCCTCTCATATATCCTAATACCCTTCTTGGGGTGCCCATGGAATATGACCATGTAAGGAAGCCCTACAAATATCCCTCCTTACACGATACTTACAAGATAAGCCTCTTTTACAGACTCCAATTCAGGGGATCTGCTGTTCAACCAGCAGGCAATTGCAAAGGTACTAGATTTTTATCCCCCTGTTCTGTGGAAAAAAGTATATAATCCAATATTATCATCTTCCATGAGTAACCACAACTGAGTTGTGGTTTGGTATGCGGATAAGGAAATACCAAGCAGGAAGATAACACTGTCTCTATTGGCACTAACATAACTTCTGCTAGCATACTGCACTGTTCTGCTGTCCACAACACAAATAGTATGGAAAAGTTGGAGAGAGATCAATAAGAGCCACAAGAATGACTAAAACATGTTTCATCAGACTAGGAAATTCAAGCAGCTCAAGATATTTATCTTACAGAAAAGGTCCAAGATAACTGCTTTTAAGTGCCAGTAGGAAACAGCAGATTTGATAGAGGACCACTCAACTTTGGATATAAAACATATAATTATGTATAACATTTGGAAATTGCAGCAGGCATACTTATTGGAAATAAGATTTTTTTTTGTTTTTTTTTTTAAACATGAAGACCAATGAAGCTCTGGAACAACTTACAAAAGGGAATCTACCCGGTTTTTAGCTGATTTTTAGAGGTCTAAAAAAGACATACTGTCATAAGAAAGAAAAGGTCTGGGGCTCCTGTCCATGCAGGAGGTAAAATATACTCATGACAGTCCCTTCTGGTGTGAGAAATTACTAAATTCATACAAATTTGAAAGATATTTTGCAACATCTTCAAAGAGATTATTCTTCTTTTAGAATCACCACCAGTTAGGTCTGGAAATAATTACCATTATGCTGGAATTTGGTTTCAACTTTTTAAGAAAAACAATTCTGCCACCATCTTTGCAACCACTTAAGCAATATCCCTGAGTAACTACAAAGAATGAAAGAGGAATGATGGAGAGGAAAAAAAAAGTAATATATTACAGTATTATTCAGCTGCCTACTGTGAGAGCTAGTATACAAGGCGGGCATCTCCCATATCCTGAAATAATTTAATTTGCTAACTTTTTAGAAAAAAAGGAATAAGTACCATCTAATTCATATTACAGGTCAGTAATATCTGGAACCTTCGGTTCCAGGAATGAAAACATCTCCAACACAGATGCTCTGCAGACAGTGTGCATCCTCTCATCTGCTCTTGCAGAGTGCTGCCTCCCCCTCTGTGAGGGCAGAGTTGCTGCTCAGGAGTATCTGAAGAGCTCCGGCTGCTCACGTACCCTGCACTCACCCAGTGCCACGCAACTTCACCGTCTGGTGACTAACCCACAGGAAAGGAGTCTGCTATCCTGGTTTGATCATCTCCTTCAGCCACACCACAGCCTGCCAATGGACCTCCCTTCTCCACGGCCTGAGAGGCCATGACGTGTGTGCAGCACATGACCCATCTCACCACAGCCTCTGGCAGGAAGGGCAACCGTGCTGCTGGTGAAAGACTCGCCAAGGGACTGGCCAGCTGCGAGCCAGCGGCTCTTGTGAGGCAGCCTGCTGCCACAGCCTCAGTGCCAGCCTCCCTCATCCCCTTGGCACGCCGAAAGTGCTCCCTCCTTCAAATATGTCCTGCCTGGTGGGGAAATTGCTGAGCATTATACTCACAGGTATAACAGATGGCTCAGAAGCACTAACTATCAACAGCTGAAACCTGTTTCAAGCTCAATGGGGAAAATAAAGTCTCGGAGTGAATGCAGAAACTCCAGCCCCTGTGGCTAGCAACCACTGAAATGAAGCTGTTGTCACATGGTACCTCATCAGCCTCTCATTAGATCTTAACAGAATATACCGGCAAAAAGCAGAGAGGTCATCAACGTGCTGGAGAGCAGTCCGCGCCCACAGAGGGACAGGAGGACTTTACCCCTGACCGAGCTCTGCAAAGGTCCATGACATCTAATTGGTGGACTTCCTTTACAGCAACAAATTTGTTAATAACAGTGCCCAAGATATCAAACCAACCCAATGAAAATTTTGAAACCTATTTATAAGAGAAAAAAGCACAGGGAAGAAAAGTGAAGACGCGTGCTTTGTTGCGCACATGTTCTCAGACGGGCTGCTGGCTCCTGCCACCTTCCCCCGAGACTCGGCGCCCACCCAGGGCAAGAACAGCACCAATGAGACCACCCAGATATATCTGCTGGCTGCATTCTTCCCAACACCCGGGGAAAGTACCCAGCTTGGCATCCCTTTCCAATCCAGGGAGCATCTTTGCGCAAGTACCTAAAAGGATACCATCACTCGGCGAGGCCTGGCTGTCTTTGAAGCCATGCATGGTTATAGAAACTAAAAGGAGACTCCACCAGCATCGTGCAGACAGAAGGAGCCCTGCAAAGCCAGCTCCCCACGAGTGCAATGTGGAGCACAGCCCGACGCCACCGACAGAGCAAAGCGGGAGGAGTCTGGAAGAGACCAGGGAGGCTGAGCGTACTGCTGGCTAGTTACTGGCTTACAGCTTCGTTTGTTAATCTACTTGCAGCAATCCAGAAGGGAAAAGCAGGACCATGTTTGAAGGCATGAACCATCTGTATGTGGAAATTACTTCACCTATTCAGAATCCAATGGACAGTTTGAAGAACACAAACTAATAAAATAATAATAATAAAAAAGACTGCGAAATAATCTGGCAACTTTCTGCTCAGGAAAGAGCTGGGGGAAACATATCCCTGCTGATTACATGTCTAATAACTCCAAAAACTGTGTTCTGTATCAAATAAATCTGTACAGCACAACCCTGTTTGCAAAAAGGAGAGCAGTTCTTTAATTGACCACTTTCAGAATGATGTAAGAGTTATACAAAGGAGCAAGAAAAAAGAAATAACAACACAGCCTGATTCATGAAATTAAGACATATGCATTGCAGCTCGTAATATAAAAATACACACGCTGTTAAAACCTAGACTGTTCCTTTACCACAGCACTTACACGTGACAAAGTGTGATACAGTATGCGATACTGTTGTGCCATGAGAACCAAAAATATGGAAATCACAATAGATGTTTCCTATTATTGCCCAACAGACTGCTACATTAAGAACTTACTGACATAAGAAAATTATTAACCAAGGTCAAAGGCTTCAGAATTTACTTTGATGGTATAATCACTACAAGCAGAAAGCCAGAAACATTCATTCTAATCCCAGATCTGACAGAGCCCACTTTGTAACTTGGCTCGGCATTTAAATGGCTTGTCTAGCATTGTAGTCTCAAAAGCCTGGGTGATGAGTCAGAATTTACATAGTATATATGGAAGTCTAGATTTTCCTTAGAAGCCAGCCATAAACACCTATCCTTTGAAGATATAATGGTGCTAATTTTTTAATCCCAGTGACTTTTAAAATAATGTAAAATACAGAAACTGCATGTCTCTGAAAAATATGTTGTAAAACACAGACAAGCTTTTAAGAGTTCAAACTCTAGCTTCATTTCATATCTTAACAAAATGTAAAAATATTCTCTAAAGAAACATCTCTGAAGTGGTTTTTTATAGGCTTGATTCTGATTTTGATGATGGATTAGAGCACAGAACAACGAAAGCTATTGTGGGGGGCAAATACAGTTAAAAGTGCATTCTCCAGTGTTGTTAGAAGCTTATTTTCATTTGCTCCCAAATCGAAGTGAGAGGTGGGGGAGCATCAGGATCTTGCACCGCACCTTGATTTCAAAGGGAACAACAGCATTCTCTGACAGAGAACAGGTCTATCGGTAGGAGCAGCACTTTAGAGGAACTCGTGGTTTGCTCCCTGCCAAGATAAGGAGGCCTCACGGCTCATTAAGCATCAGCAGTAAGTACTGCTACTCATCTCAGCGCGTCTACTCACACTTACACCATACGTCTGTGCATTATCAGAAGCTGAAATATGTCTGACAATGGGTTCTAGAGGTTAAACAACTGGGCCTTTTGCAAATAAATACACATCCAAAATCCTTTAAAATCATTAAGCAGTTGTCTCCTACAGCCCCTGGAGAATCAATAGTTTCCGAAATCAGTCAATCGACAGACCTGCGGTTCTGCTCCAGGTGGAAGCTGGCCAGCTGGAACAAGATGGAAGATTTTCGGCTGGATTCTTAACTCAGCTGACAGGGAGGCAAAACCTGAAGCATTAAAGCAACTGAGGTGATATTCTTTTTTTCCATGGTACTACTTCTGAAGTGTGAAAAATCAAAATAAAATTGCATTAAAAGCTTTCACTGCATTTGGGTGCCCGGCTGCTTAAGCCATGCGGTTTTTTATGTTGGTATCTACAGACCCATCTTGGGGGCTGTCCAAGCCATGTAGTGGTATGGTGCATTTGATACAGAACAGCAGTATACCCAGGCATGTGAGAGGAGTAAATGTCTGCTCCTCTCCTCTGTAGCTCCCACCGGCTTTGGATGTGTTACAGGAGACCAGGGGTTTCGGACAAATTTCAGAACCAGCCAGATTAATAGCCGTCACCAACTGGACCAAATGTAACCAGCGACCTGCGCGCAGTGTTTAAGTGAAGAGGTGCTCCGATGGAAGGAAACAAAGAACTTCAGTGGGTGGACTGCAGACTAAAACTAAAATAATGGGTGGCCCTGAGAAAGATCTGTATGTCTGTTTATCACTGGATCTCAGATGAATGAGGACCAAGACCTCCATGGTTTTGATTCAGTATTTCCACGCTCAAGCCTGCAATTAAACTATACTAAATGCAGTGACTCCTGTTAAGAGTTCTACTAAATATTTCGTGTCTTCTGTATTTTAAACAAGTCCCAAGGACAACAGGAAGAAATCTGGTCTTTTTATACTTAACATTAAATACATCTTAACTGGCATACAGAAAGTTAAAAGTTAAAAGCCCTGCAACAACCAATGTAACTTTTCATTTAACAACTTTCTTTAAACATACAAGTTCTTTAGGCATGGGGACAACTGTTTCTAAAACCAGATGAACAAAGTGGTTTTAATCCTTCATTTTAAGAACAAAGGCAGTGTGATCTATTCACTAAATATCTGATGGTGTAGTTTAATGACATGTGAAAAAAGTGCTTTGGAACAGCCTGGGGAACATGTGCTAGGAAAAGCAAAGATTCCCATGTTGCTGTGATTGAATAAAAACCATGCCAGCCCACTAAGAGGCACTTGCAAAAAATTAAGCCTTTAACAACAGAGATCAGCTGCCAGAATATCCTAAACTACAGAATCTACATTAGCAATAAAACTATTTATGATAAGTCGCTAGAGAGAAAAAAAAAAATAAATCCAACAAGGTAGAGATGTCATACCTGCACAGGAATCTTGGAGAACTTTCCCTCCAATTTAGTATTAACTGAAATGAATGAAAATGGGGGATATAGGAAAAACAAGTTGCTGCTAGCCTCATACATAGAGTGATGTCCCCACAGGCTTTATTCTGCAACTCTGTATTATGTAATACTTCAAATGCTAATATTTGTACAGTCAAAACAAGTGAGCAAGAAAACAAAGAAAGCAGATATTGACCCCTGAACCATAGGTGAAGGTGCTATTTCATTAGAAAAATCTGAAAGAAGTCTTCTAATCACTGACCAAACAATTATACTGTCCACTGCAGCTGAGATTTCATCAGTTGAGTAACTGTGGAAGTGAAAAATTTGGTGACATACTAAAAACATGATCAGAAATGTAAGCAGCAACCTCACGTAACTCTGAAAACACACACACACATGTATTTATATATGGGAAATGTGAAAACACTGAAATGCAGAAATATTTAGATGATGGAGGAGGGGTAAGGACTATTTGCTTGCAAAGAGCCAGCATTCTCCGGAAGACTAGTTCCCTGCATTGAAACCTGCCTGAATACAAATGACCACCTGTACCTGAAATAAACTGTTACCACTTAATTGCAGCCTTTTATTATATTCTGCTTCCCCCTTCCATGTTACACGCATGTAGGACAACCAGGGAAAGCATTTAGAAGGGTTTTAGACACAGGAAAATAACTGTCTCTAATAGGCATTAAAACCTGCACAGTGAAATTATCCAATACTGGAACCAACAAACACGGATGCATTTTTATTTTCTTTTTTTTTTACGTTAGCCACAAGAGGGAGCCAGTAGTATTTGAATGCCAACACTACCCCTCCCCCATCAAAAACAAGACCTGGAGTGAAAAATAGCAGTTTAACAAAACACATTCTCAAGGTCCCAGTGAGCTATTTTTGATATGCATTTCAGGAAAACTAGGATCACTAGCTAAAGTGTAAATGGAAAGCTTCAGTTTCTCCATGTGCGAACCCACATTCAATTCCTCATTTGTGGATTTGAAGGTGAAAACTATGTTTATAACACATAACATAATGATCCAGACAGCACAGAAAGAACTTACGGCAAAGTTTTGTCCACTTCAGGGCACCACCCCACACTCACAGCCTTCAGCAGTGGTACTACCAGTGTGATGTTCAAGCTGAATTACCCAACTTTCAGACCATACAGCCTCTTCCAGTGACTTCCAAGACCCTTGCGCGCAACAGCCAGTCCCGTCAGGTGTAACACTGTGTACCTGCCACAGAAGTAACGCACTTTTGCTCTGTCCCTTGCGATGTAAAAGCTGCCAGACAGGGCATGGCCAGGCCAGCAGGCAGGACCCAAACAGGGGATCAGCAGGCACGGTTACCAGGCTCTTCTGTCACAGGAGAAAATTCTGCTTTTTTGGGTTGCAGGAACAATGGGGGCATCTGTAAGAGACAGGCTGGGACACCTCAGAAGACTTTACAGTCCACTCCCTGTTCACATATTCCAAGCCTGAGTAACTTGAAGGCTGATTGCAAGCTATGGATCTGGCAGCCACCTCTATAAAATAGCAATCTCTTAGAAGAAATTAAAATCAATTAATTGAAGGGTCTGAATGAAAGTCAGCTCTGTTCCTTTTTCTGAAGGTAAGGCCAGGACAGGAGTACTTGGTTATTTAGCCTCTTTACTGTATCTTTTTCTTGTATTTTTGCCTTATACATCAATCCTAATGAGATGTAAATGGCCTTGTTAAAATAATTTTAATCCTCACTAAGCAGAATTGAATTCTGTGGATAGCTGCTTTAAGTTGGAAATAGTACTCAAGCAAAGCAGTTTTAGTTTATTATTCTCTTCATAGTTTGCCTACAGAAACAAATTTTTGTTTTGTCTATTCCTGTAGTTACACAGGAGCTGCTAGAATACTGAGAACCAGACCAGAAATACCACCCTCTGTTTCAATGACTTTTAATTTTTTACACTTTGCTTTTCTAATACTCTCCCCCACTATATTTGTGAAAAAGGTAAAACCACCATTCTCATTATGAAAAATATTTATAGTAATCTGATAGAACAAACTACTTTCCCAGGATGTCTTGCAATCACACTTCATTTTCATATTCCACATTTCTGTCCAGATGTTAATTTTGTCCTAAAAGTCGCAAACGACTACGACTGACACAGCACTGAAGATGAGTTTGCTTCAAATGTACCAAAAAATCCCAAACAAACAAAGAAACCAAACACCCCTCACACACACAGAACAAACCAAAAAACCTGTTGAGAGTTTCTGCTGGCTGAGGCGATAGAGCAATTTTAGCACTAATAATGTCACAGCACCCAAAATAATTCTGGCCATAATTGGTACTTTGAATTGTCTACTAGCCTGGTGATTTATGATACAGGATAGTTTTGAGTCCAGATCTCACTGAAAGGCTGCTTTCATAATAATGATTTTTGTTGTGAAACTACCATATGAGGATAGGCTGGGAGAACTGGGTTTGTTCAGCCTTGAGAAAAGGAGGCTCAGAGGGGATCTCATCACCATGTACCAGTACTTAAGGGGTAGCTGCAAAGAAGATGGAGACTCACTTTTTACATGGAGTCACATGGAGAGGACAAGGGGGAACGGACACAAGTTGCTCTTGGGGAGATTCCGATCGGACACCAGAGGGAAAATTTTCACAGCGAGGACAGTCACCATTGGAATAATCTCCCCAGGGCAGTGGTTTACTCAGCCACGTTGGACACCTTCAAGAGTGGTCTGGACAGGGTGCTGGGCCATCTTGTCTAGACTGTGCTCTTCCTAGAAAGGTTGGACTAGATGATCCCTGCGGTCCCTTCCAGCCTGGGATTCTGTGATTCTAAGTGCAGCTACAACAGAAGCTATTCAAAAATACTTTTCAATTGTTACTAAGAAATTGCCACGGGAGACTGTCTCTCTGCACAGAAGGCCATGTGACATAGCCCACAATGCATCTAGGAGGCCAGTGAAGAGAACTGTTGGTTATCCACCCAGGAGCATCCATTGCATTTAGAAATTCTGTGACCTCTTATTCACACAGGATAGGACCAAATGGGTACAAGGCAAGATGCGGGCAGCACGCTTTCCACCTATATTTTCCACACTAGGCTGTTTCAGCTTTGATTAGCCTTCAAACCGACAACAGGCTGTCAGCACTAAAGAGGCCCTACATCACTGGAGTTTAGTCCTTCTGTGAGCAAGATTACCTACCCATTAATGCATTCCTAACACTTAAAGATGAAGACTACAAGAAACACTACTAAATCTTATGCCTGATGACATCAGATGTTCCACTACCTCAGCTAGGAACAAGACTTTTCTCCTGATCACAGGTCAGCATACATACTGGGCACATTCTTCTCCTCTTCCTCAGACCCACCAGAAACATGCCAAGGCTGGGGATAAAAAAGGACTCTGTACTGGAGACAGAAAATCCTTTCTCTCATGTGCCTGGCTAGTGGACTCTGCTTATATAGTCAGAAGTTACGGCTCCAAGCGTTCTCCGCCTAGGTTCTGTGACACTGGAGGACACATACTGCAACAGACAGCACTGCCAGTGGGAGGGTCAACCGTACGTCCTCTCCTGGAAAATCTGCCCTTAGTTCTCTCCCCCATTTGCCCTGTGCTCTAAAATAATGCCCCAAAAGGGAAAATAAAGACTACAATTACAGATTTTTTTTTTTTTTTGTGCCACAAAGAAGATGAATGATAAGCATTGTCCTCTTCTTCACAGACCCAGTTCAAGGCACTGGAAACTGAACCAGCTCAGGCAAGGGGGTTTGGCCATGTAGGCACAATGTAGGAAGCAGGCCACTCATTCAGCTGTACTGCTCACTTGGAGCTTAAGGCAACTTTGAATTTTTACCTGGCTAAAAAGCTGAAACCACGTAAAGCTGTCAAGTTTTACATGTTTCCATCCACAAAGAATAAACTGACCTAGATTCTCTTATTCTTAGATTCCCTCACGGTTCTGGCCAGGTTTTCAGAGGGTTGCTAACCTTGGCTGAGTTAAGGGTTTATAATGAAACACTAAAAACCAAGTACGTTTGAGCTGGTTTGGATTTTATTATGAATGTTTTGGATGGCTGTAATGTTAGAATCAATTCAGACATTCTGGTTACTTTTCATCCAAAAAAATTGCTGCTTGGAAAAAATATCCCATGTTTACAATAAATTAAAATCCATCATTATTTTGGGCCTGATTCTCCACTGCACCTCTCCAGCACAGCCTCTGGGTTAAGACTAGGTTCCTGCAGTTGCAGTGAATGTACCTTGGTTTTATAACCTTTTACTCACTACAATAATGAAATTAAAACATTTGTGGGAAAATGTACTTGCAACTTCAAAAGAACCAAAAGTATAAGGTGACAGACATAAGTGTGATGAGTAAAGAAATAAAATACTAACAGAAAAGTCAGACAGAAATAATGGCAGAAATTCAGAAGATATCAGAAGTAGTGAAACAAGGGTCTACAGTTTAAAGAACGGCATCTTCAAGTCTCACCACCTTGAGACACGTATGAAGATGCCCCATTATGGTAAGACTCAAGGTAGTGGCTTCTCATTTAACCGAGAGCTTCATCCTCAAAAAGTTTAAGCAATGTCATACCTCAACTGCCAATCCACACCTCTGGAAGAAGTTGAAAGAAACTTATCTGAGGTACTGGTAATGCAAGGCATCACTTTTGACATGCTGTTAAAGCAGAAAGGGCCTGGCTCAGAGGGCTCAGAGTAACGTGACATTGAGAATATGAAGGCAAATGAAAACTATTGTGAAGACACCACGTCACAGGCTAAATAATGAAGCAAGTATTTTCAACATCTGAAGTTTTTTTTCATACTTCGCTTGAAAGGTTCTCAGGTTCTGTCCGTATGTAGTGTAGACTAATTTTTGCCCTTCAGTCAGAACAGTGATTTCAGGTAAGGATGCTACTGCATCCTACTGGACAGAGGGAGGGGAAAAAAAACAAAGGGTGGATGATGCTGATAAAACACATTTACTGTGGAGTTATTCAGCATCAGACCATGCATATTGTACTTTCAAAGCCTTTTCTCACTTACTTTAATGGTTCTTTCTAAAGCAAAATTCTTTCTCTGAAAGAAAAACCTAAAACCACTCTTCCATGTTCAACTCCCCAAAAACGAGGTTGCGAAAAGTAGTTCCACAGCAGGAACAAAATATCTTATACTATGCTAATACTGTGCATACCTTAACTATAGACAGAGCATTCAAAGATGCCTGTTTTCACTTACAAACAGGGACAGAGTAATTCTTGGTTAATTTTGTCTGCCCTTTATTGAAATAGTTATGAAAGGAGGAAGAAAAAGCATGCTTCGAACTTTGCCAATATCCAAACAAAACAAACAGCAGCAGGGTTTTGTTTTCACTTAAGTTTCATTATACTTCATATATAGAGAATTAGTGCAACTTAAAACTGTTTTGTATTTAAACCCATGTGTATGACATGAGTAGCCAACATGCTCATTTGCGAGTGGAAAAGTCTTATTGCTGCCATTATTTCCTAGCGTAATATGTTTTCATATGTTCTGGGAATCTTTTTCCTAAAACAAAAGTAGACCTTAACAAATTAACAAACCTGAACCAAAAGCCCAGTCAAGAAATCTGAACTTTAGGGTGTTTGCAACTGGCTTTATGATTCCTCTACTACGATAACAGAACTTGGATGACGGTGGCAAGAGAACGCCAGTCACACAATGTTGGTCTGGAACAGAAAAAGCGAAACAACTTTGGCAAGGCTTTTGCAACAGTCTGAAAACCAAAGAGGCAGCCAGGAGCAAGCTATGTTTTCCCCAAGTCAGTAGAGGTTACTCAACCAAAAGCTCTTTCTATTTCTTCATGCTGCTTGTGCAGTTTGGCAGCTGAGTCACGTCTTCTCAATTTGTGTTATGGCCCACTGCAGGCCACTGTTGAGTACAACCTTAATGATAATCAGCAAGGAAAAATAATTAAATTCAGCAAAATGCACCAACTGTAGGTATGTCAGATGAAAACAACTCCCAGCCAAAACGTGACTGGTGTGTTGCATAACGCATCTGTAAAGGCTTGGAAGTTATCTAGAAAGCATACACACAGGGAGAGGCATTAACTTTGCAAGTGTTAGTCCCTAAGTGGGAATTCAAAGTGTCCAGTCATTTACAGGTGATAGTCACCATTTCAAATAAGCAAGCTTAGAAAGAATTAGCATTACATGAAGCAGCTAATTAACACACGTTAAACTTCAGACGCTTCATGATAGAAAATGCATATGCAAACACTACGTTTTACTTCTTTGTTCCATGCTCTAGTTGCATGCTCATTCCAGTCTTACATCATGCAGAGGAAGATGCTAAGGAGTGAGGTGAATGAAAGGGCAATTAGGGTTCCAACTAGCAGAGATAGTGACAGGATTTCTTACCAAAGTGGAAAATACAGGAGAGCTCTCCTGAGTCAGCCTTCTGTACTGTCCGTATTAACAATTACTCAAGAACTTTTAAGGAAAAATCAGTAAAGAAGCCTCTGTAAAGCAACCATGACCTCAGGTAATCTGGCTTAGCAAGTAATCAGAGGACAGTTTACAACAGTTTTAAAGTTGAAATTCCTCAGTGACATTTCTGCCACAAATTCATTGTTGAGTCATCCAACAAATGTTAGAACTCTGTTCGCATAGTTTTTGTGACAATTTGCCAAGCAAGCAAAATATTGCTCAATCTTTCTCCACGCTCTGGCCACCTTTGCACCAGAAATCAGGCAGTAGAAAGCGTAGCCAACAAATATGGTAGGCGACACATGAGGCACTAGTCATCACCCTCTGGCTGTAACAAGAGTTGTGAATGTGAGCCTCTAACCTAAATGCAAAATGCCCCACATTTCATCAATACACCTACAGTACCTGATTCCTGCCTGACTGAGTAGCTTTAAAAACAGCAATAGCAGCAATCTGGGAAGGAACTTCCAGAGGCAGAGTGATCATGAAATTTCCACAACACACGTGCTTCAGAATGATGCCTTCCTCCCCTAGCTAAAAGAAAAATCTTGGGAGCATAACTTTATCAAGAAAATTACCCTTTTTTTCCCCAGGACTCATATGGTGGGAATTCCAAAGAGTTTGGGAGGACCGATAAGAAAAGAGGCCTTCCAGTTGTGAAGCAACAGGTATGCTACGAAGTAGATGGATATCAGAACAGACATGAACAGGAAAAAAGTTCCTGTTAAGACAGAAGAATCAATCAAAAAAGTGAATTCAAAACTGCTAGAACTTCCACAAGGCTCTTCAGAGATGGGAATGAACTTGTGAGGATGAACGGAAAAAAGAACCCCCAAAACAAAACAAAAAACCCAATTAAAATTAGAAAGGGTCTTATAGGACTACTGGAAGCAGAATGCTGTTGATAAATATTGCTTAGACCCCTGGCACTTAAAATAAAACATTCAAAACAAGCATGAAACCATCATTTTCAAGATACTAATAAACCCTTAGGAGAAAGCAAACTCCAACTAAAGAAACGTGCAGGTGATGTTCTCTAGATGACAGCATGTACTATTACAGTCTGTAAACATTTGGAAAAAGCAATTAGGTCTCATCTGTTCCAGTTCATTTAATGTCTAAACAGAGAAGCTTATCTTCTCAAGCCAAGACTAATGAAGAAAGAATGTCTTCAGCCTAATAGGCCAAAGGTTGACAGGTTTAAAATGAAACCATTTCCAATACATTAGAAATGACCTTACCCACACTATTGTTCACACTCATCTTCCTCATGTGGAAAAGGAAGCCCAGAACTGACTCCAACTCCCCTGTTCTGAGTTTTGTTCCTACCCAAAGCAATTACTGTCTAACTGAATACATGCAATCAATTTACTCGGCAGATTTAATAACACTCAGCGGTATCACTGTGGCTGAAGAAGTTGATAGCTGTGTGTTGCTTGGAGAGTGTTAGATAGCAAGATTCTCCTCCTTGGGAACTGAATGATGAGTCTGTTATTAATACTGCTTCCAGCCCTACTCCTGCTGCTCCTTTACCATTTGTTTCTTCTCTACAGTTCTGCAGTTTTACCAAGGATTGGGTAAAAACTGTCTCACTTGAAGGTACTCCAAATATTTATGTTTAGATGATGTTTCTTCCACCAAATCTCCTTCATACGCTTTTTTTTTTCCCCTTGCATAACTACGCAACAGTAGTTAGGATTGTTAGGATGGGAGCTAGAATAAAAGTTCTGGAATAAAACCTAGAAACACTCCACCCCAGCCCCCAAAAAACCCAAACTAGACAAAAACACACCCACACAAATGAAAACCCTCTCATGCCCCCTCCCCCTGCCCTGAAACCCACCCAGAAGGTTACTTCAATGAATACTGAATCAGAATCAAAGCACATAAGCTCTTGGTGACAGGAACTCTTTGCCAAATCCCCAGAATGTATCCCAGTTAGGGGCAAAAAAAAAAAGAAAGTTAACACTTATGATAGGTATTTCACAAGGAAATTTATAGATCTGAATGACAGCAGAGACGAGCTAGTTTTTGGATTACATTTTAGCCAGAATCTTTCTCTCTGTATCTTCCGATTCTGTAGAGCCTGATATACAAGTACTTGGGTCATACTATTGCTACCAGAGGTTCAAACCCTGCAAATTTCATGGCCACTGAGCTCACTGAACAGCACAAGCAATGAGGTGCCAAATCCCTTCTGAGAAGTAATAAAGGATATTAGATTTTTTCCTGAATAGTCTCTGTACACTCAGTGTATTGCTGGGTAAGGCCTTCTATTCCCCCTTCATTAACAAAATGGTATCACTTCACGACTCAGCAAATCTGCTGGCTTCAGCATGCTTAGTTACAAGAATGCAAGCTGTATGCAAATAGCCTAATTACTTTCCTCTGTCCATTAAATCTAACCTAACCAGAATAAGGACTGATCAATTATAACTTATTTCACTGTTTTCAGAGGACTTGTGTTTCTAATCAAGATTTTACATTAGAGCTATCATTTCATGCCACAAATACACACGTGTAATACATTTTTTTCACGCAAGTTCATAAAGGTAAAAGCTTCCTCAGAACTGTCTAGACCATCAATTGAAACTGCAAAATCCTATTTGAATAGCATGACAATATCAGAAGATGTTATATAGCTGCTATTTTTATGACTATGTCACTGAATATACCTTTTGGTATAGCTCAAAGTACTTCTGGGGTAGGCAGTACTACACAAGTATTGGAAATAGTGATGGAAAATTGGGCAGTAGGATTTAACTTCTGCTGCAGAGGAAACAACAGCAGAGCCAAGCATGCTCATCTGACAGCCAGCGCAACAGCACAAATTGAGGTTAACCCACTTTACTTGGCATGGCCAGAATAGTCTGGCTCCATCTTGTCTTTACTTTTCCATTAAGCAGTTGTAGGCAGCAATAATATCTCCCCAAGACTGTCTGCCCTGTAAGCAGAACAAACCCTGTTCCCTCAGCTTTTGCTTACGGGTAAGTGCTCCAGCCCTTGACCATCTCTGACAGCACTTCACTTGACTGATCCCATTAGGCCACCGTCTTTCCTGGACCGGGGAGCTCAAACCAAGCAGTACAGCAGGTGTGACTTCACAGGTGCCAGATGAGGAGAAAGAAATACTTCCCTGAGTTTGTTGGCCATACTTCTGGTAATGCAGCCCAAGATGCTATTGCGTTTCTTCAGTGCAAGGGCACGCTGCTGCCTCATGTTCAACTTGGTGTCTATGAGGTCCCCCTCTGGCATTTTTCTGCAAAGCTACTCCATAGTCAGCTGGCCTCTAGCCTGTACTGTTGCACAGGGTTATTCCTTCCCAGGCGCAGGACTCAGCATTTGTCTTTGCCTAACACTAAGGTCCTGCTCAGGCCATTTTTTCAGCCGGTTGATATTCCCCCTGCCCTCAAGTATATCCATCACTCCACTTAGTTTGGTATTATCCACAAACTTGCTGAGAACATACTCTATACCACCATCTAGGTTATTAACCTGGATATTAAACAGTGTTGGCCGCAGTATCAGTCGCCGAGGGATACTACTGATAACTGGCTACTAGCTGAACTTTGTGCAGCTGATGACCTGCTGATTCATGTTGGAACCAATAATCTCACTTCTGAAATGCATTTTATAGAGTGAAAAATAATTTTTTAAAACTTCATTAAAAATCTTCTTCATGAAAACGCCTCCCAGTGTCTATCCTAAAAGAGGCTTGTTTCCTTGAACTACAAGTCCACGTGGCACAAGTTCAGGACTTTGTGGTGCTTCCTTGTTAACTTACAGCACCACATACTCTCAGTGATGGCACAGCTCAGGGCATGATTTACCAAGAGCTGTACTTAGAGTTGCTTAGTGAGAAATGCAAGCTCTAGGACAGTCTGGCAAGATAACCACGGGAAGACAGGGCAGCTTCACAGTCATCCTCCAAAATCAGTGCAGCAGAATATGTATGACAGGGATCCTGACTGTCCAGACCCACAAGTGAAGCTTGCTTTTTCTCCACAAGTAGGATGCTGCACATGCAGAACTTCTGCTCTCAGTTCCAAACAAATGTACTCCCACACAGTTCCATTTGCTGCTGAACAATGCTTGGGAGACCTGTATTTGATGTCAAGTACTAGAGGTTCTTACTGAGAATAAACTCATTTAATAACACTTAAGTTTTTAATCTTCAGAAATTGACAGACCGTGCCTGCAGGGGTAGGGGAAACTTGTGAATTACCTGGTTAAAATGCAAAGCCATTCCACTTCAGCATTATATTTTCTAATCCAGGCCCTCATATGCTTTTCCTGCTTGAGAGCTTCTTGATGGGATGAAAAGCTATTAGCTTTGATTATTACCTGTAGCGGATGTTTCTATAGAAATACACTTCTACCATGTACAAACAACATTAGTTTGAGAATCTGTGCTATTAGCAAACATTGCTTCAAACTGCAAAGAAGGACTTCAGAGGCCTGTGCACACGAAAGGTATTTGTCCTCATGGTTCTGTGGGCTATGCAACAGCAGAAGGAAGCTGCAAAGAACACAGCTTTCCCTGGAGAGTCCATCACCTTTGGGCAGTCAGTGACCACTCTTTTGATCTGTGAAATGGGTATGGGCATCTCTACAGCTCGTGGCAGCACTGAAAGAGATCATGGCTAAGCTTTACTGTGCAGTGCTGCACCTCCTGGGCACCACAGACCGTGGTGGCTCAGCTACGCTGCAGCTGCACATCTGCAGCCTTGCTGAAAAACCACTGAGTGTCAAACATGCATGACATGCTCTGCTGAGGCATTTAGCGGTGTCTGTTTTCCTGCAAGGTGCTCTTTCTGCCCTGGATACTGACTAGTCACAGCAAACTACTTAATCAACAGAATATTCTACTTCACACAAGGATAAAAACATGTCTTCAAATATGTTTCCTTGAAAACTGGGATTTGCCTTACTCAAAGAGATTGGATTTGGGTGCATGTCTCCCATGTCACAGGCAAATAGCCTTCGTAACTGAACTCTGGACTGTTTCAAAAACAGATGGTACCTCTGCTTCCCCAGACACATGTATCCCTATTAAAAAGTTTTGATTCCAACAAGTCAGCATTTTCCAAAGAAAAAAAATTCTTTTATCAGAAACATTCTCAGTGTCAACAGATAGACTAGTGCCTTTGGCATCCATCTCTGAAAATATTAGACTACTTAAGTGTTTTATCTTCCCTTATTAAATTTAAAATGATTAAAGGGAATGGAAAAACAAGAGGCTGGTCCAGCAACACACAGACACGCTCTCTCTGAATTGAGTTGCGCAGCTTTATCTGTGGCCATTCCTTTGAGTTAAGCCCTAGGCTCAAGTACCATAACTTTGCATCCAAATCTTGTATTGTTAAGCCCATCCAGAAGGCAAGAGGCATTTCAGTGCGAGCCATCTGCTCTCCAGTTCCACAATATATTACTGACACGTCTCACTGATGGATTTTGGTGGCATAGGCAATTAAATATACACAACATGTGTGCATGTAGTTTTTATTATAAATATACATACATATATACACACAATTCAAAAAATCCTTGGAAAACCAGGAAGAGGCGAAATTAAAATACACAATATTTTTAAAGGGCATGGATTCAAGCAGTGTGAGACTGGATTATATAGAAGACTTTGAATTCATTAGCTCTGTCAGTCTGTGCCATGGCAGATGTGGAGAGGGCAATGGAAACACCGTTTGCAAGCAGCTTAGCCCACTGCCTACTATAAAGAGATGATCTGTGGCAATCACCTGACTTGCATGAAAGTACTGACTGACAGAGAAATTATCTTGCTCAGAACTTAGGAAAAAATGAAAACGAAAGTTTAAGATAACAAAGTCCCACACCTTTGGAGCGCTATAGGAAGACCTGGGCCGAGCATAAAGATCAGCCCAAACTTCCCAGAGAACTCAAGTTCTAAGCACACTAGAGACCTTCAGACTTAGGAGCAGATGCATTACACACTTTGTGAAACCCGAGAGAAGGCTGAGCATCCCCTGCAGACCCCACCAGCAGTGCCCAAAATGCTGAGCAAGGAGCTAAGCATGAAAGGACCAGTTTTAGATCTAGCCCTACTTTCTCTCCCCACTGGTGGCTATCTTAAAGGCAAACATTTCCATGTTCACCTAACACTACAGAAAGTTCATATCCTTCACCACAAACACTTTTTATTTCTTCATTTATTTCCATCCTCCCTGCTGGCAGCTGCCACTTAAAATATACTACGTTGATAGAGTCCTCTACTGTACACTTAGCTAACAGAAGTTAGCAAGCTCTTTGTACAGCTCAGAAAGAGGTATGACCATATTTCGGCACTCACAGGAAAATACAGGATCTGTAATAAGTCTTCCAACTGCTTCTGTGGCCTCAACTGTCACTTTTATGATCTGGGAGATTGAGCTACCAGGCTTCTATAGTAAGGTACGCTAACAGCGTAATTTGCGGCTACTCAGCAGAAGAACCCTTTTCCTCCCTCCTTCACATACCAGATTTCTAATTAAGTGGAGATTAATCCATCTCCTGCTTTGCTTAAAATATGTCTTTAATATGCAACAGTCACATGAACATTGTTAACTGACTTAAATACACCAGCATCGCCTTCCCTCGTCTGCTTGGACCCTTAATGTTTCCTCCAAGCAAGTAACACCTGCTGGAACTCCCCATGACTTCCATAGCAATTCACAGCATCAGGCACCTCACAGGCTCGAGCCTTTTAAAGAGCTTAACAAGTTTGCATATACAATGGAGTTAGTGAGGAATGCTGTTTCCATGGAGCAAACAAAGTTATTCCTCATCTGAAAACTGCTCAGTGCTGTTAATTAATGTTTTCTTGCCTCTTAGGGTCATCTGACATCCATTTCTATTCATTCACACAATGAGATAAGTAGCTGCACCGGTACTGAATGCCAAGGAAGACAAGGGGTCATCTCCAGCCATGAGAGGTGGGGAAAATACCCTGTTAGGGTCTAGGACTGGAAAGGGCGCATCCAGCACCCCTAGTAGAAAGATGTTGCAGTGACAAACTACATAAGTGTACATGCTGGTACATAAGTGTACACACTTATTTTCTACGTAAGTGTACACACTGGTGCAAATTATAGCCACATAAAATACACACTTCTATTGTTATCTAAAATCAAATAGTCATGAAATACAGTAGGCAAATAACCACGTGCATATTCAGAGGTGACTCCATCTCAGGGAATGCAGCACTAGAACAGAGCACCACACACACAGTTATGAGATGTGGCAGGCTAGGGGTCAGGGAGTTTTGGTTTTATTTTGGTTTGGGTTGTTTGAGAGTTTTTTCAGAAACAATTGACAGAAAATGCAGAAGAGAAGCGGTATCCTATAACAGACTTCGGGGAAGATTAGAGGGAAAGAACAATAGCTCAGGGAGAACAGAAGAACCATTTTGTCTGATGCTCTGCCAAGCTTGTGTTAAATAATGAAACAGTATCCTAAAAGAATTTGTTAATATGGCAACAAGTCTCTCCTGGACTGATGAAAGATAAGACTATGTAAAGCATTGCTAATCTATTTGAGCACCAGTTTCTGCTACTCAAGGTAAAGCTACAGATCTTGCTGTTGGAAGCCTGTTCATTTGTCAGGGTCTCCCTCTCCAGCACCAGCGAGCCTGCAGTAGTCCTTGATGTGCTGCAAGTTCAGGCAAGCAATTTTCAAATCTTTTCAGAGGACCCACTCTTTCTAAAGTCAAACAAAAAATTACTAGCTACCTAGAGAAATCAAGATACACATTATTAAGGTTACACATTTTTTTCAGAGGATCTTCTAATGTGCTCTGATCCTGCTAAAACAAAGCAACCAATTAAAAACATTCCTTTACCTAAAGTCTCCTTTGTCCTGCAAGCTATCCATCTGTACCTACCCTCCTGATTCAGGTATTTATGTTATTTTATGGCACCTTTCCTTAGTGCATTAGATAAACACAGGCTGTGGCCCAAAGAATTTATCCTCTTGTTTTAGTTAAGACACAATGAAGTGAGATGGGAAAGAATAACTGGGAACATGACAATGAACCTATATGGCTATGAAATGGTGTAAGGTGTTTCAACAGACAGATGGCAAAGAATTTGTAGAGGGATGCTGCTTTACACAACATATTGTGATACTCTAGATCGAAAAGATGAACACAAACAGTTTGGGTATGCCACGGATGAGAAATGGGCAATTTATGTTACTTCACTGGATTGGGATGATTTGACTTTATGGATCAAAACAAAGGCAAAATCCTAGCTTGAGCACAGCTACTCAGCTAAATCAGTGCCCTGCAAAGCCACATCCTAAGTTTCCATGAACTGTCAAGAAAATGGATTAAATAGAACTTCAGAGCAGTGCCTAAGGAAGGATTTTTACATGCAATTGCTTTCCATGGTCTTGAACATAGTTATTGAAAATCAGATTGTTTTGCTCCCTTCCTATAACACAGGTTTCTGATTGCATTTGTCTTCCCATCTCTCCTAGAGCAGAAATTTTAATGCAAAAAGTAATGAAAAAAAGAATCTTGCAACTACAAAGTGTTCCATCCTCAAAGCAGCAACTCCCTCCTCTCCTACGAGCATCCCAGGACAGCTTGTACTTATCTTGATCACCAGTGTACATATGCAGCTCAAATCAAGGCTGTGAGGAACTTGGCAGCATTTATCTTCACTGGCTTGCCACTCCCAGAATTTTGTTGCTTTCTGAGCTGCATTACAAGACAAAAGAAGCAGCCAGAAATGCCTAGTTCTGTTTGACTTAAGGGTCACAAAGATGTGAAAATGCATAAACTTGTATGGTTAAGGTGGAAACTGAGCTAGACACCTAATTTCTCAAAGCTTGACTGAGGCCCAGACCCCATAAAATCATTTTGGAGAAATGGGGTTTTTCTGTTCATAGGCCAAGTTTCAGGTTAGGACTGGAGACCAGACTGATGTCTGTATTCTTTCCCCTGTATGCAGTTCCTCTGAAGTGCAAGGAGAGACAAAAACACCCAATACTACCACATTTAAGTAAGTTTAGCAGAATTTGGGTCTTTCATGTTTATAGCTTACAAAATAAAGCTACAGACTGAGAAAGCTTCTTTTATTTTCTTTTCTCATTTAAACAGATTTTATTTTCTACCATCTAAGGACAAAAATAGTTACAGGATTTCAGTTTTAACACTTGTAAACGTTCAGTGCTGTTCCATGACCTGCAAGACTCCAATGACATTAGAAATAAAAAAAAAAGAAAAAAAGAATAAAATTGCGGTCAGCATTTTACAAAAGCACTGCTATCATGGGTCACTAATGGCTCTTAAAGCTTTCCAAAAAAGCAGAGATGCTGGGAGAACACTTAAAAATAACAAACCTGGCCCCAAAATAAAAACAGTACTTTATTAAGACTAAAACAATGCAGAGATTCCAATGTCTGTTATCTGCACACAAAAGGCCAGGGAATTATAAACTGGGCTAGGATGGGAATATGACAGGAGGAAAAGAAGCATAAACCAAAGAGCTCCTTTCCTAAACTGTCCCTCTATGAAAAGAGAGAAAGTGCTTTAAGGCAGAAGTGTGTGTATGTGAATTCTGGCTACATCTACTGCTGTGTGCTGCAGCATGCAGACACTTGGGGATCTGCCATCACAAATAAAATGAGCAGTTTGCCAACAACATACCAAACATTAGTGGTCTCTAACATAACTACAGGTTTTGCTCATGAACGCGTTGCCAAATGACAGCAGGGTTTTTGTTCAGCTGCTTGCTTCACTTTCTCGCTGTGGAACAACTGCCTGCCTAGCTATTGAGAGCTATATACTGATAAATACATTTGTTATACGCATACAGAAAAACCACAAGGTTTCAGTCGTTAATATTCAACCCCAGGGCCTTTAATCACACAATCATTTATCAAAATAATTATTGTGTGCACAGTAGAAAGAAAATGCTATGGTTTCTCACAACATAATACTAACCGACCCAAAACTGCAGAAGATCTCCACAGCACTACTCAAAGTTAAAAAGGAAGTTTCAAATCTAGCAGTTCTTCAGGTTCATTAGCTTGCTTCGATTATCATTTTACAAGCCATGAACTTTAGTTTAAGTATGGTCTTTTTGTTTCTGTGTGCTCAGCCTGTACAGGATTGGTTAAAAATACTTAAAGGTGATGAAAGGTAAAAATGGCTGGAGTTACTGTTAGCTTAAAGAGAACAAAATACCACCCTGCACCTGTCCATGACTATATTAAAGTTCAAGTGAAAGCGGACAAAGTTTTCCATTAAGACACACGAAAGCAGAAAGACAGGTGACTTCTTCAGTCAGCTAAACCATATTAAAATTGTTAAAACTCTACTGACTGTGATATGGGCGAACTGTCTTTAGGGGCAGAAGAGCAGAGGATCCGAGTGCAGTCTGTTCAGTCACAAACTGTAAGTGGTCTCCTGAAAACCACTCTCAAAGGAAACTACAGGCCAGGTCAGCACCACTACAGGCAAGGTTCATTAGTCCATGTGCAAACTGAAAGAACCAAGCAAGACAAAATATTAGCATCTTGCCTTTGTCAGTTCTAACAGAGGTGGAAGTAAAATCTTTGCTGTAAAGCAGCCTGAGATAACCCAAGCAACTACTCTTTCCAACTGCACTGCTCAGACTAGTCAGTGGTCAAAAAACCCCAAACCCAAACCAAATCAAAAAAACCTACAACAAAGCCCCTCCCATGAAACTCAGCTGTAGGAGATATTCTTTCAGAATTATTAGAAAGTCTTTGCTTGTGTTTTAACAACTTTTTTTTCTTTTCCTCAAACAAGAAAGCAACTGCCTGTCATGTCCATGTTTCAGTAGGTGAGCTAACCTCTGCTGATGCACCAAACTTTGCTGTCCTTGAAATGAAACTTAACAGTAGCTGGAGCAGTAAAGGATCAAAAATTGAAAGTTAAAATAAAAAACTTCAAGAACTTGAAAACAAATAGCAGCACAGGAACTGACTGTTATTTGACAGTCGCTTCACTGCTCGAAGACTGACTAGGTTGGGTTTTTTGGACTGAATGCCCTGTGGGACATTCTTTTTTCCCCTCTGTGCATCTGTTCCAGACATCTAGATATCTCACTACAATGGCAATGCTTGTCTGCACAGGAGTTGCGTTCATGTGTGCCTACGACAGCTGTGTCAAGCGTCACACAGTCACTTCCCACTCTTTCACCAAAACAGCAGCCACTTACATACTGGTGCTGAGGAACCTGCTGCTGTGTGCATTCCTTCTCCTACCAACCAGCCCAGGAGGATGTGCATGTGCTGCATGACCAGCCTCACATTCCCACTGCGTGGTCCAGCCTACCCCAAAGATGCTTCAGGGCCAGATTAAAATTCACATTTGAAAACTTCCAGAAGCTACCGCAAAAAATATTAAAATGATGACCCATTAAGTTAGAATGACCAGCTCAGTCTCCTAGCCATGTTAATAATCAGCACACTCGAAGCAAATAGAAAACCTGCTTAAGCAGCAGTGAGACAAGGCCCAAGCCTCTTTACATTTTCTGTCATTAAAAATATTTCTATGCAAAACAACCACGGTTGTTTTTGAAAACCCAAGAAGCAATGTTAATGCAGTGCTTGCTGCAGTGATACAACACTAAGGCCAAGTCAAAAGCATTTGCTTCCACACATCATGCCAGTGGGAGTTGGATGCTACATCAAATTAAGTGTATCACCTAAATTGACATGATGTTTGAGTGACAGAAGTGTGCAAGGAACTGCAGAAACATGGGAAGATCATCAGTCCTCCCTGAAACACTCCTACAGTCTAAACCAAGTCCTGACAACTTAATTTAGAAAAATATGCATTATTTCATCCTGAGCTTTCAGCATGCTGTATTAATTATTCCACTTTGTCCAGTCAAACTATATCATACAGAGTAAAATGAACAAGTGAAGCAAGAAATTGAATTAATAATTGGGATGTACTACTAGCAATTAATTAAACTTCAAAGTGAAATTGCTAGCATTATCTAAACCTTTTGCCTGCTAAACCTGATGCATCCTTCAGCCATTTCTTCTCCAGAAATCATACTTCCCATCATACTTCCATTTCTACTCCTGTAACAGCATTAGGGTCACAGCCCAATTATTCAATCCACCACACTGATGCATACCACATTTCAATCAAAATACTTTCTCTCAGTAAGCTGGTTGTGACAAAGGAAAGTTATTTCAGTTCTTACCTTTCCGTCTTTCAAAAGGAAGTGGAACATTACCCATCAGGCTTCAAAAGTAGCATCTTCCTTCTCATATGTTTTGTTGATTTCCACCACTTAAGTTTGAACAAAATTTCAGAACTCCTGGGTTAACTCCATGCATAAAGAGCAACTTAAATTCTCTACATTGCCACAGTTTTTTTTTAAATGGCACCTTTAACAGCATTTCTTAACAGTCAATAATCACTGACTTAGGTATATTCTGCACCATCCCATATTACATCTGCTTCTTTGAAAGCATTTGACATGGTCCTGCACAACATCCTTATCTCTGAAAAGGAGAGACACAGATGTGATGGGTGGGCCATCTGGTGGATAAGGAATTGGCTGGATGGTTGTATTCAAAGAGTTGTGGTCATCAGCTTGATGTCCAGGTGGAGACCAGTGACGAGCAGTGTCCTGCAGGGGTCTGTATAGGGACCAGTATTATTTAACATCTGTGTTGGAGACATGGACAGTGGGATTGAGTACACCCTCAGCAAGTCTGTGAATAAAGCCAAGTTGAGTTTTGTGGTTGATACTCTAAAGGGAAAGGATGCCATCCAGAGGGATCCTGATAGGCTAGAGAGAGGCTTGTGGGAACTTCATAAGGTTCAAAACAAGGCCAAGTGCAAGGTCCTGCACCTGGATCAGGGCAATCCCAAAGATGGATTCAGGCTGGGCAATGAGTGGATTGAGTGCAGCCCTGAGGATAATGGCTTAGGAGGGTATTGGTAGATGAAAAACTGAGTATGAGCCAGCAATGTGGGCTTACAGCCCAGAATGCCAATCATGTCCTGGGGTGCATCAAGAAAAGTGTGACCAGCAGGTCAAGGGAGGTGATTCTCCCCCTCTTCTCCACACTTGTAGCACCCCACCTGAAGTACTGTGTTCGGCTCTGGGGCCTCCAGCATAAGACAGACATGAACCTGCTTGAGCAGGTCCAGAAGAGGGCCATGAACATGGTCGGGGGGGCTGGAGCACCTCCCCTATAAGGACAGGCTGAGAGAGTTGGGGTTGTTTAGTCTAGAGAAGAGAAGGCTCCAGGGACACCTTACAGTGGTCTTCCAGCACTTAGAGAGGGCCTACAGGAAAGAGGGGAAGGACTTTTTATCAGGGACCATAGTGACAGGCCAAGGGGTAACCATTTTAAAACTGAAAGAGAGTAGATTTAAATTAGATGTAAGAAAGAAATTTTTTACTGCAAAGGTGGTGAGACATTGGAACTGGTTGCCCAGAGAAGCTGTGGATGCCCCCTGCCTAGAAGTGTTCAAGGCCAGGTTGGATGAGGCTTTGAGCAACCTGCTCTAGTTGAAAGTATCCCTGCCCATGGCAGTGGGGGTGGGACTAGATGATCTTTAAGGTCCTGTCCAACCCAAACCGTTTTATGATTCTTTGGACAATACATCACATGCCCAGTTTGGGCTGCTGTCCCGTTGCCAGTCTAATATATTCAATGTCTGTCAAAAAACACAAGAAAAATTAGGAAGATATAATTTCTCACTGGGAGGAAGTGAATAAGAAGACATTCCAGTGTTTTGCTGTCCATATGCAGCACTTCTTGTCTCTGTTTCAAATGGGAATTCAGAACTGATGAGAGTTTGCCCAGTGTCACCCCACAGTACCTGAACAGGACAAAGTGAAGGCTATCCTATTCTCTCCCTTGGTCCAAGGGGAACTGCCAGAAATTCTGTCCATAAACTGACTCTGCCTCTCCTAAAGACTCAAGACTGGCAAGGACCAGTCATTCTACAGGTAAGGGTAGAAGTGACCAGAACTCACTATTCATCTGCATAAACCTCTCCATCAGTCCAGCAAAGCAACAGCAGCCATATGAAGATATCAAACAACTTGGCTTCCTGCTTATGAAGGGAAATAAATCAATACCTCATGACTTCTACTTCCAGAAAATTGCACCAACCGGTGTCGATCATCACTTGGCTTATCATATCCCAAGAGGGACAGACTAGGACCCTCTGGCAGCCCGGGCAGTATGTTGCAGTAAGCCAGCCACCGCACGCTCCATTTGTCTGTAGAGAGAGTGCTTGTTGCTCTCCAGCTGGGCTGGTGGTGACATCCCAGCAAGCTGAGAAGCAATCTTGGTTCCTTCCAGAAGGAACCCTACTCTTCTTTCTGATACACTTTTTATTTCAGAAGACCTTTCCTTTTCTCATTTCACTATCTCAAGGGTGGATTTGTGAATCTCTACCTCAAATTCCTTTTGCAAATGGTTGTCAGAGTACTTCCTAGAATGGGTCCAACTTTTCTATTTACAGGTTTACCAGGTTTGAATATAAATTTTAGCATAACCTTTCTCCCAGTCTTGGCTACTTTGTTTCCTTCTTCTGGAGCATGGCACCAACTACCTAAAAAAAACCCCTGAGCTCTACTGCATCTGGCAGGAATATTCAAGTAAGGCATCATGTAGAGATCAGAGAGTCCAAAATCTCTCCTCTTCTTCAAACCTAGGAAGAGCTTCATTACCTAAATTGAGATGGGGCAAACGACAAAAAAAGGAAGTTGGGGGGAATTGGAACACTGGAAAAAATTTTTCTGAAATATTTCACAGTCAAAAAAGCTGTCAAATTTTTAGTGCAGGTATTTAAAATAATATTGTTCTATTTCAAGGCATAGCATTGATCAGCTGCAGCTCCTGCAGCCAACAGTGATGGCAAAAGCCAGTCTGTAGGTAGTGTTTCAATAGCCAAAGACTTTCTCCCTTTGTACTGGCAGGAACTGCTTGTGATACGTGAACAAATTGTTGGTAAAACTTTGTTATATAAAATAGGCCAAGTTATCTATAGTCTTAATAAAGCGCTTCTAATGAAGTATTATCACCACCATCATTACGTATAATGGCACATATCCATTTTCCAGGTTTTCCTCTGGAAGGTCAAATTTCTTCATTACTGTGCATTGTAACACTGACCCCATTTAAGTGGCATTTCTGAGCCTTGTGAATATAATGCTCATTTACCTAGCATCAAAAAGAATATTTTCTATTTTTCTGTTAGAGAAATCAACAAGGAGAAAAAACCCCAAGTTTCCACCTTACTTCAGGATGCAAGATCATTTGCAATATTCTGTGTTCGATAGCACGTAAAAGAAAAAGTGTCACCCTTTTTTCCTACCAAGCAATATTTTCTATCTGATAATTAAATATTCCTATTTTTTCTCACTCTAGAAGTATCAAATTTCAGTTTCCACTGAGAAATCACTGATGACTGCAGACTCCCCATAAAGTTGTTATTACTCCCCATGAAGTTGTAATTTTCTTATGCTTTCAATATTGTACATCTCTAGGAACAAGTCACCTCTTACCAAGTTAGTGCAACCCATTCCATAAAATTTAGTTTGTGCCAGAAGGCAGACCATTAACAGCTGTTAAATATAGGCACTTCTGAGGATCGTATTACCTGTTGGGCAGTTGATTAAAGTAACAAGTAATCTCATCTAGAAAGGGAAGTGCCTACATGCAAACATAAAAGTGTTTGTACAAGAAATTATATAGAATAATTATTTCATTTATATAATATTTTATATATCTGTGTGTGCCTATCTATCAATATACTTATTAACAGTAACATAGATTTACATTTTGCTAATATAAGCACTGGGTCAACACCAGACAACGCTACTGACAGCAGAATAGGACATAGTAAGAGCCCAAACTGGCGGTCGCAGGAGGCCAGCTGTAGGAAGGTAGTTTCTGTATCTGCTTCCTCCAACTTGTGGCTCAATAGTGAAGTCACAATCCCACCTCCTGGAGGTGACCTTAGAAAGTGCCATACCACAAATTACGTCTCTCCACATGCAACGCTACTCAAGCCTGCCACATAGCCCCTTTGAACAGAGGTGGGGGTGAGGGAGAGTGTGCTAAGTCTGACATTAAATGAAAACAATGAGGTCCAGCCAGTCTTTTCAGAGTTGTGCTGAGTCATCAAAATTAGATTTCACATTTCAGGTATTTTGTTGTATCAATACCTTTCAGGAGTGGATTTTCCTACAAGAGGCTTCATATACTAGTCTACTTCTGCAGAATCTGCCTCCCAGAAAGGACTAATGTCTACTATTCATTCTGCTTTGGCAAGTCCTTAAGTGTTTTTTTTATTGACATATGGTGCTCCTGACAAGGGTCTAAAGCCCCGGCAATCTGACAGGCGAATGCACATACACAAAAGTATGGTCGTTCCTCCAACAGGACCTAATGATTCTAAAAACTGAACTGTAACACAGCCTGAAAACCCCTCAGTTTCCAGTGCTAGACTGCTTATATCATCAGCTCACAGACAGGAATCTACCCTACCTGATTTTGCAGTTGTGTTAAGTATCTTCTTCAGCCATCAGTAAAACAAGATGAAATGAAAATGTAGACTGGAGGAGCCATTTCCAGCAAATAAGCTCCTTGCTAGCTTTCTCCCGCCTGTTGCTAAGCCAGCCTTCTATCTAGAGGAAAGACCTTTGTGATTTTTTTCCTGCTTTATTATTAAGCTGAAAACAATAACCTTTTTGTTCTATGGCAAGAATACAGGAGCCGAAGCTCCGTGCACAATTGTGTGATCATCGTGCGGCCCTGTGTCCCAACCTTTCCGAAACACGGCAGGCATAAAGCTATCCAGCTGACTAGTGAGAAGATAAAGGACGGTCCAGAAGAAACAATGAACAAAATTGTCACTTCAAACAATGCAGAAGGCCACTTCAGTATTCCCACAAGCTCTTGCCAATTTTTATTTCCTTGGGTGATTTCCTCCATCAAATAACTGCTGTCAGTTGTGATTGCTTAAATGATGAATTTTTCTGACCATAAATATTCTTAGGAGAACACTGACCTAAAGCTGGAACATTTATTTGTAACAATAATCATAACTTTATGCCCTTGAACATGAAGGAGGGTCTGAGACACTAAGCAGTTTGTTCCCTAAGCTCCAAAACCCTGATCCTGCCCTGCTCAGCATCTCCGAGGTAGGTCCAGCCTACAAGGGCCAAGCTCCAGACCACACAGTCCCTGTGGAGGACGCCCGCGTAACAAAACTACTCTAGAAGCCAGGGCAGAACTATCATTCCAGAAACGGAGAGCCTTTTCTAGAAGTGTTTTTGGTTAGTTACGATATAACTAGAGCCTTCTGGGTGTGCAGCAGCAGTAGTCACTCTGCAGATTTTTCAGCTGGTTTACAGCTGGGCCTGTTCTCTGTAGCATCAAAGGATTTCAGTCAGCTGCTTCATTCAGCCATACTAGCAGATAACGATAGTATGCTGTGCTTGTGTTTTGTGTTTTCAGTGGGTCAGAGTCCCACAAGCAAGTAGGAAATTTTTGTAGTGTTCATTCATAAGAGCAAATTGTCCCACTTTGAAAAAAACAAGTGGAGAACTAGACGATGCCCACCTTAGACAACTATTTGCAGCTGCCACTTGCTGCAACAAAGTGATCAAACGTAGCAGCAGGGCTGCAGTGTCCTGCTAGATGCCCTACTCCTTCACTTTGCAAAAGTAAACTATGCACCAAGCTTACCGGTGAAACTCTTCACCACAATTATAAGCCTTTGCTGTAAAGTGCATCTGTTGCTTCTAGATGAAAAAAATCATCATTTTAGGCATGATCTGTTTTGCTATAACACCATGTATTCCATTCAGCAAAGCCATACAGATTAAATGGCCAGCAAGAAACCCAAATATACTAACTATGAAAACAAGAGGCTTGCTTCAACTCACACTGCTTTAGCTTGAGAGCTCAGGTGCTTGTGATCCAAAGTAGTCTCTGACTCACATGCTGGGGAGGAGAGGATTCATCCTGAATTCAGTTCAGTTCTACGATAGATATCACTCAATCTCACTCTGACTGTCCGCCTTCAAACTCCATGCTGTCCTCATTGTATTCGGGGTGGGGGGTTGGGGAGAGTTTCTCCCCTCCCTTTTAAAAAGAAAAAAATGTTTAAAAAGGAAGAGCAACAGGCTAGTATTTTCTTCACATCTCACTTCCTTCTGTTGCAGTACTCCTGCCCTGCAAGACACTGGTGGAACATTTACCTGCTGTATTGCTGATGTTCAGCTATTAAATTACATCTCATATAAAATGTGCTACTGATCTGGTACATAAAACGTGTACCAGAAGCATATTTAAAGCAGTCCTAACACCTCTGGTCTTAAGAAAAATCTCCCTCCAATCACTGAGGTAAAAATAAGCAGTGTGTGTTCAGGAGGAGCCCCTCAATTTGCTTCAGATCATGATAAAATGATAGAAGTTGTCCTGCTATGCATTTACTCACCTAAATATAGACTTAACCTGCCTGGCAAAACTAACTGAAACAACAGCAGAAAAAAACCCAAAAGTTGTTACAGAAAAATATTTTTACATAACAATGTATTTCAAGATACTATATAATACTGCATAACAATATATATTAATGTGTTACAATAATAGATATTATGAATATGTAATTATACAACAGGATGATAATTAAAGAAATTGTAAAATACTTGGCTTTTCAAATTTAACATCCAGTTACTTTCTAGGCAACGTACAGATAAGGAATTCACAACATCATGGTAGACATTAGCTATCACACCTTAGACATCAGCTGTAGGATGCATGTGGAAAACAAAAGAAAGCATGCTAAGACTACATGCAAAATGATCAGCCTGAAGAGAATTACATGTGAATGAATTGTCCAAACATGACTGAGCTTCTAAAACAGTGTAAAGTTATATTACAGTTGAACTATAAGTTAAAAATTATTTTCAGCATTTCAACAGAGATTAAAGAAAGCTTTGATCTGTCAGTGTTACGAATAAAAGTAGAAATAAGACAATTATTCCAATATTTATGTTTCTACAGTTTGCATAAGCAACCATTTTACCAATGGACCCCAATACTCAACAGCTACCTCTTGCATTCAGATAACGTTTTCCTGGTTCAGTTTTGCACAGGCACTGTCTCACTCTAGTATGGTTGCCCTACCTCCACAGAGAAATCAATAAAATCCCCTTTCCTTATAAGGCAGTAGATGTTTAAGAAAGATTTGGTCTCATGGGATGGTACATGACACAGTGCTAAGATGCGCTCTTCATAACTTCCACACAGACAGCCCTGGTGAATCTTTGCTTCACTTGTGCCAGAACAGCGTGCTGAATTTTGTCTAATTCTGTCAAGCAATCATTACTTCCATACGGCACAGCACATGGGAGCATTGTGAAAATGGATGAAAGGGAAGAGATCATAAGGACGGAAGCTGCAGATAGGAAAAAATCTTATTTGTTGATTGGTACATTTTTCCTATTCACAAAGAGAAGGCAGAGAATAGATTACTTTGGGATAAAGTCCTAATGAGACTGGCACCAGGAAATCTACAGAGAAATAAGCATGCTAGCCATAACAACTTATATATCACAACATTTGAAGGCAAGAGGATGACTTCATTACCTAGGAAAAATAAGCCCATTGTCCTTCACTCCTTGGCAGTAAAACTAGAGTTATCAGTACCTTGCTCACATGGACACTGGTGGCAGTCAAGAAAGTTTAATAAAAAGACACTCTTTTTCCTCACCCTGCCAATTTAAACCCTACTATACAAGTGTAGTCTGATCCTCATCATCAAACTAACTATACAGGTGGGCACAAGCTAGTAGGAACTGCTGCAGACACAGCTGAGGCACATCACATCACGTCACACCACAAGACCATCTGGGCAGACAACAGGGAAACGGAAGAAAATACAACTAAGTATGTATGTCAAAGAGGCATTGCCTGCCAATGCAAAACCAAGCAAAGGTTTTACACTGCTCTTCTAGAGATCATAGAGTAGTTTGGTTTGGAAAGGACCTTTAAAGGTCATCTAGTCCCAAAATGAGAACAGATACCTTCAACTACACCAGGTTGCTCAGAGCCCCATCCAGCCTGACCTTGGAGGTTTCCAGGGGTGAGGCAGCTACCACCTCCATGGGCAACCTGTTCCAGTATTTCACCACCTTCATCATAAAAAATGTCTTCCTTATATCTAGTCTGAATCTACCCTCTTTTAGTTTAAAACATTACCCCTTGCCCTATCCTTACAGGCCCTACTAAAAATTCTGTCCCCAGAGAGATGTACGTGTAGACACAGAGATATATGTGACAGGAAGCAGCAGAAGGCCACATGAACTGAATCCTGAGTCTAAGGATGCCAGTTTGCAGAGTCCTTCACCATATAGGGTCAGACATTCTTATTTTAAGTCAGTATTTCAATAAAGTCTAAACGCACTGCATAACTATAAGCTGACAATGGAAGCTGCTGTCTCCTTTGCACAAGGATTCTTAAGTTGGTCTAATTGCTGCCTGCTAAAGAAAAAAAAAATCCTAGAAGTCTGATGACTTCTTAAATCCTACTGTGTAGTCAAATGTCAACCAGTCAAGGAAAGCTTCCTGATTTCACTAAAATTTCATGTTCCACATTCACATGCAAGGATGATGAAAAGCTTTACTAAAAAACAAAAGCTGAAGGCTAAGAGAGGGAACAGATGAAATAACTTCAGTATGCTATGCATGTGATTCAGGGTCTTCTCCCCATCTGACTACCCCTGGGTTTCAAACAGTAGTTGTTTGATTGGGCTATGGCTGCTGGAGATGTGCTGCACAGTATTTGTAGTGCTTGTGATGTTAGCCTGTGCTGATACCATGGGATACGCAGTCATCCTCAAAATAGCATAAAGTAGTTCTGACAACTCATGACATACATTTAATTGTACTATCAAATTGCAAGGGTTTCTCCCAGGCTCATCAGCCTGAAATGTAGTGGTCTGACTGTTGTGCATTGAATCCCTCAGCACACCAGCTGTAGCACTTAGCACTGCAGCCTAATAGACAAAGCAATAGAAGAGAGTTGGCAGGCAAAAACAAAAATGTGATTTTATAGGCTAGCATATACCCACAAAAACAGTGGTGGAACACAAGCCCAATCAATATAGGACCATGGGGACCCCTGTTTATGTAACGTGAAGCCAGAACACATTAAACTCTCCAGTTCTTTCCAGTGTTAGAGGTTTGCAGCATGCGTTGTACAGACCTTGGAATGATATCTGATTTACTTTGCCAGCAAAAACATTACAGATGGAACTGTCAAGTCTTCTTATTTAGTGGCGCCTGCTTTTCTAACACGTGACTCTTTTACATAACGACTGTCACTCATCAGATAAACCGAATGTTTTTCCCAGCACCTGCAAAAATTGCTTTGAGGACAAAGAATAGACTTCAAGAACTGTCAATCTACAAACTTCCCTTCAAAAAGGCATTCTAGGCTGTTTTAAACTTCATGCTTTTCACTATTAAAATTTTTTCTTTTTTTTTTTTGCTGGTGTGTAGGACTACATCTGCCAATTACTTACAACACATTTCACTGTTTCTTCATTTTAACACAGTAAGCAAACAGTGGGCACATGCTAGGTAAGATCATCCTAGAGATAAATTGGGTGTGTACCTGGTGTAAAAATGGCTGCAACAAGTTTAAGACTCATGTCCTACAAGACTTGTTCATAATCATTTCCTCATACCACTCAGGATTCAGAGAAGGCTTAAGGGAATTGTCAGTCATTTCAATGGGAATAGAAGAAAACCAGCACAAGGTGTATTCGAAAGGCAGCCTTGGAAGCAGGACGTTGTGAAATTTCACTGGGTCAAATCCTAAAGCTAGATGGTGAAAACAAGTTCAAAGTTAGAACTCGGAGTCTGGCTCCTGCTGGTTACCTCACTTGTCCTTAGAAGTGAGGGCTAAAATAAATTGTTACTCGAGGGTATTACAAAAAGCAGACATTTTGTTTAAATATAATGTTATTACAAAAAAAAAAAAAAATCTGAAACAAACCAATGTCATAACAAAGAACCCAAAACAGAATGCTGCAGCCATACAAAGAAAGAAAGAGTTAATACAGCACAATGAGGTTTTTTTGGGGCCTCCCAAAATTGTGTGGGAAGTGTGCAGAGAATCACTGCTACCAAATAAAATCATCTAACAATTAATTTTAGACCATAAACTTTCCATTATGAAAGCATCAGTAATAAACGCTGTAAAAAAAAAAAACAAAACCAACAAAAAAACAAACCACAACCAAAAAACCAGAAGAGCTGTAGCTAATCGGAATACCAGGAAGGGAAAAAGCAAACTTGGAAGACTGACATTGGCACAACCCTTGCTGATAAAAAGGAAGGAGCAGGAATAAGGCAGCCCATATGTATGCAAAGACTTAAAGATCTACAAGCAGAAAGATGAGTACTTACTATCAAGAAGATACATCACACAAACAGAACAGTAGCATTTATAGAAAGGTCTGGTCACAACAGGTACTTAACTTTTTATCATTTAATTGGTTGTTTCTGCAGAAGACGTGTGTTTTTGTAAATTTTGGCTGGTTGAACTACAAGAAACTATTTCACAGTTCCTGCTTTGCTACAGGTGCGGCATCAAGACCGGAAACTATATTTTTCTTGTAAAGTTACAAGTACTTAAAGAGCACCACAAAAAAGCTGAGTATGATACGGTAATTCCTTTAAAAAGCTTTTCTAATGGCAAGCTACGTTGACTGTCCATACTAAATGTATGGATACAAAAAAGAATCTTTGTGAAAGGTGATGTTACTTGCTCAGGCTAGTAGCATTTCAGCCTCTCCATGTCCAGTCTATACTTCGATACATTAGGAAAATCAAGACCATTCGCCAAAAAACACAAGTGACATTAGCTATAGTTATTATTGGAAGCAACTAAATCTTTATACCATCAACTTCTCTCAAAACAGGTAGCATTTAGCAGAGCACCCCTGAAAATTTACTCAACATATAGTTTTAATACATGTATCCTAACCCCAGCATTGAAAGAAAACTGCAGCAACATGTTTCTGTCATATAGATAACCATTTAATAGGAAGCAACTGTTGACAGTGGTCCATTAGATGCTTACATCTAATTAACTACACACACTAGTCAACACTTCGCTCAAGCGCTCAATATTAGTCAGAGCTGCTGGCTAATAAGGGCCTGTAAGCATACTTATCCACATTTATATAAGCATGCGGTGTTAAACATGATACTGTCAGTCTCCTTTAAGAGAAGGTTTTAAGTTTGTCAGTTCACTCCATGTTTCTTGCAGATGTTTTTTGAATGAGTGTTTTTTATCATTTATTTGTTTTAGGGGCAGTTGGGTTTGTTTCTTAGGGGGTGGTTGTTTGCTTTGTTTAAGACTGTTTTTATGTCTTAAAATTTTAAGATAATGTTGAGAAACTCTGTTCTGTGGAAAATTTGCATGATGACCTAAACAGAAAAGACTATCTCCCATTTTTTCCACAGCAAGAAGGCAGCAACACCTTAATCACAAACTCCCTGTCTTCAGCTGAATCACTGTATTCTAATCTAATCTTCATTCAGCAATGCAAAGTATTTGCTTTCTTTCAGTACTACATTGCATAAGCTCCTAGAGCATCCTTGCTTCCCCTATGACGTGCAGTGTAACATGTACCTAGTTGGCAAAAGATAGTCACAGGAGATTCCTATAAGAACTTCATTTTGATTAACTGAATTTCAAATGCTAGTCTATATTGCCTCTACTCTCCATAAGGCAAGTGACCGGAAAATTTTAGTAACCCACAGAGCATTTCCTGAATGCCCAGAACACTGTAGCTTTATCAATTATGAGGTATCTGTCAGATCTAAAATATTCACAAACATGGCAGTTTGACAGTGTGGCAAAGTGACGACATGTCTAAGAAGGCACTGCAGCAGTTGCTCGGCTAAGTCCTAAGGTCCTAAGAACGCCACAGGATGCCATGGGCGGGTGATGCTCTTAGATAACCTAGTACCTGTTTTGCTGTAAGGACGCAAACACAGGGCAAAGTCCCTCTTCCATTGAGGCTTCTGCATTCTTTAAAATTCTTAAATTCTCCGCAGATAGTTTATCTTTTCTTTACACTGTTGTTGAGTTCGTGCATGTTAGAGCTGTAAAAGCACCTTCTCTTTCCCCAAGGCCTTTCTCCCCCGTGAGCCTCAGGAAATCGCTGAGCAGTCAGAAGCAACTTTGAAAAGCTTTTAAGGTTTTAAAAACACTGTCCAAATCACCTCATTTTCATGAAGTTTTAGAGCATCTAGGAATGCTTAGCTTGGTTGAGACACTCCAACATAGAGGTCATGAAGATCTCACACTCTTCCTTATGCATCCCAAGGGTGCTGTCATTAACTGACTTCAACCTGCATGCTTCATTGAGCAGGTACCCAGCTAGCACAGAGGGAATGCAAACCAGACCCCTTCAACCTGACCATACAATGCTTCATTAAACGTTGCCAGCAAGACTTGTGGAATCACTTGGTAGCACCTATACTGGCTATTTGGGCTAGAATCCCCATGTCAGGTACTCCCAAATCCATTTCCACAGAAACAGTGATATATCAATCACTGTGCAAACTTTTGACAATCAAGCTGTACACAGCTTCTTAGACACAACCAGAAGAGGAAGGAGAGCTATTAGCCAGCACCGATCTAATCGCTCAGCTGCACAGAGGCAGAACAAATGGGAACATACCTGAAGCTGCTGCGGCCCCCAGAGGAGGCTGGAAGTCTGCCAGGCAAAAGGCTTGGAGTATCCACCCTGGTTATCTTGCTGAAGATCTGAGTAGGAATCAAACATGATTACCTTGCTTCTGAAATTGCCTTCCCTAAAGAAGGACAGATTTCTAACATATTCCTGTGCCAAATCATTTCTGATAAAAGTGGGGTTTTGAGGGTGGGCTTTATGTGGGTTTTTTCTTTGTTTTGGGCTTTTTGTTTGTTTGGGGGGATTGTTTGGTTTTTTTGGGTTTGTTTAGTTGTTCGGGTTTTTTTTTGTTGTGAGTCTTGGAAGGCAGACCTATATAGTTGGGAAGGAAAGCAAGGAGCCTTCTGGTCAGTCTAGATGAAGCTTAGTGAAGAAAATACTGAAAAAACCCCGTCACTGTGTGAGAAAACAGAAATTGAACTGGTGTGTGCAAGCTGTGATCGTAGTAAAGTACAGATTTCTATGCATATGAGCGGAGCCTGACACCCCATGACAGATCTAAATTTTCATCCTCTTTCCTATGTGAAAAACCGGAGCAAAGTTGCACTTTTAAATATGGAGATAATTCTTGCGGTAGGGGTACAATTTTATATAGGCAAACAATAGAAACACCTAATACTGTATTTTTGCTTCATTCATTTTGCTTTCCATTCTTCTTTTCTAGCAGGATTCAATTCCTGACTGCCTCCAGCTGGCCAAAAGAAGACAGGCAGTCACCTAATTATTCGACTACCAGAAAAATGACTCAAAGGAACATGTTTGGGACATTTCTTTTTTGACATATGTCTATATGTGAGGCATTGGCAAGAGGGAGATGCCTCAATTCTTCTCCCCTGCCTTCTTGATCTCAATGCCTTGGCCACTGCCTGATAAAAAACATATGAAAGAAGCAATGCAACAACAAAATATTCTCACATTCCAAGCATTACCATCACATACGCTGAGCACCAGACTCAATTATACTTTTAAAATGTATTACAGATGTAGCTCGAACCAAATGGATGCAAGATGTATAGTCAGATATTTGTTTACAGACGAGCGTTAGGAAATAGCTGGCAGAAGACAGGCAATGTTGTTTGCATTTTGCTAGCCCAAATCTTCTCCCCTTTTCCCTCCCCCTTGTCCTGTCTTTTTAGGAGTTTTGGCAGCTGTGTCTCAATCTCTTCAAATTACTCTTCTAATTGGGTGTTTCTATGGAAACAGACTAGAAGACACAGTACCTCTCCATTAAAGAACTATAAAAACAAGAGGTACACCATGAGAAAACAAGAGTATGAAGAATACTAATGCAATGGGAAACGTTCGTACCAACAATGAGAAACTGTACAGCCCTAAACAGTTTAACAGCACAGGGCAAAGCAGGACCGTACTGGTGCTGCCAAGTTACCAGATAACCAGCTGTGATACTGCAAGGATGGCCTTTGACTGAAACAGTGAGTGCTGTTTTTCACATGAAATCTCTGGAGGCCCCAAGTACCTACGCTGGTGGCCTTATATAGTCTGTGTCCAATCATATTCTCTGTAATACAAGATAAGATTCTCTTGCGACTCCTCTCTCTGCAAGCATTTACTTTGACAGCCAAGTACATTGTCTCAGAAGGCAGATTTCCTGGCACGGTGTAGCATTCAAAGCGGAGGAGCAGAAAATGCCAGTGCATCCACTGTACATCATTCCTTAATAAGGTTGCATAGATAGGTGTACAAAACAAATACTGATCAAAGAGCCAAAGTGGGTTTTTGCAAATTGTCAGGAAAGCTTACTACATTCAACCTTCAGCAGAGAGCTGTTTGTCTACGCTCTAAGGACAGCCACCAAGAAGCTGCAGCATGACGCTGAGGAAACACAAGCTTCCAATAGCCCAATAAGGGGAGTACAAGATAGAGAGTGTATGCTTCACACAATGCCTGGGGTCTTTCAGGGGAAAACATTTACTTTGTCCAAGCTGTTAGGGAGTTATTACTGGACACAAGTTAGAAAGACTTAGTTTGGGTAGGTCCAGTCACTGATACTGAAAAAAAGTTTTAAATCTATTAATTAGAGAAAAACTACTTCCCAACAATGTCAGGTCATTGGGTCTTAGCGCCCAGCCCACCACTTTAGCCTACGATGAATGAGGGAATCAGCAACAGAATTTCCATCACTTCAGATCCTGAGTCTATTGTGAATCAATTAAAAGGCACTGCCTACTAGTGAAGGAATGTCACAGCAGCCTCAGCTGCAAAGAAAGTGCATTCAAGACTTAATTTAATTAAATTACAACATTCTCTTACCACATAACCCATAGCAGGAAGAGGGACCACATGGAGGAAAAATCAGTTCTGAAGCATAAAGCAAAATTAAAAATTGGGGGAGGGAAGGGAAGAGGACTTGATGCTTCATTACTCAAGATGTCTCTCTTGCCGAATTTTTTAGGGTGAGGCTAGGAGTGCTCAACAGCTTTGCCAACCCAAGCTTACTGCAAGACTGGAGTGATAACAGCAGCATCAGGCCTCTAACAACAGGCCTCTAGCATTTTCAAGCCCTCGTCACAGAACCTGGTAATGGCTTTTGTTTGTTTATTTTTTAAATTAGTCTTCATGTGTTCCTCTGCTTTTAGTGATATTGAAGACACAAACACCTGGTAAAAATTTCACCCAAACTCTAAAACACAGTTCTCATTAGTACACACTTCTCTCATAATTAAGTTCACTAACAACTTCTCCCCAGATTGTTGACTAACTTTTCCAAAATGTACCATAAAAAGAAGTGCTTCTGGAAATCCAAGGTATTTCTGCCTTAAGCAGCGCCAGGAGCTGCTGATCTCCAGGTTCTGCTCTCAGCTATGTTGAGGCAACAGAACCCTGTAACTGCACTGGAGTAACAAAGCAGAATTTGTCAATATATTTTGGGGGGTTAATGAAGAAGGATTACGCTTACATTGCATGCAAGATAGTAATTTATGGTAAGAGGAATAATCTCTAACCATGCCTTTTTAAAAAAGGAACATATTTGGTTCCAGCAATCAATGGGATAAAGACAGAATTTGTCAAACCCTTGACATTAACAAGTGGTACTTCGGACAAATCAGGGATTTTTAACCTTGAAGTATAAATCTGAAATCCTCTGAAAGTTTTATGCTGTTGTAGCAGCGAGGAGGGAAACAATGAAGTATTTTTGTTTAAGATCATTTGTCAGGTTGGTTTTTCGTTGAAAATCGTCTTAGAAAGCTACACTGAAGACTGCTGTACTTACCAGTCTAGTGATTTTTAAACAATATAGTAGTTAACCTAATCTGATTTCACTGTTGCCAAGGCTAAAACCTCAAACCAAGGTCAAGGCAGACAACAATAGGTCATGAAGGAAATAAAACATTAAACAATGTGGCCACCTGCCAACTGTTGCCTTGGCATTAGGAGCTTATTTTTCACCCTCATACTACTCCACCTTTCCCAAATAATTCTGTTACAGAGGACACCGAAATCTGGCACATGATCAGAGCTGGTAAGCCACCCCAGAATTGAAATGCTGTCAGGACAAGATTTCCTCTAAACTATAACCGATACCTCTTGCCACCCCAACAAAGTTTCTCCACTACATGCAGAAATACAGCAACAGGTATTTGGTAGTTTTCCTGCCAACCTCCTACTTGGATGAACACCAGTTTGTCTCCCTGACAGTTATTCCTGTCTGCCTAAGAGATGGAAAAGTCTGTGACAATTGCCCTGGCAGCAGAAAACAGTATCCTCTAGATGCATCTGGCTAGCAGAAAATTTACATGAAAGGAATATTGCAAATGCTTACACTAACTTGGTAGCAAATCCTTTACTCCCAGTGGTGGGTTTTTTTGTTTTGTTTTGGGTTTGGGTTTTTTTTTCTTTTTTGTTGTTTTTTCTGCTGCCCTGGGAGCACAGGGGAGAAAAAAGATTAAAAAAATAATCACCCTTTAAAGCACATATCAGCACAAACCCATACATAAACAAAGGTATTTGTAAGAACACTGTAATCTGCTACCTCAGCCCTTCAGCCACTCTTGATTTGGGAGAGGCTTACTCATATGGCCTTTTGATAAAGAAATGCAGAAAGTGGTTTGGAGCAACAAAAATAATTCAAATTAACTTCTACAGCAGCCTGCATGCTCACCTCTCATGTTAGGAAAAGCAGTCGCCAAATTTCAAGACAAAAGACAGCTTTCAAAATTTGGAAAGGCTTCTTTTATTCACCAACTAAATACATCATGTGTGACCAGACAAAAGTTCATCTTTTATGACAGCGGTACAAAGAGCCCTTATTTTCATCAGTTTCTTCATCAGTCCTCCTAATTTCCCCAGTGTACTGGGAACTCAAGGTCTTAACATCTGGAGTTTTTGTCTTCATACTGCAAGCTGTTTGTTAAGAAAAAAGCTGAAAACAAAACCCCAAATAAGACACCTACTTATTAATTTTTAAACCCCATTACAATATTCCTTTAATTCTGAGAATATTCTTTCTCTATGCTTAGGAAAATCAGTAGCAAAAAAAAAAAAAGTGTCTCAAGGACGAGTTTCCCAGTTCTCATTAATGTGAGGAAAACCACCTGGAATTTCAATAGAATTAAGAAAAATACCCTTTTTCTTTAATCAGATATTAAAAACGCATGATACTTGCAGAAGAGTAGACTGATTCCTTACTTGAAATTACTTTTAACAGCCTGTGAGACTGCTTCTGAGCAAGGCAACATGTTTTCATAAAGATTTGTGCAGCCTCACACAGATGAGAGAAATAACAGGAACTCGTACTGCTCAGCACACACATAAATTGAAGCGTGCCGAGGCTGTCACTCAGGCAGTGGGCCAAAGTCATACCTAGATACAACCTGGAGTAGGCTACTGATTTACTACAAAGTCAACTGGGTTCACTGTCTAGAAAAATGAACGTTTGCATGCATGTTCCAGACAATTTGCGCTATTTCCGATGAAGAGAACAGCTCCCATATAACCCAAGTCCCATTTACACACAACAGGAGTAATTCTTGTTGCCACCGTGCCGGACAGCTGTGGTATGTCATTGCCATTTTACATCTCAACCCTAGACAGAAGTCAGAAATATTTTCGGTGCGCTCTCTGCTATAATTATTTTTAAAAGGAGAGAAAAGGAACTTACTTACTTAAAAAAATTAATACTGCATATTACTCAGCAGCGCACTGGAACAAAGGAGAGGAAATTGAAGAATCATGTTCCTTCCAACATCAACACAATACGCTACCTCTCATAACATCTTGCTCCCTTTGTGTGCGCCTTCTGCTGTACCTGCCCAAAACAATGAGCAGAGTAGGACAGTTTTCAGCTTCAACATTCTGAAGTAGAAATATGTAATTGCATATAAACTGACCCTGTTTCCCTGCTTGCATGATCTGCAGTTGTGCATGGCGTATTTCCTTGTGACACCTCTGCACATCTCCCTGCTTCCTTTGAAAAAAGAAAAAAAAATAAAAATGAAGAGCAAGCAACAGAAAGGAGAAAGTTCAGTTTGTCCAGGTAGCTGCTTACTGAGCCAACAATAAGCAGCTCTTTGGGCAATGCTAGCTCTGGAGTAGGATTTGAGTCTACTTGCCGCATCTTCACAATCTTCCCAGACAAGCCATTAATTCTGGTCTGTTGTTTAATACACAGTTAATATTCTTAAACATCTTGCAACAGGTAAATGAGATGTTTTTAGCAAATATTTCATTAGCAAGTTAGCAGAGAAATTAAATCAATACGTGCAGATTTTAAGCACTAAACTTTACAGGTTTTTTGAAGGTTGTTTCTGATTCATTGGGTCTCTCAAATCATGAGGGCTGCTTTTAAACTGCCAGGAAGTTTGACAGCCCTTGCCTTTCTAAGTGCTAGAAGTCATTTGCTTCCAACTCTAGTGCACTGAGATGTATTACATTTATATAACAGAATTAAAGTTTACTGGAAGAGTTCTACATATTATGTTTATTTGTTTCTGAAATGCATCCCTGGCATACTCCATGCATTCCAAGCCATATACAATTGTCATTCAGAACATTGATGTAATCCAGCCTGACAAAAATCAGGACAATTCAGACTTTTTAATAAACTACAGCTATTGCTGAGGCAACACCCATGAAGAGAACTGAATACCAACTCAAACTTTATTTCTGATACCTGACATTGCACTTCTTTTACACCAACTGATATAGTTATTCAACTATTTAAACTTTAAGTAAGCTCTTGTTAATCACATGAAATTGTGGTTGAGGTGGTATGAAAAAAAACCTGACTGGAATTTCCCCATAGGTATACACTGCCTGAAAGTACTGTGGACATATTAAACCAGACGGAGAGCAGCTTGCACAGAATGCTTCTGTCAGTACAAGTGCAGGCATATCCCCACTGAGGGGTGGCTACCTACCTACCTTACGCTCCTCAGATTACTGTCTTGAACCACACACCTAAACAACATTTAATACATGCAAGAAAGAAATCTACCCACAGTTTTATTCAGCATTTAGTTTTTCCCTCTGGATAAGAGAAACCTTTGCCCTCCTTAACTGTATACAGATTAGCTTTCACAGTTTTATAGTCTCAGAGCATAATGTTAAAAATCCAAGGTATTAGTGGAGAAAAAAAGCCATTATTAGGTATCTGCATCTGCAGATTCTGTCTGTCAATTTCTTTGCTTTTCATTATTTCCTTGCATTGCTGTCATTGTGATTCCTTCTTTTCTGGCCAGCCTATGACAGTTTAACATTCGCATACGCTTACCATAGTCTTCTACTAAGCTAAAAAGACAAATTAGTATCTGTTCACCATGGTAGGAAGAACAGAGGACAAAACAAAAAACCCTGTACATAAGCAGGCTGAGGAAAAGTTGTCATTTAAAAATTAACTCTCAGTTTCAGATACACTTACCTTGTTGGAGGCAAAACTTGCCCATAATACTGGGTATATAGTTGGGTGGTTATTCCCCTTTGGGTTCCCGAAGGCATGACAGCAGTGCTGGCGATGCTACAAAGTTTACTCAGTATGGGGTTGTTTGGGGGCATCCAATACTAATTTGCTTTAAAACAGGAAAACAAAACAAATCACTGAAAAACACACCATCACCATAGCCTTAGACAGGCCACAAACAATCACTGAACTCATCTAATTTACCTCAAATCACAACCAAATTGCCTAGGTTTCACTAGGACTTTTGCAGGAGGGATCGTTCATATAGGCGAAATTGGCACTGAGGTCTAAGTCTGGAGAGGTCTAAACCAGCAGCATCTCAAGAGCAAAAGCTGAGAACAATCTCAGCTCCATTTCTACGCAAAGCTAAATATCAAGCTTGAATCTTGTATAAATAATTCATGGAAATGGGCGGAGGGATTTTCTATTAGAGAAATTTACAGAGAACAAGAATAGCTTACTTGCTTAAAACAATTGCATTTTGAAAGCTTGCAGTTTTTTTCCCCGGCAACCTTGAACAACCTGGCCTGCTATCTTAGGCAACAAGTTGTTGCCTAACATTTGAAAGACCTGTATATGTGTCTGTGTTCTTTCCAAGAGAAAGAAAATGGCTGGGCAGGGTGGGGATGAACAGTTTCCTTCATTTCCCCAGAAGGCCGTGAAGAGTGAAGAACAACCTCAAGCACATGGTGCCCCATCAAATCCGATTTCATACTTTCCTAGTAAGCTACAAAGAAACATCACAGTTCATCTGATGGAACAGCAAGTATAAACCAGCACCTGCCATGGTTTAAGTGATTCCTTTAAGCCTTGCATAGGCAGGAAATATCCCTTTGTTCACTCCTTGTAAACACTTATTGCTGCAGTGTTACTGAAAATGTGATGTTTTGGCAACCAGCTGGCTCGGACTGACAGCATCATGCAGTTAATCACTCAATTTATATTCATTTTGTGCTTCACTTGTACTAACATGGAGCATATCAACTCCTCATCTTAAGCCAGCTAAATAATTTAAGATTAAAACTCTAAAGGGTCAATACTGAGATTAATATCATTCAACATCTTCACTAAGGACTTGGACAGTGGGAGCAAGCGTGCTTTCAGTAAGTCTCTGGTCAGTACCAGTTCAGGTCAGGGTGAATAATCAATATTCTGGGGGTAGGACAGGTATGCAGAAGGACCTTGACAGGTTAAAAAAAAAAAAAAAAAAGGGCCAATGCAAATTCCATCAAATGCTGACACCAGCCTCTACCCCAGGGATGATATCACACATGACCAAGGCAGCAGCCTTGCAGGAGATGGGGGCAGCCCAATGCACAAGTTCAACACCAGTCAGAGGTGTACCGTTGCAGCAAAGGACCCAGAGATCATGCTCTGTCTGAGCCACAACAGAGTTGGCACAGTGGGAAAGCCACTTTGCCCCTCTGCCCAGCTCTTGTCAGAGCCCACTGGGAGGGCTGGATACACTTCAAAGCTCCCCATGACACCAAGGACATGACCAAGCTGCAATGAGCACCCAGGAAGAGCCCCAGGTGAGCAGGTGGTTGGAGCACAGGACCTACAAGAGGCGGCTGACACAGGTGGGAGATGCAGATGAACTTCTGTCAAAGGTGCACAGTGACAGGAAGAGATGTAATGGGCACAAGTAGCAAAACATGAAATTTCAGATAGAAAAAATAATTTCTTTTCCACCATAAGGGTGGTCAGACATTGGACTGGCTCTGAAATTTTCATCTTTGAAGTAAGCTGATCTAGTTGAACCTGCTTTGAGCAGGATGGAGGACTGCATGATCTACAGGTCACTTGCAACTTAAGCTATTACTTGATTTTTGCTAAAGTGATGCCTTCTGTCAAAAAATGTGCAAAAATATATTTTCCCTCCCCAGCCCCAGAAAAAAAAACAAAACAATCAATCACACAATCACTGTCTTTAGTAGTTTGGACAACCTGGTCCTCTGAAACATGTCTCTTGTCCTTGGTTTTCATTTCAGAGGACACTAGAAGAACTCCCTTTACGTTAGAGTAGCTTTTACAGAGTAGATAAAACTGGAAAGGTACTTATCCAGGAACACCATACCAGAAAAATCATTGATTGCATTTTAAAATTAGAAAAGGATAGCTAATTTGATCATAAGAATAATCTGTAAAGAAATGCAAGAGATGCCACTTTGACATCTGAATTATCAATTAGAAGCAATGCATTTGAACACTGGTTCTAACAACCAACAGATACAGACAGAAAAATAAAATGGATATTATTTAGTCACACTCAGATCACAAACTCACAGGATGACTGAGGTTGGATAGGACCTCTGGAGATCATCTAGTACAAGCTCAAAACATGGCTTTTCAAAAATGTTTCTTTAATAGGTTTTGGCAGTAATGGTTCTAGCAGTACCCTCACAGTTAAGAGTTAGAATGGAAAAACTGTAAGCCTGACACCACAATATCCACAAAAATTAGTAGGAAAAAGCATACTCAGTTTGGGAAATACAAAACTGAAAGGAAAGGCCTTTTGATTTGAACTCTAATGGAAGTTAAACACTGCTTTTTAAAGACAGGCAACAGAGCCAGATGAGTCCAACGTAGTAAGAGCTGCTATATCTTTATACTTATGATACACATCATTCTGTCTAAGTTTCTTGCAACACCTGAAAGGGCAAGACTAGGCATGAACTCCAGTGCTGAAGACTGAGAACTTGCCACTGGGAATGCAATAAATCCAGAATGAACTTCACAACTCCAGTTAGTCAATTTTTTTTGGCTGATTAACTTAGTATCATTGGAAATCAGCATTTGTTAAGCTCAAAGCGTGTTGCTTGAAACATCTGATGTGCTCAAATTTATGTCCGGTCTGCAGTAGGACTCTGCTGAAAATCCCAGTGAATCTGCACCAGCTCCCTCCACTTTCTGACAGTATAGGTCCCTGGGAGAGTGACATTCCACCTACACTAGAGCCAACGAGACACCCAGGAAAAAGTGACATGCCATGAGTTGACCCGGAAGGAGAGCACTCAGTTAGAAAAGGCACAATGACACAATAAGAGAACTACTTAAAGACAGCTAATGGAGCAGGAGGAGGGCTGGCTCAGATTCAGAAGTGTTTGAACTCGGAAAGTTATCCCACACGAAGAGTGCTCTAGAGGAAAGGAAGTCTATAAGAAGGGACCACTGATTTGCTTGAAAGATGACATTTAGGCATCTGCTTGGAATACAGGAGGGTGCTGTTAGGGAATAGGAAAAAAACAGAGGAAGCACTGGTCACAGTCAAGAAGCACAGGAATAAGGCAGGAACTGCCAGAAGTCAGGTTTAATTAGACCTTGAAAGACTAAAACATCTACTAAGAAGTTCTTCTGCTATTTAAAAAATAAAAAAAAAAAAAAAAAAGAAGGAAAATCAAAAGGTAAGTAAGTAGAGATGCTATCCAGAAAGAACTGCGGATGAAGATCATTTAGGAGCAGCCTGATAATTAACGTACAACAGTAAGAGAAGAGCCATTTTAACTAAAGGGTGTTGCTTAAGAACAAACAGGCATTTTGGCCCTGAACAATTTTAGACTTTGAATGAATGAAATATTCTGGATCCTCAGAGAAATAAAGCTTTGAAATAATATCCCCCAGAAATGGAGGGGAGGGGACAAAGTGCTTTCAAGTAGGGCTCCACAAGTTAATGAAAGGGATTGCATGAGGCAGTTGCTCCAAAAACAGAGCAATTAGTCCCAATGTCACAAAGACATCCCTTCAAATTCTTTGTTCTCCTCCAGAAAAAGCCAGTAAAATCCTTGCCCACCTCTATTACAATAGTCAGTATTACATTCATACACTGTAATGATTTGCAAACCTTTTTCAACCTTTTAAATGTATTTCATAACTATGTGTAAAAAAAAAAAGAATCCAACTGAAGAAATGAGTGTTAGTGCTAAAGAACAAAGGCCTTGAAGCATTGTTCTGCAGAGCCTTTTCTCCTCAACACAGTTAATCCGTCTCCAAAAATCTGTGTGGAAGTAAATCAAGGTCGCTAATCCCCCAAATTGCTCTACAAGTGAAAAGACACTGAAGAGCATTTCCTCCATCCCTAATGACATTGGTCCCAGTTCTGAGACATACTCAGGGCACAGTTTGTTAACATGTGTCAATGCTAACTCAGTTTTACAGAAGAATGGCTGGAAAAGCTTCACTGGAAGTACTGTGGCAAGATGTGCTTCTCTTGAAATAAGTGTCTTTCAGGAGACTAGTGTAATGGCTAATCATTTGCCCAATTTTAGGAAGAAGTCAGTAAAATAGTTGAAGATTTTCAGAAATAAATGTCACTTTTTTCATTGTGAAATGGATGCTTTCTCTTACATCAAGTATTAGGAAAATAGTATTAAAATTCAAAATAGAAAAAAGTTTCAACTGACAGGAAACAACTGAAAATTCAGACAATTAAATGAAAAATTTTTCTTGTTTGAAGCAGTCTTGTACTGTAAACTATCTTTACAGCATATTTTGACCTCAATCTATATTCTCAGACTGTATAAAATCCCACATTTTTCTAAATTTGTACTAATGTTTTACAAATTAATGAGAGATAAGGCAGAAGTTTGCTTTTATAAACGTTTTAGATGCACTAGAATATGAATATGAATTGATCAGAGAGAAGGCCTCTCCCCCCACAGTAAAGAAACTTGACACTCTCAGTCAATTAAATACAAGCTTAAATTAGTCAACTGAATACAGAATTTAGCAGAAAAGCAGAAATGGAGTAAGTCTCCAGGAATGTGCCACTTTTTCTATTGCAGCAAAAACACAAGGAGTGTGTAGTCATGATGCAAGTTTAGGGGCAGGAAGAGCTGGCTGTAGGGATTTACAGCATGTATGCAAGGAGCTTCTTTTCAGCTGCTGGGGTGTCAAGTGAAAAACAATATAACTGAAGCATCCATAAATTAAATACTATTCTAAACTGCTACTAAGTTGTTCACTGCTACCAGTTTAACAGTCCCTGCTTGGTTTCATCTTCAGCTTTCTGTGGCTTACATTCCTTGCCGGGATACGTCAATCTGTATAAACCACAGCAAAAATTGTTACAACGGCAGTGTCTAGGCAACTGCATATACCCAGCCAACAGCAATCAAAAGCATTTTTAAAAGGTTCTCTTGCTTGCATGTTTAAAAAAAAAAAACAAGCCCAACAACAGACTTTACAGGGCCTGTAGAACAGTCAAATTAAGTAAATCACTCATCTCTGCTGGAAATATTAAGTCCCACTTTGGGCACGCAAGCTCCATAATGAATACTGGCATCAGCCTTGGAGTCCTGATTGACAGAGCAGATTGGGAAGAGGCAGGAAAGCTGGCATGGACTTTGGAGGCATCAGCTTTGTGGGACAGCCTTACTTGGAGGGCTGCCAGGTGCTACAGCTGAATGGGGATGACACCCCCACGAGGGCATGCCGCTGATGCTCAGGCAACTGGGGAGAGGGGCTGTGAGGAAACAGCTTCTGAGCAGCCAAAACCTATTGTTTCCAGCACCTTGTGCTGCATTTAAAATCCAAGGATACCAACAGAAGAGGCGGGTGAATACTGCCCCTTTCTAGTGCTGCTGGAACAAAGCCACAGGGGAGCGTTAAGACACGTCTTGGCAGAAGCTGCAGCCAGCCTGGATGCCTTTGCAGGAAAGCAGCCCCCGACGCAAGCAAGAAGTGGGGCTAGACATAGAAGGGGTGAACAAAGCTGGCAAAGCCAAGCACTGACTATAAGTAATAGCAATGGAGTGATTGTTGAGGAAATTCTTCATGACTCCTGAAAGGCAGTAGGAACATCTCTGTCTGACACTTAACACCTACTTAGCAGTTAGGAAACCACCAGTCAATTCAATAGTTGTTTTGAAAGTTTGTTAAAAGACCATTTCTTGCACCGCACAAAGCACCTTCTAATGTGACACGCACCGAATGCTTTGGTCAGCCTAGGGTCTGGTATTGGAGTGATGCTTTGTGCCAAAACAATTTGCCTGTTCAGTATTCAGTCCTACTGTGCTGTTAATCTGTATTAGCAACAGGAGGCAGGAAAATTCATCCAGTTTTCGGCTCTGTCAATCCACATGAAAATCTTTACATGGCAAAGTCCTTGGTATGAGAAACTGCAGCAGAATAATTGTCCTGTAATTAACAACTTTAACTGGGCCCATCCAAATCCTGTTCAAGTTACCTCTCCCATCAGAGAAGTGTCCCATATTTCAGAGTTCAAGTGGGTCCCCTGTTGGAATCCTTTTCAGGGCACACATAAGAAAGTGATTGGGAACAGTCAGCACAGCTTTACCAAGAAGAAATCATGTCTGACCCACACGACTGCCTTCAGTGATTCAGTGACCTTAGCATTAAAAGGCTTATAAAAAAGCCATCTTCTTCAACATTTTTGTAACCAAACTGGCACATCAAGGTCTGGATGGCTGGACAACCAGACGGGCAAGATCTTGTGGATCACTGGTCCCAGATGGTAGTGATAATTTGGTTGCACTCTGCCCAGGCTAGTAACAAGCACCAGAGGCATCAGTCATGGGACCTTGCCTGCTTAATATCTTTATCAATGATTTGGAAGAGGTGACAGAGTACAGGCTCACCAAGTTTGCAGATCACACCAAACTGGGGAGAACTATCAACATACTTGGAGGGCAGGGCTGCTATCCTTAGGGACCTAGACAGACTGGAGGAATGGGCGAACAGGAACCTCATGACATTCATCAAGGACAAATGCAAAGTCTTGCACTGAGTAGGATTAACACCATGCAATGGTACAGGCCAGAGACTGCCAAGGTAAGAATGCTCTACTCAGCATTCATGAGACACATCTCCGACACCCCAATTTTGGAATCCCTGATACCTGGCAGACATTGAAAAACTAGCACAAGTCCAGCAGAACGTGCTCAAGGTGGTCAGGGTACTGGAGCACTTACCCTGTGAGGATAGGCTGAGGGACCTGGTCTTCAAGACCAGAGAAGCCACGGATGGGGAAAGCAGCCGGGGGAGAGCGCTAACAGGAGTTTCCCATTCTGGCAAGAAGGCTATCAAGATAGAGCCAGGCTCTTCACAGCAGTGTGTGAGGACAAGAAGCAATGAGCATAAGTTGAAATGAAGAGTTCAGATGCTATAAAACAGAAAGGCTCTTTTACCCTAAGAGAAGTCAGCAGTGGAACAGGATACTCAGACCTCGTACAGCCTTGGAAGTTTACAAAACCCAGTTGGCTAAAGGCCTGGGAATCTGGTGTGACACAGCTTACCCTGCTCTTAGCAGGCAGTTGGACTTGTCCACTGAAGTTGTCTTCCAATCAAATAATATTTGATTTTTATACAAAAACATCACTATAGGATGATATACTCAAAGGTGTTTGCTAGCACAGACTTAGGTATTTTTTCAAAGCAGCTCTTCCCAGCATGGACAACGTATATCCAATCCAATGAAAAACATACCACCTAAATTTCACAGAAGATCTAGAACTAAAACTCAGGAGTGCCTCGTGGCATTAAAACATTCATACTATTGCCCCATGTAAAAAGAGTTAATTATTTCATATGAAAAGAATGAACCACCGCAATCACACTGTAGATAAAAAAACAGGACTGAGGTCTGTCCCATCCAACCCACAGGATTCCACCCCTGACACTGCATTATAGTCAGCTCTGTCCAAAGGCTTCTTATCAGCAGAAGTATTAAGAGATCTCCCTCTGGTCTGTTTTTATTAACAAGGTCAAGGCCAGGCATCTACTACCTTACACATGCAGCACTGGACTCTACTTAGGACTTCATTCTGCCAGCTATTGAATTTTGAGGTCTTGGTCTGTCATGGTTTTAGCTGGGATAGAGTTAATTTTTCTTCACTGCAGCTGGCACAGTGCTGTGCTTTGGACCTAGCATGAAAATAAAGTTGATAACACACACAGATGTTTTAGCTGTTGCTGGGCAGTGCTTGTTCTAGTCAAGGACTTTTCCAGCTCCCCATGCTCTGCCGGGTGCACAAGAAGCCGGGAGGGGAGGGGGCACAACCAAGAGAGCTCATCCAAACCAGCCAAACGGTTATTCCATATCATATGACGTCATATCCAGTATATATTAACCAGGGGGAGCTGGCCAGGATATGCAGCAATCATGGCTCAGGGATCGGCAGCCTCAGTTGGCGGGTGGTAAGCGGTTGCATCACTTGTGGGTTGTTGGGTTTTTTCCTTTTTTTTTTTTTTTTTGGGGGGGGGGGGGGGGGGGGGGGGGGGGCAGAGGGCTTCATTTCTCTCTCTTATTTTCCTTTTATTATATGATCATTTTCATCATTATTATTACCATTATTAGTATTTTGATTATTAAAGTCACTAATTATTAATAAAATTACAAAAATTATTAAACTTTGCTTATTACTATTTTATTTATTAAACTGTTCTTATCTCAGTGCATGATTTTTCTTGCTTTTGCTCTTCCGATTCTCTCCCCCAACCCACAGGGGTGGGGGGAGTGAGCAAGCAGCTGCGTAGTGCTTTGTTGCTGACTGGGGCTAAACCCAGTCAGCATGGTCCCACAAGATACTCACTGCAACAAACTTCATACTACAAGTGTTACAACACCCATGCATTAAAGGTTCTTGCAGTACACATGATAAAGCATAAAAATCACTCTGGACAAGTCTACACTCTGGAAGTTAACTAGGAACACACAGGAAGTTGACCAAAGGAGTCTGAAAGAGACTAAAATACGCTGTAGCATTTATTTCCAGGCATCATTGTACACTACTGCTATACGCGTCTTTGATTCTTAGAACCTTTAGCAACAGACCTATTCTATAGCATTTGTTCATATATTGTGCTATCCTAAAACAGAAGGTAAATGTAGAAAACCATATTTTACTCTCACAATGAAAGCATTGCCTTCTGGGGACAGAACAATGTTTTTCTTTTACTGGAAGTGGGGGGAGGGAAGAAGATCCTGATCATGGACTTCCAAAAGATTCCTAAATCCACAGATTTTTCCACTTCCGTAATTTGCAGTCTTTGACCAACCACTACAGTTTGGAAGCTATCTAGCTAAATGACTCACTTTTGGAATATTCCAGCTGTCACTGATCTCCTGGAAAGATGTTTGAACAAATGAAAACACTTCAGCAAGAGCCTGATATCTGCAGCCAGAAAATCTCACATTAGTAACAGTTTTATTGCAAGTCTCAGGATACTGCTAATATAAATGCACTTTGTCCCTTGGCTCAGGGAATTAGTATATCTCCATTTTTGAGAAGGCTTCTACTTACCATACCTGACAATATGAATTCGTAGAAATTCAGGCAGCTGACACTGCGTAGCATTACAGTGAGCACATCCCCACCGGTGGTTCCTAGAACCACAACAGTAGTTTTGGAATCAGGGCTCTGAAAGCCAGTTTCCAGATTTTTATTCTGCTGAAGGACTTGAATTGCACTTTTAAGTGCAGGTGTGAATGGCAAAAACTGGTTTGTTGGGGTTTTTTTTTTGCCACAGCTGCATTCAAGCTTAATACTATATAGCTGCAGCTCTGAAATAGCTATTCTGTAAGGTGACAAGGTGCCTTTATTACAGAGCTGCCTACATTATGCATGAAAACATTCAAAAAGCGTTACTTCCATCACATGGGAGGGAGAGGGAAGCTTTCAATCATTTGCAGATTCAAGTTACTGCAGATAGTTAAACACCTGATTTATGGGTACAGGCGCTGTTTGCCTCTGCACATTATGGTAGGAGGACTTCACATTTTGTTTTTTGTGGCTCCAATTTTGCTTCAACAAGTCAACTGTGCGTAGAAGTAACCAAATAGCATGTAAGATGCCAAGTAGAGGCCTCTGCAAACTTGGCCCATAGTGTACATACTTGTTAGTCTTAAGTTTGCTGTTCTCATTTTAATCCCCTATGCTTCTAGCATCTGCAAATTGTTTAGCAAATTTCAGTCTTTCATTTATCCACTTACAACCCAGTCTGCTTTCCTAGAATATTTTATCATCAGATTTGTGGAGCTGCCATTGTTCCACTTACATGTTAAATGAAGTTGTATAGTAAATTATGCTAATCTTTAAGCAGTTGCCTCCAAGAGGGTGAGGGTATCAGCAACAGCATGCTGCTTATTTAACATATTGCTGCCACAGATGAGGGGGCAATAGGAAATACTGACAGCAAGTTTGAGAGGGAGTTAAATATAGCCGTTTTTCAACTCCACCATATCTCCAACACTACTATTTTATTATTTTACCCCAGCAAGTTACATCACCATGATAGGTAAATATTATGTGTTAGTGAGATGTTAACTACCCTACAAATGATTTAATATTACATAAGTTATTTATCTTTGGGTTTTCTCCTAATACAAAAACAATTGGGAAAGACATGCGTATCTTGGTTCATTCTTGACCAAATTCCTGTGACACACAAAGCATCTGTCTGACATATATTTCTATGTTCTTATGATCATTTGACCTACCCTTCAGTTCACAGTGATATATCAGGGATAGATTTATTGCTGGTGTTTCAAGTGTATTAATATACTAGTTTTTCCACTTTAGAAAGGAGCAAGCATAACATGATACTACTACAGCACAGACAATGGCATTTTTCCGGAAAATATGATACAATACTGTCCTTAGTAAAAAACCACACCAACACTGAATAAACAAAAGAGTGAAGTTTAGATGCGGCTCCCCATTTTACCTACCAGAAAAAAAAAAAAAAAAGAGCAATAAATATAAAGGGTCTGGAATGCAGTGAAGCAAAAAGAATCTTTCCCTCACTTCAGATTGCAATGAGTTGCACATTTCCAGACAGCTGTTCTGTTTCAAACAAACAGGCAAAGTCTGCCTCAGGATACAAAAGCTTTTCTATTAATATGTTTTTGGCTAGATAGGGGTAATCTGCGACAGAGTACCTATATCTGTATATCCTAATGAACTAGGATTAAGTCTTCCATTACTCAAAAATTAAACAAGACAACACAACCCCATCCTTCCCCCCCCCCCCCCCCCAAAGGAAACAAACAAACCTCAAACCAAATCAAAACTAAACTGTTAGGAAACAAATTCATATTTTAAGTAAAAAAATGCACGGGTAGCTTTATTGCCATGGCATAGCATTGTTCCTGAAGAGTCTTGCCTTGCAGATCTGATTTCCAGTTCCTAGATGAATTGCAAAAATGAGTCCCATGGAGTTCTGGGTAATTCACTTGGCTCCCACTGTTCTTCCAGCCCTTCCAAGACTGCAGCCGTTCCAAGGCAAGCACAAAAACCCAAGCATATTTGCCATTTGATGTACTATGTAAGCAAATAACATGTCTTTCTTCTGGAAAGAGATATAAGTCTGACAACTGTGTAGGGGAGACTGGCCTTACTTCATGCTGCTTAATTTATTTCAGACCTGAACAGCTAAATGACTTAATCGGTCTCAGCAGCTGACCACTATGATTTGATGACCACATATGGCCAAACCCTGAGGGAAAAAGATGGCTGGAGTTAGCATGGCAGCCAGAACTTTTAAATGCACAAACAGGTGAGAATACAAAATCATCTGGTTACCCAAGACGGGCAGCTGCAGACATAGAAAAAACAAGACAGCTGCTTGCAGTTGGTAGTGTTGACTGTTATAAAACTAGTTTTCCTTACAAACTTACATATTTGCAATAGATATCCCCAGGAAGATGTCTGGAAAGGCGCACAGGGATCTTAATTCCCTTTAATAAAGAAAATCCCATAGTGTTTCAGCTTATCTGTAACAGATGCTCATTTTTAGAAAAAACCCACAGAGTTCCCATCAAAATTCAGCTAAAGGACTTGAATGGAAAACTGATAATTATGTTTAATTCATAGTATCCTGGGACTAGATACTGGCCACTCAAACAGCACAGAAGAACATGCTACGTGACACAGGTGACAGATGACTACAGCCACCAGATAAACTTGGGAATTCAGGTAAAAATCTGTGCTTTAAGACTTGAAATCTGCATTTGTTTCAGGCAACAAAGAACCCTCCTCTTTCCATAAAAAAAAGCGCCTGCTACTAGTCATATATAACAAAAGGAACAGTAGCTGACTAGTGGGAGAGTTACAGAGCTACTGATGTCTGAGAAAGAGAAAGCACTTTGGATATAGAAAACAAACAGCTGCAAAATTACTCTAAGACTTTTTATTTTACATTTGCCAGAACCAGCTTTCCAATACTGAATTATAGATCTACAGTTTTTTTTTTCTAAAGAGTGGAAGAAAATACAGAATGAGCAAAAGATCTGAAAAGATTCAAAGGGGTTTGAAACAACAAATAACAGCAGAGAGTGAACAAATGGCTTAAATATGGCAACATGCTGGAGAGATAATTTTTTGTCAGCCATGAAGTATAATTTGACATGAATGTTATTTCTGGCAATGGACACCCATAAATAGCATCATCAAGAGCATGCTAGTGTGCCAGAAGAAGCTGTTGCCAATCAAACAAATTCAGCCCTTTCTTCTTCCTCTTTTTCCTCACTATACGCAACAGCTCTGCAAGAAGGAACACAGCACTGGATTTTAACTAACAGCAACATACTTGGAGAGAGCCTTCCTGAAACCTCCTGAAGCACAGGGCAAGTAAAAAAGCTGAGGTCTATCAGGAACAAAACTCATCTATCACACCCTTTGGGTGAGACAGACACAGGGAATTTATTTCGATTTCATCCACCCTACCCCACAGCTCCATTCCCCATCTTGTATGGCAACATTAATATGGACCTCGAGGAGATTTCATTACAGCTACGATGCTGTGAAAGAGCAGCTTTTACCAGATGCAGAAGTAGACCAGCCTCACCTGAACCAGATTTAAAATTACAGGAAACAGAACAGAATCAGAGCACCTCATGCAGAAATCAAACATACTCCTTAAAGACCATGGGAGTAAAAAAGGTGAGTGGAATCCTTCCTTCCAGTTCACCTCCCATATTTCTAGGATACTCCGCCTAGATGTCCCAGGTAGGGTTAGCTTTTCATGGGTTAAAACTCAGAGAAAAAGTTTCTAGGCTAAATAAAAATGGATATACTGGGGGTTGGAACAAACCGTATTTCCATATTTCAGAACAGTAGGAGCTTCTTAAAGCATGAGTTAATTCCACACAGGAGTGGCACAATTAGGTCAGAATATTCAAAGCAGTCTCAAGTCATTAGATAGCCAAATCCTGTAACAAAACAAGCCCTCAGGTGAATTATTGTCATCATCAAATCTTTAAACAGACTAACTGCAAGCTTAATGCTTGTAAAGATGTTTTTATAACATTTAACTAATGGGCAAAAAAATGTAAGTGATGCTTGGATGCTTGAGTTTACAAACATATGTCAAGGACTTAACTTTTGGCATAGATAAGGGAACCAAATACTTTGAAACTAAATGTCAATACTTTGAAACTCAAGCTGATCAATCTAAATGTATTCAAATGGAAATATACTGGCACTGTAAGAGTTCATTTACTTTTTGCTGCTTCTTTTACTGAGGAAAAAGAAAGGGTCTAGACTTTGGACTACATTCACCTACACTTCTGGCTGAGTAGCCCAAAGTGCAGAGAAATATTTCAGTATAAGGAAACCATTGATTATAACAATATTTGTTAGATCATAAAAACCTGATTATACTGCAACAAGACTGTTCTAAATCAACACTGTCAGGTTTTAATACTGTGTATGCAGCAAACATACTCGCTGAGAATTATGATCTACTTCATTTATGCTCATTTTGAATGCTTTTCTCCTCAGATGATTTACAGTTTTATTTTCTCTTTGAAGGCTCAGTTCCTAGAATTCAACTGTTCCAACTCAACCACTTCCAGATCGTCTACTAGATGTTTCATTGATGTTGTCATCTTATAGTGCCTACTCAGCATTCCTATCACTGACAGATTTTCACATGGCAAGCGAGTTTTGACCAGTGACCTCTTCACCCCAAAACTGAGGTCTATATTATCTGTACAACGCAACTTGCCAGCGTGCATGCTGTCACCAACTGGGCATCAGATTTTGCAGTATCCTCCCGGGGGCCACTTTAAGACTTGTTTGGTCATGCTTAGTCCTGCAGTCCCCAAGCACCCAGTCTACTGGAAATCCCACATCAACTGAACAATACCAGGAGTGAAGGTAAGACCTCTGTCTTCCCTCACATTTCCTCCTGACTTGTGCAAAATATCTCCTGCCTTAGGGCAGCCTTGCACAATCCACTCCTCCTAGCGTAAGGAAAAACTTGGAAACAAAGTGCATGTTCAACCTGTGAAAGACTAAAGTGTTAGTTGCATCCGTGTCAACACTGAAAAACCATCCATTCTTCCCAGTAGAGACAAGGCATTTACAGAAGGCTCTTAAGCAGCCCAAGTGTTACTCTCCAAGTCCGTGAGAGACCAGTCTCCACGAACCAGAAAGACTGCTATCAGTAATATTTCTCATTAAATACAACCAGAAATATTACCACCTTCAAAAATAACACTGAAAGGGGATTCCATGGTATTGTTGGGTTAACTGGCTATCACAGCTGACCAGACTGAAAGAGGATCACTTAAATGTTCATGTATACATCACAGGTTCTACAGGGAGACAAAGAAAAAACCTACTAGCATTACAATTTTTTTTCCTCCAAACTTTTTATACTGTTACCTGTAGACAGTTATTCACAAATGCATCCAGAATATCTGACTATTGTTTTAAATTCAGGTGTTTGCAGCAGTCACTACCTTTTAGTTTGTTAAAGACAAGCTGCAGTTGCAACAGTTTTAAAATTACCTTTTAAAAATTGCTATAACGTCTATTACCTATAATTTCTATTACCTTACACTTAAGTTTCATATATACAGTGTAAGAGAAAATTAAGATGCATGTTATTAATATAATACACAGACTTGCACATATGCTTCAACACTTGAAGATGTGATATTGATTTGAGCAATGATTACAAAAATCCACTGATCCACGAATATTCCAAAAGGGATAATGCTCCCTCTTAAATTTTACATAATTGGAATGACCAATGTACAGTAACACCTGGAAATACAACTACAAAAGTGTAGATTGGTGCAATTTTAGCATTCCTAAACACAGAGAAAGCAATGGTATTAACATATCCTTTCAATTTGCTTGAATGTATGAATCCCCATATGATTTCCCCACCTCCAAGCAAAATGTGTGGTTACACTTTAAAGGGCACAGCTTTTGCTTCTCACATACGTATCGCTCATCTGATCATACAGCAATGCAGCATAACACTTAAATGTGAATTACACCATTTCCTCCCCAATAATTCCCATAATATTAATGCCATTCACATTACTGAACAGATGTACTTGCTTTACTCCTGGTTCTTTGTTAGTGTGGTTCTCTTTGAAGTCTCTTAGTAGCTTCTAGAAAGTTAACCATAACAATCCTCTCTAAACCACTTCCAGTTCACTCAATATTCAACTCTCAACGTCCCCCCCCAAAAAATCCCAACCCCCCCCGAAACGTTATACACTATTTGAAACAAGTATCCTACATCATTATATTATTTATATGCACTTTGTATAAATGCAGATAACTCCATTAGATAAAAAGGCACGTGTGCACGCGCACATGTGCGCGTGTGTGAGTCCATGTGTGATCAGGCCCATCAGTCACTACATCGCTTACATATAAAGAAATATGCTTGCAATGCACTGCTCAGCCATTTGAAAACACAGCAAAACCAAATTGCATCAGCTGATGAATACAGACTAATATCACTGTACACAGAAGGAAGTGCTTGATTTGGAATATCAGAGCTAGTACATTAAAAAAGGCTGACACTTAGCAGTGTCCAAACCCAAAATATACTGTACGTTCTTTTAGGTATTGGATGGCTGTAAGAGACCAATAAACCAACATCTTATTGGGAAAGTCCTGGATTAACAAAGTAACACAGAGTCTCATCTCCTCCTCTTGTGGCCACCCGTTGAATGTAATGCCTCTGAGAGTAAGTTATACATCATTGCTAAATAAATCACAGCTCATTACTGAGTCACGTAATTCGCCTTCATAAGAACCAAAAGCAGCATGCACTACAAAGAATAAATCTCTGCCTGATAGTAATTTTCGTCTGCACTACTGTATTTATCACTCATTGTTCCCATCTAATATTTATCTCATACAGTTACGAAATTCATAGCCAATGCTTAGATACAACTTAAGTCTTGCAGAGTGAGTGCCATGACCCTGAGGGTAAGGGTCAAATTTTGCTCTCACATCAAAGCAATGCCTTGGAAGCCCAGAGTTAAAGTGAGATAATATGAACAAAATTGAACCAAGTAACTTCACGGATTGGAGAGCAGCCAGTAGTCTGCCAGCTGTGCTACTGGAAGAAAGTAAGTTATCTGCCAATTTTTGAGCAGGTATGCACTCTCAACATGAAGAGCCAAGACTCTTGAAGCCAGAGGATTATGGTTAGATAACTTCTATACTACTTTAACTAAAGTACATTTTCTCAGGCAGACTATATATGGTCAGAGAGCATTACCTGGCTGATACACATTTAGTAACATAGGTCTCCACGTTAAGACAAAAATTGTTTTTCTTAGAAGCAACACTGACTGAAACCAATGAATTTACAGGCACACTTGATTCCAGGTAGGACTGAACCCTACATGACAGGCCTCCATGCAGTTAGTGCCTTGTACAGCAATTTCTATAAAACACTGAACAACCCTCTGCAGCCGGGGGTGAGAAAGGAGTTCACAACTTCTGGATGATCTCAGAGAAAAACCAACAGCCACAGTCACTAAATTTTTCTTTCATGTTTCCACAACAGCTAATCCTGCCAAAATAATCCCAATCATTTCAGAACGCTTCCTTTTTCTAAACTTCCATGTTTACAGTGAAGAATAGCTTAAGATACTGCCTTTTGCAGCAATTGTGTTGCTAGAACTCCCCTAAATCCATGGACCAATATTTTGAATACCCCCAGAGCAAAACTGGTGTCACACCAAAGGCTAGAAATCAGACAAACACTTTTTTGGCATTATAATGTGTCACATTTGGCAAAAAAACTTCTTTAAAGACAATATTGGATTTAAATTGTTTTTATCTTCATCCAAAATAAGTGTTTAGCTTATTAATATACAAGATTTTAAATTCTTTCTTCTGCTTACAACACACGCAGATTTCATTTCTTATCAAGCTGATACCGCACTGATATCTGATGTCATTTTCAGAAAAACCATCCATTGCGCTGTGCACCATAGGAGAGCATCAATGATAATAATCCAAAGAGCATTTCTTCTACGCTTACACATGGCTGCTATGCTTTTAGAAAACACATAATGATAACTTGACACCATAAAGGATAAAGATAGGTTCCAAGCTAAGCCAGATATCAAACATTTTATGTACAGTATTTAATCTATAAAAATAATATTGTTAATTTAAACTAAAACAATTCTCTCATTGTACAACTAAGACATGACTTCAAAACTCATAGCAAAGCTCCAAGTCTGAGTTGGGAGTCTTCATGTATGAGGCCTGTTTTGAAACCTAGCATATAGACAAGTGCTCATTAATAAAATTTGTCTTGTAAGACATTTTTATAAATAATTTTGTATCATCGGAATTCCTTTTTTTCACCCTACATTAATTGATAGTTGTGTTCAATCTGATGCATGTGAGCATTCCCATGACACACTGTCACATTTTCTAGTGAAACATGCCAGTTTCCAGTAGTTTAAGAACTACAGCTGCCGACCACAATTAAAATTTAAATCTGCACCCAAATAATGACAAAACATTACTCCAGTATTTCAAAGATATCTTAAAACAAGACTCCTTAATCAGAAAAATATCCCCACTTTGCACAAGCAATGTCCATTAGAAACCCCCACTAATGAATAGATTAGATTCTCCAAAGAATAAACAAAAAACAAAACCCAAGTCTCAAATTCCAGAGTCCAAACTGAGCTAAAACTCCAGAGGGAAACTGCAGGTTTTAGTTGATAATCCACCACAAGAAAGTCTCATAATTTTCATTAAGTATATTTTCTGGAGAGATATTTGAGAGAGAACTGATCGTTTCCAGAAGAAAAAGCACTTGACTCCCAAGATCCTACCATTCTGTCAAATCTCTTAGTCTCCTCTAGGAAAGATGCAAGAGCAGAACAGCTTATTGTTCCATGTCAGAGCTGCTCAAAATTTTTACTTTTCCTGGCATGCATGTTTCCTCTGTAGTTACACTCATGGGTCTGAATCTAATCTGAATAGGAAACACAACTCAAGGTGACAATGTAATTGCTTAATTATTGCAGCCTGCTCACCTTCCAAAACAGACTAGTCCAAAAGAAATCAGAGGGAAACAAAGCAACTGGTTGCATCTTATTAGCCAGAACATGGAAAACAGTGGAACACCACAAGTATTTTTCTAGTAATATCAACCAGTGCCATATAATTCATCAACAGGTAAAATAAACTTTCAGATTAGCATTTGGTATTTCGTGCTCATATCTTTGTTTCCCACCCCCGTCTTGCTCTGTGGCAATGTTGGTTAGGTAAAGCTTTAGCTGACGTATAGATGTATACCCTTTAAAAACCAACGGTGGAAAAAAAAAGTTTATTCCTAGGTAACTGAAGTATGTTAATAGTCACTACCAGTCTCTTACAAGACTTTGACCACAGCAGAACACAGTGGGAACAGTATCTCCAGTTCCATCCTGAAAGAGAAACTCCATCCAACTGCCACTGTCCCCCGAGGCTGAACCCAGGCTAGGTGCTTCAGGGAAAAAAAAATGATGACACACTCTCATCTTTATTTAAAGCAAAGCCACTACCAACACGACCCAGCAACAGGCACGTGGCATAATACGTACCTGTCTGTTTCAAAACGGCCCTACAACAAAACGTTTCCATCCTTGTTGCCTGACATGATCACAAAACTACTGTAATACTGGATGTTCTCACTCAAAGCCCATCCTCCCATGCGGGACAGCAGACTTCCACGCTGCGGTAGGAGGGACCAGCAGGTAACACTGCTCTCAGAGCAGGGCACTCAGAGGAGGTCTCAGACTGAATTGGACTCATTTTTGTGGGGGGTGAGGGAATCTGAAGAAACCAGGCAAATGGTACTCTGACCTTTGCCCTTAAAGAAAACAGAAAACACCCACAGAGGCCAGAAATCCTCACTGGGTGGCACATGTAACCCCATTACACAAAGCTTTGTTTTTCTCCTTCTGTAATGCTTGAACAGTCAATTTGCTCATGCCAGCATGAAGTTTTATTGTCCAGCCATCTGATACCGCACTCTCGCTGGAGGCTTCCGCTCTGATTACCAAGTTGCACTTCGTTGAGTCACAATATGTTTCTATAAACTATCTCACTATACTTGGAAAAAAGCCTGAACAGCAGTTGTTCATGTCACAGAGAGAAGGTACCATGAATAAATGTCAGGCTGCTTTTAAGGAAAAATGGGAAATACAAAATGAAACTGACTGGCTGTGTTCTGAAACATCCTATCTTCTCAGTGAGACTAGCATTTCTCACTCAAATACAACAAATCTCTCCAAGCACTCTGCAGTTGGCCAGCCTTGAGATAATTATTGCTGCTAGATTATGTCAGTGCAACCAATAAAAGACCTTTATTTGAGGCTTTTGTTTACACACAGCCCCTAAGGTATTTTCTTTTTGAAGAGGCTGCTCAAAAAGGGTGTCAGCACAGCTTCAGAATTAACATTGAGAGCTCCACTTTCAAGCAGGGCTTCTCTGACCTGACCTAATGAAATAACTCACCCACAAATGCAAGCAATATTTATTAAATCCCTGCGCAATCTTAAAACAAGTCATTATTTTCCCATCTTTGCAAAACAGAATTGGTATTTATTTTAAATACTTAAATGCATCCTCCCTCTCTCCCTCTTCTTTTTCTTTGCAGGAAAAGCCTATTATTTTCACAGCTGAAAGCAATAAATTCTAAATGGGAAAACATTTCCAAACGAGAAACTTCTGATTATCACCAAGATGCTCAATTGTTATTTTGTTTGTTTTTTGTTTGGTCCCCTCTCCCCCAAACAACCATCTGCAAAGCATGTGCAAGGATGCATATTTACAGGAAAGCAGGTTTTTAAAGCATTTATGGTTTGCCCAAAAAGCACCCTTAATACAGTTCACATGTGGCACCGTAAGCATACTCTTCTATGCTGAGGACAGGAAAAGCACTTTTCTCCTAGTGCTTGGGAGAGGAATGTGGACATCTTTCAAAGTCTTATCTATTAAGTAATAGTGACAATCATACTGTTCTTAATAAAAGTCACAAATCAGAGGCTAGTTTCTGCAAAAACAGTCTTTTCCCTAAATGTTCTTAAAGGATGAATTCTGCTAACTGAAGTGTAGTGCTGGTTTTATACAGGCTCTTCTCCCCTGCTGGCCCCAAAGCTGTCCTTAAGCAACCACCAAGCAGTAATCATACAGTGAAAGATTTCCTAGAATAAGCCAAACCTCTGTTCACAAATCATGTGCCTGAACAGATGTAAATATTCTGAACTCTATTAATATCAGAGCAATTGCAAAGTTTTCCTGCACTAGCCTAATACTGAAAAGCTTGAATAACTTGGACAACAGGTATCAGAGGGGAAGGCTCAAAGGACTGAAACATATTTGGTTGAGCACAGGAGGTCATAAAATATAGATCTGTTAATATCATGGGAAAAAACAGAAGACATGCAGCTCTCCAGAAGAATAGTCAGGTGGTTACATTAACTACATCCCTCTTCTCTGCTTGGCATTTCACCACAATGCAATGACTGCTTTTTCAACTGCTACTAGGGCTTAGATTTTCTTCAGTTGAAGAAAATGAAAGCAAACTGAATTCAGGTAACAGCCTACATAATCATAAAGTGTTGATTTTCTGCTAGGTGTCAGGAAAGAAGACAATCCCATTTTCACTAAAGATGCTCCAGGCACAAGTTTCCAGGTGCAGCCAGCTAGAAAACCAGGATGCGCTGTTACTCCTCCTTTTCTAGGAGCAGTTGAGGGAAAGAGTTAAAGGATTCCCCCATCAGAAAACATCATAACAGGCTGGTGGAGTAAGTCTTTGTGCCTAAATCCTAGAGTTAATAACCTCCCCCAAAGCGGCAGAATGACTAAGAAAAATGCAGTAACAGAAAATGCAGCACACTATTTTTCCTGTCAGCTCAATTTTATGGGTAACACTACCATCTACAAGTCATGCCCAGCTAAAGTTTTTCAGTGTTTTTATCACTTTCTCTTGATTGCTATAAAATGGTTACTGTACAGTAGTATATATTATTTTAGGTGAACAGGAGGAAGAATAATGTTTCTGGACTAATAGCTACCATACACTCCTTATGAGATCAGAATTCCTTTCCTACAAGTGCAGCCTTCACAAAGGAACCTGTCAGGGCAGCATGTGTAACCACAGATGCTAACAACTCAAGCTGCTGTTCCCAAGAAAGTCTCATTTCTTGGCTTTACCCAAAACAGGTCTACCAAGAACGTGAAGTTTCACAAAGTGGATTCTTAAGACACCAACACTCACTTCCAGGCCATTAATTAGGCCACAGATTCAGTTCTGCAGACAAAAGAGGGTATTTCAAAAGCTTGACCGCAACCACTTCTTCTCAATGTCCCTATTACTAAGAAAAGCCTGGCGACTCTCCATTCTGGAGCACACCCATTTCAAAATCCTTGCAGTGACATGTGGTCCCAAAGAAAAGGAATATATTCACTTTGGATGCAAATTCTATCCACAGTTAGCACAAGGATATGTCACTGCTGGAGGCACAACAGCTACAGACATTCAATTTTTCATTGTGGCCATAGAAGTGGCACGCATTTATGTGGAGGATGCTTAACTCTACCAGGAAAATTAAGAGAAGATACAGAACAATCAAGTTATACTGTAGAACCTGCACTGTTGAGAAAACAGTCTTGCCCAGAGGTACCCCATACAATCCCACAGAACTGACACCTCCAAAAGAAACCAAGTAGAACCATGCTGGTGAGGTAACACTATGCTTGCCCTTTTACCAAGAAATCTGGCTCTACGTAGCTTCACAAATTCCTGCACAAAAAGATAAATGGATAAAGGAAGAGATGCAAGGAGCCGGAACATCACAGAGGAAAGGCTCCCTCTGCTCAAGCACCAGGAGTAACTAAACTTTGCCTTCAAATGTTAAAAAATTATCTTTGTCCTTGAATGTTAGATCGCAGTTGACTGTTTAAGTGTCTGTTAAAGAAGGGTTGTTTTTTGGGGGTAGAAGGGGTTGGGTGGTGGTGGGTAATAGTTATGGGGATTAAGCCCCTTCTACTTTGTAAATTTTCTCAAAGCCTCACAGCAAAGGATAATGAGAAACAGCACAAAGATGCAGATTGGGGGAAGAAAAAAATGAGAGGAGGTAGGTATGCACAGGAAATTAAATTAATTTCTATAAGTATAAAATGGAATGCAGACAGGAATAAATAAAGTTTGGAGCTTTAAGGATCCAAAAGGGCACAACTAAGCACAGCAAGCATATGAGATTTAAGGGAGGAAAAAAACAGGCAAGGACATGAAGACAGAGAAAAGAATGTTACATTTCTATTTCTCAACACCAAACCTAAATACCTAAAAGCAGGGGTGTGCTTGCTGGAGAGAATGTTTGGTGGCGATGTGAACAACAAGGGGAAGAAAATTCAACATGTGGAACCACTCAGTAGTTTTTACACAGTTAGTAACCCCACCTTAAGTACTCTGTGCAGGTTCCAGTGGAATTAATTCCAACGTATTTACAAGCAGGTTACTAGCCAGAGGACACATTCTAACTGGGTTAGGACAAAAGCTGTACTCTGGGAAAATTACAAACAAATCTCCTCCCCTCCGTCCTATAACAAAGTCTCTGTAGGGTTTTGGAGCTCAGTAGAAGCAACTCCATTCTCTTCAGCTTCATATTCCCTAGTCCTGAAGGCAATCACCACTCCTTCTCTTTCCTTGCATACTAAACAGGCAAACACTTTTGCCGGTGGGTACCTAGCCATACTTTTTGTGGCACAATTATAGCAGTACACTTACACACCTTTCAGAAGAGAAGAGTGCTGATGGACTACGCCCTACTCTGAGTTGTAACCATAAAATGGGATATTCCTAACACAACAGTTGACCATCACATCGCTGACCAGGTTTGATTAAACCTTTGACAGCAATTTTACACTTACACCGAGCCGAGAGTCGTGTATCTGCAAGTAAGTTGATACCAGTGCCTTTTCTACTGCCTCATAAGCCCACATAGGAAAGTAAAGAACATATTCTCTTCAGGGCAAGTTCTTCAGCTGTAAATAAGGCACTGACCCACTACTACCAATGGGACTTCCTTCAGACTGGAAAGTGTGTAGAGGGCCCAGTTCTTTAAAAAGACCGCACATATATATATGTCTACACACACACTACCCCTGCTCTCTCAAACACAAAGCAGGTGGTTTCTTCAGTTCCTAATGGTATCAGAACATGAATACGTGGTTAACCCCGAAGTCAGGATACAAAATAGTACACAGCCAACATTGGAAAAATGATGAAATTGGAACAACACAGCTAAACATCTCTGGTCAGGTTTTATTACACTGATGAATAATAAAGTCCTGCTTCAGTCAGTAGGTTTGCCTGTTCAAACAGCATGTTGCAAATACTCAAAGCTCCACTGGTGAGAAGTCACCTTTGTCAGATAAGGAAAGGAAGCAAGGGAAGCATCAGGCTCTCCCCCCTTTTTAGCACAGATGCTCTCATTTAACCCCTGAGAAAAATGAGAAGTGATGAGTTAACACTACCCACTCTTAGTGCACTTCACTAATTCATATGAAATGTCAAGCATGTGGTATTGCTCACAAAGAATTTTAAATGCTTTAATATGTTGCACTGTGAAGCAGTATGCTATATTCAGAACAAAAACCTCAATCCATAGTGCTAAATACATGAATAAATGAGGCAAATTCACTTAAAAAGATAAGAAAGGAACACAAGACTAAGTCCTAACACTGGATATTTACGCTGCATTATCTTGGTGTGGCAATGGTATTTCCCAGTGTCCATATAAAACTGTTACATTTAAGCCTTTATAATAAAAGCTCACAAATATTATTTTTGCCTGTTACATTAATTCACATTTCTATTTGGCAGGTTACATAATTAAGCAAAAAGATATAAAAAAATAATGTTTGTATCAGTGAAACAAAATCATTAACTAGATCCAAAGTAGGACTGCTTTGCCGAACAGACATTTCTGTGTATGTGAGGAATGTCTGATTATTTTTGGCTACGTAAGTAATGAACATAATTTAAGGGGAAGTCAGTATTACCTAAAGCATGTCTGCAGTAGAATAATTCTGAGCTTCCTGAACCAGTGTTTCTGTGTACTGATACTCATGTTGACAAAGATTGCTCACAACCATGTATTTAAGACATCAATTTACAGATGAAAAAGCAGCTCCAAAACATTTGACAAAACACACGCAAAGGTGCAAAGGGTAAGACGAGTTCAACTTACCACTAACATCGGGGAACCGCGTAAGTCATGCTTTAGACTTGATAAGACAACTGTCAGCTAACTGGAACATGCAGAAGCACCTTCTTTTCTGCAAGTCACTGTCCATTTTAACATTGACCAGGTAATTATTATTTTTGCAATATTTTTTCTGCATTGACCATGATTGAGATTGAACCATACAGTTAGGGAAGGAAAACTCTGCACCAGTGTTAAGATTGTAAGGCAGGTTAGCGCTTTCTTAACTAATTGTCTACACTGCAAGATTCAGCTCTGATATTAATGACTGCATTTCCATTTCACATAAGTGAAGACCAGGGGAAAACCATTTCCTTAGAGACAGATACAACTGAGAGGATTTAAAATATATATATCTTTTTACTCTACAGAAACAACTCTTTAGACCTTACACCATGAATGCCAGAGAAAAAACAGCTTTTACCAAAGTATGCCCACATGTTTCTCAGCCAGCTCTGGAGACCAAAATACACAAAGCCAACTCACAGTAAATCCAAAGCACAGGTGTCAAGCTTTGAATTGCTTAGCAGCTTTTCATTTCTTAGCCAAATAAAAGAAAAATTAAGGCAAGGATATTTTAATCACAGTTCAGGAATTGCATTTTCTGTTTTGCACCTCTGTAAACCTCCAAATTTGAACAAGGCCAAGGAGTTTTTATCAGCTGCCTCCTTACCCTGATGTCTGACCTGATACCACCTAAAGTCTGTAACTTGACAGAGGAAAGGAACAATCACTGTTAAATAACTACACAACTTCTTCCTCAAGGTTAAGAAGTGTTTCACATTCCAGCTAGGAAATGAGAGACCAGAAAAAGAACACAGCAGATCAAACTCATGGTTGCATACAATGCACCCACAAAATAGCAAGGAGTGACCTAGTGTGATGCACAGTGACAGTATGGCTATCCTTTTCAAGGTACTTCTCCATTTAAAGGCAAAGTGAAAAGTATAATTTTCCCACAACTTAATGATCAGTGGTGAAAAAAAAAAAAAACAACCCAGCAGCAAAAGACAGAGCTGTGCATTCCTCTCCCCAGACACGTGACTAAACCAATATATTGCTAGAAGGGGATGCATCCTTATTTAAGATTTGCAAGCAGAAGGTCCCATGCAGGGTATGGGGCATCCACTGAGATTTCAGTTAACATACAGCAACAGTGCATTATACAGATGCTGACGGGATTAATCTCTCATCATACACAGCCATGGGATCTTGGCTTTACTTGGGATGCACCTTCAATTTGGATGTACTGATGCCATTTTGCCTTTTTTTTTTTTTTTTTTAATCTGTTTCCAAGAATTACTTTCCTCAATGGGTAACTAGCTGACCATTTGGAAAAGCCAATCGTTCACCTCAGCCATCAATAAGTTAAATCTTCAGAGTTAGCAGAACTATACAAATTTTTAACCTCTTTCTGCTTCTGAACTGCCAAGAAACATCACTGACCTTGAGCTTTGAACAGATTAAATACTCTCCTCCTGTGAGGGTGAATGCACTGTATTCAATCACAACATTTTTTCCTGGTTAAAAACAAAATTGTATTCATAGCCTATGCAAAATGGCTTTTTCATATTTAAGAAATAATTACCCAGCAACCAATTTTGTGCCTTTGGGCTTAATTTTAACTTTTTAAACCTTCAATATTTAAAGAGTACATAACACAGGGAGGAAAGCTACACTTACGTTTTTGCCAAAGAAAAGGTATTCCAAATTCAACTCTGCATTCTGCATCTATATCATAGCCCTGATGTAAGCATACTTAGAAAGTCATAAAATTGTTACAGTGCAATAGTTTCTCAGCATATCATGATACTAATGAATAACACAGTTACTGCAGTGGAAGAGAAAAAGAAATTTTTTTTTCTTTGAGAGAACTTAGCAATCATTTTTCCCAAAGTGATTGTACATTAATCACAATACTACAGAAAATTAAAACTTTGCCTGCATGGATCCTCTCAGTGACTCTCTTCAGTTCAGGAGATTTATTATTTAGTAGTTTGACAGTGTTGCTTATTGATCCTATAGTGAATATATATTGAAAAGTAAGTTTTAAACCATTTTGGTTTTATTAAGCAAATATTGTTCAAGTCAAACTAGTAGAAGGTGTAATAACATATTAAGGAGATCTGCATTTATTTTTGTGTATGTAATAAAACTTCAAAAAAAAGTAAATACCTCTAGTACTGGGCTTTTATCCCCCATCTCTTGAGGACAATGCCCTCCAGATAGTTTGAAGCACAGTTTTACCACTGTGTAGAGTTTCAAAACCTTGAAATGAAGAGTTTAGAACTGAAATACTGACAGAACCATATCAATAGTTGCACAAACTGTATGTTTAAGTACAAATTAGTGTTTTTATTAGCTTTCAGTTACATACACTTAAAAATCATATTGCTGTTTTGAATTTATGCATGGCAGATTAAATCCAATAGTTCAGCTCTGTAGTTTTGATACCTTCAAACACAAAAATGAAACTTCATGCCTTTTAAGTTCCTATAAAGACATGACATTTATATCAGTGGTCTTCAGAGAAGCCATACAAACAGCTAAGATAAAAATCTCTTTTGTTCTTCATTAGAGGTTAACAAAGCTTCCATTTGATTTGAAAAATACCAAAAATAATATCTTAAGATACCCACAAGTTTACAGGCACCTATACATTCTATCACATTGATGTCCCACAATCTGAGTTGCTTCCTAATTTAATGTAAAGGAAATAATTAGCATTAATAATTTAATACTGCTTCTTACATGTTTTCAGGGACATATTTATTCTTAAACAGTTGTTTCTGAACTATCTTAAACAGCAATAATATTACGGAGATGCGATTAAAACAGATGAAGAAGGCTTAACTCTGCTTAATTAAGAGTGATGGAGAAGCTGAAACTAAATGCTGAGATTAAGTCATACAGTGGCATACAGCTGAGTCTCCCCTTCTGACTTTGACTAAGAAGTCCTTTAAAGGAAAAGTTTGGTCTCAGATTTTAAATAGGGACAGCTAATTCTTCACAGTCGACTTGATGCTTCACTTTCGGAAAGAAATTCCCATTTCCTCTCTTCCTCTCCCCTCCAGTGGAGTCCTCACAGGAATGACACTGGGCATCCAAAAATGTCCAAACATCACTTGGCACATTTGGTGGTAAGTCATTTGCTCATGAGCCTTCCGTTAAGAAAACTTAAGCTTTGAGCTTCCATCACTCCACTGGGGCATAGTGGAGTGGGGAGAGGCTTTTACTGTCCACAGCCGTGAAGTTTTACTGGTCAACTGATCACATGAGCTTAAAGCTGACAAATTTATCTTTTTGAATAAAGCTGTAATGTACAGGTAGGGAGAGTCCATACAGGCTATATAGCAAGACAGAATACTGGAATTAAGGGAAAGCATCTCACACCTACCTGTATGTTCTTAGGCAGCTTACTGTAAGCCTAGCCCCTGGGAGATAATTATCTGAAGAAATAATTACAAGGATAAACGTTGCTCAACTTTAGAGACCTCATGATGAATGGGCAAAGAACCAAGGTTTAACATGTTCAGGTAATAAGTCAAAATAATCCACATTCTCTCCTGGAAAACTTCATGTTTTCCAAACTAGTTTATGTTCCCAGAACTCTAAGAGCAGGCATCCACATTCTGCATGAAAAAGCACTGTTGCCGTTGCTTAAATTCTCTTGTTAAATCTCTCCCATTTTATAGCTAATCACATTTTTATAGCAGGCATGAAGCACTCTACAAGGCCCTTGCTGAGCTGTTCCTGTAAATCAAAACCTTATTCCATCGTTCTGTTTGCTGGCAGCAAAGCAAGGTTACTTTTACCATTTATGGTTGTAAAACCCATCCAGATTTCCCCCCCTTCAGTTGCTGCCTTTTTTCCACTATTCTTTCCTTCTCTGACTTGCTCCAAGAAAGATATTCCAAGTTCAGCTAAACAGCTTCAGAACTCATCCTTAAGCTTCTTCTTGTCTTCCAGTACACTTACAACCTCATGAAAACAGCTAACAAGAAAAGTGAAATATTAACACAGCGTTTAGGTCAAGAGCCTCCTTCCCACCTAAAGTCACATGAAACAAACCAAAGCCACATAAGAACAGCAGCAGCAGCTCAGAAGCTCTTAATGCTAAGTTATCACTATGCAGTCCATACATACACTAGCTCATAAAGTAAGGTCCAGATCAGACTGGAGGTGCTCAAAATCAGTTTAACACTCTGATATAAGCACTCAGTCCAACGTATGGGCAAGAAGAAAGAAGAAACACAGTTAGATGTTACTATTAGACCACCCATAAGCAGCTGCCACGCTCTGGGACAGAGCAAGCTTCAAAATCAGGGGGTAAAAAAAGAAAAAACCCACTTTTATATATGCTGTGCAATTGCATGCAGCCTCCTGGCACATAGGGCATTGAACTGAAACAGCCTCCATTTACAACGACCACAGAGTGAAACACTAGATTCAGTTCTTGACAGGTCTGGTTTTGTTCTTTCCCTCTCCAGCTCAGAGCTGGAGCATCCTGCCACAGAAACAGAATACTAAAAGGACAGTCTCTGCCCTTCCACCAGCCTGCGCAGGGCACATGTCAACACAGCTCTGCAGGAGGCTTCTCCATTGCACGGAAGAGCAATTATGTACACTGGAAACTCCTGAATTTTCACCTAGAAAGGACTTGAGCCCACATTGTCTACGGGAGCATTCATCTCACACACACAAACCATTACAGGGATGTTACTACAGGAAAACAAATCCAGTTACAAAAGCAAAGAAACCCTTGCTGCTTAGAAATGAAGTTTAAGCACTCTAATGGTTTTTCCAACTGACTTGAAATCTACGCTGCTTCACGGAGATGTGGATAGATTGTATGGACTACATCCAATTTATTTGAACATCGGGAACAGCCTCTTTTTGGTCTAAAATGACCCTTTACAAGTGTCATCCTATTGTTTAAAATTTGATGTTCAAAAGAAATTTAAGCGTAGCTCACCAGCATTTAAGTCCTACTTTCATCTCTGCATGGGATTTGCTGAAACTGAGACATCAGCACTGAAAAGTTATTGACCTTTAAGCTTAACACCTCCTGAATCTTACAGGTGAAATGAACAAGCTAGAGAATCATGGTGTACACATTCACAGCAAAAGGCTTTCTAAGCAGATTATTCTCACATTAACTAGATGGCTCAAGACAACAAACTGGTTTGTGAGCCCACATTGCTCCAGTCTTTTGCCTCAGCAGAAATCTGCAAGCAATCGGTAGAAATGATGCAACTACCTGCTTATCAAGTGGGTTTGGTTTTTCCGATTTCTGGAAGCATGCCCTACATTATGCACAAAATCAAACATCTTCTAAGTGAGCAGCATTATTTATTGTACATATTCTATGCAGATGTGAGCATAACTAACTGTTGTTACTATTTTCCACCTGGAAAGGCACGGTGAATGCGCTGATTAATGGCTCCATGACGATTACATCATTCTTGACTTCACCCCTTGTACTTAAGCATATTTCCTGAACAATGCAACAGAGGGTGATCAAAGAAAGCCAATTTTCAAGGTCGTAAGTTCTTGACACACAGACCACCTGCATGAAGTGCTCAAAATACCTACCTCTGCATTCTGAACTCTTGGGTGCAGGACAAGGGAACTGAAGTGTTCGGAGCAAGAGCTGGGTGCTGGCCATTAGGGAAATGGTTGCACATAATGAGAGAAAGGGAGGGAGAGGAGCCATTCAGAAACCCTGCTCTGTCAGCAGAAGCTGCCACTCACTCCCCAGGCTCAGCAGGACAGGGTACCAAGAAACAGACCTTCCTTTCACCCCAAGCAGGAGTCCCTGGGGAAGAGCTGCAAAGAACAAATGTTATTCTCTTTTTCATTATCTTCTTGCATAACTTACACTACTATTAAAAATTACTAAAGCCAGTGAACAAGAGATGGTTGCAGTCGCCATCTTACACACAGGTCCTCACAGCTGCTGCCATGAAGAGAAGGTAGGAGGACTTCCACCAAAGCACAAAGAGAACTTTAGAAATGATGTTGCCTGCAAAAAGTTCTTTGCATTTGCTGGTAAGAAACTTCAACACAGCCATTATCCCTCTTGCTTAACATAATTAACTACAGATGAATGCCTTTGAGAGCTCATCAGCAAAGGGGTAGAAAGAACTTGCTATAACCTTTCAGCTCCATAGCCCTCCTACCCCAACGGCAAACCAAATCAAACATGGGTTGTTTGTTCATCAAAAACAGAGGTCAGATTATGATCTCATGGTAAAATGAATAAATACCTGGAGTAACACTATTAAGTCAATGGAGCTACCCTGGACTTGCACACAAAATCTGGCTCGTTGTGTTCTAAATTGTTAAAAATGTGTCTGACATCACAACATAGCACAGTAGCTGAAAGATTTGAAGAAAACTCTACTTGGACGTGTTTTTCTGAGCAAAAAGAGCAGAAGGGTAGATTCAAAACCTACTGTCACCATAACAAGGGTCAACATTAATATTTTCTTCTCTTATGTAATGAATTGTTAGATCTCAGCTACGCTGCTGTCCTGTTATCTCCTGGGAGGAAGGATAAATTGGTTAATAAAGTTCTTTCCAGAAAAAGCCTTCAAAAGTAGAAACATCTGCTATGTTCATTAGTCACTATTTGGCCTGAGTTCAGTAGTAAGGCAAACTACAAACCCATTCCCTTTCTCTTACCTAGAGAGGTCACAGCAAATGGGATCCTAGGTTTACAGTAAATCATAGCTAACTGGAAGGAAGATGGATGTGAAGCTTACAGATGCACTTTGTTTCCTGTTCGTTCACAACAGCATAAGAATGCATTGACACACACTAACATCTGATGGTCATAGGAACTTGCATGATTTATGGTAGACACAGAGGCTCAGGTAGCCAAAAAAATGTTTAATGTGGCATTTAAGAAACACAGAATATAGATAATTTTTAAAAATACATTGAATTGGTTCAAAAATATAAACCTATAACCATATGAAAACTGAAGAGTTGCAGAAATCAGGTAACATGAATTAGTCTGAAACAAAGCTGGGAGCTAAACCCAGATGCCAGAAGTTTGGGTTTAAGTCTTCCATTCAGTTGCCTATGCAACTGGACTGAGCAATACTGGGAATAATACACTTTTTCTCTTTTTGCATTTAAAAATACTAGTAAGGTTGTAGAGTCAGGCACTCCAGAGCTGGGAAATGAACATCAGACCCCTATTAGTTTTCATCCTTTTCTACTGCGTGGGACTACACTACACAGTAGTCATTTACAAGACAAAATCCTGTTTTTTCACTCTTCACTCAAGAGAGAGGTCCACATGTGACATGCACGAGGCACACTGCCCAAAGGGAGCTGTGTGATGAGATTATTAATGGGCTAGTTTATTCAGAGCAAAATCCACAATAGGAGTTTGCTGTCGTGATGCTCAGCATTCCAATACCAAGAGTCTAAATATCCCCTAACAAAGTCCCTAAAGCTGTGGGCCATCATTTTGCACACTCTAGTGCTTTCACACATTCTTGCATGTAAGGTAAAACTTAAGGTTAAACATGTAGGGCACCTGACAATGCCAAAACAACAGTTGTTAGACAGGTCATCACTGCACCCTCAAGAACTCTTAGACAACTGAAGAATGCTTACACACAGCTTGTCCCAAAGCTCTCTTGTTACAGCAGAAAGATAGGAAAATACCTCTCTATCCAAAATACAATGTGAGGACCATACCTGAAATACTGGTACCACAGTTAGAAGAACCACAAAAAATAAAGAGTAGCTCCTTGAACAAGCAACCTCTAGTCAACATCAGTTGAGGCAGAGAAGCTCTGAAGTACAGATTATTAGAATTCATAAACATGACAAAGCTAAGTTATTGTTTTACAGAATTTCCTTATTATAGAGTGCTTGAGCTCAAAGAAGTGACTACTGTTTGAACTTAGGTCTTATACCATTTCTGAGTTTATTTTAAAAAAAATATCTAATAAAAAAATTTTACATTACGGTCTTGCACTGAAACCTGCTTGTTTCAACTGTTGATCACCTTCTGATCCACTACACAAACTTCTGCTATTTATTTAAGCAGAAAATTAAGAAGTAGCAGTTGTCATGTACTGTGGTGGGCAGTAGACTGGTATAAGAGGTGACCAATGGGCTTCATAGGCATTTATGAACAGAAGACATTAAGTAGCTCCCCTGCCATCTACTCTGGAGGTTTCCTCCCATGTCCCACTCTTCATGACCAGGCAAGGACTCTTACCATCCAGACTTTTATTCTTATCTTTCCCCTTCAGATACCTGTCCAGCTTCCTTTTCACAGATGGCTGTAAAATGAACACTTCCTCATCCAGTGTCTGCCCCTAATTTCTGGGATTTGGAGTTTTGGGGTGTCAATATGGGGAGGATGGGGGTTTGTTTTGTTTGGTTTTTTTTTTCTTCTTCACAAGTTGTTCATGTTTCCTTATTTTCTTTCTCTGCTTTGTCTGTCCAAACCACAGAATCTGTGCAAGCAGTAGAGAGATAACACTAGGGAATTAGGAAGCAGTTTCTTGCTCAGCTTTAGTACCTCTGCAAATGATCCTCAGGTCATGTTCATGGCAACACCTAAGGTTTTAAAAGCTAAGCTCTAACAAGTCTCAATAAACACAGTCAAACTGAATGTTCCAAGGTTTGTAACTCAACATAATTTGGATCAGGCACCCCAAGGGTATATGCTTCTGACAAACACTACCCTAATTCAAACCAGGGTCTCTGCATTCCACATCTAGAGACATAAACAATAAAACTCCAGTAAACCTCATAGTATGATTATGAAATATTTTCCCAATTAATCTTCACACAAATAGTTAATACGCAGCAATGAAAAAGGCTAAAAAGTTAAAGATCAACAGCACATGCCACAGACACACACCAAGTGATGTAATTTAACTTCTGTCATCCTTTCATGTAAGTGTTGTGCAGGTTATCTTAATGGCTGAACAGCTTCAACATGCACTAAAGAGCACTGCTTCAAACTGTAAGAAACTTACTTGTTCCTCTTAAAAGGTTCAAAATTATTTGCTAAAAGTTATATTTTATCTTGTCCTAAGATCACCCCATATTTTAAAAGTTTTTTTAACAGCACCATATAATTTTGTACCTGAAATATTTCAAAAACTCTCAGTGCTTTCCATAAGAAAATAAAGTTTAATTTATTATTTTACTTTTTCATACCAAACCTCCTCTTGGTTTCTAGCAGGCCTAGCAGTTTCAAAATTACACAACAGAGCTATACTTTTTCAAGCAGTAATCTTACTAAAATTGTTAAACATGTCTCTAGACCGAAAAATGGAAGGATATCTCCCTAGGTTTTTTTGTTATCTATTTTCCTCTTCAAAGGAAGCTTGTTCTGTGCACCTTCAGGGATCTTCCATATTTTCTGTCCATACTCTGCAGTGGCGGCTGATTTAACTTTCAGGAAATAAAATTGTCAACTCTTCCTGATAATCACGCTCACTGTCACTTGCATATAGCATCAGTGTGAACCCACACATATACATGTTATGTCCAAGCTGGAGAAGGCAGTGGGAAGGAGATTCCACATCTGAAAACTACTCTAAGCCTACAGTCTTATCAGTTCACTAAAAAACTGAGATGTTTTGCAAAACAGCTACTACGAGATAGCAATCACCATCAAAAAAAAGACAAGATAATTGCATAGGAAAGTATAGGCAACCTCCTGTTGTCCCTTCCTACACCAATTGTCCTCTCATCCTAAGGTTTAAGGAATCACATTAATGTAATAGAAAAAGAAATTACGACATTCAGCATCCAGAATTCAGAAGCAAATTCTAACTCTATCAAAACTTTACAGTGAGGTTAATGTCGTGAGACATACTGTTTTATTCAGAGCCTACAACCTTTGATGCAGCAACTAAGCACATTTTATTACCTGAATGGAGACTGTAACAGGGTATAGTAATCCCTTTTATTTACATGAATAAATTATTTTGCTAGAGAAAATACATTTACCATACATCATACCTTCAATGAACTCCCTAAACATGTTTTCACATACTTCATTCCTTCCCATGCACAGGAGAACATCTAAGTTTGTTCTCTCTCCCGTGTTTCTACAAAAAGAAAGGCCAAATAATGTCTTTTTTTTTCCCCATGTGCACTTCTGCTACATTTTACTATAATTTTAATGCCTATAAAAGTTGATCCATCAACAGAACAGGTAGATCAAAAGTACTGAAGGCTTCCTGGAGACCCTTTACAAAAACTCAGCCGTTTCCAAGAAAACTACCTTGTCAGCGATGCTTTTCCAGCCTGTGAGGCAATTTAAATCCCTGTTTTCTTTAGCCTAGTATTCTCTAAAGGGAAAATCCAGAATTTCTTAGTAAATCTGGAAGGATGTTGTCTTTCACATAGGCAGGTGGAGTCTGTCCACAGTGTGAACACATTCTTAATTAGTAAGTGACAATCCATTTCCAATTTACAGGTTAAAACTAGCATTATCATAAGGAAAATGTTCATTTGTGAACAAGTCCTACATGACAGCAGATAAGGGGTAGAATCTGCAAAAGGTCATCAATAGTCTCTTTTCACCTCTAGTTCTTTTACTTCACCAGCAGTGTTATTTGTAGGTCTTGTACTCCCTAACACCTATCTAAGCCAATCTTTCTCTCCTTCACATCTCAGAGGCATCAGAACTTACCAGTCTAATTCCATGCACATAGGAAAGTTTGATCTAATATTAAAATCTAATTCTCTCATCCACTGCAAGCATGGGCAATTTCTTAATCCTTTCTATTTTGCAGTAGATTTTTCTTTATTCAGAAACACACTTATTTCCTTTTCCCTTCCCAATCTATCCTAGACTAAGGAAATACAGATCTTTCAGCGATCTTCCTTACTGGTCAGGTTTTCCTGACTTCCATTCGTTCTTGTTTTCCCTTGAACTTACCCTAATCACTACACTTGTAATGAACATCTAGTGAAATACACGCATAAACCGTCAAATCAATTACCAAGATGCTTCTTAAAAGTAAATGTGCAGCTTAAAATGCTAAGTACTTCACATTCAGTCTAGAGAGAAGCTCCTATACTGTAGTGCATTGCAAGCTGGAGGAATGCCTTTGAAATACCAAAAGGAAAGAATTCTAGGAAGGACTTCATTTACATTAGCTTGCCTTCTTAAGACCCTGTAGTAATTCCTGCCACCTATATACATAATAGCGGTTTTTACTTTAAATACCACAAGCTTCTACGATGTCAAACAGTATGGCTGGGCCTAGCTCACTCCCTTCTTTCCTAACCAAGATGACTGAAATCCCACCTAAGTGCTGCAGGACATGGACTTCATTCACAGAATCACAGAGTGGTAGGGGTTGGAAGGGACCTCAGGAGATCATCTCGTCCAACCCCCCTGCTTGAGCAGGCACACCCAGAGCAGGGGGCACAGGAACGCGTCCAGGCGGGTTTTGAATGTCTCCAGGGAAGGAGACTCCACAGCCTCCCTGGGCAGCCTGTGCCACTGCTCTGGCACCCGCACAGTAAAAACGTTTTTTTCTCATATTCAGGTGGAACTTCCCGTGTTGCAGCTTGTGCCCATTGCCCCTTGTCCTGGCATTGGACACAACTGAAATGAGCCTAGACCCATCGTCCTGACACCCTCCCTTTAGATATTGATAAGCATTGACAAGACCCTCCCTCAGTCTTCTCCCGGCTGAACAAACCCAAGCCTCTCAGCCTTTCCTCAATAAGGGAGATGCTCCGGTCCCCTGATCATCTCCGTAGCTCTCTGCTGGACTTGCTCAAGCAGTTCCATACAAAGGTGCTTGCCTCTCGCGACACCCGATAGACTACATATATCTGAGAACGGAAATACCTTTAAAAAGCCCCATGGTGTTAGAAAGTGCAGCACCGGATGAACTAAGCTATTCCACTCAAGTTTGTTTTGGCAGGTTTTCAACTCCCTAGTCTATCCTTGCCTTGTTTTCACACACAAGACTTGGAACAAATCCATTTATCAAGTCTACCTAGATAGCGCATTAAGCTGGTCTCTAAAATAAGACAGGGAAAAAAAGACAAAAAAGTAATGCAATTCAATACTGTTAACAATATTCCCATTATAGTTTTATATATGCAGGACAAAAGTGGAAGGGGGGGATGCAGGGGGCGGAACCACATTTAAATTCTGACAATTCAAAAGACTACTTTTCAAGCCGTGCTACTTGACATAAGACAATGGTAGGTAAATATGAAAACCTATTTTTGTGAAAAAAGCCATCATACAAAATTAATATCTCTGAATAATTTTCAGTTAAGCTAGAAAAGGGAAATACGCTTATTTTCAATAGTTTAAGGGCTTTACTATAAATGTCTAAAAGACAGTCGCTAACATTTTTGTAAGACTGAAGAGCTTCCAGTCATGTACATTTTTTAATGTATTAATAAAATGGCTGTAAATATCTATATGCTATAAATAAGTATATATCATATATCCAGCATACATCTACTAATAGGAATATAAAATTATTCTGTATTTCAGTTAAAGTCTACAGTGATTAAAAAGCTACACTTCATTTTATGCTGTCCTTCATGAGACACTTCTTTTTTACAATACCAATGCTTGCTTTAGATACTACCAGGAAAAAATTTCCAAATATGCACACTTGGGTATCTATTTATGTAAGATGATCTTTCCAACTGCAGGTGAACTTTTGTTAACAGATTAGAGAATAAAGAAAAAATAAATATTAATTGGCTAACCACTGTCATTCACTGAACTTGAAAAATCAACACAAAATCCTTATTCTATTTTAGAATTTAACATCAATGAAATTCAGCTGCCATTTTACTCTCAGACATTTCAGTAAACCACAACCAAGTTATGATCAGTTTTAATAAAGTTAGTCGATTATGAAAAATAAGCTACCTAAAATTACACAATTCCTTCTTACTAAGGCCTGCGTTTGACTTCTACAAACCAGTCTAGTTTGGCAGACACTCATATCTACAACATGGCAAAAGCAAGAATACAAAAGCAATGAGAAAGTATTCCCCACTGGCATGACGTTTTTAATCTTAAAAGTTTACTCCATTGGTAAACTATCTTGCAGTAATTTTAACGGTTTCGTTTACAGGCCTTTAAGGAAGAAACTGTATTCTTATGATCACACAATTCCCAAACCAACTTTGCCAAATCTGCTGAGCATTTTTAAGTACTACTGCAAGATACTATATTTTCTGCTGTGCTACACAGCTAACTATCAGGCAGAGCACATGCTTTCAGTCAGTGTTGTGCTCCAAGCTTTTGCTACATAATACAATAATACATTATTTAAGTCAGAGCCTTAACTTGATTCAGAGTCATTGAGTATCAAACTGAGGGATACTTAACCTGTTTATTCAAATTAGAAACAAGTTTATTACATATAGGACAAAACATAGGTAAATGAGTCATTAAGATTATAACTTAACATTCACCATTTAAACAAACAAAAAAGTCCCACCTTTTTACATCTTGTTAAAGTTTGCCTTCAATAGCAGATAGCTGCCCTGCTTCATTCGTGGGTGAGGAAATGGACTGAAGTGATAACGACAGCTTCAGGGGACTGGTTCTAAGCCATGCAAGTGCCTTGATTCTCCCCAGAGCAGCTCCTTTTTCAGCAGAGATCTCAGCACATCAGAAGTTTCTACCTGAGGGTTCAGAGCTTTTACAATAAATGATATTTTAAAAAAAGCAAGCCTATTATCAGCAAGCTTAAGTTCACTATTGGACACTCTACTCCATGGAAGAATGAGGTCTGCAGATCAACAAGTTGACACTCACAGCACATTACTTCAACTCTGCTAACCATTTTGGCAAGCAGTCAGTCCTTGTGCAGTCATCAAGAAGTATAGACAATAATTCTTACACTCTCCCTTCTAGGTTTACACTATGTGCTTGATTAATGACATCCAAGTTTCACCAGTAACCTAAAATGACATATTTAGCAGGGAAACCACAGAAAACTGTTTGCCTATCAGGAAAAATTAATCATACAGGACTTGTACGAAGATTAAGCTTACAAAAGATGAGATAGATAATTTGCAGCAGGACAACACACTGGTAACTTCCCACCGCAGGAGCTCTTCTGGAAAAACTTTACTACTCTCTGCAAGACTCATCTTGAACAACAGGGAGTAAAAGCAAAGTCTCAGAAACAGATAATATTGCAAGACCGCAGGCAGATGATTTCCTCTGTATTAGCAGGATAAACAGGGCACATTTTCAACCCCTGAACTCATCTACTTCAGGTGGACTCATTTTCAAAGTTTTTTCCCCCGAGAACAACCCAAGACTACGCTACTCAGTTACATCTTTACTTCTCAAAACAATTTAAATAGGCATTTGAATTATTCAAGACAACAGTTTAACTGCTTCTAATAATTTTATAAACTTCAGAGCAAGCAGCAGGTAGATCATGGTGATCATGGATGACATTCTATATTAGGTTTACAATCCTGAAGCCCTTTTAAGCTTCTACAAAAAACAGGCAAGGTTTTTATTTCCTTCTTCCAGTGCACAATATTTGGTGAAGAATAGTCATGACTGTCCCTTCAGCAATCAAGTCTATTTTTCTGCTTGTGGAAGTAGATGAACTACTTTGTGAGTGCCATTGCTTGTTAAGGCATTTTTTTCTGAGTAACTATACAATATAGGATACCATTTCATTTCAGGTGAGATTATCAAAATCCAAAGCCTATAACTGCAGAAAAAAAAAAATCTCTGGAAATCTCTGGATTAAACAACATTCAAGTCTACTTTGCAATTGCACAAAGTTCTGCCATGCCATTCCATTTAATTTTAATCTCCTGCAGGCAGTACTCACTCCTTTCATCCATGTTTTCCACATGAAAATGGGCTAGGTATAGCCATTAGGTGTTTCAAAAAAAAAACATCAGCCACTACTTCACGCCTCCACCCTTCATGCCAGCAGAGCGAGCACTGGGATCAAACACTGATTTCTCCTGCTGACCAGCCCAAACCCAGCATTAAGAAGTGGCTGTACAACAGAACTAAGCACTGCCCCCTAAACCAGTCCTCTAAACCAAGAGCAACAGAAAGTAGGTCTCCAACCTAACCTTCATACCATGTCCAAAAGTGAAGACTCCAGAGCTTTGCTCAGCCTCAGCTAAGATGCTCTGAGTACATGAAGCAATTGCACAGCTCTGAGGGCTCCAGAGAAACTGGCAACTCATTTGCCTTTAATCCTGTGAATGCAAAGTACCAAGAATGCCCTATGGCTCTAGAGTTAACCATGGTTTTGCAAAGTCATTTGTCTAGCTATCATTAAAAAAGCCTTAAGGTCTTCATGCTAAGCAACTCCAGCCCAGACAAGCAATGCAGTAAGAAATGGGTTGTGCATACCAGTGGCTTCTGACTCCCACACAACCAATGGTCCCTCTCACCCTCAACTTGTAAACCTCAATGCAGCCATACTTTATACATCCTTAGAGAGGATTAATTTAATTTTGATTTCCTCTCTGTGTTTGCTTTGGAGGTTTGCAACTTGAGCAATATATATATGACTAAAATTTGGCAGCAAGTAGCCTGTAATATGATGTATATCATTTCAGCCTGGCCAGCATATTCAGGAAAACAACAAGCTGGCAGTGAGGACAGCTTCATCTCACATTCAGGAAGTGGAAGACTAGTGTAGGAATGAGGAATGGCAAGACATTTCAAGGAGCTGAACTTGAAGAGGGACGGGGCCCACTATCATCCATGTGACTGAGGGAACACAGTGCCTAGCAAAACAAGCTTTGATCATGACAGAGGAGGAGACGGCAGGCATACAGGTTTTTAAAGCCATGGCATTTCCATCATCCAACATGTTTCTAGTATATGGGTTATTGGTAACTTCTGAAGCTTGCCAGAGCAATGGTAAAACCAGGGCCATACAAAGAGTTATCATTGCCACAGGAAAGCAGTCAGAAATAAAAGGATTTTTCTGTGCTGAACTGCATATTTGAGGATCATGCTAAAGAAAATATTATGTCTTTTCTATAAGAGTTTTCAATGAGAGGAGTAGGAATTAAACTCTGAACTGTACTATTTCCAGTGTAAACTTCAGTTAAATATTACAAATTTCAGTCTCAACTTTTATTCCATCAGTTGTCCTTCATGAAGAAGTTAACAGAATAGCATATTACACATGCTATGTATATAATATTCTATTCTGTGTAATCATAGAATCATTATTTTAATACTGAAGCAGTAATGTTCTATGCACAATGGAAAGCACTTTTAGCTCGTTCATGCCATTTTTCATAGCTGAAATGCTCAGCTGAGCTCCAACCGGAGTACAAAGAAAGCCATTATGGCCTGGAGCAAGACAATCCAACCAACCTGACACAGCTCTTGTTTCAAGGATAACCCAGCACGTAAGGATTCTTCAGTGAGTACCAACTCAAAATTAGCCAACATCACAAGCTATTATTGTTTCAATAGTGTGCTAGTCTTCTAGCATTTCCAGATTTCCATCCACCTGGCACTGGTAAGGTTCCTTTTATTAGGCCTCTATTTTAGTTTATCAAGATTATGTTGTTGCTTCCACAAGAATTTTTCTGTAAAGGAACACGAGGTTTGGAATGCAATGGCCTATGTCTGTTACCACTGCTTAGCAGTGTGTTATCCCTACGTATGAAACACAAAACTACATCTACCTTTTAAGTATTACACAGCATAGAAGCTTTACTTTCAACTTATGCTTTACTACCTTTGCTATCTTTTGTCATCACTGCTTCCTTTTTCCAGTCTAAATTCAGTACCTTTAGTTTGAGTAGTTCCCTCCCTCCCCAAAGTAAAATACAGTTTGGTACTTCCATGATACAGAACAATCTTGTGGCAGAAATGGCAAAAGCAATCCTAGACCAGTCAGACTCATCAGTCACAAGTTCAACACCAGAGCTAAGTTTGACTGTTCCATTCAAGTTCAAAAGTTAGACACAAAAGAACAGGAGTTATCAGACTGAACACCACAGTGAAAAGATTACCCTTAAAAAAAGGGGGGGTGAGGTGTGTGTGGAATAAAAAATATCACATACCAGTGTTTAAGTTTCCTACACAGTATTTCACCCAGGCCCAAGATACAACAAGCAACAGTCACACACTGAGAATAAGACCATATATTTCAACACCTGTATATAATTTTTTTAAACCTTTTCCACTGAGTGATTCATGGTTTGAATACTTGTATCTGAAGACTGTCATACGCTGGATATGTGAGACAGAGCATTTACAAGATGGTGTGACACAATTAACACACACCTGTTTTTCCCTGGCCTAGTTCTGTCAGCCCACAATCATTTCCTCAAGAAAAAAAAAACCAAAAAACTGATTTTTCTACTACTTCCAGATGTTAAATGGCAATGGCTTTGACCAGGATACCTGAAGCTTTAAAAGCTTCAGGTAAGCTGTATATCTGCATTAAGATGAATCATCCTAAATGCATCTGACTTGGTGAGAAAAATCATCATGTCACACTTCCAGAGTTCTGCATAGGATGCCCTGACAAATTGGAGGCAGGAGCGTCCTTCATTTGGATGAAATTAACACAGACATGATGTACAAACAAGGAAGTTAAGCTAGTATGTCAATAAAACAACACAGTAGAAGATCTAATTCTGAGCTGAGTGAGTCATTCACAGACCATAAGAGTGCCCACAAAACTGGGTCAGAAGTAGAAAGAAGTTTACCGTCCAAGGAGAAACAAACTCTTCCAATTAATATTTGAACCACATTAATATTAAAAACATACTTGAAGTCAGAACAGAAGTGATGTTACTTGTTTAATTTTTAAGAAGCAACCAAGGTAACAAAACCTTTCTAGCTTTTCTAATGAGTAAACACACACACTGCAAATTACTGCATTACAGTGTGTAAAGAGCTGAGGACTGGTGATGTGTTTTCACTTCTGCATCCTCCCGTGCCAAGTTTCTTGAAAATTCCAATATAAGCACAGATGGAAAGAGTTGAAGCTCATCCAAATCTTTAATTTAGTTTCCTGGACACAAGGAAATGAATGCAAACAAAAATAAATTTAAAAACGCAACAGACAAATAGCACCTTAGCACCTATAACACACACATTTTTCTTGCTGAGGAGAAATGCATCAGGACATAAACAGAGACCAGTGTCACTGACAGCACTCCATTTCATACTAAATATGACCTTGGTCTTGAGGTTAAAAGGAGCTAACAAAGATGCATCAGATTTTCACTCAAGTTTCCACTATTGTAGTAGATGCCTTATCTAATGGTTTATTACTAGCTGTAGGGATATTATTTTTCTATATCCCTTTAGCAAAGGAATAACTGAGTTATTTCAGTACAGTAACAACTTAGGAAGATGGGTGCATTTTTAAATCTGTAAGACTCCTATTCCAGGGCAAATTAGTTCTTTCAAGAATGGTTCAAGCAGTCAGATACTTCAGGTTTTAAGGAAACTTCTTGGTGGGACGTATCTGCAAGGTTTCACGACTTTCCCAAATGTTGACTGAACTCTTTCAAAGCTTTGTAGAAATATGGCCTCTGTTAGGATTTGAAATTAGTAATTGAACCTTACTCTTGGATTTCAACGGGAGTAAAAGCATAATTTAATCCAGGATAATAAACAACATTTGGGGACTGATACATGAACTATTTTTTTGAACCACAGTCACAATCCCAAGGTTGTGAGATCAGTAAATTTCACATAGAGTTTGAGTTATCTTTTGGGTTAAGGAAGCTTATCTGGTTACCAAAATGATGCATCACTTTTCCCAGCAGCCACCAAATTCCAGAGATTCACCACAATTATATTTACTGTTAACTAAACCATCCACTACAAAGTGCTTGTTTCTCTGACTTGAATTGTCTAACTATTCAGACAAAAAAAAGACACAGTTTCTATGAAGGGGCTAAAAGGAAACACTTTATCCTTTCAGCAACATCTGAGCCTGCTAAGTTCATAAGCATAATATGACATACCGAGCAACAGACCGTAGGGTACCAAGCTTTGGTCACTCATACTTTTAACAGCATTCTCTTTTTTTTAATGACTTTGTAGCTAATATGATCTGGTTTTGAGTTTCTTTCACCTAACTAGTTTTACTGTTTTACTGCTTGCGGTTCTCAACTACATTTCTTCTCCCCCACCCCCTTAGTCAGGTCAATATTTTAGTACTGTTTAGTTATGGTTTCATTATTCTTCCCTCCTAAATAGCACAGATTACATATTGAAACATGGTTGCTCTAATTTAGAACCCCCAAGTGTTAAAGAGTAACAGGTTCATGGCATATTGTCCTTCTCTGTTCATCTTATTTCCAAGATGCATGAGATCTTTCTCTATTACGTGGGGATTGATAAGGAGTTGCTCTAATACTATATGTTCCAATTTCTATGAAACTGACAGGTGCAAAATTTAAGCAGCATAGAACCTTTTAAAGTTCTGAGTCAAAGCATGAATAAAGGATAATAAAATTACGCTAATAATTTGGGCATTAATTTATCACCAAATTCAAGAGGATACCCTTGTACTTCTCCTTCAGGACCTGTCTAAATCAGAATGGGAATAACCAATAACAGAAATCAGGACATAAGATAAATTACATCAGTTCTGAGCCTTGTTTTTTTCAGTTCACATCCGCATTTGTCTTCCATCTAATTCAAAATGGACATCTATGGATAATCATGACAAATAATTGCTCATGACAGAATCTCACATTTGCTTTTGAAGCCTCCCAGTCTTATCCTTATGAGCAATATTTTTAAAAAGGGTGGTTATCATCCCAGTAACACAGAAAATATCAGGTGGGGATGAGTATTTTCTGTGTGTTTTGGGTTCATTTCTGGGTTTTGGCCATATACAAATGCACATTCTAAACAAAATAATTTACAAAATTAAAAGTATACAAAAGCATGAACACCTCAAGCTGAGAAAAGACCAATATTCATCCCAAAGAGCTATTTTAGTGGTAAAATCTGAACCCAGTGACTGAATGGTAGTGCTGCTATTTTGATTTAGACACAATTTTATTGGGGACGACATTCCTAGCGTAGTCCAGCAAAATATTCAGATTTTATTAAATGCTATGGAAGTCTGTCTTCATCAGTTAGAAGCTGACAGAAATGATCTTTACTAAATATTGAAGGATACAGGCAGATTAATCATTCATGCAATGCCACATCAGCAGAAAGACAAAGCGTTCCTCAAGAATTTTTCCCCCAGAAATATATTTGTCAAGTAGCCTGACAAATTAACAGCACCAATTGACACCTACTGACGTCAGTTCTTTTTACTGGAAGCAGCCAAAGCAGATTCAGAATATTGAGAATTTTAGCAGATCCAGAATAATCTCCCATTACAACCAGGAATATCAGCTTCTTGATCAGCTTCGCATGATTAACATTGCAAAATCCTTCCAAATACAAACGCGAGGCTGGACAGAAAATGTATACGACAACTGAATCTGAGGTACAAGGGCATTAAAAGGAATTTGAGGAAGTTAACTTTACTGGAACAGCAATGAGAAAACACACTCACAGCTAAAATCAGAGTAGGCTGTAATTTTGCCTCACATTGCAAAAAGTCACTGAAGTCTTGTTTCAAAAGCGCAAGAAAAGCAAATGTCAAAAAGCAAGATGTTTTCAGAAAGCAGAGTTCAAGCTAATGGTTTATGTCAGTCCACAATAAAGAAAGACCAAGTAAACGTAGTGTCCCAAGCTAGAGCCCACCGAAGAGAGTCCAATTATGGTTTTATCATTTAGACCACATTTGTTCCTGTTCCATAAGGAAAACTACTATAAAATCCTTCCCTGTGCCAGGTAAAAAACTGCTCTGCACAGTGCAGTTTCTGAGGTTTCAGGTGCCAAAGTTTTTGTTGCTCAAATAGGAGCTAAAAGACCTAACCTGGCAAGGCTTACAAAATGTTTATCTTGCCAGGGGGATGAGATGGGGGGAGGGGGAAGTCTACACTTACATATGTCTACATGAACATATAAATATCTTCAAATAAAGCAAATCACAAACTTTACAGTTGGGAAGAACTATGTGTTCCTACTACCCACACCCTTGAGATATCTAAGCATTAATATTTGTCTTGGAGATTCCCACCTAGCACTATTTATCTATTATGAACAAGTAAAAGACTTCCCACAAACAATAAATACCTGATATTGCTGTAAAATTTCACTCTTGGATATAAAATTGGACCATGTTAGGGAAAAACAAAACCGCTATTGATTAGATTAGGCACTGGTACAAACCGATATTTCACTATCGTAAGTCTGATAATAATTTACAATGGAGATTTAAGATATATCCAAGTCACTGTAAGCAGCATGACAGGTTACAGTCATCCAGTAAAGCCATAAAGCTTCATCCCCTTCAGGCATTCACATCTGTAAGGCAGCATAAACACATCACAGGTAGGCTACACACCTATGAAAATTCTCCATACTTCACTTTGTTGGAGGGTAACTCAAACTAGCTGATCTAAACTGACTACCAAATCTTACAAGCAAGCATTTACAATGCATCTCTAAAGACATCCTGCCCGCCTTCTGGCAAGACTGTGTATGCACAAGAGGCCAGAGTAGGTAAGTAGAAATCTCCCAGCTCAGTACAGCTGATAGGCTACTACGGGCACTTGTTTTCCTGTATCAGAAAAAAAAAATTATTTAAATTATTAAAACAGCAATTATACTTTGAGGTTCAAGAAATCCAAACTCCCAATCCATCACCACAGTTCAAGACAAAAGTTAGCCTTAAATGTGAAAGGAACTATCACAATGGGCAGTGGCCGAGTGGAAAATACCATGGCACAAGTTAAATGTTGAAATGTGGCTGAATGAAGGCTAGAGGAATACATAGATGGCTAATCACCAGATTATATTCATGCTCAGAACTTCTGCTTATACTCCCAGCCTGGTCCACTGTAACTGCCTAAATCAATGATGATCCAGCAGTCAGAATTGACAAGAATATAAGAATAACCATTATACATTCTTGAACTGCCATTTTCATCAGCCAATCTTGGCACATATTTCCCAAGGGAAATCGGGGAAATGCTGGCAGAAACAAGGAGATGCCAAACTTCAGTAACTTGAGAAAAAAAAAACACAGTAGCAGGCACTATGGTACAATTATCAGAAGAGAAGAACAGAATGAGTCACAGCAACCCTACGCAGCTATTTCTCAAGCATGCTGCTAGTTTTGGAACTGTTGGCAGTATCATTCTTAAAAATTATACAGCCATTTGACAAGCTGACATAAAAAGATAAGATACAGGAAAGTAAGGCAAGATATTTTGTGCAATAAATTTAAACTACAGCATCTTAACAGGGATTGTCAAGTTAAAGGCAAAAACCTGCTGTTCCAATTTTCATTATTTCCATCAAATACTAGAATTCATCTGGAGGAACTTGCTAGTGTCAGTTCATAAATTCTGGAAAATGGATAAGCCCAACATATTTAAATATGCATTATCAGGTTGTATATATTTTCAAGCAGTCTTAGGAGACAGTCTAGCATTGAAGAAAGATGGTTTTTAGACTAGCAAACGTTAGGCAATCAGCAGATATTTCAAGATGACTCTTCACTTTTCAGAGAAGGAAACTACTCCAAATGGCTAGCACCGACAACAACAGACAAAGAACAGTTTTGTGTCAGAACCTCCCTTTGATAACAGCATTCAAGTAGTTTGGTACAACATTTTACAGAAAGAATTACATTTGGGATCTTGGCTTCCTTAAAATCAGATTTACAGGTAATTGAATAAATCGTAATCACTCCTACCAAGCAGCAGATCTTGCTTTGGAAAAGCTAATGCCAGGTTTTTAAATTGGGATCGTTTATCTTTAGCTATACTGTAAGTGCATTTGCTCCAGTAGGTCTCATATTTCAGGCAGCAGATCAAGTAAGACTGCAGTTTTATGTACCTTTCCAATTTGTTCCTAGTATTGTTTGGGCAATTTTTAAACATTTGGCTATAGCATTTCAGTACAAATTAGCCAGAATAACGTAAGGTTTCAATTTGCAGCTTTAACCATGCCAGCATCCCGACTACTTTTGCCTTGTATTTTAACTCTGATTAAAATGTCGACTGCAATGGTACTGTTATAACTAGCAGAACGGCTTTGCAGGAACACTGCCTATTAGATAGCAAGAGCATAAACAAGATGTGGTTAAACATGAAAAAACATGCTGAAGAATAACCTCTGTACTACTTTGTACCTCTACATACTGCTCAAGGTGATTATATTTGTGTATGCGTTCAGATATGCTGGTTAAAGGAATTTCACTAGTGACCTCTGTTTATTCTGCCAAAGTGTTTATAGTTTTGGATTTATTAACTGTCACGCCTCCCACATCCCCTCTTATTCTTCCTCAGGTTTTTTGGCTACAAATGATTCTGTTTTGGCACTTTGAGTAATGCAACATTTCACTTTTTCTAGAAAACTCCACTGCTGTAAATGTAACACAAAACCCTAGGAAACCTACCTGGTCTGCAGTTTCACTACCAACTCAAAACAGCCACACTTTGCTCAAAGCCAACTGAGTCTCAGCCCAGTTCCAAGTAAGCAGGGGCAAATTCAGGCATTCATGTAAAATTCAGTCTTGGTTTGGTGCACAGAAAGTCTCCTTAGACAGTACATCAACTGTAGAACCAAGAGCCCAAATTCCCAGTAAGAGATGCTGCAAAGACATGAGGGTAGAGATAAACAGAGAGAGAAGTGCTGTCAAAAGAATTAGGAATTAGATATACGGTTGCATGCATCCAGAAAGAACATTACAAGTTTTCATTTCTGACACTGGGTTAGCAAGCTTCTAATGTTAATTTTTCTCCTTAAAGGAAAAATATTAAATATTATTAATATTATAATTAATATCAAAATTAAAATAGTAAAAGATTTCATAACAGGTATCAGACATAGGAAGGGATCAAAAGAGCTCTTTCTGCCAAAAGGATCATCAAGAAAAACTCAACAGAAAACAGCATATCTTTTCAGCAACAATCTTGCCACAACACTTTATTACCTCAATGTCCTGAGAAGATACACAAACCACTCAAAAGCTTCAACGGGACTGCAGTATATTAAACCTTATTCACTGAAGATATTAAAGCCATTTTAGAAGACTAAAGTGTCAAAGTAAGAATGGTATGGCTGAACACTCTCTAGTCCTGCTTTCCTCAATTAGATATTAGGTACACATTAATTCACTTACAATTTGTAGAATAAAGCAATCTAGTAGTAGTCAAATTCCAGTGGTTTTGAAAGTCACTTGAAAGTTTTCTATTAAGAAATTATTAGAAGAGTACAGCAAGTGCATTAAGGACTTCTGCTATTATTACATGAATAGAGGCTAATTTCTCTTAGAAAAGCTTATCCAACTATGATTTTTTTTTTCATGTAAAACTGGATATAAATCCAGTTTCCGCTACTTGAGTAGCTGTTATTTCTATAATGAAAGAAAACTAGAGGGAACACCACTACTTCTATATTCAGAATAGTAGAAGTCCCAAATTCATGAAATTTGCCACCAGGTGTAATGCTTAGATCCAGTTTTTTTGGTTGGATGGTTGGTTGATTTCCTCATCCCCCTTGCTGGTTTTTCGTTGAGATTCTTTTTTTTTGTTTGGGGGTTTTTGTATTTTTAGTTGGTTTTTTGGGGGGTTGTATGGGGTTTTTTGTTTGGTTTGGGGTTTGGGGGGGGTTGGCTTTGGCTAGGTTTTTGTCTGGTTTCGGGTGGAGTTGGTCGGTCGGTTGGGTTTTGTTGTGTTTGTTTTATTGGGATGATTTGTTTTTGGTTTTTGTTTGGTGTTTTGTGGGGTTGTTGTTGTTGTTTTAGTTTTCTGGTTTTATTTGGTTTTTTTTCCAAGGACTTCAGCAGAAAGAAAACCAGTTCTGAGAGAAGGCTAGTTCCTTACCCACAGCTATCCTTTCCTCTGGAACTTATCATGTGCCAGGGGAAGATGACGGACAGAAGAAATTCCATAGCATAGACCAGCACTAATTAACATCCATCCACTTCAAGAAGCTTCAGTGGCAGGGACCCACCATAAAAGGATGCTAAGGACCACAGCAACACAGCCTGATCAACCTTAGCAAGGTATCATCTTGCACAGGGTATAAAGTAATACTCTTCAAATGAGTAATTAAAGCATTATGTATTTACAAAATGCTACATTTTCACATAGTTGCCCCCAAACATGAGTTAACAGAGGGAACAGTTCCTAATGAATGTAATTATTCCAGTCAGGCTATAGGGCCTGCTTCTTCCAGAATCACAGAATCATTTAAGTTGGAAAAGATCATCAAGTCCAACTGTTCCAAGACCATCAAGTCTTAAGATCATGTCCTGGTTTCAGCTGGGATAGAGTTAAATTTCTTCGTAGTAGCTAGCATGGGGCTGTGTTTTGGATTTTTGCTGGAAACCGCAGTGATAACGTGGAGATGTTTTCGTTGTTGCTAAGTAGCGCTTACACTGGTCAAGGACTTTTTCAGCTCCCCAGGCTCTGCCGGGAGCACAAGAAGCTGGGAGGGGGCACAGCCGGGACAGCTGGCCCCAACTGACCAATGGGATATTCCACACCATATGGCGTCATGCTCAGTATATAAAGCTGGGGGAAGAAGAAGGAAGGGAGGACGTTTGGAGTGATGGCGCTTGCCTTCCCAAGTAACCGTTACGCGTGATGGAGCCCTGCTTTCCTGCAGATGGCTGAACATCAGCCTGCCCATGGGAAGTAGTGAATGAATTCCTTGTTTTGCTTTGCTTCCACGCGCAGCTTTTGCTTTACCTGTTAAACTGTCTTTGTCTCAACCCAGGAGTCACCTCACTTTTTACACTTCCAATTCTCTCCCCAGTCCCACTAGGGGGGAGTGAGCGAGCGGCTGCATGGTGCTTGGCTGCTGACTGGGGCTAAACCACGACAGATCATCAAGCCCAACCGTTAACCTAACACTGCCAAGTCCACCAGAACTACAAAAAAGCCCCCCAAAAAAACAGAAAGGAGGACACAACTATGAGGATGGGGGACTTCTAGTACACACCTAAACTTAAGAAACACCTCTGCAGTTAAGATGCATACAAATGGGTACTGCCAAAACAAATGCATTTGATCTACACACTAAACATACATCGCAGCGCTAATGGGTGAAAAGCTCTGTTCTCTTAATTAATCTGTTTTCCAAACACAGCCTTTTTTAACTATATTTAAGGGACATGAACATCATATGAGGAAGCCGGACTCTAGTATTCTCAGGAGTACCACAGAAGTAAAAAACAAACAAAAAAGTTAAATACTTACTTTTTGAAGGACCCTAAAAGTCAACATCACTAAAAGCAGATATAATTTTAACTTCTGCAGAATACAGCAGCTGACTTCACTATTTCCACAAAATTCAGAATATAAACATTTAACAGGATATATTCAGAGGTATTTCAGCACTGTGCCCCTCTGTTAAAACAATGTTTTGCTTCAGGCCTAATCCTTCAATTTGATTTTATAGAAACTGAGAAATAAATTACAATTCATACACGGAGTTCATACACAAGCTCTCAATTTAAAGCTGCCTCTGGATTACTGCTTAACAGCCATACACATGAAGTGCAAATAGTGTTGAGTTTTTTTTATTTGAAAAACAGTCAAGTTAATATGAAGCATCCAGCCTGGACATAACATTCCACGCTCTGCAGGTAAGTGTTAGAAGAAAGCTCCCTGATCAAGGTAAGCCCATACAAAAACATTCAGTCTAATCTTCTAAATCAAGTTTTAGACAATAATATTCCAACTGAGACTGTGCCTAGCAAATTGCATTTAAATGGCCCACAAAAATCCATTTAGTCTTTCACTTGCCAGAACAGCAATGGGGGGCAGCAAAAACTCATGCATTCTCAAGTTTCTAACTGTAATTGATTGATGGGATAAAGAATTGCAGACAATGCCTGAGACTGGAAAAGTAGTAGAAGGCAGTGTATATTGTATATTCAAAACTAAAGAAAACTATATTCTCAGAAGAGAAGACAGTGTGGAGACATCAGTGTGCATGCACACCCATGGTCTACCATGCTTCCTTCTGAGCTGTAGCCAAACAAAGAATCCCTATGGCACACTTTGTGATTTACAGAGAGGACCAGACATCTATTTTTAGCTACCTGACCTTCACTGAAGTACAGAAAATGAAAGCCACAATGAGAACTGGACTTCAGTTTCTGCACCAGTACAGCTTCACCTTTGCATCCCTCCCAAGTGCACCACCAGTATCTCAAGTCTGAATTTAAGAAGTTGCATGGTCTGCCAGCTACTGTCTGCATTCCTCTACATGACAGAAACATGGTGGTAGTTACCTCTCCAATGCATCACTGAGTGAAGCTGTTTGGCTAAGGATACTAACACGTACAATACTGTCTGTTCTTCACTGTTAGAGGATGGGCGGTTCACCCAGGCACATTTAATAGCATGAGAAGGATTTTGTCTTTTTGTAACATAAAATCTCCTTCCACAACTCTACAGATGCTCTTAATCCACAGTGTGAGGGGGATTACCATATTTTGGCCATTACTGCCCCTCCCACTCCCATCAAGAGTTTTAACTGATATTGTCTTAACAGCATATCTAGGGCTAGAACACCACATAAGCCATTTCAAGCAGCTTGTTACCCATTTCTTCTACCATCCTATAGAGAAGCATCACAGCACTGAAACTTGACAAATAAAATGGTTGCAGTAGACAAAGTAAGAGTGTGGTTCATTTGATTGTTCAAACTGATGGCAAGATAACATCTGCTGTCAGATACTTCCTGAGGTGGTTTGCTCTTTCAAGCAAGAGTTCTGCTTGACACCTTTTTGCAGTCCTTGGAAATCCGGACTTCACATGACTGCTTCTCTGCTGTAGAGTACCACAGGGCTTGCATGAATCAGTCCCACAGATTTCCTTTCTAGTCATTTCAAGGCATTTCACTGATTCAACTTCAACAAGTGTTGTGTCAACTATCTTACAGAAACAGAAGAGAAGACACGCTGTGCAGAACTGGAAAGAATTAGGTCTGTTTGCAAAGCTGGAAAGCAGGAGCCATGAAAGGCCTTTATCTTCAAACACAAATTCTATGCTCTTCACAGAGCTGAGCACTCAGGAAGTCACCTGCCAGTAGAAATTCAAGGGATGCAAAGAAGCCACCTGGAACTTGTTCAATTAAGATTATTTCACAGGTCAATGACGGTGAAGAAAATTTCACCTGCAATCTGTCATAGTCCTTCCCACTCCATACCTACGATGTATACATCTCACCACACAAAACACGTGGTTCATTCATAGGACAGCATACAGTGCTATGAATTTACAGTACAGGGCTAAAGCAAAAGGGCAGAGTTAGAGCTTTGTGTCCCTGTGATAAACCAGTCTCATGGTGGAGAGCAAGATATATTAACCAGTCTTTGCGGTGGGCAGGTACTACTGTATCACAGCAAGCAAATACTAGAGCATGGAGTACTATAAAGGTATATTTAACTAACAGTTATAAAATGTTATGTAAACACCCCAATGAAAAGACGTAACTGCCACTGCTTCTACACCACCTTACACAATCAGGCTCCTGTTCTTAGCTGGTCCCTAGACACTACTTTAACTGAGCAGTATAAAAGCATTCAGTCTTATAAGCATAGAACTCCACTCGTCTTGCAGAAGGCATGAGCCTTTCTGTTCAGTTGAATCTTCCTCCAGGCATGTCTACATGGGGAAAAGGCAGCATAAGTAAAATACCCAGACACACCAGTTGATAAGTATGCCTTCCAGTAACAGCACTGCTTTCAATAGTCTCTGTTTTTCCCCAACACCATTTCCATGTCTCTGCTCTCACTTGGCGTCATGGAACTCTTATGCTCCCTGGTTACAACATTCAAAATATCTGCCAGATTATACAGCAATCCACATTAAGGCAATCTATATTAAATTGAACCACATTAGTAACTCCTCAGCAGAAAAAAACTTGGTAGGAAAGTAGCACAGGCTGAGGCAGAGACTACTTCTGCTGTTGTGATTGTCAAATCACACTCTTCTAGGGCACAGAAAAACTAGGCTCACATCTGAAATTGCCTCCAGGTATAGAATACACAACTCCACTGCTCTGAACTCTTTCTGAATCTGCATGAGGACTCATAAAAACATATCGTTACTACAGCATCTGCTGACCTGTATTTAAGCCTCCCTCACTAATGAATTAATCAGCTGCAAACCAGTGGTGAAGATTTCAGGGACAACACTGGTATTCAGTGGCTCTACAATGGGCTAGATTAAGAACATAACTCTTAGAGATTAGTAAAGGATTGTTTTGCATTATCTGATTTGAAAATAAGAAAAACCTCATGCTTTACTAACTGAAGTTAAACAGAAATTTAAAGTAATTTTTGAGTATTGACTTCAGAGTTTCCACTATTCCTTTGTGGAGTCGTGGAGTCGTCTTTTTTTTTTTTTTTTTCTCCTGGCAGTCATACAGAAAAGTTAAAATACTTTAATACTTTTATACATTTCCTAAATTTATTTTGTGCCTTGGCAATTCACCTCCTTCAGGTACCTCAAAACTTTTGAATCTAGGCTTAGATGAACATTAACTCTAGATAACTAGATCAACTTAACTTTATTTACCATATATTCATTTGTTGTTAAATTTATTGCCCAGACTAAAAAGCAGAGATTCTAAATCGGTATCTCTCATGATTCACAGGTGCCAGATCTTCATTCTTGATATGGAATTATGCATGCCTACCAATAACCTCTTCTGATGTATATGGTCATTTATTACTTACATGAACTGCTTTTACTGTATAGATGCTACAGTCACAGTCAGACTTGCCACACTAGAACTATTCAAACTCTATTGTTTCTTTTAGTCATAATAAATAGAGCCAGACTGAGAGCAGTCAGAGCTTGTAACTTAATTTGTAATGACAGAAGTGTAAGAAATCAGAATTATTATTTGATCATTACCAAGTACAAACAACTTATTATGACGGAGTTAAGCAGAAATGCTAGTTAAGGCATGCAAGTTTATCATTTAAAAAACTCCTTTCAGCTTACATCATTAAACTACATATAGATTTAATGACTTCCTCTCAGCCTTCGAAGACACTCTTATAAAAACCAGGACCAATATACTTTCATTTAACAGAGCACACCTACTCACATATAAGGCAGCAGCAGTAAAGGATCAGCATTTCTCTGTTCATAGGCCAGTTAGTACAACGTTGTATTAATACTGACACATAAACATCTCTTTCCCCTAGATATTAAAAAATCTTGTCCCAGATAATCCCATACTCCAGTAACTGCAGGTGAGATGCATCAGTCTAATTAAATCTTGTCAGCTCTTTGTGTCCATAGCTACACTTTTGAAAACTTGGCACAAACACCTCACCTTTTCATGGTGTTCATAGTATGAAAATAAAAGGCTGAGATTTAACCTAGAACATATGCCAAAAACCTTCCATTAAGTATATTCTTCAAAAATAAGTTTAAAATCAGACCGCATCAAATCTTAAGCATAAAAGCCTTTGCTGAAAAAATGACATGCAAAATTACTCAAAACCCTCTACATTTTCCTTCTGCAGAAGAATCTTAAAATCCTTTGTCACAAGCTTAAATCAGAAACTACGGCAGGTAGGAGCGGAAACTGCATACAGGGAGAACTGTTTTTTTCATTTCTAGTACGCTGATGGTACTGTACACAGAAGAAACAAGGAGGAGGGGTTCCTTTTCTGAAAATACCTAGGATTATGTTGGGGAGCTTGACCTGGGTAATGAGTACCAGCTGCCTACCTTCACTGGTAGCGGCATTCTTCTGGGCTTTGGTGGGTGTGTGATCTGTACTTGAACTCACGTCGGATGAGATGCTTGAGCTGCCTTTGCCTGCAAAGAGAGAAAGAGGTGGAGATGGTGGGAGGGGAAGAGAGAGAACAAACATGAGTATCAACAGCAAAACAGAGAGACCTTCCATATCAGAACCTGGAACAGTTCCAGGAAGTTTTAAACTAAGTTTAAAGCAGCTGATGTTTATTTTGTACACACTGGGGTAGGAGTTAACTGAATTATAACTTATACCGTGTGCATCTTTACATGTACTAAGGCTGCAATCAGCATCCCGCGTCACAGGGGCTCTCACTACGTATTTGCTAAGCTCCATTGTAAACGATTGTCAACATTAGGAGAACTTTCATGACCAGTTTTCTCAAATATCTCTAACAGATCACGACAACTGGACACTGACTCTCATCAGCATAATGATCATCAAGTCACTCAGTCACATGAAAATAAAAGCAAGATATCTGCTGTTTCTTCCTACACCATACTCACTGCTTGATGCAATACACCATTTTAAAACTAACTTCTACAGCTGCCATTCTTCACCTTTCATTTTTTAACTGTAAATCAGAACCAATGGATGTTTCTTCTCTTATTTTCTTTCTCAAGACTTCTTCCTGCATTTCTTACATCAATGCCCCCAGACCTATTTCTGGGATGTTAAACTGGGTACAAGTTACTGACAGAAGAAATCCAAAGGAAATCTAAAAAGAGTGGGCCCCTCCCCTCTACTCTGCCCTAGTGAGGCCACATCTGGAGTACTGTGTTCCAGTTCTGGGGTCGCCAGTTTAAGAAGGACAGGGAACTACTGGAAAGAGTCCAGCAGAGAGATACGGAGATGATCAGGGGACCGGAGCATCTCCCTTATTGAGGAAAGGCTGAGAGGCTTGGGTTTGTTCAGCCGGGAGAAGACTGAGGGAGGGTCTTGTCAATGCTTATCAATAGCTGAAGGGTGGGAGTCAAAAGGATGGGCCAGATTCTTTTCAGTAGTGCCCAAGGACGGGACAAGGGGCAATGGGCACAAGCTGCAACACGGGAAGTTCCTCCTGAATATGAGAAAAAAACGTTTTTACTGTGCGGGTGCCAGAGCAGGGGCACAGGCTGCCCAGGGAGGCTGTGGAGTCTCCTTCCCTGGAGACATTCAAACCCCGCCTGGATGCGTTCCTGTGCCCCCTGCTCTGGGTGTCCCTGCTCAAGCAGGGGGGTTGGACGAGATGATCTCCAGAGGTCCCTTCCAACTCCTACCATTCTCTGATTCTGTGAATGAAGTCCGTGTCCTGCAGCACTTAGGTGGGATTTCAGTCATCTTGGTTAGGAATACAAATAAAAAATTAAGTCAAATAGATACCACAAAACAGCAGAGGGAGCTGAAACAAAGTTGTCTCTATTTACCTGTGAGGATCTAAGAATGAGTAACTTCTCTTTCCCTTCACTCACTATACTCAATCTCAGCAGCTACTAACAGGGAATACATTCTGCTCCACAGCAGGAACCAGACCAACCACCTAATCAGAAATATGTGAGATAATCCTAGAAAGAGGAAAGGTAATGAATACTGTTATATTTTAAGAAGGTACCTATCCCCACAAACACTGTATCGATGAAGCCTTTAAGAGCTATGTTTGTCTTTGGACCAGAATCAGGCTGTATGCGGAAAGCTAGCTGACACCATGTTTCTATCACTTGAATAAACCTATAATCACAGGAATGTTAGCAAGAGACTTTTCTGATCTGTTATTTCAATCAAGCATTCCTTGGGGTTCTGGGTTACAGTGTGCCTGGTTTTCATAACATTTAGATGTAAGGAGGAGGTCTGCTTTTTAAAGGTGCCACAACAGAACAAGGATTTACGTTTTAATGGGAAACGACTGAAGAATGTGCAAACGTAGGTTGCTTCACAACCAAGGTACTGCCACTTAATCTGTCAGCCAGCCCTAGAGGTTCATTCTCCACAAAAGTTGCTGAAGTTAACATGCTCAGATTCGAGAGATGATTGTGGAATAAAAGGGTATTAAAAAGGCCAGAAGGAAGTAAAAAAAATAAATGGCTACAGCTAGTAGTTGGGTGGGGTGAAGAGACAAAAAAAAAGTATATTTTCAGTGATTCACTAACTGTTTTTTACATTCCTTTAAAAATTTAAGCAAACCCAAGAAGCAGTGCCTCTAGAATATCACTTCATTTGCTCTCAAGCTGTGACATGAGTTGGAGTAATGGACTGTGGTCTTTATAGCAAAGACTGCCCCAAAATAGCTCTCCAACTAAGGCAACTAGGATTGTGGAAGAAGAAAGGCTGATGAGAAAAGTGAAGGATAAATGAAAACGCTCTTTCCCAAGAAGAGGCCAGAGAACTTGGAACACCCACAATAGCTGATAATCAAATCATTAATGACAAGAAAGGTATTTAGGTGGTATTGCCACTATGAGCAACTCCTCATGTACCAAGCACTGCAAAGGCAGAGGCAGAAAACAAACTTAAAAGGAGTATCAGAGCTCCTTAGCAGATTAATAGAAAGAAAAAAAAACCAACCAAAACAAAAAAAGACTGACTGGAAAAAATTATTTCTTCAAAGCAAAATTAAAAAAAAAAAATCTTTTGGGTGGAAAAGGAAGTCAGTGATATCAAACAGCAGAGTTGCTAGCTGGTCATCTGTGGCATAGGTTGTTCTCACAAAGTGAGTGCTTCCTGTGGCTACATACCTCCCCCATTAATATCAATAACATTTCTATTTACACTACATACAAGCAAGCCTACAAGAGCACAACAGAAATATTTTACCCACTGTAGGGTCCTGATTTCCAGCACATCCAATAGCAACATATTATTTATAAGTGCACACTTCTGTAGAATCTGAAATGCCAGATATAAGTCCATATGTTTACCATTTAAATCCACTTGAATTTTAAAACATTTTAACTCCTTGTGAGAAGTTAAAATTAGAAATTAAGAAAAAAGAATCCATAATGGTTACTGCTTTGGTTGGATACCAGTAATTTCTGCAATTATACTTCTAATATTTTATGATACTGTTAGAGTCTTCTTTTATTGTATACAGCCCCTGAACAAGCCTTCTCCCTCACTGTCTGCTCTGAAACTCTCCATTCAGGTGGGGGAAAAGCAGGAGATATTTTCTAATACATTTTCAATGTGTTTTAAAATAGACTAGCAGACACTGCTTCTATTCTTTTAGGGCAAAACAAAGCCACTCACTTCTAGTAGGCTAGATTTGGCTACTGCAGACTTATGTACACACGCAAGAGCTAACACATAAGAGTATCTAAGCATTCTCCAAATAACTTGGGTTTGATAATGGGAGAGAGGGCACCCTCAGCAAGTTCCCAGGTGATATAAAACATGGACGAATAGTTGATGTACCAAGAAGTTGCTGCCATTCAGAGGGACCTCATGAGGCTCAGAAAAATGGGCTGTCAAGGACCTCAGGAAGTTAGTTCAACAGAAGGAAATGCCAAGTCCTGCATCTGGGGAGGAATAACCTCATGCATCAATGCATGCTGAGGACTGACCAGCTGGAAAGTGTATTGACAGAGAAAGACCTGGCAATCCAGGTGGACACCACGTTGAACACGAGACAGTAATGGACCCTTGTGGCCAAGAAGGCCAACAGCACCGCAGGCTGCATTAGGAGGAATACAGCCAGCAGGTTGAGAGAAGTGATCCTCCCCCACCGCTGCTCAGCACTGGTGAGATATCTGGAATGCTGGGCCCAGTTCTGGGCTCCCCAGTACAGAATAGGCAGGGACATGCTGAAGAGATTCCAGAGAAGGGCCATGAAGCCGAACGGACTGGAGCATCTCTCCTAAGAAGAAAGCCTGAGAGAGCTGGGACTGTTCAGCCTGGAGAAGAGAAGGCTTGGAGAGATCTTACATATGTATATAAATACCTGAAGGAAGGGTGTGAGGAAGAGGGAGCCAGGCTCTTTTCAGTGGTGTCCAATGACAGGACAAGAGGCACTGGGCACAAATCAAAGACAAGAAATTAAACATAAGATTTTTTTCCTTATTTATTTTACTGTGGTAATGGTCAAACACTGGAACAGGTTGCACAGAGAGGCTGTGGAGTCTCCATCCTTGAAGATACTCAAAACCCAAGTGGACATGCACAGACTGTTTTAGTTGACCCTGCTTTGAGCACTGACATTGGACCAGGTGATCCAGAGGTCCCTTCCCACTTCAGCAATTTTATAATTCAGGTACCTCTGTGAGCACCTGAATGTGAGCATTTTGTAGACCAGTAAGCTGTTAATTATCCTGTGATTTCACTGCCTCTGTGAGAAATTCATTATACAAATGCCTTTCCAACTGACCACACCAGTTTTTAACCGCTTTCACTTTTTACCTTTAACAGTAGCAACTTAACAGTAAAGTACTACATCTTACTATGCAGCTCACTACAAACCTATATATCCAACAAATATATCCACAAAATACCTGCAAAAGTAGCTCCCAAAGGTGTTGCCATTTTATCTTAGACAGCTTATCTTAATCGAGCTCTTTAAGATCTGCAGGCAGCTGCACTAGTAATAAATAACAGCACAAGAGGTAGCCACTTTCTATGATCCTTAACATACACTAAGTTAAACACCCAAGACTAAACAGACGTGAAAGAAAGTAGGCCTATCATCCAGGGTTCATTCTCAGAGAATCACATCAAGAAGGGTCTGTAACAATAGGGAATATTTCAACAAAAATGTTTTAAGCAGAAGTTCTGTGTTAGAGGAGACACCATCTAGTCCTCAAATCAGAAAACACCTGACTCGGAGAAGCCTTTTGCCGTGCCATATTTGGTGCCCACATGCTACTTTCAGGAAGCGTGTTGCAAGGCAAAGGAAAGAGGCAAATTATGATTTAGTATATGGGACTGGTGCTGTCAAACACAGCAAGCAGCATGAATTCCCAGGTCTCTCACACTCACATGAGCTCATCTGAGGCAGGGTTCTTCCACAGTGTTGTTCTCAGGGCATTATTTGCCTAACATGCCATGTAAATTCAGAGACCGATGATTTCCCTAATGCCATAAGAAAACTTGATGTGAAGCAAGTTAAAAAGTTTGCTGACAAAGTCATAGCAAGTAAATACAACCTGCCAGGGGTTCTAACACAATGACAACTAGAAGGATCAAACAGGGGCAATTTGACCTTCAGCTTAAACAAATTAAAGGCCTCCCAAAATTTTCCCTAGCATGACTTGCAGTTGTCTAGAGTTTCCTTCATGCATTCAACTGTTCTTTATTTCAAAAACAGAAGTTGTAATCCAATAGAAAGCAAGCTGCACTATGGTAGTAGGTAGGTATGGTGGAAGAAAGCAATGTTCCTACAATACAATGTAATTCACATCAGGAGCAAAGGTAGCATGGACTTTGCCACACCTGCAAAGAATCACACAACTACACAGTTGCAATTCAAATCATGTCTCTGACCTGCTTCTGAAGAAGCAAGAGTATGGATATTTTTTTCCATGTACTAATGCCAGAGCCTTACAATAGTCATATGAACAAGATGCCAGCCATCTAACCTAGTATCCTATTTCCTACACATTTTATTTTGATCCTGCTGGAAAGAAAATTAGAATAAGGCAAGCATGTAACAGAGACTTCCCCTGAACACTGTCTCTGCCTCCAGCTCTTTGTAGCCCAAGGGATTTTTTAAAGTCATAGATGTCTTTGTACTCAGTAACCCTACAGCCCTATCAAATCTACCTGGTCTCCTTTAGTCTTAGCTATTAACATAAGGTGTTCCATTTTGCTTTTATCACAGATACTGACTACAACGTTAGATTTGTTTGTTTTATAGAAGTGTTTCCATCTTCAGCTTTCCTATCAGAACAGAATAAATACCTATATTAATATAAAGAGATGCTATGGACTCTCCAAGGAAACATTATTGGAAGGCTGTGCATGGAACCAGGTGGTCTTACTCCATATTTCAATATCGCTGCAAAAAAGCAATAGATTTTTCCCAGTTTCTTGTACTGCTGCTCATAATCTTTTTTTTTTTTTTCCCCCAAAAGCATACTGATTAGAGCAGTATTTCTCCAAACACCTCTGTCAATGTATTTCAGGCTGTCAAAAACTTGCAAGACAGAAGACTAGACACACACAAATGGAAGCATTTGATAAACACTGGAGAAGAAACAGCATGAACTGGTGAAAAGCAAACTTTGGATTCTGCCAGTCACACTCACTGCTGAAAAGTGTCAAAGAAATCCCAAGTCAGTCAGGACAGAAGTAATACAAGTTAAACTTAACCAGGGAAGTACAGTCTATAACTGTCCAAGACTGAAAAACCATTTTCAGAAGCACATATGCAAAGCCTGTCCTGTTACGGACAGTGTCTCTGACACTATGACTGTCACCTCTTCTGATGCATTTTGTTATTTTCCTGATTATTACTGCACATCCAGCCAGCATAAACAGAGGCTGCTTGAATTACGTGATGGAAGTCATAAGGCCCATGAGGCTTGTTGACCTATGTGATAGATGAAGGTGTGTCCTGGCAGTGAGTCCCTTTCACTCTACTCTGGAATAGTTTTACTATGGTTTTTTGCAGCACATTTGCTCTTGGATTCTGATGTATGGGCATTTTCGTGCTGTATTTTAAGCGCCCTTCCAAGATCTCATACAAACAGGCTGACTTTTATATACCACCCCGGAAAATAAACAGCAGTTTTCACCCTTCACATCAAGTTTTAACCCAATGACACCTGCCTTCAGCAGGTAGTGACAGTTATCTCAGGAGTTAAATGGAGACTAAGGCCAAATCCACTGCTTACCATGCTGCAGTGAAACATTAGACAAAATGCCAAAACAGAAAACCAAAATATAATCACTCAGGAAAAAAAAAAAAAAGAGCAAAAAGCAGTGAAGTCCAGAATAATAAGAGCCATTAATCTTTTTAATTGTCCAAAAGCATTATATTGCAATGACTTTGATGTAAAGTCTGAAAAATTTTACTTAAGCCGTTAATTCTTATACTAACGACAGTAGTGAAATTCAACTTTTCAACGTGAAAGGGTGCACACATATGGCTTTTCTACCAGATGATCATTACTTTCTCTTTCATATCTTCAGAGAAGATTTTTTTAATCAAATATATGCCAATTATATCAAGAAGGGATCCAGAAAACCAATCCAAAACCTCAAAGCATCAGAGATCATGGAAAATGAAAGAAAAATATCTTTTTCTTCTCCTGTTTCTACAATACACATTATGCTGGCCCATGTCTCCAAAACCTCAAATGCATCTCTCTGCAATCTGCAGCTCCAGAGACTGCAGACTCCTACTGTGTTTCTAAGTATCCCCATGGAAATCAGCAGCCTGCTGCGATACTTAGGCTTTAAGGATATATGGCATCCTTTAAAGATCCGTATTTCAATTCATCTATCCAAAGTAAAAGCAAAGTTGGACTACACACTTTGGGCAATCATTCTCCTTGGACTTTACATTTCTAGTTTCCATTTATTAACTCTCAACTGATACACAAACTACCACTGATTTAACATTGAAGCTACCTACAAACATTATCACTCACTGAACTGCTTTCAGGATGGGTTATATGTTCATTTACAAACCGACATTGTCCTTCTGCCCTAGAATCTTAAGAGTAGTGTTCTTAAGTGATTTTATTTATTTTTTTTTTTCAAATCAAATTAAAACATGTTCCAACATAACACACACGGGCTACAAATTTCATTCCACCCAACATTTGTCAGGATATGATAAAACAAACAGTAATCTGCACGAACTCCAACACTGAGGAAAGGAAATAAGCTGAGTGTTTTACAGGAAGCGAACTGAAGATTGACAATTTTGCAGATACACGGTAGCGCTGGCACTTTGGGACAATGCTTCTTAAAATTAAGAATGCAATCTCTACAGTAATTTTTCACATTATTTTTTTATTTTTAAATCATAACTCCAACTTCCAGGTTCGCTTAATTTGGCATAATTCATCTATGAGATAGTATACTAAATTCTGCAGCATTTCTATACATTTTGAGCTAAATTTCAACTCAGGCTGAACAGGCCAGTCTGGCCTTAGTTGCTGCTCTTCCAGCCACTGCCATCCTCACCTGTTCAAGTATCACAGCATGCTACGAAATCTCCTGCGAACACTGACAGAACACAACTAGCATACTGAAGCATCTCTTGCAGGGACCGAGTCACCTTTTTTATTTTTAATATTTTTTAGGAATTTGTACCTGCTGTTGGCCACGGAAGACAGCCGGGGCGGCCGCCATGAGGGGCGGCCCCGTGCCAGACACGGCCGGTTCCAGCCGGCTCCAAGGGCCCCACTGCAGTGCGCGGCTGAGCCCCTCAGCCACGGGTGGGCACCTTGGATTAGCAAAGCCTGAGACACAGCCTCCTAGCATTGCCTTTTTAAAATCAATGTTACAAGATTCAACGAGCCACTTGCAAAGTGAAGCTGTAATACAAAGGGCAATAAGAATTAGTTTAACTGATGTACATACGACTGTGGAAGTTTTGCAGCTAGTAAGATGCAATGGTTTATCCACTGTCCTGTGAAATGCTTGAAAAACTTACATAGAAGGTTGTGTATGGGATTGAATTTTTCAGAACCGTTTAGCAGAATGGTGTTTATTGCTAGCAAGACAAGCCTATTCAGAAATGTTAGATTGAAAATTTGAAACTTAGGTAAAAGTCTTCATATAGACACAGATTCTACTTGCTGTGCCATGCTGGAAGCAGATTTGACATAGCGGATTTGTAGTTGTGACATCCTTACTCACATCTTGGTGCCAAATAATTCATGATGATTTCAGAATGGCTAAAGACTGTTTAATGAAGTCTTCAAGTGGATTTACCTAATCTAATCACTAAAAAGGGGCCGTATATATATTTTAGTTTTCTCAGGTAACCTGTCTCACTCCTGTACCTTTGCCTCCCCATATAACAGTTGAGGATATTGATCCCTTTTCTAGATAATTTCAGCACTCACTGATGAGGCTTGTTAACCAAGAGCTGCTAAATGGCACTACTGAAGTTACCATCATTTTTGAAGATAGCACATCTCCATCTATAAAAGCACTGCACAATACAGAGTGATGAAAGCACATACCACTGCTGAGTTTATAAAGAAATAACAACATGCCATAAACTACTCTGGTAGAACGCCTCTCTGAAGCCTGCTAAGCAGCCTGTATGCCAGAAGGCAATGCTAATTTGCAGCCATACTTGGCACCCCCTCCAGCTGTTAAGCTCTATATTTCAAACACTGGTAGAAGCCCATGAACAATTTAGTCTAGTAGGTAAATATTATTTGAGTAATGCTTCCTGAGAAGGAAAGAATGCAAGTACATTTCTTACTTGAACTCAAAGTGAGGAAACAAGATGAGAAATCTGTTAACATGCTCTTTTTATTACTTAACATGACTAGCATCTCATGAATGAGTCTTAAGATACTACCTTTCACTGAAACAGCTTAGCCCATGTGACAAAAGCAATTCCTACTCTGTAGCCTTCTACTCTGCCACAGAAACAGGGAAATAATGCTTTGGCCTTTACACCAATCACAAAATTATCTTAGAAACCATTACATTCATGCAATATTGGGCTTTTCATTACAAATTGTCTTCCAATCACCACCATGTTTTAAGAAGGGTATTTACTCAAGATATGCTGTTCTAAAGTTTAGAAACGCTTCCTTAGTATGTACTACCTAACCTTAACCTTACTATTTTAATCCAACAGCTGAAAATAATTATTAAACCAAGACAAATTAATAAATACAATTGAGTCAGAACAAAACAAAAATTTTTTTTTTTGGCTTTATGCTATCTTTGAGAATGTCACTTCATTGCCAAGTTCTTCACTAATGCCTGCTTCAAATTTGTTTTTCCCCCAACTCCACTGAAATTGAAACAAAATTCTAATCCTTTATATTCAGAAGAGACAATGCCTATATTCAATTCAATACCAAACATAAAGTGGTAGAGACTTCTTTTGTACTTTACCACATGAGAAAGGACAGTGTGTGGAGGTAGCGTGAGAAGATAAACTCCAGTATAGATTCTGAAGTGGCTGCAGAACCTACCGTTGCACTGTAATGCGTCAGGCATTTGGTATAGGTCTGAATTTCATTAGATAGTAACATACTGTCCGGAAGTCCAAAAATCAAAACCACCAAATACATGTTTGTCTTCCACAATAATACTATTTACACTTAAAATATGCATTTAGATTTTCACTAGTCCCTGCGTTTGAACACAATAGGTTAATATTAAACTTGCATTATAAATTTTGCTGCTCATTTCACTTAAAGCACAAAAGTTACAATATTCTCAATAATTTTCATCCATTTATTAGAACTACTTCCAATAGATGCACTAAAACAAAGTGCTTGTTACTGCTGCAGGAACAGTCAACAGTAGCTGTGAATGTTCTGGTATCAAGGCCCAGCTATTCTGCTTACAGTTTATCAGACGTCATCAATCTCAGACTGAGTTTTAATCAGCACTTAAAGATGTAACTACAGGGCATGCAGAACCTTTTCTTGAATACAATGCTTAGCTCCCAGTCATACCTCATCTCTCCATCCAAAGGAAGTCTAAAAGCCAAGTTACCCTGTCAGTCTGGCTGCACAACTCTACTTGCTCATCCGTGAGGAGGATCCACAGCAAGCCTTGGTCCCAATCCACTCCCCAGCTCTCAGCCCATTTTCAATAGCCGACTTTTATCTCTTCTGCTGAAGTCTTACTACACACTGCTCTTAACTTCACCAGACCTGGCTGAGCAGCTCTTTTGGCATAGTACATAGTAGCGCCACAATAACCAACCTCACAATAGCCCCCAAATTTTCAGTTTGATGTTGACAGCTAGTTAAGTCAGAGTCAAAAGTAAAGAGGTGAGGAAGTGAAATACCTTTATCAAGACAGCGTGCAAAGTACTCTGGTATCAAGTACGCTGTGAAAAGTGATGCAAAAATCTTCCATGAGACAATACAGGTCTGAAAGCCTAAGACGACTTTTTCAGTGAAGAAGAACAAAGGAATCTGACAGCTAAGGAAAAACAGACAAGGATCACTTTACTCCTTTAGATAAGCACAGCCACTTCCAGCTTTTCTTCACTGATGGATACAGGGAGGGGGAGAGGGGGAAGGGAAGTGGCTGACTCAAGGATGCAAGTAAAAAGAGACTTTGAAAAATTGTGGGATTACGAAAACTAAATAAAACAGATTTGTGAAAAAGGCATACAGCGATATAAGGTGGTATCTTAGAGGCAATTAAAAGGAGATTATCTGCACACTTGAGAAATATATCTGCACTTCTATTGACCATCAAGTTTTTTAAAGTTACAAGACACTTACTAGCAGGTTCAGAAACCAAACACATCAGCACACACAAACAAATTAAAAACAAAGAGTATTAAGGCAGCCGTGCTTACAAAAGAAAATTTAATCAGTCTACGGCTTCACACTATACATCTGACAATCAACTTTGAATTTCACAGAATTCGGAGAAGGAGGAAGAAATCTAAAGAAGTTCTAACACTGCACTAACCACAGACTGTCTGGCAGTGGTATCAAGAGAAACTAACACACCAGCCCACCAAAAAAAAAAGCCACACACAAAAAAAACCACAAACCCCACAACCCAGCACCTGTCTAACGCTTTTTTATTTAAACACAGTTGTAGTAGATCATTTTATTATCATAGAAATAATACCATATTCCTATTGAAGGCTCTCTGTAGTTTCAATTGCATAACTTAATCACCTTCTGGTCTTAACTCCATATGGAGATTATGTACACTACATTTTGCTGCTGCAATCACTGCCTGAACACTGGGAATAGATGCTTATCCAAAACAACAGAGAGGCTCATCTATCCCCAGAATATGAACAGGATGGTAACTTCTCCATAGAAGAATAACGTGGCTTTCAGTGCCAGTTTAGTGGTTTTGTTTCTTCTGCAGCATTTATATTTCAGCTGTCTTCCACATAAAGCTTCCTTTGGGAGAACATGGAAACATGGCATGGAAACTCTGAGAAGAGTTAAATATAAATACATCAGCCACAACACATTAGAATTTCCTCATCTATTTTAAGCATAGCATACTCCAAGGTATCCCCACAGACTAGCAACAAAAAGACAAAGGACACTTTTTAGCCTGCCTTACGACCTTCACCAGGGCACTGTTATTTATAACCTTTTGAGGTATTCGGTGGGGGAAGGACACATTAAGGCAAAAATGAAGGTAGCTAGTATCTACCCTGTTGATTAATCAGTAATTCAATTTGAAAATTTTTCATTCTCTATGCCAGTAGCACACATACTACTAAATAGAAAGGTTGTTTGGTTATAGTTTGAGAATAAAAAACAATCCCTTCTGAAGTATATCTGTAAAGCTCAGATTGAACTGAGTAATTCTGAAAGAATTTCAGAATGCACTGCTTTCAAAAGTGTTTTATCCAGTACCTTTGTGAAAAGGCATGCTTCAGCCCTCTTTCTTTCCTGCAGTACAGACAAGAAATAATTCTGTTCTTAGGTATGATAAATCATATTTGTAGTATTGAGTATTAGCACCTCAAGGGGCGGGGGGGGGGGAATATTGAAACTAGGGTACAAATGCAGCAGAAGTAAAGAGATCAGAAACAACAGGAGAACCTCTAATAGCCAGAGCCAAGATAAGCAGCTGGAAGAAGACTAAGGAGAGCAACTGCTTAACCTTAGTTTAGTACTGCCAAAGTAGCTCACACAGTTTAACCAGCCTAGACTTCTTGCATTTGAAACAAAACCAGAAGAGATAATGAGAAGTAGATTAGGTCTGTAAAATCGCAAGAGGCTTTCGCAAAGGTGTAGAATTGCCAGGACACGGGAAGCCAAAGGGGTTAGCCACGTTTATAAACAGTGGGGGTGTTTGTGAGCATGACCCATGACAGTCCAAACCATCTCTAGCTTAGGATATTCTTGTCTGGATGGTTTCTGGGAACCAAAAAGCATACCAGGAGAAAGTTACTGCTGTTATGGCCTGGAAGGCACTGTTAGCCCAGACTATTCATGCCTACCTCCCTCCCCTTGGGCCTCCCCCCACCTGCCCACAGCCCAGGACCCCATTTCAACCCGCCCAGAGCCATCAGCCCCTTCCCCAGCAATGCCGGTCTCCAGCTTCCTGCTGCCTTGCTCTGTGCCACACTGATTCTTGCAACATGCATTTATTAATGTTAAGTTTCTTCCTCTGACCCAACTCATCTGTACACAAGGAGGGCCAGAGGAAGACACGATGCTTGCATTGATATCCTGTCATTTGACACCAGATCTTTACCACATCTGCTGCGTTGTCGTGTGAGTACCCTGAAAGTAACCTCAGTAAATCATCTCTGCGAGTTGAACCCACTTCAACACATAAGTTTTAATTAAGCAGTACTGGTAAAAGTGAACAAAAGCCACACCAAAGGAATATGAAAAAAATATTCACTAAAATGATCCAACAAAAACATTCTTAAGCTTTGTAATAACTGAGGGAGTTGTTAAAAGTTCAGAGAGGGCATATAAAGTGGTACAATTGCTTATGGCGATGTAACAGCAACACGTACAGAAGAAACAGTTCATTATCTCAAAAACATGCTGCAAAGAATCGAAGGGTTGGTAACAGAAATGAAACTAGAAATCCAAATGGGCTGTCAACTGGTCTGAGGCTAATGGGAAACACAGACCAGACTCCGGTCAACAGGCTAAGGTCCAAGCACACTATCTACAAGCTCCTTCTGGTTCTCTCCTTGCATAAACTTCCACTCAATTATTCATGTTAATGGTTTTTGCATAATTCTGCAACTGACTACACTACCTATATAGTGCAATGTAGGGAGATAGCCCAATTGGCTCTATTAGCACCTTATTCCTTGTCACTTTGAAAGACATGACCTGATGAACCAAAGGAAATTAAACAGACTCAAGAACAGGAGCCTTTACGGCAGCCCTGTTAGGCCAGCGTATCCAAGCAGAAGTGAATACTTTTGTCACTGAACTAAGTACAACTCAACATTTTCCAGTTCTGTCAGCCTCTCTGGTTAGCTTCACTTTGTTGAAAGCAGCCATCACTGCTAACTCACTTTTGTGAGAACTGCTCCAACTCCTTGACCACAATCTGTCTGACAAGAAACATTCTCAATGCAACTTCCAAGTGTGGAGTAGAGATGTCTAACAATTTAGCCATTTGGGATATATTTTGCATCTTCCTGCATTTGCTCCAACCTGTCTGATGATTTCTAGCAACTAAGTTGCATAAAACTTACAATCACATTAGCAAGTTTTTGCTAGCAGACAGAGCAAGCCTGGACTTTTTCTATGCAAAAGTAGAGCACGGAGCAGAAAATTTATGTCCCAGGAATTGTCAACAGTTGTACATTTCTTCCCACTCCCTCCTTTTTGAAAAACCTTGTCTAGTGCCATTCAGCACCTTTTGTACCTAAGCACTTCCTTAACTAGTAAGCATCTACTTTTATAGTTGCAGGCAATAGCAAGCTGCATTTAATTTCCAGGGAAGCATATAGTTTACATAAATCAGTGGGAAACACCTGCGTCTCTCTGGTCTTAGTATGCCCATGGCTGCATATCAGATCAAAACATAGCTGATGTCAAAGAGACACAGGTGCAGGAAGCTTGGTCCAGTGTTCATTTCCACAATATCCTTTTAAAAGGACAGCTTATCCTTTGCTAACTACACTTAGGAGAGCTGCTAACTGCTCATATGATTTTTTTTTCCTAACATATGTTTTAACTAAATGCCACTATAAAATTACAGTTTCAGAAATGCTGCATGCCATGCCAAGAACCTGACTCACTCCTCTTAAAATTTAGTCTTCAGAAACCATCTGTACTGTGACAACAAGGAGCACCAGTTAGAAGTTTTGCTGATTTATCTCATTCTCCACTGCACTATTCACTGCTACATGCAGTGATAAGTCTGTGAGCTAAAACCATGGCTCTAACACAGAAAGGGCCTTTAGAAAGTTTCGGGATACTCTTCTACCAGTTAATTAGTACTTAGTTGAATTGAAATGCAAAAATAAGTCCATGTATCAGGGAATAATTGCTAATGGGAGATGTATTAAAACTGAACATAGGCACTCATTTACTAAAGCTGACTTCTCCAAAACTATACAACACACTGAAGCAGTGATTTCTCACTCAAACATTATCCAAGTATATCCCTTGGGTACTCCTTACTTTCATTAAAAAAAAATCTAAGGCTAATGTTTTTCTAAACATAGGTACTAGCCCTACAGCAGCAGGAAGACCATCACAGTCCTACACCAGCCAGGAGCAATCAAGCCCACTAACTCCATCCAGGGAACACAGTGAGTACCCGGACCAGGTCCCAGTGCAGGAGCAGCAGTTCCTGTTACTATTACCTGCCCTTCAGCTATTGCCTCACCTGCACCGCTGGTAAACAATAGTTGTAAACACAAATGGAGCAGATCACATTCTTGCACAGCATGTGCCTCAGTGCAAAAACCTGCTATGCTAGCTCAAGCCAGCTCCAGCACCATTTTAAACCAAACCGGCTGATTTTTCCACTTGAGCCAATAATTGCATGTTCATCTTAAACATGATAGCGAAGGACCTGACAAAAGGCAAGAATACTTACAACCATCCACGCCTGGTTTGTGGGGTTTTTTTCTTCTTTTGTTTCTTTTCATTGTCTGCTGCTTGTTTTGACAAAGGTAATGACAAGCTTTATTAGATGTTACTTGCTCAAAACATAAGCAGTGTCAATCTGTAGGGAAAAGAAGGGGAAGTGAAGAATACAAGGGAAACTTATCCTATGCCTATGTCAGAAAATAAGTAGAAGCATAGGTAAATTGTTGGGTAGCAGGCGAGGTGATATAAACAATATTTTCTAGGGAAAAAACCCAATATATGCTTCCAACAGCGTGGAACAGATGTTTATACTAACAGAATTATCATACTACACCTCTGAAATAAATCAATATCTACCAAAAAGGAAGTCACTGTAGGAAAATAACTGCGAAGAGTTTTAGACAGTAACACCACCACTGTTTCTTTTCCAGAAAGGTTCCCTCTGCAACTGTTTTACTAGGTACAACCCACAAGACATCAGCATGGCACATCTAGTAATTCATAGTTAAACCAAAGAATAAAGACTCTTTAAACATCCATGCTGACTTGAAAACTCAGCAAGGGACTTTATTTCTGCTTGTAAATGCACACATGCAAATGCATACAACCAAGAAGAACTGTACAGGCATTTCCGTTTTTACGATCACTTCAGAAATGGAGGTCGTACTTCTTTGAAATTCATTATATGTATTTCAGATGTCAGTGAACACCTCACAGCAAGCTTTCTCACTGGTTACTTCTTAAGGCGTGATTCTCCTTGACCTTTTCCTTTGTTATATGGCACACTTTTTGAAGTGAAGAACAGTTTAATGTGAGCCACAGTACTAAAATCCAGCTTCAGAAAGCATCATCTTAAAACTTGAAGCTGTAGACATAGGCGTCTGCTAATGACAAACACCCTTGGTAAATAAGACCACTCACAACTGACTGAATACATTTTTAATCTAATACCTAAAGCATTTTATAACACACACAATTACTGAAGATCCTCTGCCAAAGTGGTTTTGGCGCAGAAAGGAAGAGACGGATACTGAGCATGCGTCCACTAGACTGGATCAGACAGAAAGGTCAATCCCTCTCCAAGCTCTGGCTGACAATGCCAGACAGCAGACGTCTTTTTGGCACAGTTATCATATCTGACACTGAAGAGAAGCACACCTCTCTCAGAAAGGACTACTGTCACGCCCTTGCCATTTTCTCTTACCTTAAAGCCACGTAAAACTATCAGTAAATACCTGTTTGAAAAGGAATCTTTTGAGGAATCCATTATGTAAAGCTCCATCTGTCACCAGGGTGACCTTCCACTATGTAAAACTATCCCTATTTCAGAGGGATAAATCTCAGCCTCCTCTTCCATTAGCCCATTCCACTGGCTTACGACAGTGCAGACCTTCAGCGTTTTGGCAGTCTTTGCCAAAATAGGTACCACTGATTAAAAAAACCTCTTACAGCAAGAGGTGACATTGATTGCATAGTTGATTTTAAAAACCAACACAATGAAAGCCATCCTCAGGCACTACCTCACACAAAGGATGTACAACTTGCTCATTCAGACTCATTCATTTTTTATTGTACCCATTCTGCCTGTTGGTCCACTGAAGCAAACCAGCCAAATGGCTCTTTCTTCACAGCCTTCAATTCCAGCTACTCCCTAGTGACATCCACAGGCACTTTCCCAAGGTGCCCTTCAAACTCATGAAATATCTGCAGAGCTACCTCCCCCTTTGAGTCTCTCAGCTGAAGTTGTCCATGGCTTAAGCGGTCTGCCAGTACGTAGGCAAATATCTATCAAGCCAACTAGTACTAAATACTATTTGTTTGCTTAAGCCTGTCTTTCTATACCAGATTCATTCAACACACAAGACAATGAGCTCTGAAGGACTGAGATTTTATTCTGTTGCTGTAGTCCAGCAGCACGAACAAGAAACAACCAACGTCTGAATTCTGGAAGAGCCCAGGGAAAGATTTTTCTCCTTTTGCTGGCAAGGGCAAGCATTTAATCTTCTTATTTTCACTGAAAGGAGCAGCAGAGAATAAAAACCTCTCTGCAAATTGATCAAGTACCCACCACAGTGGATAAAACAAACTGCCAAGTGACATATAACAGGATCCCTGCAAAGGAATGCAGGGTCATGATATACTCTATCTTCTACAATGATTTATTCCTTTTAAAACGTTGTAAAAATCAGGTGATAAAGTAGGTGGTCATGTCACTCTTCATCTAACAAGCCTGCACTGATACAGTGCACTGAACTAGACTGACTTCCCTGACAGCATTGTCAAAATCCACAAAAGTATTGTTAATTGACAGATGACTAAGCTGTGTGCTAGCAAACGGCTACTTACTACTTCTCCTGCACAGGCAGGAGGAAGATATTCAGTTCACTGAAAACTTTACAAAACTGGAGATGAGCTTGTTTACTCCCCATCTGTTCATGCCCTTTTGGTCTCTGCTTGAACTAAAGAACACCCTCTGGAGAGCACGATCCCCCGGGTGCATCAGGTTTCTCATTAACACTGACTGCTCAGTCAGAGTTTGCCTGCAGAGAACGTTTTAGTTACATCATGCTGGAATTTGGCAACAGTCCTGGCATTTAATTAAACAGCCATTTTTTAAAGCAAAGCCCACAGTAGGACAGACCAAGAGATACAGAGGCCTGATGATGTGCTTCATAAGAGCTTTGTCCCTATGGCCCAGTACTAATTTTGTGAGCAGTCCTCTTCTACCAGGAATGCAAAATTTCAGATCACTGTATGCCTAAAATCAGGCTAAAGGGCGTGGTCTACGCCCAGGAGTTTAAAGACCTCTTGTTTTAACATAGAATCTCTACGCCTGCTGCCAGGTCTAAGATAACTTTAAAGCTTCATTCCTGTGATCAAGCATTAGAACTTCTAGGTTCAGCCTTTTTTCCCCATGACTGATTTATATCCCCCTGAACATTTGTAGAGGAACCAAGGATGACTCCCCAGAAGCACATACGGAGTAAGCACATCTGCCCAGAACATCTGTTCTACCTCTGGAAAACAAGACTCGTTTCTAGTTTCACAGTCCTGCACATAACAGTCTTAAAGGAAGTCTACATGGAAGGTAGAGTTCCCACTTTCTCCAAGCGCTCTAATAGAAATTTCCTACAGATGTTCTGGTTTAAAACAACATTGTCATTCTCGCCCTCTAAATAGGATCTTTTATGAAAAATATTTCTCCTGATGTACAGTAGCCTTTCCCTTGCATTGTCAGCATGGCATGGTGTATAGCTGGAGGCATGGTCAGTTCAGACTCAAGCAATATACTCTTAACCCCTCGTCTTAGCTGCCTGCAATCAGTGAGATGTCCACTAAAAATTTTCCTGTAATGGTCTCCCCCCTGCAGTACCCAGCATTTTGCACCACTGAGTTCATGCCACATCTACCTTTTCCAGTCCACAAAGTTCTTTCACTGTAGTATGCTATAGTCCTTTTATAGCAGGGAGGTTTCCCATTGTTATTCAAATAGCTGAAGCTCATCTAGTTTAAAGTCAATAACGAAATTAGTCAAGACAGGTCTGAGGGAACAGCACTAGTAACATCTCCATTGTGGTAACTTCCTCTTGAAAACAACTTATTATACTCTTCACATCAGCCAAGCTGTTGTTCACTTAAAAGACAAGTCTCACTTCAATCCCCATTTCTGCCCAACAGGAAGTTGTGTCAGGATTTAATTAAATCTACACAGGCAAGGCTAATGCAGTACATGTAAGACAAATTATTACATTTCAGATGGAAACAACCCACCTTTACCAAGATAGCATCTCTTGTCCGAGTTCACATTTAACTCTTGTGCTTGATCTCTCTCCTTGAAAAATGCACAAAATTAGAGATGAAAATCAGGCCAGCCACCTGAATCAGTTATTTCCCATTGAGTATTTAACTTCTCTCTTCTCCACCCAAACCACCATAATCTGCTCCCCAGCCTGAGCGGCTGCCACAAAACTGCTGCTGTACAGTTTTGTTTTCTTTGCAGTTTTTACCCTATGGTAAAGAGCTCTTTGGGCCTCTACAACAGAGGATTACCAGCCCAGGCAGGAAGGGGATTCTGAAAGATGGCTGAAGGGTTACACAGACAAACTGTGTGTGAATTTCATTTCCTTAAGTTCTTGAAAGACCTGGGACAGGCAGGATCTGCACAGGCTGGCCTCACTACTTGAGAAAATTCAGACTACCATGGCACCAGTACTTGCATGCTCAGAGGTTAATGCCTCATCCAAGGAGACAGGTTGGTAGGACTACTGGTTGTAGGGGAAAAGGGGATGAGGCAGCAAAGAGCTGCCGTGACCCTGCAGGTACTGGCCAGTAGAAACAACACTGTCCTTTGGAAGATGCACTCCCTTTCTGAAGCAAGCATTAAATGTAAACAACACAAGGCAGAGCTTCCTTTCATTAGGGAACTAAAACTGATGCAGGTTTGGTTTGGATATAATTTTACACTAAAATTCACCTTGACAAAAAAACAAGTTTGAAAATATAATCTAGCAGCATCATGTTCAACATAGTGACAACCATTACCACAAGCATTACAAAAACCTTACAGCTTCCTATCTGTGAGCTGTCAATCATTAAACTGTCTTTGATGGCATTTGGAGAGAAAAAGTGTAACAGTTGCCACTAAGAACGCAAGGTCAAGTGAAGACTTACAGGGCTGATTTATGGTCAAACCCCATAAAAAGGATCTTGAATTTCTAGTCAACTAAGATTTGTACTTGTATGTTTAAAAACTGAAAGCTAATCACCCACAAAAGCAAGCAAAAAAAAAAAACCCACAAAAAAACCCACAAACAAACCAACAACAGCAATAATACCTGCAGCTAAAATAACTGATGTGCTATGAAAGTCAAGTTACTTGCTTTAAGCCTAACCCATGCTTTCAGGAATACCTGATCTTGGTATACCAACACTGCGGTGCTCCAAATGTAGGAAGAACTTTAATGGGTTCTCATGGCCGAACATACAAATTCCCAGACAAAGTATCTTACAGGGAAGATGTTACGGTTGGACTGTCTTTACAAGCACATTGCATCTTCAAATGAAGATTTATGGGAATTGGGAACCTTTTAAAAGTTTCTGTGTGGTATACAATAGCTGCAGTATGGTATTATACGTTGTTCTTATGCCAAGATTGGCTTTCTATAGGACACGGTAGCAAACACTAAATTTTAAGTTTAATCCCATATGACATATCAGATTTTAAGTTTTTGTATGCATAGTCATTTTAACTCTGAAGAGACAGACATTTATAAAAAATGGAGGCTAAAATTCTACACAAAAATCAATCTACCTAAAGGCTGTCAAAATTCATACGACTGCAATGGTTTCAAAACACATTAAAGACACCTTGAAAGCTGATACACATTGTGAATGCAATTTCTATTGTCAAGATTAATCTTCTCCATCTGTTTGAAACTAACACTAACTGTATTTCCTGGGCCTTGGCTGTGACTAGGCCAGTAATTTCTACTCCACCTAAGGAAGAGGCAATGGGAGTCCTAATGACCTTGAGTAAACACCTGTGTCTGTACACCCACATTTTAGATACAGCTTCTGGACTGTGTTTCCACCAAAGACCACTATTAACTTGCTAGGTCTGGAGTAGAGACAAGTACTGTGGCAGGCAGGCAGGACAGAGCACAGTGGAATTAAAACAGAGAAACCCCTTTGCTTATACAAAAATCTATGCCACTTAGAGCCAGCAAGGTAGAGGTGTCAGATCTCATGTCAGAAAGTTCCTCTTCTCAATCTTCTTTCATCAAAAAAAGTATGTAACTACATATGTACTAGTAAATTATATGCGTTGGTTGGGTACCTCACACTGTACCTGTATTATTTTGATTACTGCTTACATTTGAGTCAGAATTCTTAAAGAAACATTGAAAGCTCTAGCTATGATCTGACTTCATAATGGGTTACTGTATGTGCTTAATGTCAGGCATTCCCCACCCGGCTTCCAAACTCACTCAGAAGCAGTCACAATAGCTCTTTGCATTCTATTGTCAAATTTTATTTTTAACATGAAGAATCTCTTTGCTTATTTTTCTTTCATGTCAAATGTTCCAATGGTTTCATTAAAGGATAGCAATCTTTAACCAGACCTTTTTAAACCATAACCAGGTTATTATATGCCAATTATTGTGAGAATCAGTTTTACAAACACTTCACAGTGTACATATCTTTTAGGAGCTCTGCCACATCACTCACATTAAAAGCTACCTGAGGACACCTGTGTGGAAGTAAAAAATGCTGCAATGAACACTGAATGTTTCCCATAACTGCTCTCATTGCTTAGCAGACCTGCTTCAGAAAAACATCCGAATAGACTGGAGCTCTCTATAATGTGTGTAAATACTGGGGTCCATATCATTACCCAGATCATCATCCTGATCTTCTGGCAAAGCCAAATTAAAAAAAAAAAAAAAAAAAAGAGAGGCAAGGCAACTGTGATTACCAGTCAATCTTTGATGTGTTTCCACCATGCAACCGAATAAGCAAATCCCTGGGAACAACAACTTGTTACCAGGGCTTAACACAGACTGCTGTTAGCTCAAATAGCAGACATCTTAAACAGCCTAGACAGGCTGCTTAAGATTCTGGATCCTGTGCCTGCTGCAGATGATTTGGACAAGAATATGAACAGAAAACAGCAAACTAATGATAAAATCAATCCTTGACACATGGGTCCTCTAACAGAGGGTATAACTAAGCAGAAACAAGAATAATTTGTATGATTTGCTGTTAAAAACAAGCAAAATACTTACCTTGATTTTCTCACGGCAGAAAGTCTGAATGCCTGCTTGGAAAAATTTCTGAAGACCCAGCCACACTGGGAATACACTGTTGTATCTACTTATGCTGTCATTTTCCATGTGTTTCTTAACTATTTTTGATTTGTGTATGAAATGAGAACCACGTCTTACTACTATGTTTTTGGAACGTAGCTTGACAATTCCCATAGTGTTTTTTATTAAAACTTGGTGGTTTTTTTTTTTTTAATTAATCAACCAATGACAGGTAAATTGAGCAAATACTTCAGCTTTTAATAAAGACCTGTGTTGACGCGGAAGTCACAGACACCGCTCACGACCAATATGATCAAGCAAATGCCAGTTTATTACAGACAGAGCACGGTTAATATAGCTCTGTAATCACCTTATTACACACAAGCCTATTGTTTATTATACACAAGCCTATTGTTAATTGTACATAAGCCTTGGGCTTCATCACAAGGATAGCCACTAGCAGCATCAGCAACTCCAGAATGTGGATTGTCCTGGTTTTGCTACACTGTAAGGAGGCACTCCCGCCGGAGATACGGGATGCGGCCCCTGTTGAGAGAGTAGCGCCTGTGGCCAACCTTGGAATTTGCAACTTATTAGGAAGACGTAGTGCCATTCTGCACATCCCCACAGTAAGTTTGTACACCTTGTAAGTCTTGGAGAATACAAAATCACATTTGTTAGCAATAGCTACATACATTGGTTCTTAACTTGCAACATCCTTGAGGCCTTCTTGATCACGGGCAGATTAAATCCACACAGTCTGAGCCTGGATTGTTCACTACGTGTCCTTTGCTTTCCAGATATCCCACAGACCTGACATTTAACTTAAGACATAGTTGGATAGCTTCTGTATTTCCAGAATTACATGATCAACAGAATACCTAAAATTCAATATGTGTAGATGAAAAAACTCCTCAGGGCTAAGTTTGCTCTCTTTTTGCACTTCTGCAGAACAAGTTTCCCAGAAGCAGGTTTCCCCCAGTTCGAATCACCTCTTACAGCTGTTTACTAATTTAAGATGGGGAGGGCCAGGTCATGCAGAACAATCAGTGTTTCCAGGTCCCGGTCGCTCTGCTTAATCCAGAGCATTCACACAGATTCCCCAACATGGGAAGCAGAGCCATGTTGATAAGCCTGCTATCATGAGTATCTGACATCCAGCTACAAGGAGCTGTTACTGCCAGTAGACACAAAACATGAACAAATGGGCCAGTAACAGGAGTACTCCTTGGAGAAGAGCAGTAGATGCTGACAGTATTCAGCTTTTAGTACAGTACCTAAAATATTTAGAGTACTTAGCATTCTTCTTTTAAGAGTATAGTCCTGGAGAGCGCAACGGTCCTCATTAAGTCTATAGAGAAATACAACCTACAGAGTAAGTAAAAAAAAATAAAAATTAAGCCATTATGACCAGACATTTGTTTAGATACGAAGCATCCCACCCCGTGATGGGAAAGAACCTCTCCAAAACACTTTTTAGTCTTCTATTGCAGGAAATGCTTACCATACAAAAAACAATATTCAGGAAAAGCAAGCCTAAGCAGGATTAGATAATTACAAACAGAGCAACATGCAAGTTATGCAGCTTTGAGTCAGAGCTGTTATCAAGCTACAAAATCCACTTTTTGCAGACTTCAGCCAATAATCACAGATAGTAAATGTGTCCATTTGCCTGTCTTCTATCCTTACCAAGGAGGAAACATAGACCCGGCAATCCTTCTTAAACCTCTGGAATGGCTTCAAGTCCATAAAGGAATTCTGCATAAGTTATTTGAAATTCACAGGCCAGATCAACTTCAGAAATTTTTGCTGGAGAAGCAATGTCATTAGCAACAGAATTTCTTCCCATGCAAAGCTTCTACATGGATTAGGATCTCAGTTTAGTTAGTTATACCAGCAATAAATGGGTTCTCTAATAGTACTTTACCTGATCTGAGGAAGCCATTACAGACTACATTTAAAAATGCCCTTTTCCCCATATAAGCCAAACTAAAAGTAAGAGGGCTTATAGCTATACCTAGCTGGTAGGCTAGCTCTCACCATGTGTTCACCCTCAGTTTTAAAGGTAGTCTCATCGTTCTGACGTAGAGACTTCCAGAAAAACAAGCGTACCTTCTGCATGCAAAGGGAGGCTTAGACTTGCAGACAGAGTCACCTTCAGTGAAAGCTGTTTCAGTCAGACCCATCAAGTCCAAGCCAGGGCTGGAGCTACAGCAGTCCCATGTGATATGAGCAAAATATCTGAGAAAAAGCTATTTCAGGGTAAGATGAACTCAGGCAACGATATGCTTCAAAGCTTTTACTGTAAAAATGCTTTATAAAACCCATCCCTTATTGTATTGAAAACAGATGAACAATAAAAATGCCTATGCAGAAAAAATAAAAAGCTTGGAAAAAGGCAGCTTTATTTCTTATGCTCCATAAATTCAATAGTTCGGGATGTACTATACATGTGACAAAATTGAATTTCCAGAACCCTAGAACGGTCCTTCATAGCTCAATGCAAATTCATGGAGCTTCAATTAATTTTATCATCTTGAGAGGAGTAGTTCACACAACTAGGTTATACATTGTCATACAACAAGGCTGCACTTTTGGAGCAGGGCTGGAAAAAAAGTATTATACAGCAAGGAAAAAACAGGCTCACCCACTCTAGTGAGATTTCTCATATTGCTGCCACTCTGGGGCTCAACCACAAGGTGTCAGAAATAAACATTTTCAGATAACTGTAGTGAAGCATGATCACAATTTGCAGGATTTAATTTTTAAACACAAAATATGACTGCAGCTTTCCACTTCTGCTGACTACTGTAGTCAGTAAAATGTACTATTTCAAATAAGGAGCAGTGAAGACCTAACAAGAAAAAGGCATCTACATTTCTCATTCCTACTTCAGATATCAGTCATACCCCCCAAAAAAAAATCTAGCTTACAGGACCTCTCAAATAGCTCTTCATGCGATTCCATTAAACTATTCTGTCTTTGGGATTTACTAAAGGTTACTGTGGAGGATAGGACACCAGGATACAAGGTTCTCTTGTTTCAGCCAGTACATGTATTTCAGGCTCTGTGCAAAGGTACTTCCAGGAACATCCTTAAGGAGAGCAATCTTGCCCATACAGCCCTTTTCCCCTAATTTCCACTTCCACCAAATAACTGCCATTAAGATCTTAATTTAAATATGAATCATTAGACACACACACAGTCACTCTGCAAGCCCTGAGCTCTCAGCCTTGAGAGATTGACATCACCTGCAGAGTCAATACACAACATTTCTTCAGATAAGAGCAAAGAGTTAGTATTGAACTCCATGACAAATATAACAGCACAACATGCCGAGTCTCTCCCTGATGTGAACCCATACAAAAAAGTACTGCTCTGAAGGACAAACACTCAGGTGCCCACATGTTACAGAGGAAGGCAAGTAATCCCACAGCAGCACACTCGCAGGTCAAGTACATGTTTTGGGTTAGCAGAAAGCATGCCAATGAATCCCAAGGAGTCAATCACCATTCGAGGTTAGTACCAACCAAAAATAAAGATGTTCAAGTCTAAATAGCATTTTACACCACTCATGCAAACAACACTTTAAGATAAAAGCGGTACTTTGCTACAAATGAAGCACAAAGTGCTTTGCAATGATTTTATTGTCGTTAAAGATTCAGAGAAGCAGCAACTCTAGTCAGTTTACTATGGCCAAATGCCCAGAGTTAAATTTTGGGGTTTTTTTCATGCATCTGTTTAACCTAATGATTGGACATTTTAGGCTGCAGGAAAACACAAGGCAGAAAACACGAGCAACTTTACCTCAAGGCGAGAGACTTGCAAACCTGGCAAGTCACTTATCTTTACAGCAACATAGGTGAAGTTCTGCCATTGCTGGAGATTCCCAATTAGTTGGGGCAGTACAGGATGACAGGATGTATTTTACATCACTTTCCTCACACTTAGACAGACTAGCATCCTTAGCATCCTCCACCACCACCTGCAACTCATAACTAGAAAGAGGAAATCACGGCCATTTATTCTACTAAGTGAAAATGAAAGATAATCCTGCCTAGAAACTTGCCTGAAGCTCTGGTACCTACCTGAGAACTCACCTACAGAGTTAGGAGATTTTGGCAGAGGAGGAGAGGTTTCTACCTTTTCTGCTCAGTAATCTGGCTCTGAATCTCTGGCTTCATTTCCCCCTCTGCTTTTCTGGAATGAAGGAGCCTTGATCCAGTTCTGTCATTAGATATATGAGAAATGTGCAAGAGAGACCCAGTGGGCAGCAAGGCTCAGTTCTGTCACTCCTAAATTTTCCTTTGCTTCAGAGGAGTTTGCTGGCTGCTATAATTTAGTTGGCCTTTCTTATTTCCTGTGCCTCTCACAGACAATAAACAGAAATATTCCAGACATTACTTTTTGTCTGGATCCCAAGAAGCATTTTCAAAACAACACAAGCACTTGCAATGCCCACTCTCCCACACTTCTCCTCAAACTACACAGCAGAAGAGAAATACTCATCTGAAGAGACAACTGTGCCATTAAGCAAAGGAGGAATAGCTTCTTAGCCCCTTCACGATTTACTCAAAAGGCATTAGGAGGTGTAAGTGAAAATTCTTCAGGATGTCAAACACTTCTGGACAGTCTGAATTACACCAGTACAGAAAAAACAGTGCCTGAGCTGCAGAGTCAAGCAGCAGTTGCAGCCAGCCAACCACCTCCACATGGGAGCATACCCAAGGTTTTACTTCCTTTGAAGACAGCCACTGAACTATGACAAACTGTTATCAGACTTCACAGGAGGGCAGCAGGCAATTGGATTAACAGTAAGTCCAAGGATCAGAGAATCAGAGGCAACAAGTGATGTTCATCTCTCAGACTACAATAAGGTGAATCCAGACTGATCTTAGATTGAAGTTCACTTTCAGCCGCTGAGAGACAATTTGAGAGGCATCTCCTCAAGGAGCGATACCGATTTGACCCAAAATTACAAACTTAAATTCTTTAGCAGTTTCTGGATGAATTCCTTACCTGTTCAGTTTCCAACTTCATTCAAACATTCAAAGCCCTACCTGGAAAAATGAGAACATCTTTCTTACCTAATTTTAACTCTTCCAACGTTGATGGAGAGCTTTGTATCAGTTCACACTGCAAGACAGCACAGGAAGTAACTGAAGTGGCAAGCTTTCTTTAAAAATACTCTTGAAAGCTTTGTGTCAATTGTCTAAATGGTGTTATCTATCTGCACAGTGTTATCAAATCATAAATCCATTACATTTCAGAATAAATCGTCCTATAAGTGGCAAAACAACTACAAAACAAGATAGGAACAGTTGTTAATTTACACTCACAACTGACACTATCTCTTCAGAGGACTTTTCTCATGTCTACTGTAAAGAGTTAATCTTCAAGAAAAATCAAACCAAAGATACTCTTTCCAACTTAGAAAGCACTGAAGGACTGCCTGATGTGCCAGATCCTTGAGGTCTCTTGGACTATGGCTGCACAGTAAAGATAATATTAAGTTCTTTTTACCTATTGAGAAAGGTAAGTCAGTCCTTTAGTAGATGGAAGAGAGCAACAAATTTGTTTAAGTTCACAAAAGTTATGATTGCACATTAAAGCTCTCCACTTTATAGGAGTTACTCTGCCACTGCTCAGATGCAGTACCCCTGTCTCCTCCCATCACAGAACATCCCACCAAGAAGTCACAGAATACCCAGCTTAATGCATCTGGTGTCTCACCTCATCCTCACCAGAAAAGCAGCAAACTAAGAACATATTACATCAACAAGAGAACTTTAATTCCCCAACATTCCAAAAAGGATAGTCCTATTAAGACAAAAAAGAGAGACTACGATTGTCGCATTTCACTGGCTCAATTCAGTGCACTACATTAATATATATTATGCGCTATATTAATATATATTAACACAAAGCATTAGTGTTAGCATTGTTTGTATATATTGAATACAGTCATATACAAATCACATTCTGCTTTTAATAAAGGTACTGCTAAAACTTTTAATACCGGGAAAGGGTGTGTGTGGATATAAACTTATTTAAAAGAAGCAGATGACACTGGTAAAATGAACACCACCTACACAAAACCTGTCAAAGTTGAAGACGCATGCATCTGTTGAAGAGTACAGATTTTAGCACAGTTTCTTTGTTTCTCAGTCTCAGAAAAAAAAGTCAGAGGGCAAACCTGTTCCTTTCCTTCTTTCCTGAAGCTACGAAAATATTATGGTAAACTGTTTATGAAAAATGCAATTAGTTGGTTTCTGGTCTGCCGGCAACTAGAATTTTCAGGACTCAGCTGATAACCAGGATTTAATGACTTTCCTATGTAACTGGTGTGTGCTAGACAGTCTCAAGAAAAGCACAGTGAGTCTGGTTTCCAACCTCCTTAACACATTTCTTTTTCGTATCGTTTGTGCTGGGTTGTTTGCATTTTTTTCTTAAGGCACAACTTTGTACATTTCACTGTCCTTACCAGAATATTGCATCTTAATAAAATAATGTAATAATAATACTGTTCCATTACTCAAATGAAGTATTTCAGAAATAATCCATCCATTTTAGATCATAAAAATCAGTGCTGATCACAGAACACTGAAAACTGTATTCTCAGCCTTAACTCAGCAAAGCTATTTTGCTGAAACCAGACCGAAAACTAATTTGAGGATTCTTACTGGAATTCTAGAGCTTAAAATTTTAGTAATTCTGTTAACTTAGAACATATACTAAGAAGAAATAGGGGCTTGAAGCAAGTTGTGAACACAGGGGTGTTTTTTTTTTAAATACACTATATTGTTAAACTGAAAGGCCAGAATATCAATGCTTCACAGTGCAAATACACGACACCTCTATTATATATAATGACCTTAGGGAGCTTAAAATTTTAAGGCCAGTTTCCTAAAGAATTTTGTTGTTCAGGTATTTCTATTCTCATTATACAGCTTTGCAGAAGTCCAAAACTTCGTACTCATGTTGCAAACCTGGTATCACTAACACAGGACTTCAGCTGTCTGGCAGGCAAACTCAAATCCCAAATGTAAGAATATAGCATAGTAAGGGTTTTTGTTTTGTTTTGGGGTGGGTTTTGTTTTTTGTTGTTGTTTCTTTGGCTTTTTCTTTTTTTTTTTTTACTTTTTTATGGCTGCATCATGAAGGATTATTTTAAAAAAGGGTATTAAGTCCTGATTTTAAAAAACAACCATTTTAAAAGAGCAGTTCTCGTTCCAGAGGCAATAAGATCAGCCAAACATGAGATCAGGTCCCTTTCTCAAAGCTGAAGCAAATTCAATTTTGATGTTGCTGTAGAAGAGAACAGCAGAGAACAAATGCTTCATGTAATTTGCTTCCATCATTTTCTGTCATCCAAACACACACGCATATAGTTAATACCAGAAACACGTCAGTTCACTAGATGATTCACTAGTGAAACAGATTGACCTACTATCTGTAAGGCATTCATTCAAAGTGTGATTTTTATTAATTTAAGAGAAGTTTCTACTGGGTACCTGCTAAACATCTTTTGTATAGCCCAGGGAAGATTTTTCTCTTAATCTTTTGCATAAACACACCTTTCCACTGCAACTCCACCTCCTTCTGCTTTTAGCTGCAAGCCTCAAGACGCTAGAATATGTAGTTGAGAGTACACTGAATTTTTTTTTCTGAAACCTCCTATTGTCAAGTCTATAGCAAAGAAAGTTTTGCACAAAAATCCTCACATTGGAACAGCATATGTTGTTACAGTGCAATAAGTGCTGGGAAGGAGTCATCTTCAAATCAACTGAGAGTACCTGCCATTTTTAAATGAGGAGAGGAGGTGGAACAGTCTTGTTAGTCTTAGTTCTGACAGCCACTGCTGCCAACTAAAGAGCAGTGCCCAATTATCCTACAACCCTACTTGATTCAAGTAGCAATAATCCGTATTGGTAATGGACATCCAAACCTATGAGGATGGAAAAGGGACAGCAGCAGTTCCTGCTCATAACAAAAAGATTTTTCATTGGACACTACAGAACCTCAAACAGATCAAATCCCAACCAGGTGAAGTATAGCACCTGCAAGAGCTATGAAGAAGAAACTGTGTGTCCTTTTTCCTCCTGTGGAAAGGTAAAGCCCTAGAGAGATGGTAGGGAGCTTAAGGTACAGTTGGAAAAAAAGCTGAGTGCAAAGATATCACAGAGCATCATTGCACCATCTTCATACAGTTTCTGGAGAGTATGCTAAATCAAAGTGGATTAGAAATCAAACTAACACCCTGAGAGTTCTTTGCATTTGCCCTTGAGCTCTCCCATTGTTCATTCTGCACCTCCAACACTGCTACAGGTTACAAACACAAAGACCAAAAGCAAGTTTGTCATGTAAAACTGAAAATAAAACACAGTATACTTGCTTAAGTGCAGTCATGCTGCCTACTAGTTAAGGATTTGTGTGAAAGTCTGAGGAACTCCAGAGGCACCACTCTTTTCCTTACCCTGCCCTTCCTTACCTGGGTACATGAAACGGCCTTCCTCATCAGCCATCTAGGGCTACAAGACTAGATTACCTCACACCTATGTGACCTTGATCTATTCTATTTGTTACAAAGTGGTTTTGTACTAGACTTGAGTTCATGATTCCTGGGGAATGCTACCTACTGAAAGACTTTACCATGTGAGATAAAGGACTCATCTTGCACAGAACAGTTGCTTTTGAGTATGAGCCAGCAGACTTGAGGGGTCTCTTCACAGGGCTGCCCATCAGCCAAGTACCACCACTTTCAGCCCTTGGTAAATACTGGATTTGTTCAACTCAAAAAAACCTTGAATAATAAATGCTACTGATCATGCAGTGCTTTCGTCCACACTCCACTTGCTACCCATAAGCCAGCATCTACAGGGTTAAAGCAAGATTGTGTGAGGATTCTTTTTCTCTCAAGTGCATAGTTAGAGACCTGGCCTTGGCTCGAAAAAAAAACTCCTAAATTTTCAGAATCCTTCACAATTTGTCTGACATTTCCTCAAAACCATGGATGGCTAGAGTTAGAAACGAGGCAGTGACAAGTATGACTCAATTCACAAAAGTGCCAGGCTCAGTGTCCTACCTACCACATTCCTTTCAGCCACGTGCCAGTACCTCAGTTAGGAAGAAAATTGAGGAAAACGCAGGTAAGATTAATTGGTGCTTAAAAGGCACAAACAGACAAACCACACAACCACTAACAGCCAACTCAGCTGCGTGAAAGGCTCCTGTGTCTGGCTAGACTTGTTCTGGTTTAGATTCTAATCCTGTGGAAGCCAAACTTCACTTTCCAGGAATGTTTTTGCTCATGTAGGGACTTAATGAAGAAACTCTACACTTCAGTGAAGGACACAGCAGGGGAAAGCAGATCTTATCCACAGAAGGGCATGAATTTATTTTCTATAGAAAAATGAGGCCTGGCAAAATGAAAGCAAGAAACCTAGAAAGGAACAGGTCTGCAACATCCACTTGTCCAACTGCTGACAACTCAAAAATGTTAAGCAACAGGGTGGTTCAATTCCACCTTATTACCTGACCCACAACTAGAGAAACACGTACAATTTTTAAGATGCTGGGCAGTCATTCCTGTTCAGCTCTCTCAGACAGAAATACAGCTTGACATAATATGTAGTTTTACAGTGAGAAGTGAATGACATCATTACCAAAGCCCTAAATCAAAACTCAATTTTTCAATCAATTCCTGGACCACCAATCAGAAACTAACCCTTCCCCTTACTCACAATTCCTGTGCTACCTCTTGATAAACCTGTAAGACCATTCACAGTTGGATGATTTCTCAGATATGAGAAACCAGAGTCAAAGCAGGAAAAATTAGTAATTGTTTGAGGGAGAGGAAGTTTCACATTCACCTTTGTTCCAGCAGTTCCTGGCAAGAAAAATAAATACCCACAACAAGCATTCATGTGTTTCCCCATACAGACAACCACACAGTGCAACAAAAGGTACACCCACAGGGGAATACAGAGCAGTAATTTCCCAAGAGAAATGAAGACATTAGCAAAATATTCTGCTCGTGCCCAATGATTGCCAAAGAAAACTTTCATACAGGACTATGATGTACAGTCTATACATAAAAACGGAAAGAAAAATCTGTTTTTAAAATATTCACCCCTCCCCTAAAATCTTTCATGTTTGACCATTTTAATTCAGGAACTGTGGATATAGTTCTGATCTTTCATAGACCTGATTAAGCCACAGGGCTTAAAGACTAAAACACAGTGTTAAAACCTTTCATCTTGCTCAAAAGTTACCCCCTCTCCCACACAGAACAAATGTTAAAGGAATAGATAATGTTAACAAATGAACTAACCCTAAGGTAGCTTTTCAGTACTAAAACCAAAACGTGAATTCCATTGCTGAGTAGCATAACACATAGCAATACCCAAACCACATTGAGCTGTACAAGGCTTCAGTTTTATATAGAAGATTCTAAACTGGGAAAGACCTACCAACACTTTAGAGCACTAAAAACTGTGTCATCTGGTAATAAATTTTCTTCTGAAAAGGAAAAAAAAAATTCAAGGCAATCGTATTTCAGTATTTCACCTATGAAAAATAAGCTGTATCTTCTAAACTTGGATATTAACTTACTCCTTGCACCATAATTTAAATGGGGGATTTAAATCCTTTTTGATCCAATTCTAGAATATGTGGAAAGAAGCAAATTTTTAACCACCAATATATGAATTACTGTCAAGTATTTTTACCAGTCATGGCTACATCAACTTGTAAACTGCAGAAATTATCTCCTACTATGACTAATACAAGTATAACATCTTCATTAGTCGAAGAAACAATCTTCATTTTCTAGGAGAGAAAAAAAAATTGTGATCCTGGACTAGCTGTTTCTTCCTTCTGAAACAAGCAAAATTCTGTTGAAGAAGCTTTTTGTAAAAGCACAGAGTGTTTATCCTGCCAGGAACAGCAACACCACCACACACACAAAAAAAAACAACAACAAAAACCCCAGAGCCAGATTCTACCACCACAACTCTTAGGAGGATTCTTCTATTTTATCTGTTCTCTGCCAAGAGAAAGCATATTCATTGAGAAAGTGTGAGTTTCCTTATACAGTGGAAATAAAGACTTTCTTTTCTTTAAACTTAATTATATATGGTAAAAAAATTATACCTGAAAAACTCCAAACCAGCTGTAGACAGAAGTTTACAGAGCGCTGTTTAGAGATACTCGACTACTGTAAGACAGCCTTAACAGTTGCCAGAGCTTGCTACAGTTGAACTCTTGCTTTTGAAAGCCTGGTAGTACCTTTTGTAAACATACGTAACCAGTAGAAGTACAGGAGGATCAAGTTAGGGACCACTTAAACAAACAGGACAGACACAAATCCATGAGACCTGATGGGATGCACTTCTGAGGGCTGAGTGATTTGGCCAATGCCATGGCAAGGTCACTGTCAATTTTCTTCAAAAGGTCATGCCAATCAGGAGAGGTTCCTGAGGACTGGATGAAAGCAAGAATCATCCCTATCTTCAGGAAGGGCAGGGAGGACAACCTAGGGAGCCACAAGCTGGTCAGTGTCACCTCGGAAAAGTGACAAAGCTTCCTGGAAAACATTTCCAAGCCAAGAAGGTGACAAGGAGTCATTATTGTGGATTTATAAATGGAAGTCATACCTGACCAACCTGATAGACATCAACAATGAAACAACTGGCTCAGTGGATGAGGGGAATACAGATGTGGTTTATCCTGACTTCAGTAAGACTTTCCAGCTCTGTTTCCCATAGCACCTTCATAGACAAACTGAAGAAGTACAGACTAGTTAAATAGACAGTGAGGCAAACTGAAAACTGACTAACCTGCTAGGCTCAAGTTGTTGTGATCAGCAGCATGAAGTGCACCTGGACCCATCACTAGTGGTGGCCTGGATGATGGGACAGAGTGTGCCCTTAACAAGTTCTCAGATGATACAAAACGGGGAGGAGTGGCCGATACACCAAGGGGTTGCTGCCATTCAGATGGACCTCAACAGGCTGACAAATAGGCCAACAAGAAACTCAGGAAGATAGTTCAACAGAAAAAGAAAAGCAGAGTCCTGCAGCTTGGGAGGTATAACCAGCTGGAAAGCAGCTTGGCAGGAAAGGATCTAGGGGTTCTGGTGGACATCAATTTGAACAAGAGCCAGCAATATGCCCTTGCAACAAAGAAGGTCAACAGTATCCCAGCCTGCATTGCTGGCAGATTGAGACAGTCAATCTTTCCCCTCTACTCAGCAATGGTGAGGCTGCATCTGGAATGCTGGTCCAGGTATGGGCTCCTCCATACAAGAGAGACATGGACATTCAGAGGCTCCAGTAAAGTGCCATAAAGGTGATAAAGGGATTGGAGCATCTGACGCACAAGGAGAGGCTTAGAGAGGTGGGAGAATTTACCCTGGAGAAAAGAGGCCTCAAGGGGTAATCTTATCAATGTGTATAAAGACCTGCAGGGGGAAAGACAGGGGAGTAAGGAAGACAGAACCAGACTCTTTTCAGTGACAGCCAGTGAACAGAAAAGAGGGAATGGGCACAAACTGAAATGCAACCACTTTGATTTAAACTTAATAAAGCAACTTTTTTTCTTTCTTTCTTTAAATCTACAGGTGACCAAGCACGGGAATAGGCTGTCCAGCGATGTTGTAATGTCTCCATCTTTGAGGGTGCTCAGAAATCTGACTGCACATGGCTCTGGGCAACCTGCTCTAGCCAACTCTGTTTTGAGCAGTGGGTTGGCTCCAGAGGTGTCACTTCCAATCTGCAAGTTTGTATACTTCAGGCTTTAAAGTAGACATTAAGATATAGCCAGGAGTTGATTGGAAAATGTCCTAATATAATTTTACGGCCTGTATGGATCTCCACTAACAGTCAAATATTGCAAAACAAGAGAGCAATTCCTCAGCAAGAGGCTCTGCAGTAAGAGCACCTACGTTCTCAAGCCCTGCTAAAAACAGATGAGGGCCTTCAAGCTTGTTGGCTACAAAAGAGTACAATCAAACATGAACTCAAGGAGGAAGGTCAGCTACTAGATCTTCTTGACATACAAGAGCATATTGTTAGTTTCAACATAATGCTAGTATGGCTAACTAGAATTGAAATCCTTCTGCTCTGAGGTTTTTATTTATACCTCCTTTAGTAAATCCTAAGGTTCCAAGAATTCTAAAAGCATGACTCGTAGTAGTATAATATCAACAATTTTCACCACATATTTCAGGAATAGCTTATTGTTTCCATCATCTCAGTTTAAAAAAAAAAAAAGTTATGTTGATGCCACAAGCAACTTCCTTACAAACTGTCAGAGAAAAGGCAAATGGAATACAGAGAACAGAAATGTGTTTTACTAGGTACTATATAAAAGATGATCTGTTCAGTACTTCTGTTACTCCAGTAGTGAGCTAGATCAAGTACTACCATCATTGCGCCAATGACAAAAACAACAACATATTTCATAAGAGCCACGAACACTGTAAGAAACTCTCAGATACATGCACTTTCTGTTTGTCAGTTCCCACGATAGTTTTACTAGCTCTCAAGGATAGGATTTAAATGAAATACTACTACTTTAAGTAATTATTACACAATTTAAGGAAAAAAACTCTCCAAGTTCTTCTATTCCATGCAGTCACACTTAGGCAGAAAGAGTATTGTGTGCAATCTGGCAACAAACTAATATCAGAGCCTTAAATAGACGGCCTGCTTCTCCACAATGCATGCAGTCATACAAGCAAAAAAAGTCTGAGCTCCCCACGAACTGACAAGATCACACTTGTAATGTGACAACTAGACTTGATCCAAATTCCCCCTTCACTGTCAAACAAGCCTGCATGACTCTTGATCAAAAGGGCTTCTTCCTAGTTAACTATCATTGATATTATGCCAATGTTTCTGGCTTCTCCTTTTTCTTTTCTTTCTTAAAAAAATAAAAGAACCAACCAACCAACGACATCTGACCTCGTAACTGCTCCTTTTATAAAATCATCTGCAAGTTTCATTAGTGTTTTTACAGGAACAAAGAAGGAAATTGAGGAAGATTATTTTTAAAGTAGATTCACTGAAAAGAGCATTAAAACACCTTCCTCCAAGCTAGTACACTGTTTGAGAAGACTGCAGCTATTATTATGCACATTTGTACACAAATCCCCGAGAAAGAAGTGTGTCACATGATTTAAGATGTTGATATGACAAATTTATGTGTTGTAGACAGGAATTTCCTGATTCAAAACATGGGCATGAAAGAGAGCTTCCTGTTTCTCTCTTCACTCCAAGAAGGGTCTTTGGAAGGGTTTACTAACACAGCCTGCCTGGATACAGAGCTCCAGGTTAAATACTACACTACCATACACACTACCGAAGCAAGGATTTGACTACAACGTAAGCCTGACTGCATGACTCTTCAGCTCAGGAGAGTAACTATGCCACCTATTTCTGAATGCAAGTTGCTGTAGGTTATGCATTTTCACATCTCAAGTCTGAAAACAGATGTGTTAGAAAACAAACCCTTCCCACTGAGCAGAGATCCACTGAAAATCAGTGCAATAATTGATATGCCACTTCAGATTCCTCTGTTTAAAAGCCCATGCATATAAATGAAACCTGGGGTTGCACTTCCAGCAAACACTGCTGTAGAGCACCGGAAGGAAAAAGATTCCCAAGGCCATGCAGATGCCTACAGTAATTACCCAGTTCAGTTAAATAAAGACATGTGTGTTAAACATCCATTTGCATGAACAGGTAGTCTTACAACAAGGGTTTCAACTTGGTGGAGTTGTGGAAATGCATATAGAAAAAGGAAAGAAAAAAATAAACCACCGAGCAATTTTTTCCCCATTTACTTGTTTAACACAGAGGTCATGAAAGTGTGTAGGGTGAAGACACCTGCTTTGCCAAGAAATTACTTTTGTTGACTTTGGATACTGGCAGAGAGTTGGAGCGTTTTCCTTACATATCTGTTCAAACACAGCCAACTCAAGCCTTTCCTTTAAAGCGGTACTTGAAACTGTTTGTGCCTATTCCAGGGTCTCCTGCAATTCAGCCTAACACAATCACAACAGCACTTCTTCACACCTCCATGTGTGGGATATATGGGAGCATTTCTCTGCTCAGCACAGTTAGTCCTGTCTGGTTTTTGCTTTAGAGCTTCTTGGAGTGAAGACCCTTACTTTGGTCAACACACAGACCGTACTAATTTCTTGAGATGAACTGCCATGGCCCCTGTTGAACTTTCCTTCTCTATGGAGACACCACAGATACAGACACCACCGTGGCAAGCATGTAAGAGGTGTGATCTAGGGTACCAGGGACTTCTTTAATGACCTACAGCATAACATCAAGATGATAGCACCTCCTCTGTGCTTCAACTCCTCCATGGAGTTCTTGCATAAAACTGTCCTTAATGTGATGTCTATGCTAGAAAGCACACAGGTAAATTTGGAATTAAGTGAGGGATATGATCAGACAGAACTGATAGCTTTTCCCTGCCGAGGTCAGCTACAAGACTACTAGTACTCAACCGAAATGTTTCTTCAGCAAGAGTCCCGCAGCATGTCTATCCAGCCACAACTTGTGCATCCATGTTCCTAGAAAATGTCACGTTCCTTTTCCTTATGAACAAGGAACAGATTCTACCGACAGCTCACCACCCATTTTTCAAGTTTTGAAGGTTTTTACTCCTTAATGAAATAGCTGTCCTAATGTAGTAAAGCACACATCCTGTATTAAGGAATATAGACATAGCTGACTACAAAACAAGGAGCAGAAATAAACCACTCGTGCATTTCAGCCTTCAAGTGCCATCCACTGCCTTCTGCCAATCACTTTCCTAACACAAACATGACCCACAAAGAAGTAAACCAATTCCTAGTTAGGAATTGTTTGCAGAAGTGAGGAATCCAGAAGTAGCCAAAGGACTGAAAACACCAGAAAACAAAGTTTGCTGAGGAGATTTTTGGGGTTAGCCATTTAGACTTAAAACCATGCAGCCAATCCTGAATACTTGTTGATGTTTTTCCCACAAGTAATGATACAGTATCAACTTCAGCTTGGATTTTATGAGTCCAGCTTGGTAGAAGGACTTTCTTTCAAGAAAACAAAAAATACAGTTTCAGTTTAGGAAAGTTACCAAAGCAATCTTATTTCCTCCCTGCCTCTGGGGAGTGGGTAACTTCGGGGTTTGTTTTTCCTGTGTGTGGGTTTGTTGGTTTTTTTTTTGCTTATTTGGGTTTTGTTGTGTTTGGGTGCCTTTTTTTTTTTATTAAAATAAAATGTACAGAAGAGGGAGCATCCAGTTACTTTTGCACTGGGCTGAAGCCAAGCCAAGGCTAACTCCCTAAAGTACAGTTAGTTAGCTTATATCTATTAACAAAATAATAATAAAATAAAAGCGACTCTACCTTGCCCCATAAGCACTTGGTGAAACAAGTAATATTTTATTTAATAACACGCACGTGAGCCACTAAGTTACTTTCTAGAAAGCTACAGATAACATTAACAACTTTCAAGACTAAATTCCCCACAAATCTATTACTTTGTGTGTGTATGCCACATACATGCCTGCATACACACACAGGCAGTTTTGGGGGTTTGGGTTTTTTTTTTGTTTGTTTTGGGTTTTTTGTTGGGGTGGGGGGGGGGGGGTTGGTTGGTTTGGGTTTTTTTTAAGAAATAAAAATACTGTATTATGAGAAACTGAAAGCTGCACAGCAGCTCAGCTGAATACAGTATCTGACCCTCCTCCTGCCCCTGCCATGTGATCTGGACAACAAGCAACATAAGCACTGTGCTTAGGGTAAATTTACTTTTTGGAGACAAATTGAGTAAACACACACACAATCCTTTTGCATCACTCAGTTGAAAGTTACATTAAAAAAAAAAAAAAGACTATCATAAGCAGCATTTATAAAAGTTACTTTTGCTTTGCAGCAGTTGGCCACTGTCAATGCAAATTCACTTTTAAAATCAACATTGTTTGAAGGATTGACATTTTGAACGTTGCTATCTTTCCTGTCTAAGTCTGGCTGTTAAGAGGCATGTCTCAACTCCCTGAATGCAGCAGAGTGAAACACAGCTACAGGAAAAATGCAAGAACCAACCCTGGCCGAGCACCAGAAAGCAGAACACGATCGCATAAGTAAGCACAAGGCAGAAAGTGCCATTGAGCAGCACCATAATATTTACAGTAGTCCTACGGAGGGTGTTAAGGTTCAGTTGCAGCTATTATGCACTGGGGAGGTGTGCGAGAGAAGGCCAGCCAAACCAGGACAAAAAGACTTCTCCAGGAAGAACAAGATCCGTTATACCAACAGATCACCTGAGAAAGGATCAGAACAGAAAGACAGACGCTGGTAAAAGCTATATGCTGAAGAGCATGTTTAACACATCAGATAGTAATGCATAAATGCAACTCAGACATCAAAACAAAGTGCAAATAAACTGCCCGGCCTAGGAATCGTTTAGTACTTAACTTGATAAAACTCTCCACTTGATTCTGGGAATCCCATGGGGCGGGGGGGGGGTGTGGCAGAGAGAGAATAAAAAACTGCCCTGGCTGTTGACGAGGTAGTGCACAGAGAAGATACCCTGGGGGGAGGGAGGATATCATAATTCTGTAATTAAATAATTCAATAAAAGCTAATTTACTCTCTTTTCCATTCCATTACACCCACTAAAATATCCTGTGAGACTCCACAGATTCTAACAACCAGTATCAACCACTGATATACTATTCTGATTTGACTCTCTAGACAAAATAGCTTACCCATCAGTAATACCATTTCTCTAGTGCAAGATCACCATGTTGTACTGCTTTTCAGACCTGACAAACACTGCACGTGAAGTTGATCTACCAACACTTTGTGGGGAAACAAATCCTAACATATACAAAAGTATATTGGCCCTGAATAATAGAACTTTTGGATTTAAAAGATTTCCACACACAATGTCTGGCGTGTCAGAACACTTGCCATCACTGAATTCGCAGGGATCTAATCAAGGGCAGCATTCGGAAGGAGTTACTGTGTCCAACAGTAGCTTCACAAGAGAAGTGTGAAGTCTTAGGTCTGTAAAGCAGACCTTAACCATTTCCCCCTGCTGAAGGGAGGGATTTAAGAGAGTAGCCTACTCAGGGCAACAAACACAGACTGACCTATTTCACCACAGTGCTATACGCCGGCAATCCCTAGCAAGCTTCACCTACCATACACCAGCTCACACGTCATCATCATTAAAGCCACCTTCGTGAACCATGTTGCCTGTGTTTTGTGGCAACTATATCATGTGACACAGGCAGGTTTCTGTACTGGTGCTTACACCAGCAGGACACTGGGATCTACCTATACAGGAATTCTCCCTCCACTTAGAGAAGGAACATTTTCAAAACCAGAACTGAGTTAAAGAATTTCCATTTAAATCTTCCCAAATTAAATATTTGGATTCAAAAAGAAAAATAGTTTGTCAGCAGGGCTTTTGATACAGGAAGGATGTAGAATTCATTGCCTAAGCTGCCATTTCATCTCTGTCTCCCTTGCCATCCTCTATTCTCCCCGGCACCAGGCTCCTGTGTCGTACCACGTCTTTCATGAAGCATTTTAGCAGATCAACTGGAGCTGCTAGGCACTGCCACCAACCCTCTCTAGACCATCCTCTGGAAGGAGAAGGAGCAGGAAATTTTATTAACAACTGCAGCAATCCGGAGAGTTGACTCATTAAAAAGACATCCCTTCATAAGGTCTGAACATTGGTATTGTCAAAATGTTATACTGTTATTTAGCTGTTCTCAAATTTGACTGGTTCCCAAGTCTCACAATTCAATGAAGAAGTCAAATGCTGAAAATTTATGGTTATTTTACAAAGCAGCCACTCCACCCCAATGCCACAGCTTCCTTTACTGTATAAGAACACAGATTGTTCTGCTGGTTCATGTCACAGAGTCAATTTCCTTACAAAAAACAAACCTTTGATTTTAAAGCCCTCCCCCTCACCCTATGGATGCAAAAGAATCTCAGGTGGCAAGAGGGACAGCATGCAGTCACCTTCTCCCAAAGAAAGTGGGTAGATGTCAGCTGCTCCCCCCTCCAACAGCAGGCTCTATTGCCAGCCCCCACCAAGGCTCGTGCCCAGCACACGTAAGGGTACTCTGCGCAGAACTGTTACGGAGATGGCGTGCAGCAAGGTATGAACAGCAGCTGCTTAGGTGTCTAATCCACTTGGCAATAGTGAAAGAGCGACATACATCAGTTCAGCCTCCTCATCTGTGACAATGAGTCGTGTCTTGTTTGGTCAGCTGCAATTCTCTTCAGCAATACATTTTAACAAAGTTCCGTGAACAAAACCCCTGGGTTTTGATAGCAAAAGGAGCAGCGTGTTGTTGCAGAAGCTATCAGACATGAGGTAGGCATGCTTCCACTTATTTAAAAAGCAAGCAAAGACCTAAATCAATGACAGAGAGGTGGATGATTTATCCTTAAGGCAAGAAAGTGAAGGACAACAATAAGTGCTCTTGCTAGGGTAACTGATGATACATTTCCATTGCGTGGGTGCAAGTCTTTCAAGAACTGCTCCATGAACAAATAGATTTCTTCCTCCAGTGATCTATTACCTTCTGTCATGCTATTCACACGACTGCTGGAACACATTCGGAAAGACTAACTTCAAGTTCTAACACTTCAGTCAGAATCTACTGCACACTATGATAAGCCTGAAATCTCAAGCTCCATATTCTTCCAGGTAAACAGGCTTTCAGAAATCACCTCACTTACAGAAACATTTTTAAATGCCAAATTAAAACTAGGAAAATAAATTTGTATTTAATAATTTACTCTTAAAAAGAGGTAAACTCCTGTAGACAAAATTTGGTATGTTGTAATACAGGGTTTTTTTTTGTTTTGTATTTTTTTAAATGACTGTTGTGTTCATATCCCATCTGCATGACATGATTTTTCAGAGAGGCAATTTTGATTGCATTTAACCTTTGTTTAGAGCAAGTTTTAGCCAATCTTAGAAAATTAAATTTGTGGAAAACAGATATACTCAAAGGTGCCAGGAATTATTCACCAGGCTCTGTAAACTAACTTAGATGCTTCAAACATCCAACTCTCCTGTCCACCTTAACAGGACAATTGCAGCTTCCAATAAAATTCTGTTCAATAAAGCCTTGGACAAGCAAATAAAGACATGAACAACACTGTACTGCCTTTATTTATGTCATCAGTGTCAAACACTTAGACAGCTGCATGAGATTACTACATATACAAGGTATATGTGAATTTCAAAAATTGGCTAGACCTGACAAGTGTAACAATGTAACAATCAATGCAAAACGTAATTTCCTAACAATAAAGGTTATGCAGTAGTTTAGCAGTGGTGTCTTGAGCAGGAGTTATCCTTGCCCTAATGCACCTCTTTAGCTTTGCTATGAGAAGAAATTCAGGCAAATTCCTGATGTTCAGCAGTTTCACAGCGGATGGATGGGAAGGCCGCATGAAAAACAACAGCCATTTTAAAAGTCATTTGTAGTTGTCTTTCCAAAAAATCTCACCTAAGATATTAGCAAGCAGCAAATGAGAAAACAGCATTCAAGAAGTTCAACTAAGAAAGGCACTTTTCTCCACCCCTAAAATGGCATACCATAGCACAACGTTAGCCCGCAAAGCTCACTGTGCTGAAAACTATGCAGCACATACCTAACCACAGATGACCCTCTATGAACGTCAACCCAGATACTCAGGTTGCTCTTAAAGCACACAGCAGTTGGGTGTTTCCTCAGAGCACTACACCTCTATCGGGGATCACAAACACATACTGTTAAAAAGCAACTTTTAATGGTAGTTAAGCAGTTCAGTTGTCAAAGGCACCAAAAGCCACAGTAGCTTATGCAAAAAGGCCTCCCTTTATCAGGTTTAGATTTGTGCTCCTCTGTATCATCCACAAAGAAAGTAGCAATCAAGAGGTTCTCCAAGTTTCACAGTAATTGCCGATGCATGGAAGCTGCCAGGAAACCCAGATCCATGAGCACACTAATGTTGCATGGGACAAGTGACCTAAATTGAAAAAACCTAAGTTTTGGTCACGGGATTTGGGGAATTTCATTTACTTTTATTTTCTTTTATTTTTAAACCGATATTCCATCTATTTCTCAGCTTAGGTAATGGTCTGTACTGCAAAGATTAATTTGCCATACATAGGCTGCACTCCCAGGATCCAGCGTCCACTCTGTATGGAGGAAAGAGGTGAATCAATTAGGAATACCCTAGCTGCAAACAACCTCCTTTTCCTGTCAGGTAGTTCTGGAACAGTAAAGCTCTGCTCTGCTTCACTGAGGGCTGCAGAAGGCTCAGTGTCCACCACACTCCTCCCACAAAACTGTACATTAACTGAAGCAAGTGTTCCTCCGAACCCATAGGAAAGCTCAGGGATGCAGCCATGCATCATGCTAAACACCGCTCGGCAACATAACTTTTGCAGGTGACGAGAAAAATAAACACTGACCCTTTCAATTCTGGGGGAAAACTAGGATTTCCCCTTTTGGGAGGAATCCAAAGAGGCTTTGATCGCAACTTCCAGGTTCACATCATTTATGCATTAATTATTCTAGTGATGGCATCAAGTGAGCTTAAACCCCAATTCAGCGGGAATAGCTTCCGACTTCTTCAAATCCCCCGAAAGCAGAGCTCATTTGGCAATAAATAAAAGGAACTGCAGAACCCGTTCAAGAAGTGGTGTTTTTCTTCTTTCCTTTTCACAATCTCCGTGCATATTTTGGATGTGAGAGAGGTGTATTCTTTGGCAATTGCTTTCTGGACTCCCAGAGAATCGAGCACAGACCATACGACCATGTCCCTCGCTCCACCCACAAGCCCTCAACAAAAAAAAAAGAGAAAAGGGGGCGGGAGGAATGTAGTGATCCTATATAGTTGCCTGATACTATGAAAGGAAGACATATACACTACCTAAGTTGCCTAAATACTATGAAGGCAAGACGTGTATAAGACAGCTAAACGTTAAAGAAAGCTTAAAACTAGCTGGTGGGAAGACAAACTTTCTGTACTTGCCATCGGTTTGCCCGACACCAGCTGACTGTCCCAGTAGTCCTTCACACCAGCAGCAAAGCAGCTAAAATTCATCCCTGATGCAACTCCAGCGAGACTAATAGGTTTCCACACGATTGAATCAGGCCCTGTATATCTAAAACCAAACCCACTAAAGTTTCACTGAAGCGAAGTTGCAGGAGTACAATCCATGGATAACAGCTGGAGAACATTAACTCTCCCCCCCTCCTCTTTCCTGGGGTTAATTTTTTTTTTTTTGCTGTTCAGACAGGAAGCAGTCATATACCATACTGCATAATATAAGGATCCTGGGATATAAGGACAAGTAGAAAAGGATTACAAAGAGCTCTCTAAAAGTTTTTAGCAAAAAGTTGCACTGCCGTAATCCCTGAGCCGCCTCCGCGTTTTAAGCCACGCCACTGCCCCTACATCGCGAATTGAGACAGCGGTTACCTCCCACCTAGTGAAAAAAAAAAAAAAACAAACCCAAAACATAATTAAGGGTATTTTAAGGGTCTCAGGGCAGTGGGAGCCCGTGGGCCGTATCCCCGTTCCCGGGGGGGGGGGGGGGGGTGACCGGGCGAGAGGCGCCGCGGCGGGGTTACCCCGCCGCGGCGCCTCTCGCCCGGTCACCCCCCCCCCAGCCGTGGCGACCCCGTCGTTGCCCCAGCACCCCTCTTTTCCCCCCAGACTCACCCTCGCTGCCGTACTGCTTGCCATTGTTCGCGCCCATCCTGCCGGCTTCATGCTCGCCGCCGCCTCCCTACGCCGCCGCGCAGCATCTCTCACCGCGGGGCGCTGAGCGGATGATGGAAGAGAATGGGGGGGGGGGGGGGGGGCGGGAAGGGGGAACCCCGGGAGTTTTTACGGCGACATGTCCCAGGCAGCCCTGCAACTTCCACCCGCTTCTTCTGGGTTGGCCGACACCCTCCCTTCCCCCCTCAAAAAAAAAAAAAAAACTCTAAAAAAAAAAAGAAAAAATAGTGAAAGAATCAAAAATGCGATGTATGGGGGCGCCGTCCCCGGTTTCCAGCCGGGGTGTCAGGGCAGGGGAGGCGGCTCCGGTTATAATCCACAAGCGGGACGGGCGGGACGGCCCCCGGGCGCAGGCTCCGCCGCCGGCGCTGGGGCTCCTCCGGTACTTCAGCGCCGCTCCGCCTTCCTCCTCCTCCTCGCAGTCCTGCTGCTGCCTCGCCCGGGAAGCCGCCACCAGCCACTTGTTGCCCGGGGAGGGAGGAAAGAAAGAGCCGCCGCCGCAGACTTTTGTTAGCGGCAGGCGCCTCCTCCCGGCGCCCAGCGCCGCCGGGCCGGGGGGAGGGAGGGAAGGAGGGATGGATGGAAGGAAGGAAGGAGGGAGGGAAGGAGGGAGGGAGCTGAGAGCCGGCCCCGGCCTTTAAAGACACAGCGCCCGGCCCGGGGGCTCCCCCTGCCTCCTCCCGTGTCTTGCTCCAGCCCCGCCGCCCGCCGGCGCCCCTCAGCCCGCCCGGGCCGCGCCCCGACGAGAGGCTTCGCCGGTCCCTCTCTCCCTCCCGCCCGCGCTCCCGAAGCCCAGCGGGCGGTGCGGGGGGCCGCGGAGCACAGCTCCCGGGGGACCGGCCCGGCGGGGCTGGGAGCCCTTTGCCCGGGTGTCCTTCCGACGGTCAGGTGCTGCCGGTCGGGCACCTTCGGGACACCTTCCAACCCTCTGCAACTCGCCGGAGTTGTCAGGAAGTCGCCGCGCGTACCAGGAAGGGGGGCAGGCCGGCTGTTTGCCTGCCCTTCCCCGCTCCTCGGGAGTTCGAGCGGTTTTCTCCTTCACAAACAGCCTTCCCGCAGGCACTCGGCTTCAGTGGATCGCTCCTGGCCTTCGCCACCGCAGTGGAGGCAAAAAACCAAAACCACCAAAACCCAACCGTCTAACAGCCCCAGGCAAGTTCTTCAGGTACCCTATACCTATAGGGACGGGTGCTTTTGAGATTAGATGTTTCTCTTCAATTCAGCTTTCTTACAAAACAGCTGCTTTTTCTTTCACCCCAGAAGACTGACTCTTGAACTCTCACAGGCCACGGGGATTGTCAGGAAACCAGATGCAACGTGTCCTTTCAGCTCAAGCCTTAGGGCTGTTATTGTGGACTCTCGTAGGGACTCGCCCACCATTACTGATGGCATCGAACGGGACATTCCGTATTGGCAACGGCGGAGTACGCTCAGCGGCATGAGGGACAGCAGTGATGGGGCGAGGAACTCCTCCAAGGGCAGCCCACCCTAACAACACAATGGGGGATCACGGGTTTCACTGCCGTGGGGGCGTCTGCACTGCCTCTGCCTGGCAAAAGGGGCTGGATAACAAGAGATGCTCTCGATGGGATGTGATGGTAAAGTGCGTGTGTGAACAGGTTAATACCTGAGCCTGCCAGTCCTGAGAGGATGCTTGCCCCCAAAAGGGCTAACACTAAAATAAAAAAAATAACAGCGATGAAGTTTGCTCAAGACAACGGTTACCCAGACTAAGCAGTAATCCGGGGTTACCAAAAGGTTTTTGGAAAAAGAGTCAGATTGAAAAGAAGTAAAGAAGGATGAAAGTTTGCGATAGGTGGAGAGAGACCTTGGAGCAGGCGCAGAGCAGCAGTACAACCTGGTTTGACACTGCCAAAAGTCACCCCACTGGTGTCTTGCCTCTGCCCCAGCCTGATGGCGCTGGCTCTCTGGTGGCAGTTCGGGGTGCGACAAGTAGGGACCCACACCCCAAGTGCGCGGGGGTGTTTGCGGCACGTGCATTAGCCAGTCTTAGGGAGCAGCACAGGTGTGTGTATACACTTAAAACGTGGGTTGCGCAGGTACCTGCAGGAGGTGTGTGCAAACAGGGGTGTCCACGCCCCCAGAAGAGGGGGGTGCGCTTGTAACCCACACAGCCTGGGGAGCAGCGTGCCCACAGCCATGCGTGTGTGCGACTAGGACTCCTTTGGATTAGTTACAGAAGGGTCTTTAGAAGTTTATAGCTGTTTACTAACATTTTGCAACTATCTACTCTTGTGATTTATGTGTTGCATTGCTGATACTGAGCCTCAGTGCACAGCTCACTGATTGCCAGGTCATTACATGTCCTCATTAAAAAGACAAAACTGTTTTAATCCTGATTTGTTTTAAACCATGAGTTGAGCAGTTTTCCCTGCACCACACTACAATCTTATGTATGAAAACGCCCGTCTTCCTAAATACGTCACAACACACACAAGACAATTACCGCACGTACAGATAACCCTGAGCAAATTACATCTCTATCAACATACACAAACGGTGTATGAAACTGCAGAGGCAAAAGCATCAACACTGACAGCACTACAGAGAAAGTTTCCAAAACCTGAAGTGACAGGTTAACTTAAAAAGAAGAAATGTGCATTTTCATTAAGAGGTGGGATAATTACCTGAAGCTGAAATGAGTACCAGCAGCGCAGATGACTGACAAGTAATCAAGCAACGTTAATTAGGTTTTAATCCCATCAGATACTGGTCATTAATGCTTCTCCTTGTGCAAAAGTTCTGGTCCTGATTCAAGATGACTATGCACACCCTTCAATTCTCATCAATGAAGGTCTAAGAAGACATTGCCTTCTGGGGTCAGACTCATCAAATGACCATCCTATGGTTTTTGAGAGAAAATATGAATTAGTCTAAAATTATGGTTTTCTGTAATCAAAGGTTAATTTCTAACTGCTGATATTAAACAAACTTTGTACTGCGCCAAGGCAGGCAGGCTTCGACACAAGTGTCTGCTTTTAATATCCTCTATTTCCTTTCTGAGTTACCTGTTCAGAGGGTGGGGGAAAAGGATTTCTGCCCTCCATTAAATGGTAAAAGGTTATGGTGTGAGGTTAATGTTTGCCTTACATACAGGCCCACAAACTGCCAGCAAAGACATACAGTCTGTCGTGGTTTAACCCTAGCCAGCAACTGAGCACCACACAGCTGCTCAATCACTTCTCCCTGGTGAGAGGGAGGACAGAATCGGAAGAGTAAAAGTGAGAAAACTTGTGGGTTGGGATAAAGACAGTTTAACAGGCAAAGCAAAAGCTGCGCACACAAGCAAAGAAAAAAAAAAAAAAGGAATTCATTCATTACTTCCCATGGGCAGGCAGATGTTCAGCCATCCCCAGGAAAGCGGGGCTCCATTAAGCGTAATGGTTACTTGGGAAGACAAACGCCATCACTCCAAATGTCCCCCCTTTCCTTCTTCTTCCCCCAGCTGTATATGCTGAGCATGACATCATATGGTGTGGAATAGCCCTTTGGTCAGTTGGGGCCAGCTGTCCCAGCTGTGTCCCCTCCCAGCTTCTTGTGCTGGTGAGGTGAGAAGCAGAAAATCCTTGACTCTGTGTGAGCACTGCTCAGCAATAACTAAAACACCTCTGTGTTATCAACACTGTTTCCAGCACAAATCCAAAACATAGCCTCAACCTAGCTACCATGGAAAAAATTAACTCTATCCCTGCCAGAACCAGCACACAAACAAGCACAGTTTTCCCTGCCATGTGGCTTGTAGCATTTGAAAAACCCACCCCAAACACTTGCTAGGAACTTACGTAGGGAGAGCAGGATGTTAAAGAAAGAACTAGGACTTTCTATGGCACAGCAACCTACCTTTGTCACCCAAACCCCCACCTCCGTCTCAGCAATGGGCAGCTGTGGCTGGCATGCCCAGCCATACCATCCTCCCCCCACTGGTACTGCAAAGCAATGCTGGTCTCCAGCCATAGGAGAGCACATGCAGGCTGAAACCAACCTGTGTCCCCCCACTCCATGTGGAGCCCAGCTGCTCTTAGTCTTAGCCTGGAATACAGTGATGGGAGTAGCCGCTGCAAATTACTCCATAGGCAACCTCTCAGCTCCTCATGTCACATCGTGTGCTGTGCATCCCATGGCAGTCAACCACCTGAAAGCTTTCCTGTGTGGGTCAAAGGGCCAGGAAGGACAATGATCCCACTTCTAACTCCTAGAAGGCTGTGTGTTTGTTGCAGCAACCTTTCATGCATATAAGCGAGAGATTTCTTAGACTGATTGGAAACACAACCTCACACAGACCCAAGTGCACAGCTGTACGCAAATAATTTTATGGAATTCAGAAAGAACAGAGCCTCTGTGAGAAGGAATTTAGCAGTTTCTCTCCAAACTCAAAATCTGATGCACCACAACTAAAATGATCCCCTTTGCCAAGGAGTATTTTTGCTCATCAAGAACAGCATAGGCTGGTGCTTTGTGAGACAGGAAGTTCAGCTGTCGAGGGAGCCTTGTAAAGAATAAAGATGTTAGACAAACAAGCTACCACTTCATCAAATTTATGGCATAAATCCCAGGAATATTCTGATATGACCAGAACCAAAAGGAAGGAAAAAGAACCCCACCAAACTGAACAAAACCAAACCCAAATGCAGAAAAAAGCCTACAGAGGAAAGAACTTCTTGGTTCAGGAGATCTGAATTCAGCTTTCAGATGAAGGACTGAATATTCCTGCTGCGCATCCCCTTATGCTCTTCCTAGAGGAGAATGAAATGGACGGCACACGGAGAAGTAGTAAAGTACCAAACTCATTATTCACCGCAGATGATACTACTGACAATGGGTAACCGTTTTGTGCACGGCATTTAGGACAGCCAGTCTTGGAGCTTCATAAGCCCAAAACTGTCATCATGAATAGAGAAGTTGGAAAATGCTAGTTCAGAGACGACCTACAAGTTTCAACTAGGATAAGTCATCTTATAGACCTGCAGTACTTACCGAACGCTTGGTTCATTGTGGGGCTCTCTCTGGGAGTCTGGCAGGCCTGTTATGCCTAGCCGTGCGGTTTGGGACTTAGCATCATTATGGCGCCTGTGGATGAGACCTAAAAAAGTATTTTCTTTTAGCAGTTTCAGAGATGTTTCAGTCATTCTTACCAAAGTGATGTAGTAGTCTTTGTCTTTTTTTTCTCCTTGTCTTCCAGTTGGTCAGTACCTTGTGTGTTGAGACTATTCAGCTTGAACTACAAATGTATATTTGTATATAAATACACAGGACTGGTGGGAGTCTTTTGGCTGTGACTGAGTTAAGCTGCCTGAACCACATCATATAATTCCTTTGTGAAACTGTTTACAATGACCCTTCAAGATACCCTAGCCTTCAAAACAGCCTAAAGCGTCTGAAAGCACATCCGTTCTGCCGTCTTTTCAACAGTCCAAAGGAGATGAAGTGCTTTCTGTAATGACAAGACTAACTTTTGGGTTTCTTGCCTTTTAATATAAGCAGTATGAGCCCACCTAAGAGGGGAGGAGGTGGAACACTATCAACTACTGGATTTGCAAGACTGGGAAAGATTCATTTTTATCTGAGACATGCCTTCCTATATTGCCATTTTCCTTCCTCACGAGGAGATATCAATGCATTTTTCTTAGACTTGTATCCTGTCCCAGTGAGAGGAACTTAGAAATTATTAGGGCTGAGGAAGTACAAGAAAGCTGTGGGCCAAAATGTTTCTATTTGGATGTGTTGCTACAATCATTCCTGGGAGTGTTTGTATTACATCTCTATTCATTATGAGCCTCGCTCTGTGGTGCATTACATGTCTCATGATGCACCATTTTTCTATTCCATGAATAAAACCACAGCAATTTAGGAAGAAGTAGCCAAACAAAGGGTTCTGGATAAAGAAAAAGAAAAATTTGAAAGCAACTATTTCCATAAGGCATCATCACAGCAATTCTAAGACTAAATATCTTGGCTCGGGAATTTTTGCCACAGTTGTTTTTGGTGGAGGTTTTTTTCTTCAGTGTTAGTCAAAGCTTTCCTCTTTGAAATAATAATAAGCAAAAATCAAAAACCTCCAGCTACTTCCAGCTAGCTTTATGTCAAGCTTCAGTTTAAGAGCCATTTGTATCCCAGGCCTTCAACTGACAGCAACAAAACTAAAACTAGTTTCCTATTTGGTGTAGGAAGATTTGATTTTTCATACTTGAGACATTTTAAGCATTTGTTTTCACACTTTATATTTAAATAAAATTATGAAAAAGATTAGTATGCTTTTAAAGACAGCAGAAGCCAAGTAATATTTTTCTAATTAATTCTACTTCTACATCACCATGTTCATATGGCTGCATAAATTTTGTGAACACTCCATGATGATATCTGTGTTGACTGCTTTTGGGCATTCTAAAGTGAAAAAGAATCCAAAAAAATTTGACTAATATGTTGCTGGCAACTTAAAGCAATTATCAAAAGCATATTGATTTATTAACTACAAAATGATCCATTAATACAACCTACCTCCTAAAGGAAAAAAAATATATCTTCATCATTACAGGGAAAAGTTACGGCCTCATCGCCATGTGATCTGAGAATATGTGCCACTTTGTCATTAGTAGTCTTAGGATAACTATGAGTGACTTGATCTACATGGCTAAAATGCTGCAGGATCTAAGGATTATATTTTAAAGGGTAGCTTTTAGTACTGTCTGTTCTGCTGGCTGAGAACTCTCGTAGCATCACCTCGCGTGAGGTCAGGCTACTCCAGCCAAGCAAAGGCTCTGGTGCCACAATGACTTGACAGGTCTGGTTAAAATACATTAATCAAGGTGGCTCTAGGACAAGTAAGTCCTAGGGCACTGGACTTTGATGAGTTTGTCTTACGATATGTGCTGATGGGATTGCAGAACATATAAATGCAGGCAGTTCTATCAAATAATGATCCAGTTTTACTTTACACTTCTTTCAGAAGTTCAACTAATTCAAATCTTAAAGAAAAAGATTTGAACTAACCTGAGATTTTAAGATATTTTTGTTGATTTTTTTTCAGTTTTACAGGAAAAAATCCTCACTCGCTCACTTTTTCCTTCTTCCAACAACAAAAGCAATAAAGAGTTCAGACTGTGTTAAAACAAGTTTCGCATTACACATAAAATCTGTTGAGAACAGTGACTTTGCAAACTCAAGCTCCTAAGTCTCAAGTGTCAGAAAAACACAGGAATGAAGATTGTGTGCAACTCCAGAACCACTGTCCTGAATTCCCCTGTCTTGTCCACAGCACACCTTCCACAACAGACAAGGCTGGGGCCTACAGCCAACGGTGCAAAACCACTTCCTTCCCAGAAGCAGCTTGCGATTATGTAAATTCTTGCATTATAATGCATAAGCACAATGGAGACATAGTAGGACTGTAGAGACAAAATTCTGTGATTTTAATGTAGGGGGTTTGGGGTTTTTAAACCTATGTTTTAACATAGGGTTCGCTGACACATTCTCAAGAGCTAAGCAAAGAACAAACTTAAGAAGATACATTGCTTCGTCTCATTGACATCTATAGCCATCACTTGCAGGGTTGGAAGCCTAAGCCCTGCTAAACAGGCTGCTGTGAGTTGGACTAAGAGAAGCACTGATGGCAATGGAAGATTTTCCCAGCACCATGGTTGTGCCTACGCTGTCCTTCTCGGAAGCCTGGCTGCAGCACACTGTGCATCTGGTGTGGCCAGGTTTCCTCTCTGTGAAAAACAGAGCAGGGTGAGATTTGTGCTTGGGTTGCGTGGAGTGGACACTCACACTGTGGACGCTCCCCAAACATGGATGTGGACAAACTCTGGAAACCCTTGTCTAGAAACAGCTTGCAGGAATCAACTCTGGGGAAAGATAAAGCATTTTTTCAGCTGTATCTTCTCCCAGGAAGTAGCAGATGCTCTAGGATCACAGGGTGCTGGACAAAGGACACTGCATTAGACTGAGCTTCTTCTGACCATTACAACTCCATAAGCAGTTCCTTCTGCTTTAACCTTGGTCCACTACCCATACAAACAGCGCCACACCACACACACGTCAATGCCTCATTTCACATCCTTTCTTCACATCTGGCTAGCTGTAGTCTCAGCTTCCAGGGCCCCATTTATCCCAGATACTCCACAAAGCTCCCTTCCACCCTTCTGGTCTTCCCTCCCTGCTTCCTTCCTCTACTATCTTCCCTCCCAAGCTGGTAAAAAGTAACCTCTCTCATTCCCACAGATTTTTTCTCCTCAGCAGTAATCTTCACTAATGTCCCTCTGTATTCAGTCTTCATCGGTGTTCCCTAAACCAACTGCTTTCTTCGGGTGTCTCACTGCTGCCACTGCCAATTCTGTTCTTCTGCCTCAGACTGATGCTAATGCAAAACATCCTAAGAAAATTCACAGGCAGCAGCTCTTGAATTGTTCAGCCCTGACGGGCTCCTTCCCAATTCTTCCTTCCTTTCGTAAGGACAGGCAGCACAATTTAGCCACACAAAGGGGAGGTTCACCAAGTTTCTATCAGAAAGGTTTTTTGTACTTCAGAGCTTTCTAAGACAACACACCTGAGTTGTCCAGCCTATAGCCAAAATGCCTCATTTTTTCCCTTGGTGGTGTCATTTCCTGCACAGCCAGCCTAGACTTTTTTCAGATCCCGGCTTGACTTCCCCCAGTTTTCAGTGAAGAATTCACAGATAGCTCTGCATAAGGCTTATCAGAGGAACAAAAAGTCTTTTTGGTGCCCCTAGATCTCACAGGCCTGGCAGAATCATATCTCGCCCAGTCACTGGGTCACCAACCCACAGATGGAGCTGAACTAGGTTTCCTCTGAGGCAGCTCACACCTACTGAGAGCAAGCTGTGTGCCTTCTCCCAAAGGTAAAGCCAACAAATGGTGCCTCTGTTGTCAGTACCACTAACGCCACTCTATCACCATGTCCTGCACTCTTAAACAAGAGCGAGAACTTTGTAAATAGCAGCGTGGGACTCTGAGAAAAATGGGTGCTTGAAGAAGCATGCACAAGAAGCTCTTTTAATACTGTAAACTGGACTACTGTGCTGCAGTGCAGGAAAAGCACATCTGTGTAAACATCAGCATTTACCTGTTGAAACAAAGCTAAGGCATGAGCACCAGGCATGAAACTGCAGAGGACACTGATGGCAGCTGTCCTGATGCAAAGGGATGGCTCAAGCATCAGCCCACGAAGAGCACGTATACTTCCCCTTGCACAATAGGACAGTCTTGTTTATGTGCTCTGCTAGTTTTTTCACGTAATAACAGAGCGAGTTTTCTCCGCCTACGGCAAACTTTCCAGCAGAGTCATTCTAGCACGCAGTGCATCAGGTTCAGTTGAAAGGCCCCCTCTGCCTCCTCCAGTTTTCACCCCCCCCAGCTTGCCTTGCCCCATATGTCCATGAGTAATTTGGAAATTTGCCATGAGGACAGTGTCCACATGTAATGCCAGCACAATTAGCATGCATTTGATATTTCCAGGAATTTTATGAGCCATCATCTAACAGGCTGATTTCTGGTTTAATTAAATCAGTCAATTGCTTCTGGAAAACAAAGTGTCATTGCTTCATTTCTAACATTCAGATCTATTATTCTGAATATTTTTGTTCATACATATTAAATCACTTGCACATGTCCTTCATTGTTAAGAGATATATTATAGGGATCTTATTACAAAGTGAGCCAAAGGCTGAAGCATTACTTTTTCAATTTGATTTTCATTGATACTTCTGTTTTGTGAAACTCTACCCTTCACCACACAATGTGCCCCTCACTGATGGCTCCAGGAGGAGTCTGCCCATTTAACTACCACAAAACTTTGCTTAAAGAGATGCCTGATGACTGTGCAAAGAGTGCAACAGACAAGGGTAGATCCTTTCTTCAGGATCTGATGGAAAGAAATGAAGAGGAGGCCTTCATATCAACTGGCAGACTACAGGAGGCAGGATCAAGTACCTAAAACTCATTCTTTTCCCTTAGACAAGATCACATAGATCAAGCAGGTGTTGACAGCAATCAGTACAGGAGCAGGTGACACAAAACTTTAGATCCCATATTGAAATATTGTCTATTACTAAGGCTCTGGATATTTTCTTTTTAGATGTTTTTTTCCACCCCACTGCCTTCTCTTTATATGTCAAAATCTAATATTATACTGCCTAAAGGAATATAAAAGTTAATAGCTTAAATTATGACTGTCTGCTTTAAAAGCTGGCATCTTCCGACTACCACAGAAACTGCCATGAACAGTTTAAAAGCCTTTAACAGATTTCTTCTGGTAGATTTTGCTGTGTCAGTACTTGATTTTTACCATCCAAAGTCGTATGTCCTCCTGTGTCAGAAGTCACTGCTTTGTAGCCAAAATGGCCTAAAACCTCAGTGCTGCTCCTCAGCCACATCTGGTCAAGGTCCCAGGTATTTACTTAAACCATCAATAAATGCAGGTTTGTGTTAGCACACTAGAATGATGGGCCTCTGGGCAAAAAACCTCCTTCTGCTTCACACCAGGTTCATGGGCAGTGGATGGGCATTACAAATTGGTGAAGAAAGTGGGATATTAAACTTCCACAGCCCTTTGTTGGAGGAACATGAGCCAGAGTCTTAATGTAAAGCAGTTTCTAGAAGAAACTGAACTTCAGCTTTCTCCTTCAGGTCATAATACTGCAAGACACTTAAGATACAAATTACAAGAGCAAGTCCCAAAATGCAAGCTTATGAGGCCTTTAAAGTAGCTATTCTCACCAGAACCAGTGGACCATCAAGGCATTAGCATCTAAACATGGTCTTCTCAAACTGGGAGCACTTGGGACTGAGCAACTGATCAGTCAAAGTTCAGAGATCCTCCAAGACCCCAGCAGCCTTGCGAGCTCAGTCAGTGGCACCAAGAAGCTGCTACAAGGTCTGTTGTATGGCTACCACATCTTTGGGAGCACCTCCTTGTGGATTTTCCTTACATCCCTTCCAGTCTCAAACTGCCTCCATCAACAAAGTTTTGGGGGTGCGTACAAAAAAACCACTCCTACTACCCTGATTGCTCACCATATTCATGACCACCCAGACAGTTGGTGCCATAATTCTCAGTGTTTTTGAGGGAGACCTACCAGGAGAGGTCTACTTATAAAGATAGGCTGCTTGTACTGATTGTGGAGTATCTGTCCTACATGTTCAATAGAGACACTAGCCCTGCCCAAGCAGGATATTACTTATTTCTCCATATTCTTCACAATTCCTCTTTCCCAACATGTCTTAACTCCCAGATTAAACAGAGTGGGTTAATGTAGTCATTAGTATAACTCCTTGATTTTGTAACCTGCTAATTCTAAAATCTCTCAGATGTTGCATTAGGCTGCAATCACTAGCAGATTTGCTATGGGGGACTTATCAACAGTTCTTTTAAGTCACTTTTTTTCTTGGATTTACCAATAGCTTGGATTTACCAGATTTACCAGATTTACCAGCTTGGATTTACCAGTATTTTAAAAATTACTTTATGTGGCCAGCTTTAAATCCTGTACCACATAAAACTGATGTGCTCTTCTCTCTGGTGACCAATGACAGGACCCAAGGGAATGGCAGGAAGATGTGCCAGGGGAGGTTTAGGTTGGATGTTAGGAAAAGGTTCTTCACCCAGAGGATGGCGGCGCACTGGAACAGGCTTCCCAGGGAGGCAGTCACGGCACCAATCCTGACGCTATTCTAGAAGCACTTGGACAGTGCCCTCAGAGACATGGTGTGAATGTCAGGGTTGTCCTGTGCAGGGACAGAAGTTGGACTCAACGATCCTTGTGGGTCCCTTCCAACTCAGGACATTCTATTGTTCTATGATTTAGGATGTACCAAGATGCTCAGATTCCATATCCTGACTCTCTAAAGGACTCAAAAACCCACTTCAGGGCCAATGTACTCAATAGTCAACAACACTACTGACTAGTAGAGAGGTCACTCCAGACTGTTCTGGACAGCAGGTGATCAGCAAAGGCATAGTTTACACAGCTGTTTGCAAGAAGAGCTTAGTTGGTTCAAGTTCTTGCCTAGTAAACAAGCAAAGTCAAGTTCAAATCCCAGAGCTACCTCCCACCTAAGTTCAGCCTCAGCACATCACAGCCACAGAATATCTAGATTTTTACAGCAAGGGAGACACCATATTCAGGGAAACAGCTCCCCAAGGTGATGGAGCTTGTCTGAGATTTCTCTAAACATGGGAAACTGGACTGCATAGTTTGTGGTAGTGGGGAAGATGTGTTCACACTCATCCCCAAGTAAGAAAATAAAACAAATAACCTGCCTTATCACAGCTTGACATATCTAAGTGGCTTTACTTTATTTATCTGAATTAAATGGTAGACAGAGGTTTATATTATGAAGTGCTTGTGCCAGTCACCTACCATAGGTGGTACACCTATACAAAGGTGGTCATACCCTCGGTGATACTCTTGAAAAGGGATCATACGTACTCTCCTCAAGGTACTTTAGTTTAAAGTCAGCAAGGGGACCTTTAACAGCCCACAAAGGTATCCTAAGGTACACGACAGGCTTTGCCTGATGCCAACTACAGAGTACCCACACAAATCCTTCCCTGTCTGCAGCTGCTTATGCAGTTTTCTAGTGCAGCTCATAGCAGTGGAGATCAATGTAATTCAATCATTCCCAATCTTTCCCATACTGGAAAGCCAAGTTACAAGTTAAAAATCTCTCCCAAAGTTCCCAGATATTCCTGCACCCATTGCTACCTAGCTGTAATGAAAGGAAAGGGGGCTACTGGAGCCGTGCAAGACTGTGAGTTGAGAAGTCACACTGTGTGATAGAGAAGAAAGATGGAAAACCAGTCTCCCGTTCTTTTGTTTACAAAGCGTGTTTTTCCTCTTCTTCCTGCATGACAGATTTTTCCAGCCAGGCTCTCCTTGCAGTAAAAGCCCTAAGAAGGACCAGCCACATCTGGTTTTACCCCGAGTGGATCAATGGTTGACAATATATTCATGCCACATTTTTCTTCCTACACTGTGATTCCTGTTCAGAATTACCAACAGTCTTCAACACAAGGACAGCCTTATATCTATACTCACATCATTTTCTGCATGGTATATGTTTGGTTTAGGACAGGGAATGTATGGATCATCTTTCAATATGGGTTGACTGTCATCTCCTACTCCTTTGCTGCAGCTAATGCAACTGCTTAATCAAAGGTAAACAGTTCACACTGGTAGCTTTTTGCATGGATACTTTCCCTCTTACTGTAGTAAAACCTGGTAACAAACACACACTGTGTGTGGTACAAGCCTGGACGCTAGGCCGTGGCCTGACCTTCATCTTTGAAGGTCTCAGTAGCCTATGCAGTTCTCCCTGTGATGGCTTCACACTTCATTATTAGCCCAGCAGGACATATTTATGCTGATGGCCAGAATTCATCTTGGTAGGGCAAATGTATAGTGCACACTGACCTTACTTGAATGCCATTAAATGTGCTGGTCGTCAAACACCATCACTTTTACGACTTTTTTATTTTTTCTGAAAGTTTTCTACCATCAACAAAGCTAAACAGTATCCAAAGCTGCCTTTTCCAAAGCAGAGACTTCTGTGACTGTTGTCCTTTTACTGCCCCTTTCACTGACAGGGATCAAGTTAAAGAGTCTGTGGAACTGGAGGCATTTCTAAATCCATTTCTTGGCATTTATGAACTCTGGTGACTGGGCTCAGAATGGTTCATTATAATGAATAAATTAATGAATAATTCAGAACCACTCATGGAAGTCACCCTCAGCAATTTCCCTTCACATCCCATGTACCAAACAGTGAAGACAGCTACAATGGTTGGCTTTATCAGGATGTTAAAGCTGTTACAAGGGTTTAAAAGATAAGAATAGCAGCACACGCAATTTCAAGTAGAAGTTACATTATACATGGTGATATCAAGCCAATGTTCTCATGAAAGCATTCATTTAGTGAGCTTAATGAGGGCAATTTGTCAACAATTTCACACACCATTTGCCTAGAATTCTCCAATGCAGCATTTCACTATGCACTCCTCCCCCCCAAATAAACTGCATGTTGTGTACAGTTTTGCCTATCATTAATCATCTTTTCAGCACTGCAAGTTCAATGCTGCTTTCCCAGTAGGAGACCAAGGGAGCAACCTTGCCAAAAGAGGGAAAAGGCATGGGAAAAGAAGAATATAAATGTTCACTTAAGCAAAAAAAAAAAAAAAAAAAAAAAAAAGACAAGAGCAAAACCCCCAATCCCTAGCAGGACCATCCCCTTCTGCCCACAGTAAATGCTTCTAACAGCAACTTCGGGAGCTCTACTTTTTCCATGAGTGAGCATAAAACTACAGAATCCAAATGGCTCTTCTTTCAGCTTAAAAGTTAAAAGCAGGGCTAAGACCATAAGTCAGTTTAAAATAAAATAAAAAATTATAAAAAGCAAAACACTCCCCCCTCCCGTTCTGTCCCCAGCATTTGTGTTCTACAACTAGGTCCAATTCAAAGATGACTCTTTCTGGAAACAAAAACAAAAACAAAAACAAAACAACAACCAACCAAACCCATGTATTTATTGAAACTGTATCTACAAAAAGCTTGATTTAATAAATAACTAACTTAAGAAGCCATTACTGTTGATTGTCAGCATTTTTCTGCTAACCAAGATGCCTGAGGGAAAAGCAGATGGAAAGTAATTAATAAGACCAAGAGTGAGGTTTGCTGGATGTAACTGATACTGTTGGTAAATCTGGGACTCATAAATGATTCTCCTCAATGAAGGAAGAGAGACAGATGTTTCTGCTATTTCAGCAAGGAGCTAGGAGAGAGCAAGTAAAAATGAAAATAAAAATTAAAAAACAAAACCAAAGAAAACAGTGAACCCATAAATAAGCAATGCAACTTGTATCACACACTTCCTTCTTTTCTCTGACATTCCTGATAAGTTTGTAGAATTTGAGAAACAGAGAGAAGGAATTTGCTGAAATTATCTCATTAAAATAATTCAATATACCAACAACTACAATTTTCTGCATACCACGTGGACTTGTGCAGTAGGAATGTGGGCAAAAGAAAGCATTCGTTTTGCTTCTGAATATCTTAACTTTTAAAGAAGTGTTGGATGAATTGCCATTTCTGCCATATGTTGTAGCTTATGCTTAAACAGTACCGAAAAACTGAAATGAACTAGAACAAAAAGGGAAATAGGTGGAGCTATGATTATCCTTAACATAGGGTCCCTCCCTGTTGAGGGAAAAGGCATTTTAGGAAGGCTGTGAGAAGGAGGTGGGGGACAGGGGGAGCTGTATTGATTTTGTCTGAAGGGGCAAGGCATGACTCAAGCTACAAAGCATTTCCACCAAGACAAAGTGCTGCTGTCATCTGTATTGGCAGCATTTTCAACTCAGCAGTGCTCTGTTTCACTAACTGTGCTCTCTCCTGCCAAAGGCATCTGAAAGGAGGAGGTTGCTTTCTGAGGTGCAGCCAGTCAAGATTTTACTCTTTTGGCTTTCGGTAATTGTCAACAAGAAGGTTAAATGAAATGTGGGGTTGTATATATGCATATCTGTATGTATATGACAAACAAATACCCACTTACTCCTAGAATTTTTCTGTGTCTGTGAAACAGAATCAGAAAAATTCAGTAACGTAGATACCTCTGTGTTTAGAGGTATGTGAGTTCCTCTGAATACTTAACACCCCACCCCCCAACTTTCAAAACTTTAAAAAATACTTCAAAAAAATTTCCCCAACTATATGATATTGCACCTGAAGCACTTATGTTAAGGTGTTGCTCCTCAGCTCCTGTTACACTCCAGGCTTCTGAGAGATTTCCAGCTATAGGGGAAAAAAGATAAATCCATACTGAAAGGTCAGGGATACTTTTTGTTTGCTTGTTTTAAATTAACATTCTAACCATTCTAATATTTTTTCTTTTTTTGTGTGTTTCTTGAAAACTGCTAAAAAACTATCAATGATTGGGGGGGAAATATATCTTGCATCCCCGAACCCAGGTATGAACCTGTTCAGATTAGTCAGAGGCTATTACAGAAAACATACAAATGTTGAGGTTTTTTTCTATTTCCATCTAGATTCAACCTCCTTTCTGGCTGCACTAATACCCAGTGAACCCAGTGAATCAATAAAGAAATTGTTTAGAAGCTCCAGTTCTGAGCTTTGAAAATGAACCTCTGGCCATAGTTTACAGTATGGTTAGAGTCAGAAAGGTACTGTAAAAACAACATGAAGATGACATAATATTGCCAGCCACAGAAAATTCAATTTGCTCAATTAACAAGGTCAAAGTTTTTTTCCTTTTCTTTCATTCCCATGTCACAAAATTCAGCGTGGCTGAAGGACTGCATAGTGCATTTCTGTGTCAACAGGCACTGCAGGGGAAGAGACACTAACTTAATATTTTGCACATAAAGTCATCCTGTGAACATTCAAGAGCTACCTGGAAATCTCTGGAAGCCTTGGGCTATACCAGCCCTTTATCAGCAGAAAGCTCTGTGTGCTCAAATCCTTCTGAGAGGACGATCTGGAGAACCACAGGCAGCTCCAGTGGCTGCTCCACCAGGAGCTTCTCCTGCCACAGAATGAGGACACTCAGTGGCAGGGTTTCCCACTCACAGGAGTGAGACCAAGGATATGCCTGTCTGGAGGATAATCCTCAACCCCTATTGTGAACACTGGATCAAACGCTTCCTCTTTGAAAAGTATAGATACACTGGGAGGAGTACTCTTCACAGTTTCTTCCCTATTATATAGCTACCCCTACACTACCCATCTTCCTGCAGAAGGATGGGATCCTGACCTGACTTAGCTATAGGCACATGTAATAATACTTGTTGCTTAAATACTAAATCCCAGACACCTAAAGAGATGGGGGTGCATCCGTTTTAGTTAATATTTTGACTAGTTTCGTTACTACGTGGTGAAATACGGACACCATCTTAAGGGTACATCACATGGAAGAAAGTGGCTAAAAGGCTATGAGGATGCTTTTTCATTTGTGCAGTCCCACTGGTAGCCAGCAAAAAGTCTACAGATATGTGCAAAAGAAGGGGCAGAAGGAAAACTCCACCCCCAGCTCCACATGCTTCAAAGCTATTGTTTTGAAATGACCAAGGTGCAGGAACAAAAAACTTCTAGAAAGAAAATCAGAAAGGCAAGCTCAGGAGTCCCTCTCATGAAAAAACACACTATACTTCATGTCATTTTTGTGGAACTTGCTGCCACAGAAGATTGTGGAGACAGAGAGTATTGGTGGATTCAGAAAGGATAACACAAATTTATAGACAGTAGGTCCATAAACAGAAGGGGAACGGGAGGGAATGAAGCGTATGACATCCTTAATTCAGCAATGGTGGATCTGGTGCAATGCAATAGGAATGGACCGGAGGAAATGACTAAGCTTCATGGCCTCACTAAATAACAAGTATAGTTATTTGTGCTGCTGAAGAGAAAGCGTACTGGGTAAGATGGTGGCTAGCCTGATTTTGTAGAGCATTTAGAGAATTTATATCTTTCTTCGCAGGCAGTTAAAACCTGTCCTGCTTGCAACCACACTGTCAGGAATCTACATGACATTCAGCAGACATGTCTCAAAACTACTGAAGTATGTGATCATGTTTTCTGTACTGGATAGAGCTGGGTTAACACTGATATGTTATGGGCAGCCCTACAGTTATTTCATTATTTCAGAAGTCTGAAGAAAAACAGCATTGTAGTTTTGTGTCCTTTTATCCACACCCCTGTCTGCAATGATGGGGGTGTTGGGCACCAGTCTCCTGCTTAAATCTAGCATCTCAGCCCTGTCCACCCCCACGCTGCGGTTCCCTAATGCATACTTGTGACAAAACTGGAACAGCATCTGACCCTTGAGTTCTCTATCCACATCCCTACCGCTTGCCAACAAATTCTGGCTAACACTTAAAGAAGATATCTCACCACTGACCTGGCACCCTGAGTTATCAGCCTACAATGAGGCCCCTGCAGTTTAGTAAAAGAGAGCTCTCCAAATACCCCAGGACTCCTAACCCTGCATGCTCGCCCCCCATGTTTATAGGAGAATTTTATGATGTTTATTGCATCGTTATTTATTTGAAGTATGTGCTCTTTTGCCTTGAAAAAGAAAAGAAGAGGTCTGAATTCAAACAGTTAGAAAAGCGCAAGAGAATATAAAAAAGACTTAACAGTCAAGAGTTCTCTTTAAGCGCTTCATTATTTCAGATGGGTTGGTGGAAGCGAAGTGACTGGCCTCACAAGCTATCTCAGGACTGGCATGCCCTGAAAAGCTACACTAGGAACACAATTATTCTTATTAAGGATGGCTGTCCCTGCTCCAAATCTTTCTGAAGATGTTGCTAAAGCTTTGGTAATTGTATATCTTTAGATAGAAATTTATAAAATATTTGTAAGATCTATAACATGTCACAAGAAAACAACCTGGCACAGTTAACAAATCACAGTAGGATGCTTAAGTGAGTGCTTAAATAGACACCATTGCTTTTAGGCAATCCATTGCATCATTTAATAAGCCTTAATATGTCATTGTAAGGTTTTGGAAAAAAAACTCCTATGTTATTCAGGTACAGGAAAGCAGAAAGTTAGATCATCTTCCAACAGAAATTTCAAGGCTGGTAAAAGTCTCAGAAGGCCACCTGGGAAAAGCAGAGATTACGTGAACTGTTCCTGGCCCATGCTTATCTAATCCAGTTGTGAAGACTTTTGGTGATAAAGGCATCTTCTCCAGTACGTCCATATGCTTGTCACAAGAAACTTTTTCCTAATATCAAACCTGAATCTTCCTTGCTGCACCTCACCAGATTTTGCTTCACCTTGGACATGTAGTGCACAAGCATGTGAGCACAGTTATCCTACCTCCCCCTCAGCCTTCCCATCTCTGCTATGAAAAAAACCCACTTCGTTATGTCCTTCCTTGACAGAGATGTTGTTAAGAGTCCTGATCATCCTCATGAGCGGTCTTGGATTTTCTCTCCTTAGTCTGTGAGCACCTCTAAACGCAATGCCCAGATAGGCACAATATCCAATTTAAAACCTTACCTGAAGGGGATCGTCTCGTGTGGTGTCAGGGGGTTCTTCGCACAAAGCCACCACTCTGCTTCTTGCTCGGAGTGTGGGATTTGCCTTTTATGCAGCAGCCCAATACTGTTGATTAATGTTCAGCTTTTGACCTGTCTATAGGCAACACATACAGGCACAGGCAGCTGCGTTCTCTTGCCTGTTTGAATTGCTGTAGCCTTGGTGGAAATGATAAATAGACTGTTGTAGACTTACAGTCAGTTAGCAGATGACTCAAAACTGCACGCAGTTCACTTTTATTTCTTCTTTGCTTTATCAACAGACTGAAACTCCACAGGGTTTGCAAATTCCACAAACTTATCTTTCCTTCTCAAACTTCAGCAAAAGTACAGGTCAGGCAGTAGGGGTCCTTTGTACAGATCAACGCTTATCCCTACACGTGCTCATACTCAAAAAACCAGTTTGCATGCACTCAAGAGTACACGGTTGACATGTAACTGCCTCTTCGGAAATACTCAGCAGTCTTGGCTTTCATGAGTTTAGCTACTCAAGAGCAAATGGTGATCCCACTTACGTAAGCAGATCAGACGAATCAAGCAACAGGCAGTAGAAGGAAGCTCGAGACTGGAAAGAAAAGTTGGGCCATCTCATACTAACTGACTTTAGATTACCACACCCGAAGTCTAAATTCCTAAATCCAGCAATTAGCACAATAAAAGCACTGGGATGACAACTTTTCTAGGAAACTTGGCAGTTGTCCAGAAGGTAGGAACAAGCATGGAAGAAATGTTTTTAAGAAACTCAGAAAACACTCTTGGAGTAAAAAACAACAAAAAAAAAACCCAAACAAACAAAAAACACACCCCCACCACTAACAAAAAAAAGAAAGGAAAAGACAAGGCAACAGAAAAAAAAATCCAAATAAGGGTATCTGAAAAAAGTGATATTATAAAAAAAATTAGGCCTGTTTTTATTTCTTGTAATAAATAAATAGAGAAAAAATTAACTGTTTACAATATTCTACACTCTCTGAAAACAGGAAAAGGAAAAAGTAAAAATATTCTTCGTCTGGAAGAGAAAAGCTGCAACAATCTGTACCAAAATACAAAATAGCTACTTTAAAACTACAGTGCTTGTTCATTGCCAATTTTAAAGTTACGGTAAAAAAAAGGTTTCTTACATATTTTTGGATTGAACTTTTCCACTACAGTAAAAAAAGTGAGATATTAATAGGATTGCTTATAAGAAAAAAAAGAAACATATTCATTGTTAGAAGGCTTTTTAAAAAAAAATATGTAAATTTTAAGAAGTATAAGTCCTTAAGAGGCTCAATTTACCCACTTGCCAATTTAATTTCTTATTGATGAGTACTGTAATAAAAAACACTGATTATAAAATATACCTCTAAAAGAGCCAAATAAGATTAGTATTTATTCTAACTAAAGCTAGTGTCACATTTAGTCACATCCATTAGTCTGAACACCCATGAGGTTTTTGGCCTGCAAGCAAGCCCAGCTTAGGCTAGCCCTGCAAGGACAGCTGCTGACACCCACCACCCATGCAGGCCGAGTTACTCATAAGGTCATTCTCATGCCACTAAAACATTACTCTGCCATGACCTGTGGCAATCAGGAGCTGTTTTACAAAAAGGTGAACCGCCCATACAGCGGGGTTAGGCAGACACCAGAGCGGGAACAGCATCAGACTTCAGCTGGAGTCATCCCTGTTCGTAGGTCGGTGCCTCTAACCAAAGCCTGCAGGGAGTCCATCGTGCCGCCCAGGAGAAAGCAGGCTATGGTGTAGCAAAATGGGAGAAGGCGTTGCAGCAAGGTCGTGGCTACACAGAAGACCCACAGGCTGTCGGTGCAGCAGAGAAAGCAGATCGTGGTGAGTCACAGTAACTCAGCAAATCTGGGTAAGTATCGGTGCCTGCTGCAACGGCTGCAGGGCTGGGAAGAGTCAGAAAGCACGAGGTACTTGAGCTTGTGGAGGAGATGCAATTCGATAGCCTTGCAGGAAGAACGGGCAGTTTATTTGCATTTTGGTGAAACTAAACTTCCCTCTGCAGTGATGTCTTTATGAATTATTTTAGACCTACCTGCCAGCTCTCTCTCTGCAGCCTTCTCTTACTGTTCACTTTTTTCAGAGAGGTAAATGGTAGAGTCCATGGCAAGTGAAGAGAAAGAAAAAGCAGAACCAAGCTGCACTGGTGACTAACCAGTGCATGTTTGCTTTTATTATTTTAAAAAAGCTTGTTAAAAAATACTTACCCCCAAAATATCCACATTAATATAAAAGATTTACAGGAAGCCTCTGACTACTGGGCTAACAACCCACAGAAATAAATAGTCATTACAAAAAAATGTTCCAGTATTCCTTGCACAGCTACTACTATTCTTAAATCAGAGAAGGGCATTCATTCTTTTATTCAAGAAAATTGGCTCTTAATGTTTTGGGGTTTTTTGGTGTGTTCCTCCCCCCCCGAGAAAATTGTTTTGCTGGAGATGTTGACTCTTTTGCTTGGTTGGAAATTACCTCAGTATAGCCTTTCCTAAAAGCTTGTGATTTAAACCACTCCAGACAACTGGCCTAGCAGAAGGCTGTGCTGGGTCTCAGCATCCAGTTCAACACACAGAGTGTCTTTAATTATGGAAAGTGAGTAAGTGTTCTCCAAGTGTTAGGTGAAGAGGATCTCAGGCTAGAACTATCTCAGCCAAACTTTAATCTTCATCCATCTTATTGCCACAGAATTAAATGCAACCACATATATCATCAGAAACCTTTCCCTCTATTAAAAACTAGACATCAGACATTGATTCATTGGGCTGTACTGACTCAAGTGATGGAAGTGTCAGCAATATGTCTCAGAAAGAGAGCCAAAAGCATGAGGAATAGTTCAACTTACAGGGTGCTGCTGTTAGAAATCTAAGAATTTATGTAAATCAACCCCAGACTTCACTGTGTGGGGAGAGAGGGGAACTTGAACATCACCATGCAAAATGATGTGGTCCTACCACATACTCGAGCTTGTTCAGTTTACTGTAATACCCAATCTGCCAATATTAATTTAATAATGAAAAACTTACATCTGGGAAACTATATCACCATCAAAGTGACAAAACCCACATCCTGCTTAGATTTCATTCACTTGAACGACATTTCCACAGAAAATCACTGCAAAAAGAACCAGAGCTACAACAAAAGCAGACAAGGAAAAAGCACTATGTTTATTAAAACTAAAAGCATGTCTTTCTTCAAAGAAGCCAGAGCAACATCTTCACTAGGATCTACTCATTTAAAAAAAAAACCCAAACGAAACACCCCCAAAAAACCCTACACAACAGGATCATACAGAATCACTGATTTTTTCTGTTGAAAATAGAAACCGCATTTCTATTGAATACCTCTGATAAAGAAATAGGTCTTTTTGTAGTAGGAGTGAAACAGTTAAATTCTAGATATCCTAAATACTCCCACCTTTCCCTGCAGCTGAAGCTGTCTGCACATAATTTGAGAAAGTTGAATTGAAGGAAAAGAATACAGTATACATAACACGTTAAACTACGAGTATGAAAAGAATGTATGTGAAAATCCTGCATATTTTTTGTTTGCCTTTAATTAGAGAGGGATTCCTGATCTTGATTATCCTAAGCAGAAAATCAAGACCAGTCCCTGAAACTGAGCAGTCTTCCCTTTGTGGGCCTCCTCTTGATTTATGTAGGGCTTTAAACAACACAAAAAAAACCCCAGAGCTGGGGTTACTGTTCTATCACATTAGTTGCCTTTTTTTGAGGCTGCACATGGGCCTGTGATTCAGGATATTTATTTCTTGTTATGTGTAACATTACAAGAAAAGAGAGAGTTGGGAAAAAGCACTACCGAAAGTGATACACTTTCAAAACCATATTTTGTTAATAGTTTTAATTATCTTTTGCGTAGTGTTCCACATATTTTAATATAATAGAATCATAGAATTATTTAGGTTGGAAGAGACCTTTAAGATCATTGAGTCCAGTCATTAACCTAACACTGCCTGTTCACCACTAAACATGACCCTAAGCACCACACCTACACACCTTGTAGATACCTCCAGGGATGGTGACTCCACCACCTCCCTGGGCAGCCTGTTCCAATGCCTGACAACCCTTTCAGTGAATAATTTTTTCCTAATATCCAGTCTAAACCTCCCCTGGAGCAGCCTGAGGCCATTTCCTCTTGTCCTATCATTTGTGACTTGGGAGAAGAGACCAACCCCCACCTCACTACAACCTCCTTTCAGGTAGTTGTAGAGAGCGATAAGGTCTCCCCTCAGCTTCTTCTTCTCCAGGCTAAACAGCCCCAGTTCCCTCAGCTGCTCCTCTAAGACCTGCTCTCCAGACCCTTCACCAGCTTCGTTGCCCTTCTCTGGACATAGTCAAGCAACTCAATGTCCTTCTTTTACTGAGGGGCCCAAAACCAAACACCTGTATTTGAGGTGTGGCCTCACCAGTGCCAAGTACAGGGGCACAATCGCTTGCCTACTGCTGCTGGCCACACTATTCCTGATACAAGCCAGGATGCCACTGGCCTTCTTGGCCACCTGGGCACACTGCCGGCTCATGTTCAGCCGGCTGTTGACCAGCACTCTTTCTCCGCCAAGCAGGTTTCCAGCCACTCTTCCCCAAGCCCACAGCATTGCATGGGGTTGTTGTGGCCCAAGTGCAGGACCTGACACTGAGCCTCATTGAACCTCATTCAATTGGCCTTGGCCCGTCGATGCAGCCTGTCCAGATCCCTCTGTAGAGCAGATCAACAATCCTCCCCAGCTTGGTGTCATCTGCAAACTTATTGAGGGTGCACTCAATCCACTCATCCAGATAATTGATAAAGGTATTAAACAGAACTGGCCCTAACTCTGAGCCCTGGGGAACACCACTTGTGTCCGGCCGCCAACTGGAATTAACTCTATCCACCACAACTCTTTGGGCCTGGCCGTCCAGCCAGTTTTTTACCCAGCTGAGTGTACCCCCACCAAAGCCCTGAGCAGCCAGTTTTTCCAGGAGATGACCCTCATGGCAACCCCTCTTTTTGGTTTGGATACTGCTCTGCCACTTGTAAGCAAATTGAAAGTCCCCATTGCAGAGTACTTTGTGATAACTGGTCTTGGCTCATTCAAAACTGAAAATAGCCCCCAGATGCCTTGATTGGATCATTTGACCTACCGAGGTTTCAGTCACTGTGCCACAGTAACTGAGGCCATGATATTTTGGGAGAAGCTGCATTTTCAGCTGTGGCACATGCTCAGTAATATTAAAAAGTCAAACTTCTGAAGTAGGCTGCCTGTGTGGTTTGCAGCTGGCATGGGGCAGGCGGGCAGATAGGAGAAGGTAAAGTGAGAAAGGGAAAATCACAGTGCTAGGAATAAACGGCATTAACATAGTGAATTAAGGGGTTTTCCATTACTCATTTTAGCTGCATGCACAGAGAAATATTTGAGACCTACAGCACCCCCATAAAACTTTAAAAGATTTAGAGTCCTCTTGCTACCCTGTGGCTACATAGAAGAAAACAGGGAGGCTGAAGCCACTGTCTGTTCCTATCACCCTCTTAGATAAAACTGATCTCAGATGAGCTGCAGTACAAAAGGACACCGTCACACAGCCCACTGGAGGGAACGCTGCACAGAAAATGTTGACCCAAAGGCAAAGGGAACGAGATGTGGCCAAAGCAGGAAACTCAGATCAAGTCAAGACAGAGCAGGGCCCTGCTTCAGTGCATAGCAGGGACTACATTTTCATGAGGGATGCAATGATCCAGCAAGTTGCTAAATGAGTTGTACGTGTCAGGTTACAAAAGCCATTACACTAAACAACAAAGTCTCAATTGTTTTCCAAAATGAATGCAAACAGCGGGTCAGTATAAGATGAAATGCCTATACCCTGGTCAAATTCTCATTAGCAGAATAAAGAAAAACAAAAAACCTGTTTTGCATTTATGTTTTCTCCTAAAGCCACAGACTAACACATCAGTTTATGGTACTGACAATTTCTGAAGTTATCATGAGATCAGCCATTATATCTCATCTTTGTTTTACAACTTTTTCATCTGTTTCACATTTCTCAGCTCTTTTACATGGTACGTCTAACAGAAACCTGACCACCATAACTATAGTACTTATACTGTACGACTAGCTCGGAGGGTATTTGCAGCTCATCAGCAAGAACATACGAGGAACACAAGTCTTAGCAGACTGATAGAATCTTTGCCATGGCAGATTTCATTCTACACAGCAAAAGCACGTGCACAGATGTGCTGTATGAGAGGTCTGTACCAACGCCAGCAGAGCAGAGCACAGAGCTCTCCTTGGCGTAGTTGGCCATAGGTCCCACGTTTGCCATTCTGAGGGGTCAGTATGGGCGGTTTCTTCTGGAGCTCCACACACATCTTGAGCCCAGCACTCAAATGTAGTTACTGCACTCCTAAAACTTTTGTGAAGTTGTTCCCTTAATTTCATTTCAAAGATCTGCAGGATGGATTACTTTATAAAGAAACTTAACAAAATAATTCTGCATACAGATTACCTTTCATTAATTATTTTTTATTTGAAAGTTACTTGCAGTTGCAATTGCTTTTATTAAAACTTTATTTCTGTAGCTCTTTAACACTGAAACACCAGATTCTCCTTCAATGACCTTTAATGAGGGAACTAGTACCGTTAATCACATCCAGGTTAATTCAGTTACCTTGTAGAGGCAAGAAACTGAATGCTTCTACTGTCTGTCAGTTCCTGACATACATACTACTTAGTCACTTTACAATATGGCTGTGTGAAATAGTTTGTATATGATTAACATTGGTGCGTGGGTCCTCAGGGATGGAAGAGCAATGTTTTACATAATGATTGATGAAAAGAAAGGGAAAAGATTTATTTGGAAAGTGGTAGTGGCAAGGGGAAAATAAAAGTACAGGGGGAAAGGGAAGACATGAGTTGTAATCGTCATTCAAAGTAAAGTTACTAAAATAATGAAATTTAAGTGTAAAAGCTATAGACTATGTCTGACTCCTCGTGTGCTTACAAATGCACACCACATTGCAGAAGGCACATGAGAGTGATGAAGCACTGCAGAACAGCATCACAACTTGTGTCACCCTGGAAACTTTCAAGGTCAGGTTGGACAAGGCTTTGAGCAACCTGATCTAGTTGAAGATGTCCCTGCTCAGTGCAGGGGGTGTGGTCTAGATTACCTTTAAATCTCCCTTTCAACCCAAACTATTCTATGATTCTATCACAGGTCTCAAGGACACAGTATAATGTCAGTAATGGCTAGATCTGAGCATTCTAATTGTATTCTAAGTGTTTCTCTTCCTTGAAATGAAAAAAAAAAAACCATCTCTAACAAATGCCAATGTCATAGATCCATATTAAGGTAAAGTTTAAACTACCAAGTGGTATTCTGCACTCTTGAAGCACTGTTGAGGTGAATGGTCTCAAAACACAAACCTTCATCTTCGAGTGACCCTGTAATGCACTTGCCTGCTTATCTGCTTCTGAAGTCGCATTGAAATGAACAGCATTCCCTGTGCTATAACAAATGCCTGAAAAACCTAGGTCCTCTAAATTGTATAGCTTCATTCTTAGGCACATGTTGCTATTTAACATCCTGTATTCCCTTACCCAACACTGAACTCCTAAACTCATTTCACTACTAACAACCTCCATAGTAAAATAACCTCATGCAATACTGCCAGCATCGTGAAGCAGGTAGTCTCAGGAGGCAATACACAGCTCTATCCTTTGATGTCCATAGGAGCTGGACAGAAAGGTCCCCCTGAAGAAAGGGGTGGTATACGCAAAACAACTTTAGACCAAATGCAGAAGAGGTCCAAGGTGTTCAGCTTTGCATCACCCAGTGCAGGCAGACTTTATATTCCTTTTGTTGCCAGCTCAAATAGGCAGGATGGGAAAGAATGGAGAAAAGAAATATGGAGCCACATCATTGCTGTGGTACCTTACCTTCATTTTTCAAAACCCAAAATTGGGGTTCTACCTTCACCCAGTGTTCCAGAGGCCACTAGGTGTTACTAAGAAACCCTATCTCAGTATGGTCAGTGGCAAAATCCTTTTTCATGATGAGATAAATATTTAAAATTTGTCTAGAAGAGAAACACTTTCCTATGAAACAATAGGATTTTATTTTTACCTAGGTGTTTTACTTCGGAGCAGGAGCACTAGAAATCAAAAGAAGAATTAAGAGAAATTCTCATCAAAGACTGTTTGGGATCATCTAACTTTTGCTCCACCTCTAATTACTGAGGAAAAATAGATTCTTTTAGTAAGTTTTTATCATGCTGTTTGAAATAACAGCATGTTGTTAAGGACCTTAACAGCGCAGCAGAGTACACCAAAATCAATACCACACTTTTGTTCAGGGGAGTCTGGTGTGTGTTTACAATGCTGTGGATCTAGATGTTGTAAAAGCCCGCTTACTGTAATAACAGTGGAGTTAGCACACTGATATACTTCTTGGCATTCCACTATTGTGCCCTTGCATATATTCACTGTTCTTCTACAAAATTCCTTTGTATGAAGTTTCTCTCTTTTTCATTACCATGTTGACAGGATCAACTTTCCCTGTAAAGAGGAAAGAGAAGAACAGCTAAAAGACCTATCTGTTGGTGAGGTTCTTGTAGCCTCCTCACTGACTCTAATTATTTGCAAAATATTTCTGACTTGGAAACAGGAAAAAATCCCTTCTTTGTTCCCAGGATGGTAGGTCTCAGGTAAGTCAACCGCTGTACCGCTGCTTTCCAGCTTGAAGGAATTTTCATCCAGGTCAATGTCCATCTCACCCACAGACAGCCATGCCTACCTCTTACACAGCAGGTCAGGTTATTCGGTGTTCTTCAGCATTGACTGAAGATGTCAGAATTGTCACTCTGCAGCACGCCTGACTGCTAGAACAATTAGCAGATTACAGCCCCTCCTCAGGCCAAGAGGAGTTGAATCAGTTTTCCACTTTCCGAGAGGAGAAATGTAGTAGTCGTTATCTTGCTCCCCTCTGTGTCTCAGCACTGAGAGAATGGCAACCACTGTTGGCGTTTGTAGACTCCCATGGGCTAGGTCTGTTCTGAGAATATCTACAAAGGTAGGAAGGCAGGCAAAGAAGGTAAAATTTCTTGATCCTAGATAGGGACCCTAACATAGGATTTGGCCTGACACTTGTATGGACAGAGGTGCTTATGGTCAGTGCCAAAACCAAAACGGGGTAAAATACAGTGCTTAAGCAAAGAAGTTAGGGACACACTGAGCTGGAACTCTGTGGGTTGATTACCATTTTCCAACCTGAGTAGAGTGTAGGGGCACATTTTATTGGAGATGTTGGTGAGAGAACACTGTAGAAGAATTTAATCTCCATTACACCTATTAAAGCAACCAGAACATCAGACTAGAGAATTACAAGTCCACATAATTCACTGGGAACATACACAGTTGAGTAGCTGCTCAAGATGACCCCCTAACCATCCCATCAAAGGAAAAAAGCTTAGCTCAAATCCTAAAGAGGTTTCCAAATGCATTTGAATTTTCTTTAGGTGAGGGAAACATCTTTTTATTTCATACTGTTCAGCAGCTATTTACAATTAAGCATCTGACTGTATGTAAAATAAACTAGTTGATAATTACCAAAGTAGACCAATGAGCACTCCTGTGAAAATATTCTCAGATATGAGAAAAATAAGGCTAGATGTATTAACAATGCTAGATATTTTAGCAGTCCCCAAAATGAGTCAATCTAGCAGACTTGGTGAGAGAAAATAAAGGTCAGGAACCTGACTCAAGCAAACACTGATGACCTGCTGTCAATATACAGAACATGCTGTTTTAATTAATTCCACTGCTGGAACAAAAAACTTGGTACAACCAAACAACCTTGTTTATGTAGCGCAGTTGTGGGCTTTTTTGTAATCTATTCGATGGTGCAAAAGAAAAAGAGGTCAAAGCATACTGCGTACAGAAACATCATTTTCATTGTACAAATCCATTCAAATAATTTTTGCCTGATTAATCTAGTCCTGAATGTGTGAAGGCATTACCTAAGTTTATTTTCTGTGGGTTTCTTTACATTTTGATTGGCCCTGGAACTCAGTCTTCTGCAGGATAAAATTTTAAATATGCTGTCATAGTTTCCTTTGCATAAAAATCCTTAAACCTTGGGAGAACTTTTCAATAGCCTTGTTTAACCCAGCAGCGATGCAAGAGTTACGTAGCAACTTAGCAAGTCAGTGTTTAAAAACTTACGGTGTGTCATGCAGTACAACACAGCCTAAGGGTCTGGACATGTCATAAACCTACCCCAGTGTTACTCAGAAATTACTGTCAATTGGGTCATGCAGATCTAAATTTGTGATGCACATCATGGCCAGAGCTTGTCTCATGGTGCAATGATGAACCCCAGACACACAAGGCATCTGGCATGCCTGTGTTCAATGGCCTGATTAGCTAAGATTTCCCACTCTTGCTACCACTATCCAAAATTAAGCATGAAAACTATGGCAAGAGCTCCATACTTACAGTCATGACCAAACTACTGCACAAAGCAAAAGACTTCAGTGAACTGGAACTGTCATAGTGATTTGTAGTAGATAGTCAGAGCAAATCTGATAGACAGAAACCTGTATTCTCTCAGCTGCATGACTGACTTGTCATTAAAAGAGCTGATGGTGCAGGTAAAAAGCAAAGAACCTGGGTTGTTTCGTAATCACTTTAAATACTGGGAATGTATTTCCAAAATAGGCCATCTCTTCAACATTCAAAACGGCCAAATTAAGATAAGGTCATTATGATCATAATCAGCTGATGGTTTTGAGTAGCCAAAAGATTTCATCTTATTAAAAGAGAAGCTGTTTCAGGCATACTCAGTTCTTGAAATATAGCCATGGCCATACTGAGCTGCAGACCACAGCACAACACAGATGATATATATTGCCTGTAAAGTACCAGTCTTGAAAGCATGACAAACTTCCTGCTTTGTTTCCTATTTTAATCATTATGAACTTCTGATGCTACAGGGTCAATGAGTCTAGGGAAATTGCTAGAAGCAATTGCAGTGCCAATTTTCTGGAAATAGTGAGAACTTCTAATGATTTGTTACCCTACAATAATAGTATCGGCACACATGGACAGCTTCCAGCAGAAATTCAAGGTGGCAAGTGTCATCTACTGGCTGGTGTACGATAGGGCTGCCCTTATGACTCTGCATCCAACAACCTTGGCTCAGTTCCCTGCTTCAAAATTTTCTCACCTCCTATGTTTTCCAGTCATTTTACTCCTAGCAGCATAACTAAAGCTAAGCTTATCATATGCAGCCTGCCACAGTTGTTCAGTTGCTTCTTAATGATTATCTTATGCTTTTTATTGAAGCATTTTATGCTAAAGAAGATTTTTAGGCCTATTAAAAGAGTCAAGATGTAATAGGTTTGTACAGTCACATGGGAATTTTGATCCTGGGTGCTGAGTGTCAAAGTAGATGAAAGAGGTAAAAAAAGGAGGAGAGTGCAAGGAGGGGGTGGAAAGACAAAAGAAGAAGCCATTGAGAGGAAGAAAAATTAGAAATTAGATTAAAAAGCAGCAAAAAAGATTAAAAAATTACTGGAAGGGTTCAATTGCCTCTCATATGTAAGTTTTCTCAGATTCTGAAGAAAATATGAATGCTATCTGCAATTACACAGGAAAAATTACACAGGAAAGCTGAGGTCTTTGCTACAGTCTGCTTCTCATAGTCCTGTGCCCTGGGGAGAGCCAGGAGCTGCTGCTATTTCTCAGAAGGAGGAGGAAGTAGTACTACCCCAAAAAAAGGTGACGTTTCAGAAAGGACCAAAAGCAAGGAATGTGTCCTGAGACCACCTCAGGAAAACCTTACAGTAAACCAGCAATTAAGAAAGGCGTGACAGTGCTAGAGATGGCCCTCTGAGAAGGTCAGAGCTCATTAATGGGACCAGACACTTATGGCTACTGTGTTCATAAAAAAAGCTGAAGATTTCTGCAAGCATGAGGAGATACTCCCTCTTTGGCACCATTTGCAAGTGTACACAATTATTGCCAACATCCCCACGCTCCGTGATACTCCTATTTTCCAGGCAAACAACAACTGGATGAACATGCTAGAAAAAAAAAATAAAAGGCGGGAGAATGCTGATGGGCAGGAGACTAGAGTCAGCAGGAGGACCCGTAAGCTAGTGTCCCAATGGACTCAGCACCAGCTATGCGTGCAGGAGAGAACTGGGGCAAGCTGGGCCAAGCTGCATTCTCCAAAGCAGCCTTTCCCTTAGGATAGGCAGCAGAGGTACTTATTAATAGGAAGGCCAATCTTACGGCTAAATGAAGATGAAGCTAAGTATTGCACTTTTCAGATAGAGAATTAACACATATGAGCTAACAAAGGTCTGGTTTTTAACTGTGGAAGAGAATAAATGTATTTTTCTACCCTTTTATAACTGTGAGGACAACCAGAAAATGCTTCCAAAATTGATACCATACGTGCAGATTAAAACCAGGCTCCAAGCCAAATCCTCCTCTTCAGTTTCACTGGTGGAGCCTAACACACTGCCACAGAGCTACGCTTGAGCAGCAGGGGAAAGAATTTGACCCTTTGACTGCTGCATCAAAAGCAACTAACTTCCCACTGTATTTGGCAGCCTCAAAATTAAATGTTACAAGTGGCTTTGTGCTTAGAAACATATCGATTTTCTGCGAGGGTAGTTACGTGCTGATGTCCTCCTGCCCTGCTCTCGCTGAAATTACATTCCTTCTCCCCTAAGGCAGCGTAATTGGCATTCCTGCTATTGTCCCTGTCTAGCTGTGGACGTATTGGACTGTATCAGCCACTGAAGAAGGAAGTTGCTCCATCTCATTTATGCATGAATACATATGGCACTCATGTAAAAGGTAAGAAAACTAACACTGGGATAAATTACTTGTTTCAATTTTCACCACCTTACTTTCCCACCATTCACTAATCATTCTCCCAACATAAATAATCTGTCAAAATAACAGATAACAATTTTTCAGTTGGGCTATCGTTTAACTTCTTTGTTATTCCAGATAGTCCAGTTTTATACCCATGTACTCAAGTATAAAATGTGCTACCTGTTGTTTTCAAAGTCAGGCGATTCAGACTGGGAGCTAAGATCCGAGATGTCACTGAGAGGGTGCCGCAACTTGTCAAAAGCACTGATTACTACCTTCTGCTACTCTTCCATGTGAGCACAAATGATGCTGCAAGCCAGAGTCTGCGCAGAACTAAGGAAGACTCTAAAGCCCTGGGAAAGCAAGTGAAAAATATTGGTGCCCAAATTATCTTCTCCTCCATACTACTTGTTGGAGAAAAATGGACACCTAGAAATATGCAAATAATGCAAATCAACTCCTGGTTATACAGTTATACACCAGTGATTCCCCAACCACATTCAACCTTTTTCATAGCACTGCATGCTGCTTTCCTCTGTCTCCCATCTTGACGTCAAACTCCAGAATATTGTTGCTGCCCCTGCCTTCCTCCACTGCTGTCAGTTTGAGAAAGTGCCAGTGGAAAGACTTAGATAACCAGCCAAGCAAAGCATATTAGTTTGGTCTGTCATCTCTAATGTTGGCGTTCAAGCCAGAGAGGTTATTTTAACTGGGACCCAGTATTAGATATAAAATTGGTTTTTTCCAGGAAAGTGGTTGTATTAAATTTGAGATTAACACTAAAATTGATTAAAATTAATCTGGACCCAAATTTAACTTTCTGTCACTCAACAGTGGCTTCTGCAACACAGAAGAAAAAAATAACAGCATCCAGAGCATGGGATATGTCAATCTCAGCTATTAATTTTTAGGATATTACAGGAGGCCAATATGTTTGGACAGTGAAAGGAGCCTGGTTTTAGAAGTGCTCAGTATCCAAGAGAATTCCTGGTTCACTTAAATTTTGGATGCTAAAGCTTCCTAAACATCAGACCTGTAGAGCACAGAGTATGTCTACATTACTTGCAGTATCAAGCAAAAAAATCTAGAGTTCCTATTCTCTTGCTTATTTTTTTTCCCCTATGACTTCACTGTAAATGATTAAAACCTACTGACAGTAACTCCTCTCCCCCTTTTTTCATTAATTCATGATGAATTCTGTTTTCTGGCTGACATCAGTACCCTGTCATGGTTCGAAACTCTTCCAATGCTTGGTTGGCTTGTTGCTCGCTTGCTGAAAAAAGTGTTTATATCAGGACTTTTGGAAAGCAACAAAATGTGATGTTATGGGATGGGGGGATTTATTTTGTTTTGTTTCCACAGAACTTGAACTGAGGTATTTACATTGTCTAATATGTGACTCTTATTAGGAAAAAATAATGTAAATTGTTCTGGTCTGGTTTTTTTTATTCATTCTTTTGTTATACCTTTGACAGTGTAGTGATCTCAGCAGGATGTGGCATCCTGTGCACACACTGGGGTCGGATATCTGGCAGACTCGCCAGAGGGTACAATATCTTTGAGAAAACTCTCAGAAATGCCTGTGTTCCATTTTTGGTTCCCCACTTGAGTTTCATACATATCTCACGGTCACCTGCTGCTGTATGCAAGTCCTCTCTGATTATTAGGTTTGACCTTAAAGATGCCTTCTGTTGAAGTCTCTGATCTGAAGTAGTCTCTCACGCAAGTCAGAGTTTGTTCCCATAAACACCCTACGTAAGCAGTGAGCTGTCACCCCAGTGCACAAAGTTTGAGAATTCAAGCCTTTTGTTAAAAATCTTTCTACTGGAACAAGGATGACCTCTCTATTTTGTGGACACCGTGAAAGCATTGAAAAATTAAGAATTCAGCTGCCTACAAAACCAGAGACCATTCTAAATCTCACCTTTCCCTACAATCACATGCTGCTTCTTTAGAGACATCAAATGTCTACCTGGTAATGGTTTTGCATGCGTAGCAAGGGAATATAGTTATTGTCAGAGACAGGTGCAAAGTTTTAAGACATGAGATGACGATTTTCACTTCTGTACTGCTCCCAGTGCCAGAGGTTATTCTCTACCAAAAAAAAAAAAAATAAAAAAATTCAGAAACTGCTGATGGGCAATTCCATCTGTTAAAAGATGTTCCCTCTGTGGTAGTGTTTGTCTATACTAAAACTGTGACTGCATATATCGTTAACTTATACTAATCATGTGCAGACTAATAAAATTTTCAGAAAGCCAAAAAAACCTGTTGTTATGACGATCCATGACTTACTGCACTGATTTACATTTTGGTCTGCTGCATATCGTGCCTGACAAGAGACCACCTGGAGAAATGATGCTCTGAGTAACACCATTTAGTTAATCAGGGTCTTTGCTTCATAGGAGAGTTTGGTTCCTAAAATGAAAAAATGGGATAATGGGGAGTCCTGCCTAGTTTATAACACCGTTCTCCTTTCTGAGTATGTTCTCAAAATGCTTGAGCATCCTAACTCCCTATGGGTTTGACGTTGTTTGGCACCTAACTAAAAGGAACTTCCTCACTGGATAGCCAGCTTAATTTAGAATGCATTACCTACGGTCAAATTATCTGCCACATCTTGAGGTTGGTAGTTGACTGTATGGGAAACCAGAAAATTTGGACTTTCAGGTCTTTGGATATTCTCTTTCTGAGATGTTCTTGTAAACAGCTACTTTCATCTTTGGGTTTTCAAACACAGGGTCAAATGTACTTCACTGAATATCTTTCTTCTTTCTTTGCTTAACAGAATGCTATCCCTGTTTTACTGTGGCCAGCTGGCACACCCTCAGCATGCTGATTTAATTTTAAAAAATCACTACCTGTTGTAGAAGCCAGATGTAGCTGAGTAGCAGTGTTTTGCTCATCATATCACTCTGCTGGCTGAACTGTTCAAAGGGCCATTCCTGCAAACAGCGCAGTGAGTACTTTGAGAGCAGTGAGAGAAGACATGAAGTGCTGTATCTGTGATGCGCCTGAGAGTGGGACTGTGCTTTGACAGGGCGTCTGTCGTCCCATGGCTCTAGGATTTGAGGTGTTTCTTCAAACATACTGTTACTGGGGTTCACTTAAGCTGTAGCAAATGCCAAGCCAGTAGCAAATTGAACAGGCTTGCAGAGAGCCTCCCTGCCCAGCCTCAAACTTGCAGGTACAAATTCATAGAATCATAGAATGCCCTGAGTTGGAAGGGACTCACAAGGATCATCAAATCCAACTCCTGTCCCTGCACAGGACAACCTCAAATTTACACCGTATCTCTGAGGGTGTTTTCATTTGTATCTGAGGAGCAGATTTTCTTCATTAAGGCTATGGTCAGATTCCATTCAAAAAGTATGGAGCAGCCATCAATATTGTGAAGAACCCCATAAACTTATTTTATAGTTTCAAACCGTAATAGTATCAACTCAGACCTGATAGCAAAAATACAGTGAGTGAGGTATCACTTGCATTAGATACATCACTGTGATTTATGAGCATTGTTCATGTTATCCTAGGAAATGAATGCTGGAAGGATGATTGTCACCAGATTACAGGAAACCTGACTGCTAGATTGTTGTATTTATCCCTGGTCTACCTTGCCTTTCACAAGTAGGCTTTCTGGCTCTTCTGGATGCACATAATCTAAATGAGAATACAAATAGTTGGAAAGAAAACAACTGGTGAGTATAAAGATAAAACAGTGTCAGGTAAGACTTCAAGAAGAGAAACTTTGCTTTGTGTATAAAATTACAGTCATTCATTATCTTCCATTCAGAAAGAGCCTGTCACCTAAACAGTACAGAAGATATAATGGCTACAGGTGAGAGGATGGGACCAATCATGAAAAAGCTTGAATTTTGTTCTTGGCTTTTCTGAGCTGCTTTAGACAAGTCAGCTCCTCACTGTTTCAATCCGTTCTCTGCATTTTAATCATATGTAAGCATCTGAGATTGCTGCCTCTCTTGGTTAAACTTACCCTTTACATTTTGAAGGTAGTCATGTCTCTTTCCTCCCTGTCTAAAGAGTCTCATGCCTTTGATGTTTTCTCATATGTCTTTCCTCATAGGTCCTGTTTTCTAACTATTTGATCATCGTCATCTCCCTTCTTTGGGCTCCCCCAACCAATCTATAAAAACCTGTAACTGCACTGGCTATAACTGGGCATGTTACCCCAGCTCAGGCCTTCTCCCTCTGAAGATGGAAGAGCATTTTCTAAGGTTGCTGAAATGCACAAACTAGGAAAAAAGGAGAGTCTCTGTGAAGGTATGCTAAGACCCGACTATTTTCAATACCTCCTATGAAAGTCTTAGTGACCAGATGCTAACGTTAAATGATCAGTTGTAAGCATTGCTGTCGCCTCATTTGAGACTTATTTCTGTAGCTACAAATACCCTTTATAATCTTCCTTTTGCCTTGCTGTCATCTTAATGTGGTGCTCTATACATGACTGTTTTTGGAAACACGTGCAAAAAATAAATTCATAAAACTCTTTTGGCTATATTAGGATCTAATGAGACTGTATTACCTTATCTTGTACAGCAATAGTCACTACTTCATCTTGTAGTGACAGGAGGCTCCTGGAACTAAAAGAGAACAGATACCAGCAGAAATGCTAATCAACAGCAGTGCCCATAGCAGTGCTTGGCTTCTTAAGACACTCCATGCATACTGTTTCCCTCAACACTATGAGTTCACTGTTCATTCTAAAACTTACTGATGATTCTCTTTTACCAGATTGTCCTGTCTCTTGTATCCCCTGTACCATATTAAGCAGGCCAGGCATTCCAGTCACTTATATTTGCTTGAGTTTCATCTTTGAGATCTTACACATAGCTTTGCCCCCACCAAAAAAAAATAAAAAAAATCTGAAATTTTCTATATCGATGCTTTGTGCTACATTGTTTCAGGATGACCCAAAACTTTAATAATATGTAAAAATAGTAGTTATGAAGGATAAACATTGTAGTACTTTAGAATTATGATGAGGTTGGTTTTGTGGTGGTGGTTTTTTTTTTTCAGGAGGGGTCTGCCACCTCTGGAAAAGCAAGGCTTGAACCTTGGAGAAAATTATCTGCTTGCTCTTGGTGGAGATGGGAGTTGTTCTGCGCCACCTTTTTGGACTGGGTGAATTTGGGAACCTGGGCAACGAACGGCAACCTTTTCCTCTGCTCTCAGTGAGCATCCAAGCTGCTCTAACTTCTAAAGCTGGCAGTAAGGAGAGGCAGGGACTGGAAAGTAGTTCCTCATGCTGGAGAAGGGAGCAGGGCTGGCTCAGCAAGTAGGCAAGGAGCCAGGCCTGTGGAGGGAGTCAGGTAGAAACATGAGCTACAGCATGTTTGTGGAGGCAGGATGGGAGCTAGTGAAGAAAAGGAATAGGGGGCTGGAGGGAAGGGAGGTCTGAGGAGGGAGAAGGAACTGAAGAAGGTTTCATGGCTGCAGCAGGGACATAACATTAGAAAACAGAGTGCTGAGGTGCTCTTTCCTGCTCTCCTCCCTCCCTTTGCCATTTTCTTGAATTCATCACCTGAAAACTGAATTCACCATCAGCTGGTGTGGGTTCTGGTAAGCGCATCCCTGCCTTTCCCTAAACTGCTTGGGCAGGTGTCCTTAACTAAGTCTGTATCCTAGTGCATTAAGAAACAAATCAAGGTCATATATGAAGGTTTCATTCAGTGTGAGCTTTTTTATAAACAAGAGCAAAACTTTTCATGGCTTGGCTTTAGCAGGTTTAGTGTTTATAAGGTACTCGAGTGCAGAGTATACTACGTGTGGTAGAAAAATCACTATTTTCATGCTGTGAGTACTTACTTTTTCACTTGAGATACTTTTTATATCTATCATTTGAGTACGATTCTCTAGTCTGCAGTCCTTACCAAGAGACAGAGTCCAGAATTTCACACTGTAAACAGACATCACTAACTTAAGGTTTGGATTTCAAGGTTTAGCTTTACCAAAGTACTGTATATTCTTTCTTTGGGCGTCTACATTCTTCATATATACAGTATATAGCCTCTGTTCCTTAAAAATGAATCTTAACCAGTTGTGATCATGAGATAAACTCTAACATTTCACAGAATCACAGACTGGTAGGGGTTGGAAGGGACCTCTGGAGATCATCTTGTCCAACCCCCCTGCTTGAGCAGGCACACCCAGAGTTTGCCATCAAGATGGGAGACAGAGGAAAGCAGCATGCAGTGCTATGAAAAAGGTTGAATGTGTTTGGGAATCACTGGCGTATAACTGATCCTGACTGGAATGTTTCATAAACGTACTTAAGAAATATTTTGTAATTTCCTCAAATAGACCCCCCACTCTGCACACACACCTCTCTCATTATGGACTTAATGGGCAGTGCAAACATCTCCCTTTCACTTGTGCAGCAAGAGGGTTTTGACATGTGAAATCTATGGACACTATTGCAAAGTTACAGGCAAGTGTGACCCTCCTGCCAGAACATAACTGGCAGCAACATGGATGTGGTTTACATTTAAAGGAGTTTTTAAAAGAACACTAGCTTGACCCTCCTGTGAGGAAGGGGGGAAATGCCTGAAGTATAACCATAATGACAATTTCACTTTTTTCCCTGCTGAAGAGAAATGCTAAACCCACCTAGCTGCCATCCTGGATGAGTAGCAAGGTCCAGCATCATCTCAGAGGATCAGTAACCATGATAGTTTCCTGTAGTGGGTCCTGCTACCTGCCATGAACTGTTCCTCCCTCTGCCAGTCATGCATCAATCCACCCCTCTTTCTAACAACAGTGATAACTTCCCTGCCTCTCTGCTCACAGTTTGTTATTTCAGCTCTTTAGAAAGCATGCATAACAGGGAAAGCTAAATACATTCCATCAGGAATCTCCCTTAAAGGTGACTCTTAAAATCATAGAATCATTAAGGTTGGAAAAGACCTCTAGGATCATCAAGTTCAACTGCCAAACCAAGACCACCATGCCTCCCAAACCATGTCCTGAAGTGCCATGTCTACACGTCTCTTAAATACCTCCAGGGGTGGTGACTCCACCACCTCTCTGGGCAGCCTGTTCCAACGCCTCTTCAGCAGCTGCTTTTGTTTCTTGGCTCCCAGGAAAATCATAAGAAGCCTTTTCTGTGCCAGAGCTTGCAGAGGAACATCCCACAGAACTGCAGAATGGCAGGGGTTGGAAGGGACCTCTGGAGATCATCTTGTCCAACCCCCCTGCTTGAGCAGGCACACCCAGAGCAGGGGGCACAGGAACATGTCCAGGTGGGTTTTGAATGTCTCCAGGGAAGGAGACGCCACAGCCTCCCTGGGCAGCCTGTGCCACTGCTCTGGCACCCTCACAGTAAAAACGTTTTTTCTCATATTGAGGTGGAACTTCCTGTGTTCCAACTTGTGCCTGTTGCCCCTAGTCCTGTCATTGGGCACCACTGAAAGGAGTCTAGTCCCATCATCCTGACACCCACCCTTTAGAAATCTCCCCTCAGTCTTCTCTTCTCCAGGCTGAACAAACCCAGGTCTCTCAACCTTTCCTCATAAGGCCTCAGCCAACAGGCTTTTATATATATATATATATATTTTCAACTTTTAGGTTTCCCCAGTGAGAATAATTTGACATAAATCACATTTTCAGCAGCCATCCAGGTCCTCTACAGCAGTGCTCTTGACTGCTCAATCCAAGAACCTGAGAAAAGATGGAAAATTCCCCCACAGCAGAGAAGAGAGAGGGGTATGAACAGATCTGGGTCTCTGACCACAGCTACAAGAGAAAATAGGAGAGAAAGTGAGAAGGTGAGATACATAATGTGCATGACTTCGGGCAGCAGGATGCTGGGCAGTAGAAACAGTCAGAGGAGAATGTGGGCACTGTCTGGTGCTGGAAAAAGTAAGTAATGACTGGTCAAGCAAAGTGCTGAGACCAGCTCAATCACAACACAGCAGCAAGGAGGATAGAAGAAATTTGGATAATGGGGTGGAAGGAGTCAAAACTATACTGAGGGCTGGGAAGAGCTGAGCATTTGGCTGTTTCTCCCAGAAAAGCAATGCCTTCACATTGCATGTGATTCTTGCATGACTGTCCTCAGCATGGGCATCAAAGAGTACAGTACCTGCTGGGGGAACTAGCCAACAGCAGCCCTGTATCTGTAGCTGAAGACCTGACCCATGATGATCATTCCAATGGATGGATCATCCCCTCACCATCCCAACCCCAGCTCAACCCAAAACACAGGGCCTGAGCTCTTGCCATCTCTGCTTTGCTTCTCCTGCCTAGACCTCTTCACCATTCCTTCCCCTCATGCTTCTCCCTCCCACTAGTAATGAAATCCTTTCAACCTCTTTTACAAAGGCTAATAAAGGAGGTGATACTGAATGGATCCATGGCTTCTCCTTTGGAAGGGAAAGCACTGCAAGCACAAAATTGTCAGGGAAGAGATGGGGGACAGATCATGCCAGGTCTGTTGGTCTCAGCTCCATTTGCTAAGTCCCTGATGTCCCAAGGAGATAGTAGTTGTCAACTGAAGCAATAGGATGGGGCTATATGGGTGTGCACAGAGGCAAAAGCTCTCACTTCTTGTGTATTAAAAAAAAAAAAAAAAAGGAGAGAAGCTACCAAACTCTGTATTTTCTCTGGTGCTTTATGAACCCCAGGAATGGCAAAGACAAGTGTTAGGGGCTTTTGGCTTATAAATAAGAAAAAACAGACCATCCCAATGAGTAATGCACCTGGATTAATTACTACTAAGACAGAGAGAAGGAGAGAGAAGGAGAAAGGGAAAAGGAGGGAGATAAGGGGAGAGAGTGGGAGAGTACACAACAATGGTAAGCTCTCTCTACCTGGGTAAATTTAAGCAAAATCAGAATACTTTCTGCACCTCCAGTGTTTCTGATGTGGTCAACCAGAGGAGTTCTTTTCTTCTTAAGAGGCCTATCCACAGTGTATGCTAGAGGTTATGTTTTACAGCATTATTGCTGAAGATAGCACCTAATTTTTCTAGCTTTTTTTTTTTTTTTAATTTACCCACATAGGAGAGTCATGTGCCTTGTCCACAGATTGCAACCTGAAACTTCCTAAGTGGATCTATAATTTCAAGTCAACTGACACACTGCTCTGTGCCTCACCTTAGGCCAACATGCCGGGGGAATCAACAAGTCCATGTTACAGAAAGGTGCAAAAATCAGGACTATTTCTACCCCCCCAACATCTTCTGCAGTTCTTCATTTTAAAAGTTTCTAAATAAATGGAGGTTAAGTATCTCTTTGGAGAAGCTATTCCTAGCTTGGTAATAATAGATACCAAAGCAGGCCTCCTCTGCCATCTCTTCTGCTTCCCTAAATGACTTTCATCCCTTAAAAAAGAATCTCAGATCCTACCTAATTTCTGAGGTGGTATTATGTATCCTCTCCATGTAGCTAGAAACTGGCGCTTTGACACCCAGGTTAAAGACCTGGCAGAAGTATCATATATTGCCAGTAAATTAAACTGAATCAGTCACCTCAGAAATTCTATGCAGTTTATGGCATGTCTAACTCACTACAGTATCTGAATCCAAACAAGAAACCTGAATCCACATCACACACAAGCTGAGAATGAGAAAAAACATTTAGAAGTTGATACATACCTGGGTTATTTCTTCCAGGTCTGCATTAACAAATATAAACCAAACCAAGTCTGCTTTCAGGTCCAGCTGACACCCAAGTGAAGATGTTGGCAGGAGAGCCTATCATGAAATCCTGGTAACACCAGCTCCAACTCTCAGCACTGCCTGGGCTGGGCTTTCTGGGATTCATTTCTTCCCTAAAAGAGTTATCTTTTCTTGCATCAAGACTCCCACTTTAGAGGCCAGTGTGGTTCCTCCCTCTCCCACCTTTCCTGTGACTGGGAGGAAAAGCAGCAGTGACATGATGTTGTAAGAAATAAATACAGCCACAATCTCAACTCCACGCATCTCAAAAAGGGGACAGGTAAGCACTGCTGGCTGCCTTGGTCTCTCTCAGGAAGAGGGCAGCTCTGAGGAGGAAGGCTCCAGTGCTGGCAGCAGGGAGTAGGGACAGGAGGGTCTTGGGAATGGTATATGCTTTCTCAGCACATGGCAGCAGCAGTGGCCATGCTGTTCTGACTCCAGGATAACAATTCTCTCCCTGTGCCACTGCAAAATAAAATTACTGTCTGCTTCCTCTTCTGCCTGACTGATATATACACATGTAACCTTAGAGCTGTCAGACTCCATTGCAAATAATGAGATCTTGACAGATGAGAGTTTCCCAGTGTCCCTTTCTGAGGGCACAGCTGCCAATCAGTGAACTCCAAACCTCCCAGCCTCATCATTATTTACACCAGAGGTACTACTGAAATCTTAGGCAATATATTTTGGATAAATTACAGTCATCTCTGCTGCTGACTCAGTACTTTTTTCTCCACCTCTACTATGGTTCCTCACTCACCCACTTCTACACACACAGCCCTGCCATATGGCCTGAATTATACCTTTCCTTCAGTGCAGGATTTAAATCTCACCTGCGCAGCAGCCTGTCATGGATCAGCCATCAGAACGAATCACCTGCTGGGGACTAAGGAGATCACACCTGAGCATGCCAGCCTGTGCCACAGGGATAGCAGGGCCAAGCAAACTCAACAGCTGCCTCCCTGTAGTAAGCACAAAAGGGAGACAGAAGTTAAATGATTATTTTATCCACCACCCCAACAGATTCAACTTGCTCGATGGAGACACCTGGCTTTGTTCCCCCCCCCATTTTATGGTGGAATTTTTTGGTGTTTTTTTTTTTTTTTTAGGTCAAAAGGCTTCTTTTGGAAGACTGGCTACGAAAATAAAGTAGTGGCCAGGCTGCTTCTTTTACGGTCAGCACTGCAGATTAGCCCTGAAAAAGTGAAAGGGACAAAGAGGAAGTGAACAGTTATTTAGGTTTATAAACACCTGTGATTCCTGAGGGTACTGCATGAATATGTGTGTCTGAGGTGCTTTTGAATATTCTCAGCCTGTACTATTACAGTCACCTCTTGGGCACACCCATACGTTTTCTTCTCTTTTCCCTCCTTTTACTCAACTCTCCTCTGGGAAAAGAGGCAGAAAGGAGCAGTTGCAAGTACCAACTTGCAGATCTGGGACATAAGAGGAACACCAGTACAGGGACAAAAGAATGTTTTGGGCAGGGAAGACAGACAAAAAAATCTGTGGCCTTTCACTGAATGAGATGACACTGTTCATCTCTGCACAAATGCATTGCAGAAGCACAAATGAGGATTGCCTTCAACTGTTTATGAGGCTCCATTCATTAGTGTGGGACACCAAACACACATGTTCTCCAACACTCCTGAGCAATCAAACAAAAAGAGGACAGAGTGCCAAATTCAGTGAAATATTTTAGAAGTAAATTAAGGTTAAAATACGTCAGTTCTGCTGCTTGCCTTATATGAGAACTCCTTAGGCATTTAAATAATCATATATACCACGAATCTTGCTAGGTAACTAACTAAAAGCACAGGTTCATTTGCTCGTTCCTGTGTTGTCTGCAGTGATCATGGGGAATAGTCACAAAGGGAATGCTGACATTCACCTTCTCACCACAGCCATCATGGTAGCAACAGCGCAACTGATGCTGACCATAACTGACAAACATGACATCCCCTGGAAACGCTTCCTAGGTTGGCAACAGACTCAGCCAAAATTAATAAATATTCCAGTCTTGGGTTTTTTAACTTAGGTAGGAAACAAGAACTATCATAAGATGGCTGCAGCTCCTCAGAAATAGTTCAACTGGGCTGGAGTATTAGACAGAAGCATCCTGCAGGAAGTCTCGGAGCAGGGCTCAGACTGTCACTGCCTGTGGCTCCTAGTGTAGCAAACAACGGATTTGACAGTAGAGACTTATTCTAGGAGCTGGTGGCTCCTAACAGTGGCATAACCTCCTACAGGCAGACATCTGCTTCTTCCTGATTTCCTCTTGGAGGTCACAAGCTCCAGGCAGAGTAACTGCTGTGGATGAGATTGCCTTCCTCTAACATTTGATGGGATTGGTCCTTAGGAGTTGGTCCCAGCATGAGACTTAGCAGCTTCTATCAAAAAACCCCAGGACTCTGCATAAATACTCTAGAATTGCAGAGATTTAAATGGAGGAAGAAGCCCATCCTACATTCATCAAACAAAAAAGAAAACTACTTTAGTTCAAGTGATTTCAACTGTCCTACTCAACTTCTGTGTCTGTGGCTGAGCAATCATAAGCATGGGCATGAGCTAGAACAGCATACAGGGACCCAAGGGGCAAAGCATCCCTCTAGAAAGCCACTCTTGGGCACAGAGGATAACTGCTTAAAGGTGGAACAGTCTGGTTCTCTATCTGAAGCAATCAGTCATAGATATTTGGGAGATGCACCGAACCTAACAGAAAGCAATATATTGACCAAAAAAAAAGAGGGTTGCCAGCTTTACCAATGGCGCTGAGACTCTGCAAACTTGGTTTACTTGCAAACTGTTCTTTATGTCACCAGGCTTCCTATAAGACTGATGGATGTAACATAGCCCAGAGTCTACTTTGAGGCTTTAAGATTTGCTACACCCAGGCTCAATCATCTGTTTATAAATTCTGTAATGTTTGTGGCTAGTCTCATTTCAGCAGACACTTAATTAAGCATGTTCAGTCTTATATAGAGCTTGGAGGCTGGGATCCAGGCTCCTAAGACCACTTTTGAGAAGGCTTCAATAGTCTTCTGCATGTGAAGATAAGGACATGGCAGTCGAAACAAGTGGCTCAAGTATTATGTAAACAGCTGACTGTTTGGACTAATTTTGAAGAGTCTCTATCCCTTATCATTAGCAATATTCAAATTAAGTCAAAACACTTACAGTGCTCTTGCATTTCTCTCAGACTAAATAGATTTCAGTCACTGCTCTACTGGGAATGAAGCTAAACATTAAACAAGTTAATCTTCATCTAAATGGGTTGTAAAGCAGCTTTTCTCCATAAAAATGTAAGCTACTTAAGAAATAAAGCGTTCAGGTTAATACCATGTCTGCACGTCCACATACTTCTGACACAATCTATACATTTGTTTGTGGTTTTATAAGAGTCAATGATATGTTAAATATGCAATAAGAGCAAAATAGCACCTCATGTCATCACTTCTCCAGTGCAAATTCTTATGCAACAGGAAAGTCTGCTTACAGTTTGAGTGTACCAGCAAGGTCCACAGTTTTCAGTGAAGTGTTCTCTCTGAATCACAAATATCTTCTCTGGCCTTAAAAAATATTTAAGAGATTGAGTGTGCTTAATAGCACATAGCAAAGAGAGGATTTCATGACAGGGGGTGGTAGCCAGAGAGGTGTGATATAAAAAGGACTATTTTATGCTCTTGAAAAATAAACCAAGTATCTAAGACAGATCAGCTCAGCTAGACTTTATCAGCTGCTCAGAATGGAACAGATGTGTTCAGGAGGGACTCAACAAAAGAAATGCTTTTCTATTTGTGATCTCCACCCGTCCTGCATTAAGTCACCACAGAAACCCGACTTCTTTTGCTCCAGAGATTGCCTACAAAAAACAGAAGGAAACCCTGACCTAAAGATTGTGCTGCCATCTGGGAGCATGCTGCGGGGCAGCAGTCTGCTACTTTAATTACATCTATTTGTTTAAAAAAAGACGGTGCTGCGCATTAACCAGATCAAATCCCTTCAGTTTATCCGTCACATCGGCTACTTACATGGCTAAGACTAGCCCAGACCTAGACTGCGAGTTAACGCTGCCCTAATTTTCCACTGTCTTAGGGCTGCCTTACCTCCCACTATCTTGAAAGAGCCTATATTTCTTACTGTCCTCACTCTCTGCAGCACAGCTCCCAGCTGTAAACAGTCTGTAAGAGCCCAGCTGGCTCAGCAGAACTGGGATCCAGGAATTGCTATCTACTGTGCAAAAGCCAAAAATAGCGTTGGGGAACATAACAGAAGTGACCAGGGCTGCTCTCAGACTGTACCATTAGCCTGTTTCACTACTGAAATCCAGAGATCCCAGTGAGGAAATGCTTCTAAGAGGAGCTAAGGCAGGGGGCGGGGGGGAATCTCATGTTTGCAGACACACATGCCTTCGAGCTTTTTTTTGTTTAGGCCTGAGAGAAAATCTGCTGTTTTGATTTCTGCATGTCAGGTACCAAAGCACCAACAGAGTACCCCAGGGCAGCACAGTGCTCTTTTCATGCCCTTTCTAGCAGAACCCTTCTGTGTAACTTCATTTCTTTATGTAACCTGCGCAAGAGTTGTCATTCAAATAGACTGAGGAAAAGTGCAGTATCAGATAAGGCACAGTCGTATCCTTTTACAGGCAATTAAAGGCCATAAGCACTTAATAACTCAGTAGACACAAAGTTTTCTTTCCTCACTCGGTAGTGCAGTTGATTCATCCCTGACAGAGCCTGTTTTGCCCTTAAATCATATGACTTCGTATCTTTTTTGTGCTTGGTACAGGTTTTACAGCCACATAAAACCTCACCAAATCATTCCTGCCCCTTCTTAATTAAAAAAACAACCAACCAAAACAAAACAAAAAAACCCACACCAAAAAACCGCACCAAACCCCACAAAACAAAAAAAAAACCCAAACCCAAACTTCTTCAATGCCGTCTGTAATCGCCCCAAAGGCCGGACCTTTGCTGTGCCTACACCACCTAGGGCAGTGCTTGCATCTCGTCCTAGGAAGCAGTTTAAGACACAACAGCACCATCTACCGAGACTAACCTCTGTGAATCCTAGTAGGCCTCACGAAGTATGTTAGAGAAAAGGTGTATTCAGCGGGTATAAGTACTATATTATTAGTGACAACGTGCTGAGTAAAAAGGAAAAGGAAACTTACTTCATCTGCCATGAAAACTGTTAAACTTTACCTATGATTGTTGCTTTTCTCAAAGCTGAGGAAAACACCACTCCTATCTCAGTGCACAAGGTTAAGAACAAGGTTATTCATCATATAAATGGTATTTTGTAGGTGAGATGCTTCACTTGTACTGCTGCATACGTGTATGAAAACAAAGGGGGAAACTGACATAGTTATTCCATCCTGGTAATTTAGAGCAATCTCCAGCTGAGGTACACACTCATTTAAGCAGGTTTTCCACACAAGTAATTAATTAACAAACTATTCTTTTTCTGGGAAGGTGATGGCTTGAATCAGCTTCTTTGTAGACTAGATTCAGGTGATGCATGATAGTGAAGTGCCTGAGGCATAGCAATCTGATGGCATTCAGCCCTAGGTACTGTATTAGCCTAATATTTCAAAGCATTTTTCATCACCCTTTTATGGCTTACAATGCAATTTTTCTTTGTCCTATATCAAATAATCAGCCACAACTGTGGCAAGATGATCTTTTAGTATTCTTTTTTTAATCTCATATATATTATTTCTAGGCACCCAGCTTAATGTGTCTTGACACTGTCTTTGAGTCAGTGCCTAAAAATGCACGCTCTGCCTGGCTGGCTGCCTGGATGATTTGCTTGAATCTGCTTTTAAGAAAGACTGAAGACATTGAGATTCTGTCTCACTTAAACAAATAAATACAGTCTGCTTTGTAGAAAGCAGATACCGTGTACTTCCTCTTCCTCTTTTTGTTCCTGTTTAATATGATCTGGAGACTGATTAAAGAAAAAAAAGTCCTAGAAGAAGTTTTGAAGGAGATAAATTTAGGTTCGTGTCTATAGGAGGTTCTACAGAATTTCACCAGCTCTGCTCATCGCTTTTCTCTGGCTCGACACACCTTAGCCTACAGTAAAACTGATGCGTACTGACACATGGTGTTCAAGAAACATCCTCTTTAATCAAACAGCTGAAAATGCATCAGCAGAAAGAGAACCTGGGCCAAGAATGTAATACCACCTCCTCCTGCATTTCCAGATGCATCACTTGCATTTGTCTGGACCTTGGGTACAGTCAGCTGCAAACCTGAGCCTGCATTTCAACATTCAATCTCTCCTCACTATCCCACTTTCCTGACTCCTACTTAGGCTTTTTAGCTTTTGAATCTGAATTTTAAGGACTAATCAATGTTAATTAAGCAGCACATGCTAGGATGACACTGTAAAATCCCTGTAGTTTCATATATAACATTTTAATTTACATAGTCATGATAGCGTGATTAGCAAATGTTACAGAGATGATACAGCAACTACATGCAAATTGCGCTAAGAGACTATTGAATGTTTATTTATCTGTTAGGTGACTAAAATAAGGACAGATACCAAATGCTGCCCATGAGCAGGAAGCTCTGGTGCAAGGACACAGGTTGGTACATGCCAGGCTGGGGGCAGCTCTGCGGGAGGGGACCTGGGGGCCTTGTCAGGCACAAGCTGGGCATGAGCCAGCCATGTGCCCTGGCTGCAGGGATGGCCAACAGCACCATGGGTTGTGTTAACAGGGGCGCAGCCTGGACATCAAGGGGAGGGATCATCTCCCTCTGCTCTGCACTTGTGAGATTACATTTAGAAAGCTGTGTCTGATTTTGGGCCCCTGATACAGGATAGACATTGATAAACTGAAGCAAATTCAGCTTTGGGGTCTGGAACATTGTCCTGTGAGGAGGGCTGAAGGACAAGGGCTTTTTCAGACTGGAGATAGAAGGTGTTGGAGGGACCACGTAGCAGTTTTCCAATACATACAAGTAGGTCATCAAGAAGATGGAGTCAGGCTCTTCACAGTGGTAGACAGTGGGAGGATGGGAAGGAATGAGTGTAAACTGAAACAAGAGAACTGTAAACTGCATATGACAACAGTGAAGGAGTGAAACAGATTGCCCGTAGGGGTTGAAGTCACCAACCTCACTGTTTTTGAGCAGGAAATTGCTATTCCTGTATGGACCTTACTCCTTTCATTAACTCAAGTACTCCACTGAATGTCATTAGTCCTTCTTCACTCTTCATTTTTATGTATAATAGATAGGAGCTCTGACACCTTTTCACTACCCATATGCTCACCTGTGATAGTTTTAAGTCTGATGAACACACCAAGTTTAAGCTCTAGCAGTCTAATCACAAAACGAGAAGGAACTCACTCCATGCTTCATTCCACACTATTGCACATACTAACAGACAGAAACAACAGCAACACCACTTAACTATTCTACATACATGGAATTTTCCTGTAAGTTTTCTTGATGATGGAGATTAAAATATTATGAAAGACTTATTATTAAGATCAACGTTTGGGTTTACAATATGAAAAACCTCTTAAACACTTTGTTCAGTCAGATGATAAACTGTCACCAAAATAAAATGAAAGCATTATACTTAGCTGATGTTAGAGAAAAAAAAACCTTCCCAAATCTGAGGTGCAGCTGAGAAAAAAAAAGAAGAAAATCCTGTCAGGTATCAAAATAGGGTGTGAAGAGTTGCTCTCGGGAGCAGGGAACATCTACTTAGGCTCTGCATGAATGGAGAACAACGCAGGCCTCTCATCCATGACAAAGGGTCTCAAGCACTGCAGCAACATAAATCCAAAGGTAGGCATCATAAACTTATACTAGTGTGCCTCATGAATAATGGAATGTGTCCCTTGGCAGTGAAATCTGTGTCAGATAACCATCAGGCCACGTATGTATAGAATTATGCATATACAACTGGATCCAAGTTGAATAGCTGCTTTAAAAATATCCTTCCAGGCCACGTTTTTGAAGTTCTTCAGTTTCACATGAGCAAAAGCACATAAGAAAGAACAATCTTTGCAACTGCATGGTTATCCAAGTAATTTGTATGTACAACTGTGTTTCTTTTTCCTAGCAGCATCTTGTCTATACTGTGGGCTTATTAAAAACATTTAAAGATAAACATCAGGAAGGTGACCACGACCATTGTATGCATGCTTGAGTTTAAGGCCCTTTCAAAGTTTGGCTCTAAGACTACTAACGGCAGAAATTTTGAGAAATCACTTCATGTATGCTGGTTAATGTTAAGGTATGTTTCCCATTCCTGAAGGATCCTGCCAAGTCTAAGGGAAGGGAGAAGGGGGCGGGGGGAGATATAAAGTACTCATTGTTCCTGCTAAGTTTCCTTCTTGGGTTCTTTCATTTTATCATTTACAAAGACTATTGTTTTACTTCAAAAAGTATTATACAATAGGGAAGAGAACTTGGACCCTTAATTCAGCAAGTGAACTTTATCCAAGCTTTATGCATATGAACAGTTCCTGTAACTTTAGTGTAACTTATCAGAGGTTTGAGACATGATAAAGACATTTTGTTAACTCAGATCTGTGTGTACATAACCCTGATTTTTTTTTCAATCTCTTCTGCAAAGCATTTGCCCCACTCACTCAAGCATACTCAGAGGTATGGAAGGTGCCAGCATTACTCAAATTTATTCTGTTTGGATCCTAGTTTATACTATTACTATTTCTCCCTCTCCTTCCTTCCTGTGTGCTTGGCATCCTGCACAGGAAAAGGGGAGGGGGGGCAGGGGGAGAAAAAAGTAAAGGCAGCAGTATCTTTGAGGTGGGTGAGCAATGGAAATAATGGAAAGAGCAACAGAAAGGAGTCTGGTCTGAGAACAGGCAGGTTTTCTGCCTTTTTGGGGTTATTTTAATAAAAAAAGAAACATGCCTTTATTTTTTCTAAAAAGGATGAGACAAGCCATTTTACATATGTGAGACTCATGGTCAGGAGTTGAAAGGATGCTGGAGGGAGTTCTGACATCGGAGTTAGGGCTACAGAGAAGGACAATACTTGAGTCTGAACAATGGGACAAGTGGACCAAAATGAACTGGCAAGAGGGAAAAGGCAAGAATGTGGAAGCACAGGCAAAAGCATCAATATTATAATGGAGTGAAAGAAAGGGCAAAAAAAGTTCAACCTCCCTGAGACAAAGGATTCAGCAGAGCCACAAAGTCAGGTTATATAGTTATAAAATACTGCTGTTAGAGCAGCAGGATCAGTGCCCTGTCCCCACAACACCAGGAGTGAGACATCTGAATTAAAAGCAGAACCGCTTAACACAAGCAGGTCACTAGATTTCACAAGATTGAGAGCAGTGCCTTTCCAGTACCTGTCTTGTTTGCAATCATACACTATTACATTTGAATAAACATAACTGTCAGCAAGAATTAGTGATAGTCAGACAAGTGTAAAATTGCAGCTTTTGTGCAACCAAGATCACAAAAGAGAAGATGAGAAAAAGCAATCTACAGAGATTTCCTAGGGGAAAACAAAGAATATATCCTCCACTAGCAGAGAGAAACACAATTGTGGTGAGGAACTTCTCATTTAATCTTCTTCAGCTTTCACTATGAAACACATTTACCTTCACTTTGCCCAGATACCAATATTTTTTGACTGTAGCAGCTGGAGGACTGCAAAGGTTCCTTGCCTTGAGCAACAATGCAGGACATGCATTTTAGCTCAACAAGTGGGATGCAGGTTTTCTCAGATTTGCAGTCAGGGGCATGAGTGTGTGTGGACTGAGATCAACCTCTACTACTAGATTACATCTACCTTACTGCATGAGTGAGGCTACCAAGTTGTGTGAGACATGACAGATAAAAATACCAACTCTGTGGGAAGGGCTTCCCACATCCACTTCACCCCATGCAAAGGAGGTTGGAAATATATCTTGTTTTGGAAGTTTTTATTGCATTCAGTACTGCATGCAGATTTATATTTTTGAAACTAAGCATTTTCTATCAGCTGTACATCCAAGTTCACTAAGTCTGTGTTGGTGGGGAGCGGGTGGTGGCAATTACAGTTCACAATGCAGGGTAGAAGTCTTGTGATGATAGACTTCTGGTCATAAATCCTGCACTGATGCACAGAGAGAACTGGGTGGACCTGCAGGAACTATACCTAGCTAATCTGAATCTAGGAGGGGTTTGTTTGTTCAAATAGGTTCATATTTCAGGAGAGGTGAGATTACTAGGACCCTCAACCACCTGATGCAAGAGCCACATAACATTCCTTGTGCTGTAGGCAAATACCCAAAGCCAGAGGAAACTCAAACTCCACATGCACACACATGAGAGCATGCTTGAAAGGTTCACAAAATTATTTTTTTATCACAGTAACTCACAGTGTAGTAATATAATCAGTGATTTTTACCTGCTATATTTAATCACAAAAAATATGGTGCATACCTTCTCTTCAGCTCCTCAAAGACACAGGCTGGATGCAGCTGATCACTCCACTGGCAAACTACATCTGTGAGCCTCGAAGCAGGAGAACAGATGGTACATTGCTCAGGAGCCAACCAAGGCATGCTTCTTTTGACTGTAGCTCTATACCACAACCAGCTGGAGAAAGGGAGGTGTTTCCACATCACAGGACACAACTACATCTGCACAGCTGGGCAGCCTCAGCTCAGTTTGCGTGGGGCTGTCAAAGTTCAGAAGACTGTGTTGTGAGGAAAGCGTAGTTGTCACAAAGACTTAAATGCAAAATGCCAACTTAGATCATGGAAATACAGCCCTGTGAAACTGGAGATTTTCCTCACAGAACATTAGCAGTAATCAGCTATCTTCTTTCTTAAACCTCCAATAGTTAAAGGTGACATGGGAATGACACGGATATAGCACATCATATTTAAAAAAAAAAACAACCCACAACATCACATTTGTATCTCTTTTCCCCTTGCAGAACACAATTTATACTGATGATTTCTTCACAGTAGTGCCTGCTCCAGAGTTGGCCCAAAACATTTCCCAAAATTAACACTGTTATTCCAAAAAAATAAAATGTTTGAAGTATTTCCATGTTTATTATGCTTCTTCCAAGTATTCTTTGACAGTATGACTGACAGGATCAAGATGTCTAGGTACTCCTACTAAAGAAAAACAAAACAGCATCTGAGCTAACCTACTTTGCCAGAAACGTACCTTGGGGTCAAAATTAGCATTCATGTCCTCTGTTTTTAAACAGAAAGCCCTTTCTCCTCCACGGGTAACGTGTTACCATTGTTTTCAGCTTTCAACTAATCTATCAGAAAAGGCAAAAAATCAGCATGTTATAAATGTAAACAGATGTCATTTTAAAAGACGGTGAGAAAAGGTCTGGTTGGCCTGGGCAGTCATCTTGCAGCACAAAAATCACTGAAGTTGGTACCTCTGCACTTCTGCATAGAAATGCAGGTTACAAAGTAAGATTGGGTGTTACTGCCCATAGCTATTCAAGTTTCTCACCCCCTTTCCCTCAGCCCTGGCTGCCGGGCAGCCCTTTGCCCCCCGTCCCTGCCTCCCTCCGTGCCCCGGCCGTGCCCGCCCGGGGCTGAGGGGCTCGGCCAGGCCCTGCGGTGGCGCCCTCGGAGCCGGCTGGAACCGGCTGTGTCCGGCGTGGGGCCGCCCCGGCTGCCCCCCTCTGCTGACCTCCACACACACAAAAACCTCACCATGAACCCAGTACACTTGCTCATATGAGGGCACTTTGTTTGCAGGAGTCTCCATCCTTGGAGGTATTCAAAACTTGACTGGACATGGCCTGACTACTCTTGTTGGCATTGCTCTGAGCCGGGGCAGGGTGAACTATGTGATCCAGCTGGTCCCTCCCAACCTCCTACTGTTGTGTGACTGTATGGCAAATGCTGGTCGTCTTCAAAATTGGTAGCCCTCCTATTTAGCTGGTGTAGCTCCATCACTACTGTTAAGATTTGCAATAAAACACCAACAAGGCAAAGCCATGCCTTCTGAATCTGGGCTGAAATGCTGAACTGGAAGCTTTGTATTTATCAGCTGAGCACCAGCCTTGGAGGTCATTAAATCTGGAAGCTATTTCCTTAATCTTGATGCCTGTGGATACACAGATGCTTTTCCTCTGCAACAGTCTAGGGCATTTTGGACAGCAGGGGGGAGTGGAAGGTGGGGATGGAGAATGGAGAGAAAAGGGGCATTATGGGAACACTGACTAGTTTTAAATGGGAAAGTGTCCAGATACTTACTAGAAAATAGTGTGTTAACCTTGCAAAGTAATTAATGCACACAAGTCAGACGTAATTAAGCAACAAATGCCTCAGTTGAAAAACTAAGCAACAAAGATGATCTTATTTGTCTTCTAGAGGTGACATTGATTTAACTTGACTCCCAGGTTCAAAATATACCATTATTTTGGATTGGTAGCTTACGTTTCATTGACAGCTTTTCCCCAAAAGGATACCAGTAGGGGTTTAAATTTATCATTACAATTTTGAAAGATGTCAAAAGCTTGGCAATAGCAGTACAGCCTGCATTCAGCATTTAGGCTACTCTGGAAAAGGCAGTCCTTTTCCACTGTTTCTCTTCAGAATTATTGCTCTGACCAACCTTACCTCATTAGTTTAACTGATTTTCTTCCTTTCTCTGAATGATCTTGCAAAATTCTTTGTACAAGCAAACATCCTATATGCAAAGCAATTCACCTGAGGAGAAAGCATAATTAAGCATGCTCTAGAAATCTAATGTCTGAAGTTACTTGTCACTAGCTTGCCAGAAGCACCGGAGAGGCCGGTGTGAGGGGGAGAAGGCAAAAGGGAGATAAGTGAGTGAACAGCAGCAAACAGCATGCATCAGTTCTTTGTATACGGATTAGCCTCCTTCATCTTAAGTCATGAAAGTTTCTGAAAACACTTTCAGGAATTTATCTTAAGTGACTTCTAATTCAAGCAGGATGAACAGAAATAGTTAAATATTTTAAAGAGAAATAGCCTCTTAAAATCCCCATTTCGATGGTCTTAAATTACAGCAGATTATGGGGAAGCTTGGAATGCTTCAAAGCTAAGAGAACGAGATTTCACATTGAACAGCATTGTGTGACTTTTTAAATGTGAGAAAATCACTTTAATTGAGGCAAACATCAGAAAACAATATTATTTAAAAGCTTGGGGAAAAAAAAAAAAAGAGGTGTGATCTGGAGGTTAGCTTTCCCAAGTCCAAAATTCAATAGTGAAAGAGACTGTGGAGCACTATGTCATTCTGAACCTAAGAGATCTAAGAGAGGAAAAACCTCTCTGCATCTAGGTGCTCATTTCTCCCTTAACTTTCAGCCTACTGTTTTGGGTTAATGTCCCAAAATTTCATATCATAACTCTGCAGCTTTATATATTTTACAAGGTCAAAGCCCCTGTCAGTCTGAGAAACTGTTATTTAGTGTCCAAACGTGAACACACATGCCACTAGAAAAAGGATCTATAAAAGTGGTTATGGTCCATTTACTTTTAAAATGTTCATTTAAAGAAGTATCTATACTGTGGATGTAGTAATGAAAATTATAGACAATTTAAAAATATACATCACCTGGAAAAATGACTTACAGATTGCAGGGCATTGGTGAAAATATCCAACGCCATATGGAGAATATTTATGGACTATATTCACAGTAATGGTACTGTATGAGAGAAACAATTACACTGAACTTTTTTCCCCTTTCACAGGTATAGGTAATATAATAATGGAGCTTGATTTCGTTTACAGACTGGTGAGTGTTAACCTTTATGAGGTGCTGTTGCTTCAACTATTAAAGGAAACAAAGTTCACATCAAAGGAAATGTCATTATTAAAATAAAATGCAAAAGGCAAGTCATTTCAGTACCTTAGTTGTAAGATTCAAGTTGGGTTTCCTAGATGATGGAAGAGACTTTATAAAGCAAAATAAATTATGCTTTGATGATACGACTAAGTGTAGTTCAGCTTTGAGAAGTAATTAACTAAGTTAAGGGACTAACATGAATCTCACTGATAGAGTATCCTACGGAGTTTTTCTTCTCAAACATCAGCAGTGCAAACTCATCTCAGGACCAGAGAACCATATTCGGTTCCTTTCAGGCCTCATAATTACCTCACCAAACAAAACTGCTTCCCAAACTCCGGACTGTTGTATAAAATAGTATGTGCTTAAACTCATTGCATAAGTTTACCTATGTACCAGAAGTTGACAATGTCACTTTTAAAGGTAGAAGCTTCCCTTTAGGGCAGTCCATGTATCCCATCATTTTGCTTGGTATCCACTTGCCAGAGGTTTGAGAGATTGAAGGGAAGAAGTAAAAGGGCATATCGCAAACACAGTGAGAGAAAGCATTTCCCAAGCATATGGCTATTCACAAGGAGATCATCTTGTTCTAATTCTTGGCAAGATGTACATTTATCCTGTGGTAACACTGAACATATCTGAGAATAAATCCCTTTCCAAAACAGTCTCAAGAGCCACATGTCATCTAAACTACAGGTTTCCTGGGCTAAACGGGTAAAGCTGGAGCCCACTGACAGGATCAACATCAGAAAGGAAAAGATAAAGAGGCTAAAGTAATCACAAGTGGTGAGATTAAAGAAATGCCTTTGGAGAAAGATGGAGACAATTTGGAAGGGTACTTGAGGAGGTAAATAGTGAAAATTGTCAAGAATAGCCCCAACACCTTTACCTAGAGGCTAAGTAAATAGAGCAGCAGACACAGAGGGCACACGCTGCTAATTTATGGCAATATAGGCATTGCATGGGACACAGTGAAGAAATACTACAGAAGGGGAAGACCCTTCCCAAAATGGATTTAAGTACTCCTAATGATTAGAAGTGAAATTAAAGATCTCTTCAAGCCCGATAGAGCTCAATATTTCCCTCAGAAAACATACTCAGCAGCAGATGTAACTGAAAAGGCCTGTGAAACACTGGCAGGAGATGTCTCTGAACTGCCTGTGCAAAGCATTGGCTTTACAGGCCACATAGGTAGTCACAAGCCACCTGCCAAGGGGGGTTGACGAGACACAGGTTGTCAGTAGGTGAGCAAAGAAACAGATCTGAACTGCCTCAGGGTGGGAGGGAGTGCACAGAGGAAGTGCAGCCTCATACTCACACCTGAATCAATTAAAATGTTAGGGTACATCATAGTGTCTGCTAAGAGAATAAAAGAGGCCAGGATGAAACCATATGTTCTCCTGCATGACCTCTCATGGCCAGTGGTACCCAAGAAGACCAGGCTGGCAACTCCTAGGTGTAAATCAAAAATCTGTAATCATCTTCAGGAATAAAAGTAGTAGGTGCTCAACAGTACAAAATGCTCCTGACTTTCCCATAGTAGTAAGCTCCTCATCCCTATTGCAAGTACTAGCAAAAAAGCCCAAGGGCTCAGAATAAGCACAAGTTATCTTTTCCTCAGGTTCTCCTTTAAAGGCAGTGTCTAAATACTGAATTTTTATATTACAAATGTACCAACAACAAAGCAACACAGCAGGATAACAGTGTTAGCTTACTGCAATAGATTTATCAAATATAGTTTGTAGCTTCTGTTACACCAAAATGCTTATGCCAAAAATGCCACAAGAATGCATGGGAAGTAAACAAGGGCACATATCAGCTGTTTCAGACTTTCTACCATATTGCTATACTTGTCTTGCACTATTAACATTACCTCACACTACTCATTCTGGTCATACTGTTCGATTAGTAAATCGCAACTCAAGAAAGGTACCTACTTCGTAACAATTTAAATATTTAAAGCAGCCAGCCCCCATACATATAAACATCAAAAGCTATGTAGATGTATGGGGAACATAAAGCAATAGACTTATTTATCAAAGCAAAGGACCTCTCAAGCATCCTCAAGCTGAAACCCTAACAAAAGTTTATGTGGGAGACTGTTCTCATAATTCCACCCCATACCTTCCCTCTTCCCTCCCCCATAGCAGCAGGGAAGATGGAAGAAATGACATCATAGGTTTTGCTTTTTGAAGAGTCCCATAGGCAGCTAAAATATTACACAGTAGTTTTACTTAACTGTTACTAAAGCCACAACAACACATTCCAAAATAGTCCCAACCACTTTTCCAACTGAAACAGATTTTTCTTGCTCTGAGCTCATTTAAAATGGGTTTTTATCTCCCCATAGCACTATGTACAATCAAGCCAACAACATAAGAATCCCAAACAGTAAGTTTTCATCTACCAGCATGGGGGCATGAGAGAAAATGGACATTTAACACTAATACTAGATAATAAGGCTATTACATAAAATCCAGTAAGCTCAGTGGGGAGCTTTTCATGTACGGTTCCTGCAAACCACCAATTAGCAGAAGAACCGCACAGAATGTGCATGCCCCCTACATTCTTCCTTTTATTGGAGGGAAGCAGCAGGGTTGATTTCTTTTTTAATATACTGAGATCAGCATCATTTAAGACAAGTACCAAAACCCATTTGTTGACAACATACTGAACCCTTGTGCTGATTCTTGTGCCCATCTTTGACATTTGTGGGGAAAATGCAGAACACAGTAGAAAATTATAATGATCTTGACAGTATTTGAGTGCCTCTGAATAACTTTTGCCTTTTTATGAGTTCCTAGAGGACATACAAGTGGGAGATGTGTACTTTAAGTCCTCTTCCACAAGCTGGTCAATCCAAACAGACAAGGAGCTGCGCGGAGCACAGTCAAGTCAGCGAGCCCTGCCAGGAGCCAGTAGCTACCCTTTCATGCAGCAGTATTGGGGCCATATTATACTTTTTACAGCTGTCATGAAATGCAAGATGCCATTCAACAGTGCTGTAGAAATGTGATAAGATCCCGTCTTGGATATATTAAGTGTTTCCTTCCTCAGAAGTTACTACTGGCATGCTGCTAGTCCCTCCAGCTGCACCCTGGCCAGGCTTATCAGAGGTGACCAAAACTCCCTTGGCTTCAACCAATCTGATAAATCTGTCCAGCCACCAGGCTTACTGCTTCTCACAATAGCAAATGGATACCAGGAAAACATATTTCTATTTCTTTTTAAATGTGAAGGTTCATCCATCACATGACATATTGCATAGCATGCACTAAGATATTTCACTGATTCACTCTCTCCAAAGAGCAGCAAATGAATTTTATGTATGCTTTCACAAGGGTACCATCTCTCCACCCCAACCCTTGGCACTTCCTTTCCATGTATAAAAACATGTTATTACTGTGGGAGAATTGAAATAAGAGAATTTGTAAACCAATACTGTTAAACATTTGATCCCTAAGAAGCTCTCAGATTCATTTAGATCTATTGCCTCTGTCACAAATTTTCACTTTTCCAAATATCACTATGAATATTTATGATTTGAGAAGTTAATTTTTATTTTGATAACATAATTTCAATTAAGTTTATCAGCCAAAAGTGACTATCATGGTCTGTCAGCCTACTGCAAATGCTGCTCAAGGGACTAGAAAGTGAATGCTAAGCACAGAAGATAGACCCTTTCACTGTCATTACCTATGTTAAAGAAAGGCAAAAAGCCAACACACATATTAAACAACAGAAGTCAATAAGTTGGAGAGTATTTTCCCTAAAGAAGTACGCACTAGGTTCTTAATCCATACCTGCTCTTTTCACAAGCGTGTGTCCTTTCCTCCATCCCTTAAGACAGTGTGGGACAAGTATGTGTTAATACACACACATTGACTGTGTGTTTTGCTACACACAAAAAATTAACACTTAATATAAATAAATATAAATATAGCAGGTTAGTTCAAGCATAACTGATCTCAGGAAAAAAAAATTAAAAATTCAACAACAGCATGAAATTTGTCGAAGTCAAGCATTTACTATGTCCTCAGCCCATAGCTAATTTTTTATCTTTAGTGTGCGTTACATTCAGCCTAGCATTTCACTTTTTAATATCAAATTGTGTATTATGGAGCAGTGGCAGAAGACTATTTAAGGCACATAATAGTTTCCTACTTGAAACTACTTTTCTCAATCCTCCCTTTATTTAGACACCAACCACATACCCAGAAGACACCAAACAATATTCATCTCTCATCGCTGTTTATAAGGTTTGGAACAAGTTTTGAAAGAGATCTGTCAAAGTATATTAGAACAGCAGAAAATTTCCAGAAAATCCCCAGCTGAGGAACAGGAAACTAGGCATTAACAACCTACTGAACTTTAAGTTCTTAGCGTGTCATTTTTCCTGCACTGTTACACTCAAAAAAAAAAAATCAGAAGCAAAAGGTAAGGATGGGATTAGGCAAAACTGCAAGTCTAATACAGACTCATATCTGTGATGTACAGTTTTATAACATGACCTACTCTTTTGTGAGCTTTCAGTGCAGTGAAGGTCTACAGGCACCCTGAACCAGAAACTACTCCTTTGCAGAATTTCATGACAGGGTTGTAGCACAGTGTCTGAATCTCAGATACTCAGCAATAAAATGGAAGAGAAAAAAATGCTCCTGCTAGCTAAGAAATAGAGACACCCCAATTCCAGCCAGCTACTGTGGAGAACAAAACATCCCTTTTGTGATTACACGTGCATGACTACATGTTTACACCTGGTTTGTTGTCATGGGACTAGACCGAAGAGGTGTCAGTAGTAAAGTAGAAAAAAGCAGAGATAAGGAACATCCCAACAAACTGAGAGGAGATGAAGGACCATCAGTCTAATAGCCGAAAAACCTATAGGCATAATATCAGGGACATTGCAATGAGGGCACTGGCCTCCACCAATGACACTGGAGATCAAACACCAGCTTTGTTCAAAGACCTGATCTCTCCTGCTGAAAAGAGGTATTGAGATAGTGACCTAAGAACACTCTTGAGGGATCACTGAGTGGAGGTAAGACAAGAACAAGATCAGCCTCTCTTTTTAACCTGTTGCTCTAATCACTCTACCTTTTGAACCTAGTTTTGAAAAAAACATTTCTATGCTACACACATCCTATTGGCAGCTATATATTTGGTAGGCCCACCTACCAAATAAGCAACATTTTCACTGACAATTTGAGTTTTAACTAATCATCACTGCCTAAGGTAATGTTCTGCACACTCCTGTTAACCAGTTCCATGTGGCACCTGCCAGTACCTTGGGGATGCATCTCCCCAAATATCCCTTTTCCAGCCAAACCCAGCAAGCATTAACCTAATGTAAAATTCCATCTTCTTCTTACCCAGTTAGTTGGCAGTGTTCTGTTACCCTTGAAATACCCCACGTTTCACACTGACCCGTAACACCTGTCTCCCAAGGTGTCTGCACTACTGCTGTTGGATGGCAGTTCTTCATTAGTTTTGGACACACCACGTCCTGGTACCTTTGAAGGTAAATCCATTTAATATTGAGAGCTCCACCTAAAATTGAATTCAGGAACCACAAAATTCCAACAGAAACTTAACTCTTAGCAGGGGCTCCAGAGCAGACAGGGGTGGCATTCATTTTGCTTGTATTGATAATGATGGGATTAGACAAGTTATTTTTGCCATGTCTTTACACAAGAAAAAAGAAAAAAAAAAAATCACTGCTGTTCAAACAATAAACCAGGAAGCACACTTAGTATCCTTCCAGTTTAGCATACAAACCAAAGCAGACGACGACTTGCTGACAAGAATTCTAAATTTAAGTAAGCAATAAAACTCATGCTTCCTTGCTCATCAGAATCCCTGAAAAGGAATACTGCTTTGTGTTTCATACATCTGTATTTACTTAGCCTAAGAAAAGCACCAAAGCAGTAAGTTACCGTGCATATCAGGAGCCATCTGCGTAAGTGTTGTAAAGGATAACCTTGCTGGAAAACAGGTGCCCTCTGTAAGATGCACACAGTTGCATAACAGCAGTTATTTATAGCAATTACAGATTTATATGTGTAACTCTTTCACTTAGTAAGTAATAAATAGGTCCTATAGATTACACTATATAAAGGTTCACTTTTAGTTTCTTACTGAAAAGACTATATGAGCATAATCTGCATTGGAGAAAGACAGAGGGGATAAAGAGTTAAGCAAGAGGTTACGACAACCGGAGGTGAAGCAAGAGAAAGCACCAAGCAAAAGAGAGAGACTAGGGAGGTAAAGATAAACAGAACACAGGCATTGGAAAAGCAGTTTGTAGAACAAAGCAAACAAACATATGCAATTGGAACTGTATTAAAAAAAACAAGTGAAAGAAATATTTTTAACTTAAATGATGTAAATCCTGACTCTTATTCTGTATGGGATTATTCCAGAGCCATGAGTAGGTAAAAGAATCAGCAGCTGCATCCACAATAGGAAAGGTGTGTTTGAGATTTTTGGTTCTCTATTTCTTATTCTTCTCTAACAAAGCCAGGTTCAAATTTCTTGGCTGGAGCACAACTACTCTGTAAAATATTTTGATATGGGCAAAAATCTATACTGAAACATTTTACTATCTGCTTAGTTTCCAAGATGCAGCATAGTTCCTTCTTCTATTCTTCACCTCATCTTTATGCAGAAACTGTAAAACCTTAACATGTTGTCTGAAATCTTATCAGACATGCAGGTGTTTCAAATATGCCCAGGTGGGAGACAAGGTACGTGAAACTTAATATGCTGTCTAGGTTTTGGTTGAAAAGTCTGATTTACAACATGGAGAAACATTCAAACATTTTTAAGGGTCCCCTCCGACCTGATGACATAACTAGGACCCCAAATTGTCGGTTTTCCCACTACAGCAAAGGTCGATATAGTGAGATATACAGCTTCTCCCTGTCCTATAGATTTAAATGCCCACTGGTACATTCCACACTATATGATGAGTTACCGCACATGATAAAGCTGGGCTGCTGAGTGAGAACTTCAATTTTCAAGTCTGTACAAAGCAGAAATAAAAGTTTTGCTATACTTTGCATGCTTAGGTAGGTAAACAATAAAATCAGTATATTAGAGCTTTTATTAGTCCTGTTCCAGCTATGCCTGATGTTGCACTGTATTACTGAAATGCTGAATGATGAGCAATGTTACAAGACACCCAAAATACTAATAAAAATAAATATTAATTAAAAGAACATGTGCTGTTGCATCTAAGACGATAATAACATTTTGCAATTTATTTTACTTGCTAAAAATAACTCCCACAAAAGATCAAAGCAACAGTAATAAATGTTTATTAGTTTAACCTGAAACTACAAGATAAAACTAAAATTTCTAGATGAGTTATTAGCAATGCAAATAGAAAAAAAAAGTACACCTTTTTGATCTACAAACATGGCGCTCTCAAAAGTTGAAAAGACTCAGGTGTTCCCAAACCTTACCAATTCATGAACTTTATGTTCCAGCCACAAAAGAAAAACAAAGTTCAGTAACGCATAAACCAGAGTAACAGAAGCTTGCTTCCAGCAAAAATACTGTCAAAACTCCAGCTCTAAAATCAGACACATACTTGGTTGCTATTATCAGCTTAGTTGTTACACTAAAATTAATTCTCACCCCCAAAAAAGAATGTTAAATTTAGGCTTTCAATAAATCTTGAATGGCAGAGAAATTCCAGGAACAGCAGCTCAGATCTCTCATAGCCAAAGCAGAGCCCTGCTTATAATAAAGATTGCTAATGAATGTTAACAGTCACAGCATACGTGCATGGCAATGTAAAGCAGTGGGAATATTTTGAACATTAGCTGTCTACTGAGGGCACAAGTTTGTGTTATAATTAATGGAACACTTAATTCACCATTATTAGAAGCATCTGTTCTAGGACCATTTGGAAATTGATTGAAATTCAGGCCTCACCAGCAGGTATAACATTTGTTCATCTTTTATTTCTGCAAGAAAATAAACCTGCAGTTGAATTTTGTTCCAGGTTTAACACAGATAGTAATTTTAGAGATGAATTTAACCAGCATTGACATGGTTTTTTTTTTAATTCCACTTTCTGATTGGAATTTACCTCTTTGATACAATATTTGCCTATATTTCTGCAGCATACTTACGCATACACATATGCAAAAATATTTTAATTTGGCAGTGTGGTTGCAAAGATTATCTTAATTTGCTTTATCCTACATTTTCCTATGTATTCACATATATGTGTGTGTATATAAGTGTGTGTGTGTGTGTATATATGTATATATATAGTATTGTACTGCATTACATCCACTGACTGGTTTTCCACAGGGCGGTCACCAGACCAGCCGTGGGTAACCAGTATTCCTTTATAGAGCAGTTACACAACATTTCGCCTTTTTCTTGCTGCTCAGTGCACTGGCCCGGACTCTATTTACTGCACAGTATGATTATTGACATGTTTATTCTAATACAGGACGCATTCTACGATACTATTGCTAAAACACGAGTGGCTCAGGAAAATTAATTTGATTCCATACCCTGAAATGGACTTATCCCCACTTTGCAGAGGAATAAGACAAGGTACAACCTTATCAAAAGTACAAGGCCGCTAAATTCAAGACGGGAAAAGATATCTCCTTTGTTCTTTGAACTTGTTTAGTCTTCATCAGAGAAGTTTTAGCCCACTTCCCAACCCCCAGGTGCACCCGAGACAGATATCCAAAATGGAAAATTTCTGTTGAAACTGTTAAAGCTTAGCAAAAAATTACAGAAAACTGAATGCAAAATTTTACCATGGGAAATACTGGGCATTATGGATTATGTTATCACCTAGGCTAATAGCACATCTCTAAAATTACCTTGCAAATGCTCCAAGTAACACATGTAAATAATTCAACAAACTTGCCAGTGAATTACAGGTCTTTTTCATGGGTTTGGATGAGGAGAGCACACAGCTGTCAGAAGGCTGGAAAGTGACCTGAGAGCTGGAGTTTGCTGCCAAATTGTTTCAGCAGTGCTGATGAGATCCAGTTTTGGAGATGGGTTGGGGTTTCTCACCATCGTCATCTTAGACCATTTAAGCCCAACTCTGTGACCTTTTCAAGTCCAGCCTTTTTAGATCGTCACAAATTTGTGGCATCTTTTTTATTTAATTGAATTCATTAATTCATTAATTGAATTCAGTAACCATAAACCCCAAATTCACCTGCCTACAGAAGAGCCTAAAAATTTTGCCCATTCTGATGAGGATGAAACATACTCATCTGAAACAGAAAGATACATAATCTAAACCCTAGCTTTTTAACCGTTAAGCATTGCTTCACCAAGATATTAATGATTCTGTCTCTCTGTGTGTGTGAATATATGTGCATATCAAGCAAAACAGACGTTAGCCCAGATCCTTCAGCTGAGCTCCCCAAATGCATATATGAATGTGTGGGTGAGCATTGCAGAGCAAGAGGAAATTTTGCAGGGAAAGGTAAAATGGTCAATTCTGGGGCTTAGAGACAATTTATAATTACTGTAGGTATTACCTGGTATTTACCTGTAACCAAGAGCTGGTGCTGCACATCTATGTGAAAAGGAGTAAGTTTAAATGTTTTATAGCAGCAGTAAATTAATGGTTAGTAAAATAATTTTTATGGGATGTATATAAAATAACAGGTGCTTTCCAGGCAAAAAGAAACTGCCCAAGTTTAGTGAGTTTCCAGCTGAGTGATATTTCCTTTAGTCTGTCATGGCATGATTGGGAATATACGCAGAATATCTCCTAGAAGAATAATACATATTTATGTGAAAGAGAACGCCACATTTTCTGGATATGACAAAAGGTATGCGTTAGAAAAGTGTGCCAGTATTGTCAGTTCTAAGATATAAAATAGAGAAAGATGAGGGTCTTAACATTAGCTATACTGAGTATCATCATGCCTTTGAAGCAACTGAATCCCAGAGCAGAAGAACAGTCATGCCTCACGTGCCTTGGAAAGAAATTCACAGCAAAAAGGACATGGCAAGGGAAGTCAGGGGATTGCTCAGCCTGCTTCATATTTTTAATTGGCTGCTTTAGCTGCAAAATCTCTCGTAACCCCAAGTCATGTGCTCATGTACGTTCACACACCCAAAACCCCTTCTGTGCCCAAGACCTGCAGCAACAGGTTATCTCCCTTCCCTTGCAACATGGCTCCAGAGGCAGACACCTCTTACAAAAATGACATGGGGCATAGGGCACCCACCAGCAGATGGAGGACTGAGCTCAGTTCCTCAGAATAGGGAAATTCAACACTTGTATTTGCAAAAAGAAGGCTCAGACCATTGGGTCACAGATAATACTTGATATATCCTCTTGTGACGGTGCCACCAGATGTTAGAAAATCCAAGACACTCAGAATCAGGGTGACTGCAAGTGAGAAGGAGCTTGAATCTGAAAGCTCAGAGGTCAGGATAGGTTGAGGACATAGCCAGTGGGAGGCATAATTCAGGCCTCTCTGTAGAGAATGAACATCCTCACTGTCTTATGCTTACCCAGAGGAGTTTGCACCCTGTCCACACCCTATCTTCTTTTGGGATGCAGGCGTTTTTAAAGGTTGAAACAAAAGCAATCACTGCTCTTGGGTAAGACTTCTGTTGCATAGATCCCTCAGTGTTAAGCTGGGAATGCAACACAGTCTATCTGCCAAGAAGGGCAGGCTTGCCATGCTGGCCTTTTGCCAAGGATGCATTGTCACAGAGTCAGACAGCTTTAAGAGAAAAGTAATAATAATAGTAAAAAGAAGACAGATGGAAACTTGCTTGATCCGATCTTTACACTGTTGAGGTAATCCCTTCTCAAAACACAGATGCAACCAGGTATGCAGCTCCCAATCTCAGTTTTCTTTTGTAGGTACCTAGATTTAGTGAGACCTGCTGCAGGCTTGAAAGGCTCTTTTCATCCGGGCTGTGAAGCTGCTTTATGCAGCTACTGAAATAACCAGGGTGCGGTTCATCAAGCAAGTCTGGACTCTTTTTAAAAGCACACTAGTGTTTCAGGGCAGGAGCACAAAACAATGAAATGGAACTTCATAATGAATGAAGTCAATTTGTAACTTTAAGTCTAGACCGGCTACCAATCTCTATAATATGATATACTCTAAAATAATTAAAAAACATTGCAATGCATTAAATCTTGCATTTGAGAGGTGACAAGCTGCTACATATAAGATGTCATCTGCTAAATTCTGTTGAAGGAAATAAAATCTATTCTATCAAATATTTGCTAGAGAAAGTGTTTTGGATATAGTAGAAAGCAAGAGAACCCCCACCTCAGGCCTGTGGGAGAAGTATGAAACCCTGACTTTAGGCTTCATTATCAATAACTTATATTCCCAGTGTTCTGCAGGACACTGGAGGTGGATATAGATCTGTCATCAGTACCAGACTTAATGTTCAAAACCTTAAGAGTGAACACAAAAGCGTTTGGTATTGGTGACATAGTCCCTACTCTGAGTCGCACAATGAGGTGTCACCACAGAGCAGTGAGGAGCCCTCTAACCTCCCATGTTGTGGCTGCATCAGCATGTAGGCATCTTAACCTGCTGGCAAGCATCAACTAACTATCAGTGAATTTTAAAAAGTATTAATAAATGCCTTCTGACAACAGTCATTAAATCAAAACTGGGGCATTCACCATGAGCGTGCTGCTCCCTAGTAACTGCCAAGTAGGCAGCTTTTCAGTGTGTCACACTGAGGGTATCTAATGCAAGAGGGTGGAGTAGTTGACCTGAATCCTTTACAATGGCTCAGCTGAGTTTATGGAGTAGGAGATGTAAGCACACATAAAACGAAGACCATACGCTTAAACAAAAAAATCCCTTCCGTTCTTTATTTTACAATCGCGTTGTATTTTACAGCCTTATTTAGATTTATGGATAGTCAATTCTATATTTATAACTATCATAAAAACTGAGAAGCTTATTGTTTTTGTAAACCTAACCTCAAATCTAAGCCAAGAAAAGTAAAACTAAAAGCTTTCTTTAAAAAGGAACGTTGTTCTTACACCGACAGAACAGATAGAAAAGTTAAATGTCTAAAATGAAATGGGCTTTGCTGGTGAAGGGAAAGTATCATCATGCAAAGAGAAAACATGGTTCATAGTCAAGTTTGCCACCTGACCTTCTGAGAGGCTTCTAAGCCCTTGGGCCATTCCTTCAGCTTAGCCCGTTCTAAGGATACTAACCAAGGGACACAAGTAATTATGCTGACCTCCTTTCTCTATCTTTATGGGAAAGATAATTTATCACTAGTAGCTATGACAACTTCAAGAACTTACACTCTTGGAAAACAGTCTGTTCTGTGGTTAAGCTGCGAGGCTTGGAAAAAGGGAAAGTGGATACTCTTGGTAATGCAAGTGCTGGACTGAATGGGAGGGCTTGGTTGAAAGGTAACAAACCACTCAGTAAACTTTCAGGTTATTTAGTGCAGCACATACGTCATGTTCAAGACAAAAAGAAAATTATGTTCCTTTTCCACTAGCTAGTACAGTGAGGCCATCCCAATAAACACTCCCTATATTTAACTTGACAAAAAGCTACATCAACTATCTCTTCTAGTATTCAATAGCTTAAAAAAAAAAAAAAAGAGTGTTAAAGCTATGTCAGTCCCACAATTAGAGTAGGATCCTGTTATGTGGGAAACAGCACTAATAGCCTCTCCCATAGATCATAAAGTTACTGCACTGAAGCCTACTCAGAATCCTTTGAAAGTCATAAGAAAACCCAGCAGAAAAGTCTGGGACAGACAGCAATTATTTACAGTAGCATAGAGACAGAAAGATTCCCTGAACAAGCAGCAAAGCAGATTTCTCAGTAAAACACAGCTACCAAAACAATCTATACTATGCAAACTGTAACTAAAATGTTAAATCTCTGAATTTTAGGGAAGGAATTTATAAACTTTTCTAAAGCCCTGAAATTCAAAACTTAGCTTGAAAGGTTTCCAAGAACTCTTTCTGTTTAGGCTATCTCTCTCTACTAAAACCATACATCATATATTCTAAACACTGTTACTGCATTGCAATGAAGCTGCTGCATGTTAGTGGCTTGGAAGGAGGTGACCACATCTCAGTCATTCTACTTTTCCCAAGAGAGATGGGGCTCATTTACCTTTATTACAGTCACACCACTTCCCAGAGCTAACACCACCTGGACTCTTCTTCTGACAGTATCCAGAGGGCTGACGATAGGGAGAACTGCCAGGACATAGGGACTGTTAAAACTAGGAGATGCTGGAGTTTGAAACTGGAAGTTAAATGTTCAGGCAGGACAGGGGTCTAAGCAAAGAGGTAGGATTTGGGGGAGAAAAGGAAGCAGGAAGAAAAACAATCAAACCAGCAGGTACAGGCAAAAGAGAAGGCAAGAGGAAGGAAGAAATGAAGATTGTGGGAAATTTTGACTACTGGCGACCATTTTAGTGGAGGCGGGCAATAACACATCATCCCTTTCTGCTTCCAAGTTCTCCTCCGTGTGTTGGCTGAAGGACATAGTTAGGAAAATGCAAAGAAGGTTGCAGTGTACATGCCACTCCCGAGAACTTTTAGAACCCAAACCTAACCAAAATTGGAACAGCAGATCATCAGCCTAGACCTTTCCAAGAGTCAGAAGTCACTCAAGCTTTTTGTTTAAAGCTACACTAGTTTTCTTACAGCAACAGAGAAGAATTTACAGTGTAGAGTAACAGCAAAGGCCTCATACTAGCCAGACAACTCACCAGGATGTTTCCATCTCCCACTATAGTTCATGTCAGAGCCCTGCAATATCTCCGGCTACAGACTGTAATAGTGATGGATGAGTTATGCAGCCAATACAGAAAATCAAAGTGCTCAGCTTGCCTTACTTCATCATTCCTCAGATATTTAGCATAGCTTTCCCCTCCTTCTCTTACAATTCACAGAAAGGCAGATGGCTACATTTTTCCATGCTTTGATGGAAGAAAAGGACCGTCAGCTGTTTGCCTTTATTTAATAGTCATTTCAAGAGTTTTTCAGCAAAGAGGGGAAAAAAAAAGGACAAAAAGGCAAAGGAAAAAATCCCCCAACAAGTAAAACACTGCAATATTTCCAAGCCAGAAGGCACAATCTGATTAGGCCACTGAAATGATGGCATGGATTTCACTCTTACGAGTGGATCCTTTGACATGTAAAGTTAGGTCAACCTTTCAGTAATTAGGTGACTGAGAGTAGTGTTTATGCATCAAAGTTTGGATGGTAACCTCTCAACACTAGCGGGTTTTCTTGTGTTTTTGCTATGTAAGGAAGATCACTTCACTGCTTCTTTTGGCATTACTAAATGTGGTTTTGGGATGAGGAATGCAAAATGGACATTTTTTTAATCAGAAACATACTGCAGTAACTACATTACTATTTGGTATTTTTAAGCATTCTACTTAGTGACAAAGCAATCACCTATCAGTTGCCCATCTGCCTTGGAGCTCAGCAGAGCTCTGGTGTGAGTGTCATCCCATATTCCAGAAAGCTGTACGCAGCAGGAGCGGAAAGGCCAGAGGATTCACATCTCTAGTAAGCCAAGTCCCCAGTGGATCAAGGCCTATTCTTCTCCTTAAAGGATGAATGTACATATAAATCCCAGTGTTTCCATAAAACATTTATAGCTTTAGAACAGCAGAGCAAACATGGGCCAATTGCAGGGATTATTTTTGTGTTTGCCTTCTGCAGAAACGTGAAATCTCAATCATTCTTCTTTTAGAAGAGCTTTTGCAGCATGCACATGTGCCTTGCTGAATTAGCAGTGGTACTGTCTGGAAAACATATGTAATTAAATTGATGTAGGGAAAGAAAAAAGACAGCCCATTGTCTGTTGCTCCCCAAAAACAACTCATGTATCTGAGAAACAGGAGCCAATGGATTCAGCCTTACTAAACAGAAGACAGAAAAAATAAAGATTAGCATAGGTTTGCACTGAATTTTCTGCCTTCCAAGGAGGAAATGCTGAGGGATTGTAAAGCCATAGAATGTTGTAACTCTTCCTGCTTTAAGGTAAACCATCACTTTAAAGCAGTGTGGAAATGCATTGGGCTGTTTTATTTAACTTTGATATGGTTTTAAACTCCAAGAATAAAAGAATTGATGAAGCAAAACCAAAACAAGCGTTCAATTAGTGACATGAAGTAGCCAACTAGATTTGTCTCCTGGCTCTCTTTATAATTAATAGAGCAACAACCGAGACATGAGAATTTCAGATAGCATAGATCAACATCCATAGCTTCACTGAAGTCAGAGCTATGCCAGCATACACCAACTGGCTTAGACGGACAAAATGATTCATCAACTAAGTCTGTGCACTTGCTCACAATTGTTTACTTATTACATCTTTCCCAGAATTACAGCTCATAGAAAACATGCTCCCTGGTAAGAACTAAGCAAAATAAACATGTACATTTACTGGTATTTTACAAGCATTTTGCCAAAAAAGTTAAGACGTTAGAATGGACTTTGCACCTGAATGGAATCTGAACAGCTTAACCAGGCACACTGAACAGATAAACAATAATTTTCTTAGGCTCGAAACATTAAAGAAATGGGATGCTTAAGAAAGAACATCCTTCCCCAAAGCTTCATACACAAACCAGTTTCCTCATCTGTAGGGTTTAGAGTGAAAAAGTGGGACCTAAAATGGAACAGCCATCTTCCACTACTGCCTCTCAGGAAAACGGAGTTCTGTAAAATGTCTCAAGTTTTGGTAAATGTAATTTTATGGCATGTTTTGATGATAAGATTATTTTGCAGCTTCAAGAATTGAACACAGGCATCTCTGTCATGACTGACACACTTTGGAGGACTAATGCAGGAATTAACTTATGCCACCCAAAGGTCTACCATTAGAAAAATTATTCTTAAAAGACAGAAAATGAGTATTCAAAGGAGCAAAAGCAAACATTCCTTTAACCCTAAGCATGACAAGCTTACCTCCAAAGCATATTGGCCCCCACACAAAGCTTGTGCTTTTTACACAGCCTTTCACAAAAAGCACCCCATGAACCGAAACCCTGAAGAAGAGTGCTCTAAAGCTGATCTTTAAGAGAAGAAAGCACAAGCAAAAGGCTTATAATGTCTCAGCACTGGTTTAAGGATCAAGATCAATTTTTTCTTGCAAGAAATAGGATAACTAGCCATAAGATATGCACTTTAAAACCACACTTAGAATACCATGCATGGCCTTCCTGTTAAAAATATGAAAAAAAAAAATTAGTCTTCTATTCAAGGTTCAGTTTCTCACTAAAAGAAGAAAATTCCTCTACAACGAACTGTTCTCATTGAATATAGCATTGTATCTAATGAAAATTTGTATTTTTTTCACAGGATCGTAAAGAAATATTAACGGTCTAAAGTTTGCAGCAGCAGATTTGATGAGAAGAGGGGAAAATGTCTTTCAGCTTTATCATCTCTTTCTGCAAGTTTGATTTTACATTTAAAATTCTCCAAACTCTATCTTCTGTAGTTATCTAAACAGAACAACAAAATCCTGAGGCCAGTAAGTCCAGAAAAGAAGAAACAAGTATTTGGTGGACAAACATTCCCCCCCCACCCCCCCCAATAGGATTGTTATCACAGTATACCTCTTGCTACTCTGAAGTGATTGACACATCAGGGGTTGAAATGGTACTTCTGAGGAAGAAAGGAGTGTGGTCCATTCTACAAACACACCCAAGTTCTCTAGTATATATGTTTGATAGATTCATGTTATCTGGGAATTAATCATAAAACAATTTAACATACCTGTTCGCCTGGTTTGTTTAAAACTGATCTCTCCCAAATATACAGCCCACTTAATTTCCTTAAGCTGAAAAGAACAAAATAGCATTTAAGTGTAAACAAAGCTAAGTGTTTCTACTGAAATGCAATAAAAGTTAGCTGTAATTTTTGAAAGGGACGGTGCTTTAAACAAAAAGAGGGTAGTAACTCAAATCTCTAAAGGAAAACCAAGCATTTCAGCTGACTGCAGTGAAAATTTAAACTAACTCCACAAGAAGCCTGTTTTATTTTACTGCACAGGTGAAACAAAACCTAGACCATCTGTGCTAGAAAAGGATGAACAGGATTGAAAGCTGTGCTGGTTGAGATTTTAATTACTACAGATGGCCAATAAAACAATACTTACATACAGTAGTTCTACAGAAACATAGAAAAGGGAAATTTAGTGAGGGGGAAAAAAAACCAAAAACAAACAAACCCTGTTTCATTTCTTCATACTTTCTTTGCTTCACTGGAGGTCACTGAATGGCCTTTTCTGAGCATTAAAATTGCTAGAAATACAGATCTCATAAAGTCATAATTGGCATAATTTACACATCGTCAGTCAGCGTCCAAGGTATATTGGGCTCTTTTCTATACAGAGATTTTTCTCCCTGCCCTGCTTTTATGCTTGTACTTCATTGCTCTTCCACCCCCTCACTGCAGCTTTTCCCACTCTGCAAGTCCGGGACCCTGCACCCACGAGAGCAGGGCACCTACCCACCGACAGGCATTGTGGATTCCCTGCAGGAGCCGCAAGGAAAGGAAAGAGAGCAGCATTGTACTTGCATTTCCTCCTCAGTGGAACAGGAGCTGCTGGCCCAGCTCTCCTTGTTCTTTTTCACCACGGGCAAACCTAGTGCCATGTTCATACATGTCTTCAGGCCAAACACCATGATCAGGAAATCACCTGATGTCAGTACCTAATCACATTTTTTTTTTCCATTCCCCACTACTGGCCACTGCTGAAGGTTTTACTGGTGGTCAAACACTGGACATGACAATTGTGCATCACGCCTTGCTGGCTGTTGGTGTGGGCCCACTGCTGAGGCATCCATCACATGCAGAGTAGAGAGTGTCACCTTGAGAGGGAATTTCCCACTTGCAATCTGTGAGGGGCTAAAGATAAAAGGGAACTAGAAACTTCCTTATTCTTAGAGAAGGCAACAAATTGACCTGCAGATATAATAGCTACTTAGGACACACACACCAAAAAAAAAACAACCAACCAAAAGGAAACCCCAAATGAAACAGGAAGATTTTACTGGGATATCGGGGCTGCATTTGTATCCCAGGCACCAGTTTGTGAAACTGATACTGTATTTCAGACTCCACTTTGCATATAATTGTAACTATTTATCTTGCTATAATTAAAAAAAGTACTTTTTTTTCCCCTGCTTGCTGCACAAGCAAACACACACCCATACTTCAAGTGACAGAACTGGCTATGCATACAGTGAGACAATGCGTGGATCTTTTATGCCTACCAGTATATCACAGCCTCATGAAGATCGGAAACAGCTCCCATTCAGCAATTTCCCTGCATGGTCCAGCGGCAACCCGCTCATCCTCACCTTCTTACCATGTTTATCAGAGCAAACAGCTAACTTTGTAATGGTCAATCAGTTCTCCTGGAAAAAAAAAAAAAAAAACAAACAAACCCAAACCCAAAACAAACAAACAAACAAAACCAAACCACCACCTTTCTCTCTCACGTCTCTGCAAGATTTGAAAAAAAAAAAAAACCAGCTCCTTCATTCCCTCCAGAAGATCATCAGAGGGGTCCAGAGAAAAAGCATACATTTCCGCACAAAGCTTAACTCCCTCTCAGCCCAGTCCTCCCGTTCCTCCGCAGAGTGACTCCGACTTCTCCCTTTGCTCTCAGCTCTGCCACTGAGAGCCCTGCCCCATACCCAGTGTTGCCTATCCCTGCTTTTCACGTGGTCCATCTCGCCAGACACGCTGTGGGCAACAGCTGTTTGAGCGCTGCAAATGTGGTTCCCAGCTGTGTCATATGTAGGCATGTGTTTCCCTTCACCCTGATCTGCCAAAATAGGGAGCAGGATGAGGACATTGGTGGTCTTTGTGTTTTTGCCTGTCTGTGCTGATCTGTGCAGCCAGCCACGTGCATGTGTACGTTTGTGTGGCATATGGATATTTGTCTGTGTGTATGTGCCCACTGGGAATACATGCTCAGCCTCACTACTGAGCGGACCTGGGGGCTTGGAGCTGCAGCAGCCTCACCTCTATCAAGCTGCCACATTCAGAGTCCCCATAACAGTGCCCTCTCCTTCGCTTTTCAGAAGGTGTCAAAAGGCATTCCTGTGTTTCTTCCTTTTGGTAATTTGTATATGACCAATAGCAACAATAGTCTGGAAAGCAGCACCCATTGACTTGTCTTGAAGGGTTTCACAGCAGGTCATTGGGGCTGACACCCTTCTGGGACAGCCCTAGGAGGGTCCTCTACAGGGTGTCACCTTCCACTGGAGGGGTCCTTCCTCCGAGTCCTTAGTAGGGGTTCCAGCCTGCCTTTGGCCCCCATGCTCCGGTAAGCTTGTGAAGCCTTTGGTAGGTTGACAGGTCCTGGGATGGGCCTGGGAGTAGCTGGGGCAGGGTATTATTTGGGGTCCCCCACTGCCATTGTCTCTCTGTGCTCCTCTGTGTGCATGCAGATGAGCTTTGTATCACAAAAACTAACAGTGATACCTATGAATTCCAGTCCTTGGAGGTGGTAGACAAAATGTCTTCAAGTCTTTCGAAGTGTGGCAGAACTTCTCGATCTCTCTGATGCTTAGAGGGTCATATATGGAAGTCTTTGCATCCTGAGTTTCAAAAGAGTAAATCTTACCCTTTATTATCCAAGCAAAATTTTCATCGTTTGTTTTGTTACTGTCTGGGTTTGTTCCGACTGATGCCAGAACTAGTTTTTAGCTAAAGTAGTGCTCAGCACTGCTGAAGAATCCTGATGCTGAACAGCAACATCTGCTCAGAGTCTCAGGCCTCTGAGGAAATGTTTGCAAAGGGAAAAAAAAAAAAACAACCCAGGTACACAGTCTAGCAGAGCCTTTAGTTTCTGTGAGCTAGCTGTAGGGACCTGGGGTATATTTAAAGGGTTTCTGCTTTTTGGGAGCTTTAGCAGAGATGGATGGATTAGCTCTTGACTGCTCCTTCAGAAAAGTATTCTCTTTTTTTTTGCCTGTTGCCAGACAAGAAGAGAATTATTTGAACAGAAATTGTTTGAAAAAGAAAAATATACAGCAGGAACTAAAAGACTGCATGTTGTTTAAAGACATATTTCTTTCTGTTGTTTAGTTTTGTCTCCATCTTAAATGACAGTAAGAAAAAATTAATTAAGAATGTCTCTATTCTCCAGTGCATTCTGTGCACTTCACAGATTTTTAATTGCTCTGCTTCCTAAAGTATTTCTGAAAATACATAAATAAATAAATAAACCACACACAGTAAGGAAATCTTCTAAAACTTTTAAATAAAACTTATTTTGAAAGCAAATGGGTAAAAATGCCACAAATTTTGGACATATGCATTGGCTAGAATATTCTCCTTGCCCCACATTCATGCAGGTTAGGAAACAATCTCAATTATAAATGGTTTCAGAAAGTCATTATATTGCTTTTACAAAAGAACTCATGCTTCTGAACATCAGGGGGGACAACAACAAAAAACAACCAGGCTGGCATTTCTGCTGGGCTTTCACCTCTTCCCCTCTCAGGACTTCCTTTGCACAAGCTCCAGGAGGTCAGCGCCTCTCCAAATCCAGAGACCCCTTTTTCTGCATTTGGCTCCATCTTTTGCCTAGACTGCGGAGATCCGTCTTTCTCTCTCCTTTTGCCTGTGCATTTCAATTCTCACACCCTCAATTTTGTTTTTCTTGCAAAACATGAGAAAAAACTTGCCTACCTACTTTGCTTTGCTCTTTATGTCTTCCTTGAAACAGGAACTGAAGATCACAAAATGTTCCAGTGACTATTTCTCAGCCAGAAGCAAGGGATCCCAAGCTTTCATGAAAGGACATTACGGTTATGAACCATTCATGGTTCAAACTACAGGCTGCTCAAGCTCCCTGCACCACGTGTGGAAAACATGCTGCTCATCAAACCCTGTCCCCAGAGCCCTCCTGCTGCTTTGCCCCAAGCAGGACTCTGCCTGCACCGCTCCTGGCTCCAGCAAACTCTGGGCCCAGCTTCTTGCTGTGAGCAGGAGCCCGTCACCACAGCCCAACTGGTGGGAACTTGTGGCTTCTACTGCCAGGGCTGCAGTTAAGAACAAGGCGGGATCACACCCAGGAGGCTGCCTTCAGCCGCACCATCTCTAAGCTGGCCATGAACCTTGGCAGCCACACCTCCCAGAGGGGGAAGGCCCTTACAACCCCTCACAGTGAGCGAGTTAATGAGCACTACACATTAAGACTACCAGCGACAGAAGTCAGAGTACCTGGCTAAGGAACAGAACGATGGTTTTGGTCTCTGAGTATGAGCCATCCAGTTACTTCAACCTCCAAATCCCTGCCAGCATTCTGTGATCCAAAGACAGGCAACTAAGCAGCAAAGTAATCCTAATTAAAGTTAGGCTAGTGCCTCACAAGCTTCTTTTTATAACCCTTCCTTCAAAAGACAACAACAAATGGATCCTGCTGTTAAACAGCCTCTCACTTCCCCTACAACAGAAGGATCTTACAGAAACTTCGTTTGTACATTTCTCCATATCAGGTAATACAACTTCAAAGAAGTGAGTTTCCTCTCCCATGGTACTAAAACCAGCTACTTCCAGGTTAATGTTATCTCTAAGGCATACCTGAAGGGAAAAGCTGTTACCTTTTCTAGTGACAAAGTAAAAGCATGGCAAGGCTAAGGCTGAATAATGAAGCCACCATGGTTTCCATTTCATTCATTGATTACTTACCCAGAGGCTGCTTCTCTGGGATGTAATGATTTTTCATGCTAGCTCCAGCACATGAGATGGCATGTTGGACCGACATGAAACAGAGGAAGCATATTTTCCCACTCAAGTATTTCAATATGGCAGTTAGGTTTGCCAAATCCAGTGCCTCCTTGTTGAAGGAACGTATAGCATGAGGTGGACAGTGGTGTGCTCCTTTGAGTATTCTGCACACTAATCTCTGTGGCAATAGTGACCAAGCTGGCGACTTAGTAATTTCTGAGCCTTCACCAGAACAAGGCATCTCTTAAAAAAAACAAACCAACCAACCAACACAACACAACACACAATGCAAACCCTCATTTCAGCCTCTGAAAGCCATTAGAAGATTAGAAGCATCTTCTTGACAAATATAACACTAATAGGGCGGTGAATAAACTTATCTATCTACTGCGTCTTCAAGTACGAACTCCTAGGCATAAGACAGTGGCTTCTGTCCTTCAAATTCAGAAGTCCTACATATCCTGGAATTCTGCCCACAAGTACAGGATTTTTAAAATTGCCACAGAAGTTACAGATTTGTTCTGTCAGTATCAGGATTTTCAGTCCTGAGTTAGCAAAGAAAGTTTCCTTCTGCAAGCTATTTCAAAGTAGAAAAGGCCAGCAGCAGAACAGATTAATGACAGTTTGAAAAGGGCCAACTGCAATGATGATGTTATTTTCATTAGAAAGTATGCTGCTATGGATGATTCTAAATCTAATGTACTTTAATACAGGTCAAGTATAAATCAACAGCCCATCTGTACTCAGCCTCTCAAGACAATAAAATTAAGTGTATGTTTCACTCTAGCACTTTACCCTTTATCCCAGTTTAGAAAACAAGTGATAAAATACTTCTGACGTTGGAGCAGCCATTGCAATACTAGTCACAAAAATAAGCTTTCCACTACCAGTTTCTGCAGAGCAATACTGGCATCCAGTGGCCAGTTAAGTAAACCCTTAGTGGCTGCATCCTGCAGAGATGGTTTATCTTTATATGTGACATGAGAAGATGCATCTACAGTCTCAAATCAAATACAGTAGGACCATTTAGTTTCTCATAACTGCCTATCGACTCCAGTCTTCGATGATCAAAGGTGGCTATAAAAAAATTTTAAGAAAATCATTACATTAAGCCATACATTTTGTGCATGTTGTACAATCACAGGAGAAAATTTCCAGTCTTTCAAACACCAATGGGATTAGTTTGTGCTTTTGAGCTTTTTTTTGGTTTTTTGTCTTCACCTTTATCACTCCATCCAACAGTGGCTCTTTCCACAATTGCAACAACCAGCATTACACTTTATACACTTTTTGCACCTTCCAGCTTAGATAAAATGAAGATGTACCCAAACAGAATTGTATTGTGTTGCACGTACATCACCTCATTTTTCATTAACAATCATGAGACTGAAAGAAGCAACAGAATGTTCTAGCTGCATGATTTAAGTACTCAAAAATTAGAAACCACAAGTTAGCCAAGCATCAACTGTTCCCTGAGGGAACACCATGGAAACAGAAGTTTAGTGACCAGACATTCCTTGTCAACTCTCTGTAAGCTACCCAGTCAAAACCAGTGCTCTGCAAAGCCAAGTGCCTGCATACTCATCAGCTGAATAACAGCACAACGTGTGAGCAACTACCGACATCCAAAGGTCAGCTCATAAGTGATTTCTATAGCCAAAACAATACAAACTTATTTTGGTAGCTGAGGTCCCACTAGACCTGAGGAGGCTTTCTAGGATGACAACTTTAACTTCCCTGCCATGAAAGCATGAAGGAGTGCAACACAAGAATAATATGAGTGGAGTTGGGCCTTAGATAAGCTGATGATACCAGATGGCCCAGCCCCTCCAAAAACATGTAGGTGACTTTATCCCATCCTAGGGCTCTAGGAGTGCACATTTTATTGTATCAGTACCTACACCCGCCTTTTAGTTAACGCTACATTCCACCTGCGAGGCAACCCAGCATCCCCAAGACTGAGAAGCCGTCACCTTCAGCTAGTTTTGAAGAGCTCAGAATGGATGCATCAGTGCCCATCAGCACCCTGCCAACACGTACCCTCTTGTACTGCAACACCTGGGTTACCTGGGCTTTCCCTCCCTAGGGGATTTCTCATCACCACACAATCTTTGGCAACCAAGAGTCAATTATAATAATAAAAATAAAAGCAGCTTGACTGTATGAAAGCAGTACCAAGTTAAGAAATAAACACAGACAGGCCAAGCATTACGGGGCTACAGCAGGAATCAAACACAGGGAGAAATCCCTGCCAAACTCCAGGCTAGGGCATACCCAGGGAACACAGACTTCTGGATTTAACAAAGGTGACAGGAATGCCCACAGAACGTAGGCGTGGTGAGCCACATCTCCATCACAGGGACAGCTTCCCTTGGCAGCTCCCACCTATAAAAATCTTCTATAAAAGCTTTTTTAAATGAAAGCTTGCAAAAGCTGAACAAACAAGCAAATATTCATTTTTCTGTTTGTTAACACTTGCAGAATTTCAGTTTCACACTTCTCCCCCACACCCCACCAAAATTTAAAGACAAACACCCAACACAGAAGGAGTTTCAAAATATGTTAAGGAAAAAACTGTTACAAGAGTTTTGGCAATGTTTTCCCACATGTAATTGCTATATAGAGTACAGTGCATTTAAGGATTGATCTACTTTTCTGACCCAGAAACCAGTCACTGATGTGTATCTCTACATAAGGTGCAAGCACCAAAACAACACTGGTGACAGCAAAACTAAGTATCCTTGATTAATTCAACAGAATCATAGAATCATAGAATACCTCAGGTTGGAAGGACCTCATCAAGTCCAACAACCTGCTCCTCGCAGGACTACCTAAAATTAAAGCACATGACTAAGAGCATCATCCATCTTATTTGATGATATCAATGCAAGTCAGGAGGACTCACAACAGAAGTCATGCTTTCTCAAACACAAGTGTGGGAGCTCAGCCAACAAGGCTGAGCAGTTTCTCAGAAAGCACAGAATACGTTTTTGTCGCAGGAGTAACAGCAGAGTAACTGAAGTATTCCTGACATGTCTCAAAGGAAAATAGAAATACCTTAAAGCTTCCCAAGGAAGAGAAATAAAAACATTAGAAATACATGCTATACATAATGGTTAGACAAACAGCTTCTGACTATTATGGTCCTAAGCCGGCTCCTCTTGTCTTGGAATAAATACTTAATATAGCTCTGTGTTATTTGCATTGACTGCCTGACCCACAACCTCTGCTGTTAATTAAGCCAAGGAAACACACACCAGAAGAACAAAAGACAGAAGATTGTGTATGTTGCTGTTACCTGCCTTACAGAGGAACAGAGACACAGGCTCAGGTAGTTTTTCTGATAGCAGTGACAAGTACCATGCCAGATCTCACTACAAGTGTGCAGCCAGTTGACTCCATTCAAGACAAGCACATCTCCTACCTTTTTTGCCCTAGCCTTGAAGAGTGTAAGCACATCATTACATACTTAATGCTTTCAGAAATCCTTCCCAGCATGTGCTTTGGTAGCAGTAGTTTTGTAGCTTTGCTTCCCTGAAAACTTTACTTTTGGTGCAGAACACCTAAATCACATGCTGTAACATGATATACACCCTGCCTAAATTATCTTATTATTTGTCAATGAGCCATGCACAGCTCCTGCTGTCCTGAATTTACAAGCAGACTGACATCACATTTTCAACTCATTATAATGTCATGGTACATTGATTCAGCCTGCTCCATGACACACTCTTAGCTTATCTTTGTTCACAGAAGTTAGAAATTGAAGAGATGAACTGGATCACTTGGCCCAGTTCAAGGCAGAATTACGTTCTACAGTCACATATTCAGGAACAGGTTATTTTGGTTGTTCTTAAACAAAAACAAAAAAAAAACCCACACAAAAACAAAAGCAAACCCAAACAACCAAGAAAAAAACCCACCCCAGAACACTTTAAGCTGATCAGTAAAGTGCCTATAAACTTGTTATTTCTCCTAAATCAATATATCTTCTTGACATAGTCACAAGGCTGACGAATACCAGCGTAATGGTCAGCTAGTGTAGTTTGGCCACTTCCTTTCCAAGGAAGGACTTTAGTAAGCTGCAGTGACATAGCCTACAGCAACAAGTCTCTTGTGTTTTTCCTTCAATTGTTGGATCCCCCAACATTTTATTAGTACGTTGCAGAAGCAAATCTGTCTGGAAGCCTTTCCAGTTCTCAAACTTTAATGCAAACATGATATGGCAGCCTCTATTAAAATCAGCTAGAGTTAAATGCAATTAGCCATCAACAAAGACTTGTTCAGTCCTCATGGCCACTCTGTAGCATGCTTCAAGCATAATTTCCAAAATCACTGCTTTTAAACTTAACTTGACAACAACTACAGGGTCTCTTTGATCCTGTTCTGAATCCAAAGGCAGAGATAAATACAACTAGTATATGCTACTGAAATTTTATGGGATATCAAGTTGCAACAGTCACCCTTCTAAGCCAAACCAAGCTAAGCCACACTGTAGCACTTTGGAACCGTGCTGCTCCTACTGCAACTGACAATCTCCCTACATACGCCTATTCCAGGCAGGACAGTGCATGACATTTCCCCAGTGCACATTCTGCAGATACCACCCAGAACACCTCCGCTTTGACACTCAAGCCATACCACGCAGAAGAACACAGAGAAGTGTCTTATACATTCTTTGTCTGTTTCACACTTGCAATTGCAAAGGACCAAAACAGCTTTTAAGTGCTTGGTCAATTATTTAAATACTCTGTGCAACTACTGAGCAGTTTAAAAACAAACAAAACACACAAAGTGTTTGTAACTACTCATGTTGCCAGAGATCTGCTTTTCTGCTTTAATATTTTCACCCAGAAAGCCCTTCAGAGTTCACCTTTTCTACTTTTGCAACACATCTCTTCCTTACAGGAATTGCAGTAATAGTTGCTCCATCTGCTGCCGTCCTTCAGCAGTGTAATGCTGGCAGAAGCTGACATAAATTTGTGCCAACAAGGAGGATCCTAAAACTTCTGAATTGGCACAATCATACTTTATGGTGACTCAATGAAAGGTCATAGTGATTGGAGGAAGAGGAATACTGTAAAAAGCTAAATGTCATACCTGTCTTAAAGAAGGGTATCAAAAGACTCTTGGGAGCCATAGGCCAGTCAAACCTCAGTCCCCAAGAGGGTTATTGAATAAATCTTCCTGGAAGCCATTTCCAAGCACATGGAGAATAAAGAGATTATGAGGAAAAGCCAACATGGATCTAACAGGGGTAAATCATGCCTGACCAACCTGTTTGCCTTTCAGTAGGCAGCAACTGACTCCATGGACAAGGGGAGAGCAGTGAATGTCATGTAACTTGACTTTAGTATTGTCTTTAGTGTGGTCCTGCCACAGTAACCCTGGAGCTAGTTTGAGGAAATACAGACTCCATCAGCAAGCATCAGGGTGGTGGCTGAAAACCTGTGTGGACCACCCAGCTCAAAGGGTGAAAACTGGCAGCCATGTGGTAAGGACATCCCTTAAAGAATGATGGCCAGTAGTGCTTGATGTCATTATTAATGTCCCGGATGGAGGGAGGCAGAGTGCACTCTCAGCAAATAGGTGTAAGATACCAAACTGGGAGCAGTGAATACACTGGAGGAGGTTACTCTTCAGAGGAACACGTACAACCTTGAAAACTGGGCTAGCAAGGAAGCGTGAGAAGTTCAACAACTGCAGGTGTCAAGCCCTGCACATGGGATGTAATAACCCCACACAGCAGTACAGACCAGGGGCTTATATGCTAGAAAGTAGCTCTGCAGAGAAAATCCGGGTGCACTGGTGGACAGCAAGTTAAAATGGTTGCGGCAGAGGAAACCAACTACATAGTGTGATGTAGGACAGCAGGCTAATAGAATTAGATATTTCCTTGTATTTGCTAATTTTAAGGCCACATCTACTGTAGCGTACCTAGTTTTGTCTTAAAAAAAAGAATTTGTGCATCCAGTTATAAAGAATTTAGACTAGTGCTCTGTCCATTTCTCCTTTTCAGATTTCATTTTCTTACTTTATTGTACTTAAAGAGATTAATCAAAGGGAAAGGAAATTCTTTCTATTCCCTAGAGTATACAAGAAATGAGGGAGAAAAAAAAAGAAAGAAGATACCTTTATTTCCTGGAATGTCATACCTGCCATGGTAGTTGGGGATCTTTTAAACAGCCATTATGAATTAGGAGCTTCCATTCCCCAGATACGTCAGCACAGATTTGTCACAAGTGTAGATAACAAAACATACTTTTAAAACCTGAGAAATATTTTTCACTTCATACAAATCTTTCCATTCCACCTGGATAACGGTCCATATATACTCCCCCCTGCTTTCCAGCTGTGCTTCTACGGTTGCATTTTACCACAGGAAAATCAATCCTCATACAGCAATGTTTAAATAAGATAATTTGAACTTTTACTCATGCAAGGGTGGGTAGTTTCAAGGCTTGTTCCTTCAAGTCACTGCTTTTAGTTAGTCTAATGTTTTTCCTTTTACTAAAATATGTTTTTCAACAATCATTAACAGCCCATCTCAGTTCCATTTTGCAGAAGGAAGCCATTTGTTGAATTATTTATGATGAAAGTGAATGGCAATAAGTACTTTAAAAATAAAAATATGAAGGACTGAAGAACCCTTCTTTAACAAAACCATAGAATTCCAATTTCCCTCCTCACTTCCCACAATAATTTTAAAGCAACTGCACAAGAGAACAAACAGTAAGCAACTTTTAAAATTAGTTTTTCATATTACTGTCTATTGCTTTATGCAAGAACATTGTCCAACATTCACAATAAAGACATAAAATTAATATATCGCTTTCTATAGATTTTTCCCCTGCCTCCCAGGAACAGATTGGGTGAAACAAACACTATGGAGTTGCATTAGGTTCTTTTTTTGTTCAGCCTCCTCACTCCAATCACATGAGGTGGTTCAGTGATACAGATGTTAAAACTCTGGGAATAATTTAAACAGTTCTACACTGAGATGTCAAACTTCTTTAACAGAGAAGAAGGAGGAAGTGCAGAAAGGAAAACAAACGTTCCTGCGCTGGCCTTCACCTTCTCCTCAATAAGCTCTATTCCAACAGATGAATGGATTTAACCAAGTGCAGTAATCATTTGCTCCAGATGTTGCAAGTAGCAGTTTTGGTTTCTTGCACTCTTCCAAAAAATGTAAATTAACATTTGAATTTCATGTAAGTCAGCTAATGGAATATGATCTCATTCCTAAAAGGTTTACAGTGATAGACCAATCAGTTTCTGCCATTGCACCATCAAAAAAAGAACACTGTGAGCAAATTGCTACTAAAACAAACATACCTTTGAGCTGCTGAGACGTCAGAACCTCTTCATATATTCTCCAAAATGACACAAAAGATAAAAATTGAATTTTATTACTGTAAGCAACTTCCCTATTTCAAAATTCACCTTGCAGAATAAGAGATAAGAAACTTAAAAACAAGCCTGAAATACGTAGCAACCTCACATCACATCCCTAAACGCTCATTTAAGGTCTACCTTTTAAGTGATATCCAACTTTGCAGGATCCTTCTTTCCTTTCTCACCTTCAATGAAGATTTTATGACAGCCACATACACTAGCCCTATACAAAGCCATGAACATCTTTTTTCGACTGTGAGCTCATTGACTTCAGACAGGAAGCTGTGACAGTGGACAGGATACTCCTGCCCTGTTCTTGGTATCTTTCCACGGACTTTCCCCAAAAAGTCCTGCCAGTTCCACAGCTGCAGCAGTTGAGATCACAGTAATGAATAACTCGTGTGCCACACACTGTAGCTAATGCACCACCATCTAATTTTTGTTGTTGTTAAAAAAATCATTTTTCTATATTGCTCAATACAAGATCTTTAGTCATCCAGATACTTCTGTACTCATAATACTAACTTTTTCAGCTACCTTCCTTACACTTGTAATACCTCTGCAGCAGAATTCGCAGTAATGGGTATAGTAATTTTGCTTGGGAGTCTCAGTTGGTGCTGAATCAAGCTAGTTCTGCCAGAACAGATCATATAGTTCTATACATCTGCCCTTGTATCAAAGAGAGATAGATAAAGAATGTAAGAACAGATTTCCTACAGACATTGCTACCTGTCACCAGCAAGACAGCTGGTGCTTTCTTGCAGCACTTGTGTATTTCCTCTGTAGGCTTCCCAGCTTCCTGCTATGCGTATTCTTTTTTTTTCCAGCCAAGTTCTATATCATTTGATCATTTTCCACATGAGAACTGATTCTCAAAGGTTTTTTTCCTGTTATGCCATGTGTTCAGAAGGCAGATTTGTCAGACGGACCTTCCTATTCTTGGCATTTTAAAAAGTTTTGATTCTGTGTTTATATGCATTATGACATAGCCCTTTATTATGGCATCCCAACCAGACTGCCTTTCGAGACAAATCAGAGCTATGTAAAGACTTTCATGATGTTTTACATACTCGGTCTTCACAGAATTTAAAAGTTGAGTAGCAAGAGAGACCAGACACTGCAGAAAGCCAGAATATCCAAAAAGCCCAGGCACCTTTACTTCTGTCCCAGGCTCCAGGGCACTGGACTCCAGGTTCAGAATGCTTTACCTGTTTCAGTCCTCTGTCTGTTGGAGCAGGTTTTTAATCCTAGCTCAATTATCCTCAATCAGTGCCAGCCTACAAATGCACACACTTCTGCTTATGGTTCTTAGGTACGTGCAGATGCTCATAAATCATTAGGCTGCGTTCCTGATATGAATGGTATCCTCTGCCTAGCCTGGATAAACTGCTTCAGAGCAGAGAAGCACATGATCTTTCATGAACAGATAACACCGGACTTGGATGGACTTAAAAGCCCAAGAGAACATTCATTCCCTAGCATGCTACCTCTTCAAGATGGGAAACTATTTGCCTCTATTCATGAGGCAAATATTTCAAACCTATTTTGAAACCGGTAAAGTTATGAAAGCTCAATAAGGGTCTTAGAAATGATATGCAGCAAACCCAGCCTGTTCTGTAATCAAGACAGCATACATGAATGCATCCTTTCCTCCACCTTGAAATGTCAGGTTTTATTTAGATGGAATGTTTTCCAGGCTGTTCATTCCTAAACTCTATCCCAACTAAAACCATGACAGCAACTTACCAGTGCTATCAAATTAAAAGAGAATTAGTACAATAACATCTTTTTTTAAAATATTGCCCATGCCTCCTTGAAAATGAACAGCAGACACTCCCAGGTGAAATCAAGTGGAAGTGGAGACGGAGGTGCTGGTCTCTTCTCCCTGGTGTCCTGTGACAGGACACAAGGGAATGGTTCAAAGCTGCACCAGGGAAGGTTCAGGCTTGATAGGAGGAAATATTTCTTTACTGAAGATGGTGGTCAAACACTGGAACAGGCTTCCTGGAAAGGTGGTTGCTGCCTCAAGCCTGTCAGTGTTTAGGAAACATTTGGACAATGCCCTTAATGTGCTTTAACTTTCAGTCTGCCCTGAAGTGGTCAGGTGATTGTTGTATGTCTTCCAACTGAAATATTTTAAGTCATAACAAAGTTCCTTAACAAAACCTTAATTTCCTATTATCTACTTTATCCTAGAAACATCCAATTAATGAATAATCACATTGGACTTTGATTAGACTATTCAAAGCATTATTCAAAAGCAGTGACATTTCTGGAATTAAGAGTATTTAACTGCCACAGTTGCTGCAACTGGGGTAGAGAAGCAGCTTTCCATGGAAAGCTTGATGGCGGAAGAGTAGGGCCCAGACTTTCAGATCTGCCTATAGCATTTCAAGATGTCAAATTAGGAATAAAAAGTTATGGCAAAAAGCTTTGCTATGCTTTAAAAAAATTTTAAATATATATCCATTATGTGAAGCATGCTGACCACACAGATTTGGATCAATATTACAGATGTATAACATGGTCTCAAGAACATACAGTCCTTGGCAGATACTGCAAAGGTTTATGCTTGGAGCTTAGGAAGCAAGTGGAGATCATGGCTTTTCAGGAACCCACTGCAGCACAGCTGCACATCTCCAGCTGTAGGGCAACGCTATGGCCTTCCTTCTCATACACTACTCTCGAAAGCTGTCAGGAGTGAAAAGAACTTGTCCTTCCTCCACATAAAACAGTTCTTAATTAGCATAAGAAGCTTTCAGATTTTTGCAAGTAACACTAGTAGTACAACAGCCTGAGCACAGGAAAATCAGGTATACAGTGAATTTGAGATTAGCATTTAATTCAGAGCAGGGGATTGCAGAAAAGTCCTAGAGAACCCTCATTTTTGATTTATGATTTTCAATTGGCATTTCAAAGGGATGGGTTTGGGGGTTTTTTTATTTCCAAAAAGGCTTAGATTACTAAACTTAATACTTGCACCATTTTAAACCTACCCATAAAGAAAAACTATGGATGTGGAATTCAAAACATTTCTGCATGATACTATACTGTAACAAACACAAAGTCAGTAGTTGCTACTCGCAGTTCAACTTTGATAACCTACAATCCTGACACATTCATCTTTCCAGTAAAATTGGTAAGTTTGAAATAGTTCCTTCCATCAGTACTTCTCACACCAGCACACCAAAAAGCAATTTTCACTGTATTCCAAAAATTTTGCACCAGCTTACTTAAACTGATGGTGCAGCCTAAGCCATACAGTTGCAGAACATACAAGCAAAAACAAATGGTAGGCCTCAGAAAAGCTGCTTCCTTTACTAAAGATCAATGTAAGTATGGCTGGTTGCTTTATCTGTCTTGTAATTCAACCCAGACTGAGAGACCTAAATGAGAAAAGAATAGCCAAGATCACTAGCCAACAGATATGGGCAGGTTCACTCTCTACTTACTGTTGTTACAGAAGGAATTTTTGTGCAATGCTGGCAAATAAGAGCAGCTCAAGATTTTGTCTCTGTCCGTCCCATTCCACAAGTTATGGCACTTCTAGCAAACCACATTTTGTTCTGCCTTTCACATTATTAGACCAAAACAGGAACTAATATGCAACACCCATATTATTGAGCTGAACAGCTTTCAAAATGCCACCAGGATGCACAGCAGCAAAAGAAATCAGACTATTTGCTTTCAGTGAAGAGTGCCACCACCACCCACAAGAGAATTTTAATTTTACCTCTTTGGAGTATGGTTTCCTTTTAAGAACATAATAATGTTATGCATAAAAGTAAATATCACATTACAAGTCCAGCTATGTAAAGCATACCCAGTCATATAAATTATGAAGCACCATAGCACTAAGTGTTTCCCTTTAAATAAATGACCTCAACTTGTGACTGCGACTGTAATTAATTTTTTCTCTTCCAACAGTTTGAAAAATTTATCCAGTGTCAGTCTTCCTCTGTGTAGCCTCAAACATAATTAGTGGAGCTCTTACTTTAATTAAAGTCTTTCCTAAGCCTTTTTTATTAGTATTTACCACACCCTGCCAGCTACTTGAATGTTGTGGAAAGCAGCTTTACACAGAGTGGCAGGGTCTCCCCTCTTTTAGACCAGCAGAGTCGGTGGCAGATGCATGCCTTTCAGAACTCACAAGAAGTTCTCATACCCAAGACGGAAAAAAAGCTTTCCAGCATAAGGCTTGCAATTTTTTCCATATGCTGGCTTCAGAAAGAGCTTGCAAAAGGTTCATCAGATTCAATAGGGGCACAGTTTTTGTCCAAGAAGGCTCTGCCAGTTAGGGGCACCACACGCTGCTACACTTACACAGCACTACTTGTACCCGTATATTGTCCCACCTCAGAGAAAGCATGTACTCGAAGAACCAAAGCCAAGCTATTTTTCAAGGCTTTTGTTGGCTTGTTTGTTTTTAAATGATAGCTGCAACTTTGTAAAGCTGCTACAGCAGCTGTTTGCCACATGGTGACTAATCGAGCACACCGTCATTAAAGCAGATCAGAGCTGGTAACTCAGAACAACCTTAACAACCGCTTATGGGTGCAACAGGCCTGATTACACACTGCTTTTCACAGGAAAGTTAAATAACAACTTTTCATTCTACATTATGTGCTGGTAGCCTGATCTCAGTTCATCATGCTCTAGGCAGAGGGTTGGACCAGGTGACCTCCAGAGATCCTTTTTAAGGCAAATAATTCTGTGTGGGAGAGAGAAGTTAAACCTATAATTTTATTATAAATTTTGTAACAAATTGTAATACATTTGCCACAGGGGTGCTAACACATGGGCGAGAAAGCAATTGCCTGCTTTCAAACTCTTCTGGCATAGTATCTGCTGTAGGCTGAAGCTTTCAGGAGCACAGTTCAGGTCTATATACACAGCAGCAGGTGCATCTTGCGAGATAGACTTGAGAGATTTTTAACATGGTTACTTACACTAGAGTTTATAAGTGAGTTGTAGTCATACTGAGTTCAGTGTGGACTACATCAGCTCTTGTCAGATGACAGACTACAACAATGAACAGGAGCAAAGAGAACCCACTGTCTGCTAATGAAATCTAGTGAGCTTTTGTAGAGAGCAAGTAGAACATATTTCTGTTTAAAGACAGTCAGGTTTTAATATTCTGGTTTTACTTTTCACAGCATAGCATATCCCATCAGTTCTTCCACACAAATACAGAGAGGGATTTCTCTACACAGAATATCCTGGTTGCCAGCTTTCCTGCCCACAGAGTTGCACACTGCTGCTGGAGGCATGTTTGTAGGTAAACCGCTAAACTGGAAAAGAATTACAGGAAGAAGTTGTGGGAACACATAAAGCTTACAGTTCCAAGTGGTTTCAGTCTTTTACAATGCAAGTTAGTATGTCTGCTCTCCCTCACTACTTTTTTTCTATTATCCAAACAGAGGAAGGCAAAAAAGGTTTATGATTTTTCTTAGTGATTACTTGATCAAAACAATGTTCTAGCAATGAAAAGCTGTCAAGATGTCAAACTCCTGCTTTTTATTAAGCAAACTATGATACAGAAAATAAGTAATTTCCTTTTCATTGGTTCTTGTCACAGACTAGAGAAAATTCTGTTGCGCTGCTCAGCAGTCCTGAAGCATCTTCTATAGTTGGCTCAGCGGCTAAGAAATGCTTCATGAAAGCCTTGATCAGGAGAGGCTGTCCTCCTAGACACTGTGTCAGCAGAGGCTCCTCCTGCAGCAATCCAATACCCCTACAGGTAGGACCCACTAGGGGATAATTGAGAGCAGGAACCTCTCATTATCCTGTCTAGATTTCTTCTGTAGTTACGTTTTTAAGCCTAATTTAACTCTAGGTCGTAACCCTTGTCCTACTGTCCTCTCACAACTTACACTCATGTTGTAGCACTAACACAACTCCATTTGCAGCAATGCTGACTTTAATTCCTATTTTAAAAAAATAATATTCTTAAAGACAGTAATAATAAAATGGACCCACACAAAGCTCTTTTTACCACCTCAGGTCCCACATTTGGAAATCTATTGCAGCCTATAGATGTTTGCCTTCTACCTGGAAAGCTCAGATGCCTATTTTGAAGGCACTGAAGCATGGGTTTCAATGTAGGCTGCCTACATTATCTTACACTACCAGTTTTATTGCTATTGCACCTGAGCCAGCATAACTATGCTAAGATATCTCAATCATTGCACTGACAGAGCTTCAGTCCCTCTATCCCATTAGTGCTCAGATATCTACTGATGGAAGTCCAGTGGGTGAGCAAATACGGAAAAAATGTAGCCAAAGTTGCGAGCAACAAATATCCTCAAGCTTTACAAATCGTAATAGACAGAGATCAATAATCTTTTCCATTTTATGTCCTTGCAGCTGGCCAGCTGTCCACAGATAATTTTTCACTTCTCAGAACAGGTGGAATTACTTGCTGCTGAAATGGTAACAGTGGGACAGGTGGCCTACTTGGTACTGCAAGTCAGCAGATGAGGAATTTTTTATTAACGTGCACCCTGTTTCGTTGTGAAACAAGAGACAACCTTTCCTCTTCTGCTCTAATTCAGCTGCAGTCACAAGTGACTTGGCAGTAACAAGAACAAGCCATTGACCCTCCAGTTATCTTGCCAAGCACTCAAAACAGCACCCTTGATACTGTAAAAGTTACTTCTGAAATGCAAATATGACGTAAAAATTTGTCCTGACAGCAGAAGTTCAGTTTAGAGCATCTAACAAACTCTAACCTGGGAAGTTTATTTCTATGAAGATTTCTTCCCTTTAGACACAAGGTTTTCAGAAATAGTTAAGATGACAGCTCTAAGACTCATCAAATATAGCAAAGTTTCTAAAAATAGGAAACAACACCTTCCTAAGAGCTAGAAGTATGGTAGAATTTATTAAAAGACCAAAGTAAAGTGAGATTCCTGAATTACATGAGCACTTCAGATTCTTCTATTGGGAAAAGCTGACGTAGTATAGAAGAGTATAATAAATACAAAATATATACGAGGAACATTTACATACTACAGAAGTAGCATATTACCAGGTGAACAAAGGGACATAGAAAGGAAGAGAATCATGTTTGAAGAGGAGATAACATTAAATTTCAGATATATTTAGGCGCTGCTTGCTGGAACATCTCAAGTACTCACAGAATGCTGTAATAGCACTAGAACATTTAATTAGCTCTCTTCAAATCATTATAGTTCTGAAAAAGTAGAGAAAGTATAGGAATGACAATACTAGAAGAGAGATAAATTACAGATAGATCTTAACTCTGAGGTTTCCATTTAAATTTCAGTGAGCTCAGTCACTAAGCAATACAGAAGAAGACAGCCTGAATCCATTCCTTAGACTTGTGTCTATCCAAGGCACTTACTATCGTATTAACCTCACTCAGACATGTGCTTATTAATCAGATGCCCTAGGTAAACAGCATCTGATCAGATAGAGCGTTTGAACCACCCACACAGAGCCTTCCACAGGAGACTGAGTCACAAAAATGATATAAGCAGAACAAAAGCTTCTTTGGATGAAAAGCAAAGAGCTGAACAAGACATTAGAGTCTTGCCACACCAATATTCAGCTTATGTTACTGTAGGAAGACTATGATGAAGGCAAAGCAGGGAAAAAATTAAAACATTCCTACATGGCAGGAAGACACTTGTCTACCACCAAATTCAGCAGAAGCAAGTTCATCAGCCAATTTCAGCTGTCAATAATATAAAACCAGACTGTGTGGTCTAACTCTGCAAATAGGAATTAAAAAAAAAAAAAAAATCCCTTTTTAGGGAACTGGATCTATTTATTTGGCAAGAAAAACTACCTTTTCCTAGAGGTCCTGTGTTACAGCTGCACTTCCCAAGCCACCTCCACAGTGAGAAATCAAATCATATATTTAGAAACATATATATACACTTGAATAATTAAAAAGTATATCACATCACGTGGAAGAGATTTTACCAGTCTAACAGGGCTGAGATTATTAGGGCAATTAATTACATGATGCTCCTGAGAGCAAAGAGATAAGACCTCAGCCTGCTAACCCATATATTTATTGTATAGATTCATTTTTCAGTATTGTAACACACCCCATCTGCAATATAACTCTACAGTCAAAATTATTTTAGAACAATCAGTTGACTGATATGTGAGATGGTGCTTTAGCCTTAACAAGAATCTTAGCTCCTTAGCTCCTTTAAAGAGTTTGTCCCAAAAATATTTTCTCATGAGCAAATTAACTCTTTATTGGCTGTGCTTTATTTTCTCTTATTTTTAAGGTAGGGCTAGATCCTTGGACAGCAGTAGTCTTTAATCATTGGCAAGGAAAGAAAAGATTGTTAACAAGATTCAGAGGTATGCATCTGCAGCATAAAACAAACTAAGAATTGTGGCCAGGAACGCTTGGCAGCAAAACTGCTGAGACTATTAATTATAACTTTTGTTTTCATTGGCAGAAGCTACTAAAAAGTTAAAATATATGGTGCACTTTGATATCATGGGGAGCACAAGGAATGATGCCAACTTCAACTCAGTCCAGTCTGAAGTTATGCTTCAGAAGAAAGAAAAGCACTTACCCACAGATAATGCAGGGACTCCTTTTAGTTTAAGATTGATCATTGAAAAATTCAGTAGTATTACAAATTTAGGCTATCCAAACTGGAAGGTTAATATTGGTTTCCATCAGTTCTCCTTTCAAGTTTTAGTATTTTTCAAGGTTAAACCACTTCTAGATTTTCAGCCAAAAGAATCAAAACCCAGTGGTTTCAAGATGACTGCTTCTACTTTTCTACTGTATACTTTCTGAGGAATACTGGGGGCTAGAGGGGGCAATTGTTGTCACTTGTACATAATAAATACCTATTTTTTAAATATAACTTCTCAACTGTTCCCACCCATCATTATCACTACAGGGGTGTCTGTTGGAATAGAGAAAGGCTGAAAACAGAGGCTTTAACATTGCACAGGAAACTACCAGTATCTTCAGCCACTTTATGCAAGAAGTGCTTGTGTGCAGTATTATACAAACTGGCTACTGGATAAATGCCAGAAAACTAAGAAAAGGTGTGTGTGAATTGGAAGAGTGGGAGGGAAATGGAAAAGAAGGTGAGGTCTCCAACAGAGACAAAGAAGCCATCCTGTCAGCTGTGAAAACCCAATGCTAACCCCTCATGAAGATTTTTTTCCAGAGACAGTTTGTTTTAAGTCACTGGCATTGCTAGAAAATTTCTTTCACTGTCCAAGCCTTTTCTATTTGGACCATTTTTACCATTTCACTCATTAGAGACCTTTAAAAAAAAAACACCATATGATATCCTGACTCCAACCCCTATGACTGTCATCTTTTTCCTCATCAAAAACACAAGGAAGCATTGGCTTTAGTAATTTGCCTCCAGTTATGTTTGAAGCCAACAAATATAGAATCTATGTTACAGAGAAAAGCACACCTCTCCTAATTTCACTTTGGGAATGTCAAATGTCAGTTCAAAATTCAACCAGTACCGTAAATTTTGGAAATGGCAGGTCGATTTTCTCCATCAGCACTGTGCCTAGGGGCCATGAGCAATATTAACAGAATCAAAAGCTGACTGAAGCTGATGCACTGAGCAGACACTTCTCTTGAGTCATGAGTGTTCATACACTAAGGCCAGAAAAGGCTGGCCCAATAAAATGCCAAACTATGGGACATAACGCTTACTCTAGAAAAATCCTGTCTTTCAGACAGACATCCAGTCTTGAATGGACAAGTCTGTCAGTATGGAAGTTACCACTACCCTTTCATCGCTTTTTCCAAAGGTTAATTTCTTCCACTATTAAAGTCTTTTCAGTCTGCAGTAGTGTGGCTTTAGTTTCCAGTTGCTGCATCCTACCATATCTTTTTATACTATGAAAAGCCATTTATCAAATACATGTATTTACTTTTTAGCTAGCAAGTCACCTTTAATTCCTTGTGGGAGCCTAAAAGCAACTGAAGCCTCCCAGGACTTCCACTGAATCACGACGTCTGTTCAGACTGCCTCCACAGCACAGTAGGATGCAGCATCCCACCAGGCATTGTACATGTGGCAGCCAGAACATTGTGCAACCCCCTGCTCTCAGTTCCCTTCTTAAACATTCACGGGCTTTTACCAGATCCTCAGCATTCACCTGCCGATGATTGTCAGGATCAGACTCATTCCCCCCCACCCCCCAAAAAAAACCCAAACCCCACAAAAAAAGCCCAAACCAAACAAACAAAAAAACCCTGAACAACAACAACAACAAAAAACCAAACAAACAAAACCCTTCATGAAGGGCTGGAACTGACTGCAACTGCCACAATGCTGATATTCTGCTCTAAGAGCTATACGATAATCAGGAACTGCAGTACAAAAGAAAAATCCAGAACCTCAATGTTATCACAGGTCAGAGGGCCAACCATAAGTCGCAATTACAGCAAGACAAGCCAGAAGTAAACCTCTAAGTGGATTTAAATGCAGCTGATTTTCTGTCATTTAAATTACTTTAGGAGGAAGTGTTACACCAAACCAAGAAGTCAGAGAAAATCACTACTTTCAAATGATTATGTTTTATCAGATTACCAAGATTTATCTTCACATTCCTGACAGTCTCTTTTCTATTGACTTCTTTTAACTCACATCAGATGCTACTGTTCTAGCAAACTCTTGTTAAAGGTCACTGCCAGCCACCTTGCTGCTTTAAACACAACTGGTTACAGGCTATTTGCTTAATCCAGGAGTTGCATATGAGAATTCTATGGTGCAGCTGAGCAAGCCTGGATGAGGGGTGTTTCCAGACTGCTTGGGGGGGTGGGGGGTAATAGGGAGAAGAAAACCAGAAGGTGGGACTTCACTAACAAAGGGGCCTGTGGTACAGCTAAAAGGCAAGAAGCAAACAACCAAGAGGTGCCAAGAGACTTCTATGGACCTGGAGAGAATTATGTAAAGTTTGCTGTAGCCCAGAAGGCACAGCGGCACTGCTGTCCCCAAACCAACAAGCAGGTGTCTAAGCAAGGAGCTATGCTCACAACAGTGTCTATCACACTGATTTGGCTTTTTTTAAAGAATTAGGGCAAAATGCTCCATTTCCAACTCACACCAACAAGCTGTCTGCACCAGCCTACTGTGTGCCTCACTTTTTCCATTTCAACAGAAAAACGGGAGGTTGCCAGTTACCACAGAATATCCTTCTGTTCTCCCCTTCCCAAATACAAAATCAAAAGTCACCACTGAGCACTTCTGCTGTTTTTCTGCTGTATTAGCAACCCTACTGCTTTACCACTGCTGGTTTCTTCACTTTCAGATCAGTTAAAGAACTTTTTTCACAGAGCCAATAACTGTGCCTTTCTCCCTGCATGCTTTCTTTCCTCAGCTTTTCTATGATGGGACTTGGCAGATATCTTTGGAGATACCATACCAGTTTCTCTTTGCTGCAACATACTGGCCTCAATTTTTAGGCAAGCAAAATTCTTTCTTCCCAATAAAAAAGGCCATCAGATACTCATAATAATCTCAGCATAGTGCATCCGTTATTCCTTTTTCTCCAGCTCCTGCACTGGATAAAGCATAGCTGTAAAACAATAGAAGAGCAGGATCTACAAATAGCATCCCTCAAACCTGATTGCAAACTGCTGTCATAACAGCTTTTCTCTTATTTTCAAGGAGAAAATGGAAGACTTAAAGAGAGCAAGAAGGAGTGAGAGAATTGTACTAGTCTAAGTTCTGCACACCAAGCAGTTTCCTATATACCATACTTTCATTCCCAGATTCACCAGTAACGCTCTCACTGACTGAAAGATTGCCCTGTTTAGCTCTACGCACAGTACACACAACACTTCAGAGTGAATACACTGAGGAAAGTACACTTGCTAAGGGCAGAGTATACTAAATAGACACATAGTATGGATAGAAAAAAAAAAATCAGTTAAAATGTTATTTTATTTAAAAGAACACATGAAACCATTTATAATATACCTTCTAGAGTGACTCTGGGGAATGCTCTGTGAGGGTGCAAGAACGACTACAAATAAGCCTGAACTTCTCCAATCTGGTGGATGAAACTGATGCTTTGGAATGGTCATAGGTGGCACATTAAGAGAAGAGACAAAGATACCTAAAGCCAGGCTGAAACTGGGGGGGAGGCAGGGAAAGCTGCTGCTTTTCAATTTGACAATTAAGGGAAGGAGCATAAAAGGATTTCTTTTCATTGCCAACAGCAAAATAAAACAAAGGCAAGTCACACACTTGATAGAATCTCCAACATGTTGTTTACAGATTAAGCTACATCATTGCCCTGGTGACATCCTGGTTACTCATTTGTTTACCATCTAAGGCACTAGAAAGGTAACAAAGCAACTAAGGAACTTGCATCATGCCAAAAGCATGTCATAGACCTAAGAAGAGGCATCAGAAGTAGAATCTGCATTAATCAGCTAAGCTGTGGGAGACTTTGAAGCAATTAAAATGCATGCATGCAGACAATAAAATAAGCATGTAAACATTTGCTTCACCTTCTACCTAGATAAATTTCTGTGGAAGCAGCTCTTTTTGAAGCACATAACATTGCCAGGCCTAAGTAGTGTCCTGCCTTATCAAAACTTCATCTTGCAAATGTTTAGAAGGCAAGACAGATTCACAACTGAGAACTATTATGTAATTTCCATTTCCATTTGCCAATGTAAAAACTTCACGCTCTTTGGGGTATCAAACATCTTTGCTTAGCCATTGCAGAAGGAAAAAAAAACCAGAAAGGGACAGACTTAGATGCTGTTACTATCAGCAAAATAGCAAACAAGTAGAGAATTTGTTCCCCTTTCCCTTCTAATTTTCCTTCTGAAATAACAATTTTAGAGATACTGTTATTTGTTACAGACCAGTGAAAACAAGTTTTCATCAAGCTAAGTAGCTGACAAATCGCACTGACACAAAGATGAAGACAGCAGAAAGTTGTCAGAAACAGCAAGAGCGGAGCTACTCCATGAGGCAAACGAGTAGGGAGCACAGGCAGGGCAGCTTCATCAGTTAGGGCACAATCCTGGAGAGCCTGAGCTGGTGGAGCAAAGCCAGGGGCTGATAGCAAGTTCTACTGAAAGTTCCAGATGTGCTGAGGTGATGAACTAGGTTCAGGGTGTATCCAGGCAGTCTAGTCAGGGGTAGCAAGAGACAGGTTCTGAGACAAAGCTACAATGTAGGTCTGAGACCCATCCAGGAGACAAAGCTGGAGACAGTCTTGAGGACAGGCTTATAGGTACACCTACAATTCCTGGACCCATGGGCAGAGGGTGCACCTCTTGGTGCTCTCAGGGTCAAGACAGTAAGCACCTGCTGGCCACTGCGAAACACAACTAATCAATAATTTGTTCCTCTTTCTACTTTCATATGCAACACTGACATTCTTTATATGAGACCTCCTAGTGCCGGTAGCTACTGATGAACAACACACATGCTGATACACGACACCGAATAACCTGGAATAAACCAGCTATTCTTAAATGAGAAAATAACGAAGTTAATTACAAAGTGTTCATCCATTTGAGCAAGAATGTACTGCACTTGCAGTAAGAGTTGAAAATCCACTTGCCCAAGGCAATCTTTCACACATTTTTGTTCCGACTTCAAATTTTTGACACTGGAGCTTTAAAGAGAGGCCCTGACAAAGAAACCATGCAGCAAAACTGGCTTAAGTAGGGATTTATGTGGTGATGAGACCACACTTGCTGGGTTTCCTTGAGTATTTGACAATAATTCTCCTCCCCTTCTGGGCTTGGCACTCATGGGGTCCCTGCGGTGGGTCCAAAGAAACGGTCTCACACTGAGACCTCTAGTAGTTTACAATGAAAAAATGTCTTCAGCCTGGAGCCTGTCCAAAGATAACTGCATAGCCAGTAATATTTTATTTCCTTTATTCACTCTTGGAACTTCTGCATTAGGCTTTGGCAAGGTGACACCACAGTTAATTCTGCAAAATGCAGTCAAAAACTGCACTATTAAAAAAATTATGAACAGTTCACAGGTTGTGACTCTTGCACCCTGCAGTCATTAAAATACTCAGAAGTCACACCCCAGCACCGAGTGCCAACTGACTGAGATAACTATACAAACCCTTAGACTGAGGGCAGAAGAAAGGGATATTTAATTCAAAACTGAAGTCTAGTCACATTTATGAAATATGGACTGAACTGGATAAACAGAGTAGGTTGGTTTTTCATTTACTGGGCACATGCCTTATATTATGCTATCATAAAGGTACAATGTTATTTCTATAGAAAGGATACCAAATGAACCCAAACTCAGCACAGTATCACCTGACAACCGTGTATTTGATTGCAAGTCAGTTAAAACATAACTTCTAGGCTATTTAAATTTTACTTGATCTAATAAGAGGTCTGAGCCTAACACATACCAGCGTTCACCAAGAAAGAAGTCATCTCCGTTAGTCTTTCCCTTTAATACAAGGCTGATAGTTTGCGAAAAATCAACTCCTGTCTCATTAAGCACAGAAATAATATTGCCATCTTGTGGTAGTCGGTAGGCAACACAAAACTTGGCAGCTTTCCACCACATAAATTTCAAAAGTAGCATTTCAGTGAGGACAAAAAAACCCAACAGAAAAGCCCCAAACCAAACCCAAAAGGAGTTTGGACAGCAATTTTATTTCAGGGATACACTGAGGCAGACTTCAATGGATACCGTAGGTATTCCTGGATATCAGAAATCTCAGTTTTATTGAACACATTAGAAGATACTTGAAAGGCATCTTAATTCTACATTCATGAGGCTCCTTTCTCTCGTTCCCCCAGACAGAAGACCAGGAAGGCTGTAAAATCTGACTCCACCTTAGCCGTTGCTGTTATCCACCTCAATTGCTTATTATTTAAGTCTGTGTCCTTAAAAGCAGCATCCTGAATTCCCTCTATGTGTTCCTTCCTGGGGTGATAATTGCCCCATTTCTCAGTCCACAGGACAAAAAAAAAAAAAAAATCAGCTCCCCTGGCTCGACTCTTTACCACCCCCCAGGAAGAATCTGTTGGTCTTATCAGATTGTCATAATTACAAAGAAACAAAATTATATGGTGGATATTTGGATTCCTATGGCCCTCAATGTCTGGGTAAGCAAGTTTCCTACAAGTGCAGCTCTAAACAAGCATTCATGAAAACAGACTGAACAGTACATCAACATTACTGAGTGGTCTGGATTATCAACTACACTCACATACAGCAATACATATGCTTACAATTACACATATAAAATCAACTATACATATTTATGACCAATATTTGTACCCTCTAAAATAAAAGGCAAACTCCAGTTGTGGTGATAATGGAAGTTATATAAATATGCAGTATATAATGTTAATTACAGAGTTGCCAAGTATGTGTACAATCAATGGTGAAGACTTGTTTATAGCTTGCTAAAGTTCTGTTTAAGGCAAGTTATGGACAGCAGTCATATGGCAACAATTGTGGTCTCCAATTTTTAGATCACTTTATCGTTACTCTAAGGAAACACTCTTCATTTTTACACTGCTTTTACCTCTTCACTATTGGGCTATTAAAACGTCAGCATTATTTCTTAGCAGTCTTTTCTCGCATCTTTTTTGGGAGATCTTTCTTAGGATATACTTGGAAGCATATTTGTGCCTCTTAAAAGAGATAGGCTTACGAGGTCTGTGACTTACAGAGAAACTAAACTTCCTGGGTTTGCATTCATACTAAAATGTTTCAGTAAAGAAGAAGCCACTTAAACACTTAAAAAGTCTTCTTGCAAGTCTTCCACTGTTAAAAACTATTTCTATGAAAGTCATGAATAAAAAAAAAAAAACCACAAAAACACCCCCATGAAACACCAATAACAACAAAAAAGACAAAAAGTAGTTAATTTGTTTTCTAAAATGAGTTGTAAGTCTTGCCTAAACTTCCTTGACCATTTGCTTTGTAGAATAAAGAAGTCCCTGCACTGATAGCTTTTCCAACATAGTAACACAAGTATTAAGACAACAGTTTCTATTCCAGTGCAAATTTGCAAAGAAAACCATCCTTCCACCTTTCAGATTTAAGGAGACTGCAGTTCTTACTCCTTAAGAAGAAATATTAGAGACACAGAAAAAAAATTACTGGTTTGGATACTTTAAAAAATAGACTTAATTAGCAGGCCAAGTTCTTACTAATGACGTAGACTTCCAAGCCCTCATTGACTAGTAAAATTCTTGCTATTTCCTTTCATTTAGAAGGTGATTCAGAATGTCTTTTATTTTTACAACATGTTTTGTTAACAGGATATGAAATATGAGCACAATTCCAAAGTTAAATAGGCATAAACAGGTTGGAAGTGTACATCGGCGAGTCAGGAAGCAAAGGGTTCTTCAAAAGTCTTAGCCACAGTAGCTGTAGACACCAATTTAAGTCATAGACTACTACAGCTTTTTTAATGAAGATTCATTTTCTTTGAATACCAAGTATTCCAAAGGCAAAACTAACATACAAAGCAATCTATAAAAGCAGGAAAGCTCACAACTAAATAGCACAGTAGAAGTTGATGTTTTTCTCATGTTTTTACTCTTTATAAAACTTAATAATTTTCCAGTCTAGCCAATCATGCAAATAAATGTATTCAGAGATCTTTCCACCTCAACTTTGGTGGCATGACTATAACAAATTGGTTTTTTTAAAAAATTCCTTGGAAAAGTCTTCAACATCCTGTATCAGAATCCTCTATTACTAGTTTTTCCCAGAAGAATACATTCTAGTGCTTTGCTTTTCCTACCTATAGTAGTAAGCTGCGGTCCCTTAAAAGCAAGTGAGATTGAAGTAAGACTGAATGGTAGGTCCCATTTCTGCAACAAACCTCAGCTCTGAGACAGACATGAAAATTACATCTTGTCCTAATACGGCATTCTCATTCCAGCTGTCAGAGATTTGAGCAAGTGTTAAGTAAACTGAAATATATATTTACTAGTTACTAGAGCTTTTCTTTACATTTTACCTTTTGATTTAATGTCTGCACCTGCTAGACACATTTGTTATAATATTCCAGAAAGGAAGGTATAGCATAAACTACAAAACATTCTGAAAATATCCCCTTTGCTTGGAAATTTCCTCCTTTTTCCAGAGAGAGTGGGGGGAAAAACCTAATGTGAAGCAGGATGGCTTTCTGGCACTATGAATTCTATTCATTATGAGCCAGCTGTACTTTACCAGCACCAGCTCTCAAAGCAGATTCACCTACACTAACTCTGTAGGAATGAAAAGAAGGGAAGTAACCAAGAGACTTCTGATGCCATTTCAACTCCTACATTGCCTTGGCAAGAGGACTCTGCTGGGCTAACATCTTCTGCTTCACAAATAGACTTAACCAAGAAAGTGTGAAATAAGGATGTCTCTGTGTTAGATAACCCACGAGAGGCGTTGCTGTCAACAGCACTTCACTCCCAACCTAACAGCTGGATTCTCCTCTCGGCACTGCAGACAGCCAGCTCTAAAAGGCAACATGACCAAGATGTAGGTGGAAAGTACATGAGTTAAGAACCTGAATGTAGCACCTGAGGCACATCAGGTTCTGTGCTTTCATAAGCAACTATGTTTTTGTTACAGCCTAAGAGTCTTATTGACATTATTATACTTTTCAGTTAAAGCATCTAGTTATTAGCAAAGGACAAAAACTGGTCTGGTTGGGTACTGGCCCTTCGGAACGGAAATGTCGGTTAGATACAAGCCTGTGTCCCAAACTGCCACATAGTTCACATCAGGATCTCAGATGGTTTTGGAGCACTCCTTCATTTAAAGCAACTGCCGCTCCTTTTCTTCCCAAACATCCTTACCAAAGGGCCTGTACACAGTCATGAGATCTGTTCCACAGTGTCTCAGTTATGCCAGTGATGTCCCAGTCTTGCATCCACATATAGAGCTCCTGCACCTCCTGTTGGTTTTCCCAGTTTGCTTGCACTCATGCAAATGCTTGGGGTTGGCCCCTTTTGACCATTTTTACTTTTTCGGGGGGCTTTCTCCTGCCAGCTTGCTCCGTGTACTTGCCACCCCGGGCTCTGTTCCTTCACTTATGTGCAAGCTGTTATCACCCCATATCTAGTTTAAAGTCCTTTTCACCAGGTTGTCAAAGCTGTAGGCAAAGGCAGTTTTATCTCATTTTTTTCAGATGGATCCCATCTGTCATTCCTGGAAAAAAGACATACAGTCAAAAAAGCCAAAGCACCTTCTGCAACACAGGCCATACAGCCACTTCTTGATTTGCAAGAGGCATCCATTCCTGCCTGAGTCTTTCCCCTTCACCACTGGGACTGAGAACACTACAAACTGAGCTCTCACATCCTTCACTTTTACCTTTACCTCCAGAGCTCTATAGTCCCTCTTGATTCGTTCTAGGTCTCACTTGGTGGTGTCTTTGGTACCTTGCAGGCAATCAATGAAGGGTAACAGTCTGAAGACCAGATGAAACTTAGCAGTCTTCTAAAACACCCTGGATCTGGGCCCCAGCAAGCTACAAACCTCCTGTGAGAGCCTGCCTGACTGGCAGTTGTGTTTTTCTATCTCATGTAAGAATGAATCTCCAACCACTAATTCCCACTGCTTCCTCTTGGTAACAATGCTGTGCTTAGGCCCAGCTGGCTCTGACGTCTCCCTTAATGGTTTGTTCTCCTGCATTGGCTATTAGGGCACAGTACCAATTTTGTAAATTCAGATCAAGAGAGAAGAATGAGCCTTTTTCCTGCTGCTAAAGCCAGAAGCTTCCAGCTTTCCCCTTCTCTGGAGTCTCTACGCACCACTCATTCAAGCGAAGTGCCTGTCTGTACCTCCTTCCTTGTATTGTGTGGCTTGGGCGCTCACCTCTGCAAACCCTCCATGAAGACCCTGTCAGTCTCCTGTTTATCCTCCTTGATGGTGTGTGATGGGTTTATCTCCTCCCTCAGCTGTCAGCTAGCAACTCAGTGCCTCAAACACAGCACCTGTCCCACATTTCCCACAGGTTAAACAACCATCACCAGCAGCCCTGGCCCCAGGGAAGGGCCCCAGGAACTCCCTCCAGTCCCAGACCTGGAGACTGGCATCCTCCCGCTGGAGTCCCACCTGGTCAGGGCTGACGGATTACAGGAATATATAAAATGATCCTATGGGAGAGAAACTGCCTAAGCGGAACCCCACAAATATTGAAATATCCTTTCTAGTGGCGTAGAAGGATGAGAGAGCTCATATGGGTCTGCTCCTACTCCTGTTGAAAAGGAGTAGAAACAGTTTTAACTATTTGACTTCTAAAAACAGTAGCCCTGGGCTGAATTTGAGCTCATCTGCATTACATAGGAGAGTACACAGAGACTTAAGTATTTCTGGCAGGATACCAGGTCAAGTGTTGTAAGAGTCAAAAGGAGACCTCAAAGGAACATGCAGATTTTGATAAAAGAGCACAGGTGGAAATATGGTTTACAAAATTGAGATGCTGGTGGGTATTGGGATATCCTTAATACCAGAGCGTAAAGTTATCTACTATACTGTGGACTGATATACTTTAATTCTCTAAATTGAGCTATATTCTCACTTTTTCCCCAAGTGTAGAAGCCTACAGATACTTGTTCCTTCCTAATATACTCACTAGGAAGAGATGCCATCTCTCTCAGTGGGAATCTTGGAGTGCACAAGAAAGCAATTTTATACGTCTGAAGCTGCTGCCTTTGCCAATGGCATTGTAGTATATGTGCCCAGATACCTTTGTCACCACTGCATCAATGAATTCTGCTCCACATTTACAGAGATAAATGTTTCCTTATATGTTTTGGTAGCTACAAAGAAGATGGAGACGTCCTTTTTACACAGAGTGCCATGGAGAGGACAAGGGGGAACGGACACAAGTTGCTCTTTGGGAAATTCCAATTGGACATGAGAGGGAAATTTTTCACAGTGAGGACAGTCACCATTGGAATAATCTCCCCAGGGAAGTGGTTGACTCGGCCACGTTGGACACTCTCAAGAGTCGTCTGGACAGGGTGCTGGGCCATCTTGTCTAGACTGTGCTCTTCCTAGAAAGGTTGGACTAGATGATCTCTGAGGTCTTTTCCAACGTGCCATTCTGTGATATATATACACACAGACAAACACAGAGTGTCTGAGACTGATTTTTCTTAATGTCACAAAGCACCTTCTTGCTCCTGAAACACAGGAGTGTTGTCTTCCTCACAAGACAAAAAAAAAAGAGAACTTAGAAAACATATAGCAACAAAAGTTGGATTTGTGATCTCATCTATACTGTACTGAAACCCAAAACTGGATGTTCCAACTCCATATCCCAGTCAAAGCCCTAGACCTGATCCCATTTTATGTGTCAGAAGCAGTTTAAGGTCATTAAGAACCCATTAACACTTCGGAAGTGAAGTCAGCTTTGTGATTTAGTCTGTTCTGGTAACTGCATACATCTTTTCCTCCAAAAGATGAGTCATTGACCTGAGAGATGTAATACTTACAAAGATTAGACTATTTTACAGAACAACTACTGGATTAAGATTAACCCAATTTCAGCCACTAAACTACTTGATCAACAACAACAAAAAAGCTGTAGTCCTTACTCAGTATCAGACTAACAAAAGAAACCCCACTGACATAAAAGGAAAAATGTGCATGCATCAGTAACAGATATATGTAGCTGTTTAAAGAAAAAACCCAAACCCTTGCTATCTTTTCCAACCTAAATGATTCTATTTCTTCATACTGCAAACAAAAACCAAATATTAAGATGTCACTCATATATCCAGAGATGCTTTCATCAGTTTTCTCAAAAGGACTATAGACATGTAGAATTTTTTTCTTCCTGTAAGGCAGTCTATTTCTGGTTTAGAGTGTTCCAAAAAGACATTAAGAACTTCATCAGCAAAACCAGCCATTTTGCCAAGAGGATGGCATGTACACAGAACTCTAGAGTTTTAAATCCCACCATGTGCCCACAAAAGAGGTTCCTTCATTATTCTGTCCACTCCTGTAGCATCTGCTAATACTTAACATAGTATTTCATTTCACTTCCAGTCTCAAAAAAAGCAGCAGCCAAGACACAAATCAAGAAAATATTCAACATTGTTAACTTCCCATTTAGTCAAGAGGGGTCCCCCTTAAAAAAAAATAATCTCAGTAATTACTCTTGATAGGTAGAATTGTGAGTGCCCAAGTGGAATCATCATCCTCTGTGCTTGATGCCGCACCAGCAGAGTAAGGACTCCTGCAGTACTCTGGCTTCCATGGACCTAACTTTTAAATCTGCATGCCAAGCCAACAGTGGGGAAATAAACAGAGCAAATTATGTGAATACTAACTTAATTGCTAAGAGGTCCCAGAGATCTAAGCAGATGGAGAATAACAGCTCACAGGGGATAATTCATTCTGAACTGCACTGTAAGATTTGAAAAGGTTGTTTTTAATCGAACTTCATGGTTTATGCCCTAAAAAAATTGAAGGGTTGAAAATTAAAGAACTGTGGATGCTGCGGAGGCAGAAGCAACAGGGTAATTGTGGACAGCAACAGGGAATTGTAAAGATTTCTCTGAAGTTCTCACTTATTGCCAAGCCTTACTGGTACAGCCCTAGCTTCTTTTCAGGAACACAATCATCACTGGAAGTGGTAACAAAAGTTGTACTCTTCACAACTCCAATTACTCTCCTCTATTCAGTATCTAATTCAAAAACCAGATATCTTCTTCTATCCCAGTAGGAACTGTAAGTTCTTCTCCAAACCACATCTTCAACAAGAAGACACTCAAGCCAAAACCTTCTGTCCAGAACCATAGAAATTCCCTCCATTTAATTAAATTCCAACTCAGGAGATTCCAGTAGGATGTCTAGACAACCACTAGCAATTTAACTAAACAGCTTTCTCATAATTGCATTAGGAAAGTGCATGGCTTGCCGAGATGGCCTAATTATGTGTTAGAAGAGCTTTAAAATAAACTTTCCTAAAGGAAATATTTGGCATGGTTTGGTTTCACCTACTGGTCTGGTTACACATTCTGTCATTTTGCCACAAGTACCACAACAGAATGCACAGCTCCCCACAGTTAACTGCATTCAGGGTACAGATTTTTGTCTAGATGGTTTATACATAGGGCACTGGGGCTTAAAGACATAACAAGAAACAGGATGTTCAAAAAGCTAAAGAATCTATGATTCACAAGGAAATCTAACACACCAGAGAAGTTGCAAGTGCCAGGCAGCAGCATGTACTAATAAAAATTATTTGTTAGGGTTACCTTCTTTGTATATAGCTACTCAAAATAGGTCAGGAAATAAGATTCATTTTTTTATCAAATGAATTTGCCTAAAAAAAATTTTTAGTCCTTTAAATCTTCCCTCATTCAAAATATTTTTGTGGAAAGAGTGGAGCAAGCTGTTTCCAGTAACTGAAACCCAGAGTGTTTTCCAGTTGATAAAAATAAATAAATAGACACTCCAGCTGCCAATAACAAAGGAGAGAAACCAACCTCTGGCTTAAGTTCTGAGTTTTCATGGAAGCTTCTGTGGAGTTAGGAAACTTTTTCCGTCCCCATCACCTCCCCTGTAATCAAACTGTGTGGAAAGTACACAGATAAAACACTTGCTTTCACATATAAAGCAAGTGTGCACGGTACACAGCAAGTAGTCACAGTTCATGTTTAAGTAAGGAACAAAAGTTTTCTCTGAATACTCCTGTATTTTGTCCAAATTTCTTGTAATTACTTTTGAACTCCCATACCACTCTGTTTACAGGTTTGATTTCCCAGTTCTTTCCTCATAGAGCAGAAGGTCTACATGAGCTCCTGCTGTCCTTTACACATTGAATTATCCTAACAGAGGAATATATTACAAGTATCCTAACACAGGAGCATTACCCTAATAAAGAAATACTATAGCAACCTCTCAGGTCTAGGACACCGTGCTTAGATTCCTCCCAAAGACCCTCTCAAAGTCGCACTAAGCTCACAGTGATGAGCACATGCTCCTTGCAGCCCCAATACTACAAAAAAAAATAGTTTCTTGGTCCAGACATACAAGCACTTGTAAACTTCTGTGGTCTGAACAATACTCAGTACATATTCCACAATACCAGACAACTGGAGTTCCTTACTATGCTATAATCCACAGACTGCAGAGGTAAAGACAGAAAGTGTCTGGAAAAAAAATTTTAAAAACTAAGCACCACCACCCCACCAAAAAAAACCCTAACAAACAGAAAACCTGTGATGTGATATACCAATATCCCATGTTTTTCTGATAATATTTACCTTTCCCATCAGACAGGGCTTACAACCCTGAAATATCCAACAGACTGAACACTGACCATCATTTGGGCTTCCTTTACGTATGTAGTTCAACAAGCAGCAAAACTCTTCAATACTGATAAATTGCCAGCAAATAAATAAACAATCACCCTTAATATCCAGTAGCTTTAAAGCCAGTGTCACTGGCTAAAGACAATGAGACAGTGTGTTAGTGCACACGGGGAGTACAGTAGTTTGGAGCACACTAAAACAGAACAGAATTTTATCTGTGCATTCAGCATGTAAAAGGTTGCCATCTCTAGAGTCACCTGTGAGCAGGTAAGTGTGTACATTTATACAAATATCTCCAAATCCAAACTGAAGTAGCTGAGCTCTGAAGCAAGTTTCAATATTGCAAACATACATATTTATGAAGATACGGAATAAATTTTCATCACATTTTTAAGTCTTAAGCCTACAGGGAATATTAGTGTCCAAAAGTCATCAGGTTATCGCATAAACCAAAAGGGCACTAATTCAGCTGCAATTAGCTTTTTAACTCTACCTCCCTAAGATTACCATTCAGATAGTTAGCTAGCCAAAGTCACTTAAACCACTAATCATATAGAGGAACAGCCTGTGCACTTCTCTTTTCCAAACATCTGCTTTATGCCTGGCAGATGAAATATCTACACATATGTAAACTTTCAGACATGGGGTCGCCATGTAGGCCAAGACCATGAACTTAATTTTGTAGAAATAGATAATTGCATGAATCTACTTCCCCATTCTGACAAACCTTAGCCAAGAGATATTCCTAAGCTATGTACTTCATAACCTCATTATTACCAGTTTTAATAGACAACATGCCTGTCAATCACAGCAAAAAGTCCTGTTGCCTAAATAATGACTCCCATCACTTGTCATATCCTTACTGCTGCTTAGTCTGACATAGGAATTTTATTGTCAGCAGTTTATCTAACACTACAAGTTTCTGTAGGTTTTGTTTTAGTACCACCTGCAATGTTCAGGAGGCTTGCAAAGGTTGGGCTCTATCCCTAGATGGGTTTCCTTTGTGATCTCTTTTGTCTTCTTTGAAAATTAAAATAATCCTTTCTCAACTCAACACCAAAGCAAAACAGCAGGAATATTTAAATCATCCTGTCACAGAGTTTGTAAATACAAAAGGTTGTACAAGGCACCAAGTACATAGCCATTCTTTTTGCAGCTTTCATTAGGAGCAGCAATGATAGAGTATGAAAGTCAGTCATAGACTTAGTCATATGTTTCCCCCACAGTTCATGAGATAAAGGACAAAACCTAGTCAGGTTTTGTAAGACTAGGAACTAGGGTGGGGAGGGGAGGTGGGTGGGTTTGCAGACTAGGAACACTGTAAAGTTGGTTATCAGAAAACCCAAGCTAGTCCCCAGAAAACACTGATGTATCTAGAATTTTAAAGTAGGATCTGTGGAAAACCCAAACCCCAAAACAAGCAATCCTGCAAACAAAATCTCAGACCTTAATTTTCCTTTGTGCCCCATGTATTGAAACTATGTTTCATTTCTTATGAAGGCACAGCTGGGTAAATATTTTCTCTCTCTTCCTCTAAAAGTATACAGGGTTTGTATTCAGAAAGTGAAAAATAAAAATGCAATCTTGTCTGCGTAGAAAGTAATCATTTGTGAAAGTCAGCTTCCAGCTAGTCAGCTCCTTTCTGTACTCTGCAAATCAGAATGGAAAGGGAGAGGGATATTATGACATACACTAAAGGGAAATTGTGTAAGAAAAACCAAATGACCAGTAAAAGGTTATAAGGTAACAACAGGATAGGAGACAGGGTCAGGATTCTTCTCTCTAAACTCTTCTGTGGGCTATAAACCAGAGAAAAAGAAGAGGATGACTTCTACTGCTGCGCTCAACATACAACTGAACTCTTTTTCCTTCTTTTGTTAAAAAATACAGGAGAGAAAAAAAAAATCAGTGCCACAAGAAATGGTCCAGAGAACAATATTCAACAAGCATTTTTTTTGGTTAACCTTTGGATAACTTCAAGAAACAATTTATAAAATTATTAATGAGCCTCTGCCAGGGCTATGCAGTAATATAAAAAAAAAAAAATCAGATTGTGCTTCAAGTATTTTCTAACAATTATATGGACAAAGCCATGGGCAGAATGCTATGGCAGTGATTTTGAAGAGCAAAGGCAGAAGAACAGACCAGTAACGATGGCAGTAGGAAGTATTCTAAGCACAGAAAACTTGTACTTTGCCACATGCAACCATGGTGACCAGCAAGGGGTTAAAAATACTTGACAACCTAGCTATGAGATACAAACAGTTGAAGGTTCCCACACAAAATAAATTCCTGGGAACTGCCTAGACATCAGGTAACAAGATGAGTCCCAGTCACCTCTTGTGAGTGAATGTAAGGAATTCCTCTTAGCATAAAGGAAAGCCACTGGGGTTTTCTGCAATTGGTAACACAACGGCAATATTGCGTTAATGCCCTTTTTCCTCTGAACCATGTGTTCAGATGCAAAAATCTTGCAATCGGTCTTCTCTTGGTTGCACACTGAAGTCAAACCCTGTGTCTGTTTATGAGGCAGGAATATATATAAGGCAGTGAGACGTGCCACTTATGTGACTTATCCAAAGTACTGCAAAATCTCTCAGGTTAACAAGTTTCAACTACAGAATGGAAAGAGCTAAAAAAAAAAAGGCACTTTTGAACTCTGTGCTGTCACCTCCTGATTAAAGTCAGATTTTACTGGCTACGAAAGGTTTGAACCATCTTCCATCTGAAGACAGAACTATCATTACACAGCTTGTGCTGAATACACAAGTAGACACTGATTTCTAATCTCAAGTCAGATTTGAGACCAAGAAAAACCCAAAACTGTTTGACTACACTGACAAATTCAGTAAAAACACAGTCTGAAATGACAGCCAACCAAAAATACACTGCAAGACCAAGTGCAGAAGTTCTCCATAGTCTGGTAGAAGTTTAAACATGTTTTATGCATAGACCAGAGACAACCTACAACTCCTTACAAGCCGTTGCTCCCTCCCTGGACACAGAAAGATTGTTCTTAGGAGGTTCCAATCCACAGAGTTTCTCCAGGGAGGAAAAGTTTGTGATCAACAAGTTACCAACACACTTCTTGTAACCAGTGAATGCAAGTTTCATTTGTATTGGGTTTGGGGGTTTTTTTTTTGCCTAGCCATCTGTTGCCATGTTTATCACAAAAAACAGTAGTTTGACTTCAGTTCTGGAATGCCAAAGGCCAAGCTGGACATTGCTCAGTGTCATGGAAGATGCTTCACTCCTGCCAAGTAATTGTTCACAGCATCTGTCTCTGCAAGGCAACTACTACCCCTGCAAGTGGGCTAAGCCCTGCTGCTACAATCACGTTTAAAACTAACAAGTTATATCTTGCTTCAGCCTCTTTCCAGCCTCTGTATCTTAACTGTGAATTGGTGCGTCACATCCTGAAGTGGGGTTATGAAATCCATACAGGAGTCAACATCAACAGCAGGCTGCTCTCTCAAACCAGCCAGGTTTACACAGCACCACTGCCACATATTCCCAAACTTGCATTTATAATGTTTCTACTTCAGTTAATTTTTTTAACCTTTGTCATAGCTTCTCCTGCTAGCCAGGATGAGTGCACAGGTCTGTCAGTAAGCCAAACTACTGTTCCCTTTGCTGGACTACTACTTGATATACATAACAACATCTTGCAGTACCTAAACTCTTTAAAATGGCATTGGGGGCACATGATATTCTAAAACACCCACCAGCATAGAAAAGATAGCCTGGTGGGATGTTCAGTTCTGTCCAGGATTCCCGCACCCACCCACACCATCACCAGCTGCAGCATTACCTTATAGTAGCCACAACATGAAGAGGCAGCCTGCACCTCCCCTTCCAAACATTACTGTAATTTGCCACAGTTTAAATTATTCTCAAGCAAATAAAAGAAAATGTCTCTGAAGTAAGGTCCCCTTTTTTTTTCAGGTGCTGGGGGAAGGCTTCCTCATCTGCATGAGGCAGCTCTGCTCATGAGGAGTCCTCTGGGGCTGCTCTAATCATCTGAGGACATCACCCTCAGGGCTTCCAACCCTCAGCAGCTCATGGAAGGTAGGCATGAACATCACACCAAGTCAAAAAGCTATACCAACAATCAGGGTCACTAAAGCACGATCCTGAAAGTCTCAAAACAATTGCAAGGTAAATCAAGATTCATACACAGTCCCATAATAGCATTAGACTTATGACAGCTTGTCATGGTTTCACCCCAGCCAGCAACTGAGCACCACACAGCTGCTCAATCACTCCTCCCCAGTGAGAGGGGGGAGAGAATCAAAAGGGTGAGGAAACTTGTGGGTTGAGATAAAGACAGTTTAATAGTCAAAGCAAAAGCCACACATGCAAGCAAAGCAAAACAAGGAATTCATTCACTCCTTCCCATGGGCAGGCAGGTGTTCAGCCATCTCCAGGAAAGCAGGGCTCCATCACACGTAACGGTTACTTGGGAAGACAAACACCATAACTCTGAACGTCCCCCCCCTTCCTTCTTCTTCCCCCAGCTGTATATGCTGAGCATGCGGTCATAGGATGTGGGATATCCCTTTGGTCAGTTGAGGTCAGCTGTCACAGCTGTGTCCCCTCCCAGCTTCTTGTGCACCCCCAGCCTGCTCGCTGGTGGGGTGGGGTGAGGAGCAGAAAAGGCCTTGACTCTGTGTGAGCCCTGCTCAGCAATAATGAAAACATCCCTGTGTTATCAACACTTTCCAGCACAAATCCAAAACAGCCTCATACTACGGAAAATATTAAGTCTATCCCAGACAAAATCAGCACACAGATTTAACTTCTTAAGGGAACTTACATTATACCGTGGCCAATAAGAAGGGGGGGAGGTTAGACCCTGTTTTGTTTCTTTAGGTTTTCCCATGGAAATCAGTTTCACCCTCCCTCCTGCCAAAATTGTGCATACTTCCCCTGTAAGAAGGACTGCAGGCAAACGGCTTTACCAGAGCTCCTTCTGCAGTTTCTGTACTTGAGACAACATGGGTAACCATTATTCACGAAACCTACACAACTCATAGCACAGTCCCACTCTGTGCCGAGCACAAGCCACGTTCTGTCTCTTGTAGCAAAGAGAGGGGTTTTCTCTTGACCTCTCAAAACATGGTTCAAATTATTGACAGACTGTTTATTTCTTTTGGAGAGGAAAAGCAGGATAAGGAGCTTGTTTAGCATGTCAGGAAGACTTAGTTTGGGGAGAATTACCAACAACATTGATATTTCTGCATTCAGTCGTTTCTCTAGACCTGTCTCTGGAAGAGCTGCAGCACTATGCAAAAGCACCAGTCCAGGAGTTGACTAATTATCCCTTTAAAAGAAAAAAGAAATCCTTATATTAAAAAGAACAGCTGCAGGGTGACCCACTGGACACATCCTTCTCTCACAAAAACTGAACAAATAAATTCTCCCTTACTCTCATGGGGTTCCTACACCCAGACCTTCACTGAAGAGCCAAGAGGCAGAATTCAGCCACCTGTGCAAGGCTGCTGCAGGAAACACCAAACATGAGGAATGCAGACAGCAGTTTTATTAACATTTAGGTGACACCTAGTACGTGACACCACCCCCAACCCCACTTCTGCAATGGATTATATTCCAAGTAATAACCTACAGCGTGGCTCTTCCTGCATTCGTAACCTGTTGAAAACAGGACTTGCTCTGGTGAAGTATGTGTTCATCTGAACCACAGTCCTTGTGGGTCTCACTTATGTCACTTCAGCCTCAGTTCAACTGTGCCAGCCCACAGTTGTGTGCATGACAGTCCAGACTTTTTTCTCTCATTCTTCCTAATGTAAGATGCCCAGTTGCATAAACCAGGCAATGTATCAAGCACTCCAGCTAAACCCTTTCATTACATTACTTGCCTGTGTCAGCCTCTGCGTAACAAAGCAACTCAGCTGGTTGCCAGGAACTAGACCTTAGGCACCTCAGTGTTTTCAAAATGGTAAAATGGGGCATATGTTCATAATTCTTACTACCAAAATAGCAACAAGTTGTACCACTGGAGACAACATCAGGTGGAAGGGAGGGAAATTATTGTTGTTTTCCTTGGAAAGCACAAGGCACTAGCACTGCAACAGACATCTACATCTTCTCTCATCATTTTATCTGAAAAAACTTTAGCCACCTCCTGTGGTCTCTGTTGTTATCATTACACTCACTTTAATAGCACAGCCATAAATTTAAATGCAATCATCTGCATGACATCAGCACAGCTGTGCAGCTAGTCTAATTGCTCTGAGTGAAGTCATTCATCAGTTCCAAACCTGTCCTACAAGACACCATTTTCCACTATAAGGTAACCCATCCAGTACTGAATTTATCTCCAGACTACAGTGTGTACCAGAGAAACTATAAAATTATTCCACTGAAACCATGCATCGGGCTGTTGTTAAAGACTGGGAAAGAAATAGGGCATTTTAGCTTATGCACATGGATAATAGCTCTTATTTGTGTGAGCCACAGGATGAACATTGACAAGAGCCAGGCATTGTGCCTTGTGTACATGGAAACACCAGCTTTACTCCCTACCCGCAACTCCTTTGTCCGTGCTTTGTTCCTACTCCCTCTCAAGTGCTTTCACACAGCTCCCACCTACTTGCACAGCTGCCTATTGAGAAAACTTACACATTTCTATAAACATTGCTTATGCCTGTGATAGCTCATTACTCTGAACATACCTACTGAAGTGCATTTCAGACCTTTTTAAATAAAAAAGGAGGCTATAGCTAGTGTCTTGAACTCATTATTGCCTCTTAAAATGACACACTGCTTTTATTTGCTTTACACTTGTTAAAGTGCCTGAAGCAAAACTATCAATTCATGTTTTAACAAAAATTCCCTAATCTAAAGCAATTATGTACATGTATTTCAAAGCAAAAACTGAAATAATGAGATCAGAACAAAGGATTACTTCAGTTGTACTTACTTGGCATCGTCTATGATTTATTCACATAACTAAGTTTTCAGTTCACATTATACTGAGGCTGGCAAAAAAGTACTGTTACATAAAATAAAAGCCTCATTATTTCAATGTAATGCATTACTGAGCAACTACATTACTACATTAAGTAGCATTCCAATTACTGATTCTCTGTCCCTAAATAAATTCTACAGATTTTACAAGTGGCTCCAATGCAACTAAAGGCAAAATTACAGAGTAGATTAAGGTAAATCAGTATCTTAGCTGGCACAATGATCTTGTAATTTTTATGTTTAAACCAACAACCTTTTTGCTTTATCAGGAGACACTACACCACTGCAGAAGGAAATGCAACCACAGAAGAATCAGGTGGCTAAGTCCCTATTTAAAAAAAAAACAAAACAAAACACCAACACACAAAGCAACTATTTTTAGAAATTCGACACATCTACTTGAATCGTTCTCCCAAGGCTCTGCAGCTCAGACATTTCTGAAAGAAAAATCTCCAACAAAAACAAAACTGTCAGTATAAAAAGAGCTTAGTTTGTAAAGTTTATGTCTAGACAGCCTTTTTCTGTAAAATATATTCTAAAAATAACTCTTGGATTTTAATGTATGAATGGCTGAATATAAACTATTACTGCTATCGGCACTGTCTTCCCACCCAAGCAAAGCTTGTTCTATGTGCGCTTAGGGAACAATAGACTGAACGGACAGCTATAGCTCCTCCGCAAGTTGGCAAGCAGCCAGGATGTCTCCAGAAAGTCTAAAATAACTTTGCAAACCTGCGTTAGAAAAGATAGTGCTTCTGAGGAAAGCAACAATAATTCACATGCAGTCCATGCAAGAGCTCATAGCCATGTAAGTCTCCACACTACCAAATACAAGCAGCAAGCAAGGTAGAGAAGCACAGCAGACAGACATGTTTTGTAATCCTTACTACATGGTTAATTTCCCCCTCTGTGCAATATTTTGCTCAGTCACCATGTCTGGGCTAAGAATAAAATGCCACCTAAAACGGGAAGGGTAGCATGCTGTCAGCAGACCCTTGTATCCCAAAGTTCCTCTTGAGGAGATGAGCTGCCTTGAAAATATCCCTTCCCCACCCCCAAAGGCATCTTGATCTAACAGGCAGTTGTCGGACATTTTTCATTAACATGAAACATATACCAGCGCCCACACATGCAGTTTGCAATCCTTACTTTTGCAATGGAGTGAGCTACCTTTTATCTTTGACTATAAGCCAAAAGCATTTTGGTGTCCAAACCTGTCTTCAAGAAGAGGATTTCAGAAATGCTGGGATTAGAACTGAACCACAGGTCATACTTGGACAAGTAAAAGCATGAGTAGTTTCTCAGTGTTTGCTCATGAATAACCTTTACTAATGAGAGCAGTCCTACTGAACTGTGATGAACTAGTTATTGCAAATATGCATTGTATGGACTGAGAATTTGGTATCTCTATTTAGTAATCAAGAATTTACTTATATTTTCCTTACTTGAAAGAGTTTTCTTGTTGGTTGACTCAATAGCTCTAAAGATGTCAGGGCAGGACAAGGAAAAAAAAAATCTAAATAAAAAACCAAAACACTACCAAAAAAACCACCACTCAAGAAATTCAGGCCTTGGAAAACACCTGGGTTGGCTTTCATTAAAAGTATTTTTTCACCTAGAAGAAAATTCCATCTTGGTAGGGTCCAAGCAGAATTTATACCCTTTTTTCTTTCTTCCTTTAATGTATGAGTTGGTACCCTAAGTAGTCTTGGGATAACACACTAAAGATTTATTAAAGTACACTGTCATTCTAAGGCAGAGAAAAAACAGTCTGACTTGAAACTTGAGACGCAAGTCAAATGTAACTCTTCGTTTAACATAATTCCATATGAAGGACTGCTACGGTACTGGTTTAGGTACGAACAGAGATTTCTAAAGAATCATGTATGAAGTACTTATCTACTGCTTATGCAGAGAGAGAGATCATCTGCAACAAACACTAATCTACAACTCCAGAACAACAAGATTTTGGAAGATAAGATAAACCTTTAGCAGAAAAGTTAATATGAATAATTTGAAATAAAAAAAAAAAAAGCATTGAAGTCAATGCAACAGAATCTCTTGTCTTGAAGTTATTCTCCTTTTGCAGATTGCTGCCTAAGGAATACCTGGGAGCAGGATCAGCCATTGCCATAATTCCCTGCATGTTTATCACATGCATTCATCACCACCCTGGCTCTTTCACCGTTGTAAGAGGAGCAGTTGGGAGTTTAATTGGTGTCCAGATAGGTAGGCAGATAGTAATTACCTTTTAAAATGAGGGTTTTGGCAGTGTTGCACTGTGTAAACACTCCACATATTTCATTACCCTTGTGAACTGTTAAGCCAACTCCAGAATACTTTAGCTTCCCTAAAATTAGTTCTTGATATTTGATTGCTTTATTAGGTGTCTATTCTGCAGACACTCTGGACATTAATCTCCTGTAGTCAATGAATAACTGAAGTAATTTCAGGACTATTTTATACTTCGAGTTGAGGATGCAGTGTCTACATCTCTCTCAAGTGATGACAAAAGACTGCCTCTAGGACACAAATTCACTTCTTTCAAGGGTTCTTCCTCACAAAAATACACTAAAAATAAAGAATATTTGCATGTTTCTTCCACTAATATTTTCCCCAGCCTTTCATCTAAAATTTTCTATATTAGCAACTTGATTGCCCACTACAGAAGCAGCAGATGCAGTCCACGTTCAGTTACTCATCTGATCCATGAAGATAAATTGCAGAAAGAGCTAGAAAATAAAGGTCTTCCAATACAGCATGAAGCATTCAGGAAGGAACAGCCATTATGTTTGAGGAAATGTCCATTTCAGCTTCTGAATTTGATATTCTGCTCACATCGGCATCTGCAAGTCTTCCAGTTTACCAGAATGGTTCTGTGCACATTGCCCTAAAATTATAAACCAACTTTGCATCCTGAACTCCAGACCTGATCACACATAAGACCCCTGCATCACCGCTTTGCATCTGCTATATATTCAATAAAGAGCAAACTTATAAGCTATAGCAGCACTGGTAAAGCTCTTAGGCACATAACAACACCTCTGTGGTCATGAAACGCAGCCCGTCCTCACACCTACCATTCTCTCCACTACTTCAAAAAGGTCATTACACGCTTAGTAACAATCTGCCCAGCTGCCCAAGAGCTATGCTCCCCACAGGAGCTACAGCTAAGTGTCCTTGAGGTCACTACTGAACACCATTGCTATGAGTGTTGCTGCTTCCTCACCAGCACAGTCATTGAAACAGCAATAGCTCAGGGACTGTCTAGACTGATTGTCACAGATTCCCATCACATCTCTTTGATGAGCACATTTTCTCTAGGGCACAAGAATCTTTGCCATCTTAAAGTCTTTGAAGCCAGTTTAACATCCACTTAGAGAAATGAAAAGACTTATTTTAAACATTATGAATAGTAACTCTAGCCCACAGGTAGAACTTTGCACTACAATTAAAGATTTTTTTTTTTTTAAACTCTCCTCTTCAACAGAAAGAATAGCTCAGGAGGACAGTATATACCAAGACCATAATTTAAAAGCATATGAGAGAAGTGACATGCAATGGACCAATTTTGTTTTCTTTTTCTAAGTGAATTTTGATCATAACCCAGTAAGTATCTGAATTTTATGCACTTGGCAGCTCTTAAAGCTCCAGCTTGTGTTAAACCATCACCGTGCACATATCATAGTGATCTCTACCCGCTGCCCTCAACCACAAGACAAAAAAAACCTAGTCTTTTTCTGATCACAAAGTGTACAAAATTTGATCTGCATCCATGTAACAGAGCATTTGGAGTCAAAACACATATCAGCAGACAAATACAGCTTGTCCAGCAGAGCACGCCACAAGTCCCCTTGTAACTATCCTGGCTACTGTTGCATGAATGGGGTAGAAAAGAAACAGGACACAGCTCCTTGCCTGAATAAGACATCTGTGAGTGCAGAACAGCATCTTAAGCGGCAGTTCACAACAAAGCCTATTACATACGTGCACACACATGCAGATTTTTTCAAGATTATGAATAAGCAAGATTTCTTAGAGGAATACTTGACTGTGAGTGGCAGAAAAGCACATGCTATATACCACATTAGGGTGCTAGCAGAAATCCTAAAAAACTTCACACATTATCAGTTCTCAGCTGTGACCTGGGCCTAGCCTCATCATCCACTTCAGTAACTCAGATCTCTTCTGAATTCTGTGCGTAGAGGACATTTCAGAGTTCATATATCAGTATTCCAGCCCTGTAAGAAGTTTTTGTAAATCTGTTTGCACACCGTCTCCTCCCTTTGAAGGGAGACCACAGGGGCCAAGGAAAACACAGAAGAAATCACTCAGCTGCATACTGCAAAGCTTTGGTTCAAGTGTCTTGAACTGAACCTGTCCTGCAGAATGAAAGGTTTTATAACACCCCCCAGTTTCCAGTCACTGTAAAAGTTTCAATGAAATCAAAACAGCTGTCTGGTTTACCTTGGCTTTTGATGCCAGCTAGAGCCAAATTAAATCAGGCATATATTTAGTAAACTTTCCCACATAGTTTTGCTATGCATTTCAGTACATACTCAGCTGTTGCTGTAAGAAGGATTATATTTAAGAGCTTGCACTCACTTGGCTGCTACAAGTTTACGTAAGCCTGTTACTGCATCTGGGCAATTTCTTACAGCAAGCATGGCACACCGTGTAGTTGTCTTTGTGCTCAGTTTCTGCTCACATAATGACATCCATGATAACATATGAAGAAGAGTAATGCAAACAAGTTATTGTCTTCGTCCAGTATACACCTGATGCCACTGAATGCTCCAGCTACAAGCACATCAGGATACATTCCCCTCTGTAGTTAATGAGGCACTCACGTCACACTCCTGAGTGGAAGTAGATGTGCAGGGTGAAACACTAGAGGGCAACAGATGCCCTTTAATAAGCTTAAGGGAGCCCTAAGATGGGTTTAACACTTAGTCCCTTCTTTTGGCAGCAATGTTATCCTTCCTTGATTGCAAGCCCTAGTTCAAATCTTGTGCAAAGGAGATGCATATTGTATCCGTAAACCAGGCTACATGAGTGCATATACATTCAATGAGTGCCAGCTGCTTTCCTTCCCGTTAACCTTTCTCCTACCACCATTCCTCCTTCCCATTAAAGGGTCATCCACATCTTTCAAAGACATAAATTTAATCTTTTCCATGTGGTGTGTAGTTGTTTATTGCTTTGCCATTATTTTGGAAAAGAAAGCTTCTGCAGCAGCTACTACCAACTTTAAAACGAAACACAACTGCTTGTATCAAACTGGACTTACTCTTCTGACCGAGTCTTAGGACTCCTTTCTAACACCTTACAATGGGCAGTCAACATGCCCATGTCTTGCCACCAGACATCTCATCTACTGATAAAGTGACCCATCTTATCTTGCCCTGATCATAGAAGACCTCTATTACCACATCAGTCACTTCATTAATTAAAGCAGCAGTGATTTTTTTTTTTTGGTAGATACTGCAATTTACGATATTCATATGGACATCGGAGTGCTACTATACGACGACATTTACTTTTCCTTTAAGAAGTCAGAAAATTTGCCCACTAATTCTACAAAAATAATTGCATAAAAGTCCAAAGACCTGTTTTCATGAGACAGAAAATGTAATAAGCAAAGAGAAAGGGGGAAGGAAAATCATCATCTTTAACTACCCTATAGCATCCTTCTTGTATCTTCCCCCTTCTAACCCAGAATACTCTTAGTCAAAGTACAGGAAGACATGCCCTTGAGAAGAATCAGGGCTATGTAACTGAAGGCAGCTGTTTTCTACAGGTGCCCTTCCTTTTCTGGTGAAGTAAGAGGAGGGACGTGATGAAAAGGCAGTCTGCTGATCAAAGCACTTCAGTTTTGTGAAACAAAACCAAACCCACTGCTTCTGCTACCTGAGTTCCTGGTTAAATGTGGATGAGTAACAGCCAAGATTTTCAAAGACAATTGCTAATTGAATACATCAGATTTTCTCAAGTGGTTGGAGTCGTTAAAAAGCTGATTGCCTACAATTGTGAGGAGAGATGACAGATCCTCTTTAAACATGGATATTTATAGCACTTCATGTACTCTTAAAAAAGAAAACCAAAAGAAATACGAAACAACCAAACAAAAAAAAAAAAACCCTAGCCCCCTCACCTCCCAAAAAACATTTAAAAAACCCAAACCCAAAACATACACCACCAAAAAAAAACCCAACCCCAACCGAATAACAAAAAAACAAACCAACCCCAAACAGGTTCTACTTGTTTTTTCCCCACCAGAAAAAAAAATTAAATTGTGAGCACGTGTTTTGCCTCTCCTCTTGGCCTCATTGCCCACCTCCATTTGCCACCCAGCTTATCTACCTCAGAAGTGCTACAAAAAACCTATTTTAAAAACATGCAACAATCTGCTAAACTTCTAAAGAGCCATGGAAAAATTTAATTGGTTTAGACTAAGAAGATGGGTCATTTCAAACAAAATACAAAGTATTAGTGACTGTTCATTTAATGAACATTTGCCATTCAGTGAAGGGATGGAAGCAAGCATCTCAAGGACGGTGGAGAACCATGCTATGATCTTATCAGCAAAGACTGCACATGACAGTGAGCAAAATTTTAAATTTGGTTGGTCTCAACTGCCTTATTATTTTGCCTTACAAATTCATTAAGGGTTTTTAGTGGTAATATGTATTTGCTGCTAAACATTATAGGAAAGGATGAAGCATTCATGAGGATCTTAATTCTAACAAAGTGTGCTCCATGACATAGCGAGGCTTGATACTAGCCCAGAAAAACACTTATAAGAGAAGCTAATTTCCTGTATTTTGGCATGACAGACTTATACAACAGCAGTGACAGTCCTATTCTTGCTGGGATTCAGTCCCTACACAAAGAGCAGAGAGAAGGGCATGGACTATGAGCAGTGCGTAGGAGCAGCCAGCTACCAAAAAAGCTCTAGGATGTGGACCGGCTTGGTCCTTGAATGGTTCTCCTGGCACTGCAGATCAGCCCAGGTTGTAGTGCTTTATGTTACATCTATTGCGTACAGGCTCCCTCACATACCACCCACCTCCCCCACACCACTCCCAACCCCTTTTTTCCTTCACCTCCTCTCAGGCTTGGGATAGAGGCCCGAGAGGGATATTTTGTAATTTCATTTTCCTCCTCCAGCTTCCCTAAGCCCTCTCACCCTTGTAGATCTTGAATGCAAGAGTTATTCTTAATTAACCTGATTGCACTAGAAGCCTCATGACAGAAGCAAAGATAACATAGCTATTCATGGAAAACTGTTGCTGTCCTGACCCAGCAGGCCAGGAGTTCTGCATGTTTTACACCCAGCTTTAAGTTTTGTGATAAAGCTCATCCACACTCATAGGGGGGAGTGCAAAGAGACAATGGCAGTGGGAGACCCCAGATAATCTCCTGCCCCAGCTACCCCCAGGCTCATCCCAAGAGCCCATCAAAGGCCTATCTCTGCAAGTCCCAGGAGATCCTCAGCCCCACTGCCCAGGCATTGACCCATCAAGAAGGGACAACAGGAGCACCTCTCCAGAGCATCTTTTGGACTCTGCCTAGGGGTATTGGGCACATTATGGGATACAAGGGAAGAGCATTTTGGGATTGTACAGGACTTACTGTAAGTTTTGTGTTTGGTTGGTTGGGGTTGGTTGTTGGTTTTTGTTTGGGTTTTTTTTTTGCGGGGGGAGGGGGGGATGAGGGGCTAGGCAGGGCAGGGAGGGAACAAGCCTAGAAAAATGGAGGGATAAGGGAACCAAAAGGGCCAATCACATGTCAGCAGGTGGCTTGTCAGGACACTTGTCTGGCCCTGTCCTGTACCTGACCAGCAGAGTCTGTCCTGTCTTCTCATTAAACTCTGTTTTCCCTGAGGTGGGCACTCTCTATTCTGGGTGTGTAGACATTTGGGGCTCCAGCTACCAACAACTGGCAGGAGTGCAGGTCTGCAAGTGAGCATGTGATAACTAGCAAATATCAAGCAGGACTTGCTGGTAAGCGAGCAAAGCACCCTGGAAGCCAATGTGCTGCCTGTCTCCAAGAGTGAGACCACTGGAGGAGCTGGCTACGGAAGGATCAGTGGGGTCCTAGCCAGCTGTTCACAAGCCTGTAGGTCCTGGTGGTCGATCAGAGAACTCCCTCATGTGCCTGCATCTCTCTAATGACAAGACCATGGGGGCATAGCTGTCAGAAGGACCCAGGAGTCCTGGCAAGCTGCGCATGTGCAGAGGACTGGACAGCAGCTGAACTGGGGCTGTGGGCTCATATGCCCAGGTGCCAGAAACCGGGGAGGCTGGTGTCCAGGGGCAGCTACCTGGTAATCCACATACCTAAGCCCAGCTGCTGGAGAGATCCACACTGTACATATGTATCTGCATATATAATTATATATGTAATTATAATTAGTAATAATTAATGGTCATTATTGGCAGTAATTCTATAATTACTAGTAATTAGTATGTATTAATTTTATTGATATATCATATAATTAATATATTGATGGTAATATACAATTAATGGTGTGTATATATATGTCGAGAGAGACAGACACATATAATTATGTACTAATGTTTCACACTCTGACACCTTCATCTTGTCCAGCCAGAGAGAACAGGATGAGGCCATTGGTGGCATTTGTGTGCCTGCCCGTGCTGATCTGTGTGGTCAGCCAGGAATGCATGTATTGTATACGTGCAGTGTGGTACATGTAGGGCATGTATGTGCATGCACATGCACCTACTGGGAATACACACTCGGCCCTACCACTGGTTGGAACCAGGAGCGTGGACCTGCAGCAGCCTCCCCTCTGTTGGGCTACTGGACCCAACCCCCTGGCATACAGAACATATCTAGAATTCTCTATATATTCTAGATGTTCTTATAACCATCCACTCTGTAAAAATAGAGAGCCATGACATTACCTCCAAGAGGTGCTTCTACTCCTGAAGTCACTGACCATTAGATAAATCCTAGCCTTTTCAGTGACTACACTAGACTAGACCCTCTTCTCTGTACCAACACCCACTATAGCTCACGTGTTCCATGAAGCTTGCTGGAAGACAACTGCTACAACCTAAGTTACTGGTATCTGTTGAAAAAAAACCCCATTGATACCTGAAACTTGTGAAGTAACACACTTCTGATTAGCAACTAACCATATAGTCTATTTTGAAGGCTTTAGTCTCAACCACAAAGCATTGAAAATAAATACAGCCCTGCATTTTGTTACACAGGAGAGGAAGAAGCAGAAGCAATACTATACCTAAAAAAGTTTTGATTTTGATTAACTGTATCTCAGGCAAACCAATCAGCTAAGGTAAGTTATTAGAGAAACACATGTGCACACGCTTCCCAGAGAGCCTAACCCACATGGATGGCCACTATCAACAGCCTTATCAAGAAGGCTGCCTGAATGCCTTGACTTCACTCTCAGCCGAGTGACCAACTACTGCTTGCTTAACCAACAGCAGCTTCTGCCTCTCACAGGAGCGCTGTGTCTGGGCTTCCCAGGAGGGTTTAAGATTCTGTATAGGACCATATTTCTTCCTGCACCCGTGCCAAGAGTGAAGACAGCCCTCAAAACTGTTTGGCCAAAAGCAGAACAAAGTCTCATTAAGTTTTCAGACAAGCTTTCACACACACTACATTGCTCTTTCGTTAACATGAAAGCAGAAAAAGAATTTCTAACCTGCATGCCAGGAAACTAATAAAACTCCTCAGTTCCTTACCAATAATTACAGTAATACAAAACAACACACCAGCTACCCTAAAGACAGAGGTGAATTCTGACTGAGAAGCTTTTCAATATTTAAGAGAAGGAAGAAAATATTCCCTGCTGATAAATTCTTACTTCCTAGGTGGCACATAGTGACCAAGGTAAGTACCAAAATTCACCAGCAAGATATTAAAGAACCTCAAATCCAGTTTTCTTCCTTCCTATAATGTGGAAGAAACTAAGCAGCGGCAGCTCTGCTCATGCTTTGCTATTGTCACCTCCTCTCCAAGTGATACAACTAGTTAAGCGTTTTCCAAGTCAGACACTACTTTACTTGTATCAAGATCCTGACAAATTAAAATACTCACTAGCTTCTCAGAAATCCAATAGAAAAATCAAGATATTTGATTGCCATTTTTTACTTTTCCACTCAGGGCCATAGTGAGAATACGTGCACTACAGCCACCTAATGGGTACCAGTCAGTCACCTGCATTTAATGGCTTCTCTTTCAAGAGACCTTTTGACCTGAACGCAGAGTCCCTTGCTGCTCAAGACAAACTCTGCCCTTACACACTACAGACAGTAGCCAGTTAAATTCACCAGTTGCCTTCTCTGGTAAGAAATATTCACTCTCCTGGATCTTTCATCCACTGGTCTGATTTCCTCTTACCTTTCATCAGGCTCAAGAAACAGAGATTAAAGTAAACTTTCTGCAACTATTGAAAGGCTTAATGAGGAGCAACAGAATGGAAAATTCTGTCACATGGAAAAAAAGAACAGCCCATAAAAAAAAAAACCAACAACAAACCTCACAGAAGAAAGCGTGATATTGTTTTTGCAGCAAAGAGATTTGGTTGTACTACAGACACCACGACCATTAGCTAGAGCTAGATCTCCTAGATACAGCTCCAAGACTCAAAAAAAGAACAGAAAGGATACTGTGAAACTGCCCCAGCCCAACTGATTCTCCAGAGCTGCAGGAAGAGAGTGTCAAGTGGCTGGTCTTGGTCTGTGTATTTTACATGTTAAATATTAGTTTTAACGAGTTCCTTTCCATCTCCGTTCTCCTGTTAGCAGTTTCCCAAAGAGAGCTTTGAGGCCCATATGGATCAAATATGAGAAAATTAAGTTATAAGGCATTCAGAGGCAGCCCTGCTCTTCCCAGGAGAGAGAAAGCCATTGCAGGTCTGTGCTCTCAGGAAGAAATGTTATACAGGATGACAAAAATGAAACCCACAATCTAAACCTGTGTGAAGCATCCAGCTGGAGTACAAAACAGGTTGCTTGCTTAAAGAAATCCACGTCTCTAAGGAATGTGAAAGACACTAAAGCCATGGTATAGACCTGTCTGAGTAAGAGTCATATGCCAAGTCAAGACTGTGTCTTGACTTGGAGGAAAAAAAGAAAAAGCAGAAGAGCAGTGTGCCATGGAAGGCACCGATCAGCAGAGAGATCACTGCACCTCAGGCCAACACAGCCAAGCATTTTTTTTCTTTGGGGGGGGGGGAGGGGGGGGGGGGGCAGGTGGGTGGCAGGGGAAAGATGAGAGGAAAAACCTCACTTGGCTGATGAGGTGTCATCTCTCATCTCTGACTCAAGCTTCTCAGACCTAAGCTCACATAGACAAGTGACAGGCTCCTCTCCTCACTTTGCCATATCACACCACCAGTACTATCCAGAATAAAAAGTATTAGGACAGTAGTAAGGAGCTAAATTTGATACATAACTCACGCCTTCAGTGCACAAGAAGAGAAAAATTACACACCTACCCTTCAAAACATTTACATATGCACATATTCAAGTCATATACCTATACATACATGTGTGCTTGTACATATGAATAGAACTACATGCAGACTCACCATCACATTATAGTGAATTTAATGAGAAGGCAGACAAACAAGTGGCCTTACCTTAAAAATGGAGATTGCCTCAGAAGTACTTAATTTAAGCCTGAGGACTTGCAATAGAGACCACTAACACCCAGTCAAGAGCACTGGCTACATTAAAGTTTTGAGCCACTGGAAGAGCAGGTTTTAGCTCCTGGGAACACGCCAGGAAAAGATACGGCATCATACATTGCAAAAAGCATCGCACGTGACTGAACAGCTGCATTTTCCAGAAGTCACAGGATCTGTCCTTATCAAAATCCACAGGATCTGACTAGATGAGGTTTAGATCTCCCACATTTGAAATAGACAAATCCCAAAGGAGTTGAAGTTGTTGTAGCAAGTAGTTCGACTCTGGGTGTGCCTAGCACTGGCTGCATTGCCCAAGATCTGTCCCTTGGGTTTCATTCATTCCCAGAATGACTGCTTCAGTGCAGAGGCCCACCTCCTTCAACTTCTTACCTCCTTTCTCTTGCTCAGCTAAAAGCACAATTACCTAGCCAGAAGGTAATTTTCTGAGCCCAGAAAAATCTATTTCCTCTGAACTCACCCAGAGTTTCATTCAGAGAGTGCAACACCATGGAGCAACATGCTCACACCTATGCAGGCTTAATCTGAGCACAGAATACAGTTGATGTAGACTGATTATTTTATGTAACTTCCCTCACACACTTCATGATCTGTCACAAGGGTATCATTGGGCTTTGGTTAAAAGGGAAAACAATGCATGCTGATGGGAAGACTTTAAGGCTTAAAGGAACCAGACCAGGTAAATTTAGCCACCAGGCTGCTACCAAAGTAGCAAGATTTTCACAGAAGGGGAAGAAAAGTGCAAGGTACTAGTGTAGAGGAACCAGGAATGATTAGCAGACCGTTTTTGAAGTCACCTTCCTTCAGTTTTGGCAGGCTCTAATAGTTACAGGTCATCTTACCAGGAAGCAGAGGCTACTCTGGCTTTTCTGGAGAAGGATCCTTTTTCTGACTGAAGGGGCACAGCTCCAGACTGAACGTATCATAGGATAACAGTGGAAAAACTGAGGAAGGTGCTGGGCACAATAACTTCTTGCCCCTTTCTTGCCCAATAACTTCTTACCCCTTTCTTGAACAGCTTAAACTAAAGTTATATGGAAAAAAAACCCACAAAACTCAAAAAACCCAACCCCCCTCTTGCAGCCTATAACTTCCTATGGGAAATAAAAACCTCTCTTTGTAAGACTGGAGCTTTCCCAGCATGCATTTAAATCTTGAGGAACAGGGCCTAAACCCTTGAGTTGCAGAGACCCAGACAGGTATGCTGAGTCTGAACAGAGACCCAGCCCAAAGCCAAAACCCTCTAGGGCCCATACCAAACCTAGCACCTAGTAGCAGGTGACAGACATACCTGCACTAGTGACAACTACATTATTTGTACAATGTTCCAGTACCCTATACCAATCCTTAAAGAGTTTCTATTAAAAACAGTAATAAAGTTTAAGTGTATTAGAGTCAGCCTATTGGCTTGCAAAACCTCTCCAGAAGCTTGGAAACCCCTCTGGAAAAATCAGTCATTTCACAACTGCAGCTTTGTATGTTCTCTAGTTTTTCAAAGATACTCAGAGGAGTATCAGGGTATTAGCTTAGAGTTTAATTAAGTTATTTCCATAAATAACAGTGAAGGATGCTTGTGTCTTAGAATAAAAGTGCTCATTTCTAAACTTTCTTTTCAGATAGGAAAGACAAAAGAAAACGCCTGCCTAGGTGGCCAAGTAAGTTCTGTGGGTAGCACATCCTAATTCAACTCTGCAATAAAAAGAAAGAGGAGGTTAACACACATTTAGCTATATCTGTATTTCTGACAATAACAACCCTTCATTAGGGCTCAAAGATACTGACTCTTAAGTTAATTTCAAAGCCTGGCAGACAGAGAAATAAGATGCTAACTAACTTCAGTCCTCCATGCCTTCCAAGCACAACAAATACACACAGCAAACAAACAAAAAACACAAATGTTATTCCACTGAATAGCCATATCATTCATTTTCATGGCAGAAATAAGTTTTAACTTGTATTATGTGTTTTGAAGTATGTGACATGCAAAATGCAAACAAAGCGTGGTGCTTATTTTGAAATTTTACATCTTAAAAGGTTGGTTATGACAGCAAAACTTTTCACCACTAACTCCATCATTCATTATGTGCAGTCACCGCAATCATAATTGCTGGGAGTTGTTTTTTAGGACTAACTAGCAGGCAAGCATATTTATTGGTGAAAAATAAGCTATTTCTGATACACAGTTATGACCAGAAGAACTCCAAATGGAAGATGAGCATCACCAGGTGGGAGGCTAGGGATACAGAATAGAAACAAGAAAACCAGCATTAAATTTATTCTTTTCGTTAACTACCAATACAAACTGTTTACAAGAAAACCTCATCATCTTTCTGTGTCTTTCCTCACTGTCACTGAATGTTGACCCGTATGCGCCCTCTCTTTCTTCCTCCATTCAGCTCTTACACTGCCAGCTTTATATCAGGCTGTCCAAGTGGCAGTATCAACAAGAAAAATATAGCAGCAGGGGTATTTTTCCACAAGAAGGACACAGGCAGTACCGAGGATGTACTGTTAGTTCTAACTCACAGTGGAGTAACGCTGCTTGTTAGCCAAGATCTCCTGGGGCCTGAGTACAACAGGTCTTCAAGATACACCAACGTATTCTTGCTTAATGGATGCTAGTGTACTCCAAAACGTATTTAACATCACAATTATTACCAGGATTTGCTAGACAGATGTAAAACTGGGACTGAATATCTGAGTCACCATAGCGGCTTACACCACAGTGTAAGTTCTTCCAGTGCACTAGGTTCAAAACAGTCTGAAAATGATGATGCCTTTGGTACATGTATCTCCCTTATGGCAGACAAACCGTACATTTGCTCCCACACATGTATACAGACAGGAAACTAAATATGCAATTACCCAATTTGCAAGTGTGACACATGTGCACACATCTTTGAGGACACACCCTTTCAAGCTCCATCCTGTATTTCCCCAAATTTAATTCAGTGCCTTTCCTCCCACAGACACCTATCCTGCTTGCCAAATAAAATTCTGGAAAAAAACAAGAAATGAGTAGCATTGGTCAGTCTAGCTGTTTATGAACCAAAATGTTTTTTACTCAATTAGTGCCTTATGTAGGTTCATTAAAAAAAAAAAAAAAAGATGGCAACAGGAAGAGAAAATAAGTCAACCATTTTCTGGAAGTCAATTACTCAGAGAAGAAGAAAAAACCTGGAAAAGAATATTTAAGGAGTGGAAAACAAATCCAGGGAAGCAGCCCATTCAACAATGCTGCTTTGCTTCTGCTTATTTTAGGCCATGTCAGTACTGCTGGAAAGTAGTAGAGTATGTTGTTTCCTAAGTCTTATCACTAATAAATGATAAAAAAATTAAAAACCAACACAAACAAGCTTCTCTTGATCATCTTCCAGTCTATACAGCAAGACTAAAGGAGGAGGGAAGCTACCTGCAGACTAAAATTGCAGTATTAGTGACTACTATACCAGACTATCAGATGCTTTAGCTTTAAGCTACTCTAGTGGCTGCCAGAGATAACAACTGAAAGAAATACCAGTATCAGGCATACAGAATAATATAACAGTTGCTGAAGTAACATCAGATTGAAAGAAGGGGTCTTCAATAAAGTGGCCAAGGGCTGGGGACCAAATGCAGACAATTAAAAGAAGGGAAGAAAAAAGGCTAGGACTAAAGATAAACCAGTTAATTTTCAGAGGAGTATTAGTACAATATTAGGAAAAAAAAATTTAAATTATCACCAGTGCAAGATAATGAGAATTTAAGTTTTTTTTCCCTAAATAGGGATCATTACAAAGAATAACTCTTTTCTTCCCACCACCTTGCCTAATATTGAGCTTTAAGAGACTTACATAGAACACTTCTGTGTAACCATCCCCTCTGAAAGCATGCAACAAGGCCAAGCCACAAGCACCCTTAGGCCAAGGTTACACAAGCCTAGATGTAGCTGGAGTCCACTCCCACCTCCCTGGGACTTTTACCTACAGGCAAGGACTAAATTACAGGGCTAGCTGCTGAAGTGCCCAGCTCTTACAAAACCTGGACCTCAGTGACACACATGTGCTGGTTCAAATAAGTATAAACAAAGGCTGAGGTCATGAGGGAGGGGACAAACGACGCCAGGCTGAGTTTCTGCCCCAGCCAGGTTGCTGTACCCCTGCCTGGCTCCACACCGCGTGCCACAAGCACCTCCAGCAGGCAGGCACACCCTGATCATCCCCTTACAGGAAATTCAGCAGCACTGAAGTGTTTTATTTCACTTGTATTTCAGAAGGGCATGCTAGGCCACTTCAGCTGAACAAGAAAGCTGAAATAGAGTATCCAGTAATTAATTAACCCTAACTTTACCTACAGAGGACTCATACCAAGACAAAAATGCTACTAAAAGAAAAATCAATCAAAAAGATCAAGCAAGTCTAAGCTAGCTCACAAGCCAGCATGGACATTATTCTCTGCTGCTATAAGGGAACAATTCACAGTGCAAGAGCTAGAGATTTATGTACACATGCACCATGGGTTTAGGAATACAGAGGTGCTGTCCCAAGGTACCAGCTTACATCTTGAAGTGATCCTGCCAATGTCCAGCCTCAAACCCTACCTTCAGCCATCAAGCAACATGTTCTTTTTCAGATTATTATCATTATTCAGTTTTTGATACAGTCTTGGGAACAAAGACTGTAGAGTTGACAACTGCCTTCTAAAGGGAGACTAGACTACAGTGCAAGAGTAGGCTCTCTTTCGGAATGAAGGATCCCTTGCACTAGCACACCTTAGCAAGCAATGGCAATACAACACTAGATTCTGGCCTGCAGAGACAATTTCTGGAATATGAGAAAAACAGACATCAAACTTCCAGGACCTGCCTTCTAAAGAAGGCTCTAGGCTCCAGGACCTATGGGGGTGCAGATGCTTTAACCCCCAGACAGACCTCCCTGATGCTGAAACTCCAGAGAAAGGCAGGCATAACCCCCAGTGCAGCATTTCCTGCCACCTGCATCCTGGATATCACATGATCTTTAAAATCAGCTATCGAACCAACAACCTAAAGAATCCTCCGCCCCAAATAGCTATGATCACCTGTTGGAACCTGATAACTTTCTCTCAAGTTTTTGGATCTTCATATACACATATATAAGTAAACACAGTGAACATGAACTATGTAATTAACTTGTATTCTGTGCAGCTTTCATTTTTTTAATTTTACTGCTTATTATTCACCATGCACACATCAATACAAATGAAGCAATAACTTCACCTGCAGAAGAGGAAGTGGGTTGTGATTTGCTACCAATACACATCCCTGCTATCAGACTACTAACAGGCACAACCATTTTTGCTGCTTACCCACAAAACAGCATTTTGGAGCATGTTGAGGACTAGCTGCTGCCTCAGAACCATGGCACCACAGGCTCCCCAGGGCCATCCCACAGCTCCAGCCATGGAGCAGGGCAGGCTGGGGGGCAGCCCTAGCTCTAGGCTTTAGGCACCTCCCTAGGGATGGGCCAAGGTTAGGCTGAGACACCCACCCAGAGGTCAGGAACAACAGTGTCTATAGTCAGGCAGGAGTGTAACAGGCTCCTGCAGAGCAGCTCAGGCAGGACTGAGGGCTCAGGGCTGAACTGAAAAGGAGCTCCTGGGCCATGGGCAGAGGGTGGCCCCAGGTGAAGCTAGTCAAGTCCATTAGGATCTATTAGTGCCCCCAGGGACCCAGTAAGAACTGTTTGTATGAGGCAAAACAAGGCTTATGAATAGGGGAACCATAATGCTGCAGCCTGGGGCCTCTTTCAGAGGTTAAAAGCATGTAAAAGCACCTGACATTAATGCCATTTTTAAAGCTTCTTTTGAGCTTCTGGGAAAAAGTTAGTAAGAGCCTTTTCTTTGTCCTCTTCATGTGTTTTTCTCTCAAAGAAAAGGCCAAGCAGGTAACATTAAACTAATATGGAAATTTCTGTAGGAGGAGGATACATTTGTAACTAAATATGACCCTGGCTGGATACATTTCAGACACCTTGGTTTTCACTGGGTGGCATAAAGACTGGACAAGCACCTACTTTGCTTGTAGTTCTCATCAGCAACCTGTCTGTTCCTGAGAATTAACACCTTTATGCTGAGCTTCAGGGCTTTACTGGGGAGGCTACAGAAGCCTCCTCCCAATTTCAGTAGTCTAAGCATACTTAGTAGTTCTCTTTCATCAAGATACTAAACCAAATCACTGGTTCTCCTTTTTGTCTATCAAATATATATTTAGCACCAGGTTTTTTTCAGCTATAAGAGGTTGACTAGCCTATACTTATCTTTTCAAAGAAAAACCTCCTTCAGGCGGCTCAAAACCTGGAAGTTTAGGGTATGCCAGAGGAAGACAGAAATCATAGCTTCTAAGTATTACGCCACATTAAGCCGTAAGGAGAAGAGAATCATTACAGTTATTTTGTACAGACCAGCTGGAAAGGCAGCAGCCACAGCACTTGCTACCACATGGTTATTTCAGGACTGCAGGTGCTTGGCTCTACCACCCTCAAGAAGCAGCTGCAAAAAAGAAGGGTCCCTATGAAAGCATTTTCTTTCTCTTCCCAGGGAGAAAACCTGTAATAGAGACTTAGGAGCAACCAGAAAGTTAGCTGTCACATTCTACAGAAAGATACTGTTTTCCCTAAACTTCAAAGGACTCTGGGTTTGTACTACACCAGAAACTGGACAGTACAGAGTCTGGCATTTTACACAGAAAGTGGTGAGGCAGGTTTTCTCTTAGAAAGGGTTAAAGAGCACTGACCCAGCCTAAAGACAGTGCACTAAAAGGCCCAGGTGATGTGAGGCTGGGGCTATAAAAAGCTGCAACCACGTGGTAGAAGGGTAAAGGAAAAATGTTTAAAAGCTTGTTTTTTCCTTTCCTGGCTGCTAGGGATGATGGGAAGGGCAGTAAAGAAGTCTTCCTTGGGTTATAAAAGACTACTGTCTTACTTTGTTATGTGGAAAACAAAGGTATGGAGATACTGTGAGAAAACTTGAAACCAACTGTTTTATTAAAATGATGGGTTTGGTGGGTTATGGTGGTTCTAATGCTCCAGTGGAGTGGGAAAATGAAGGAAATAAAAGTAAAACAAAAGGTAGCAATGGGTGTGTACTTCAGGTGCCCAAAAAGTGGGGAAGAGAGGAAGGGAGAGAAACCACTGGCAGCTTGACTAGAAGGCAATTCCCACCATATACCTCTCCTTGAAAGATGGTGCCACTACCCTAGCAGAATTAACTCTGTGATTAATCAACCTCCTCTTTGCTCTATGGTACTTTTTACTGAGACCAACAGAAAATTTGCCCTTCAAAGCTTAGGCCATGTTTGTGACAGCTCATTTGCACAAAAATGCAACCTCTACACTGGTTATTTCATTCACTGGATCACGTGAGGGTACAACAATGTTACTTACTGGGTTTGAAAATGACAATCCAGCTAGCAATCTAAACTTAAATAACAGTGGTTTATGACTTTGTTTTACCTGTGCTGGAATTTAGGTAGTTTTGCATAATAATATATAATATTGCAAAACTTGATTTTGTTAATTATAAAACCTTTTTCATACTTAGAGCTCATAAAAAATAACATGTTTCTATGACACAGTGTTTTCCACTTGCTCAAAATGGCAATGAAAAATGAGTTAAGCATTTTTTAAAGGGGAAAAAAAGAATAAAATAATACTAGCCCTATATTTATGGTACTTAACTGTGTGACCCAGATTCATTTCAACAGCAATTTAATTTATTTACTTTGATCTCACATGTCCCACACGCTATATAAGTACTCTGTGTCTCCTCTGTGACAGGACTGGAGTGTCTAATATCTTATCCTTTACTGAGGGCGTGAAAATCTTCACTGAGTGTATTTGTGAAATATCTCCTTTACAGATATAACAGGTTCCTCTGGAAACAAAAATAATCTGACAAATTCCTTGACCATCTCATGAATACTGAGCCATATTTTATGTGCATTGGTTTTATCTTAATGCCAAGCTAAAAAGATTAGTTTGCCCCTGCGTTGCTGAGCCAGTGGGCTGTAGACTACATCTACTGCTGCAGTCGCTGAGAAAGAGTGCTTACACCAGTGTGCTGAGCTATGAAGCTAAATACCCACTGACATTTAAAACCACAGCTACTACTGAACATACCTAAGCTGCTGGGTAGAAGTCCAGTCTTCATATGTGTATGCCCTCGTACAGCAGGTTGTGTAAATCTAACCTAGAACCTCACCAAAAGCTTTTATTTCTTAGCGAGCCTGGCTACGCCTGTGAGACAAACAGGCTGCATTCAAATATTTGAAGGTATTTTCTTGGCACATGAAAAAATGTGAGGTTTTGGAAGGACTTCTTAATTGAGACTCTCTGACTCTGTGGTTCTATGGGGTTCTGGTAAAGAAGTTGTGTGTATATATATATTTATGTATAGATATACACACTCATACACAGAAGGGGGTGTACAGAAAAAGCAGAGACAGGCTATCTAGGTAATCCTAGGGGCACACTTGCATGCTTTGCCTGCTGCAAAGCATCAGGTATTGCTTGGATCACTCAAAGAACAAAATAATGATCTGTACATCTGCTGTAATGACTTGGTTTGAAGGCTGCATTCCAAATAAAAAGGGAGCTGGCAGGGACAGATTACAGTGGATTATACCACTTGTTGCTTCTCCAGCAGGAAGCCAACTCAAAATACCTTGTACATCTGCTAACTCAACAGCAGATGTGCCAATCTCATTGGTTAGGTTTACTGGTGATTGCTCTTACCTGGGGTCTCTAATACACGTCACCTGCTTTAGGAAAGACCAGCTGACAACACAAGGTTGAGGTGAAGAGGCCTCTCAGAAGGCAAGGACAGGCATATTGGCTAAACCTGGACCTGTCCCAGTGTCTGCTACTAACAGTGGTCAAAAGGCATGCACCTAGGGAAAAGTGTACAATGAGAGCGGGGAGGGAGCGATCCTTAACTGTAACGTGTGCTGTCTCCAGTGACTCTCAGCTCAGACACAACTCCTGAGCAACAGATTAATATTTAGTAACAAAGGATAGAGTTTTCTTCCACACATTTTTCCAGTTTCCCCTTGAACCTATGCAAAATATCTAGGACAAATAACACCCCATGGCAGGGATTTCTACTGCTTCACAAGCAGTTTTGAACCTGATTGCTGCCAGTTTCATCTAATGTCCTCTGTTTCTGCAACAGAGGGGCCACTAAGCAATCAAACCTCACTCACATTGTCCGCAACACTTGAAATATTACATGAGATCTACTTCTCATAAGCTCTCTCCCTTCCAGCCTGAAGAGTTGAAGTCTATCAGATGACTTCTCGTACAGGCATTATTACATACCTCTGACCCTTTTTCCTTCAGTTTTATTATCTCTTTTGAGGTAGGCTTGGGGGTGGAGTAAGTGGAAAAGAGGAGTACAGGAGAAGAAATACCATAATGGTACACAATGTGCCAGATATAGGTGTACTATGGATTTATGCAGTGGTCCAGTGCTGTCTGTCCTGGACTCTGACCATTACTGTACACTGAGCTGACAATAATACAGGTGACTATAACAAAGTCTATGTGCCGTCCCTCAGAACTATGGGAAGACAAACAGTGCTGTGTGTGCAGGATGGGAGTTGTTCCCTCCACCCACCCCTTGAGCACCACTTCATACCCGTCTACACAGAATTTCAACAGCTGTTCAGTGCCTTGAAGTTCTTCTGCAATTCTTTACAGTCTACTTCTGATATTATGCCTTCAACACCATGGTATCAGCAGCAACACAGTTAAAAGGGTAGCTTTCCTGTAATGCTCGTACTGGCCAATAGTCTGGGTGTCAAACTACTTACTGTCAAGTATGCTCAACTCCAGGTATACACAAAAAGCCTAATTAAACAGTTCTGGTCTCCTGACCACTTCTAAGTTTTTAAGTACATTGAAGGACATAAAATGCTGCGCCCACTTCTGTTCAGGATGGAAATTGAGTGTTCCTACATAAATACAGCAACAAAGAGGCTTTGACTCAAGGGTTTCATTCCCTCTTCTTTCAGTAAAAAAGTAGACAACACTTTAGATGCTGACTAATTTTTGTCCCATCAAAACATCCCCTCTTGTATATGTCACAGAGATATGAATAGAGGCATACAAACAGTGATTGTTAATACATTAACTTCTCCAAGCTGAGTTTGTAAGCTTGGTGGTTTATGGTTATCAAATCACCACATAGTTGGTAAGTCCTGGTCCCGTCTGTCTTAGAAAGCCATGGAGCCAAGAAAACTGGATTTTTAAATCTCTATTTTCAACCAGTAATAAAAGATTATTAGTTTAAGATCCTAATGAATGTATGTACCCCCTGCAAATGCAAAGCTAACTTCCTACACAGTGGAGTCCTGCTGGGACAGAACCAGCCCTGGAAAGCACTTGAAACACATGCTGTGAAAACTCAAGAATTTTGACTTTCCATCACAGGGAGAAATTATATATAGTAGACATTCACTGTGAGTTAATGAACTGATTCAAGCTATCTAACCCTCATACAGGAAACATTTAGTTCTTGTATCTCAGTCTGACGTTAGCCTTCAGTTATGTCACAAGCCTTAAATCTGCAGGCAGTATTTTGACCTCTAGATAGTGATACCTCAATGACAGAAGTTTTAATTTTCACACACTGATTGTCTTGAAAACATTTTCTTAAGAAACTTGATGGTAATAGTCTCATGGACACTTCTTCTTCAGGTGTTAAGACAGATGTATATCAACATCTCTAGATGTACTCCAGAGGGAATGACCTAATCTGTTGCAGTTAAGTAACAACAAATGTTATGACAATGGCACTGTCTTCCCATGTATTTTCTGAAAAGCATAGTATCATATAGTATCAAAGGCATCTTCATGCATACACTGACTATGCTTTTGACTCCTGCAAAAGTGCAACTGAAGTTGAGCACAGTATTAATGCTCTAGCATGGTCCATATTAAAAGGTGTTTGTAAAAATGGGGTATAATCAGTTGGGAAAGTCAACAATCACATTGTCATTGCATCACTTATTAGCCAGTATGCTGTGGCTTTTACACCCTTGTTTTTTCCATTCTGCTGTAGGTTTGATCTTATTTCTCTGCATCACTGCAAAAACAAATGTCCAGCAAAGTTTCATTCAGATCTTGCTGAAAAAATAAAACTGTTCTTTGTATGCAGGAAAGAGGAGAAAATGGTGCTACCTACCTGAATCTAAACAACTGTAGCCATAGGTGACTGAGGTGACTTTATGGCCATGTGGCACACACTGGAGATGGTTATACAAGTGACTGTTAAATAAATTAACAGTGAGTCCTGGGGGTTTCAAACAGCAAATTTCCCAGCCTAAGGAAACAACACAAAACAGTATCTGAATGCCTGCGGACACCACACCAAGAACCATCGGAAAAATTTAACTCTTCTTCATATTACTTCTTTAAGATGTCAGATGTGAGGGAGTCAAAGCTACTCCCTTTGTCAGACATAAGGGAATAACCCAAAATCAGAACAGAAGGCAATAGCTTTCAACTGTATAACTGCATGATTTAAGTGGCAGTGCAGAAACCCCCGTTTCTTAGATCCTACCTGCACTGTCAGCCTCAGATATATTGAACTAAAGCAATTTCTCAGCATCATTATTCTGGCTAACCTAGAGAAGATCCTGCAATAGAAATATTGGCAGTAGTAACTGCTGTATAGTGATGACTGCTGACCTCACAGGACGAATCACTTCTGTCTTCCCAAGTGAGAGTATCGGAGACAACACTTAGAATTTAATTCCACAGTACATGTTACTTCTAATATGCACGTCAAAGGTCACCTTGCCTAGAGAAATGTGGTGAAAATATGCATTCTCCTCTCTGCAACAGAACCAGTGCACATCACCTGTCCTCCAAATCAAAAGATAGATAAGCCAAGCACTGCCTTTCCTATTGCAGTCACCTTCAGAGATTCCTCCTCTCATGTCAGTTATGCAGGCAGCTGCCTAAAGGATAAATCACTACAGTCTGTTTGAGGACTGAGGGAAAAAGCACTGCTTCCTTATTTCCCTCAGTCTCAGCAACAAAAGGGCTGCTGCTGAGACTTTATCAATTATTTATGCAGCTGACATTTCTTCTGCTGCTCTTTATTCCCCAGATTCAAATACCCTCTCTCTGGATGAAAATTCATCTTCAATTATTCATTCAACTGGGCAAAATTTTTCCCTTGCTCATTTAAGTTCTTTCTTTGTTGGACCTGAGCTGTTGGAACAGCTGCGATTTGTAGATTAGGTAATACTGAGTTTGGAAGTTAGCCAAGAGCTATAGGATGACGTGCAAAGTAAATCATCTAGACTTGGCAAGGAGGATGGAGTAAAGAATATTGCAATGACTGTCATGGGCTTTGCATCATATCATAATCATGCTGGCCTGATCCATGTGAATAGTGGCACTCACGACAACTGGATAAGTAGCACAGCTGAAGTACCTGTGCAGTTTGCAGATTCATAACATGCAGTGACCTCTGTATATCCGTTGCAGCATATAAATCCCCAATAACCACACAAGCAACAAGTAAAACACCCAAATACCAGTCAGCTCCCTGTGCTGTCATCCCAAGCAACACATTTCGCTTGAATTCACTTTTTCATCTTCAGAAGAAATTTCTTATTTTGCTAAGAAATATAATTAAAACAAAATCAGCTTTTTTAGAACTAGCTCTACAAGCATGACCCCATTACATATGCAGGGTACTCTAAAGTACCACAGAAGCTAAAGAAAAGGAGGGAGAAGGTTTTTAGGTTAATCTTAAGCCCACAAAACCTCCACATCATCTCTGGAAATTTCTCTCTTTGAGTCTTTGAATTTTATACTGAGCCTTTTAAGGTGTTAAGGACTCAGAAACAGCATTTGTCCATCTTTTTAGAGGTTGTGCATGACATCTTTAATATAACAAAAGCACACATTTTAAAAAAAATACTCAGAAAATAACTTCTCACTCTTCCTTTCTCATTCTTTGCAGCTTGAAAAATCTCGTTATTCATATAGAATCATTTTGTCTCCTATTGCCACCAGATAACACATTAAGACAACTAACCGTAGAACCTGAAAGTTCTGAAATGAGAGCGAAAAGCACAGAGAAGGCTAATTACTGTCATTATACAGACAGTTGTTGTGCAATGGTTAATTACGGAGATAACCATTGTGGCACCATGCCTAAGGCCGAATCAAGAATTTGGCTCCAAAAGTGTGGATTTTTTACATACAGTTTCTGAAATCTTAACATATAATATACAAGCAAGCCTTGTTTACATTGAAAACATAAAATGGAATCAATGTGGAAGTCTCACCATCTTTCTCAGAGTTTTTTTTAGTGGTAACTTCTCTCCTTAGTGGATAGAGAACAAAGCATATTTTTCTGTCTTCTGGTCCTCTCTGCATCATCATACTCTACTAAGAAGAAGTTGTTTTCCCATCAGACAACAACAGGATCCTATGGTAATGTACTAGAAGGACCTAAACCCTTGCTTATGGTGATGAACTGTACCTCTACCTTAGATCCACTGCACTCTGTGAACAAGCATTTTCGAATGCTAAACACTTAGATAAATTGGCCAGATAACACATACTTGCTAGCAATACTCCGATGACACACAGCTGTCTGTTGACAGAGCATTGCTACTACACCCAGTGATTCAGTATTTGGAGAAGACCAATTACAAGATGAGGGAAGGCTGGTTGAAACCAAAGCTGAGGTAGGTAAAAGTGTAGTCACTCCACAGCTCAGCAGCCTTATTTTAAAAGACCATCTGCAACTTCTGGCTGACAGTTGGAGCAGATCGCTCTTCCTTTCTGACTTTGGGGGTATCTCCTGGGGAGAGGAAGGAGGGGGCCCGGGAGGAAGAAATGCTGGTTGTGTAGGAGACAAAAAGTCTCACATTCAGTCCTTTAAATAAATATCCGACACAAACCTCATCCCCACTTCTTTGCTTTGTCTCTTCTAGAAGACTGCATGTAATAATTACAAATAAAGTAAAAAAAAACACCCACAGGGCAATGTACTGCACTTTCCGCCTCCACAAGGTGGGAGGAAAAAACATGACAGATGTTAGGTGGCCTTGTAGAAGGTGATGAACAGACTGTAGCAATGTTGAGAGGCATGCAATGGCACGGAATACAGGAGAACAAGACAAATGAATTCTAATGCTCACTGAGTGGTCCAGATTCAAATAAAACTATTTCAATCATTAATTTTACAACAAAGCAACATTAGCCAGAGATTAAACACAGAGGGACTTTTAGGTCAGTATCAATCTGTTGCAAAGAATGAATGAAGCCAAAACAGACATGTGTTTTAAATTTACATCTGTTAAATTACTTCTACTTCACGCAGGTTTGGTTCAAATAGACTTGTCTCTAGCCTGTATTCCAGAGAGTTTTTTAAGTTTCGAGGTATTATTAATATGGCTATACTTTAAAGTTACTTTTGTCATTAGTATCCCATGTAACTAAAACTAGAAAAAGCCAATGCTTCTACAAAAGATTCAGTTGGAGCATGAGTACATATCAAATGCCACAGACTAAGTGTACAACTATTAGCCTTCATCCTCACATAGCTTAAAGAAGTACTAAAAACACTCCAAATGAAAGCAGACTCACTTCAAACACCAAAGCACAGCAAGCCTCTGTACATCTTGACAGGACTGATGCATTTTGCATCACTCTTTGAGTACAGATTAGACACTAGATTAGTCACTACTACTTGGAAATTTTTATAAAAGAGCTTTAAAGGCCTCGTTCATGTAACCAGTATCTTTCACCCTCAGGCACTTTACCCAGTGGCACAGGTAAAACATCAGCAAAGCACAGTCCAACCTTATTTGATTACAGCAGCACTCAGCTTTTATAAATAAGGAAAGAGAAAAGACAGAAATAACTTACTCTAAACACTCAGTAAAACAGTGGGCATTCCTGAAATTGCCAGTGAAGGTGAAGGGCTGTGACTGCAGTGCATCTATTTAGTTTCCCTTGGTTTGCGATTCTGACCTGTCTTCTTGCACAGAGGAAGCAGGAGCTCATGGACTAACTTCTTGGAGCTGCTGAGCCCAAGGCAGGCAAGAATAACAGCTCTGGGTGCTCAGTGTCTCGAGGAAACCATCCATTGAATTTTGAGACTTCCTCCACAGGCAGTCTCAAATCATGTTGTACAACTGTTAGTACATCTTCCCCTCCCCATAGAGTCAGAGCCATGCCAGTCCTATTAGAGCTCAAGAGTAGCTACTTATTTCAAGCCTGCTACTTATGACAACTTCACAAGACCACGGTGATGTGAATTAGGAAGGTTCTCCCCCTTCTCCACTTTCCCTCTCCCAGTAATTCTTTCCTACAGAGAGAGAAGGGTGTTGGATGGAGCTAGCATGCCCATGAACTCTCACTGCAAGCGACACTTTAACTTCTGCATGCTCCGAAGATTACCAATGGACCTTTGGCATTCCATGTTGAGAAGAGAACACTTTGTATTAATTATATTGCCATCAATTAGCCATTGCTACGACTTCAGTGCATTTATGCTCAGGACCAATTTGTCTGTGAGGCCTTTCAGTGCTGTGGCTTCAGCTGCCTGTTAGAACAGCAGTCCCTTGGGAAAACCTCAAAAGACAGCCTCTTCTTCCTCTTTTAATTTCATTCTGCAAATTTAATTCCAGTTATTATGTGCATTGACAATAGCCTTTCTATGCTGTTTGTTTATAGAAAGTGACATCACTCCCTTTGAAAATACAGGAGGAGGAATCTGCGGAAATAAATGCACCGTGGCAGGGGACCACTTTGGAGTAAGGCCCCTTCACACAGGGTGAGCAGCTGTACCGGGAGCTCGCTAAGGGACCGAGTCCTTTGCAACTGCAAACCACCAGCAGGAAGCAGCCTCTGTGTAAGGAAGTGATTAGGTATTTATATCCTTCACTGTGGCCTGTAAACAGAATTAGTGTGACTTGGACCAAGTTTTAATTACACAGGAGCTTAACGATCTAATCTGTTGTGGGAGGAGAGTGTGGGGAAAAAGAATGAAGGGTCAACAAAGTGCATCTGTCTGTTTTCTCTCCTCTCTTCAGAAATGGCATTCACAGATCTATTTTTATTGGGTTTTTCAAGGTGTTTTTTTCCCCCCTTAGTCTAAGGAATATTAGATTCATGACTGACTCCTGAAGCAGTGAAAAGCAAGGAGATGCCGGGTCATGCTTCTAAGTACAATGCCTTACCAGCATGTAGGTCACTAAGCTTAAAACACCAGCAACCTAATTTCTCAGCATCCATCCTCAAGCCTGCTAGGCAGGTCAGAAAATCCTCTCTGAATGGCACCTGCCCATGCTCTCTGAGCTGACAAAGTTACTCTGCTGCCTTGAACAACAGCACAACTTGACGGTCTCAGTGAAGAATCAGCACTGATTCCATAACTGGCTGCTCTAATTAGAAATCTCGGTGAGAGTGGGTCAGTTCCTACCCGTCTGAAAGGAAACTAATCTCCTTCATGCTTAACTTCAGGATCTGTAATCAGATTTGCATTTGACTCCTTATTTTTCCCACAATCTCCCAAATTAGAATCTACTCTTGGCAGATTGTATTGAATATTACTGTTTCATTCCAGCTACCAAAAAAGCTCTCAAAACTATGCATGTTCAGTCTGTTGTTTTGGACCTTTTGATCCTTTCTGATTTTGCTTTGCATAAAGGGAGCACTCCTTGAAAATGTCCAACACTTAGCTTGCCTAGGAAGGCTCCTCAGCTCAGCTGTCGCAGCTAGAATGGCAGGGAAAGAAGAACGCTTGCACTATAGAACTCATGTTTTGCATTTCTAAATGCACTTACAGTCATAGATAAGGCCTTGGATGGTCTTCCTAGGCAAATGGAGGGTCCGTACAGGTTCAGATCTTACTAAAGCCTACTTGCAGGGATTTCATTAACCCCTGCCATTCATTTTTAGGCTGGAAATAAGTATAGAGAAGTGGCATGCATGCTATAGTAGGTAAACTCAGAGACTTCTGGTTTTAGTCACAAATACTGGTATTTCCCTTTTTTGTCTTTCAAGTGCTAATTGCTACACCAGCCTCCCAACATGACTCCAAACTGACAGAATACAATCACTATCATAAACGAAAAATAGGGCCACCAAATTAAAAAATGAGGGCCCTGGCATATACTACTTCCACCAATCCAGAAATGTTCTTATGCAAGTAGTTTGCAATCCCCTGGAAAATAGGCAACGGTGATCAACATCATTATTCCTCTAGTGATGCTGAAAAGCACCTTAACACTAAAGGTAGCCTAAAATGTGACTTTCAGACATTTCTTTTACATGTGGACCTAGTATTCAGTATATGCCTTCCAGACAGAAAAGTACAGCACAGGAAATTGTGATTTACTGCTACCCTCTCCCTTCAGTGAAGCTCATTATGATTTTGTCTAACAAGCCTCCCCACCAGCAGGAGTAAACCACTGCTTTGTCAGCTCAATTACCACTCACCTAACCAGAGCACAATCCTAAAATCAATCAACTCTGTCTGCACAGAGACACCAAGATAGAGTCGTATTAATTTGCCCCACGGATGCTCAATCAGAGAAATCTCAAATTGGAACTGACTGACAGGCTCCTGCACTTGTCACCTGTACTTGTGCTGAGCAGACACACAGTTAAGTATTTGCAAGCAATATGCAGAGCGCAGGTATGTAGGAGAGGCATTGATGCATAGTTCAGGTAAAGGTTACACAGATTTGAACAGCTGCAGATTACAAAGCAGCTATTTAAGCAATTAAGTGCTCCTCACCCTGTGCTGAGACTGCAGAACACAGCGTTGTGGTTCCTACGCTGCTATTGAAATCCATTTACCAAAGGTTTGGTGTTCTTTTCAAAATGGCTGCTACTAGTTTTCAGCTTAACCAGTAGTATCAGCCTATGTGGTTAAAGCAACCTCAAAACTGAAGTTACCTTTTTTAGTGTAAAAAGGTTGATTGAAGGCAGAATAAACCATTGACACTACCAAGCAGATAGTATTAAGTGGATAATTCTGTACTCTCGTTTAAGGGATGATCAGCTGGATTCAAGTGTCAAGTGAAGAAAAAATCGGGTTACCACACTTGAAATCCCAATCCAATACATCATCATCTGTGAGTCAGCTACCATAGAACCCATGTCTTGTTCAGTGTGATAAAGTTTGGTGCGGCAAAAAACGGTTTCTCTATGCCCAAAGATAAAACCACAAAATATCTAAAATGAATCAGAGAGGTTTATTCTGTAAGAAGCTATCTATCATTTTGAGCCAATCTTCTGCAGTTTGTCATTCTGAAATAGACATCTACTGCAATTAAATTGGCTTTTCTTTAGGCTGTGCTGTTGATAAATATAATTTGTGAATATGCCAAGTACTGTTTCTGGAGATTCCAACCTCTTCACAAACAGTGACAGCAACTGAAGGGATCATCATCACTTATTCACTTACAATAAATGCCACAGCAAGAAGTAAGTCATCCTTCTGTTTTTCAAGGAAAAGAAAGTCTTTAAAAAACACACGATTTATATGTTACATCCTTTTGTAAAGCAGAGACATACCTTCTTAAAGATGTTGTTATATATGTTTTCAAAGAAGCCACACAACAAATAGTGTTGTCAATTCCAAATGTCAAATGTTCTATTAACACCACAGCAAAAAAAAATAATCCAAAACTGAAATTCTTCACTTCCTGACGAGCTCATGTAAGACCATGCATTGGCATATGTGTAGGGGTTATGCACTTTCTAACCCTGTTGTGCCTATCAATCACATGCATCAAGGACAGGGTCTTCAGAGTTTTCATTCTTACATGTAAAACTGCTAGTTCAAATCTGGAGGGCAATGCTTCAACACAAAGCAGTCAGCAATGTGTACATCTGGGATTTACTTTATTTCATGACTCCCATTCAACTTCAGTGAATGACAGTTTAAAATGTTGCAGTCATATGGTAAAAACACTATGATGAGACAGCTGGAGAGTGACAAAATTGATTGCTTCATAACATGGACAGACTTTTTAAAACAGAAAATCCCAGGCTGAGTTATTTAACTCTGCAATAGTAAGCAGCTGTTGACCAATATTTCCAAACTATCAGTAAGGAGTCAGAATGAAGACTTGAACTAAGACATTTGTAAGGTTCTAGTCCTTCTTTCAAATGCAAACAACATGCATTGAAAATGTGTAAAACAAAACATATTTGTGTGTTCTGTGGCTTCTGGCTACAATACTTCTACATGCACCCACTTCACAGAACAGTGGTGTGGCTGGAACACAGTTTTACTTATTTAAATTAAATTTCAAATAGGAGGAGGGGAGAAAGGGTTTACTGAGCAGAAATCAGCATTTACATACAAATAACTTTCTAAGCATGCAAAGCTGTTCAAGAAGTTTAAAAAATAGCAAAGTGATTCACTCAACCCCGAATGTTGAATAAGGAAGAAAAACCAAAGGCCACTTGAAGTGAGCATCTCTGTCATTTCCTGCTACAATTATGCTGTTTGCAAAGAAGTGGAAAACTCTGCAGTACATAATAAGAAGGGAGACTTAGAAACTGTGGCTATGCTTTCAGAATCCCCATCAGAATGATTTTAGGCAGCATTTTTAAAACAATAGAGATTAAATGTAGGCCAATGTAAAGATTACTTTTTTTTTTTTACTTCTTATCCTATGTAGGTGTTTTTCAGAATGAAATAATTTCTCTAGTTTCAAGAGTCTTGTCATGATACTTCAACAAAAAAACAATCATTGCTTTTCAGCAGAATGGGTCTGAGAAATTTAAGTACTTGACTTCTTTCCTTTACAGAAATATTCAACAAACTGAAACCTCACTCTCCTAAACTGTTTGCTCCAAACAACATGCAAGAAGTTACTTTATCTCTCTACTGAGCCCACCTGACGTGCTGGGCCAGGTGCCCAGACCCGACAGGAACAAAGGAAGGTGGCACAGAGTAAAACACAAATCAGAGAAAGAGGGTAGCGCAAGAAGCAGGGCACCACCAGGATCAGGACTCGATTCTGGAGAAGGAGCACTCAGTCAGATCATTCCAAGATAAAAGCCAGTAAAACATTAAGACACAAGCTACCATTAAACTATGCACTGTCAGTGCCACTGCACGATTCATCACATTGCATGGGATTCACAGGATCAGGGATGTTGCCCTGGACATGAAGTCTTTTATGCTGCAGGTTTTTTCCATTACTTTTCCGTTGAGTTGAGGGAGTTTTGGAAACTACGAGAGTCAAGTCAGGAGGACAGAAATCACCATGAGTACTACCCCTATAGCGTGGGTCTTTTGATGTCAACGGAACGGAACAGTATTTTCCAGGGAAGGAGTTCCAGACAGTTAGTCATTGGTGATAGTGCAGAATAACAGGCTAATTACAGCACTATTTCTGGACAGCAACTTTCCAGCTCCTTGTAGAACACTGTAATGAGAGAGCTGGCATCATTTTTAAGGTGCCCAAGGTGACAGAAGATAGCTGTTATGTGCTATCCCTACAAGCACAACAAATATAACAGGGGCCTTGGAAATCTCAGTCAAGAAAGGAACAGAGTAAATTTCTGTTCAGAGGATAAATGGCAATATTATAATATTCTAAAGAGAGTTTAATGATTGTCAATCCATGTTCCCAGCATGAAGCCCTGCATTTGACAACTATGCTTTTGAGAACCTCACAATATAAGGGAGAAAAAACAGTGAAGTTGGAAAAAAAATTAACACAATATGCTTTGCAACTCATTGCCAAGTCCTCATCCAACTTGTAGTCAACTCGCTAAAAGTAATAAACCAGCAAAACTACACAAATAAAAAATAAATCATTGTATTTTAACACTTAGCAGCATGGAAAAGAGACCATTTTGACTTTCATTCAGTTAAAGAATTCAGGGACTTGTGCAGGTTCTCCATTAACCCCAAGGACATAAACTATCATACAAGATATGTACTGATGTACCTCATTGAATCAGAAACCTAACCCCTGAGAGGTTGTTAAGATTTGTTTCGCTCCGCAGGACTTGCCCAGCACCTCTTGCAAACCACTTTTTCCCACCCCACACTGCTTTTTTGTACTACTTTTCCACTGAGTGCTTACTCACAGGTTTCTATCAGTTCATGACTGTATGGCACGCTGAAGGTAGGGTGTAAACTGAAGTACGTGTGTATCAGTCAAACACCAAAGTTATTTTGAACTCATTGTACAGCTATTACCACACAGGGATAAGCAGGCCAGCCAGCAAAAGATAAGAAAATGTCATGTGGGGTTTCATATAAAGCTTCAATTTCAAGCACAAAAAATCCATAAAACTGCTTGGCTCACATCTACAGAAATGTGAACCTGTTTACAGGAGGCTTTGACCTGACTCATGGAGATCATTTATTTACCAGTAAGCTCAGGTTTTTCCATTTCAGCTGCTCACAACTCAACTTGAAGCTTCTTATCAAGAGAAATAGGAGTTTCTCCCATTCCCTCTGTGACACATTTCAGCAGCAGCACAAAGCCACAGTTAATGTCTCAGTTTTAGAGAATAAAACACTCTCCCGTTCAGTCTTGCCAGGATATCTTCAGATATAGGAGTCAAGACTCTTCCTATCCTTCTTCCCACCAGCCCACTGTAAGGTGACAGCAATTCTTTTTCTTCTGCACACACCCCTCCTTCATGAATTTTAAGAGGTTCTTAAGAAACAAGAAGCAACCAAACTAAATACAAAGTTTACTCTTTGCTCTGCCGATGCTCTGCAGACTGTAGAATATGGCTTTCATAAATCACTTTCAACTCATAATGAAACACCTTATCTATACCTGTTTTTAATACTTGTGATGTTTCAGGATTTTGTTAGCAGCATGGCAAAAAGAGACTTTAATGAAAATGCAGCACAAAGATCTGTAAAATTAAGCAGTTACTTGGTTTTGGAAAGGAGGGGCTTTATTAAGAATTCAGTATACTAAAAGAAGAACAGTCTCTTATCTGTGCTATTTTTCATACACTGGTGGTGCCATTATGGACGAAGGGGCACCCAGGATAACAAAGGAAAAATGCAAAGCAATTCCCTTTAAATATTCTGGAGTGCATTACAGAATAGCCCCAGTCTGTCAGGGCCCTGAGTGCGCTAATACACCTTAAATAGCTGTGACCAGCCTCACCTGAGACTGCCTCCATACCCTTGGGCCCAGAAGCTCTATTTAAGCTCAGTCCTGGGCCTTCACTCTTTGCCTGGGCTATGGTAGAGGTGTGCTAGTCTCCATGGCTGAAACTTAATCTAAGCCCTCACCCACAGACCAGCTTTCTGGCTTGACCTCAGCATAGCCTTATTGTTCTGGACCTTCTGGGTGATTACTGGACCTAATCCTAACCTTGACTTATGGATTGACTTCCTGGCTTGACCTTCAAACTGCCTCGACCTTCAAACTGCCTCATGGCCATGATACTCTCTTATGATCTGAACTCTTGGTAGGACTTAGTCACCATCTCCAGATCTGTTCTGCTTGGCTGATGTGGGTACTGGAGGAAGGGCCCTGGCCAGTAAGGCCCCTGTCCTGCTAGTCCAGTGATCCCCCTTGGCTTCCAGCTCCCCATCCTTCAGAAAGCAGCCCTGATCTTGATGCAGTCTGTACAACATAGGGTGATCAGTAGGTGCAAAGCTTACTTTTAGAAAGGCAATCAAAAGATCATTTCCTGCCAGAATACTCTCTTTTGGGAGACAAAAAGACAGGGGCTGGGAGGCCTTTGCCCACATATTTCCATTGTTTCTTCTGTTTTCTTCCCATGCCTAGACAGAACATTGTCAAGTTTAGCATTCCCCTGATTCATCGCATGTCTAATCTTTGTGCATATTAAACATGTTTGTCTTGATTTTTTTTGAAGACAGCAACCATCTGAAATACTAAGTAAAATGAACTTTAGAAGCTGAAGCAGAAGATGCTGAAAGTCGCACTTATTCATGCTCAAATGCTGCTCATGAGAGTCATCCTGTTCATGCTCATAAATTCGACGCTTAAATCCTGGTTTAGTCAAAGACCACTTCCCACGGTACAATAAAGGTAACTTTCTATAGATTGCCTAGCACATCATTGGCTGACCCAGTCCCAGGATTAGATCTTTCTGCCCTGCACAAGGATTAAAACACATTCTTTTTACTAACCATTCTACGGGGAAAAAAGTCAACAGATGAGAATGACCCAGAATTTAACTTAGTTTGGAGAAGCTGAAGCAAACCAATAGGTATGCAGCTGTTTTTAGATGAAGCTATGGTAGTAGTTGCTTTTCACTTCTGTTCTTGTAAAGGTGTGCGAAAAATTAGGGAGAGACGTCTCCCTCATGAGTGAAGAGGATAGCATCTTGAGAATGGAAATAAATGGAACTGATATGCAAATAACAGCTTTTTCACTCTAAAGGAGAATTAGTGAACGATTCCGTCCAGAACACTGAAGGAAGAGTTACTTCTACACCACTTCAAGGATCACTTGTTATAACCAGAAATAAGATTTTCATAATATGTCAGATCATCAGTCACTGTCTTATTAATACAACTATCAAAAGACCTTGACTTGTACAAAATGTCACTGTGGGAGTTTTATGTGAGGGACATAAATCTGAAAACTAGTTCAACCCTAAAATAAGGAAAAAAATATTTGTAAATTTAGAGTTATAATGGATTCCTGAAAAAGAAAACAATTATAATATTTGGATGTGCATTTCAGATTGCATTCAGGAAGTGGGCTGACTTGTGGTGCAATCACATGAAAGTAACTCAGATTTTTTTTTTATTGGTTTATGCCTTCCTAAGAGCAGATTGTAATGCCTACCTGTTTAGGGAGCTTATAGTGGGCCTTGTTAGACCACTTAAGGAAATGCTTTCTCATTTGTGCATGGGATTTGGGCAAATGCAATTTATTGTTCACTACAACTTTAAAACAAAGGCCTTCCTTTTTTTTTTTTTTTGGGGGGGGGGGACAAAACACAAAAAAGCCAAAACCAAACAAAAACTTCTACCCAGATGAAGTATGCTAACACAGATCAGTTCACAACATACTTTAAACGACACTGCAATATAATGAACATTAATTCGCCCCAAAAAATGCTATTTGCAGCCAATCTACATACCAAACTATTAATTTTAAGGTAAAGAGACTTCATTTTTTAAAGCAGTTATGTAGATTGTTTTGCAAATATATTGCTTTTTAGATCTATGACCTCTATTTCTTTTTACCCTCAGGTTATGAAGCTTATTTCAGAAATAAAAAATGCTATTTTGTACAATCTTTTCCTGCACTAATTTAAACTTTATTACACAATATGATGAAGTCACAGTTCTGTTTTCCAAAAGGAGGCAGGAAAGACCTGACCACAGGAGAAAGAATCTTGGGATGTAAGGGGGACAGGGGCAACATAATTATCCATTACTTAAATACTGCAAGAAAAACAGGGGTAGCGAAGAGCATGATGAGTGAAAGAAACAAGGCTTCTGTTTACCGATGAAGGGGAGAGTCATCTTCTGTTTCTTGTGTAATCTGTCAAGTAAGAAATGTTTGATTTGGGCAAGAACCAACAGTAGAAGAAAAAATACCACTACTGATCAGTGTTAAATCACCTTTGAGACCTAGAATAAATTTAGAATGAGACTTCTTGCACAAAAATATCTGAAAACAAAGGACCATATGTCTCTAAACATCAAAACCCTGATGTTTTGTTCATCATACTGCCAAAGGAACTTAAAGTAATTAATCTGCAAGAAGCATATCTTTAGTACACATTTCTTAATCCAATTTATCCCTACTATAAACCTTGAGCTCCTGTTCAGGCTCTACTTTGATCCCTGTAAGTTTTCTGCCTCCTTCCATTCTCCTATCACTTGATCCTGTTTTTTCATCCTGCTGCTGAAGTATCCTTTGATTTTCTTGGCTTGAAGCCACCATTTTCTAGATTCTAAACAGAGGCAAGTTTTGTCTAGTACTGTACAGCAAATAGCCATGCTACATAGCTAGTATGTTAGCCAACATATATCCCTTTTAACACTCTTTCCTCAGTTGCCAAAAGACTTAAGCTACATCTGCTATATTGGGTTCTTCCTCAACCTGCATACTTTTGCAGTTTAGATTTAATCAGAATCAATTCTATCATTTCTGAGCAGCAGGAAGAGTATTTCATCCTGATTTAACAAGAAAAATAAAACTATTCCGTTTTGAAAATCATACTCAGTGCTTTCCAGAAAAATTTTAGGTCTGCTGGGATGGTACTACAGTCAAAAAGGTAAAGGGAATGTACCTTTTACAGTCACTGTGAAATCCAGACAAAATGCAAGCCTTTGTACTAGTCATAATCTATGTATGTATTCAGGGCAGACTGCCTAACTGTAAAACTCCTATCTCCCCAAAGATTTTATCTGCACTATGTACAATGAACCTTTCACAGACATATCTAGTGATTCTACTTGCTCCCTGGAAATGGGAATGATGAGCAGTCAGAAGATGCAGTTGCAGGAAAAATCACGCTGAGGTTGAGTGTTCTTGCTTCAGGCAACTGAATGCTGGTGCTGGAAAAGGAAACAATGTGCCCTTCTCTGACACAGCGCCCATGGGATGCAGGACATTCATCCAAGATAGAAATTTCAAAAGTGTTAATTCCAGGCACTCACAGGAGACCCTTCAGTCTGGCTTAAAAATTCTCAGCATACACAGACAAATGGTGTAGAGAGGGACCCATGCTTTGAACATATCATATAGTATATATGGGCTCTTCAACTTTCAGGTTTTAGACATCTCAGACCAGGTATTCCATGTTAGTTACCAAAGAGCTTTGACTTTAATTTCTCTGTGTTTTGATTATCACCTTTAAATTTAGGGCATTGCCCTTTGCACATCTCATACAAGTATCTGTGAGAATTAGTGTTTGTGGAAGAGACACTGTTCAGAGTACACAATAGAGAAGCTCACAAAGATCCTGCCAACAGGTGTGGCACAGTCTGCTGTAAACAGGGTCTAGCATTATGAAGGGAATGGGAATAAGAGAACTTCAGGCAGCTATGCAACAGCTTCCCATGAGCCCTGAATTGCCCAGACACACCTCAACATCTCACTGTACACCCAAGACCCTCCTGTCTGCTAGTGGCCACTGGGAGACATAGCTGTCTCCCCTCACCCCACCATGCCAGCTCTTCACTCAGGCCCCAGAGGAGCATGGGAGAGGAGATTGCAAAGTCTGCCAATGCACTCAGATATCGTGCAGGGTCATGACCCATAATTTGTCTGGCTATTGAAGAACTCCTTGCCTCAGCAAAGGATTTTTTTTTGTTTTTTGGTGACTCACAGACTTTTTTCTGTGTGAAAAGTGTTTTATGGTGGACATAATGCATCAATGTTTATGAACAAAATATGTGATTCAGTCAATAATACAGGATAAATACATGTAATTTTCATTACTGCCTCAGACACAACAGTATTCAACCACTTTTGGGATCATAGCAGTCTTGGGAGGGCTGATCCTCAGTCTCGCCTCAGAATGAAAAATAGGATGTAGTCATCTAATTTAAGACTGCATTGATGCACCCAGTCAAGAAACCAAACTAGAACTGTAGACAGAAATGCAAAAAGGCTGAACAGTCCCTACACCTCTATTCCTACCCCAATGACTTAAGTTACTGTAATGTTTCAAACAGTTTAACTGCCATACACTTTCACACAAAAAGTCACAGGGATCAGAGGAACCAAAAGTTACAAATAATAGATTGTGCTGGATGTTTTGACTTTATCATCACATAGACTCAAGACTGTGAGGCTTCTCTTACTGATAAATCCCTCCTTTAATCCATGGGGCTCAATTTGATCAAATACAAAGCACTGCATTTTCAGTTTTAAACTCATGCTAGGCTGCGTTAACTTTCTCTGTCAGTGCTTGCCCGGATAGAGACTCTCAAAGGAGCAGGACCCCGTCATTTCTCCTTTCCAGAACTGGCATGCCATAAGACCAACCAGAGGGAAACTCCTCAGTGTCAGGTCTATGGCCAGTGTAAGTCACAGAAAGAGCTCAGTCACTGCAAACTGCTCTGGGTGAATATCTTCCCAAGGGATGAAACTCTGGCCCAGAAAAGATAACAGGGGGGAACTTTATGAAGTGAAGCTCCAGATTCAATCATCTCAGTCTCCCCTTCAAGTAAGGAATCAGTTTCCTTTTGACAGAAGTCTCCAGCTTTGAGGACTGTCAGGTTGCTACCACAACCCAATCATCAGGTTAAAAGCCAAACACACACCCTGTCCAGGTGGAATCACAAGAAAAAACTTTTCCCAGTGAACAACTTTCTCTAGCCAATGTTTTGGTGTACTTTTAGATAGAGTTAATATAAATTCTTTAGTACAGTTGCAAATGCAACACAACAAAATTCTCCAAGTAAAGAAAATAATAAACCAGCGCATGTTTCTAAAGCACAAAGAGACCAGTGTATTATGTTTCCACAGACTTTATGTGTATTAGTTTTAAAATTTTCCCTTCATACAGGAGATTCCAGTCCCACAGTCTTACCACTGCTGTTTGAACGGAAGCCCCAGTCTTACTCAGCATGAGCTGTTTTGTTGTGTTCAGAGGAATAAATCTAACAGGATAACATGCTCCTTGTAGAATCTAGTGACATTACTGTATATTAACATCCAGATTTACTTTATATTTTCAGTAAAATTACACATTTCCTTTCTGATTCATTAGACAATAAAATACAATGAAAATAGACCTCCAGAATTAAGTAGCTTTTGTTGTATTTTTAAAATTATTATTCTAATATGAAATATACCACTTCTCTCTTCCTTTCCTACCAACTGCTTTGTTGTAGTTGTCATTTCTACAACGAAAAATCAAAGAATTTGAATTTTTTTTCATTATAAAGGACTACCAGACTTACAAGGTTTAAGACTGAAGGCCTTTCTTTTTAAGCCACTGGAAGGGTTCTGTCATGTTAGTCACATGCCTCAAGTCAGCAGTAGGGGGTCTGTAACATCTCCTCTTGCTGCTTTGTAAGCAAATACGGTTTCACTGCAGGCTAATGTAAAGAAGATAAAATAAGCTGTTGAGGGCTTAAGTCACCTTAAACCATAAAACTCAGGGTCTGATAGGGACTAGCCAGATAACAATATGCAAGGAAGAAACTATAGAACTACGGAATTAACTGTGGACCAGTTTTGGAAGCAAACAATAAATGGTGGTACAGTCTACTCTTCAGCCTTTCTGCTGTGCCACGTGAAACGTTAGGTTTATATTTAAGCTACCTATCCATCTGCAAGGCAACCAAGAACAGCAGCCTAGAAACCAGCCTAGAATCCATCCTACTTCTAAATTACTTGTAAAGATGGCTATTTTGTGAAATTCTGTACCCAGAGGTACTCTGCTGTCCAGAAATCTCCTCAGGGCCTAAAAGCAGTGTTTCTGGACAGCGTTTGCAAGGCATTCGAGCACACTGTTCCCTGTCTTGGGTAATAAAAGCCTTTCAATTTGATCAAGTTAGTTCTCTTACAGATGGAGACATTTATAATTTGTTATTGTTATTGTTAAAACAACTGAGGTTTTGAAGGCAGGAAAAACCCTTACGGAATGAGGTTTCTGAAACATGACCAAGCCAAAGCCACCAAAAATAAGTCTGGCCTGTCTGCAAAACAAAACTCTTTGTCTGTCTCAGTCCATTCCCTGTGTTGAAGCTATGCTTCTGGCAAGACAAACTCACCTTGCCACTTAATCACCAGAGGAAAAACAACCTAGCCAACCTCAGGTCAGTAGTTGAACCCCAAGTCTTAATATTCACACAACGGACTGGAAAACCTTAGAAGAATAAGGTTTCATTTCATTGTATTCCTCTTCAGAGAAATATACACAGAAGAAAGGATTTAGAAACAAGCTAAACAGCACAAACATGCACTGACTTCAGTGACTGTACTCCAGGTTTACGTCAGCAGAAGTGGAGGATATCATGTGACTGACTGACACTCTCCAGATGTCCTCAGGGGACCAGAATGCAAGAGAGCTTACTGAGATGGCTGTTCAAAAATTAGTGAAGGTTCAGACTGTTGTAGTTTCCTTCAAATAGTTAACAGCAACTTTTCTTGGAAATCTCTTTCCTCGGTAACTTCTGGCTAGAATCTCATCAACAAACTAATCTAACTGTATAACACAAAAATAATTACATTAGGGGACCTCAGAGCAGCACCTGAAAGAAACTCTGAACACAAAACACTATTCCCTTTTTGTCTTACATCAAAACCATACAAAACAATGATTATAGGGAAAACATGATAAAGAGAAAAGGAAGAGATCTTGAGTTTTTCTGTGAAGGATCCCACACAGGATATTTACTCGGCCAGTTGATGACTATGGAGAGAGAATTCCAGACATGTGGGTCTCAGCTAGGAAAGCCTTCTCCTCCCCTACACACCCACACACATCCACTTTGTGCTACTCTTAAGCAAGCTCCAGGATGAAACAATAAGAATTATGGGTGAAATATTTGACATGAACATACACTCCTTGGCTTACACAGTGCTCTTGATGGATTGTCTTGAGAGTAAATGTGTACCATACAATTTTCCTTGAATAGAAGGAAATGCCAGATGTTTACACAGTCACCAAGTTACCACTGAACTTTGGTGCCTCTGCTAAAGAGAGCTGTATATTTGATTCTCTTTGAAGAGGTTTCATTGTCAGAGGTCACAGGTTTTGAGCTTAGGGACACTGTGCATTAGTAACCATTAAGAACTCAACAGTTATCTAGCAGATGTTCTCAGATATACTGCCCTTATTTCTTCATCCAAGTGCTGGGAAGTACTGATATACTGTCATATATGAAGACTTCTTCATGGCCGTTTCATACTGATATACCAGCGTTGACTATGAGTTTCTTGTACCCTTCATGGATACCAAATCTTCATATCAGGCTTCCTCCATTTTCTTCAAGCTAGCAACTTTGTTTGAACCCAAAAAATTAATCAAAACATAACTAAAGGCACTAAAACATTATAATGTCTATACTAATAAGAGAAAAGTAAGTATCTCCATGCTAGTCACAGCTGATAAAATCTATTTGCGTTCAAAGCATTAAGAGACCATGTGAGGTATACAGTTGTTGAAAAAGACATGACTGCAATAGTTTTTACTCTGTATTGAGCTTAAGCATCTTGTGAACCTAGTGGCCTTTCAGTTGAAAACATTCTGTTTATTCTTTCTGGTGTGAGAAGCCAACATACATAGCAATTCTCAAGTCATATGACCTTCAGGAGAATAAAGAGCTGATATTTGCACTTCATCATAAGTCAGGAAGGATGACTCCACTTCCTGATTGCTAAGTTTACTGTAAATCCCAAAAACTGACTTTCAAAAATGAAGTTCCAGGAGCCCAGGTCTTCCCGAAAATTTATCACAACGGAAAAACAAAGTAGCTTACCCTTCTTCCACGCCTACATCGCAAAGGAAAATAATATTCTACCTACTGATTGCAGAGCTCTACCAACTGCTCCAGCCACTCTATTGTTTTGGCCTGGATTGCTTTCCTTGCTGGCTTTTAGTCTTGGAGAAAATTCATCACTGAAAAAAATACCAAAAAAAAATCTTTCACTGATTTTCAGAGAACATATATGCTTAGACCATTAGTAAGTTTAGACCCACTATTATAATTAAAAAGGGAAAAAAAACCTTCTCAAATGCCAAGCTCAGGAAAGACTACTCTGACCCACCTGGTCCCCTGGTTATGCACCTTGTACAATTCTCCTTTCATTACTATTGCAAGTTATGGATCTCTTAGGTATGGAGCATGCATCCACAGGTACCAAGTGGCTGATTTTCTCACAGACTTGATAGGATGGATAGAATTCCTAACTATTTTTCATTTTTAAAAAACCGTTAAAGTAGAGCAACAAGAAAAAAATCACTTCCTCTGTTAGAAAATAATAAATTTAAAATACATGTTTTGCTTTTTCAGCTTAAACACTCCAATACTTGAAGGTCAATGTCTTCCAAAATGCTGTTTCTAGCCACTGTGGGACAGAAAGTGAAGCACACGTGCTCAGTGCTTGCCTGTTTAATCTGCCCTAAGATTTCTGCACTCACATGCATCTTGTAATTGCCATGTATCAATCCAGAATTTGTCCCCAGTTGCAAGGCTGAAGCTTCCTGAAGCTTGGCTGAAGCCACCCATCAATTCTGACTAAATAAGCAGCTAATTATAGCCATATGTTGATGAGTGACAGACCTGTAAAGGAAGATTTTTGTAAAACAATAAAATAAAATTAGTGGAGAAATAAATGCTTAACTTCACTGAGAAAGCTTTCACTTTAACTGAAAGCTGTTGACTCCGTACTTCAGTGCTGAACGTTAATGGCATGTGTAGATAGCAATCATAACCAAAGAAATTGACCTGCTAGGATCTACAAATGCATTTTTTTTTAAAATAGTGAAACTACAAAACAAAATTTGCAGCTTGTTTTGGAAGAGCCCCATTACTTCTTACTGAATCTTGATCTTCATGACAGTTACCTCACTGTCTCAGGAGAGGCAGGAGGACACAGTTGTACTGCATTTTGAAATTTACTGGTACAGAAACCACGCTTGTCAAGACGGTAGCATCAGTCACCTAGATTTTAACCCCTGTCTGTCTGTTTCCTTCCTAAAGAATGTAGTTAGGCAGCAACACAAGGATTTCCTGTGTTTTAAAATTAGTATTTGCACAGTCTGATGGAAACGTAATGATGGGTCTTTGCTTCTGGTAATTGTGGGTTACACTGTCACAGCAGTTTTGCAAGGGACGAAGGCGGTGGGGGGTAAATGGGGAGGATGTGGTCGCCCCATTAAAAAACAAAGCGGTGGGAAGCTGTCCACTTGGCTGAGGATGCTTCCCAGAAGCAGTAACACGCTACTGACATTCACCATAGAGCCCAGTTTATTTCCCTCATGGAATTAACAGGTGTGCAGTGCCTTCCTCACCATCTCTCCCTTACAGTAAAGTAAGAACTTGCTGATTAAGAATAGAAATAGAATAAGAAATAGATTAAGAAATAGAAATAGAAACGAACAGAAAGGTGTGACTGCATCCTTAATGATTAACACAACTAGGCTCCCTTTTCTCCAGTCAATCATCAGAGTGAAGCATGAACATCAAAAAGGTGATTCAGCCCCTCTCAGCCATATCTTGGAACTGCCTATTTCTCTCCATCATCTGAGGAGAAGGACAGAACCATTTTCATCTGAACACAGGCCTCTCAGTTAGAAGGACAGCAGCTGATCTACTGTGTTGACGCCACAGCCAGGCCCTGGCTAGATTCTCTTCCCAATTGCTCTTAAACATGAGTGCCAACGTGAGATATTTTGGCACAGATGCCTCCTGGAGCAGTGCTGTTTCAAAAACACTTCAATAATGCTGAAGTTTTCTGACCAGAATATTTGAAGGATCCTGAGAGAGCTAAGGACCTAACATTCAATGAATCCTCCTATTATGTTAGCATGGCACTTAGCTGCCTAGGTGTTTCCTGCCACTGGAATAAAGGGAAAGAAGCTAAAACATACAAGACACCCTAAAATCTATTAACATTTGACATTACCTGCTTCAACTTGATAGTATTTTGTCAAGGAATAACCTTCTTGGCTTGCAGTATCAAAGAGCCTTTGTTGGCAGCATACATAAAATCCAGATTTCACAACAGTAAAATGGCACATCTGATTTTAGCTGCAGATAAAAGCATAATACAAGTCTTCCACAACTCAGCTGATGATGATTAGTATAAGCTACTTTTCAGACTTCTAAAGAAAATGAACCAATTATCCTGTCCAAGCAGATTTGTACTCTATCCTCCATCTGTAAAGAAGGCACTTCTATATTTATTTTTATTTTGCTGAGAGATTAGTAACATGCAGTGAAAACTTTATAATGCTACAACTCTTTTTATAATTACTGCCATGTATTTGCCACCTCTCACATTGTTGTCAAGAATTTCAATGAATGCTGTCTTTAGCCAGTATCTGGGGCAGAAAGTGAAAAATCACGGCTTCATTGGTGAGAATTTTCCTACAGACATTATCTATCTATCTATCTATCTATCTATCTATCTATCTATCTATCTATCTATCTATCTATCCATCTATCTCGTTCCTTGAGCCAACAGCGTCTCTAGAAGGACGGCCCAAAGCACTGTGAATATGCAGGTGTTTGTCTTGAACCCCTTGTCAAACAGTTTGGCAGTTATGAAATGGATGGTAATCACATTGGTTTTGCTAGAAATTATATCTGGCAGATGGATAAGCGCCTTAACATCATTCACTGGTGTTGCTTCAGCCCAAATTTTACATGTAATTTCATAGGATTAGAGATAAGCACACTTCACTGACTGTTCTGAAGAACAGTTTTCCTCTGTACCATCACAAGTGACACATGAAATGATGGTCACTCTTGTGACGATCACCGTTCACAGTTCAGAGGTTTCCATTTGTTTGTGGATTCACTACAAGAGCAGGAGACATTATTAAGTGAAGACAGCTGATAGACTCCTGAAACTTGCCAGCTTTGTCAAAATCTCCAAAAGCTTTAAATACCACTTCTATTGTCAGCACTAACCAATAAAGCAAAATCAAACATAAAGCCTTAATATTCCTTTCCAAGAGTTCATTCCCATGTCTTCATAAAATCCACCAGCCAGAGCACAAATGATATTTTTTTGAACACTTTTCACTTCCGGCAGGATATCACCATGGAGGTGAATTGCAAAATAAAATGTAACTAATTAACTTTGACAGAGCATTTATTTGATGAAGTATCATCTTGCAAAGCATGGAGTCAGTTACAGACACATGCTGCCAGACTGAAGAAAAGAAATCACTGTTATTCTGCTTAACTGCAAGGCTTCTCTAGCTCCCAGACACCTTCCGACGCAGTCTTATGGGATCCCAGCAGTGGTATCCCTATGCTCAAAGCATGCAGGCAGCAAATTCTTGTATCCTTCCTAGGTAAACCAGAAAATTGGTGTATTGATTAATAAGAACTGTTTCTGCTTAGAGTGTGGAAGTGTAAACAGGTTGGGTTAATCTGCAAAAGATTAAAAATAAGCATCACATTTAAATCTCTATTCAATTAATTGATATTCACAAAACATGTCCAGTGACTAGAAAATCTCAGATTATTTACCTTTGATAAAGTGGTGTCAAGGGGAGAGTCCTGTGCCAGGGCCCCTCCTGCAGGGTTGGCTCCCCAGACTCAGGGCCAGTGCAGCCGTGGGCTGTCCATCACTAATGAATGCATTACATTTCACACTGCTCCCAGAAAAATGAATATTTTCACTTATTCTGAGATGTGAAATAAGTAAATGACTCTCAATAGATGCCACGTTGTAACAAGGGATTTGCCAGATTACAACCAGGTGCCCATGCGCACAGTGGGCGGCTCAGGGAAGGCTGCCCAGCCACCCGCTCCCACAGGGGTGGCCCCCCTGAAAAAGTTCTCAGGCAACCTAATATCCTTATGGGCAAATAAGAAACCTAAAATGCTGCAGCCAGCAGAGAAACATTATTTCTGACCAGCTGAAGCTCCCTGTGTGCAGGATGGACTGCGGGCTGAAATAAAACTGGAGGCGAAGTATGCGGCTGCACTCATCCACTCACCACCTGAATTTAGCTGCTCAGTCCCTTCACCATGTATCTGAGGTTATATGGCACATATCTGCGTTAAACCAGAGATGGGTATTGCATATTCTTCCCCAAATCCTGTACCTGTTTGCTCTGGAAGCATGACAGGCTTGCCCTGAGAAACAGCAGGTAACTGAACAGATGGATCCTCTTTGTACAGTACAAAATGGTTACAGACCTCACTCGGACCAAGTTTCCACTAACTCAGCAGTTTCAGGGGCCACGTTTGTGACCGTGAAGAAGGACTTCCATTCGCAGAAGCTACGGAGGATTCTGCCTTGGGGGAACACCTCTGTGCCCTATCCACTGGACTCCTCTACCTTTAAACTAAAAATATTGCCTGCTTTACCAGAAAAGTGGCCAAAAAATGCAGTGCTTTCTGACACTTTGCCAGCAACAACAAGATGGAAGAAAAATTTGGAACAGCTTCAGCACTTGAAGGACAACTCCAGGTCAAATGTCCTCATGGCAGTTTTAACAGCCCATGGTGTTTTCCTGGTTGAATGAACAATCTCATGGACTAGAAGAACCACACCTCTTACGTTCACCCATATCCTGGAAAGATTACCATCTTTGGTCCAGACAGCCACAAGAGGTCTAGCCTCCAGTCATAGCAGGGGTTGCAACCAAAATTGGAAAATTACTACCAAGTGAAGCGGGAGAACAGCTATCACAGAATTTCCCATATGCTACATTAACAAGCTGAATTACAAACGTATTTATCCTTCAACAAAAGTTTGTCCTAGATGTGACACAAATTTAATAATGAAAAGAGAAGTTCATTTTAAAATAGTTGGTACCTGGTTATGCTGTAAAAACACTGACACAATCAAGGTAACTGCTGATCACAGCAGACTCAAACCTTAACTTAATGTTAATAAAGCAAAAGCATCCTTCAGGGGAAAACATGTAAATATCTTCATCTATATTTTATCATTTAACAATTGAACAGAAACCAAAGTTAATCTGTGCTATTGCTTAAGTATCAACAGTACCAGAAGGATTCAATGTTATTCATATGCAATAATAAAAATCAAGTATCCTGGGTTTTATTTGTTTACTCATGCATTCCAGAGATGTCTAGGTGTAAATGAGCGATAATGAAATGTTAGGGACACATGCCAAGATTTGTTCAATAAATTGTGATAGGACTAGAACTGTCAGACCTATTGAAAAATACACAGAAAGATGTAGTCAAGTTTCACACGGATCATTAATAAAGACTTATGAAATCTGGCATCCCTGAATGACCTAACCAGTTCTGGATCCACATCTGGAAGAAGTGGGAATCTCATCACGTGGAGTGGTTTGGTACATGTTAGTAAACACTTCTATACTCAAAGCAAAACCAAGAATTTGCAGACAGTTAATGGAAAAGTGGTTATCAGCTTCAACTGATTTGGTCTTGAAAAGGAAATCTTAAATACATGTTAGTTTTTTACAAAAATACTGCTTGATAGAATGACAAAATAAAGATCCATTTCTGAAGAATGATGCAGTTAGGGTGGTAAGGGGGCCTGTAAGAAGCAAAAACTCAGAAAATATATCTTGACTCTGTCTCTTCAGAGCACTTGTATACCTGTATCTCCAATTACCTCAATGACAATGTGTTCTGTACATAAACAGTTCAGGATCAATCATCTTAAAAGTTTAATATTTGATCTGTCCTCAAAAGGCAAGTTCCGCAATCAAGCAGCAAGTCTGTCTGAGAATTACCTATATATACACAAACACCAAAGCTTCATAATTATGGATTTTCCTCACAATAGCCAAACTAGTCTGCACTGAACCATATCATCAGCCAGAATCTGAAAGCAGATTCTGAACGTCAGACCACTATGAGCAAGAGATGAGCCCCAAATTTAACATTGCACATAACTGCTTCTCATCAACCTAAAAGCTCAGCACAAGGCTACCGGAGGGATTTACCTGTTACACTAGAGTTATCAAACATAGCAAGGAACTGCTGTTTCATAGTGCAGAACACCCCTTGCCCAATTTAGTCCTTATTTTTCATGCCCAGAAGAAATGCTCAAAGCCTAGAAAATCTATGCAAAAAGCACCAGAAGAAACACTCTGCTCAGCCTGCCTCCCACTGACGCCACAGAACCCACCAGCAGCAGGACACCAACACACGGTGATAGAGGAATCCCACAGCACTGCATTGCTAATTCACACACAGAGAAGCAACTGGACCATGGTAACTACTGAGTGAAAAATTAAAATGTTGCATGCATTATAAAAATGCATAATGAAATAAGATAAAAAGAGTGGTTTTTCTATGCTAAAACTTACGAGTATAAAAACTAAGATACCCCCCAGTGGAAGCGAGCAGCAATTGCTGGCTTGTTGGTGGCAAGTCTTAATTTGTCACAGAGACTTACTAGCAGCAGCACAATGATGTGGTTGCTCTCATGCTACAAAAGCAATTATTTTTGCAAAAGACCAAATCACTTTACACTATGGAGCTGTATAAATAATTAAGATTCAACTAAATTTGTCAAAATATATAAGCACAGCACTCTACCATGTTAAAGACTGTGATTTATTCACGCAGTTCCAGTTCAGTGCACGTAACAGAACCTCGTCACTTTGCCCAAAGGATACGTGAGCCCCCAGGAGCTCGACCCAGAGCTGGAAGACCACGTGGCAGGAACCTGGGGATGGCAAATTAGCTCACCGTATTTGTAACATCTTCCACAACCAAAGCCCCGAATGAAAAGAAATTGTTTGGGCAATTGGCATGCTGTGAATGAAACAATGCTTAACCTTAACAGGGAGATTAATCTTTAGGCAAACAGCACTGATTCTAACTTTGTATTCCCAGGGATTCATGTCAGCCAAACAATGCTCATGGGACTACAGGTCTCCTCCTTCTTCCTCCCTCACACAGGCAAGACTAGGACAACTTGAACCACCCTCTTCTAGACTAGGCCTTGACAGCTCAAACTTGTTAATTCTGGTTGGAGGAGCTCTGATTCACAAAGTTGATGTCATATTGTGGCACTTTAAACAGCGACTGTGATGTGTTTTGGATGTGAGGGAGATTTGATTACCACTTTGGGATTTTATACATCAAATCAGTCTGTTCAAGACTGCCCCAAGCCTGAAGCAGTTCTTCTCCAAGTATTTATTTATTACTAGAAGGCTCTTTTCTAGAAAGGAAAGGAGAATTCGGTGATCAGCTGCTGAATATATTGGTGAAACTGGAGCTTGCCTACACCAAATTCCTGGTGGTTCATCACCAACTGAGACAACACACTTGTTAGACAGTTTTAGTAAGGAATCAACCCAGCACATGATTTTTACTTTCAATAGTAACTGCTTTATTCCATTTTATTCCATTGGATATGACAAATCTTTCTTGTAATTTAATATAATAACATGTTAATCTGAATTCCCATAGGCAGAAAAGACTGCCATAGCATTCTTTTTTCAGGCTTATCTTAGCACAATGTGGTTGAGCTAATAGAGCCTCATTCCACCTGCATGCAAGAAAGAATTATTTGGCTATATCCAGATACAAATACACCTGGTTTAGACAATAAGTATAAAACTGGAGTCTGAGGAGATTAGCAAACTGGTTGCACTGCACCCAAAAAATAAGCAAGCAACTGAAAAGTCTGATAACCTAACTCAAAATGTTCAGTTTTCCATGTCCTAGAAAGGATGTGAATCCTGTTAATGAAATCTCTGGAAGAGAAAGCAGGGGGATTTTGAGAGAATCCCACTCAAAATATTTCATGTCCACATAAAAATGACAGCCAGTACTGTGCCTAGCCTCTTCTGTCCGTTCATAATACTGTTTTGAAACTAGAGAAAAAATGACAGCAAAAATTTTGGGAGAAGGAAAAATGCCAATAGTTGTGTTATTCAGCATCCTTCGTGAAATAAAAGATTACTACACTCCTTTAACAGGCTTACAGGTGCTCTTCTGGATTTGAATGTAAGTGCAAGAAAGTACTTGCGATTTTTTCTAAACCTCGAACTCATCTTTATATGTGGGAATGCATTTGATCAAAATCACAAACCTTATCACTGAGAGATCTTCTGCTGAAATTTATTGGCTACAAGGCAATTCCAATATTAAAGGGTCATGCAAATTGAATTCTTTCATCTTTCCATCACTGCTTCCTTTTTGAGAGGACCTGACCATGCTGCCTTTTTGCATAGCTATAAATAGCATCAGAAGAGGAATTTTTGTATTGCTGGAGCTGAATTGCTTTTAGATTTTTACAATTTATTTTTCATCAATCCAACAACTGCCTTCATTTGGATAGGCCAATATTGACTTTGTTTCTTTAACCAGGGAATGAAAATTGAACAGACTTCCTTCAATTATCCAGTGTCTATCCTTCCCTTATTATAAGAGACAAGCATCTTGCAGGGACAGAGAGAGATGATTTTTTTCAGGGGTTAGCATTTTGAAAAGTCATGTAAGATACTAATTAGGTTGTGAGAACAGCTTACATTTTTCTGCCAATTACACAGGCTGGTTTTTTTTTTCAAGAATCCAAAATATCCAGGCCTTGGAGGAAATATTTTCAACTTTCAGATCAAGCTCATCCTTCTCCTTTTAGTTCCTTGTAAGAGAAGACAATGATACAAGTTTATCTGTAAATAAAAAAAAAAACAATAAAAGTCTGAGACCTTGGATAAGGACATAATCCACATGCAAATAACAGACTATACTTGGCTTTAAAGTTCTGCTTGTTCTCTAAATAGTTATGAAGTAACTAGGCAGATTACACTATCTGTCTGTTAACCAATTCTTCTTCTTTTCTTCTTCATTTAGGTTCAGCAGAAAAACTGGAATAAATCAGAAGGTGCAAAAGGGTCAGTTACAAATCTGGGATACACGTCCCCCGTGCCCAACCTGCACAAGTCATTCATTTCCCTCTGTTTTGCCCATGTGTGAAATAGGGGCATATCTTGCCCTTGGTACTTCTGGTATTACAGCATACATCACGAGGACAGCTCAGATTTCTAAAGCACTTTGGGTATGGAAGGCAGCAAGGGCAATCAAAGTATTCAGAAGTGTTTTTGTATAGTTTCATAAACTGGCTTCCCTGACATCTTAACATTTCCTTGTACCCTCTTGAAAAACTTCCTTACCATAAAAGTATGGAATGCTTATTCCTAAAAGCAAGTATTTCTTAAAAGCTCCCAGTGGGCATGAAGTAGTTAGGAACAAAATCTTATTTCTCTAAAATAAGCAAATTTCATCAAGTATTACAGTTAGATGGCCACACCGTAGCAATGCCTTAAGACATCAAAGAGCAGTACTGTATATTGTAAAGATAAAACCTACTGCTACTTTTAAGTTCTAGAGTACTCAGGGAATACTGGCTTTAGGCATGCATATACTACAGTATTTTCAGTCATACAATACAAGCACTAATAAATAATGCTTATGCATTTGCATATTACTGTCTTTTCACAAGTACATTAGATTACTCATTACTTTACTATAGGTGCTCTACAGAGGCTATTTTTATGATTGCTGCAATAACACAGAAGCCCTATTTGGCAGGACACATATTTAAGATAGACTGACCCCCTTCTGAAGAAAACTGGAGAGGATGAAGTATTGCAAGCTCATAAATGCACATACCTGAAACATTTAAACGCAGTCTCAACAATTAACCTAATTACTGAGCTCAACATCATCAAAGGACATAGAATATGGGAGTTTGGAACACAAATTTACCACCACCTCCTACAAGTTTTAGTTAAATGGTGTTCAACTACACCAATAATCTCTGCAGACAGCTAAAGTCTAATATTGATTACTGTTTTAATGATACACAAAGCCATAAAGATCGACCTTTGCAACCTTACATTATTGGCAAGGTTGTGTGCTTATCACATTTCATGTATAGCACAGCAAGTGATATTACATGTAGATGTTTTAGTGGGAAGCAAATGGGCTGCAGAAAGTCCTAGTATGTCCTAATGCTTGGAGCAAATATGCCAAATGTACATTAAAAAAATGGACTCTGAATTCCAGGCAAATCAAAGTGTATTAAGCATATAAATGTATTTTAATTTATTAACTAGAATTAAGTTCTGGAAAGCATTTTAAATTGTTACTTGCATTTCTTTCAAGATGTTTGAATGCATATGTTATTAAATAAACTGCAATTTAGAACTGGGGATGGGGGGCAGATAATACCCTACACACAACACAAAAAAAACCCCTACCTTTAAAGACTTGATTTCTCCCTTGCTCAGGAAACACAACATTTGTGTATATTCGCTTTGATGATGAGAAAGCTTCTCTCCCTCTGATCATGAAACAATACCGGAACCTCAGGCCTGATGTGAGGACAATGCAACCTCCTCTGTAGTACACAAGGTTCATAAGCAGCGAAGTCCCTCAGGATCGCAGACACCACACTACAAGCACTTAAAAGACAGAAGTCTCCAACTCGGGCAGAGCCTGGTCCAGTTGGCCTCCCGCAAGGCAGGAATCACATTTATGCAAGTGAAAAAGGAGCTGTCGGGATTAAACTGCTAAGAAATGGCACTGTGTCGCCTTAGTGAGTGGGGCTGCAGTCGCGCATCACCACACGTCCCCGCCAGCAGCCTGCAGCTTGAGACCAGCTGCTCCCTCCAGCTCCCTTGTTTCGGAGCTGCGGCAGTCACACGCCTCATCTCATCTCAGAAGAAGACACAGTTCGGAACTTGGAACACAAGCCCAAAAGACAAGTCACATTATTAATTCCAGGACCACAAATCATGCATACAGCTGGGATTACCCCAGGCCGTGTGCTTGAGTGAGAGGTGGAGCAGATGCCATTGTGAAGACAGGGAGGGTGAAGAGCCAACACTGCCGGATGCCCGGTGGCAGAAGGCATTTTCTGGGCTGGTCCCCTACTGCAGGTGACCAGAGACAGCATTTTGTTCTCACCTGAAAAATGAGTCAGGCACTTCTGAATGACCCAGGTCTCCTCGTGCTGATGAAAACCAGCATCCTTTTTATCTTGGTCTATTAAGCATTAATAGGAAGCTTCTCCTGCTTCATCAGCTGGGAAAGAGTTTTGCCTGAAGCTGCCAGAGCAGTTGTGACAGCCAAAAAAGAAAGACGTGGCCGTCCTGCAGGGGCACCATCCTAATCGTCTAACTTGACAAGCCAGCTGCGGACAGAGCAGACTGGCCTTAGGCAGGGGACATAGGATGATTGTAAAGACCATTTTTATTCTTCACACAGAGCTAGAGCTAAATTGGAATTGGATTAGTTGGGCATTTATCTGACTGACAACCCCAATTACTTTAGCTATTTTCTGATCTTTCAGTTCATCTCTACCCATTCACAGAATAAAACATTATATAGATACAGACTTTTCCTGCAGCATTTCTATAGTCTTTCCAGTTATAGGCCGTAATAGCCTGTAACACAGCCAAAGAACATAGTGCCCCCGATCATGAGGAGTAAGACAAGGAGAGTCCTACCAGCCCTTTGAGATGAAGGCTTTCTGCACAACTCAGTGATTGCAGTGACACAGGCTTAGTTTAAACCTAGGAAGAGAAAATGTTGTGCATACAGCTCTCCTTTGCCTTGCAGGAGACGAGGAGGCTGAATGTATGTTTTTCCTAGATACAGGCTTTCTGCAGAACTGGGGTCCCAAGGTAAGAAGGGAACCTTCGGGTTCAAGGACTGTCAACATTCCTAAAAACCAAGCTTTGTGTCTGGCCAGTCCCCTAAAAAAATTAGTGGGCAGATGACTTTTGCTTTTTATTCCTCAGTGCTAAATAGGAATGAGTATTTTTCCACTAAGTGCAAAAGACCCACATTCTGAGCATTCCTGCAGTACGATTCAGTCGTAGTTTGACAACATTTTCAAATGACAACCTTATTGTTTTAATTATTGTTGTATGAAGAGCTGGAAGTAGGCATCAGACTCCATTCCAACTTAAAAGTTATGTCTGCAAGAGGCGACTGTTGCAGGGGGAGGAGTAACTCAAGATAGAAGCAGAATATGACCGTGGAGGTGTGCTTCCAATTTTGCCAGATAACAGACAGGAAAAGGCAGTCGTCATTTGCTCTCTCCCAGCCCAAGGCCATTCAGAGACCAGAATTATTGGCCATCCTGTAGGCTTGGAAATGGAGTTTACCTGTCCTGTTATGGAATGACTGGCTCACAAATTTTATTATCTACTAGCTGGAATTCCTTATACAATGACTGCTTCCCAATTCCTGACTTAAGAAAAAAAAATCTGGGTAGAAGCTAAGGTTTGGAAGACAGCCAGTAGCTCACAAAAGCAGGGGTGACAGCTAAAGAGCCAGCTGGGAATGGAAAAACGAAGCACAGTGATTTAAAAAAAAAAACAAAACAAGACCCATTTTCTTTAGTAGGTAATTAGCAGTAGCCTCAACAAGGATATAGAGGTTATCTCTCTGAAGCAAAACAATACCACAGCAGGGTCCTCTCATGATTCCCATCGTGTAGTTGTGGTGAGGGGCCTGCTTTAAGTTCAGGAAAGGACTAGGGCTCTAGCACATGTTAAAGCTCAGGTGCTGATCTGCATGTTAGATTGATGACTGCATGAGTAAAGCTAAAGTGCACTGCCCTGATATGATCTGCTACTGGGGACACCTTCAGACTTTGGCCCTGTTGCTTAAGCAGCAATTACAAGCACATTTTGCTACCAGGCACAAGGGAGTTTTCTGATACGTTTCATCATTTATACTGTAATATTCTGCAGAGGAACACATTACAGCACCGTACGTGACCCACACGGACTTCCATCTCCGGTGAGATGCCTCCATCCAAGGCACTCCTGGACCACATCATTTTTCTATCAAAAGCAGAGAGATTATGTCTAATTATTTCCTGCTGTCCTCTCTGTGTCTTTTTACTTCCATTAAACAAACAGACAGTGTTTGGCATATGAGTAAGAAATGTAGTGTAACAGAAAATCTGCTAGAAAGGAAATTATTACTAATCACTGTTTTTTGCCCAAGACAGCTAAAATGACCTATTTCCTCAGCTCATCAGCTGAGCAAACTACTGACTTCAAGATGTGAGAAACCATTCTCGTTCTTTGGTTCCAAACACAATTTTGTTTCTGTAATGAATTCGAGGAGCAAATATGACCTGGCCTGAAAGAGAAGCACACAAGAACTACATTCATCCCAAAAAAGAAGACATGAATGGGAAGCAGACAGACAAACCTCAAACACAGCCTAACGGTTTATTAAATAAGTTTAACAATTTTAATATACGAGACTCAAGAGAGCATTGGTTAGATTAACAATTTCCCAGGATGTTCCAGGACACGTTATGAAGTAAAATTTAAACTACACTTAAAATAATACCGTACTATTTCTTTGGGCAGCAGGTAGATTAGAAGCTAATCTGAGCTCTCAAGCAACTGATCAGATGGAAATTAATTACATATGTAAGGGGTCTGATTCATTATCTGCCAGAGTTTAAAAGTATCAACTATGGTATGAACACCTAACAAACCCTCAAAAGGATATGCTCCTCCTATATTCCATTAAGCTACTCAGGTGTCTCAGTGTTTCCAGGACTGAACATAATCTTGTGACAAAGTAATTAATCATTTTGTATGCTTTTGATTTAGCACGGTGAGCCACACGCTCAGTGTCCAAATGTTTTGATTGAGGAAGCTTTAATTTTGTGGTGGCTTGTTTTTGCCAGGAATGAGAGGAGGTAGTCCTCAAACATCAGCTCATCTGAAAATTTCAAATGGCGAGTTAAAATCATACATTTACAAGTGGCTTTGGGGCCTCCTTTTTACTTTTCTCTGACCCAAGAACAGCACTAAAGGTTTCTTTCCCCTGAAAAAAAAAAAACAAACCAACCTCTAAACTTGAAACAAAATAGGGACATTTTACCAAGAAAATACATAAAAATACAGAGCTGTAAACAACATTCTTCCATAATTTCAGCTCTACATTGTTATCAGACCCATGCCAAGGAGGAATGACCTCACTCCCAATAAAATCTAGTCCTATCAGGAAGAAATTAGTTACTGGCAATACAGTTATCTGAAACCAAATACAGTCTCAGGAAGACAGAATTTAATACTGAATTAAAGCTTTTATATCTCCAGCCTTGTCTTCAAAAGCCAGGAGACTTGCTTGAAAGAAAGGGACCTACTACGCAGACCTACTACAACTTACACATAAGCATACACACAGGCTATGGGTAAATTGTCAGGTAATCCAGCTCGGTGCATGTGAACGAGTAAAGCAAGGCAGCGGGCGTAAGGCCCCTGAACTACAGAAGAGTTTACTTCATCCCAACCTTAGTCTGGTTGGTCGGAGACCAAATGTTCCCCATCGCGGAGGCGGTGGGAAGCTGTGCGATGCACCAACCACTGGTCCATCCGGAGACCAATCGATCTTCCTTAGGATGCTGAAGATTTGGTGCTGTTAATTCTGAGACACACTTAGGCCATCATGAACAGCTCCTGCTTCCCTCTTCTCAGTTTATTGTCCTCTCCTGCTTTGCACTGCTCCACACCACCATCCCCAGGACACCACCATGCCTGTGACATTTTAAGTGATCTGCAGGACGAAGGCAGGTTTGCACTCTCACAAGCGTTGGTGTTTGCCTCTGTGTGCTCACAAGGAAGGCTGTGCCAGACTGAGGGCTGCTGGTGATGGTGACAAAGGTGGCAAGGTGATGGTGACACCACAAACTCCAGCCGCAGGAGGGAAAAAACCCTCAGGTGACAGTGGAGACCCACTTTGGCACCTCACCCCGGGAACCAGGGGCTGTCCCACTCCAACCCACCCCACAGCCTGCCATCTGCCTGGCAAGGATTCTCAGAGCTCACCTCCTGTCGACTCTCCCAAAATATGTGGAATGGCTCTTGGTTACAGGAACGTTTTAGTATAGGACGCTCTGGGTGAGGAAGGCTCTGCACTGCTCCTCCGCCGCCCACTGCTCCTCTGAGGATCGGACAGAGACATTCGACTCCTCACAGGGCTTCCACCTTCCCTAAATATCTGCCAACCCTCCTTGCAGGTGGCGAGGTGATGGTAACACCACAAACCTACACAGACGGGTGTGGGGGGTGTGGGGGGGTGTGACACGGGACGGGACAGGGGACACGGGACCCCACTGCGCCCCAGCGGCACCCAGCGGGGCGGGGGGTTCGGAGAGGCGCCCGGCCCGGCCGCTGCCCCTCGGCCGGGCCGCTGCCCCTCGCTCGGCCCCGCCGCCCCGGCCTCAGGAGGAGCCGCTCGGTGCCGCTCTTTCCCCCCCGGCCGCGGCCGCCGCCGCCGCCTCCGGCCCCTCTGCCGTGCCGAGCGTGTGTCAAACCCACGTGCTCCGGCAGCCCGCGCCGGGGAGCGGCGCCCAGCGGCCTGGCCCCGCACCGCCGCCCCTCGCCGAGCCGCGCAGGGACCTCCGCCGGCGGTGGTGGCGGTGGCCGGCCCCGCACGGCGGCCCCGCGGCCTGCGCCGGCCCCGCGGCGGCGGGGAGGAGGGCGGCGTTTCCCTGCGCGGCGCCGCAGCCGTCGCCCCGCCGCCGGCGAGCGTCAGGCGGGGGGGAGGCCCCGGCCCGGCCCTTCCCCTGGCCCCCGCGCCCCGAGGATGGCAGCGCTGCCCGCACGAGTGGCTGGCGGCGGTGTCCCTCCTCTTTTTTTTTCCGGCGGCGGCGGCGGATCATTGTTGTGTGGGAGGAGGGCGGCGGGGATGGACTTGATCTCCCGGGTCTCCTGCTAAGGCGGCAGCACAGCGCGCCCCGCCGCCCAGCCAGCACCGCCGGGGCCGAGCCGCGCCGCGCCGGGCAGGGAGGGACCGGCCGCCCGCCCGCCCGCCCGCTCCCCCGGCTGCTTTATTTTTAGGGGGCTCTGCTGCTCCTCTCCCTCGCCCTTATCCCCCCCTCCCGCCCCCCCGCTCGCACACACGCACAGGGACACGCACGCACCCTCCTCCTTTGCCCTTTCATCCTTCCCCTCCGCCGCCCTCCCGCGCCGTCTCCTGCCGCGGCAGATGCGCCGGGGGTCACCGCGCAGCTGGGACTATGGTGAAATTTCCAGCGCTCACTAACTACTGGCCCCTGATCCGGTTCCTGGTCCCTCTCGGCATCACCAACATCGCCATCGACTTCGGGGAGCAGGTAAGGCAGCGCCTCCCCCGGGGGCGACCCTCGCCCTCCCCGCAGGGCCGTAGCGGCGGGGCTCGGCGCCGCCGCGGGGAAGGGAAGGGGAGGCGGGCCCTGCCCTGCCCTGCCGGGCCGGGCCGGGCCGGGCCGGGCCGTCTTCCCCCGGCGCATCGCGGCGGGCGGGGACGGCGCCCCTGCGGCGTTGGGGCGGCCGGTGCCGCCGTGCGTGCCCCGGGAGCACGGGATGCTCCGCACCCCGCTGGATGCGCGGGGAAGGACGGCGCCGTTTGGGTTAGGTTTTGTGTTTCTTCCCCCCCCACACACACACCTCCCGCCGCCCCCCGCTTGTATTTTAGGATTATATAATCTGAAATTACACAACGCGTTTGCCAGGGGTTGGTTTGGGTTTATTCCCCCCGCTGACACGGCTGCTCAGGTGCAGCAGCCCCTAGCGCAGTGCAGCGCAGCTCGGCGGAGGAGCCAGCACGCCCGGAGGCGGCGGCGGCGGCGGCGGCTCATCCCGGCGACCCGGCGGGCCGGAGCGAGGAGCGGGGAAGGGAGGCCGGGCTGCCGCCGCCCGCCCCCGCCGGCCGCGGCTCCCCGCCCCGCCGCCCTGCCGCAGCGGCGCCCCCCCACCCCGCCGCCGGCAGCCCCCGCCGCGGCATCCCGGGAGGAGGGCGGCAGCCCGGCGGGGGAGCCGCGCCGCATCCCCTCGGTGAGGGGGCGGCTGCCCGGCGGGGCTCCGTGCAGGTGAGCCTCCGGCTGCGCCCCCGTCCTCCGCCGGTGCTCTGTGAGGGGGGAGTCCGCGGTGATGGGCGCGGGGCAGGAGCCTGGGAAGATCGGGACGCAGCAGGAGGAGCTGCTGCCACCGCGCTTCGGCCGTGACCGGAGCTGTGCGGTGCAGCCCAGCTGAAACTCCCTAGCGGTGTTGGTGACCTAAGGCTGTCCCCTCTCCTGGGCACTAAGAAGACGCCCCGGTGTCCCCCGACTTGCCATCAGGCTCCCTTACAGGCGCCCCGGCGGCTTCGTCCTCCTGATCCCTGCTTGCTGCCTTTACACTAAAAAACACGTTTTGTGCCTGACGTATCCACTCCTCCTTTGCCCCAGCTTTGTGCGCAGGGTGCTTGCTTGCCACACCACTGTGGAGCCGGGAAATCTCTTCTCACTTGTTTTGGTATTTATGACAGGTGAGGCCCCGGTCTTGTGTCATGCTGCACGATATAGGGCCTATCATTACATTTTTGTGGGTCGTGTAGGACAGTATACACTAATAGTTACTCACGAGTGTCAAGCTGGGCAGCCACAGTAAGTATTGCATCTCAAATAGCTTTTATCCATGTCCTAAGTCACTCGGTTTTGCTGAGAAGCTCTTGTTTTCTAAGCAGAATAGGCACTTGCTCGCATGCTCCTTGAGCAAAGATACCAGAAAACTAGTGGGTACTTTCACTCACTTGTAAAGAAGAAAGTGAAAGGAAAAATATTTCGGTGGGAAAAAATAGCTAACATTAATCATATGTTTGTCATGGCTGTGTTAATCGCATTTTGCTTCCTAGTCCTTTAAATAAGCCGCGATGCTAAAAAATGCAATTCCATCCTTGTCTAACAACTACATACTTTCCTGCTAAGCCAGTCTACTATAAATCATACTCAGGAAGGAGAAAAAGGGAAAATGAAAGATAGAAATGACAAGGGAAGAGGTGATTTAAATGCTAATAACTGTGCCACGTTATTAACGTACAGCTAAGTTAAACTGAAAGCAGTTCACTCAGCAAACCGAGTATGACAGGTGCGTGTATACAGTTTGCTTCATACAAGGTCAGCTTGATTCAAAATCCATGTCAGCCCATAAAGAACATTGCCTTGACTTCAGTGTGCTCGGGACCAGGATTTTAAAAATAAGCAGGCAAGAGGTTACAATTTTATAAGTGAGGGGCCTTCTGTCTGTCTGGGTACCAGTGATGCGGGAGGGATATTAATATGTGGCTGATACATGGAAGCACTTATCTAACCAACTTTGGCAGTGTTATGGACAAAATATCTCAGAAAATGTGTTTTATTTGATAGCCAAGTCATAGGATTGGCCCTCCAGGAGAGCTGGGGTTATCCTCTGTCTCGGATGGCAGCCCGGGGAGGTGCTTAATTGAAAAGGGAGAAATCTAGCAAGCAGGGAGACTCCTGCAGAAAACCCCAGCTCAGGAGCAGGAGCTCAAAAGGTGCTTTTTGTACCAGCCTAGTGGGAGACTTACCTACATGGAAGTCAGGAAACTGAGGCCAGGAAACTCCAGGTCTGAAGAGATCCTCATACAAACAAAAGGACGGGGGTTTTATTTTCCTGTATACAATACATGAAGTTATTTTTTACACTTGTAGGACATTACTGTTAGACTTGTGTGGCTGAAAATATACTGACTTGCTGAGCCCGTCACCTCTCCGCTTTCCAAAATTGTAATAATTTTAATGACAGGGCTGAATGGAAACAACATAGAAGAATGGGTGTGCTAACAGACAGCTCTGAAAAGGCTGCTATACCTCCTTCTGTGAATGTATGCTGCAGATAAAAAAGTTTTTTAAGAATGATAGGGGAAGTAAAATTTGCATGATGTTACCCGCTCTAGAAGATACTGTGAAAGAGACAGGAGAACTATAGGTCAGAAGTGAGAGGTGACTGTAAAAATTAGGGAGAGAATGGGCCTTGCCTGACGAGGGAAGAAGAGGTGTTTAAGAAATGTTACAAGTCATAAACCCTTTGCATGTGCTGCATTCATACATTGCTCTCTCAAGTGTGGAGATATTGGGAAGCAGAATGTTCAAAGCCCTTTTTAAATAAAACCTAGTACTATTAAGTGCCTGAGGTTGAAAAGGGAGAAACAAAGAGATTCTCACTTTTGGGTTGGTTGTTGGTTTTTTTTTGCCTTGAGGGGCTTTTCTGGTATTCAACAGCAGACATCGCCGGGAAATTGCCAGATCCTCGGTGTGTGGCTGTCTGTATATTTCTTGCTACTTTAAGGGAAACGTACAGTAAGGCTAGAGGATATTTGCAGAACATAGGTTATGACTGTCACCCTTGCCCCATATGAGATGTTTTCTATGGCAAGTCTGTTTGGTTTGTAGGATGTAAAAAATGCTGGAGCAATGCTCACAAGAGCTAACAAGCTCATCTGCTGCAGTCACCTCCAGAACCACTACAGCCCGTCAAGAGCCCCATGTTGACCTTTGGACCCTAATCTAATAACGCTTTAGGACAAGGCTATATTACAGAGTTACTCCAGTCTAGTGAGCTAACCTCATCTGTTCACCTCATAAAATCTTCTTAGACAAATATCTGATTGTTTTTTTCCCCCTACTAAAAAAGATAGTCCTGATGCATGACCGGGTAAATTAGCAGAAGATTAGAGACATAAACCATTTCTAACCTACTTCAGTTATTTCCTTCTGCAACCTTGTGCAGGAATTGGAAAAACCAATTTCCCTTACAATTTATTTACAGTACCACATAGCTTTTATGAAATAAAATACTACATACCTTTCTTCTTAGAGTAAGGCCTTCAGGAAAATAGTCCCAAATATTTTGGCTGAATGTTCCTTCCCCACACAAATATGTGTGAGAGCGTGTGTGTGCGCGCGGGCATTCGTTTTCTCTAGGTATATGCACGCACACACGAATATATGCAACGGAGCATTTTCATCCCAAGAGCTTAACACTTACCACCAGAATAGAGATCCTCCCTTTCAGTCTGCTGGTGAGAACATTCAACCCTCAGCATCGTATCCTGAGATTCACAATAATGAGTGTTTTATTTAGAACTCAGCTGTTGGAGAGCAGCGTTTGCATTAAAAACCCTGGCTCCTGTGCAAAAATGTTGCTGGATGTAGGTGCTTGGAAATAAATAAATAAGCTGCTCCTGTGTGATGGAGCACAACACAGCCTCAAACAGCTCACCCAGCAAATAATACCACTGTTACCCCGTGCGCTCAGAAATCCGTCACTACCCACATCAATTTTCCATTTAACACAAGTTTCAGAGCTGCTCCACATGTATTGTGGTGGCCTGACTGGTAATGTACGTGCATCTTTGCATTAGCATTATTATAAAGGGGGGGAAGACTGAGGTGTGCGTTAGTTCACTAACTCTCTCAGAAGTGCCGAATCAGCTCCAGGCAGCGTTAAATACAACTTGCAAATGTGGCTGGTTACTCTCTCTGCTGGGTGGCAAGGGCCAGGGAGAGAGCAACAGTTTGAACTCAGGGCCTGTCCGCTGTAGTCCCTTAATTATCAAAGGGAAGACTAGGGTGGTTTTTTTTTCCCCTTTCTAGCTATCATGTGGCCAGCCCCTGAATCATTAGTTTCAATTGCTGTCACTGGTTGTTGGTTGGGCAGTTTTATTTGCCAACATAACTGCTAGGTGTGCAGGCATAATGTTGTTCAGTGGCTTGCAGGTCCCTGGAAACTAAAACGGAGGAGGCAGAGCCCTGCTGCCCATTTCTCCTGGGGTCACTCGGGTGCTCCGGTCCTGCAGAGGTATTGCCATACATTGCGCACAGTGTAGTGGTTGGGGTCAAACAGGCGAGCCGTAAAGCAAGTGCTAAATGTTTTGGATTCCAAATTATTTTGCAATAATTGCTTGAAAAACAAACTGGTTTCTTCCTGTATTTGAATTTTGGTTTTGGTTAGGTTTTTTTTTCTTTCCTTTCTTTAAAAAAAAAAAAGCATTGCCAGAAAAGGAGAACAAGTCATGAATAACGTATCAAAAAGAATTAGTGAGCTTATCGTCTGTCCATGCCATTTGCAGACTTAGTAGGGGGTTAAACATTTTGATTAATGCTTTATGAAGCTGATTTTTGGGGTAAGTGTTATTGTCTGGACGTTCAGAACAAGCAATGGGAGAGTTCACATTCCCAGCTGTTCCCTGGGGATTTGGGCCAAGTTGCGTAACCTTTCCATGGCACAGTTCCCTTGCCTTTGAAGTGTGCCTAGACGCCTACCTGTGTGTCACAGGGATATAATGAAAATTCATGTGTCAGAAGCGCTCCGAGATGAAAGGTACTTGTACGAGTGCAAAGTACTCCTGTTATTGCTTTAGCGAGAGGTCAGGGATTTGTTTAAATCATGTAGGACTTTTGTACCATATATACAAGAAAACTAGCAAGGCCTTATAATTAGTGCAGACCATGACTGTATGTTATTACACAACCTCATTATTAGTATGGTACACTGATGGAAGTGCCCTATTTGTTTTCAAGTAATGTGAACTATACAGCATTTTAAATTAAATTTAGTTGAAATTGTGTTAAAGAAGCAAACATCTACAGAGTATGCTATCAAGGGTTTTTGGGGTTTTTTGAGTTTCAGTGGTAATATTTTGAAGGAATTAATTTCTCCTGCAGGATTCACAAACCAAATAGTCAGGGAAGCGGCTAGGCAATATCAGTGAAATACATCTAACTTCCCTGTTCGGAGTGAGAAAATCCAAATGAGACCTAATACGAAGGATTGAAAACCGAACTGTATACACCCAAAGTAGTAGTTTTCAGGATTTGTACCTCACTACTGACTCTAGAGACCTCCTTCTTCTGAGGAATGCAGCTTTACTTCCTTTTGCATGACAGCCTGAGCCTTAACTCCTGCATAGTCGCCTGCCAAGCACTGGGGCGTTTCAAGCCAGTGCTAAGGACTACACAAACAATTCTTGAGACTGCAGAAGTGATCAGTTAGGCTTATATGTCTACGTTAGTTGCAGTGGGCATTAGATACCAGGCATTACATTCACCAGGCATGCAGAGCATTTGCTGGAGTTTCACAGCTAGTAATGCATGCTGAGATCTGGGAAGCAGTCAAAGATCTCATAAAACATTTGCAGATAAAAGCCAAGTCTCAGCACTGTGTTAATGTTCTTAAAGGTAACAAAGACACATACCCCCAGCAGCTAAACCAATATATTTTTGCATTTTATAGCACATAAGGTACAAAATAAACAGGTTATGAAGAGCTGTGGGGCTATCACTACTGAAGATTTCAGATGACGCTAGAAATTATGAGAATGAACCTATGAAATTAGGAGTCCATCCCCGGCAGTGCTCCATGTTGCCATAATGTAAAATATATCATCTACAGCTAGGATCTATGCTATGCCTCATTTGTCAGTACCTCCACTGTTCTCATCCAACCCTCTCCTTCCTTCACAAACTCCTCCAGTTCCCTGCTTCCCACTCCCATTGCCTCCTACCCCCCATGTTTTTTTTATGAAGTGGTTTAATTCATCTCAGAACTGTGAGTTCAGGTGATATTTGTCCAGCAGATTGTTAGAAAAAAGAACTTTTCCGCCTCTGGGGTAGAAGCAATTCTCCCTACCAGAAGAGTAACCGATATGGTGGGAGACCAGGTTTTATTTACCACTTCGCTGAGCAGTCCTGAGTCCCTGTGTCTATGGTGGAGGGCTCTCTCTGGAGGTACTCCAGTCATAATATCACTGGATATTCACTGCAAAAGGGTCACGTGGTAGCCAAGTACTTCTGGTACTTATTTCGGACACAATGGTATGGGGTTCTTCTCCCTGTGCCAGTGGAAATCTAGTAGACTAAGACAGCATCAGGAAGGACAGATGAAAATACCCCTAGATTAATTTTAAAACATGGGTTCAAACCTGGAATTTTGAAAGGGGTTTGAACCACTGTATTCTGTGTCCTGGAGAGAAACTTGCAGAGTAAAACTTTGGGGTCTGAGCTGAACTGACCATTTGGTTTGTTTCAGGGGTTTTCCTTCTGTTGGTTGCATTTTCATGAAACCAGGAAACCTGATTTCTCTTTGTATTTGATTTGGTCTGAACTGATTTCTTGTTAATCCTCACTTATTTTGGTGCTGCATGGAGAACTTGGTTGTATACAAAGGCTTATATGACATGACCGATCCTAATGACTGTTTGAAGATGTGTCTTTTTATATCAAGATTCTAGCTATTAATTGACTTCCTATCTTGATCCTAGACAAGACATTTATCTCTCTCGTTGTGTGGATTTTGTCAGTTCTAAAATAGTGATGTGTTTCACAAGGCAGTTACAAAGTTTATTCCTTCATGTTTGTAAAACATGGATGTAAGTTGCTGTATAAATAGAAAATTTAAATATATCTGCCAGCTCATGCAGAAACCTCCGTGCATAAAACTGAGCAATTCCAAACAGATTTTGCTTTGTAGCTACTCTCAGAAATCTGCAATGTTTTTAAATAACATATAGATTACTGCTGAGCTCACTTCCAGTTTAAATGGCATATCAGAACATGTGTTTCTTTAAAAAAAAATTACGGAAAATTTGTAATGACCTTAGATTTTAACAAGCTATTGTAGCTTGTAACTAGCTGTTGGTACCTCATCCTATTTGTACTTGGAAACCTGTGGATTTTGGGGGAGAGGGAAACGGGAGTGTTAGCATGCAATTACATCACCAGATTATGCTTCCTTCTGCTTGCTTGATTTTCTACTGACATGATATTGCTGTAGCTATGGTTTTAGACACTGCCGCTGCCTTTTCAGATAACCATTAGCCAGAGAATTAAAAAAGAACCACTGTAAGAACAAGAGGCCTAAATGACCCATGAACTTCAGTGCCTGAAACTGCAAAGCTCTGCAGTTCTCCAACTTCTCTTTCCTCTGTGGAATTATTGCTTCTCTTTCAGATTTTCTGCAGAACTTTGCTACCCTGCTTTAGAGTTTGTCTGCATGTGCAGTTTTTCTTGAATAGTTCCTTTCTGATGTAGTGCAGAATAAAGTGCCTGCGTGACTTCCATACTCTTTTCAAGAGCATTCTAGAAAAGGACAAAGGAAAAGTACTGGTGAGTTAAGAGCAGTTTGTTAAAAAATAAGTGCTACAATGACATGAAATCTCAAGTGCCAATTTAATTATTTTCCCCAAGATGATGCAAAAAATTCACTGTTTCTGATGTGGCAGGAGAGTTACTGTTGAAGAAAGGGTAGTCATTGTTGCCCACCATGCTCGGCTTGCTTTACTGATGTAGTGGTCCAGCAAGAGTTCAGCTTTTAGCATGGGAAGTGAATTATCTGCAAGATGCAACTTACTTTCAAATGATTTGCTTCCCATAGCTTTTTTGCATTGCTGTCGGATCGCTAAGGCGATAGTTTCCAATCTTTTTCAATTTTCAGAGCCCGGAAAATTTTCCAGGGGAAATGCAGAAAAAATTGACATCCATACAAGCTGAAGAGCCTATCTGTGTTTACATTTATTGTTTGTTCCCTCTCTCCAACTCCATGTAAATATTCCCTAAGGTACAGGGTTCTGTGGGGCTGAAAGCTCACCGTACCAAAGCACATGCTAGTACGTTTGCTGACAAATACGTATGAAAGACTTCTGGCAAGCAGACAGTCAGTCTTCTTGGCTTCTTACCTCTGCTTTGTCCTTAAATTAGTGAATGAAGTCAGATGCAGGCCATACCTGAGCTTTTGTGTGCTGGCTTTAGATCATTTTGGCTGCATGGCTTTGACCTACTCTGGCCGAAGAAAGAGTTGACACGTGCCAGCTGGGACTGGTGTTTTCCTTCATTGAGCCAGATGGTCAATGTGTGTAGGTATAAGGGGTGCAACCACACTGCACCCACTGTTCTTGCTGTGTTTTTTTTTAATGACGGTATTTGACATTTACTTCCCTAAAAGTGCAGGATTTATATATAGCTATTATTAGACCCTTTTCCCTCTGCGCTTCCTGCTCACACTGTGTTACCCCTCTCTCATTCTGCTGCATATCGGTGACCTATATCTTACTCATATAACCTCTCTGTCAGTGAGCAGCAGCTGCTGCTCCTGCAGCCGTGGCCAGCTGCGATCCACCTCCACCAGCTCCCTCCTTGCTGCGAAGACCTTCCTTGCTGCAGCATATCAACGGTGCTCCAAGAACTTGGCAGCCTTTGATCTCAAATCTGCCGTCCTGCAGATGAGAGACACGCTCTTGCACAAGTCCTTCGTTACCACTTCCTCTGTCAGCGTCTTACCAATTAAAAAGCGTTTAGCCCATTTGAGAACAAAACAAATAGCAGCATTACTGGCCAGGAAGACACTCCACATTTTCGGTTCTGGTGAGAGGGGAAAAAAAGTCAGTTACGTAAGAGGAAAGATTTTAGAAATGAAGCGTTTATACCTTGAACAAAAAACGGAATTTGATAACTGTCTGCAGCTATATGAACTGGAGTGTTGTTGTGAAGGAGAGGAAACAATGTTAGCTAGGTCACTGCCGTGGAGGAGAACGTGGCCAGGAGCAATGAGAGAGATTGGGGTGGTTAAACACAATTTATACTGGAAAGGTTTTCGGATGATTTTCCAAGTAAAAAGCAGGAATTGTTCCCTCTCATACATTACTTCCTTCTAAAATGTGTTGGCATGAAGAGTGCTGTGCTTTGGATGGCGTTAGGTGGTGGTGGCACTTTTCGTAGGCTCAAATTCAGTGAGTCACCAAAAGCAGAGTGTGTTGTGATCAGTGTAGGGTGCTGTACGTGGTGGGTCAGACCTGAAGTCCATATCTTCTGGTGAGGCAGACAAGCAGCTTGGGAACTCTGTACTCCTCAAAAACAGTGCAGTCTCGAAGGGTAATATAGTTATGGGCTGTTAGCATGGCCTCTTCCAATTAAATTGTATGAACTAATGTAAAATATAAAAAAACGCAAGAGGTGCAGAATTGCTAGTATTAAACAGTTGTCTTATAGCCATCTGTTTTCCACATGACACCTACCAGGTTCAGTGTACAGAGAGCACTTGCTAGGAAGAGAAACCAGAGTTACCTAACTAATAAAAAGTATTGACTGTGAAACCTGTCTTGTTCATTTTAGAAGCGTAGGCTGTGGTCTCCCCAGCAGAGCTGAGCAGGAAAAGCCCAAATGATATGAGCTTATCGAAATATGAGGACCTTTCCAGTATGAGAGAAGTGGAGTGTTGAGATGTCCTCCGCATGGAAGTAAGGGGGATCTTAACTCTGCTTTTAAACTGGAGGCTTGCTGAGTTTTTTAAAAGGCTTAAAGGGATAGCTGCTGTGAGACAAGACCCAGCAAGCTCAGGGAGCATTTCAGGTCCTGCAGTGCCATAAAGTGCACACCCAGCCGTGCACCCTTACTGTCTTTACAGTTGTGTTCTGCAGATCCTTTGTTTTGCTTGGTTATCCCATGGGTGCCGGAGGGGTTTAGTTATGCAGACATCCATGTATCTTCGTCACCAGGCAGGAGCCTGCCGAGCAGCTCCTCACCCTAATTGCTACCAGGGTGCCTGTCCATTTCACCCTCGTCCTGTTACTAGTTTTTGTAACTTACTCCATCAGTTCATCTCACTTCCCCCCAGCTGTAGCATTTTGGAGATGACTCTGAACACTAGGATTATTTGCAATCCCCAGTGAACGTGCCAGGCGACGTGCTTGGAAGGGCAGCTGGTTTCCCCCATTTGCACAGCCTATGGGCTGCCTCTCAGGCAATGGGGAATAAATCTTCCAATCTGAGTATCTGTATCATCCTCTCAATTACATTTTAATTTTTGCCCTCTCTTGCTCATAGTTTTTTGAAGCCCATCAAAATAACCCCAGTTGTCCTTGGTTTTGTACAGTCAGAGGGACATCTGTGGTCATTTTTGTCTGCACTTCAGTAGCACAAAACAACTGGTAATGTGGAGCTCCAAATTTAGTATGACAGCATTGTCAGCTTCCCCTGTGTTTATGTGGGGGCATAACGATTTTGCAATCTTAAGCATTGGCTTTAAAAGAGAAAGGAAGTCTAAACTGCAAAACATTTTTCAGATCCTTAAGACGCCGAAGATAGTCATCCACAGAAAGCTTTCTGTTTGCCACAGGTAAATACAATTTTCAAGTACTTCTCTAATACAAAAGGTGCACACATACACATGCACATGTACATAGTGTGTTGTGAGCAGGAGTCTGCCTTTGTAGGAGAATTATACACCGAGTAGTGCTAAAGTACTGTCTTGATTACTTACTGGCGTATACACAAGGCAAAACGGTTAAGGAAATAAGGACAAGAGCTGTGCCTGGGACTACTTAAGTAATTGCACGTGCACCTGATGTGTCCCTTATAGTTTGAGCTGTCTCCGGTGACATGCTGTTATGGTGGTTGCATGTGCAAATGCTAATTTATTTTTGAATCAATGATTTTTGTACATGGATCTCATCTTTTCAAAATACGACCTTGAGAGCACTCCTGATTACTGCACCACTGGTCTTTATATACTTGTGGGCAGTCATTTTGCTTCAGAGCTTTCTATTTCAAAGCATGAAAGCATGACGACCTTTCAGCATTCACCGTCTTGTTCTTATATGAGCTTTCTGAGATGCAGTCAACGGTCTACCGGTTAGGACATGCTCCAGCATTGTAATAGTCTTGAGAAGAGCTTTCTCCAGCAATGCCTTCTGGATCTAATATATAAGTACTGTGGGTTTTTTCTGCTAATACTGTGCAGAGGCCAATGTTTCTCTCTTTAATAAATTTATGAGAAATCACAGCAGGTTGCCTGCTTGACATTTTCTTATTGTAGGCTTGACCTGTTGGTGAGCTTTGTATCGCTGTCTGGAAAAGGCTTGTATAGTTGTGGGCTAGCTTTTCCAAATCACGGCATGCCTTTTTTGTCAGCTGCAAGCTCCTACCGCATTGTGGGTGGTTGCATCACTAAGGAGAAAATAGCTAGCAAAGGCACAATCATTGCCTCGGGACTTCGTCAAGGAAACCTCATGTTAAGTTGCATATTTGTGACTTGAGCTCCAAGGGTTTGGTCGTGCTTGCAGTAATCTGCAGATGTGGAGCCTGTTGTTATTCTGTGTTTATCTACTGATTTGAAAGGGGAAATGGGTAGTAAGAGAGAGAGGTTTAGATCAAGGGGGAAGCCGCCTGCAAGGAAAAAGCCTGACAATTTTGGCTTCGGAAGTACCAGCTCATCCCAGAAGTCCCAACATCCAGCAAATGCCTGTCTCGGGTCAGGAAAGCTTTTCACCGCACTGGAGAGGCTGAGATGCTTACAGATGAAGCGGCTGTGGGGCTGTAATTTCAACACTGAAATCTTGCTGAATAATGAACTAGATATTTTGTCCTCCCTCGTCCCACTGGAAGTCTAAAGTAGACAAAGGAGGCATGCCAGTGTAAATTTAGCTTAACGAAAAGGCAATCAGGTTCTGTATGACCAGCACTGAGAAGAATGTTAAAGCAATACTTGTCCAGCTGGTGATAAAGGATAACCTGTGCTGAACTGTAGAAATAAATGGAGGAACAAAAGTGACTCACTAATATCCTTGACCTTTTTTGAAGAGCAGATAAGAATAGTAGCAGCACCTGAAACCATTAGATATGAATACGGTGATTTCTAGATGAGTTTGCCTTGTCTCTTGAGAACACTGAGTATGGAGTGCTGTGGCAAGAAATAAGCAAATTGGCCGGACAGGGACGTGGTTATGTCTACGGTTGGGAGAGCAACGGGTATTTGACTTATTTATTTTCTACTCTTAACATGCATATAGCATTAGGGACCCTAAGCGGTTTCACTTTGCTGTTGACATGGTGTAGGGATGAGGGATGCACAGACAGCTTGGAACGGTTACAAAAAAGGATTAGTAGCTGTTTTGCAAGAGGTTATTATTGCAACTTCTGGGAGTTGGTTTCAAAGGCAGCTGTAAGCATGAGGATCTCTCATTTGCTCTCCGTAAAGAATAGAGCCTCTATAGTCTCATGACATTTAGCATCAAATGCCTCTACACTTTTCTTCTTTCTGTTTTGGCCAGATAAGATTCTATAACCTCAAATCTTCTGTGTATATCCCTTTGTTTTGTGATTCCTTTGTGAAAGAAAGAAAACACCCCATTGAGAAAGAGAGAAACAGGATATAAAAATAAGGATCTGCTCACAATTCAATCCTCTTTATTTTCCCTTCCACTGAACCCCTGCGTGGCAGCGCACTGGTGCAGCACCGTAACCAACAGTCTGGTGTCTGCAGCCTCCCAAGCCAAACCCAAAAGGATTGGACATCATCAGTCTCACCTTTTTTGGCTCTTTGTTTATACGTTGTTACTTAAAACTGGGGATTTCTTGGTTTCAGGCCTGGGTTGGGGCCTCCAGTGCGCTGCTGTGGTTTGTGGCCCTGGACAGCTCCTGACCCTCCTCCTTGCATCCTCCTTGTTATCCTGCCACCCATTTGCTGCTCTGTTTTTTCTCTGGAGTAGTCTGTAACCTTCAGATATCTGCTTCCCCTCTGTCCTGTCTACTTTTCCTTTTCTGTGTCTGTCCAGGGGCTGCCTCCAGAGCACATCCCGTTGCCGTTTGCAGGCAAGCAGCACGCCGTAATCATGACAGCAAGGTTCCCACCGCCCACCTCCAGCAGATTCCTCTCTTGCGAGAGAATTGCTTAACTTGAAATATTTTTCATGTTTGTGGGCTTTAAATTTAGGCCTGAGTTAAGCTCATGCACAGGTATTTATCTCATATGAGGCAGCCAGGCTTCAAGTGAAGAATGTGAGCTTTGTAAAGCTGCAAAACTTTTTCTAGCTAGCAAAGGGTCCATGCTCTCCTCTTCGTGTTCCTGCAGACATGCAGTTGCAGTACCAGGGAATGAGCTGCCCAGCTGTTTGTACTCCTCCTTTCACCTTCCACTGTGTCAGGGCCAGCTCTGGGTCAGTCTGGTTCACATACTTTTTCTCTAGGAGCAGGCCTGTCACAGTGCTGGCGAGATGTGCTGTGACTGCTCTGCCGCTGCAGATGACCTGTGGCTCCCTATCATCCTCACTCCAGTGGCTTGTTTTGAATTTCTGCTCATGATTATGCTGTGGAAGAGAAGCAGTGAAATTTTTCTTCCTGCGTATTGGTGTCTGATGGCACATGGTAAATGCCTGCTGTCCTCACTGGTGGCTCATTTTAAGATGTTGCAAACGAAGGTCAGGGTGATTATTCTCTCACTAAGTCTTAAAGCCAATTTCTGGATCGCAGACAAGAATAACATTGCCTGCATTCCTAACATGCCTGTTCATCCTGCCACAGAAGGCTCGTTGCTGTAGCTGACCAGTGATGTTTTCTTACCTGCAAGGTCAGAGATAAAGATGTTGGGACTGCTGAGAGAATCTAATCTCAGCAAAGCCTCTCTTGGATCAGAGAGTACTTCTGCTTTTTGGTGTATTCTTTCAAAGGCAGTCCTTTGAGGAAACTTGGGAGAAGCATGTCAAGCTCAGTCACTTTACATGGGCATGAATGCATTATGTGGAGCAGTTCAGGTGTTGTGAAGTAGGTGTTCAGCGTAGGCTTCAGACCGAAATGTAGCCATTGTGAATCTGTGCATCACTTGAGGGACTTTGGAGGTATTTATAACCATTCTTAACATTATAAATGTTTTTAAATGCTATGTATAATTTAGCTTCAGACATTTTCAGGTCATAACTAAACTACTAGGCTTGTTCCAAATCAGGGATGGATGGCATGAATAGCACTGTGTGAGTCAGACCCATCACACGTTCTAAATTAAACTTGTGCTGAGCCGATGCTGATCTTAAGACTTTTCGAAAATCTCCCCACCTTACAGAGGTTGATGATGATGAAAAAAATAAAGCAGAAGAGTGGAAGAGAGTAAGGAAGCAACAAGCCAACTGGTATAATGGAAAGAATCAAAACATGCAACTAGGAGAAAGAGTTTGGAATAAACAAGTTAGTGAAATAACAGCTTCAGTAGCTCTCAAGAGTTCAGACTGCAAATCCCTAAGTTTACCAAAGCAAGGCTGTCTCCTAATGAATACAAATGGGTGTTGTCCTACCTAGGCACTGCAAGCTGCCTGAAGGATTTCCACAAAGGGCTCTTGTTCTCTGGGGAAAAAAAGAATATGAAATACATGAGGATGAGGTAAAGATGAGAAGATTGACGAACTTGGAGAATTTATCTGATGACCTGTCTCCCAGTAGAGATAATACATGCCTCAAGTGAGATTTCACCTGGAATACTTTGCACAGTTCTGGCCATGCATACTTAAGGCAGGTCAATTCAAGCTTGTTCAAAAGGTTGGGCAAAACAAACCCCAATGATTGGTTTTCTCCGTTTTTCAACCTATCTGAGAAGAAGAAACTGCAAGACTTTGGTGTCTATGTCCCACTAAAGATGGGTAGAGCATGAATAAGTTTGCTGTCTGTACGTAGATAAAGGAAGATGTTAGCCTGCCTGCAAATAAGAGTTTACTGGGTAGTAACATCTGACTGAAAACAGACTGTGTGTACAGTTAAGCTGGAAATGAAGGGGACTCCAGGCTACCAGAAGAATGAGGCTCTGGAAAGAGCAGGGGCAGGAAAGCTGTACTTTTAAGACTGAGTTAATGAAAGTCATGCTATTGCATGTGTGCCTGGAGCACAGCAAAGGACTGAAGCCTACACCCTTGGAAGTTGTTTCCATTGCCTGTGTGATGGGGAGAAAGAGAGAAAGCAGAACTTGCTACGGACAACTATTATTTTGTGTATATATATCCAGTATCCATATATACACAAGAAGGAATGGGAGTGCCTGAGTGAAGCTGCAAGAAAGCAGATGCCCTGGCTTCAGCTTATTTTGTCCAGTGATTACCTAAAAGAACCTGCTATTGCTGTTTAAACCCTGATTTGGAATGCTTTTCTCTTCCCATGGCAAATTTTTTAATCTCTCTGAATATGCAGTAGGACTGTCTCTGCTTCTTTTTTTTTTTTTTTTTTTAAAGTATTGCTTACTTGAGACCTCCGTAAACCCCGCTAGCTGTTCTCTCAGAGGAACAGCAGTTCATTGGGATGCATGATTCGTGGAAACATGAGGTGTGCCCTCGGCCACGGAGGCAGGGTGGCTGCTTCTGCAGGGCTGACATTGCTGCTGCTGCTGCTGCTGGCACTAGCAAACAAATGAAGCTCTGTTCATTTTCTGCTCTAGCAGAATGGGCGGGGGGCGGGGGACAGGCCAGAAGAGGGATGAGCTTGGGGATGGAGGTTGCTCAGTCGAATGAGGAAAACATAATAGAAGAGAACGTATATTCAGGTTCATAAAGAAGTGCTTTCAATGATAACATGTTAAACAAAATTTGGAAGGATTTGGCAATCCCCTTTTATTGCTGTTCACAGGACAGCTTATCTGCTCATTTTTTCTGTTTCTGCATGCTAATGATAAATCAAAGCCAAGCATCAGTGTTTGCTTTGTTGTTGCCATTGACCCTGATTTAGGACAATCTCAAAACATGAAATACCTTCCCAGTTTTCTCATTGCTTATGACTTCTCCCAGCATTCCAAATAGCAGGCTGGTGTTGTGATTTGAAAAACCTTTTAAACATTGCTGTTGTAGAGTATTCTTAGTAAAAAACAAGAGTGCAAAAAGTACGCTGGAGAGGGAAACATCCAGACTGTGCTGAGAGCACTGGGAGAGAAATGCTTAACTCCTGTTGGCTACTTTGGTCTGTATATTTCCATCCATTTAAATTAGGCTGCTTTGGTCCTCCTGAAAGCAAAGCAACCATTATTACAGTAATAAGATATTGAAAGAAAAAATGTATCACAAGTTTTATAAGACGCAGTACCTTTCAGAAATGTGGCATTTTAGAAGTGCTGGCATGAAATCTGTTGGCCTCTGCATAAATGCAGTGACTAAGAAGACATATTGGTGTTGCTCTAGTTAATTAAAAATGTGATTTTAAAGTGTTTTCATGATATGACTGGAACAATGCATCCTGTAAGGAGAGCAAATGCTGAAACGTGAGAGGCTTACTTCTGCATCTGAGAGATTAAGCATTTTCATCTGGCTGAGTCAAGGTTGAGGGAAAAGGGAGTTTCATTTGACTCGGGGGGCTTCTGTATTCTCTTTAGTTACACCATGTATGTGCGAGTGTCCCAGCACTGACTGAGCAAGGTCTAGTTACTCTGCTGACAGCAGATGGAAGCAAACAGCCAGACTGTTAGGTGTGTTGACCTGCTTTGACTTGCGGCCATCATCTGGCCCTACTCCTTGTTCAGCTGTGCCGAGGGGGAACCACCAGTGAGAGGGGCAGGCAAAAGGTTTGTCTCACTCTGCCCACTGCTGTATGTTGAGAGGTGAATCCTCCCACCACCCTTCTTCTCAAGGACTTGTTTGCAATCCCATGCGTTTATTGCTGTGAAGGGCCATTTGTTTGGTGGTTCAGGCCACAGAACCTGGCCCATGTACAAGGGGGCTAGGTGTGCGTAGCAAGGAGAGGACTCCTGTCCCCTGATTCCATTGGGATTAATTACTGTTGGCACTTAAAAGATTTTTTGCAAAGTAGGCATTGTTGTCTCCAGCCATCCCCATCCTTGGGTGCCTCAAGAGCAAGCAGGATTTCTCACAGTGTGCTCGGCTGTGAGGACTCTCTCCCACGGGCAGAAGTACCTGCATCCAGCTGCATTCAGCTTGTGTCCGCATAAGACATGAAGCCTGCTGACCATTATATTCTTTTTAATCAGGGCAGAATTCATTCTTCCACAAATAAAGAGTCAGATCTGTTTATACTTGCATCCTGGACTCAGAAAGGTTGAAATCTTTCTGCAGTGTAGCTATTCCCTCTTATCTCTGATGATCGCTCTTCATTGCTAGACTAATGCATAGGGAAATGGGTGCAAATTTGGTGTTTCTCTGAATAAGTTCCCTCCTTGAAGAGTCATTACGCTCTCCGTAGCCCCGTGTAGGTAGCAATGTCCTTAGAAAGTAGAAAACTGATTTTTGTTCTTCCCCAGTCTTTTTAGAAGCCTGATCTTTTTCATTCACTGTTGGTAGTGAATTAGAAATTTGCTGTATCATTGTTAACTAAGCAGAATAAAGACAGTCTGGAAATAGAAATTGCTGCAGCCTGTGCAGAGAGATGTCAACCATGGCTCAAAGTTGTTATGAAACTGTGAAGTCATCAGAAATAATCCTCACTGGGAATGTGAATATCAGGCACAATGGTGGGTTTCCAAACTGAAAATAGAGACACAGAAGTCTGGGAAAAAGAAAACAGAGGAATATCACATGGCATAAAAGCAGCTCCAGTTCTTTTTGGCTCACTGGAAGATTTTGTCTGTCTGTGATATCTGATAGCCACAAAAATGATACCTGAAGATCCATGACCAATAAGCGCACTCCTAATCCAAGATGGTCTGTAGAGTTTCCATATGCTCGGTGGGAACTTTCTGCACATTAGCATTGAAGCCATGCAAAAACATGACCCTTGAAACTGAACAGGAGGAGGAGACTTAGGAAGGATAACTTATCTTGTTAATGACACCGAAGGATAAGACACTCAGGAGAAATCAAATAGCATCAGCGGTAAAGGTCCTGTTACCACTGTCAAGGATGAAAAGGAAAGCCTTTAAGAAAAAGAGGCAATAAATTTGCTTTCCAACTCCTTTATCACCCATTACATAAAAAGCCTGAGGGAATGAGATCTTACAATTGGAAAGAGTCTTAATGGCCCAAAAATCAGCCCAGATCTTGGAACAAAAGCTATAGTCATCACATTGCTTTCCAGACAAAGAACTTATTATGTGAAAAGCAGAATAAAACTCAAGAGCCTGGGATATGCCAATAAGCAAATCTCCCTTTACTTGGACAATAAAGGAAAAGATCAGGAGAGAGGAACAAATACAAGGCTTCAAACAGCAGTCTGTTAACCCATCAGACCAATGTGGATTTAAGATGAAGGTCTACCAGTTTTTCACCTACAGGGAATGAAACTGCCTGTGCCCTTGCAGTTTCTCTTGTTACATCAAAGGTGGTGCCTCTAACAATTCCACAGCTTCTGTACGAAGTTAGTGCTGTCGTAAAAGTGGGGAGTATGTGCTTCTTCACATAGCACAATTCAGCTTCTTTTGCTACCAGTAATGTAAGAGCTGAAATCACTGCTGAGTGCTTATTGCATGTTAGTGGTGTTTCTGAAGAGAGAGGGAAGAATAGAGAAGCTAGTAGTTGAAACACTTGTTATTTTATTACCTTCTCAAAAATACCTTTGTTTTGTACTAAATGTATCACGAGGACTTGTTTGCCATGGACTGAGAAGTCAGCAATGAAAGAGAAGGTAGCTGGCACTCATCATTGACAGAAAGAGACAGCAGCAATGTGTGAACAGGCATCTTTACTTAGTAACTATTACCAGATAATCCTAATGAGGCTGCAGGATGTCAATTGTAGAAAGCAGTAGTCAAATCTCACAGATTTTAATGAAGTTAACAAAACGAGGCAAAGGATGTTCTTCCTTTTTACTGCTCCAATAGCCTGGTCTTTATTTGTAACGGAAGGGTACTTCTGTGAAGAAATCATTATCATTATAGTAAGATGCAGGACTCCCAGAAGGGATGAGGAAACCTCTGCATCTGCCTTCACTGGGTACCCGAGGAGTGTTGTCTGCGATGCCTCCATTGGAAGTCATTTTTGCCCACTGGTGGACCCAGACAGCGGCTGCTGGGAAGAGCAAGCTCAGACCTGAACAAGCAAAATGCTGATTTTCACTCTACAGAAGTGTGAGATGTTTTCTGGGAATAAAGCTCAGATAAAGCTGATCCCTCATAATGTAAATTCCATGAAAATGGAATTTAAGGCAGTGATTCAGGCAAGTGTGTAGTTTCTATTTGAAACTCTAAATTGAGAACTACTGTATGTGAGTAGTTCTATTTTCCACAATTTTCTACACAATGTTTATATTACTTACAGAAGAGCAGCAAAACATACAGCCGACTATACACATTCTTCGCAGTTAAACAGAGGAGGAAGGCTTAGCTAGGGTCATGAAACAGGCTGCTCTGAAGCTACAGCTAATACATTGCAGTCTTCTTTTTTCAAGATGGATAAAGAACCAATGTTTCAATTTTGTATTGTCACAATTATATTTCTAAGACTAATATCAGGAATAGAAAACAGCATTAATCTAGACAAATTCCCTAACAGGTAGTGAGCAAATCACAGAGCTCAAAATCAGAAAGGCCGTAAAACAGTTGTGGAGAACAGAAAGCATCAGTTGCGATATTATGTTTCAGAAAATAGATCAACGAGAAACATTGCAGATGATGAGACGATAAAATCCTGCACAAATATACAGTCCTACTGAAAAAAAAAAAGAGATAAAATCCTCACAGTGAAATTCAAGTGTCTTACTTGATTCATCTACATTTAGGAAGTCTGTGTTTCAGTCTTTTCCTTTTACTGTAGAATTTCAGTATCTATTAAGTAGTGAAAACGCAGACTTATAGCTACTAAAGCAAAGCTTAATGTAAAAATGAAGTGTGCTTATGCAGAGGAAGGGATTTTTTCATTATGATATCTTGGCTTACTTACTGTGTCTGTTTTCAGAGAATTTAGACTCTGAAGACAGGACAGTTTCTGTCTTTAAGTAGGCATTACTATAGTTCAGTTACAGTATTCTGTATTTTAATGCCATGTTTCATTATCGATCACCTAGACTGTAGTTTCTTAGTATCTGAACACCTGGGATCTTCTATTTAAAAAGAACTACAGAAAGTACTAATTGTTTTCTTCCAATGTTCTTTCTAGTTCATATGACACTGTAGCTGTAATCCTTTATTTGCTGTTACAACGGGAGTCAAAAAAGATTATTTCCACCAGAAACCTGAAGACCCACCTTTTCCATGGAGTTAATTGTTTCTAAAGTTTGCACGTTGCCTGCTTGCAAACATCTGCCTCCAATTTCTATGCAGATGCTCTTGATCACGTGTATCTGAGTCATGCTGCTTCTGGGAACATATGTAATGAATTCTGTAAATATCAAGCTGACCTGGTGTTATACTGAACGGCCACCCATTCCCTGCTTCCTTTACTGGGGTATCACTGATCTCAGTGCTGCTGCTATAGTCTCAGCTTTGGTGTCAGCACTGGAGTAATTCATAGCCCTGCAGTCAGTATCATTTAGGATGAAGAATGAATAAAATGCATGTCTCAGAGAACCTCAGAGTCTTAAGAAAATTCCCTCTCTTCCGCAAAAAACATCCCACCCCCCCGGCCCAGATCTCAGGATTTCTTACTCAGACGGCACCTAAGTTTCTTTCCTTCCCTTCCCCAGCCAACACTGGGAACCACAGAGGGATGCTTACACTGCTGACACTCTTGCTCTCACCTGGGTCCTGAAGCTGTCTCTGGCATCTTCAGCATGTGTGTGCAGCAAACCAAGCCACAGCTTAGATCATCTGTGAACTGGGGAGCAGTGACAAACAGAAGAGAACTTAGTGACAGCACAGTTCCCTAGAGCTACACCCTTGTAGAAGGAAGCTCATGAGTCTTAAAACTAATTTCTGCTTAAATAATTAGTTCAATTGTTAGGTCATCAGCTGAGGAATTAAAAGTTAGGGACAGGAGTACTATAAACAAATGAAATGGTGACTATAATTCAGTGTTGAACGTTTGTCTCAGTTAAGAAGTCTACTTTCAGATTTTTCTTCACTGTTAGTGACTGTCACCATTTCACCTGCTCTGTCTAATACGTGGAGTTATGTGATGCAAGTCACTTGTTACTTTGCTCAGTTTCTTCCTCCCTGTTCAATGAATACTTACCTGATCTAAAAATAGATGTGAGTTAGTATGTAAATACTGTCCTTGGGCTGCAGGCTGCTAGGTAAAAGCAAGTTCAGCCAATCACTGTGCATATGTGATAAAATGAAATCTGTGCATTGATTTTTTCCTGCTTTGAACTTCAGGCCATTTTGTATTTCTGGCTGCTGCTAGCAGAATGAGGCTGTATCTGACAACAGGAGTAGAGTTTAAAAGGCAGAAAATACATAAGATATTTGGAGTGAGCCCAAGGAGATTAGTCTTGCTTCTTCCATTTTCCCCTTAAATTTCACTTTATGGTTTATGACAGCCAGTCTCATGCTCTTCACTGAAACAGTGAGAACTGCCCTTTGCCAAAATTCGAGTCGGTGTTTTTGAATTGAAGAAACAAAGTGAATTGAGAAAATGTGCCACCTAGAAAACAGATCTCCTGCTGTGGCTGCAACAGTTCAGTAGCAGGCACTTGGTCCTGACCATCCTCTGGTGGGCAGGGGCCGTGGAGCCTCCCACGGAGCCTGGGAGCTGTGCCTCCAATGCTGTGGAGATCACTACAGGTCTGGCATACCAAACCTGGTACAGTAAGGTAGCTGTGAAACCATCCATCATCCAGCACCTGGTGGTACTGTTGAGGGGCTATCAGACTAAAGAGAAAACTAATCAAGTAATAAGTGAAGTTAAAATGCCTCCCTTCCCCCTTTCCCTATGACACCAAAAAAAGAAAGACAGGCGTTTGCACTGCTGAGGCTGACCGCGGCAGACAAGCACGGTGTTGCACCATTGCCGTTTCTGTGCTTTCCTCATGGGGAGCATGAGTGCTGAAGTGGAGAAAGGATTTATTGCTTGTGGTTCTTTGGGGACAGCGCAACTTGTGAGCTGCATTTCGGAGATTATCAACTCTGTGTAAGCACCTTTATCGTACAGCAAGCTCCATTTTGTTTGTAAGCCCAGTCTCTCCTTCTGCTACCTTAATTACCTCCACAGTCCACATTTGGATGCAGCTGCAAGCAGTGATGTCGCAAGGGTGTCCACAGATGGTCACTAAACCTCAATGACCCTTGGTTATCAGTAAGAACTTATCTGGCAGCCATTTTCAAGAGAAGAGGAGTTGCAGAAGTCAAACCTGTGTCAGTGAAGGTCCCTGAATACTTTAAAGGCCCCCAAATTCCCTAGTAAACAACGATCAAAAGGAAAAATTTCCAAAGCTGGGAAATGCAAACAGCAATTTTTGTTTTGTCTAATTCTGTTTATTTCTTGTGCAACTGTAACAGAAACTTTTGCAAAAGCTCCGTGCTGTGTCTCAGCCATACCTGCTCCTACAGTTACAAACCATGAACTGGCAAATGCATAGAAAATGGAAAGCCTAGTGCTTCAACAAATGAGGATGATTGTGCGTGTGTGTGTATGTGGAGTTGGATGGGGATAGGAGTAGCTCTGACAGGACACTTGGACTATGGAGTTCTACTTTCTTATATGTTAACAGACTGAATTTTGTGAAAGAAATATGTCTCAGGGCTACTGGGAGAGGGGAAAAGCTTCAGGCCTAGAGCTACCCTAGGCTAAGGGTAAATAAAGATATACAGGTCCACATCCAAACTCAGTTTTTTGGTGAGCTTAAAACTCTGGAAACTTTATAAGTCTGTACCATTTTCTAATAAAAAATTTTAATACACTAAAGTTGACTGGACAAACATGAGCTCTGGGGTAGCAGCAAGTAGATCCAAATTTGAAACCCTGTTTGTTCATTTGTTCTCTCACTCACAGGCTAATGTTATCAGCGATGGCTGATACTTCAGACTCAGATTTTAGGTTAGTATTTGTTAATATGTAAACCTACATGTTCAAATAACAACTCATTCTCAGCAGTTAGCAAACTAAGTATGGCATGACTTACACAGGGTTAACATCCCTTAAGGATGATCTCCTCTCCTCCCCCTTGTGAAATTTCATTTCAGGAGATAGAGACGTTATCTACAGTATTTATTCCATTTTACCTTAATTCCTGTTTCATCTTGAGTTAAGCTGATTTTCATAAGACCCTGGTTTGTCTTCGTCTGTTTGGACAACCTACAGCTGTATTAGTGCCTGCCAGGCAAGGTTATGCAATTTTACATATTGTCTTAGGGCTCTGAAAACTCAGTCATTCAGCACAAATGTAAGAGCTTCAGCTCCAAGAATCTGGAAGCTTTCTCATTAGTGAGGTGTTTTGATTCCTGCCTCAAAGCCACCAGCAGTTTTGATACCATTGGGCATCTCTACTCAAGTGAGGATAAACACTTGCCATCAAAGAAATATAGCAATATTCAGCTAGAACCTCCTAATATTGTCAAGAAAGTCTAACCTGATGAATTATGTGACATTTATCCCTTTAAGTATCAAGTCCCTCCTGCCCCATAACTCCTTCTGGAGTGTTTTTTCCTGCCTTTCTCATGGACAGTTTCCTTTTGCCTCACCTATTTCTTGACAATTTTGTCTCTTCCTTCAGAAGAACTTGTGTATTTTCCATTTACAATCAGGAGAAAGCTCCCTCTTCCATGCTACCCCTTCACTTCCTATTTCATAGTAGCTAAATTTGTAGACCTTGTTGTCATATGCCACATCCCCATCTGAAGCTCTGAGTGAGGAAGACGGGAAAAGTGATAAAGAAGGACTATGGTCCTTGCCTTGCTGGGGTGAGCCATACATTATTATTCTTTTTAGAGGACACCAAGTTCTTATTATTGATACTTTAAGGGAATGTGCATAGAAGTGGTCACGTGACTAGCACCCTTGGAAGTATGCACTGGGTTAAGAGTGGCTTCCTAGTCCTACCAAATATTGTGTACCTCTTCAGTGATTTGAACGAACAGTGGATTAGGCAAATATGTTGAGTTGCATAACAGAACAAGGCAAAGACAAAGATCTTTTGCTTGTATGATTGCCAAACTGATTGTGAGTGACAGCACAAGTCTTAAACATGCAGACTTCATCATTTGTAAACATGGATGTTTTACAGTTAACTTTTTCACTTCTGTGGTAGTTTGGAAAGGCATGGGAATAGCTTTACTCAGTGTTAGTGCGTTTTGTATGTAGAAAAAGAGCAAAGCAAGGTTCATAATTTCACAATGCAGGAATAAGCATTCTCTGCAGTCTTAATCTTTTTTGTTGTTGTTGTTGTTGTCGTTGTTGTCATTTAAAAACACCTATGAAGCCAATTTTCTCTCTTTTACCCCAGCTAATAACCAACCCACTGCTGATTTTAGCAGCAGCCATGAAGTGAAAATGATACATAAATACTTCTAAAAGGAGAATTAAAGCCATCAAGTTGACAACTTTCTCCACACAATGCAATAACCACAAACTTCACAAATTATTTAGATTTGTCATATATTAATATAAAAACAGAATGCCAAAATGCACCATGTGCTTGAGCAGTGTCTTACAAGTAGTCTATAATGCTGTCATGGTCAGTGTCAGTCTGGTCCTGGCACACAATGCGTTATGAACAGATGCTTGTAGTGCTGCACTGACTTCAAAACAGCTTTGTGCATGCCTGAGAGATTATTTCATGGTCAGGCTTCGGTACCAATCAAGTGTGGTTGAATGTGGCTCAGAGGTAGAATAGCAAAGAGCACCGAGCATGGTTTACAGATCCAGTCTCAGGTGAGCGCATTCTTGTGTCACAGCCCAGGATGCCAAAATGCATATTTTGTCCAACATGATCCGGAGCGAGTTTTATTAAAGTCACCTTTCCTTTTTCCGTGCAGCCATTCCCATGGTACTTCCTACTCATCTGTGCTTCTGTTCACCTTCCTTCAGCACCTTCACCTACCTCCCATTTTCCTGATGGCCCTTGGGTATCAACTATTTGACAAGCTGCTGGTCTGTCAGTGCTCTGAACTGCTTATTTGCAAAAACTGACTTGTCTATGTCTTCAGTTCATGAATAAACTCTTGAATACACTACTGACATCCATTTCATTTCAGTGAAATTAATTTCATAATCTACAGTGACTACTCCCTGGCAAAGCTTAAAGCCTATGATTTCCTCTTACCTATTTCTTTCCTTTAGTCTGTATTGCAGTTCACTGCTTTTTACTGCATAACCTGTTCCTTGTTAGTCTCCTTCCCAACTTTTGTTTATTCATTTTCTGTTTTATTGTAACCATCTGTTATCTCGGACTCCTCTTTTAACATTTTCCTTTGTAATTGTACCTGTTTTCACTGGTTTTCTTACTGGCACTGCCTGATGACTGTGCATCTGACCTCTCAGCCTGCTATGCAAGAAGCACAGCGTCTGCTCATTTAAATCTATGCCGATACTGTATTTATTACCCCCTCTAAACAACAAATTCTTTCCTCAAAACAAATATTGTCAAAGGAATCATAGAATCATAGAGTCATTTAGGTTGAAAAGACCTTTAAGATCATCAAGGCCATCCGTTAACCTAGCACTGCCAAGTCCACCACTAAACAGGTCCCTAGGCACCACATCTACATGTCTTTTAAATAAGTCCAAGGATGGTGACTCAACCACTTCCCTGGGCAGCCTGTTCCAATGCCTGACAACCCTTTCAGTGAAGAAGTTTTTCCTAACACCCAATCTAAACCTCCCCTGGAGCAGTTTGAGGCCATTTCCTCTTGTCCTATCATTTGTTACTTGGGAGAAGAGACCAACACCCGCCTCGCTACAACCTCCTTTCAGGTAGTTGTAGAGAGTGATAAGGTGTCCCCTAAGCCTCTTCTTCTCCAGGCTAAACAGCCCCAGTTCCCTCAGCCGTTCCTCATAAGACCTGCTCTCCAGACCCTTCACCAGCTTCGTTGCCCTTCTCTGGACAAGCTGCAGCAGCTCAACGTCCCTCTGTACTGAGGGGCCCAAAACTGAACACGTGCATTCGAGGTGTGGCCTCACCAGTGCCGAGTACAGGGTGACAGTCACTTCCCTCCTCCTGCTGGCCACACTATTCCTGATAAAACCCGGGTGCTGTTGGCCTTCTTGGCCACCTGGGCACACTGCTGGCTCATGTTCAGCCAGCTGTCGACCAGCACCCTCAGGTCTTTCTTCACCAGGCAGCTCTCCAGCCACTCTTCCCCAAGCCCACAGCATCGCATGGGGTTGTTGTGACCCAAGTGCAGGACCCAACACTGAGCCTCACTGAACCTCATACAACTGTCCTTGGCCCATCGATCCAGCCTGCCCAGGTCCCTCTGTAGAGCCTTCCTACCCTTAGGCAGACCAAGACTCATGCCCAAGTTGGTGTCATCTGCAAACTTACTGGGGGTGCACTCGATCCCCTCATCCAGATCATTGATAAAGATACTAAACAGAACTGGCCCCAAAACTGAGCCCTGGGGAACACCACTTGTGATCAGCCGCCAACTGGATTTAACTCCATTCACTACAACTCTCTGGTTTTGGCCATCCAGCCAGTTTTTTACCCAGCAAAGGCAAAACCTGTCCAAGCCATGACCAGCCAGTTTCTCCAGTAGAATGCTGTGGGAAATGGTGTCAAAAGCTTTACTGAAGTCTACGTAGACAACATCCACAGCCTTTCCCTCATCCACTAAGCAGGTCACCTTGTCATAGAAGGAGATCAAGTTAGTTAAGCAGGATCTGCCTTTTATGAAGCCATGCTGACTGGGCCTCATCCCCTGGTTGTCCTGTATGTGCCGCATGATGGTACTCAAGATGACCTCCTCCATAACCTTCCCTGGCACTGAGGTCAGGCGGACAGGCCTGTAGTTGGTGGGCATCACGTTTGCTAACCTCCAGTCATCTGGGACAGGACTGCTGATAAAGGATGGAAGGTGGCTTGGGGAGCACTTCCACCAGTTCCTTCAGTACTCGGGTGGATCTCATCCAGCCCCACAGACTTGTATCTGTCTAAGTGGTGTAGCATGTCACTAACCATTTCCCCTTGGATTATGGGGGCTCCGTTCTGCTCCCTGTCCCTGTCTTCCAGCTGAGTGTGACAGTCGATAGAAAGAACACATCCAAATGAACGTATGTTATTTTGCAGCGTGTCCCATATATCATTCAGATACTTTTTGGCATATGCAAAAACTGCCCAGGACACATGGCTCTACTACCTTGCCTGCTGTCCAGCTGACTGCCTCTCTAGTCCCGCTGGCTATTCTCCTTCCCCTAGCGACAGTATTTGTGTTGACATTGCAATGGCAGTGCCTGGTAACAGGATCCCATATTTACATGTACAGCAGTACATGGCTCTTGCCCTGGCCCTGGTCTAGGAGTAGGGTCTCTTGCTCCATACACTGTATCTCTGCAATTATTTATATGATTGATAAAGAGAGTCAAAACCTTGTTGGAAACAGGGTCAGCAGGTGTTGATTTGAATTTTGTTACGTTAATTCTGTTCCCAAGTTTCTTTTCATCAGTAAAAAAACATTCACTCTACTAGTCTGGGTAGAATTCATGGGGATAATCAGCAATTACAAGCAGATCATGATTACTAATTCGCTGCAGCATTCCTGGAACATACTGTTTCCATTCCTGGATTGTTACATTGGCATTTAAATTATTGAAGTGCATAATAACAAGTCATAAATTCCCCCTGGAGGACCTGAAACATTCTGAAATTTCAATTAATTAAAATACGTCAAAAAGATTTAAAAAAAAATAATTTGAAGAATTACCACAGGAGCATGCAACCATGCTAATAGGTTAAGTACATATCCACTCAATTTAGGAAAAGATTAGCAAATTTGTGACACCTTTGAGAGCATTTTTTACTTCTTCATTCAGATATGTATTTACGTAGGCTTCTCAAGCCAAATTCAGTCCTCTTGAGTTACTATTTTTAAGGAGTGCATTAGGATTGATTTAGTGCAAGTTCTTTACACCATAGGTCTGCAATGTGTTTTTCCAGTCTTGCTCTTTTACCCCCATACACATGACTTGGTTTGGACCAAAACTGATTACAGGGTCTGTGTTACGGTGTTTCGTCTCAGACCGCTTCCTTCCCTCCTCTGAGTAGGCTGGGTTGTTGTGCTTGGCTGCCTCTCACACAGGCTGAGAGGTGCAGAGGGCCAGCATCTCCCCCCAGTTTCATACTGGTGGTGCCAGGGGAGGCAGCCCCCTGTAGCCCACAGCCTGAGAGGGTGTGAGCACCATGCATGCTTCTGATTATTTTTTCCACCTGAATTTAGGTTTATTGCGATCGCTTTTTCTGCAAATGCAGAAGCCGCTCCAGAAGAAAACAAACAAGTTCACTCAGTGATAGAGAACCTGGTCCAGTATTGATTGAAGCCAAAGAAATGTTTCCGTTGACTTAAGCGGAGACTGGGTTGCAAGAGGAGGAATGCCAGGGAGGCTGACATGGCGGAGGCTGTGTCAGGCAGCTGGTTGCCTTCAGCCATGAGGCCAGCAAGGCCAGCCTGCTAGTGGGCAACCAGCACTGGGGTTTTTAATTTGCATTTTAAAGAAAAGAGCAATGGTTGTTCATAAACAATATTGCAATTTGCCAGAAAAGCTACTGAGCAAGATGTGACATTTATTTCACTGTGAGGTTTCTCATCACATGCTGTCCTGATAAGGTACACAGCAAAACATCTACCAGTAAAGACCTTGCTCTTGGGACACAGAGACTGTGAGATAGCTCTTCTTCCCTTGGGACCTGGCTTATTTTTAAGTTTATTCCTATCAGGTAGTTCCTTGTCCTGAACTTTCTGGACTACTTATCCATGCAGTATTTTTAGCTTGCATGCCTTCTGCTCCTCCCATGGGAAATCATTTAAGATTTACACTGGGAGGTGAAGGGGGAGACGAGTAAAAGTAATGGTGGACAACTTGGTGGGATGGTTCTGGCTGTTGAATGACAAGATGCACCTGAGGCGAGAAGCCAGCGTTTTAGGAGAGACCAGAATGAGCCTGGTACTCCTGCCTGCTGAAGAACAACCCACCACACCTGGGTTCAACAGCACGGCAATAAGGAGAATGTTGGAAAAGCGATAAATACCTCAACTGGCATTAGCTGAGGGATTTAGGCTGCCTGCTGCTGCTGTGAGCCCATAGCAGCTGGGTGCCTCATTCTCTGGAGGGTTTTTGGAATAAAACCTCTCTCTTCTAATTGCACTGAGGAAAAACAGCAACTGGAGTGTCAACTCAAGTATATGTTAAAATACAGATCAATTAGTGCGATTTGTTTGATGTCAATTTATTAATTTTTATATGTATATCCTAGAAATTATTTGGTTGGCCACCTCAGAAAGTATCTGAAGATTTAGAGATGTAAGAGTGTGACTTATTGTCATTTTTACTGAAAAAATTAACCCTGCAAATGCTAAATGCTCTGGGCTTGTCATTTTTCTTGTCACCATTGTTTTTAAGCAGATCAGTGTTCCATATATAGGTTTTCTTATTTCAGATACCTTCACAGAAGACAAATTACTTCCCATAAACTTAGGTGCATATTCTGTGTATAGGACTCTTACCTCAAAGCACACCTCAAATATCAGTAAATATCCTCTGAGGTAGGTTAGTAGTGTTTCAAATGGTATGAATAAGGAGTAAATTTATGTTATTAACACTGGAGCAGCCTCTAGTTGTCCATCACTGTCCTCTTGGTTGTCCACCTAGTCTAGCAACTCCTTCTGACAGTTGCTAACATTTGTTAGAAGCTGGTGCTGAGGGATGTTTGTGTCCACTGGGGAGGTTTTGTCCGTCTTCGGCAGTGGCACTGCAGTGGACAATGGGGGCTCACATGCCCCCATATTGACGAGGAGGATGATCCTATTTGTGTATAAGCTCTCATACTGCTTAGCATCAATTTCCTTTTATTATGTAAAATATATTAAAAATATATTTTTAGGATTCAGATTTTATGAACTCCAGTTTCTTTAAACTTGTATTATGCAGAGGCTTGCACAGACATTTTTCTTCGTAGACTGCACTCAGTTATCTTTCCTCATGAAGGTGCCTTATTCCTCCTGCCAGGGTGCAAAGCCCCCTATCGTCCGAAAATCACAGCTTTTGCGCATAGAAATCTGATATCCAAATCCACATAGTGAAGGTCAGCATGGGGCATTCTTTATTTCAGTACTACTATTGCATTTTCCACTGTGTGGAAAGTATGTATTTCTACATACTTAAATTCTCAATGCATATTGCAAAGTCATTGTTATAATGAAGGTCATGTAAGTCCATGGCTGGACAAGGAAAAGGACTCACTTTCTTCACTTCAGACTACATCCCTAAAAACTCTGGACCATGTTTTCTCTCTGTTAAAAGCTCATCCTTCAGCAAGATACTGTCACTTGCTGATCTTTCTTTTTAATAGTCTTTGCTTCTCCCTGCTGCTGACTGAATGTACACATCCCTACAAATAGGCATGTCTGTCTATTACACCTATATTATCTGTGGGCCTTTATTTGAGACTTCTGTTTTTCTCAGCAGTGAAAGAGCTACAGAGTCCTTTACCAATTAAAATAGTATTTAAAATAAATTTAAGAGAAGCAGATGTCACTTTCTGGTGGAGAACAGTCCTTAGATACAGAGCTCTTCTTTTGCACATGGGGCCTAATTCAGTTTATATGATGGCTCCCCTTGCAATTTTTGGGATTTGGATCAGTAACCTGGGGACACATTGTGCAAAAGCTTTTAGTTGTGACAACACCACTAGCATCTTACTCTGTGCCTTTCATATAACATTATGCTTCTAAGCCATTGCGGTGTATGCAGAAATGATTTAAGATGCTTGGCTGAAAGGTTCATCTCTTTCCTCCAGGACAGCTATGCCACGGTTGTTGTCATTTATATTCTCTCCTCCTTTGTCATGTACCTAATAACAAGGCTTAGTTAGCCAGCAGCCACGATCTGACTGCACAGAAATGCTGGACCAGGGAAAATTGATTCTTACCTCCGCTATTGTCAAAGGATGTTCCTGTTAAGCTAGGTGTAATGTAATAAATTACAGCTGTAGCTATTCCTAGGTGGAGCTACCTTTAGGTATAAACTCCACAGTCTGAGCAGTTTGCATGGAAGGTGCTGTTGTTTTTTTCCATTATAGTTTGGATTTCAGCTGCTGGTGCAGGCAGATCAATTTTGGCTCCTGATTTTCTTTTTTTTTTTTTTCTTGCTGTGTCACTGCACTGCTCTCTGTTTTTCAGACATCGTGCCAAACTCATAATTAATCCAGTGTCAGAGGACAGCAGTAAGAATTACCAACAAGGGAGACTAAAGCAAGGTACTGTTTGCGAATACTGGTAGCAAAGGAAGGAAATTCACTTTTTTTCCCACTGCAGTCTAGGAAGTCTCCTGGGTGAATTATTCATGCCATTTCCCCCCCAGCTGTATTAGAAAAGGTATAGCAACCTCACATCCTTGACTGAGAGTTGCTTTCTTCCTGTAGCCTTCCACACGCACTCCAAGGGATGGCTTCTTAGGAATGACCCTTTTCTAATATTGTGGCCTACTTTCATGCAGCTCAGTCCCTGCAACTGCAACATAACTCTGACAGAATAATCACCCATAATAAATGTAGCTCCATTTTTACTGTTACTGGCATGGACAGTATTCCCCGCTTTTGCTTCCCGTCCCCCCCGCTCCCCCCTTCAGAAGGAAGGCAAAGGATAAAGACCAGCTGGGAAGACTCTCACAATTTCATGTCATTTTTCTAATTAGCCCCCATGATCCTTCCAGGAGTCTCCACAGGGCTGAGCCTAATCAAAGGCTGGAGATGCAGTAGGGAAGCAGTGCGTTCATTCAGAGAGTACACTGCTGGTACTTCTTTCAAGTCCTTTTAATTATCCTTTTAAGTCCCTTTCAAGTCTTATTGCTCTTTTAACCTCTCTGTTTTCCTGCTACTATCAAGGAGCAAAGGAATAGCAAGTCTCAGCAGTTTCTTCAGAAATTGCAATACCAAGTGGGAAAGACTGAGAAGTAACAGGACTTAGAAAGAATATCATCCTTCAGCCCAAGGATGAAATATCTGCCTATTCAGTTTTAGAAGCAAACTCCAAAATGACAAGCCAAGTCACCAGCAAGTACCATATATTCAGATTCAAGCTGCATCTTCTGAAGTATACATGTTCAGTGTAATGCCAGTGGTATGTTATACTTGGGTCACTTTGTACAACTTTAATTAGATATTTTTGAACAGCAATAAAGGGAGAAAAGTCTCTTATTCTGAAAAAAATACAGTAAGATTAGGGCTCAGGAATGGCCCATAGAATTAAAGACAAGAATCCTATGTGGACATTAATAGTAATAGTATTAAATTCATCAGTGGTTGTATGTAATAAGCCAGTATTGGTCAGCACAGTGAACATCTCTTAATGGAAGTCAGCACAGATTGGTCTTAAGAGAACAACCAGAAAGGAGCAGGCACCGTGAATTATTTTTTGAGAAGTCATTTATATGAATAAGATCATGTATGTCCTTCTGGGCCCACTAGTGTAACTTAGTGAGACTTTTCAATTGTGATAAGAAGAGAGATTTAATAGCAACTTCTTTTGTATTTTATCTCAAGAAAAAAGTTACTAAAATGGAGCTTTATCCTCCTACAAAACCAATCTGGGTCATTTCTCAGCATGCACTGAAAGCAAAATATGACAGAGCTGTCAGTCAAGGAGCACAACCTCTTCAAAAGCAGGCACCACTTGCCAAACTTCAGCAGGAAAGAGTGAAGCTCATAAGCATCTAAGCAAGAAGGTACCCAGTTTTGTGAAGAACCACCCGTAGATGGTTCTCATGCCAGTTCAGTCATGAATTCAGAAAGAAATCTGGTCTTTCTTTTAAAATGAAGTAAAAACTTTAGGCATTCTAACTAAAAAAAAAATCTAAGCTAAAAGTCACTTCAGTTCCTTTCAGCCGTAGAGGCTCAGTGTCCATTCTCTGATCTACTCTCTTCTCTACAAGCAATTTTCCTACTTTGGTTTCCATCCCTCTTGCTTAATTTGTACTTTGTGACTTGGCAGAGGGAAGGTATAGGACAGAAGATTTTTTAACAGCAGTCCTCTCTGACTTCCCACTTTTGTAGTACTCTATTTTCTGAATTTAAGAGGACTAATGAGAACTTCGAAAGAAAGGAGGCACCAGCATGTGCTACAGCTCTTCGCAGAAAATCAAGTTGGTTTTGCAGAAGATGTGAGTGTGCTTAGGTAATCTTTACCTAGAGGCTGTCATCTTTTTATCATTATGATCCTTATAAAATAGCTTGCTGGCATTATGTATTTATTAAATTCATTTGTTGTTTCACTTTCTCTGAAGGTCTGCAGCCCAGTGGAAGGATGTGACATAAGTCTTTGCTCTTCCAGAGCTTTCCTCTTCCCAGGAAAGTCACCAGCTCTTCTGCAATAGGAGCCAAGTTTCCTTCAGAACAGTAGCAATTCAGTTCCATATTTTCCCCACAGTTCGCTGCATCACAAATTTGCATGCTGGTACTTAATTTCTTTCTCCTTGCCTATAACCTCACTCCCATCTCTGCTAGCCGTTTCTGTTAGTATGATGCTCTGGTGTGTAGCTAGTGCCAGCTCCCTGTTCTATACTGTTAGCTTGTTGCAGGAGCCCTGTTTAAGGTGTCATCTGGCATAAGATGCAGTTTTTATGCTGCTGAAAGACAGATTTGGTGTTACTACAGTTACAGTTTTAAATGTGAGAATTCCCTAAAGAAATTCTGACTTTATTATTATATAGTCCTCCTGTGCTTTTTCACAAAGACTGTACGCTGTATGCTTTCAGGCTTTTTGTAGATAAACAGGAATCAGCAAAGCCACATATGCTTTCAATGTAACAGAAAGTTGTTGACAATATTTTTCTTTTTTTATCAAAAAAAAGGCCCAAACCCAAGTTCTGGCAGGCGCAGCAAGAGAGTTTTTTAAATTGCCATTTGGGGGCATCCTGCCATCTTTCTCAGTGTATGCTGCTTTCCTGTTTATGCCCTTCACTCCCCCAGAACCGACATCGGGGAAAAAAAGGCTACAACTAATTTCAAGCCAGCCTATGGAGAAAGGTGGGAGATTGAAAGTAGTTTCATCGTAAATAGACATGTCCTGTTTAAAAATAAATAATTTCTCTCAGCAATGCCTTTTCAGCTTGCTGAGCTTCCAGAGAGCGTTAAGGGCTATGACAAGTTGGCATTGCTGCTGTGGTATCATAGCAACTCCAGCAAATCAAGACGGCGCCCTCCAACAATGAATCATTCATTTAGAAACCATATCTCCTCTTTCCCTTACTTGTGAAAGATTTATTCCTTTCAGGAGGAAAATTTATACCCACCATACAGACGTGGGCTGCACAATACCTGGTGGAGCATGTACAATAGCTTTGGAGGGATTGCTCAGGGCACTGCTTTCTGCCAAGGCAGTAGTTTTAAAGAATTCTGAAAAAGGCAGCACTGGTAGCTGTTTGGATAGCTGCCACTTCCCAAAGCTGCTCCCCTTCAACCTCTGCATTTTACCTGTCTCACCGAAGGGAATTAGCAGTACATCATTACATCCTTCAGTTTGACTTCTTCTGGTAAGGTAGGTAAATCACCTAGCGAGCCAGCAGCAGAAAGTAAATATACTGCCAAATTAGTTATTAATGATCTGCTTCTAACAAGCATCTAAGCTATAAGCAGGGGAAAAAAAAAGCAGTAATTAATTACTAGGAAATCCCAGCTGAGCAAATTGCTAAGAAACACAGCAAAAGAGGCAACTTAGAACACACTAAGTCAGATTTCCTAAACACTGCTAGACACCTTTGAAATCAATTACACAGCTGAGGACCTCCATAAGAAGCCATCCGAATGAGAAGCCTGTGAAGAAGAAAAGTGCCTTTCCAGACCCATGTCCAGTCGATGGAGTTAATAACAGCGTCAGAGCACATGCTTTGTTTTCCATTTGATGTGCAGATTGAAAGAGAGGACTTGCCTTAGGACAAGTAAGACAATTCTGTCAAATACAAATACAGAAGTGAAATGTCTTTGCACAGTAAGAGGGTATAAAGTTATTCTAGCAGTGGAGTTCAGCCCTTTAGGGAAGTAATATGGTGAAGTAACTTGATTAAATTAATAAATACAGGGATATGTCATACTTAGGCTTATTGACAAGAAAGTAAACAATAACAAAATTGCTTGGGCATTCACTGTAATAAAATTTTATTACATGTGGCATTTCCTAAAATGCTAATTCTTGAATTTTGTGATTCTGCCAACTGTTCAGCTTTTGAAAGTGGACAGCACTCCAGATTCAAAAATTGAAAACATGTACTTCAACGGGTTAAAAAAACACAGACTTTAATTTTTTAAGCTAGTCAACAGATATTTTTATATCAGCTGTACATTTTTTCTAATTACTTCAGTGCCTCTAAAGCACTAAGGCTGGTATGTTTTGGTTTTTTACTTTTAACTGAGGTATGGCAAGTTTTTAGGTAACGCTGTTCAGAAGAATTTACTCGATTTGAAAGAGAAAGTGAAAGAAAACTTGGCAAAACCATTTCCTCCATGCATGGCTGAGCCTGTCAATTAAAAAACCCTCCTTTCCCCTCTCTCTGCCTACAGTTTTCTTACCAGAGCTGTGCAGGAGAACAACGATGAGTGACTAAAAGGCTAGTTTCATTGGCAAGTACCCTCTCTTTTTCATTGGGCACAGAATGCCTGATAATTCAGTTAAGGTACTTTATGTGGAAGGGCTTGATATCTGCTTCATCACAGTGTGCTAAACTTTAAACACAGCAACTATTTGTGCTTTGTTTAAACTATGCAGTCGTGGAGAAACAAAATGAGCTCAGTCGTTCATTGCTGGCTTAAGGAAGCATAAGGTTGTCTGTTACACTTCACTGTAGAACAGGATAGTAGACAAGTGACATGAGCTTTTTTGAAAAAGCACATGGAGATATCTTTGAAAGCTATAGTGTCCCAGTTTCTTTATCTGAGGGCTTTTTGTTCCTATTTCAAGGTAAGGGAAATAATAAATGCTGAAAAAGTCATGAGCGGGGTTGAACCTAGAAATACTTTAAATATAGCCGTTGAAAAGGACATGTGACGCACACAAAACTATCCTGATACATCTCTGATTATAGCATCATCACTGTCACAAACCTAAACTTCAGTCAGTGCATTTCAGCCCTTAGTTTATTTTCTCTCCTTTCCATCGTCAGAAAAGACTGGGAACAGTATTTTCAGTTACGATGTCTTCATTAAAAAAAAAAAAAAATATGTGCAGTGGTGCTAAGCAGTGTTCAAATATCGAGGAGGTGCTGCCTATCCTAACAGGTCTAATCCAGTTCCTTCGAGTTACATGGTGTATGTGCATCATTATTTTCTGTTCACCACCCTGAAAAAAGCTACTAGCTTTCTAGGGAACTGCTTGTATCCTCACTCTGGCAAATAAGGAAGAGAGGTTTGAGAGGCTAACCTCTAATAGAAAGGTCTGTAAACGTATGACCGTTCACTAGGGAAGGAGGCAAACCACCTCATTTTCCATCTCAGATCTGCTCAAATTGTTCAGTTGAGTTTCAGCCTTAGTTAAACAAAACTTCAGAGCGGTGGTTTGAGCCCCGCTGTTGGGTTTGGCTCCCAGATTAGGACTTTGAAAGTGTTGTTATAATCCATAATATAATTCTGTTTGTGAGTTTTTACTTAAATGTAGATGGGTTATTTCTTTTTTTTTAACTAATGTCATCCTTTGCCTCTTGGCTATTAGTGCATTACAGTGCCACCTCTGAATAGAAGACAAGCAACACTGAACTTCTCTAGCCAAAGGGGGAAGCAATTTCTTTAGAACCCATGTGACCACTTAGATCATTATACTGTCTTCACGTAGAAGACGTGAATACTCTTTTCTCTCTATCAGAGATCTTTTAAAGCTATTTAGGCTTTACATCTCTGGGGAATAGAATGGTAGGTTTTCATTCATCCTCTGCCAAACTGGCCGTATCAAAATTTCAGGTCTGGCATTTGAAGGCATGCCTGCCTTGTGCCCATGAAAAACTGAAGACACTTTCATAGGTTAAATGAAATCTTAGTCTTGATGACCTTTTCCTTGTTATAGGAGATTGTTTTTTTGGACTATGGCCTCTGGCCTTCAAGTGTAGTATCAGATTTTTCCACTCGTGTGCTGTGAGTACTTAGTCATCAGGAAGTACACTGCCAGACAAATCATAGCTCTGCCTTTCCTGTTGTCACTTTTTAGTACCATTCTTTGAACTATTCATGAGCTGATGAGTTTTTCGGCAATGAATGCAGGGAAATAAAGTTCATGATTCCCCAGTGAACTGCTCACTGCTCATCATATTTCTTCAAAGGATTGAAAAAATGGAGGAGATATGCACTCAGTTTTTAATTACTTAAAAGATGTCCAAGTTTGCTTCTCCTTCCTCCAGACATTTACAGGATGTTTATCCTCACTTTAGCAGTCATTCGCTCTCTCAGACATGCAGATGGACACCACTCCCAAAGGGGCAAAGTGAATAAACATTGGTTCATTGACTGGCCTGTGGTAGGAAGAAGAGAAAACTGTAAGAAACCTTTCCATCTAGGTCTATTTGGCAAGAAGAAAAAGGAAAAAAATACGGGAGTTGCTATCTTCAGGAATTCAAGCCTTCTGCCCTGGAGTATATTAAATTTAGAAAACATATTAACGTACCGCAAAACCCACAGGACACATTTCAATTGACTCCACCTAGATTTTGGTGGCAAAACATCCTGGCCACATAAACCAATGGAGCATTTTCTGTGGAAAGGTTGGCCTCAGCTGTTATTACTCACAAGTCAAAACAGAAAGATTTATTTCATTTTCCATTTCACTTCTCCTCCATCTTATAACCTCAGGAGGAGTGCTTCCTTCTTTTTCAGTTTATCCAGATGCAGATACCTATAGAAAGTAGAAGGCAGTGAAGAATCCTCCCTGAAGCTTCTTCCTGCTGTGTTCTTCATGCAGAAGCTTGGAAGAGATTTCTGAAGTCAGAGAGGGCACTTGGGATTCACCTCTGAATCCCCTGCAGCTGCTCCAGAAAACAAAAGCAGCTGCTTTTATGATAGAGCATTTTGGCTAAGTTTGTCCCACTATATAAATTGTCTAGGAGTAATACTTCAGAGCGGGTAAATGTATTGGAAGGGTCTGTGGTTTAAGGTGGGGAAGCTCTGTAGCCCCTGAAGATCAAGAAGTGTCATGCAAACAAAAGAAAGTCAAGCAAAACTGAATAATGGGAAAAAAAAAAAAAGGAGATGGGGATGGTGTTAAGGGAAAAAAGTATTTCTTTCCAGTGGACTGAGGTACCAAACTAACCTAATTTTTTAGTTCTTAGACTAAAGAGTGGTTTTGAACAAGCCTCAAACCATTTTGGGGCACGACAGCTAGCTCCTATACCTAGCTGGTGTAGGTCTCACGCTTTTCCCAATTTGTACCTGCTTAAAGTCTTTCTGAGATTTAAGCAGGGGAAGAAGGACACAGATCCTGTCACGCTCTTACTAAAATAAACTGCAGAGCCTGCACCCTTCCAAGCCTGAGCACCTTATTGAACACAGATTCCTTATGATATTTCACTTCTAAAAAATACAAGAAGTCCTTAATGAAATTTCTCATTATCTTGGCTTGCAGTGCATATACAGCTATCTGCATTATAACTTTTAATATATATTCATCTGTTCTGTTTGCACATGTAGTCAAGTAAAAACAGTGATGCTGATAAAATATTGGCTTAACTGATGCTAAAGAAGATAACTTGAGGCAAGGCTAATAAAAGCTGAAGCCAGCAGCATGATTAAAAAAAAAGGAGGGGATACCTGCAAGTATAGCAGTATTGAATGGTGCTGGCAGGCTGGTGTTCCGTGTATGCAGTGTGGAGAGAAAGAGGAGCCAGGTGCTTTGGGGGCTGAGAGCACAGGAAAGTCGGGGGCGATGTGGTTGTGATCCATCCCTCCCTTACAGGCTTCTTTTGAAAGGCTCTTAGTCTTCCCTTTTACTTGTTGAAGAGAAAGAGGAAACAGGGAGGCAAACCAAGAAGAAACTGGAACAATAGTGTGGGGTGACAGGCAGAAAAAAGCAGGACTATCGACCCTCCCCCTCGCCCCCCCCAACAACCTTCCCCTACGTAACAGAGCTGTTGCACACACACCGGGCTTCCAGCAGCACTGAAACATGCTGCCTCAGAGGCTGGCCCAGCTGTTTTGTGTTAGAAAACAGCTGGAGAAGGGGGGGAAAAGACCTCTGGGACAGGACCTGGAGCACCTAAGTCAGAGCCCTCTGCTGAAGTTGTCCTTGGGAGCATCCCCTGCAAAAGGAGGCAAGGCCCCCTCTGTTGAGGGGGGCTTTTAGGCCGGTTTTCTCGTCCTCATGCTGCATGTTGTACTGAAAGAAGGGGTGAAATCAGATGAGTGATCCAAGCAACATTAGTTCCTGTGGAAATAATTAAGAACTAAGATGCAGGCACCCCTTTGGTTCTCCAGGTCATGTTTCCCTGCGTTCAAGTGCACAAGTTATATATTGCTGACAGGAATTATGCCACATACCTTTTTGCCCTTGTTACCTCTGGAGGAAAAACAGTTTTCTGTTTCAGTGATTAGAGGGCCGCCTTCTAAACTACAGCCAAAATGTATCCAGGTCCTGTTTATACCCATTTATTCTAATGCCAGCACCATCTTCTGAATTAAATGGCTCCTCTTCCCTGTTTTTTCCATCACGGTTGTGTTGAAACAGTGCAGCCTCTCAGCCTTCCCTTTGCTATGGAAAACAAACTCTTCTGGTTTCCTCTTACTTGATCAGGTTTCCTGTACCCCTGGATCAGCTTAGGAACCATCCACTGAACTGGGGATGCTCTGAAAGCCTCCTTGATCCAGTGCAGAGTTATTCCTGCTGTCGTCTTAACAAGGCCTTAAAACAGCAAAAATATTTCTTAGTTTCTACCAGAAATGCCTCACCAGACCCATTCTCCAATTGCTTTTGCCTTTTTCCATGGCTGCATCACACTGCCAGTCAGTCATTTGGCAACGTGTTAATACACCCAGTCTAACTGAGGAGTTCCTGGCTCATGGCAGAAATTCTTGTTATTAGTCCCCAGTATTTGGCTTGGCATTTTCTACTTTTTTTCATCCCATTTTTATTACACAAATCTCAAAGTCATCTGTGCTGGTGGTGCTTACTAGATTTGCATCCTTAGCATATGTAATCTGCATATTCACAGTCTTTGTGAGGTGGTGAATGAAAATTAATGAAAATGCTGAAGAACATCAGCTACATCTTCAGGAGCCCCACAAGTAAATTCCTTTGAGGCCAGTGCGTTTCCATTCAGCATTACTGATTGCATTTCTATTTGAGCTAGCCCTGTAAGCATTTCAGAGGTCCTCTTCTAATCCATGTAATTATTCAGTCTGATGAATCCTCTCCTATGTGATACCATATCAGATGCTGTTACCTAATCAGATTGTACAAACACCAGCATGGCAAATTAATTAAACCCCCTGCAATTTCATGCACTGGTTCTTTCAAAGGTTTGCAGTGTAGACTGTCTAGCTGTTGTCGTCTGGACCCTGCATTAAGCTTACTGAGTATAGCTTCAATCCTCAGCTTTGCCTGTGTTCAACATCACTGTATTTGCCAAAAATACAGTGGTGAGATATTATTTCAATTTTGGAATGATGTTTATTATAGTTTGAACCATTTCAATTAATAATAAGAGGAGGAGAATATTCTACCTCATTGGTCGTTCTCTGAAGCATTCATCATTACTTTTTCTCCCACGTAAGCACTGCTTGAAGATTTCCTCCTTTTTTTGTGTTTTCACTGCTGCAGTACGAAAGCTTGGTTGTTTACTTGATGTGGGCAAAGTATGTAACGTGGTCAGAATGCACTGGAGTACCAGTGCCAGCAGTACTCCCACAGACCTTTGCAAAGGCGTGTTCAGCAGACTGGGAATTTTTGTGAGCTGAAACCAGCAGTCCTGCTTCCCACTGACTTGGTAGCATTCCACCATGAGATCCACCATCGCCTCAAAAATAAAATGTGCATGTACAGCCAAATAGGCTTGTGAAAAGAGCATTTGCGATAGGCATGCAGCTTTGTTTCCCCCAGTTGACTTCAGGGTCTCTTCTGTTGTTATTGCTGGTGGTAGAGACGCAGAGGTAGAGATGTCTGCAGCAGTGGAAAAGGGAAAAATAATGACTCACTGCCAAAGCCGTACCTTGCAAGTACTTTTTGTTCTGAAGCCTTCAGGTGTCTTCCTCTGTAAGCCTAGTAAGCCTTTTCTTATGGCATCTTCCAAACCTGTCCTCTCCCTCCATTCCGCAGCTACCAGTGCAGGCACAACTGCCTGTATGTTTCTGTATGGTTTGCTGCCTCCCTGCTTGCAACAGATTGCTTTCTTATCGCAGGCCTACTGGTAAGCGTGCTGAATTCATGTTGCTGAGCATCCCAAAGAACTCATTGACTTGTTACCAAATCAATAAACCCTAGTGCCCAAAAATGACATAAATGACATGACATACATAATGTCGTGAAGCATAAGGACGTAGACTATATGTATGGCTTCAAAATGGAATAACCATTCCTGCACAGACCTGGATTTCGCTTTCCTCTTTGAAAATCTATTTATTCCAAACTACTTTGTCCTGATGGGAAATCATAATCCTCTATGGCATGACATAATGCTGGCACTGAAATAACTAACAAATGTATGATGTTGTTAACATCAGGTTCTCTAGGAGCAGGAAAAAGAAAAAAACTTCTGGTTAAAGGCAAATTATCAAAATGCCCTCTAGTAGCAATATAACTAAGGTATTTTTGTCTAGGTCCACTGTAGGCTTGCTTTGCATTTTATTGATTTGCTGAAGGCAGACAACCCAGCCTGGAATCAGAAAGTTGGAAAGCCCCTTGGTTGGGGTTTCCAGAGTCACAGGGACAGTGGCACGCTCACCAGCCTCCGCTCACAGCCGCCTGACATAGCTGTGGCACCTTGGCTTGCTTCACACAGCATACAGTCATACGGTATAAAGCCTTTTTGAGTTCATGGGTGCTTTAAGCCTTTTTGGTTCTTCCAATCTCCAGAGAAGAATGGTAATCCTAATCTGAACCAGTATTTTAATAAATAAATACATAGATAAATGGCATTTATACAATTCTTTCATCATAGCACAGTGTAAACTGTGAAATACTCAAAATAAACATTGCTCTGAAATGTAAACTTGCCTGGAAGATTACAGCACCTTTGTGAACAGCCCTTAAATAACCAGCATAGAAATTTAGGACAGAAAGCAAAGGCTATTACTTAACAGGAACTTTAGGTGAACAAGACTGTTTTACCTAACAGCTTTAAAAGAAACCTGTCCAAATCATACAAAACAAGACGTGTGACTTTTGTCATGGTCACAGGTAGCAGGGCTGAGAGTCAATAGCACCCTTGGAAAGAAATTTGGAATATTAAAAGCAATATTAAATTCAACAGAGCCAAGCTTAGCATCACCACTTCATGTAGAACTGTACCATTCCTTCTTTCCATTGCTGATATAATTTCATCTGCTTAAGTTTGTGAGGCCAGCTGAACAAGATGATGGGGAGGTCTTAATACTCATTGCATCCTTCCATGTATTCTGGTAGGAAACCTGGAGAAGCAAAAACACTCAAAGTAAGTTATTCCTCAAAGAAAAAACACTTTTTGGTTGCACTGAGTGCAGAGGCTACTGGATCAGGTCCTACCACTTGCATAAAATAGCATTTTAAGTACATTTACTTACCATTCACAAAACGTGTTTGAAAAAAGAAGCTTATATTTCAGGTTATCGTACTACCGATAGGAACCCGATCTCAAGAAATCCTTGTGGCTATTATGAAATTCTAACCAAAAATTATAATGGCCTTTTTCAAAGGCCTGTAATTTTTTTCCCTTTGCTTTTTACTTTATAGCCCTTGTTTCTTTCCCAGAGATGCTTCTGACAACATGGCTTGATATTTAATGCAGCTCTGTTGACTGCTCCAGAACCTTCCTGCCCATCAGGTGGCACCTGTCCCTGTGCTGGCTGCAAGGGCGAGTGCTTTCCCAGTGCAGGCAGCAAGGATAGTCCTGGCTGAGTGACCGCCCTATTGCTTCCCGTTCCCGAGAAATTACTGCTGGCTGCAGTAAGTCAGCAGACTGGGGTGTACCTTCCTGCGCCCTCAACCTCACTGCTAGTTTGAATTAAAGGCCGTCACTCCACCAGGTCTGTTAGGAGGGTTCCTCTGTCACTGAAACTTCTCGTGCAGGGCTGGGACGTGGTCTAGGCGGAGTGTTTGTGTTGCGAGCCTCATTACACAAGCATGAAAAGCGTGCCAATTCATCCTGCCACAGCCCTCTGGGATTTAGCAGAAAACTTTGGGTTTTACCGTCATTGGCAGTGCAGCCATTGGTGCTGTAGATCTTTCTCCAGAATTCTGAGAGCAGAGGGGGAGCACAGATGTGCTAGCCCAAACTGGGGCTCAAGAGTTGATCCCCAAATTGGAGGTCAAATAAATACCATGACTGAAAGAGGTTTGAACTATTTTTCCAATTTTTTCCGATGCTGTTCAGGTTTCCAGATACGCATGCAACAGAGCTTCAGAGTAGAATTGTCTTTTAATTTTACAATGCCTATAATTCAAGGCTCTTCTGTTATAAATCCCCCCAGTTTGAGGGAGAAAAGGCTTAATCCACTAGATACCACTGTGACAATCATCTGCTTCCTAAAAGGCATCTTTATTAAAAGGAATCAAGATAGTCTCCTGGGGAAAAGATATCACGAAAGCTCTGTAATAAAAAGAAATACCTTATTTTTCTTAAAGCCTTTTGATCAACAGCAGCAGCTTTGTTACTGGCTGCAAAAAAGAATTTATAGTATTTGACTATGTAATTGAGTGGGCCTGTCTTTTGTTCAGAGTGGAATAAGTCATATAGCTAAAAAAAGAAATTAAATTCTTCACCCAGATTTTAACTGTATTTGTTTAAAAGATTGTTAATTGAGTTACAGAATTGTTGCAGCTCAATTCCTACTACAAAATAAGATTTTGGCACTCTTGCCTGGAGTTGACAAATCGGTCCCACTGGTAGCTTAAATTCGCAGTGACAGCAACAATTCTCCTCCTCTGTAACCTCAGCAAAGGATTTTCTCCAATATCAAACACTAAAATGAGGTTGAAACATAAAGTCAGGTCTTCCAAAAAGAGAACACAGAAGTAGTAAGGGAGTTGCCTCATAGACAGTGCAATAAGCATTTTTATATATATATATATTTCCTCTACTTCTAAGTTTATGAAAAGACAGTCCTTTTCTTATGTTTAGGGCGATTTGACCTTGCCCCATGGCAGGGCAGGAGGCAATCTGCAGTGCTTTTAAAGCTGGTTCAGCTATCTGTGATGAGACACGAGATGTAAGAACAGCTGGAGCCCACGAGGGTCCAGCTTGGCAGGCCAGTGGGGTGCATACCTGCCCCATGCCTGAGCGAGAGCTGCCAGGGATGCAGCTGAGGAGGCAGAGGGTGAGAGGAGGAAAGCATGAAGGAGGTCTAAAGCATCTGAGGGCAGGCAGTGGTGAGAAGCTGTTTTCTGTGACACCAGCTACTGCTCTTTGGTAAAGTGCATGATGTCCTGAAGAAAGCTGAATCTGTTGCTGTTAGATCAACCCGCAAGGGACAAACCCATTCGGGTTTGTACGTTACTCACTAGCAACAGGCATAGGGGTATATTTTGCTGGGGATTGGGCTCTTAACTCCTCACTACCATGACAACTGCCCTATGCTGTCGTCATGCTAGGGTAACCAATTTCGGGAAATTCACTGCCTGCAGTAAATTTGGGGCGACCCAAGGGTAAGGCTTTGTTTGGATCATCTAACCTTCAGGTTAGACTATTCAAGTGAGGTGTCATGGCACCTGCTTTCACTTCGCTTCTGTCACAGTCATGTTTTTGACTCTTCGGGGTAAAGAGTTTCAAACAGAGAGTTTAGAAATTATATGTGCTGTGCACTATTGCTGAAGTCTTTAAATACCTGGAGTAGAGAACTATGCTTTTATGGGCCTAGTAAGGTGGTTTTCAAAATTTATCTCTTTAGAGTCACCACTTCCAAATGGCAGTGCTTTGGAGGATGACCCGCAATACTCCTACAGCTCTTAGACTGCAGTTCCTGAGCTAGAACACTCGCATTCTGGCAGAATATAACCTGGTTTTAGTTTAAGTTATAAATTTCCCTTTGAGACCTGTGACTAGTATGAACAAATTTCTTTTTCTAGCCTGCTCAGAACAAATGTATTAGATTGTCAGCAGGAACATGACCAGAGTGAAAGTGATTAAAACCATCACATGGCATTATCTCAAATAATTTTTTTTTTCAAGCATACCTTCCAGCTTTTGTCTGCTGCAAAATATTCCAGATGCTTGCTCCCACTACCACTCTAGAAGGTCTGTTCCAGGACCTCATTTCCCTGATGTCCCAAAGAATTTATTTGTCAAGACCAGCATAGATTAATTTGTTCCTGACCTGCACCTGGAGGCTCAGAAGTCTTTGTGCCTCCCTGGCACTTACTTCCCAGAAGTGTTCCACAGTGGCTGCGGATGTTGTCATTTCAGTTTTTCTACCACACAAGTCGAAAACCAGAGTTCTCTGAGGATGACTGTGTGCCGTTGGCTGCATGCATGCTTCTGCAATGTTTATATTCTAGTATTACACACCACTCCTACAAGACCTTTGGTATTGTATTTACCCCAAGATGGTATGCCCATTGCAGTCCTAGATGGTAGCCTTAGCACCATCACATTTCAGAAACTGTTTTGGGAGGATTTAACACTTTTTCCCAGCTGCCCTGCAAGCCTGAACAAAGAAAACCCAGCAGCCTCTAAGGGCCAGAGTTTTGCCAGCGCAGATGCTGGAGTCCATGGGAATGTGATGATGACCAGAGCATCCACTGCTTTCTATCAGTCCCTCACATCATGCTTTAAAAATGAAGTATCCACTGTGGTTATTGTTTTAGGTAGAGAAACAGTGCTTCTAAGTAAACAGATGAATGAGGATGGAATATGTGTGCAAGGTACATGGGCAGAAGGGTTTTAAGCCCTGTTGTTAAGCCCCAAGGAGGAAGCCAGTAGAGTTTCTTTTGCTACACTTTTCTGAGGACCTGCAAACACAGTGTAAGCTGTTTACACCCACAGATTCAGAAACTGGAGCTGAGCAGAAATGTGTCCTTTGTTTCCTGCTTTATTGCTAAGCCCTACCAGAATTGACGGTGCAGCCAGACAGAATGCAGGCAGTTTGGGTCTGTGATCATATAAATATACCATGTTTGGGTTTGTGTCCCCCTCTGCAAGTTTTCAAGCTTTGTTAAGACAAAATACAGCTAGTTACAGAGACCATCAACTTGTCCATGGTAATGTTGGTCCTTTTGTTATCTTTTTTTCTTCTTTTTTTTTTCAGCCTTGTACCTTGTATTGTATTTTATCCTCTAGCATTGAAGATTTCAGCAAAGGATAAATTTTAATCCATTGTTCTTGTAGACAGTGTAGTGAAGAATTCACTGAGTAAAACTACCTTATAGTCCGTACTACGCTATCAAAGCAAGCCAGCTCAATTTATCAATCCCCGCAACGGCAATAGTGTGACACTCGGCTCTCTCCCCCTCGGTAAGGATCTTGGCAGGATGCCCATCCGAAGCCAATTTTGTATTTGATATTACAGCAGCTCAGAGATAAATTTTAGCTGTGCTGAATTAATGTTTTACATCCTGCGCACTTCCTTGCACATCAGCAAGAGGACAAAAACCCACGTATGGAGAAGTTAGAAAAGAGATTGTATCTCCTCTGACGTTATGGAAATAGGGCGTTAAATGACTGAGAAAGCAGAACAAGACTGGTCTAGGGGTAAGGGGACTCTGGAAACCTCCGCACAATGTAAAGTAGTAGTGTGAAAGAATGGTAGATAGTCTACCTTCATTGCATTTCTTACCAATTTTGAAATCCAGGAATAAGGAAATCTATTATTTAAAACCAGTGACTCAGAGAGAACCTGCTAGGCAAAATTACCTGTTGCACTATGATGTTTCAACATCAGTTTCACTTGAGCTTCTGGGAATCTGTCAGTGTTTTTGCTGAACTTAATAAGTCAGGGTCTTGTGCTTGTATAAAACAAATGAAAATGAGCTAGTATGTTTTAACTATGCAATTCAAGTTGAGGAGTTAGAGGGTGTGGGTTAGCAGAAAAACGTTCATTGCTTTCGAAAGAATCACTTTTAATAAGAAGGGATCATTGTATCAGGCCATAAGGAAAGCAAGAATGAGAAAGGATGCCAGTAAAGACAGTTTTAAGCTTGGAGATAAGTTTGGTGTAGGCATAAGGCTAAGAGACCATTGAGCTTATATATCAAATGTCTTATGATGGCGGGTGCTCTGTTGCTGAAGGTGGCTGTACAGATACTATTAGACAGGAGAAGCCATTTAAGGATTACTGTGACACCATGTACAGTTCCTCAGTAGTGGAGGAACCCATCCACTGCATCTCTGATCACCTCTTCAGCTGAAAGAGATTTTTAAAAATACTTTTTTTAAAATTTGGATTTTGTGAACCCAGGGTAGACATCTCTGAAATTAGATTAGGTATCAAATTATACCACACATTTGGCATAATGAAGAACACCCACAAAGTCTCTTGTGGCTGCACTTCTGGTTGAGACTCACCCCTGGCAGACACATAGAAATAAAAGCTACAGGGCTTGCTACAACTCCATGGGTGTTTCCAATTCTCTTCTTCCCCTAGGAGAAGGCTGCCTAGATACTGCTTAAGGAATTCTTAGTAGAAGTATTAGCCAAGGATTTGGTGAAGATGTAACAGGATTCATTGTTGCCAGGCACTTAGAGGTTTCTCCAGCGAACCCCTGGCTTTAGGGTTTGTCTGTCCCAGTATATTCAGAAACAATGCTTTTTTGTCTCCTTCGGTAACTTATGTGTTCCCAGGAGGTACAGAGGAAGAGCTTGAAACATCGATACATTTTCCAGTTCTCATCTTTATTATCGAATCCAGTAATGACAGAGTGTATCTAGTCTGACTGCATTTCAGATCAGTTGGTATTTTACCTGTATTTCCATTACCATGGAAAGCCATTTGTTGTAAGAGCAGCAACTGGGCTCCCAGCTGCCATGAGATCCCACAAGCAACAGTAATCAGGTTCTCCCATGGCCTCCTGCTCTTCTGGGTCAGAGAGGCTATTTTCAGCTTTGCTTGTGTAGAAGTATTACTGTGCTTCCCCATGTGACAGGTAGGGGGTTTCAAAAAGAGTGCATGATTTCAAGAGAAACTTATTAGTTATCTGTGCTCCATACACCCACTGCCTGGAAAAACCCATGTGCGCTAATTTCGTTGTGAGTTGACTTGTTGACTTTATGTCATTGGATACCAAGAGAACCAGTAGAGTTATTTTTAAAAGGAAATGTTAGCAAGTCCTGTCAACACCACCTGCAAGAACGAGGAGAGGAGTTTGAGGTTCTCAAAACTTAGGCAGGGGGCATAGAAGACTGGATTTTTTGAGAGAAAAAAATTCCTTTGGAGAAAGTCTACCCATTCTCTGTTCTGTCTTTCTCGACTCCCACGTCTTTACCACCCAGTTCCCATTTATTTTAAACAGGTACATTAGATCAAAATCTAGGGCAGAATTACCCGTTTAGTGAGACTGTTGCTTTCTGCAGGTATTGGAAAGTGCTGTAATAACTGGAAGTGCTTCAAAGCGTGTTTTGCAATAAAGTCACCAACCCTAGAGAAAGGAAATCACTGCCACTATCCACGGTTTGCTTCCAGTTTGACTGAATAACTTTAATCTCATCCTAATAAAGCTGGTACAAAGAATAAGAATGGAAGGGAAAGAAAAACAGGTACAAATGAAAGGTTTTCTTACCAATGTTATGGACTTTGTTTACAATGGGTTTTTCCAGCAGTAGAAACACGGAGTTTGTATTTAGGCTGGTGATCTGGGTGCCCTCTATTTGTCACTCCTAAGCAATTAAGACATGAGCTAATCTGGCAGCTCTACACTTGCAGTCACAGGCACTCACACCTAACAAACTCTGCTTTGTGTAGCCCACACTGTGCTTTGCCTAGCCAGCAGCATGCTGGAGGGAACAGCTGCTTAATGACGGACCTTAACCAGCCGTGCTCCCTGCTCCTGGCACAACAGCTGATGAAAATCACAGACCTCAAATACGTTCTGCTCAGCTGAAGTTGGGCAAAGCCCTGGAACATAAGTAACAAGTCTGTGCTGTGCCACATAGGGAGGTAAATGCTTTAAGAGTAAGCTAATGGACAGCAGATAATTGCATAGTGCACTAAGTACACATAAAGGTAGGGCTGTATTACATGTTCAGAAACAGCTGGGCAAGCTCCCACTTCTCGAGACAGGCACAGAAGTCTTATTTGATGGCTATGTGTATTTTTTGTAATTATAGTGGCTTTGACATGTACTTTATAGATTGTTCTTTGTTTTGTTTGGGTTTTTTTGACATAATGCAGTACTGAGGAGGATGAAAGACCAAACTGCAATTATTTGCCTTTCTTCTTCCTAAGTCCAGCCATATTACAAGTCAAGAATTTTGTGCATTTGCTCAGCAGGGTCTTTACCTCTCCTGTCTGCAGTGAGAGAGAGAGAACATTTACCCAAGCTGAATGAAGAAAACCTGCAGACACTTGTTTCAGTTTGCTTTAGCCTCTCATCATGTACAACTAATGCTCATTAAATGGCAGAGACTCAGTCGCTTTACATAGTTTGCCTAGCAGACATGGGTGATGACACTTTCAGGGAGCTCTGAATGACTATGGGAGCTCCACTGACAACAGAGGGGCTGCAGTTTGCAAGTTACACTTATATTGGTCTGCTCCTGGCTACTGATGAATTTCAACAACACTGGGGGAGGGAGGGAGACGCACAAAGGTAGCCCCCCATAATTTTGACGTTTTCAACTTTGAGTAACTAACTTGCACTTTAGTCACATCTGAAAGTGATTTAAAGAAAAAAATTATTTTTGCAGAGTGAGTGTCTTCCCTTAGAGCCCCATTATCTGAAACTCTTTTGGTCCCATGCTGCACATTGTCACTGAGGCTGAACTTCACCATCTTCTGCAATCAAAACAGCCTGGACATCTACCACTGAACTGTCTCAAAGGCTTATTTCCCAAAGGGTTCAGCTGCTGATTTAACAGAAGGTTCCCCTTGCAGGACATCCATCTTAGAAGGCTACCACTTCTTCATTACACCAAACCCCAGAATACCTGTTTGCATGGCCATACACCAGTGAAGGAGCCCACCCCTCCCAGCTGACTACCAGTTCTGACTGTGACAAAATGAGTGACTCTGAACAATAGCAGCAGTAGGGTAATATCAAGTGCAGCCAAGAAGTGGTAGGATAGTACGTGTGATGATACTAAAATATTTTGTTGTGGTATTGACAGCCGTGAATTTGATTGTTGGCTCTTGCAGAGTTTGCTGGGTATAATTATTACCTCCCTTAAATTCCATGTGGAAAGAAAATTGAGAGGAAATGCCAATTATTAGTCTTCCAAGTAGGAGGACATGGGATCTTCATCACTAAAAAAGAGTGGGAAGTGTACAGAAATAAGAGAGCTGAAGCAATAAAAGCAAATTTTACAGATCTGGCCTCCAGGGTACTTTCCGGAAGAGCCAGGATAGGAGAATATTCCACTTCATAATTCCTGAGAGAAAGAAGTCTTTGCAGGCTACTGCATCTTCAGTCCATGGAAAGAGAAATGCTTTCCTTTTTGCTTGAGCTAATGATACAGGTGGCGTTTCCTTGTCTCCTGGTACCTTAAGGACTTGAACCTATGCAGTCTCTGCTGCGTGGTGCTTGACCTTCACTGCTCTAAGCTTAATGGCCAGGAGCACACTCAGCACAAATGAAACATAGACAAGATTTCTGTGCAGTTAAAAGTAGTTTAACAAGTTCCACTGAGCCTGTGCAACTCAGAGTTTGCAGGTGCTTGGACAAGTTTTGGTCTGTTTTAAAGGCACTTTTGATAGCCTCTGCCAAATTTCAGAAATTTTCACCAAATTCTGCATGCATTAAGATTTTTTAAATGTGAAAAGTTTAAGGAAAACGGTTAAAAATCCACAAAGCCAGGGACAAACCTTACTCTTTTTTTTCCTTTTTTTCTTTTCTTTTTTTTCTTTCCTTACTCTTGCAATTGGCAAAAGTATATTTGCAGGTATGTTAAAGCATTTGCTTGTTTTGGGGTTAGGTTTTTTTTGTTTGGTTGTTTGGGTTTTTTAAATTGGGGTCTTTGCCTGGACTGATTTTTTTTAAGGGGAAAAAATGGACTTGCATTAGATAGAGGATCTTGTAAGTGGGAGTGTCAGGTAATCTTATGTGAAAAAGTACCTCGTAAGAGAACTACTTACCGTATGCAAAACAATGAGGAAACAAAAGCCTAGCTTCATATGTAATCCATGAACTAAGAAATAAAAAAGAAATGGATACAGCATTAAATTACTGAAAAATACTGTCTTACTGTACTGTAAATTGTATCTATGAAAATGCCAACAACAGCAGAACAGGAAGGGTTAAAATTGGAACGCAAGTGGAGCTGAATAATTCCTTGCCACGAGGTGAAAATTTATGTGAGTTATTGTCAAGGACAAGAGCTTTGGTGAAAGAGAGCAGCAAGGAGGAGTGGTACAAAGCGATGAAGCCAAAGAGCCTTTGGGAAAGGAAGGGGAAATGTGGGAAATGGACATTTGGGCCAATGCTAGATGCGTGCCCTTTGCTGGCAGGACAGTGTGTTTTAATGTGCAAGGGAGATGGCCATGCATCTTCAGATGCCAACTCTGTTTACACGTTAAGGTTCAGAGTGAGGGTGGCCTCTCAGGGTAGCCACCCAGGGAAGCCACGGGGTCTCCTCCACAACATCTCGCAGACGTTCAGCCCAGGGCAGTGCCTTAAGCAGGCCCCCAAAGGCCCCTTCGAACCCGAACCTGTCTGTGCACTTTGGAGCCTAGTGAGAAGGTGTGATCATGGAGAAAGTGGCGATCTCCATTTCAGGGTAAGAGAGACACAAGGGGTATTTCAGCAGAGACTGAGTTAGTGCTGATAAAAAGGCAGTTTGCTGGAGTTTTGAGAGACTGACAGGTATGGCACCTGTCTAGATTAAATTTGCTGTGTGCATACAAACAAGTCTTATAACAGTCCTCACAGAAATTTAATTTATAAACATGAGAAAATGTGATTTTATGAAATATGCAACTGATAGTAAATCAGCTTACTTTTTACTTTGGAGGTATAATGTGAGGAAGAGAACATTGTTTCTGTGAGAAATTAAAAGAAGGAGCACTGCTGCAGGTACTGTATCATTTGTGATTAAGGCAAATATTCTTTGTGTGTCAGTACATATGATATGCATTTGTATCCTCCCCAGTGTTTTCTAGCACTTAAAAGTAATCAAAATGGAATTTGGTGAAGAAACGATAGCTATTCCACAAGGCATTTTGAAGACACAGGGAGATGACCTTCTCCTAGTTTTATATGTCTCAATTTATGGCTCAATTTTATTTGTCTATATTCATAGACTTAGAAACTGAAATAGCTTTTGAAAGAAAATGAGTCTCTGGCATCCACGTGAAGAAGATCTGAAGACAAATAACCTCAGCCTGGAGTTAGCCATATTTCTGTAACATAAACAGAAATGTTTCTCACCTTTGTGGTGAGAAAATACAGGAAAACCTGAATGAAAAGCTCACATGCTGCTTTGAGAGCAAAGCATTTCCTTGCGAGTTTCACTTTAAATACATTTTGGACAATTGGTTAGCATCAGTCAGAGAATACCAGGGAAGTCATCATGCAGGGAAATAACTCTGACATGTTGATTTTGCTTCTGTCGTGTGCCCTGACAAGCACTGCTTGGCTAAAAAAGTCCAGGAAAGTTAATGGTTATGGTCTCACCTCAGGGGATGGGTTTCTCCACAGCTGTCAGTGGAAATGGCAGTGGTTTAGGTCTCCCTCATACAGGTGTCAGCCGTCCCCATTCATTAGATGCTACCAGGGGAATATGTCCTGAAGGGGTTCCCACCATCATGGCTCGTAGTTCTCTTGGCTTCAGGATCACTGTTCTCCACGTCCCGCGGGGAGGCAACCATCTGCAGCAACTGATTCACCCCTCCAAGATTGCTCCCTGTGTAAATATTCTGTCACTTTGTCAAATGTAGTTTTGAATGAGGCACATTTTAGCTTCACTGAGTCTGGTTTCTTTCCTGTGGTCCTGCGCCGTTATGTTCTGCAGTCTCTTGTGGTTTTTGTATTATTCTCTGCCTTGTTTTGCCAGTGGTTGTTCATGAATGTACATACAGGCAGTAGGTGCCCTAGGGTAGTGTGCCGTAGGTACTCTTCCAGCTCCCCGACGCGCCCTCCGTTGCATTAGTTCTTGCAATGGGAAGGACTTCCCGTTTTCACTGACTTCACTGTTGTCACTGCTGTCCTAGTTATTCTTACACATTCTGGCTGTGCCTGTTAAAAGGTGCTGTTCCTTGATGTATCACAGGTCAAGTGAAAACTGCAAGTGCTCAAAAAATATGTCATTTTGGATTTAGAGTCTTTATTATTTAAACTTCTCCCAGGACACACTTTCATACAGCCTTGACATTGCATTGTGAGTAGATAGTGTCAACAAGTAAAATGGAGAGCCTGATCGTGGTCACAGAGTAGCAGGCATTTCAGAGAAGAGTAGGAATCATGCAAAAGCGTTCATTGCTGCTCAGGAAGGCGAATGGGGAAAAAATTGTTACTGACTGCATTTCAGTCTTCATGGCTTGGTTTTGTTTCACAAGGCATATTGGCTTTCTTCTAGGCCATGTTCTCCTAATTAAGAAGACAGAGTAAACTTCATTGAAATTTTGGTACACTAACATTTTTTTTAAGATAAAGCTGTGACACCTGCCCTGCGTTTACAGTTTCTTTTGAATTAGGAAGCAGCAAGAGCAGAAGAACTTCAGTTCTCATTTTCAGGGCAGTCCTAATGCTCTTCAAACGATACCACAGAAGTGTCTAGGTACCCCCCTGTCAGGATGGGTATCTCATCTTCCTTCAGACGGGGGGGTCAGGGCTGCTGTCTCTTGCTGGGGACTGGGATTATTTCAGTGGGTTGAACTGATGGCAACACTTGAAGTGCTGTGGACAGGGGTGAGTAGCTGTTCTCTTAGGGCCAGCTTTAGTCAGGGAGCTGGGGGGAGCTCAAGTATTTGATAGTGGGCTAATAGGAATTGACCTCAGATGGCATTTCAGTCGTCTAACACATGAACTACAACAGATGCTGACCCAAAATTAGAGACACTGAAATAGGGTAAAAGTGTTGCAAAACAAAACAAAAGAAAAAAAAAACAAACATCAAAAAAAAAGCCCAAAACAATGAGCACTCCTCATTCATCATTTTCAAGCTACAAGGTCAGACTCCCTCTACCCTTTCAGGGCTTTCTCTTCATACACTATGTTTGGACAATCTTCTTGAGCCAGAATAAATGTGCGTGTGCTATTTTTACCCCATTTTCTCCCACTTCTATGTCTTCATCCAAGGAAGTCTTACACAGAGCACTAGCTATTTCCCTCAAATTGCCTGCCAGTGGCTCTGGTTCCTGCCTTTACAAAAAACCCAGCCAGAAGCAGAGATGCAGATGGGATAACACTCAGGTAGCACCGACACAGTGGTCTGATTATGCCATGCATATAGAGCATCAGATCTGTCAGGTGTCCTTCTGGCAGTGCAGTTAATGACAGGGGGAGGCAGAACAGCCAGAGCCAGCTGGAACATTTGATGCTGAAGATTTCAGTGTGACAGGATTTAGTAAATGAAAACTCAGCCAACAATCGTCAGGAGAGAGATTATTTGACACAGGAGAGAGACTGTCCCCTACGTCAGCTTGCTCTTTAGCTGGATACTTTGGTGCTCTTCCATTTTCTTAGGGGAGGACAGGTAGTAAGAAAGATGAAGGGGGAGGGGGAACATCTTACAAATGTTTGCTGAACCAAACGTACATTTGGCCAGGTTATTGCCAAATTGAGCAGGGTTTTGATGTCACCCTTAGGTAGATAACTAGCTGGAACAGACTTGAAAACAGCTCAGGCAGAATCCCAGCTTCAAACTGAAGAAGCCATAGGAACACGCCAGCTTGCACTAGGTCACAGTCTGCTTTTCCAGGATAAGCAAAATTGAGGACTGACAAGAATTACATTTCTTGGATTTTACTTGCTCTTATTTGAAATACATGCACTGATCAAGTATTGACTGCATAGCCAATAGTTAACTTTGGATGAAGTAGAAAACAAGCCCTTCTAGTTAAGACTATTGAATTTCGATGCAGTATGTAGGTAATAAAACATTTCTAAAAGCAGAAGAAAACATATACAATGGGTATGGCTTTCTCAGTGGTTTGGGGTTTTTTTATGCTTTTATATGTCTAATCCAATGAAAAATAAAACATCAGTCATCCAGTAATCTGTGGGAGGGGAGGATCATGTGAGAAATGATCAGACTCTATAGAACCAGCGTAAGAGATGGACATTGAATTTTTGGCAACAGAGTTGTGTAGCTATATATTGGAACCAAACCTTTTCTGCCAACATTAGAGAATAGTGCTGAAAGCTCATACAAAATTGGACAAGCTAGACCATTGACATTTTTCTCACAGTTGTTGCTTTTTATAAAATCACTGCTTTTGCATGCAGAAGTTTGTTGGATTCATGCATTATGCATGTCCTAGAAATTTGATAGAGGTCTCGTATGTTCCTTCTAAGGGGATAAAGCCAGCTGCACTACCCAACTCTAAAGATGTGGTTACTGGCTTGAAATGTCATTAAGTGTATTATTTGGTATTCCCCTGGCTTGAATCTTTTGGATGGGAATTTAAAAATGCTGGCCCTCTCTGATTTTAGTGAACATTGGAGACAGCATGCGATTATTCATTAAAAAAATGCTCAAGGAGTTGTTAGCAGGTCCTATAGTAAAGATTTCATCTTTCTAGTGCTAACATAATGTGTTATAGAAGACATTGCATAGAAGTAATGGTAAATCTTTGTGCCTGCCTTTTTGAGAAGTGTTTTAGGAATATGATTTGATTTAACTAACATGTTCATGTCCCTACCAGATCATGCTCAGCCTGGAAGTATTGTGTGCTTTTTTCTGTTATTTCTAAAGGAAGAGTCAGCAATGCCAGTGGCTTTGTTTCAGTCACGTTTGATGAATAGCGATTTACTGTGACATTTTCACCTACTACCGTATTAGGCTAGCTGTTCATTAAAAACTCAGGAGAAGGTGCCACCACCAATAGTCTTTCTTCCAGCATCTGGATTTCCTAGTTCTCCCTTCAATTTGGTGTGAATAAGCCAGCTGAAAGTCAGATGGCATCTGAAATATGTATGATCAAGCTAACTTCTCATATTGTCATTATTATTATTACAACCTAGTTCTGTGTGATTTTGTTGACAAGCTACACAAATCTTTTGTGTGTGAAGCAAACGTGGAATACAGACCCTATTGATTAAGTTTTGTTATTAATCTTTGTTCACACAAAAAATGTACAAAACAGATAAATAAATGGAGACCTTGTCCTGGTTTTCTACCTTTATGAGAGATTTAATTGGAAATCTGACAGGAAATTAGACTGGGAGATTGCCAATTGCATGGCTGGCATGCCATGAAAGATCAGGTGCCTGTGTCTTTCACTGGGATTTCTTGTGGATTTGAGGATATGAAATATGACATCGGTAGCTTCAGTAGCAAAAAATATTCTAAGGTACATGGGGTAGAAAAGCTACACAAGTTCTCATATAGTGTTTGGAAGTTGAGGATGAAGAACCTTTTGCATTGTCATCTTAAAGTGAAAAAGGAAAAAGAAAGGTACAGAAGCTAAGCAATCTGTACACAGCCCTACTGACTGTTCAGTTCCTAAGGATCTTTCCAAAGAAGCATTTAGGAGGATTGCTTTTGCAGAGCTAGCCACTGGAGTATTTCATCACGTCAGCCAACCATTCCACAGGAGTATAAATTAATGGCAACATACCTCTTACAAAAGTCCCTTTCGCATTTTGCCAGTTTACCTTACCTGGTACACAGTGTGTCTCTGGGGAAGATTACTCAGAAGTATCTACTTGGCTGTCATTTCTTCATACAAAAGAGATCAGAGTTCAGTCTGTAAAACCAGAGAGGGAGAGAAAGGGGAGTACTTGAGTCTCTCTGTCTGTCCTACTTAGGTGGAAAACTTAGTTACCCCAGGGCCAAAGTCACACGGAGCTAGTTTCACTGACTTGAGTACTGTGCTTGGCAAAGATTTGTCTACCTGCAGAGGGATCATAGTGCTGTGCCGCTTGACAGATTGTAATTTCTTAAAGCCACGTTTATCTCAGAGACCTTGTCAGAAGTGGATTACCATTCTCCACAGACTTTGGTATTCAGTAGTTGTCCGAACCACTTGTGCTTAGAAAACTGCTGGAAATTATTCAGCTATTTACATGTGATGAGAAGCTTTTAAACCAGACTACCTGAAATTGGTTAGCTGTTTCTCTTTAAATTGAAGCTGCCGGAAATATTTCATCATTAACAAAAGAAAAGACGGGAGAAAAGCCATGATCAAGGAACCCTCTCTATAGCATAATCTAAGGCTATTTGCCTATTACTGGCAACAGCAACAAGAAGATTCAGCATCTTTAGGAAGTTTATATTAAAAGATTGTAACTCTGTATACACCTTGATATCTATTACAACATCATCATAAGCATCATTACAAAATACAGCTAAACTTGACTATTCATTTCAGAGGCCACAGTCCTTTCCACAAATTGTTAGAGTACAGTTTTATGCACCCACCAGCAGTTATGGCATCTGCAGATTAAATATAATTTGAACTCTTATCAATGCAATACATGGAATTATCTATACCCCAGAAAAGGCTGCATAAAGCAGCTGCAGGTATTCCATATCTAACACGTCGTATTTTCAGGAAGGGACAAACTGGAGCAAGACAGATGAAAACCTTTGGAGCCTCAGGTGTTCAGGTCAGAGCACGTTGCAAGAGAGAAATTCTCCATCAAGGATGGAGAAGTTGGCATTTTTTACAGCTTTTTCCTATGTTGACGGTGCAGCTTTAGTTTCAAAAATTTAGCTCATCTCACAGAGTAGAAAAGAACAATAGGAAAAATGCTCATTTGCTATGGGGATGCAGTTTCTTTTGAAGTCAATGGGAGTTGTTTGCTTATATGGTCTTTAGAAGGGGAAAAAAAAGTCAGAAGACTGCAACAAAAAGACTATGCTGAGATTTGAAATGGAAGGACTTCACCATGATTACCTGATGATACTCTGCTTTGTTGTTCATTCAGAAGAAACGGTATTAGGTCTGCCATGTAAGTGGATGGACTGAGATTTGGAGGGTGGCTTGGTGAGATGTTCCTGGTTGGCCTCATTGCCATGGCCCTGTCAGCACACGTCAGCTATAACCCATAGGAACCAAATACTTGTGAAAAGAAGTCATATTTCATCCTTCATGCTTTCTGAATCTAATCTTCTTTTAACAGTTTGCTGGGTGTACCAGATGATTGATGCTGTCACACTGCAGATAAAATTTATCATTCTGTCATTTTTATTCAATATTTTAGAAGCATCGTGGTGCAAGTGGGAATCTGAAGCAATGTTACACATTTTTTCTATGGATCACCTTAGTTATAAAAATAATCCATCTAATTCACAGTGATTCATTGGCAGACATTTCCTAAATACAGACCTAGAATGAATTAGTTGGTTAGTTGAACCTGAATGTGTCTTGAAATACCTGTGCTGTATCTCTTTTTGAATATTCTACAAGGAGATATAAATGAATATAGGACCAGAACCTTGTGAAATACATGAAAAAGAACAGTTATGTTTAGTCACATGCATATTTGGCATAGTTTCGTAGTAAACATCATAGGATTGTATCAGCTATTCACAACAATTACATGGAATGTAGTGAAAAGCTCATTACACTGAAAAAAAGTTTGAGCTCCTGAAATTTCAGCCTATGATAATGTCAGAGTTTTTACCTGTAAAGATGGCCTGCAAGGACTATGCTTTTCTCAGTTCAGGGCCAAGGCCTCAAAGCAGCATTTAAATGGTCGTGTATCATCCATGATTATTGGCAGGTCATGAAATTACTCTAAAAAGGAAAGAGATTGACTTCTGGTGTAGCAGGAGTTCTAATATGTACTTCAGAAATAGATGTTTACCTTATCCTCAAGTCTACTTGAATTGAATTTACTGTCCATATGAAATTATGAAGTTGCCTGTATCACAAATCACAAGTTACTGCTGCTGAAACCAGAGAAATAAGGTCCAACTCAGGGTGAAAACAATGAGAGCTGAACTTGCTTGTTCCTTCAGAAACCAGCTGCAGAAGGCTGTTTTTGGTACACTTCCACATGTGCTACAATATTTGCTCTTTCTGTGTTTCAACAGGCCTTGAATAGGGGCATCGCTGCTGTCAAGGAAGATGCTGTGGAAATGCTGGCCAGCTATGGGCTGGCATACTCCCTGATGAAGTTCTTCACGGGTCCGATGAGTGACTTCAAAAACGTAGGTCTGGTGTTCGTGAACAGCAAGCGGGACAGAACCAAAGCAGTTCTGTGCATGGTTGTGGCTGGTGCTGTAGCTGCTGTATTTCATACCTTAATAGGTAAGGTCATTTCATGTCTAATTAATATGTCTTTTCATTTGTTTCACTTGCCTGTTCTTCAGGCTGATTAATCTGTAGGCTTAAGATTTCATTTATAAGTGCAACAGGAGATGCAAAAGAGATTAAATCTCTTGGGCTGGTATCATGTCCATCCACGCAATTTTTGTGACTTTTTAAACAGGTTGTTAAGTGGCAGATTGCACCCCCACAGTCCTCTCCTGCCTGGCAGCAAAACATGCTGCTGATCTCTTTCAGGTGTGTGAGCAAGACTTTGGTTGACAGGTTGCATGAAGCTGATAGCTCGGTCTTACTGTTAGGTATTGATGATCAGCTAGCAGTATCTGCCTGAACGGGTTTAGCAGAACTTCAGTTGCGCTTAGTAGGGCTGTCTGTCAGAACTTGGTGACATTGGCAGTGTACTCCCTCTGTACCTGTTCTTTTGCTGCTTATCTCACACTACAAAACTCTAAGCAAGTAGATACCAGCATCCTCATTAAAATATCAGGTATTACTCTCTACTAGTGCTAGTCATCATCCACTTCTGTTGAATAATTAATCTGTAAGAGAAGTAGTAGTTACTAAGAGCACTTTTTGCCAAACTGAGACCGGCTTCTGAGTGTACTCTGAAACAAAGAAAATACACAAGCAGATATGAACTGAACATAGAAACTAAGACAGCCACGGGATTTGCCAGTTTCTGAGAGCCTGGAGAAGTGGGATATCAACCCAACTATCAGCCACAGCAGTAAAAACCCATGTGACCTGGAAGACTTTCACTTCATCCTCCCCAAGAACTGCACCAGATTCTCTGCACCTTCTGGCTCATTCTGCAGAGCCGAAACCTCTGGACCTTAGCAGCGAGGAACAGGAGATGCTGGAGGAAGAAGCAGAGGGTGCATTGCATTCAACAGGTAAAATCCTAAAAGCTGGGAGCTCTAAGGGGTGGTAGGAGGGAGGTAATGCAACAGCCTGTGGAAGCATGTTTTGGTTGACAGGCAGTAGGGTTGAGCTGGATGACCAGCAGTAGGGGGCCATTGCATTGGTGAAAGATGGGAAATGCGAGTGTGATGGCAGTATCAAGAATTGCCATGAAATTATAGAGTGGCCTGGAAGTGAGACACCGTTCATTATCAGGCTGTTAGTACCTCAAGAGCAGCACATGCTGCTGATCAGCTTAGAATAGAATAGAATAGAATAGAATAGAATAGAATAGAATAGAATAGAATAGAATAGAATAGAATAGAATAGAATAGAATAGAATAGAATAGAATAGAATAGAATAGAATAGAATAGAATAGAATAGAATAGGACTATTTCAGGATCTGCCCAAGTAGGTAGAAGAGCCATCTGCTAAATATGAATGTCCCCTGCTCTTATCCTTTAACAGGCTGCCAGCTATTTTCACCAGCTTTATGTGCCTCCCAAGCACTCCGGTATGTTTGACCATCACATCTCTTATTCCACCACTGATGCAGCAGCCCTGTGCTGTTTCCCTTTACTCCATGTAATGACCATAATAAATGCTTAAAGTAATGGCTCACTAGCCATGGCAACTCTGTGCCAGGGATAAGCTTTTGCTAATTTTATAAGCTGAATCTACGCATTCAAGTTAATATAATTCACTGGTATTGATTGGTCACTTCCTCAGTATGTTTACAGTTGAGGCTGCTTTATTGAGTCAGTGTTATAATCTTTGGGATAATTGTACATTTGGCTTGGAATATTTCTTCAGCCCCCAGAGCTGCTCTTTTAGTTGCTCACTTGTTTTCCTGCCAGTGCTGGTCAAAGTTTTTGGCTTTGCCAGCTGGATAAAGAAATATTTTCTATTCATCCAACATTTTATTGTAATCTATGATAGATTTTAAGAACATTTAAAGTGTAACTATCAAATTTCCAGGTGAAAGACATGGATTTTCCAAGTGGAACTTCTTATTGAAGGGGCAACCTTTGGAAAACATGCCAGATGATAAGTTTCTTACCTTTGCCTGGAAGTAGAGACCTGCTGAGTTCAGAACGTCTGAAATGCCCTCTCTACAGATATTGGGAAAAAAAGAAAAAAGAAGGCTGTACTTACCATGCTTTAAAGTCCTGAACTAAAGGGATTCACACAATCTTTCAGCTGCTTATGGTGGCAGACTGCAAAATATTTTTTAGTATTTTAACTTGTCTATGCCTGAAAATATGCAAAGGCCACAGCAGAGACTGGCAGAGCGCCCGAGAAAATGGAGTTAGTCAGATTCTAGCACCAATTGCCTGGGTGATGTTGCCAAGTTTTATGCTCCAAGTTTCCTTTGAACTTGTTTCAAATCCTGATTATTCTTCTCTGACCCACAGATGCACAGCCTGCCTAGCAGGAGGAAGAGAAGGAGTCCAGTGACAGACAGGCAGCCTCCTAGGACCTGCAACTACTCACCAGCAGCTGCAAGCCTATCACAGGCTGTCTATAGGAGACACAAATACAGGTTACTGATGCTCAGCAAATGAAAAAGAGAAACAAACAGCACTCGGACTGAATTTCTTCCACATGCCATGTGTATGGGGCTAAGGAAGATGACATGACTGTCTGCCTCTGCCGTGGACTGTTGAAGCCCAGGAAGGAACAGGGAACAAAAAGCCCAATGAAATAAGGAGGAGTACTGAAAATCAGAAGGAAGAAAACAAGTGGTGGCAGAAACAAGTGACCACAGTGAATCACCACATTTCCAACTGTGATAGAGACTATTTGCAGTCTGCACACACAGATTCTCACAAACAGCAGCCTCTACTTATTTAAAATATCAAAACAGACTGTTTCACACAACTGACTCATGCTTCATTGCTTCAGCACCAGCTCCCCACTACTGCTTCCCCACTGGGCTAACACAGTCCTCTGTGGGAGTGACTGGCTGAGCCAAACCACTCAAACTCACAGTTGCAAGCTCTGGGTCCATAAGTCATCACCCCACCACATTCCCATGAAAGTCCTCACCAACAGTTCCTATCACTCCCCTGTACAGGTAGCGGTAAGAACCAAGAAACAAGTTGTCCTTGACCAAAGGAATTTGAAGCCATATTCTCGTCCCACTATAATGCTGCTGCAAACTTTGGTCAGTATAGTATTCTGGATTTGCTGTTTCAGTTGTGACCTGGGAATAGAATATAGTATGGTGCCTTCCTTCCCTTGTGCTGTTTTGGGGACAGCTACTGCCAGCAGTTAGGGTTTACTGGTGGGAAGTGCGCTGTGTAGCCAGGGTCTAAAATGTCTCAGTATTTCAGAGATTGGCTTTTGGCAGAAATATTCAGCTGTTAGAGAAGCAATTCAGGAGACTAAACCTGTCTGCATATTTTTGACATCTTACTAAACTGCCAGCTTGACAGAGGAGAGAAATAATTTATATAGCATTATGCTACCATAATGCATTTCATGGTGTTGCTGGTAAGTCCCCCGTACTAAGTGGGTCCTTTTAATGCCGGCGTCATGAAAGACATGCACATTTTCTATGGCAATAAAACAGCATTGTTCAGCCTTTCACTAGTTTACTGAGAAATAGTACACTGAGAAAGTTTATTTCCTTTTGCATATTAATATTACTTTCTGCAGCTCTCTGAGGTTCTGTAAATGACAAGGCAGAAGCTACTTTGGGGAAGTACCCTCTTTGCTTAAGTAGACATTCTTAACTGGTGCCCATTTCACCTGATTAAAAACTAAATGATAGAGCATTTGACATCACCAGGAAAAAAAGGTTGGAACTTTAGTAACCAGGCAAACCTACAGAAGACTGGATAGTCAAGACATGGAAGTGATTTGTTTTGTGCCAATTTATTACTGACAGGCTAGCGGGCACGGGCCACTCCCTGCACAGATTACACAGGGGAAAGCTTCAGCAGTTGCTAGTGATTCCACTGATTCTTTTGAACTTCCCACATGTGCGGTCACTGCATGTACATGAAAGATCTGCGTAAGAAATGAGACAGAGGTTTAATCCCACCACTTGCAGTGTAACACTACTGAAATTTTCTAGAGACTAGGGGTTACAGAGTGGCTTATGACAACCAGAACTATTTTTTCAGTCAGTCTTGTTCTGATGTGCCCACTATACTGGTTCATACTAAACATTTTGCTCTGGGAAATGATGATAGCACAGGAATACAAATCAGAATATAATCCAGGCTTGCTTTTTTTTTTTGGTTTCTGAAAGATGATAAAATGTTATTCAGTAAAAATGCATTCTACTTCAGCATCTTCAGATGGCCATTGCTAAAGCAGTAATATGCTTCCAGCTGTCCAAATCCCGCCCCCCCGCCACAGGGATGGTTTCTTATCAGCAAGGTATTCGGGGCAAAGGAAGAAGGAAGAAAGCCTATGACCAAAGCATTTGTGGATTTTAGGATAGCAATGATTGGGTTTTAATTGAAACAGGCTAATTTTGAGACTTACGAGATGTTGGCCTGTCCAGAGATATTTCATAGACCAATGGTCATTGATAGATTTGGGAAAATCAACTAATGCAATTTTGGTACTAGAGCTGAGCCCAGAAGTAGATGACTGCAGTAAGCAGTCAGCATTGAGATGCTTCTAAACTGTTGGGTTTTTTTAATTCATTTATTACTATGAGCAAAGAAATCACAAAGCCTAAAACGCTCTGTTCATCTGGGCTTTCACAAGGGGGACACAGGCTTTTGTTTCTGCTTTAAGTCAGGATAATCAAAGATGTAAAGAAATCTATGTACCCTGTGCCATCTCCAAATGAAGATTTGCCATTCAGGTCTGGGGTTTGGTGGTTGGTTTTTTTTCAGATTGGCATTTACCTATCTGCCCAAATCATTTAGCTGAACAAACTCCTGACCAGTACCAGTTTTGGCCATGAGAGCCATTTTTCTGACATGCAGGAATAGATTTTTACTTCTCAAGTCTCCAAGTTTGGCAGCAAAGTATGAAAATGGAATGCATCTAAAAAGAACACGCTTTAACACAAAAACACTTCTGGATTTTTTTTTCCTCCGGTAAAGCTAATATTGACATATGTAGCTCTGTGTCTGGAAGTAAATAGTATCACTTCCTATGAGGGTTTTTTTTCTGTTTTCATTATGATGTAAGTATAACATGCTGGGTAGGAGGCAGCTCCAAAATGACTGTGGTACAGCTAATTGTTTGAGACTGCTGGCATCACTAAGAGTGTGTTCAGTTGTTTTAAGAATGTTTGAAGTTAATGTGGTAGTAATTGGCTTGTTAGGGAAATCAGTGCAGGGAAGAGGAGATCCAATTAGGTATGCAGTTTTCAGTGACATTTTTAAGCTTCTGGGTCTTAAAACTCAACTGGAAAAGCCAAAAGTAAGAATTCCTGCCTAAATTCTGTAGCAAAACTAATCCATAGAAATATCAAAATAAATGAGGTATTAGAGGAGAGCAAACAGGCAGCTTGTCTCAGAGTTGGACTGCTCTGTTTTGGTTGAAATGATGCAAGGAATGGGAAGAGCCATCTGCTTTAGATTCATGTAATACTCTTCAGCTCTGTTGTCTGTGTTATTAATTTTGTACCATGCTTCATAATAATTTTGTAAGGTTGGCCAAGGTTAAGTTCTAATTGCATCAGCACTTGCTTTATTCACAGCTCAGAGACACATGCCTGTATATTTGTCAGTAAATCTCAGCTTGCGGAGTCCTTCTTTCCAAGGATGGAAACATTCATGGACATCAGCAAAAGTGGTTGTGTGCTTTCACTGACATGCGGAGTAGCTGACAATTTTAAAACTAGCTTTTCAGCTTAGCCATTATGATTTTAAAATCAAAATCACATTAAAAAGTGCAGTTAGACTTTTTTCTTGGATGGGGGAGAATGAAAAGGATCTTAAAGCTTACAGAGCACAGTGCTAATATCCTTAGACATCTTAAAAATGTGATGCTGTGGGCTGTGGTGGTGTAAGTCCCTTGAGAGTGCCCTGCCAATAAACTACAACCCTGTGGTGAACTGTCTGTTCCTAGAAGTGAGAGTAGTTCAGCCTCTGACCCTTCTGATTCTGTGAATATTTCTGTGATAGTAAACTTAAAATAAAAAAAAAAATTAAACATCTCAATGGCTTTTAGAACCAAAAAAGTTACTTATTACTCATTTAGAAGTCTTATCTAAAGTAGGTGAAGCCCAGCGGGTGAAGTGCATGGAGAGCACAGAGGGTGACTTCTGCGGCGTGCTGTCTGCCCAGCACTGCACTGCTGGTGGAAGCCCCTCCACAGAAGCAGGTTCCTCAGCACCTGGACTCTGATTCTGTCAGTCCCCATGTAGGGAACAAGGCTGGTGTGTCTCCTGCAGCAGTTTTTAAGTTTTTATGCAGCAGAACTGTAAAGCAAATTCAATGGAACTTTAGAGGCAGCTCAATGAATCTGACCCTCAGAGGTGGCTTGCCTCACATGCCTTCCAAACTTCTCCTTCATTCAAATACGTCGATTCAGAAACATCCATGTACTGTCCTGCCATAAAAGCAGCTTTCCACAAGGACTTATCATGCAAAAATCTGTGCATAGCAGAGAGTTTTCAAAATACTGAGCAAAAATTGGTGTGTGGGTATGTGGGTATTCATGCAAAAATAAAAAGAGGCTGTACTTGCTGCGCGACTGGACCGCAACAAGCACACAAACACTTAAAGAATGAAACTGGCCTCCCTGAACTGAGGAAAGGTTGGAGTCCTGGTTTAAAGTTCTTCCCTAACCCCCTTCAATAGGATACAAGGCTGGGAGCGCCTCAGGGTGGATGGCTAAGCAACTTGGGGATTACTGGGTGAACAGGGAGACTGCAAATCTAACGATCATAGCTCAGATGAAAGACATATAGATAGGGACCAGCATGGGGAAAGGGAGAGTTTTTAACATTTTAGCATCTTTTGGGTAGTTCTGGTTATCTGGAATGAGGCTCGTGCCTGTTCCCAGTGCTGTCATACCACCTCCTTCTATTTTATTACCTTGTTTACACTGTCTTGTTTGGACTGAAAAAGTCTTTTCAGTCCTGTTAACCATTTAACTGCTGTATCCCTAAGCCATCACAAAACAATGATGACTTAAACTCCTCTGTAATTGCTTCCAAACAAGTTACGAGAGAGAGTTTTAGGCTAAAAAGGTTGAACTGGACAACTAGTGTTAGCATTTCTTAATCCAATTATGTGACCTGTGTGCATGAAAAGGATAATTTTCCTGAAATATCCTATATGAAGGTCTGTACAATGATAATGGAGTTGTTATAAATGGAAAACAGGATAGATGTTCACATTTGAAATAATTATCTTAGAAAAGACACAAACGGAAGAGAACTGAGGTAAGATTCTGCCATTACTTGTGATGGGAGGTTGACTTTACAACCCAATCATTCTTTTAACAGCTATTGCAGGTGTATAGAGGAAACTAAGTAATAATATGCAGGTCTAGACCATAGTTTATAAAAGGTTAAAAACTATTTGGATTATTTAACTCTGCATATTATGTAAGTCCCCATAGTTCAGACACTCCAGTCATAGCTAGGTCTTCATTATTCCTGGGCATGGGGGGACTCTGGAGTTATGAAAACAGGTAGATAACATGGGTACTAACAGGGATGTAAGCAGTTCTTTAGAGAGCTGTGTGGTGAGTCCCTGCGTCCATGCTGTCTTCAACCCAACACCTTGGGAAGAGAGACCTGGCAAGAGGCGTGTTGCCCAACACTAAAAATTCTTGTCTTGGGGTGAAACAGGACAGTGAAATAACATACTGGCGATCAGAAGTGGCAACCCCCGATTTCCAGAGGTCTCCTTTTCTGACTTGTGGCTCCTGAGATGACAGCCCTAGATAAGGAAGGAAACTAAGGCTGGTCGAGGCTGCCCAGGGACTGTACAGTGAAGAGAACGGTGCCCTGACAGGTCCCAGCAGAGGTGATCATTAGGCAGTGAGAGGGAGAGGCATAATGAGTGTGATTTGTTGCATGCCTTCACAGTTCGTAGTATCCTTTTACAGCTTTGGGCAGGTTTACAGGTAATGTCGTGAGAATGCAGTTACAACAGATGGTTTCAGCATTTATGAGGTACTACATCCATGAAATACACAATGCCTGGTGAAAACAGCTTTTCTAACAAAGAGCCTTGAGTTAATGAAAGAGCAGTAGATTTTCTGGAGTACCAGTGTGTTCATTTAGCGAACAGATGTGGCACTTACTTTACCCATCTCCCAGTGCAGCCATTTGTTATCACTCCTCTGCCAAAGGTTACTTGAAAAAGAACCATGAGAGCGCTCCTCAGTCATAAACAGCAACTGGTGAGGCTGTAATATCCTGAAGCCCCTGCAGCTGGTTGCTAAGTGGATGCATGTCTCAGCTCCTAGGCATCACAGTCTTTCAGGTACTTTGAACATCTCACCCAGAGTCCATATGTAACCTTTATTATTCATTCCTATTTTTGTGTCTCTACAGCATATAGTGATTTGGGGTATTACATTATTAATAAGCTGCACCATGTGGATGAATCAGTGGGAAGTAAAACTCGGAGGGCCTTCCTTTATCTTGCTGCCTTCCCTTTTATGGATGCCATGGTGAGTGCCTGATTCAGAACTGAATTTTCATATTCTTTTTTTTTTATTATTTTGGTGACATTAGTTCACAAAGTCTGTTACCTGATGGGAAACTGGAGATGTGCAGAAGGAAGGTGTGTCTTTTGCAAGCAGTAGCTCTGGATATACCGGGACACATCATCTTCTGCTACGTGGAAAAAGTATATGGGTGGACTTTGAACATCCAGAGATCATGACAAATGTGAAAAATCTCAGCTGCCTTGTTAGAGTGACTGTATGTGCATGCTGGAAAGCACTGGTCATCTTGTGATGAGCTGCACTGGTTGTCTGTATGTGTCCCCTCTAGTGAAAGAGTTGGATTTGCAATGCATTCCCAGATCACATTCAGAGCTGACAAGGAATAAGCTTGATACTTTCTCAAAGCAAGTTTGTTGAAAAGATATTTTTTTACCATCAATTTTTGCAAGCACAGCTAAGTCCAGTATATCTCAAATGCTTGGGCAAGAGAGCCACACATGGGGTGGACTGCAGCTTCCCAGATCACCAGGCTTACTGCTTGTGGCCTGCACAACATACAAATATGGCAGCTCTCTTTAATGCCTCTACTTCTGTGTAAAACTGGAAAGGGGTGACCTTCTCATGCCCTACCTCCACCTCTTTCTTTACCGCTTTGTCTGCTTGAAGTAGTAGCTGACAATAAAAAGAAGTTGGATCATTAAGTTTTCTTTTCCAGACAGGACTCAGTATAACTCAGTAGGCCAGTGAATATTACGCTTCAGAGGTGCATCCATCTAGTGAATGAGAAGAAACATTTTTTCCCTTGGATTATTTAGTATGATAATCCAACCTGTGCAGCATCTGTTTTATGAAGAAGGGGCAGTTTCTTAATAGATCCACTCAGAGATTTCTATACAGTCTATAACATTGTTCCAATTCTCCCTGTCAGCCCTGGCAATGAGGAACTGAATGCGGCAGTGCTTTCTCTGCATTACTGGCTTAACGTTTTCCCGGGTTCACACTAGGTACTGCTGGTGGAAAAGAGCTTTATAAGTTGTTTGTGTACAATGTAACAACCAGAAGATAGCATTCTTGGACCTGAAATCATTCACAAATATCAGAATCACTTCCCAAACTCTCCTCTGCCTTTTTTCAGGCATGGACCCATGCTGGGATTCTGCTGAAACACAAGTACAGTTTCCTAGTGGGATGTGCCTCCATCTCAGATGTCATAGCTCAGGTAATGAGTCCTCTTAGCAGGGACTGTTTCCATTGTGTTACAGACTAGATGCTTTCCTAAGCAGGAACTCTCTTGCACAGAGACTGCCTTCTCTCTCTACCGTGAACAACACACCAGAGGAACTAATCTTGTGTGCTGTTCTCTGGCTGTTTCCCCATCATGTAGATGCTGTTTGATGACAGTTGTGGTTCAGGCTGGTGTCACTTGACTGGATCAAGTCAGTCCCAAACCAATGTCAGGTGAAGGGAACCAGGATTGTTTGGGCCATGTCTTCCAGTACCTTCACAACCCTGTTTTAGAATGGCTGAGAAATAAGTTATATATACATGTGTATATCTGGCAAAAGGAAAGGTCAGAAAAAGAGACTGATGGCTGCTACCAATCCTGAGGCTGACAGAGTGCTTTGAAAGAGACTTTTCTACCCCCTGTGCATTCTCCCCTACGCTTCACACAGTTGCACTGAAATCCCAAGGGGGGCTTGTACGTGGGGAAGTGAAGGCTTGATTCGCCAGTTCACCTGTCAGTTTTGTACATGCTGTCTAATCCAGTGAAGTGCAGTAGTGTAAGTCATCTTCTGAGTGCCAGTATGGCACTGTTCTTGTTACAGGTCCAAGAGGTGAGGGCTCAGAACTGCAGCAGAGGGGATCTGTGGTGATAGCCCCTGGGTGATGCAGAGAAGACCAAATGTTGTTTGAACTTTGATTTGTGAGGGAGGTGTTAACTGTACTGTTGCTTTGTACTAGACACACTTGAAAAACAACATTCATACCTGTTGCTGATGGCCAGCGCTGTAGCATTTAAGAACCAATATACAGCCCTCTTTTAAAAACATATATAAAAATATTACGAAATGCAGAGTCCCAGTACCTGTAAAACAATTGCTGTACTGCCCTATTACCAGCTGAATGGTGTAATGACTGCGTAAGAGAGAGGATAATAATAGTACAACATCAAAGGTAATATGAAGTCAACAGCACTTAGTTCAATTTTCCATAGCATTTTCCTCCCACTAAATATGAGCAAATCATAAACCATGTTAAACCATTCAGTCAGCTGCTATTCTATGTTTGGCAGGTCTGCCCCTCTACAGTACTGCACTAAATCCATAAAGATAATACCAATGACTGTAAATTACCTTAACCCTCAGGATCTGCTCTTGTTCTAATGTGACCTATAAGGTTTGCTGACCCTAGATGCATGTCAGGCCATATACAGCTAAATACAGAAACAAATTCTTATTGTGGCCGTGGTACATGTGCCTTTTCCACAGTGGTTGGTGAGTGGGGTGCCAGGGTTGTGAAGAATAGGGCACCTGTCATCTCTCAACAAAATATTGCACAGAGCAAGAGCAAATCAGGAAGACAAAAAGTTGTGACTCTCCATACCCCAGAACTCTCTACACCTATATCTGCTCCCTGCACAAGCAATAGGTGCACAGGCAGTAGCTAATTCTCCTTGGGTAACTTCATATACACATTTTTTGTCACGGACCGCTTCTGTTTACTGAAAATCAATTCTTTTATGGGGTTCAAAAGAGCAGTTTTGCAAATCCTTATAAATAGCATGACCTGACTAATAAACATTTGCATAGTGTGTTTTTCTTAACTATTTCTTGAGCTCTAGCAATGAAGGAGAGAACCTGACCCTGAACAATGTGTTTTATGTGTTTTGTATTTCTTGTAAGTCACTTGAATGCCAGCATGTCCTGGCAGGGTTGTCCTTGATTATGCTGTTTACAGCACCAAACACAGTGGGCTTTCCAGTTGTGCCCTCCATACAGAGATATTTGGAATTTAACAGGCATGCCTTCAGCTTTGTACTTAAGAGAGTGAATAATATCATATTAATAATTTCCTTTGCATTTTCTGGACTGAGCATTTAATCTTATGAGACTGAATTATGAGCTGTTCATTAGCCCAAAAGTTTCCATTTCATTTATATCAGCGTGGCACTCAGATAGCTGAAGAGAGAATGATGAAATAATGAAATTTCCCTCCAAAAAGTAGAAAATCAGGATGACATAAGACTTCCTGCTTCTAAATGCTGAAGTGAATACTTTAAAGCATCTGGCTTTTTAATTGCCACTGTTCCCCTGCCCCCCCGCCAAAATAAGCCCCAAACAGTAGGGCTTATAAGCTGACCGTAGAAGCATGTCTGCAGCCTTGGTGTGTATTGGAACAGCACATTCTCCTGGGAAGGGTGGCACTCAGCCGCATGCTTGCTGCCAGACCTTGCCAGACTTTCATGCTAACCTTCTCCTATTTATGGCTCCTAGCCTGACACCTGCCCATACCTTCAAGTACTATTGCATAGAGCTTCTGTATGATGTTAACTCTTGCTCTTCTCATTTGTATGACCAAATGCAGGGAGGGTCCTGACTAAACTTGCAAATGCCACAAGCTGGAAGTCGGATAGATACTGTTGTCACACATGGTTGTTGGTTCAGATGGACTAGCTTGGAGTAAGACAGGAGATAGGCTGGCCTTAAAGAAACACACAGACGAATTGCTAATCATTTCTTTGTTTGCCCTGCAGGTTGTTTTTGTAGCCATTTTGCTTCACAGTCACTTGGAGTGCAGGGAGCCCCTCTTGATCCCAATCTTGTCCTTATATATGGGAGCACTTGTCCGATGTACCACGTTATGCCTCGGATACTACAGGAATATACATGATGTCATTCCTGACAGAAGTGGGCCTGAAATGGGAGTATGTCTTAATATTTTGCACTTTTCCAGATTCAGTAATTTTAAACTTGCTTTTTGTGTTATAATACTGTATTAAACTGCTGTGCATGAAGGGCCCTCTCTCTCCATCCTGCAGGAAAAAACATTTTCACTTAAAGAGGCATGGTAGAAACTATTCCAGCAACAGTGCACATGAAGCAATGCTTCCTGTGGTATGGATGTGCCGTCTGCTGAGCACCTCTGTACTGAGCTCTGTACTGAGCTGTAAGACAGTACAGCATGAACTAAGTAGACACCTTATTTCACAGGGAAGAAGGTCTCAGGTCTCAAAATTCCTCTTTTTCCTCGAATGTCATATTGGTTTTATCATATCTTTGTCTGGTAGCCAGCACAAATTATGCAGATAGATAATTTATGCATTATTTATTGAGATCCATGACACAGCTTCTTTTGAATCAGTATTACTAACATGAATAAAAGAATTTTAGGGTCCTCATATTGAAAACTATTGAAATGAATGTACCAAACTGGCAATGGGTGGGAAAAGCAAAAATCCTTTCTCTGTGCTTTTGGTTCAGTTCTGCATGTTTTTTTCCAAAGAAACTTCTTTTTTTTATTATTTTTTCCTATGTGTTGCAGGGAGAGGCTACAATAAGGAAGATGCTGAGTTTCTGGTGGCCTTTGGCATTAATTTTGGCTACTCAGCGAATAAGTAGGCCCATTGTCAACCTTTTTGTCTCCCGGGACCTGGGTGGCAGTTCTGCAGCCACAGAGGTAAGAAAGTCAGTGCAAATGATCATTTACATGGACTTGCCTCTGTGTTTCCCTTCTCAGCCGTGCTGACAAGAAAAAAATTGTCTTAAGTACATTTCAGTTTAGTGCTCTCTTTATCCTTGACAAGAAGACTACTTGAACTCTTACATAAGCGTTTCTGCCAGGCCTAGTGGGACCTCACCTTCAACAAGACCAGTAGAATTTTTTCACTAAACAGCTCCTGCACCCAGGTTTTCTTGCTCTACATATAGGCACATATTCTCTGGAGCATTCAGATCCCAGAGATCCTAGGACAGCCATCAGAATCCCATGTTCCACTCTTTCCTGTCATGTATATTTATGGCTGTGCAAACTGATGTGAAACTACTGTTAGCGGTCAGTGGAGCACACAGAATAGTGTAGAGATGTAAGGAGGCACATAAAAAAAAATCTGTGTCCTGGTTGGGATGTGAAATGCACCCTGTTTCTCTTGAGGAATTTGAGATTACTCCAATAGTCTCCTACAGCTGATGGGAGCTGGACTTCTGATGGTAATGCACAGCCTTCACCAGTGCTCACCATAAGTATACCTATTCTGTGAAGAAGTCTGGGGCACCTTTGCTGCCAGTTTTGGTGGGAGGATGTCTAGATCCATGTAGGCATTAGCAGATTTCTCATGTTTTTTCTATAGAAAAAACAAAGCTGTAAGATACTAAATGGAAAGGAAAATTCAATCAGCTGATGCCTAAAAAATGTTCTTTCAGCACTGCTGATTTGTCATACATGATACTGTGTATTTCACTTTCTCGGGAGCTGCCAATGACTGCAAATGAACATCTGTGGAGAGAGAATTTAGGAAACGGAATGCCTTCACATGTGTAAATCAGGGATCAGTTTATGTGTTATAGCAGTCTCAGTACAAAGGGAGCCAGAGTGGGTTAGCAGAGATCAGTTTTGCATTACTTGGTGACTTTTGATTTTAGATGCGTAACTTTCATGGCTAGCTAATTGCATTTTGTTGCTATTAGGATGACTCCAAATACATGTCATAGCTGGCGGTTTGCTGGCCTTTTTACACTAAGAGTAATAGTCACATTTCAGCTTTCTCTGATTTCTGAAATAATTGGCTCTGAAAAGGGAGGTGCTGGCAACACAGAGAACCAGTGTCTAGAGCATCAGTATAGATAGGAGTTTTATAGGTCCCCTGTTCAATATCAGCAAGTTTCAGTGTGGACAGCATGTCCCTGTGATGGGCTAGGCTGTAGCATCTTCATGAGGACAGCAAGTCCACTTGCATTGACCAACTCCCACTACTTCTGTTTGGAGTGCCAGCACAGTTATGGTGATTGGGGTACCTTTTTTGGCATTGGCTTTGATGGGGACTTTTTCATCTGTCAAATACGGGTTCGAGACATTTAGGAAAGCTTTCATGCACATATTTTGGGATCCCACCAGTTGAGAAGAAATACCGGAAGAAAAGTGGGATCTAGCATACAAAATGTGGCAGTGAAATATTGTTTTCTTTAAGAGTTACTGTGTCTTTGCAACCTTTTTGGACTTCATCGTGAAAATAAGCAAAATATCTTCTATATTCCTGATTTGATTTAACCTAGTTAGGTTTCATACAGATGGAAATTCTGCTGAAAATACAATAATGGGGAGTGGGGGGGGTACAATTAAAAAGGGTGCTGTCTTAAAATTCCAATTTGTTTTCTTTGAACCAATTACTTTTTCAAGGTACATTAAACATTATTAAAGCTATTATTAGCAGGGAAGAATCTATCCGCTCTCTTCCTCTCTGTGGCTATCACTACTTGCCCCCCTCTTTTTAAATAGGGCAGGGAACAAATTGGCTTGCTACATGGTCCTGTGTTTGTATAGATCTTTTAACCAAGCAAGGACAGCAAATACATTTATAGTGGGAAAATGGGCTCAGATAGCCAAGAAAATGTATATCAAAAGTTTAGGAGTGAAACCATAGTTAAAAAAAGGTCATTCTTAACGCTGCCATTGCCAGATGTAAAATTAATCTGAATTTAAGTGGTTTTAGTTGATGAGCGTTGAAGAGGGGAGAAGGGTATATTTGTCTCGTGCCTCCTGCCCCAGAGGCATCAGTTTGATGTCCGAAGTCAGTCAGCCACTGAGGCCTACTGTTTTGTAGTCTGTCTGTCGTACTTAAAACTGTTTTACGTATGATTAACCAAGTATAATGTATATAAATTAAAATTATGACATCTGATCCAAAGCTACCGTGTGAACTGTAACGCATTAAGCTGCTGGGGTATCTGTAGGTAAAATAACTCAGGAGCAATGTGGGGGGGAGGTATTTGGCTGGCTAAGGGGCACACACCAGCTCAAGCTAACTATCATCCCAAAGTATCAGAGCAATGGTGAAACAACAAAGCTGAGTAACATAGCTTCATGGCACGAAAGATTTCATAAGCTTAAAACGCTGGGCCACTCTGATGATCTGCCTGAAACAAAGAGCTTCCAGTCACCTGCCTGGTTTCTCACTGTGTCAAGGTCAATGTGGTGATATTGGTGGCAAATGGCACCCTATGTTGGTTTAAGAGTCCTGTTCAAAGATTTGAAGTTCATGTTCCCCTGTCTTTTCATAGGCGGTGGCAATTCTGACAGCTACGTATCCTGTGGGACATATGCCGTATGGCTGGCTGACAGAGATCAGAGCAGTATATCCTGCATTTGACAAGGTGAGTGCCCATGTTAGGGGTGTAATAAATACCTTTTGTGTGGTTTCACACACGTGGTCCTCTGTGTTACAACATCGTAATTTAGGGATGGCTTCAGTGATGTCAGAGGAATTTCTGCCAGACAAATATGAAGAAAGTTAGTTCATGGCTCCATAATCAAGTGTAACAGATTCTTCAAAAAATAAACAACCACAGATTAAATAGAGCTGTATTAATGACCATCTATTGCCTTGCTTCTCTTTATTTTGCTTTTGATACCTGTTGTTCCTTGTCCCACTGATAAGGTTTTCTTAAAATCTTAGTTGAAATTAATGTGGTTTTGGTGGCTTCAAGCTGCTGTTCGATTTATGATTTTGACCTTAGCTATGTGTTACAAGGTATTAAGCTACCTTTTTAATAGATAGCTGCTGTATTTTTAAGGATTAAAATAAGTCCTTACTTACTCACTATGATGTAGCTACTTAGCCAATGAAGTGATTTCTCAAAAAGTGTCCATCAGTGAGTGCACAAGCTCACGTCTCTGTTCCAGATCCTGTGGTATCTCTCAAATGGGTTTGGGTTCATTTGCTTCCGTTAATATTTAGCAAAGGTTGTTTCACAGGCTGACAGTAACACAGATGACATACGTTATTTTAGTAGTACTGACTTAGCTGACCAAGGCTACGAAGATATTTGTTGGCAATACATGTAATTACGTAAGAATGCAAGGACTGCTCCTGGAACTGAGCACAGAGTAGATATATAACCAAAATTAATTTGTTTAGACTTTTTTTGCTCTGTTTTAGAGCTAGTACTCACTGGCCCATATGTTGTGTGAAGAACAGTCAAGTCCTGTGACGCCCTAATTCAAATGCTAGATCCTCTCCTTCCCTTTATTTACCAATTAGTAACTGAACTTTCTGGTTCCAAATACTGATGAAAGAAAATGTTTGATTGCTCAGGGACCAATCAAACTTACTTAACTGAAGCAAGCCCTGTTTGATATGATCCATCATATTTCTAAGGAAAATTTAAAAACAAAACAGAGAAAAGTCAAATCAGTCATAACTTCTTAACCCGCCTGTGTACAGCTAAATTGACCTGTCAGATAAAATACAACATGCAGGCTTTCTCAGAGGTCATGCTGCTGAAAAGGAACTGCAGATGCAAATCCAATGAACTGCAAGATGAAAGTGGTTTGGGACAGGAAACATAGGGGCTGCTAACCTCGCCTGTTACAAGCCACAATCAAACGCACAAGCAAAATTAACAGCAATTAAGACTGCTGAATTCAGGTCTCATTTAGCTGGTGGAAGATGTGCTGACAACTTTAGTGGTGACAGGATTAGACCATGATTTGTATGTTTGTTTATTTCAGTTACAAGACTTCTCACACAGCTCTTGTGGAACAAATGTGAGGAAGAAAAAGCTAGTGTAAGGCACAGATAGGTACAGTTCATCTAACTGCCAAAAAAGTATATAATGGGGATTTTAGTTGCATGTTTTAAGAGCAGTTTGGCATAAAATGTGCTAAGTGAGGTAGCAGCAGTCTAAAGGCTATTTCATCCTGGCATCCATGTGTGCAAATGCCTCCACTGTACCTTGCAGACAATAAATACCGAACCAGAAACCCACAGTGGGTTGTTTTTAGATTGCTGTGCAAATTGCTTTGCCCTTCGTCACATAATATTCACGTCACCGTGCCTTTCAAAAGCTTTGTTTCCTTAAGCTAAGGCTTTCTCAGAAGAGTCCGGATGGAAGCAGTTTTTATTTCCGGACCCTGTAAAGCCTCCATTGTGTTTTTCAGATGCTGACCAGTTTGCATGCATGCAAACTTCTATTTTCTTTTGTCAGTTACTCAGAAAGCTGGCAATGCTGATGGCCATCAGAAGAACACTGCATTGCCTTAACTGACTGGTGGGATTTGCCCCTCTTCAGTGGCTGTACTGGAGAAGTCAGATTCTTGTCTTCACAGGAAGGGAAATTGTTACTTCTATTCACGTTTGTGAGAGAGATGCAGGGTCCTGCTTCAGACTTTATGAGATTCTGTCCAGAGCAACCCCGTGGCCTAGCAGTTACACTCAGGTTAAAGTTTACTACTGATTTTCTGAAAGAAGACAGGCGTATCCTGGTTCTGTGCTCTGCTGTTTTATATGGTGATAATGCCATTACTCTTAATGGACTGTGCTGTCAGATTCAGAGCAACAACACCAACTATGAGAGGACTTGTGAATGCTATTTGGCTGATTAATAGATGGATACTCTTTTTGCTCCATAATCTGCATAGTGTTTTGATCCAAGAACTGAATAGTGTGCAAGAGAAAGATAGGAATAAAGAGTACCTGGTCAAGAGTTAGAGCAAAGGGCGGAGCAGAGCACGGGCAGAGTAAGCAGCAGTGAGGTGGGAACAAACGGGAGCCCTTTTTCTTTGTAGCCCTGTTGAATGACTGGATTTGGGTGTGCTTTCCTTCCTCTCTGTTATTTTAGCCGTGTTAGAAAGTTGAACTATGCAGCAGAGTTCATTTAAACACTGGTGAGCAATTTAAGCAAGGCCTATCCTCACATAAATAAAACATAACCGTAACAGAATATTTATTCAGAAACACAAGAAATAAGAATAGATATGTGAAAAAAAGTGTTTACAGAGAGTCTTCATAACCTGTTCCCAAAAAGGTCAGATGTGGGAGTGGCTTTCTGCTTTAGGGTCTGGGTTGTCTACATGCGTCTTCATGCACCCAAACTTCCAAGCAGATGTCTAGGCAGGAGCATGGGGCTGTCCAGGTGCTATCACTGCACTGATCAGGGCAAAAGCTTTAAATTGCAAAATTCCATCAGCTACTTAGAAGTGTGTGAAATGGTGTACCTTTCACAGAGCTCATGTTCGGTTTGTCCACTCCTAAGATGTGTTTGCCTAAGTTCCTGTTTCCCTTACAAGTAATTTCAATAAAGCAGGCTGACAGTGTGACAGATACTGCTGTTCTACCTGAGTTACATCAAGGATGGATGTTGTACTACATCTCATGGTACAGGTTTTATCAGCATGGGCACATACTTGTGTATCTCAAACAGCCCCAGGGTAAATGCAACAGATGACCCAACAGCCTACTGCTACAGGGCTCCTAGTGGTGCCCTGCTTTTGATATCCCATCCACTCCTTTCACAGACCATTTAATTTGTTTTTATGTGTTCCCTGAGGGCAATTTTAAATCTTCAGCTTCATTTGCTGTATTAGACGTTTGGAAGAGGGCTTTTGTTGTTGTTTTAAATAAAACTTTGCTGCCGTGTGAGTACAGAGCCCATGTTCAAGCTAGAACATCTAATAGTCCTAATTATGTTCTGTTCATTAAACTGCATTAACGGAGCCAGCTGTTCCAGGAGCTTTGTTTATATTACCTACTTGTCTAACTGGATCAGTAAGGGTGCTTGCATTGGCGTATGGATTCGGTACCGCTCCGTGGTAAAAAGGAATGGAATCCTATTTTTCCTGCAAAAATATGCTACAAACTTTAAGGTAAAAAAAATCACGTGGATGGAGTTTCCTTAGAAAGAGCTAGCACCCTTTTTCAAAGCTGAATTTGTGAAATAGGACTTCTTAGAAAAGTAGGGAGATTACTCAGCTCTCAGTGATCATAGGAGCAGTTGCTGTCAGTTTAAGTGGAAAAATATTCAGTGGTGGTACAAAGTACTCAGAAAGCTCTAGGTTAAAAAGCAAACGAGCAAAGACAGACATGCATGTGCACAGAACGTCAGGCCCAACACATGACTCTGATGGCATCATCCTCCCACTAGTCTGGAGCCAAGCTAATACTCATTATCTCTTTCTCTCACCCTAGAATAACCCCAGCAATAAATTGGTGAACACCAACAGCACCGTCACAGCAACACACATCAAGAAGTTCACTTTTGTTTGCATGGCATTGTCATTAACGGTAAGAAACTTTTGTTCAACGCTCTGGCTTTCATCTCAACCAGAAAATTATCTCGTCTACCTAACACTAGAAGCACTAGCAGTTCAAGAAAGGTGGGTTGTCTTTTCTTATGAAGGTCTGTGCTTTTACCTGGAGCAGAGAGTGTGATCATAGTACCAGACTACTAAGAAAATCAGCTATCATTAACTCAGGCTAGAGTTATTCTATTTAATTCTTCTTACTACTTTTTATTTCAAGTCAGCCTCCACAGGCAAAGAGATACCAGAGATCTGCTTTTCTTTTTTCTCTTTTCTCTTTTTTTTCTTTAATGAACAAAACTTCTGGTAGTCAGTGCATCAGGAAAATGAAGAAACGCATTTGTCTCATGTGCAGAGGGATGGGATTGAATCTTTTGACACCCCAGGCAGGTTTTCTCTTTCTACCCTGTGTCACATACCTTCCGGGGGTAGCTGGCTGCTTTGTAACTGTCTTCTCCCCACGTTCACAAATTTGCTGTTGGGTAACGGAGGGCTGACATATTTTCTCTCTCCCCTTCTTTTTAGTGTAGAGCCTTTTGACTGAGTCATACATGGCCTATGCATGAAGCAAAGCTAATTTACATCAAAGGAAACCTTCCACTACATAAGTCTGCAATGTTTGTAACTATCCCCACCACTTTGTCACAGTCAGAGAAAGTGGGATACGGTACTCTCTGTCCTAGTTCACAGTTGTAAATGAAGCAACTCGATCTAGACTAGATGAATTAGGAGATTTCTTGTGCTCTTTGTTTCATATAGTTTTTCCCTAAACAGCTACAACTGCCCACTATCAAAGATGGGATTGCATGAGCCAATGTGGCATCTCTTCTGTCTATTAATTTCCTAGATTTAAGACTGAGCTCTTTTCATGGCTTAGAGGGGGGCAGCTCTTGCTCTAACTTGTATTTCCTACAGCATGTAGGAAATTAGCCACTGAACTGGCCATTGTCTGGAAACTTTCCACAGCTCTCATGTTATCTACCGTCACACACCTTGAGGTTTTCTTTTGTGTGCTGTGCCAAGCCACGGTTATGTTCTCTACAGCTGGAGCCTCCCTGGAAGAATGACAGCGTTGTTAGAGACCCACAAAAGGGAAAGCTTTCCTCGTTATAAATTGTTCTGAGAATACTATTTTGGTCTCAAAGCTTTCTCTGAACTGATTATTTTCTTAACCCTTCTGGTCATTTATCAGCTTACTCGAGTTCTGATAGATCATGACTGTCCCAAATTACCATCACCATCCTCTGCAGAGTGATTTTTAATTACTGCAGTAGCCATTTGTTTTGTAACTTTACAGGATGTTTTTTTCCAAAAGTTCTCCATAGTACTTTCAAGGGCAGTTCTTTCATAAGCTCATCATGAGAGATTTGTCTGCACTGAAATACCAGAAACACTTTTGAGGTTCATAGCTTTTCCTGTGCTGTTTCTATTTTTGCCTACTTGTGACAGATTCCTAGGATTGCTTGTCAACAGACAGAGCGGAAAACCAGACACATGAGCTCTAAAGACTCAGTTTGGCTCGAGGGCCTGAGCCTGCAAATGCTTCAGCACACAAGTTCAGTAGATGTCGGTATGACTCAAGTTACTATGTGCCACAGGTTCTGAGGAACTGGACCTCAAATTTGCCTCTGTTGCAGCCAGGTCAGGTGGCCATTTTAGCTGAGTTCCCACGGCCATCGGTGATGGCTGTGTTGTTCTGGAGGGGCTCTACTGCAGTGAATGGCAGTCAGACTAGCGGCATCACTGTTGCTAACAGCTTGTTCTTCAGAGGGAAAGTGGGAAATAAGCTCCCAGGCTGACCAAGAGATCAAAACAAGTCAATTACTTAGACATGCTATGTGAATGCTTTTTTCAGTGGACGTTCTATAGAAGGATTCCAGAAGATGGAAAGATAAAGGAAGTCCATTAACCACTGGAAAAAACAACAGTGAAACTTTTAGTATGAGCAACAACCATGCAGGAAAGTACCCTCCCACTGTGAAACCCTGGGAAACCTCCCAGTCACTGTTTCATAGAGTTAGAGGAAAAATGTCCTACCTCCTTCCACAGACATGCCCGCACAAGAAGTACTGTAAACCTACTACTACAGCAGAAGCACTTCTTCACCCTTTTTGACAGTGGCAGTATTGGGTCAGAGTAAAAAAAAAAGAAAAAAAAGCATAGTTCTGTTATAATCATAAATTTGTTTTTATTTTAAATCTTCATGGGATCTGAAAGGCTGCTCTTGAGCCTTCCTAGACTGACTGGGCAACATGTAAACGTGTTCTGCCAAGAGTCATTGTAAGTACTGTCTCATGGCCTTGAAGTACCAGCCTGGTATTAAAGCTGCTTCCTCAAAAAATGGGAATTGGTTGTATTGCTCAGTGAAAAAATTGTAGACAAGCTGCAAGGCTGTAGAAGCCATTAGACTCCCAATATGTAAGAGAGCTGATGTGATTAGTCATGTTGATGTGGTTTTGGTTGTAAGCAAGCAGTGACTCCTTCCAACAGCTCTGTTTTGTGGCGATGTAGCTGAATGTCAGATTTATATAGCAGAGGGGAGGAGCTCAGCTGAAGAATTTTGCCGATACAATTAAGGGACTGGTTCTGATTTTAGAAAATAAGGCATGCTTGGTAATTTACTGTCAGCTTAAAGAGAACGCATAATGCTGCTTGCCATTATTTGTTACTTCATTGCCATTAGGCACTTCAGAAAAAAAATGCTTCTTTCTATATAAGTAGAGATACTGCTCCAAATACTAGTCTTGCTACCATTGCCAGATAAGGCTGTTGAAGAACTTAACATTTTGGTTCAATGTTAGACCTGTTTAGATGACCCTACAATTCAGCCCTGAGATCATTGCATAGTTGTAAACTAAGTGAACATACAGACTCCCAAGAAAGAAAACTGGTGCATTTGTAGCACACATCCCTTTGGTTGTGGGATGTGTTAGCCTCGCTATAGTGCAGAAATCCCAAAATAATTTGTCCGGGTGCTAAATTACTGCATTTCTCCATTGCAGCAAAGGTTTGCTCTGTCAGGGAAGAGCATTCCCTCACTCATGAGCTGTGTGGAAAGGGGCAGGCTGTGCAAGGAGTGAGCTACTCAAGGAAACCCTGCCTTACCCAGCAGGAGTAACAGCAAATAGGCTGCGCTTCAGCAAGGGTTTTTCTTAGAACAGTGACAGCGTCTCTGAGCTTGGACACCACAGTGCAGAATTTAGGGGTTTTCCAAGGCAGCCTGTAGGGCACAGCTACTGCCAAATTACCTTTTTCTCTTTTCTTTTCCTTTCCTTTCCTTTCCTTTTCTTTTCTTTTCTTTTCTTTTCTTTTCTTTTCTTTTCTTTTCTTTTCTTTTCTTTTCTTTTCTTTTCTTTTCTTTTCTTTTCTTTTCTTTTCTTTTCTTTTCTTTTCTTTTCTTTTCTTTTCTTTTCTTTTCTTTTCTTTTCTTTTCTTTTCTTTTCTTTTCTTTTCTTTTCCTTTTCTTTTTTCTTTTTTCTTTTGTTTCTTCCTTCCTTCCTGTCTTTCTTTTTCTTCCATTCTTCCTTTCTTTCCTTTCTTTTGTCTCCATTTCCCACTTGAGCTCTTCCTTAAGTCTGTGATGACACAGAAGTTGCAGTCAGTTAAGATCCTTTTCCCTGGCTAATGTTAGCTGCTGGCAGCCACACAATTAGCATTTGGTCATCTGCCTCTGAGCTGCAAGGCTCTCCAAGCTGATTTCATGTTAGTCAGTGCCTGCTGTATGGCAGTGATGAGCAGAGGTCTCCTTCGGGAGGGCACAAGCTCCTTCTCTGTACCTGCTGCTGCCCACTCCACGGGGCGGTCACAGCCATGCCCTGATGCACCCGCCTGTGTTCACAGCCTGCGCAAGTCGGTGAAGTTGCGCGCCCCAAGTTGAAAGCAAGCCATCAATTGTGCAAGCAGCGCTAGGGAAAGTGGGACTTTTAACTCTGAGGGGACTGGGAGTGGTGGTATCTGTTCATGTCTCCAAGTCAGCTTGGAAGGCAAGTGATGTGTTACTTAACAAGAGCTGGGAGCGCCCTCGTTTAAGCCGCTGCCGTTGGGGTAAGAGCTCAGCCCGCTCTAAGTGGCTGAAGCAAGGTCACTGCATGAGGAGCACAGAAGATGGTGATTAGAGAAAGCAATTTCTCAGAGGCCACTGTGAAAGCTCTCTAGCTCACCAGCACTCAAAATGACCCAGAATGGTCTGTATTTGTTTGTTTATACCAGGGAAGGAGCAATCGGTTCTTACAGCGGTAGTTAGTGAACTGTGCTATTCAGCTCAGCTTCCTCTTCAAGCAGCCTCAGCTGGAGCAGACCACAGTGCTTTAGGAATACATTTCCAAACACCAGCACCTGCTAGCTGCATGGTTCCTGTTAACTAAAGTGTCAGCAAGACATGTGGCCAGCTGTATCTTCATATTCTTGAGTGCTTTATATGTTACAACAGGCTTTCCCTTACCAATAAGACAGGCTCAAGGTGCCAAGGGTGACATGCTGTGCGCACCATGCCACATTCAGCCGTCTGTCACCAAGTTAATGTACAGCAGGAGAGCTGCACAGTACTCCTCAGTTTTAGTGTGTGTTCCATTAGAAACAGCTCAAAGCTCTTTCCAGCTTTAAGTGTAACAGCACCAGTACTATTATAAAAGGAATTTCAATGCTGCTTTGCTGTTTTTTTAAATTAACACGTAGTTACGGATAAATGGGGAAAGTAGCACTTCTCATGAATAAACAGGCTAATTAAGGGGAGAAGCTAATTATGTAGAATGCTATTTTTTGTTTAATTAGCGGACACCACTTAAGAAACAAAATCCAGATGTTCAAGTTTGCCCTGTGATTTTCCATTCCTTTCTATTCCCAAAGGAGACTGAAAGATAGAGTGGAGGGTAAGCTTTCACATTTACACTCATGTATGAGTGTGTGGCTCATGCAAGGCTTACAAAGTTCAGATTCACATGTTACAAGCCACAGAAAAACTACTAAAAACTGTAAATCCCTTTTTTAAAAATAAAAAAAAATTTTAAAGCCATGAAATTTCAACTGAAGTGAAGGCACAGGCACTTAAACTGAACTAATTGATATGCATCAGTTGTGTTGTGGTAATCAAATTCAAATGCCAAGTAACCTGCATTACATTTAAATCTCAGTGAAAGTTTAAATCTCATGTACTCAGGAGCGAACAGCTGGTCAGTTTACCGGCTTATATATTTGGGCCCGAGAATTGAATACCTGTCAAAATGTCACCTGCTTTACAGTCAGGTCTGCCCATAAATCAGGATTCTAATGATAGCTTTAAAATGTTTCTAATACTTAAAGTATTACTTTCTATATTATATATTAGGCCATTTTTTATATTCTATAATGAAATATTACATTTTTTGTAAATAGAATGTAGTATTTAGATTCGTACCTGAACTTACTCTTTTGACAGTGGAAAAAATGTGTCTTGATTTCTAAGGGTTCCTGCCGATGAGCAACTGTCTGTTTCTTTCATTTGCGGGAGGTTATCAGCCCCTTAGGAAGAGCAGCATGCAGGCATTGTGTCAGCTCTCCAGTGCTTACATCTTGTACCACAGCAGCGTAAGCTACCATCAGTTGGCAGTTATATTCATCTTGTATGCATACAGTGCATGTAATTATAAATATGTATCTGATAAGTATAGAATTATATGCAGAATGCCATTATATATAAAGGGGGGAATATATTTTATTTTAACGATCAGAAGTTTTAAGCAGCAGCATTTAGCATGTTCGCCTGGAAACCATAGGCTCTTTAACTGATTTTGCAAGACGCTATGGAGGGATCTCATCACAGTCTTAAAACAGCAGAGAGGGCTCCAGAGTCACAGGGTTTCTTCTGCTGTGAATTGTCCCTGTGATGGGACAATCCAGTTTCAGCCTGAAGAAGGGAGGAGGAAAGTCTCTGTCCCATTTGGTGACTGTTTACTGCAAGCCATCCCATCATTTGCCTGATCTCCTGTCATCATCTGCTTGGTTATCTTCTATAATAATTGTCAAGCACCTGGGAGATAAGAAAAGAACCCAGATCAAGAACAAGGAAGCCAGTGCAGCAGGGAAAATTCCCAGTGTGAAGGAACTGCAGTACAGAATACAGGACTTGGTAGTTGCTGCTTTCTACTTAATTCTGTAAGAGCTAGAGCCAGTCCCTGTGGAGGAGAAGCAGCAGAGTTTCATTCAGGCTGAGAAGCCTCGTCTATTTAAAGGGCAGCTCCAGATGCCCAAGCTTTTGTGCTCTGCTTTGGATTTGGTTATGCCAAACTAGGAACTGCCAAGTGGCTACTGCTTGCCGACTGTCCTGTCCCGTTGATCAGCAAGGCTTCACCGGCCAGTGGAACGTAGGCTTTGGCAGATAAAACTAGGGCCCACATGAGGGAAGACAGAACATTCATACCAACTCGGTATATTATTTATATAGCATTGATTTATTGATGTATTCCCACTCTGATGCTATGCATCTACCAAACATTATTTTTTTACTCAATAGTTGTTTAATTTCCAGGTGAACTCAGCAAAACGTTCATTTTCCACGTGACAAAATATCCTGAGTAAAGCTTTTGCATATGTAAGACATTGATGTATTTGATGTTTTCAGCTACGCTGTCCTGCTAAGCAGTGAGGCATAAAGCAATCCTTGGTAAAGGGCAGAAGTTAAAGAATTTTTTGCGCCTCCGCAGCAAGATTTACTACTGTCCTACTAGGCTTCCTTAGCTTGTATCCAGGGTAATATGAATTAGGCTTGCATATTGAGAAATGCCAAGGAACATGTTCCTGTTTCACTGATGAAACCTTCTGAAGGCAGGAGTGTCAATAGCATGATATAACTGCATGGCAGTTCCTTGCAGCAGGCATCTCTTGCTGCGTGTGAGCTGGTTGGTTTCTGGAGTCCCACTCCCACGCAGGCTGACATTTAGCCACTGTGAATGCACCCTCACCTTCATGCACTTCAGCATTTTAGCATTTAGAGTGAGAAGGTTCCCGTGTACACACTTGATTAAGTTTGGTAAAGACCAACCTAGAGTAGAGCAAAGTGATTTGCAAGTTCTGACCAATGCAAGAGACTATCAGGGCTTTTACTCCATTATTCCTCCTTCACTCTTACTTAAAAGACCTTTGTCCAAGTATCTGCTGCCTCATCTCTGTGGTTTCAAGTGATTCAGGTGCTGGAAAAGGGAACAAGAAAAGCAAGGGGTGCTGTTTCTATTTCCTTGTGACTATGCCACGGTTCTCTGTGTATTGAGACAGGGTTGCTACCCGAGAAAATAACCTGGTTATTACAACTCTTACAGCTTTGATAGCTATATACATTCCAGGCTGCTGATGCTGGTTCTTAGTTCACAAGCTGAAGAAAGCGTTTTCAGAACAAAGTGGTGATTTCTGAGGTCCTTAATTTAGGTGTTCCTCTCTGTGCTTTACAACTAACCTTCATGCAAAGCTGAAACCTTCCCAGTTCCCCATCTCAACTCTTAGCAGATGACTGATAGCAGACATTCAGAAGGTGGCCCACCAGGGCCAAGCTGGGAACTGGGGAAAGAGGGGTGGGATGTGGGGTTTGTGTGTGTGAAATATAAGAGTATTTAATGCTAAAGAGAGAGCCAAAGATGTAGCCTTTGTGCAGTGACAGTGCAGGAGAGCCCAGCAGCTGGACAAGTAGTTACATATGGACTGATGTTAACAAAGCCTCATTTTTTCATTAATTTATGACTCATGGTCGAGGGAATAGCATCAGGATCTGAAAAGGAGAAGCTGTACTTTAACTTCCTTGGCCTTTCAGATACTCCACATCTTTCCTGCAAAGGCGAATGCAGTATGACATCCAGTTACAAACCTCATTAATCTTTTCTATCTTGAGGATTTGACTACTGTAGCATTTCTGCCTTACTAGAGGAAAGAACTTAGCCACACCATGGAAAACAGGATTCATCATGATGATTTCTTTCACTTTAACAATGAAACCTGTGAGTTTATCAGTGTTCATGTGCCCAAACTATAACATTGCACAGGCAAAGTTACTCTGTAGAAATCAAAGATTTGAATTCCGGGTCAAAAAGGTAACACGGCTTCTGGTGGCAATAATGCTTTTCAGTTTTTGAGGTGCTAGTGTTCTAACAAACATGACCAGGGACGTGAGCTGGAGTTTTGCAGCATTCCAGCACATCAGTTACCAGCCACTGCATTAGAATTTATTAATGGAAGATTACTTAAGAGGCAACTTTCTTAAAGTGGCTAGTGCTATACATAGGGCATATACTTAACTAGGACAAGCCTGTGTTGTTTTCTAAAGATGACCAAGGTTATATGGTTTTTGTGTGGTTTTTTGTTTGTTTTTTAAGGAAGTTAAGTCTGGATATGGAACTTTAGAGTTTGAATAATAATTGAAATTTTTCAATGCATCACACAATATCAAATCATAGATTCATACTCCCTATCCTCATTCCCCTTCCAGCAAATTTAAAGCAATCATGCTTTTTAGTACATTGTCCAGTTCACCCAGATTCAAGCAGTAGTTCATCCTACCGTGTCCAAGGTCATGCTTACAGCTCCCCTCAACAGGAGATTTTCCCTGAATATCTCCTTTCCTGCTTGTGAGAATTATTAATTCCCCCCGTGTAGTGCTGAAGAGCTTCAGGCTCAGAGTAGCTACTGCAGTGTATCCCTCCAGTTGCTTGCTTTCAGAAATAACTTTTTATAATGAAGAAGAACTTAGGCATGGCTAGCAATTGGCTTTAAGAACCAGTACAAACGGCTTTTTCTTCAGAACCAAAGTAGTATACGGCATTATTTAGCTTTCCATGTAGTTTTTCCTCCCAAGTTTAAAGATGAATGAAGGGAAACATGCATAGAAACCATGCTTTGCTGGCACTGTATATATACCTGTGACATTCAGTGTCACAGGTCAAAAAGCAGCCAAAAGTTTAAGCCATTGCAGAGGCCACTGGATTTGTGTTCAAGGTTCATTCATTTTTTTTGTATCTTTTATTGGCTCTCTTTATTTTACAACTCTGTATTGCTTTATTATCAAAGGTTACAACTGGGCTTTATTAGATTCATGGGATTAGATTCATGGGATAATAGGACTGAGAGGCAGGAAGAAATGTCACAGTGAGGAACTGGTCCCTCTCAGCGGACACAACACCAGCTGCTGACAGTGTCAGTATCTGGAATTCCCTGAGTGACTGAGTTCAGTGTCATTATCTGTCGTGAGTATACAAAGAAAGAAAATTAAAAAAGAGGGACAAAGTTCCCCCACACTCCTCAATCTTATTTCATCAATGGCTTCATTATAGCCTCATTGTATCAAGGAGATTTCACAAGTCCTATCTAGGATATTCACATTCAGAAAAACAGCATTGACTTTTCAGACTAAATCCCCATTCTTTATTCTTTCTGTCATACATTATAAGGGTGCCAAGGACAGCTATTAGAATAATACCACCCATCCAGAGGATGAGTTTGTTTTCACTGCTTTGATTTTGCCCGTCTCTGTATTCCCAGATGTTTTTTTTATATTCAGGCTGCTGACAGAAAAAAAATAAAAATTGGAAAATGACATATTGGCAGACAATCGCTCTAGAAGCTCTTTACCTTTTCAAGGTCAGGTTTAGTTCACACTTCAGTAAAAATTATTTCAGACATGAGTGGAAGTATTCCTGCATGCTCGGGAAGATGCTGGACCACCAGAGGCTGACTTTATAAAACCCTCATGATGGCCGTGTCCCATCAATGGTACTGCACTGAGCCTTTGTCCTGGAACAAAGGATTTCTGTTTGCTCCAGTGAGGTGGAGACTGATGTCTCCTTCATGATTGTTTAGGTTTCATACAAAGGGTCTATTCTGCATAAGTGGCTGGAGCAAGCAGAAGAGGAAGGGTCAAAAATTGTCACTGCAGCATGTTTCTGCTGAAACTCTGTCATCACAATAGGAAGCAGCAAGGGCTGCAGAAAACTCAGGACACAAGAAAATGGCTAAGTTGTGAAGTCAACAGTTGTCACAGAGAGCCTAGGAATCTGCCAGCTTTGATTTATTCAAGCTTTTTTAAAGTGAGGCTGTACTCAGTAAAATACCCTGCTTTCTGTAAAAAATAAAGCAGCATAATTCAATGGGGAGATACAATGACTATCTTAAACAATTTAGTGACCCTACCCAGCCTGAAAAATACCACCTAAGTATTTTCAGCCGTGGTTGGTGAGAAAGCAGATGTGGCATCATGTTAATGGTATCAGAGAGTCAGTGTATTGTGCAGCTGCTGGACCTACCTTTATTTCCGAAGAATGTCGTGCTGCGTCACTCTGAACTGTAAGGAAAGCTGGGGGAGGCTTGGGGAGACTTAGATCTGTAGAAACCAATTATTTCAGATGTGAAGTTAGGGAGTTTTCCTGCAGGCAGGCTCTGGTTCCTTTTGCTCCCCCTGCTGCTTGGCAAATTCTATGACAGCTGTTTTCAGCTTTCTGCCACCCTTGGCAGGACACAAGGTTCAGAGAAATCTATGCTGACTTGCGTGCGCCTGAGGGATAACTGCTATAAGAGAATGCCCTTGTGATTCAAGTCACTGGCATTATGATAAACTGCTTTCAGGTATGACTGTGGTCTGACGTTTCTACGGCACACAGATCCAGGGCTTTTTGCTTCATAGGATCACAGGATTGTTCAGGTTGGAAGGGCTCAGAGCAGGGTCAGCTGTGAGGTCAGGGCAGGTTCCCTGGGGCTTTGGCCAGTCTGGTCTTGAAAACCATACATCCCACACAAGAAATGGACCCGCTTTCTACCCGTTTCAGAATTACAGGGCATGCGAGCCCAACACGATATCTCAACAGAGCATCAGACTATGGGAACCTTCAATGCCTCCATTTAGGCGGATGATTTTTTTTTTTTTCCATAAGAATTGTATATTAAAAACTCCTCAAAACTGCGGTGGCTGTGCAAAGACTGCTGTCTGACGTGATTTATAGCAAAGGTAGCATAGGATTCTACAGGTCCATTCTGGAGCAGGCCAGGCTGTGGTATAAGCAGCTTCCATAGGAAGCCAGAGATGCTGGCCTCTGCTGTCATACCATGCCCAGCAGTTCCTCCACAGCTTCCAAAGAACTTTATGATTGTTTATAGCAGCATGCTTTAAAAAAAAAAAAAAAAAAAAAAACAAAAAAACTGAGTCATTAAAGATGTCATGGTTTAACCCCAGCGGGCAACTAAGCACCACACAGCCACTCACTCACTCCCTGCCCCCAGTAGGATGAGGGGAAGAGGATTGGAAGGGTAAAAGTGAGAAAACTCATGGATTGAGATAAGAACAGTTTAGTAATTGAAATAAAATAAGTTGTAACAAAAAGGAAAATTACAGAGATAAAAGACAAGTGATGCAAATGAAAACAATTGTTCACCGCCGACCAACCAATGCCCAGCCAGTCCCTGAGCAGCGTCCACTGGCCAACCTTCCCCCTAGTTTACTGCTGAGCATGACACCATGTGGTATGGAATATCCCTCGGGTCAGTTTGGGTCAGCTGTCCCAGCTGTGTCCCCTCCCAGCTTCTTGTGCACCCCCAGCCCACTCGCTGGTGGGGTGGGGTGAGCAGCAGGAAAGGCCTTGACTCTGTGTGAGCCCTGCTCAGCAGTAACTAAAGCATCCCTGTGTCATCCACACCGTTTCCAGCGCAAATCCAAAACAGCCCCATACTAGCTACTATGAAAAAATTAACTCTACCCCAGCCAAAACCAACACAAAAGGCAACCAGTTTCTCACTTGATTATTTTAATCTTAAACTCACATGTGATTACCTATCAATGGAGAATAACGTCTATCATAAAACAGACTTCGATTTTTTGGTGCACGATAAAACACAAAATGCCTTATTTGTGTCAGTTGTTGAGTGGTTGGATCTTGTTCCTTCATAAGAACCCTGTTGAATATTTTCCATGTTGTTCAACTATTTGAGAGACTGCATAGTGGCACGAGTGCTCCAGGAGGTATTAGGGATTTGTATTCTGTTGCACAGCTATATTCAACATGGAAATACACTCCAACTGTGGTCTGAGAAGGGGTGTAATTAATAGCCATTTTTGTAGTTTCAGGACAGTTAATTGTTAACAGCAGTTAACAATTCAAAACTCTCGTTACTTCTACTCTTCATAAAAACACAGAAGTGCAGTTTCTTTGAACATTAAGTTGCTAGAGTAAGTTTTTGAGTGACAAGCCCCTGTACTACAGAGTAATTTAGAAAACTAAATTTTCAAGGTCAGTGAAGGTATGGATTTGGAATAGCCATAAGAACACCACTAAAAGATTCAACAAAATATTTTTTTTCTCAACATCTTGCAAAATAAGGGGTTGAACAGAGGAGTCAAATTCAGGTTTTTGCACTGATGCAGGGTAGAACAAGATATTCTTTTGACTTACAAACATATCTGCGAGCTCAGCTCATCTGGTAAGTGTGATACAAGCTCTGAAAGGAGACACAATTATGGAAGTTCTGCTTATGTGAGAAAGAGCGAAACCATGGAGATGTTTGGTATATCAGGAGATGAGACCACGTAAGACTCAGGTACACTTCAAAAGGCAAAATCATATTACTTGTATTCTTCGATATGAATAGAAGTTATAAACTTCACTGATGCTATCCCAAAGATCAGAGGTGCAATCCAAAGCTGAGATGTGTAATAAGGCATGAAGTAGATTTCCTCTGCCCTCCCTGGGCGCCATGTAGCATAAATGGGCATAGGGAGGTCATGAGCAAGGCATGGGTTAAATTAGTTAAGATGCAATCCTCGATACATACACAGAACAATATTTTGAGAGTAAAACACCTCTTGGACAGGCATACTTTTGCAAATACAGCAAGTCCAACAAATGATAGGAAACATCTGCTGAGAGCTGTTTTGGAGGAAAAAAATATGAACTGCATTTCATCACAGAATAACCTTTAGCAGATTTAACAGCACCCTTCCCCACGGTAAAATCTGTTACCCCGTCTCATTCCAGGCTGGTATGTGTCTAACCTATTTTTTAAAACACCCATATTTGGATTCCATAGCTTCTTTCTGAGGAACATAGAGCCATATCTTGTCTTTGTCATCAGGCAGTGTTTCTTCTAACTGGAGACTGCACTGAAGCCTAGAAATGCTGTATTGTTGTTCGTAGCTCACTGGAATACTCTTTTGTGCCTCATATTTATCAATGAATGTCCCAAAAGACAGGCAGCTTTCTACAAGTGCCTAAAAGCAAATCAGTCTAGCACCCTGCAGATTACTGTACACATGACAATAGCCTTTGTTAGCATAATGTATTATAATGCATTATGTAGTGGGTCTCTGAGGTTTCGTAATCCCTGTCAGCAACCAGAATAAATGGAAATAGCTTCCAGGAGATGCAGAGGCTATGAAAAGACTGTTAGTTTTCAAGAACTAGTAGCATTCGAACTCACACGTGCACCATCCGAAACAAAATCTCATGAACAGTCAAATGCATGAAGTGTGCTAAGTAAAGAGATTAAAGAGAAGTGGGATTAAGCACTACCAGTTTGATACTTTCCCTGCCAAAACAAAGATTTGGTGCATTCTGTCAGGCTTGTTGATGGCAAAAGTTTTTGACCTGCAACCATTTAATAGACCTAGGCACTGAATTTGCTAGCTGAGAATAGCAAGGTTCCACACGAACGTAAGCACACCTACTTACAGAGAGCGTCTAAGCCACAAGTGAGACTTTTTTTACTTTAATGCGCAACTAGATTGGGAAAAAAACCCACAACCCACTCATATTAGATATTCTGTATGCACAAGATAATGCTGCATGGGATGAAGGTGCCTCACAGTTACTGAACACCTGAAGCCCTAGCGGCCAGCAGCTCAGACCATGCAGCCAAGGAAGGGCATCTCTTACTCTGCACTTGCCCTGCTCCATGCGCCCTTTCCTTGCACAACCCCTGGTGACCTTTAGCAGGGTACTTTATCTAGCTGGAGCTTTGATCTGATCTAGTACAGCTGTACTGATTTTCTTATGCCGCTGTAAATTACTGACATATTTTTAAAAGTCTTTCAAATTCTACTGCTGTAGATCAGTTAAAGACATGTTACCCAATAGCACAACCCTTCAGACCAGTTCAAATGATTAACACTTTCAGAAATACTAAGGCTACTGTTGTTTTTACAGAGATAACACCATAATAAATACTACTGTCTGTAGTCGGCCCTGCATATTCTCTGTAGTGTTCCGCTCTCCTGTTTACATCTTGCTTCCTTTTCCTGTGTTTTTGAAATGTTCATCACTGCTCAGCCGAAGTTCTATTTAAATGATCAAAGGCTTTAACAAAACTATCCTTTAATATCATGCTGTGCTCATACCATAAGATAACAGAAAATGAAGTCAATTCTGTTGCTGGAATTCCACATCAAAATCCTTACTCCCAAAGCATTAAAATGCTTCCACCTCAGCAGAGGTGCCAAGGTCAGTATTCATTACTGTATATAGCCATTGAAGCCAACTGCAATTGCAACCTGAAGCTGCAGCGTCATTATGCATGCGTGTTGTTGCTAGCCTATGCTGAAGCATTTACTGTTTCATCTTCACCTCTTGATCGGATTAAATAAAGGTATAACTGTAACTCTACCCAGGCCATTTATTCTATTTTTAACCTGGCAGACACATGCAGAAAGACATAAGGAGGAGAGGGAAACAGTGTTTAACCAGAAGAAAGACAGGAGAGATGCTAAGGCATACTATAGGTAAATCTATTTCCAAAAATCTTTCCGGATCTGAGCCCGAGGAATTTACCACTGCTTACTCCAGTAGATCCCATCCCTAACTGTGTGTGCCATCCTCTTGTGTTTCACTGGACTATTTGCATCATTTAATCTGTTACCATCTTCTCCGGTCTCCTTTCTGATCAGTCTTCGCCCTTTGCCGAAGTAATCACAAACATACAGACCACTCAGCATTACAGAAAGCTAAGACTTCATCCTATTTTCAATATACCTCATCTGTAATAAAATCAGTAGCCAAACTACCTTCCCTCATTTGCATGTTTAGTGTTGCTCTTTTCCTGAAGCAGAGCCTGATTTTTTCCACTATATTTTGAATTTGTCTTTGAAATAACATGGAAACTTCCCAAGTTGCAAGTACTCTAGAAGTTAAATAGCAGAGGACTTGCATGATGCAAAACATTAATTTCTTTTCCTGAAGCTTTGTCCCCTGCAGGCAAACAAAAATATCTGCTCATAAGATGACAGAGAGAAATCACTTTGCAGAACGAAAGTAGCTATCAATATCACATCCAAAAGATAGAAACATGCTGAGACAGAAATAGAAAGTCCTTCTGCTACCATGCCTCACCTCCTCAAACTGCTTATTCTTATGTTTAGCAGTCACTGCTGTCTTTACCCACCAGCTGCTATATAAGAAGTGCTCTTAGAAGCCATTTATCAGCACTGACTTTGCTGATCAGGGGGGTGGGGAAGGCTGCAGTTTGCAACAGTTGAGGAGGAATGACTGCATACCACCTGGGTATAAGTCATTACCTCTGATATGCAAACTGACCTTCCTCCCGTAGGAGCTGGATGGAGATTAAGTCTGTTCTAAGGCCAGAAACAATCTTTAACTTCAGAGAGGCTGAGGACAATCCTTTTGTTCACTATTTGCTTGCCTGTCTAATCATGTTGGAATAGTCTTTCAAGCAGCTGTTGAAGAAGGAAAGACGGCTCTATTTGCCTTTTGCTAGCAGTGGTCAGACTCCGCTGTTGGCATAAATGTGTGGAACCTTGCAGCAGCAGTAACTGTACTGCTCAGTAGGATGCTAATGGCGTTGTGCGGTACAAGCAGCGTAAAGGTCTTTGCTTTCATGAAAACAGCAAATTGTAATTGAAGAGTGGGCATCTTTGCATCTCATTTTATTTATTGGACTTTGAAGAAAGGTTTGACAAAATATTCCCTGTATGGTTGCTTTACAGGTCATTTGCAGTAAGACTACAAAAACTGCAGTCTGCCTAATGGCGTCTGCAACAATGAAAGAATTCACCCTTGTCACTGTACAGTTACTTTTTAACAACTGGATTCTCAACCATACAACATTCTCCTCTATAGATTGTCCCCTCTGCTTCAGTTGTACCCTGTACAAGTAGTTTGGCAGCGAGAGAGAAGTGCTGGCTAAAGTAGAAAAGCCTCCTTGCTCACTTCATTTGTCTTCTGCTCTTACCTTCCTCCACTTCTCTCCGTATAGGTGGTGGGGATACACCACAAGACAGCATCAAGTTAGTCAAGTAAAGCATTCAGTTGTGAAAAATAAATAGTAGTTCCTACCCTAAGAAGTGGAGAAGACAACTGAAGATGCGCCTTTTTGCAGGGAAGTTCAGCACACAGGCTGTCAGAATGTGAGACCTCCCGCAGGCCATTCAGTCACGGACCTGGGGAAGCTTCTGCAGTCTGGATACTCATAGGCTAAACAGAAAGGACAATCTCTGGCACACAACCAAAGAATGAGAGCTGTCTTGGAGGTGGTAGGACTTCAAAGACTAGCTTTAAAAGTCATCTGAATATGTTGGGATGTGGCAACTGGATAATAAGAAAAGAGGTAGATACTATGATGCTAGCTTGTAGGGTAAATTACAGAGGAGTGGTTATAAAGTCTTACAGAGCCATCAAATTGTACAGCCAGTGCACATAATTTACCTGGTATACCGGTTTGTAACCTGACAGAGGAGTGCCAGAGCATTTAAGGTCCCAAGTTTTACCCCGTTCAGTGAGCTTGCTTCCTTAACATCTGCTTTACTGCGAGAATAACAGGGAGAAATCACTTTTTGAATCACAATACCAGCTTAAATGACAAAGTAGTTATACTTGAAAGGATGTCTGGTACCCCTTCTTACAGGAAAAGTCCTGTGAGGGCTGTCAGCACCTTTCTTCAGTGAGTGCCTTGAACCAAAGCTGGACCTTCCATCTTCCAAGAGCCTCAGCCCGGACTGAAGCCCTGCCTGAGGACTGACCGAAAAATTAAGCAGCATGTACTACCACTGTACCATTTGGTGCAGGTTTTTTATGGAAGTTTTCCTTTCATGTACAGACTAAACAGCACACTCTTTAAAATAAAAAAACTCGGGATTTGTGGCCTGAGGGCACCGTGTCTGCAGGACTGTGCTGAACACCTTTTGCCTTGGTATCAGGCATATTACATACCAACAGTACTAGTATCAGCAGTGTGTTTAAACCCCTCATCTTAGATTTAGGTCAGATCTCTGGGTCTTGGAGTACTTCACATCTTTAGTTATTAAAACATTTTATAATCTGTAGAAATATGGGTGCCTTAAACCAGAGCAAGTACTGTAAAAATCAGGTTTCTTACTGTTGTAACAATTAGTCCATTCAAGTACAACCATTTGCAGGGACCATAAAAATTCTTTCTATATGCATCCGTCTTGGTATGTGAGGAACACAAAGAGTAGGAATTGCTTCTGAAGTTAACATGCATCTTTTACTTGTGTACTCTCTGTATTTGCATGCAAGCTGAGTATAAATATACTGTGTGCACATTAGATCTTACTGCATCTAAATATTTTAAAATGTCTTTCAGTTGTTGCAAAACAGTGCTTCAAATATGTTTCTCAATGTAAAGGAAATTAATTCAGACTGTGTTTATGAAACTTTGCTTGTGATTGTTTCTTTTTCAAAATTTTTGATTGATTTGAGAGAAATGAGAATCTGTTTACCACTCTTAATTGTCAACAAAATTGGTCGTCACTTTTGGAGCGTTCAGCATCCTCAGTTTAAATCAAAGTCAAGAATTGTTAGTGGTTAGAGTGGCTCTCTGAAGAACCTTTTAAAACCTTCCCTCCAATTTCGTCTTGATTACAGTCAGACTGAACTGTAATGTTTGAATCGTTAGAATCCAAGCTCAGACGACAAATAATTCTGTTAGGTTTGCATGCATTTGTGTGGTGCTTTTTTTTACTGATTGCTTGAGTCAGGGCTGTTGCTTAACATGTAAGTTTTGTTATTTTCTTTCATCAGTCTATGCGCAAAGAGGCAGAAACATAGGAGAATGGTTAAATAAAGTGATTAAAGTTAATCATAAAATACGCCTGCCTTAGTGATGATTAAAACCTTAATCATTGCTTGCTACAGACCCCTGAACATTTTAGAAAAGAAAACATATTTTTATTACTTTGTATCCATCCTCTTCTTTCATTTAATAGCAAAAATACCCATCAGTAGAGTAAATAAATGTTTTAGACCAGGAGGGCCTATCTTTTGTCATGCTTCCCTTCTGAAAAACAAACATTTCTTAATTTTGTTCTTCCTAGCTCTGTTTTGTGATGTTTTGGACGCCAAACGTGTCAGAGAAGATTTTAGTTGACATAATTGGAGTAGACTTCGCTTTTGCAGAGCTGTGTGTTGTTCCTTTGCGCATCTTCTCCTTCTTCCCAGTTCCAGGTAAAAAGAAGAAAATAAAAACTCTGTAACCTCAAAACCAAACCAACTTTGTGGTGTGGTCATAGAGTCTGGCATGGCTGAACATGGAGTGGCTAAAAGCATGCCTAGCATAAGTAACAGGGGTTTTGTTGGAAGTTGGTGTAGACCAAGACGATTTACATCAGTAGTCAAGATACAAAGGTTGCAGTAAGAGCAGTCTGTCATTAGGCAGATTTCTGACTGTCAAAAATCTGAATTCTGTCTACTGTAGCTGACTAGGAACACACGCATGAATGGCAGTAGCAATACTTGCATGCCAAGACTGAAATTAACTGTTTGGAATAGCATCTAGGACAGCTCCACAGCAGCATCACCTCCATTACTCTCCCCTTCTGCTGCCAAACTCAGTGGCACTTTCAGATATCATCAGAGGATAAGCAATATAGAATAAAAGTTAATGCCCGTATCCAAGAGAGAGGCAAGCTTGACAGCAGTAATCAAAATGTTTCCCCTCAAAAAAATTCTGACTTCTGTAATGAAATGCTACATCCTGTGGTGTTTTCTGCTTATATGACAAGACAGTTTTGTAATAAACACCAAATATAAGAATAGGAATATGTAGGTACCAGTTTTTGTGACTAGCTGTCACACTATATACCACACAGGAGCTAGAGGGAGAATTTTCCTTGGTATGATTTCTGTTTAGAGAAGGGGTATTCTTTCAATGAAGAAAACAGAATGGGCCATCTAGTAAACTGGTTTTAAGAGAACAGCTCTCAGGAAGGCTTGCTGTCTGTAACTGGCACTTTGTTTTCTCAAAAAACAGTATATTAAAGCAATTTGGACACAAGATCTACTTCATTTCTGGTAGGGCTTCCCAGTGTGCAAAGTTATCAGAAACAAGTTTCACCATCATCAGTTCTGAACAGTGCTCTCTGCATGAAAAGGCTTCATATGGGATGACTGATATTTTTTTATTACTCTCACCTCCCTTTCTTCCCATCCCCTCCCCTCCCCCGGTTTATGAACAGTGACGGTCAGAGCGCACTTGACTGGCTGGCTGATGACTCTAAAGAAGACATTTGTGCTGGCACCCAGCTCAGTGCTGCGGATTATCGTCCTCATCACCAGTCTCATTGTGCTGCCTTACTTGGGGTAAATCATCCTCCTTGCCACAGAGCTGATGGGTTTGCTTTCCTCTTCATTGCTATTTCCTGTCACTTAAAAGCTGTATTTGGGTAGCTCAGAACATAAATATACCATAATATAAAGCCTAAGTAGTGTCAATACCTGGAAAAGAAACGTATAGAAATTCACAAGTATGACTTTGCTCTAGGCAAGCATGACGGTGATGTCCCTTTTGAAAAAATAGCCAAATATCAGAGAGGCAAACATGTATCCTACGGGGAATTTAATTTATTTCCATTCCATTAAATGCCCTGTTAAGAAAGCTAATGGAAGAATATCTTGTTTATAAGATAAATAATCTGTTCTACAGCACCCTGTACAAGACATTAAATTCTTAGTCCATAATTTGATTCAGAAAGTGTTTCTTTTAAACAATGAAGCCATTAAAAAACCCAAAAGTCCTTTAAAATACCAGTTATTCTTTTACCAGTGTATTTTGTCTTTGAAGGAAATATTTCTAACAACAGATTGATTCTATGTGCCAGTGGAAGTATAATTACGAACCATGCATTCTCACACAACCATGACTACTTTCTTTTTATACCACCCACAGAGTTCATGGAGCCACTCTTGGAGTAGGATCCCTTCTAGCTGGTTTTATAGGAGAATCCACCATGGTTGCAATAGCAGCCTGTTACGTCTATCGGAAACAGGTAAGAATTAGGCTCTGTGAGATCTGGTAAAAGCAGTTGATGAATATAGAGGATTTTAGTTCAGATTAAGAGTACTCTTTTGAAATATAACTCCCCAGCATCCCCACTTACTGAGTTTAGTTTGCTTCCCCATGCGGTCTCAAGAGAGTGCTACTTGGGAATTCTTCAGGTTGAAATAAAACCAAAAGGTGCGCTCCAGCTGCTAGTGGGCATTCAGGCCATGGGACATGCTGGTCTGAAGTAAACCTCCTGCTCCTCAGAACATGGATATCATGTCATTACTACCACCTGTTTTGCACTCTAGATCTGCTAGTATAGTACAACGTAGCTTCTTTATGTAGACATAAGAACTACTTACCAAAGCTTATTATATGTATATGTGTATACTTCTATTTCTTTATAAAACCAGCTCTGCTGAAAATGGACAAAAAGTACAGTTGCTTTTTTTTTTTTGCCATCTGAAGAAGCGGCTTAGAACAAGGTATACTCCTGCAGCAGTAGAGGATAAGAACTTACAAGTACTTAAACAGGCAATGATTTCTCATAGGCATACTTTTACATATTTCACACACTACAACCCTGCATGTATGGAGTGGTAGCAGTACACGGATTTTAAAGAATATTCCACTAAATGAAGTCAAACACAGGATGAATATTGGCTAGGTGACTGGGTACATGGCAGTACCTGCGTGTTGCGCCCTTCCAGTTATGGGTTCAAGGCACTGTGTAGGCACCAGGCCCAGCCCCAGGCAGAGATGGCATGGTGAGTGCATCATTCCATGGTGCAGGCGGACTTCGCGGGTGGGAACAGAAAACATCATCTATGCATTTACTGTTTTTTTTTTAATTAGACGTCTTACTAAAGGCCAAGTGAAGATGCCCACCACTTCTGTTTTTAGCAAAAGAATACGGAAGGTAGAATATCTAAAAGCCTTATGTTGGCACAAACTGAAACAAGTTTTGATACGTGTTACCTGTGCGGGCCATGGGAGTAGACCAAGCCGTACAAGGGTCATAAGAAAACAGACCTTGACCTCTGTCATGATTAGTCTGTCATGTTTTTCTTGAGTACCAAAAAGTAAAGCCTGTAGACACTGAAATGGCTGTTCTTGGCCTGTGGTTTCAGAACATATATCTGTTTGGACTAATCTCATCGCTTAGTTGTTACAGGAATAGCTCATAGAGTGTTTCTGGCCAGGAACATGGTGCTTAATTTTTTGCAGTGATGAGTGTAGGTAGTAGTAATAACTGTGCCAACCTAATTTATTTCCTTACCAGAATTAGTATGTAGCTGACTACATTGGCTCAACAGTCAACGTGACAGTAGCAGAGCCAACCGGTAGCTGTATACACCAACTTGTTTGGTGGCGTTTGAGAGCTGCAAATCAAGTGTTGCGTAGACACCTCTACAATTTTGAAACTCTGATATGCCCATCTCAGCTGAATCAATAATACCTGTGGGGGATTTTTTGTCAGCTGTACAAATGTTTTCTGTAAAACTAGTCAGCCTGCTGAGAAACAGATAATAAGGAACAGATGCTTCAACTTGTTTTGTAGTGGGGCTGAATGCTTCTTAGCTTTACTAATCCAGGACATCCTGGATGAATCATAGGACTCCTGAATGCCCTCCTGCTCCTGCTAGCCAGAAATATTCTAATATTACTTGGCCTTGATGGGGTGGGGCTCACAGTGGGTCAGCAATACCAAGAAAAGCCAGAATGCTCGCATCTTGTAAAATTCCTAAAGTTTGACATTTGAGAAATTATGTTGCCACCTCTGTCCTCCCTCCCTAGAGCAGCTTATCTTCTTTCATATTTTGTTTGCTTTTCTTTTTTTTTTTATAAAAAGTCTGTAGTGTAAAAGATTCCAGATGCTCTTTTCCCTCCAGTCATGCCGAAGCCTGTTTTGGATGTTGCTTAGCGTAAGGAACGCCTTTTTTATTGCATTTGTGTTAGAAAGGGGAAAGCTGAGCCCCAGGAAGGTTATGGAAACCTTCTAAGTTAAGACAAACTGACTAGTGACAAGCCATGAATGTGGCACAAATATTCTAGTTTTTAATAACATACTAAAAAAAAAAATTATTCTCACCTTCTTCCCAGTGCCCAAAGCTTGTAGGACTCCGTTCATGCAAAATTACTGATAGGTTTCCAAATGCTTGTTTCAATCTAGAAAAAGAAGCGGAATGAGAATGAAGCAGCTACAGAAGGTGAAGACTCTGCAATGACCAACATGCCTCACACAGAGGAGATGACAGACATCGTAGAGATGAGAGAAGAGAATGAATAATAAATGGGATGCAATTGTTCTCTGCAGGGACGATTGGAGTGACACTTCAGCATCTTGTCGTCTCTCATACTTTTTTGTTTGTTCATTTTTATTTTTGTAATAAAGAGGCCTTGATTTAAAAGGTTTCAGATAAATTCTCTAGCATACTGAGTATGCTCTCACTGATGAGGGACCTAAAAAGAGGTCTTTGCTTTTTTTTTTTTCCTTCAATTGAATTTGTTTTCTCACTCCATGCAAACATGAAAGATACAATTGCATCACTGTAGAGTCTTCCTTACTTATGTATCCACCTTCTCTGGACAATCCATATTTGTCAACCAAAGCCCTGCTCTCTCTGCATGTGTGTGTGTGCGCGCATGCCCTCGCACGCTCGCACACGCACACGCGCCACTGGCTCAATGCTACTGCCATAACCCTACTCCCTCCCCTCTTCCCTTTTCCTTCCTTTTCTTTATGAGAAATGTTAAGGAAAAGAAGTTTGGAATACAGAGCTTTATTTTACTTGCTTGAAAATTACTTTGCTACATAAACTAATATACTATGGTGAACTATATCTTTTTGTTTGGCCTCATCACTAGAGCTTATACTGCACCGGGTACAAAACCGGGAGGAACGTGTAAGCCTCCACAGACAAAGTGGAGAAAACCAGGTTCCTCTCTCCTGTTAAAAGTGTGTGGATACACACAGGTACATAAAGAGAGACATACATATATATATATATTTATATATGCAGACGATAAATAAAACACAGACAGGACAAGAACTCTATTTAGCTTTCATTCTATCAGAAAGATAGTAAACTTTTGAAAAATGTAAGCGTTTCATTCAGAATTTTCTTGAGTTGTTAAGCCCCACCTTACGTACAATTTTCTTTAGAAAAAAAAAACCCACATGCACTTTCCTCTTGTGAAGAGGGTGACAGCAACTGATAGGCCTTGACTGTATTTGAATTTAAAAAAAATAAATATTGACAAGCTTTACCAAAGTTCTTGTCCACTGATTTAACTTTAATTTTTAAAGGTTGATTTGCTCTATATACTTATTTCTGGTGCCTATATATTAAAAAAAAATCAGAAAGTGTATGCAGGATACCATGGTATATTGCATTACTACACAGAGCTCCATGAAATTTTTTATATAGAGATGTACACATACTCACACACACGTGCGTATATGTATATATACTTTTTAATATATATATACACACACACGTATGTTTTACTATAGTATATTTACCTATGCAGTAGATAAAATCCATACAGTGAAGCTCAAGTACTGATGATCCTCCAAGTCATTAATTAGGGACTTTGATCATATGTTAGTGCTCAAGGCAAGAGTTGCGTGGCAGTGGGGAGCTGCTCACAACCGTCAGCCAGTGCTGTACTTGGAGAAGGTGGCAGGCGCTGTGTGGTTGTGGGTGAAGTGGACCTTAAATAACAGGGCGTGAGGTTGGATGGGTGACTTGTATCAGATGGAAATAAAGCCTATATAAGAGGTGACTGAACCAGAGAGGGTTTGGGAGCCACCAAGGATGGCTGCAGCAGTAGCGTGTATTTTTGTGCTCTTCTGTGCTTGGCTGCGGGGCAGCATTTGTTACCGGTTTGTAGTAGCTTGGATTCTTTCACATTTAATCATGCCAGAGTCTGGAAAACGTTATCCTCCATGCTATATCCATAAATCAGTTAATTTAAACCTTATTTAGTAAAAGTATATTTTTCTAAGTTGTGGAAATGATTATTTAATGGTGGACAAATTCCGTTTCTAGATTTATTTGCCAGGTAGTCCCAGCACTCAGAGAACTGATCAAAACTAAACATTACTTTAAATGTTATATCAATATATGTGTATGTAGACATACACGTGTATAAATATATATATATTGTATATTATGTACATTTATTTTAAGCTACAAAACATTTCCTATTTTTCCAAGTTCAGCTAAAAATGTCTCTAAAAAACTACAGAGTTGGCTAGCAACCGGTTATGGCCATCATGAAAGGCATTGTATCAATGAACTTTACATTTTATGGTAAACATTTGTACCAATTTGTTACATGTACAAATGCAATACGAAAAAATCATAGAAATTATTGTGTTGAATGACAGATTTGCAAAATCAGTTCATGATTAATGAGCAGTGGCACTGGGACGGTAAGACCAAATGCAGTAACCACACATTTTCTGTGCCGCCACAAGGTTGTTCTCCTTGTTTCTGACAATAGTTTAAAAAGATTTTAAAAAACCCGCAAACCTCAGACAAATGAACTTTGTGCAGTATGTCGACTGTACACATTCATGAATACAGGCTCTCAAACAGTCATATGTATATAAAGTGTATATAGACTGTTACAGGTCACGGTGGCCATTTGAGGTCTTCTCTATTCATGTAGTTTTGGTTTCTCCAGTATGTTTGCGTCCAAGCCCACAAGATAAGGCTTTTCAGGAACTGTAGAGAAAACAAGAAAATATTTTTGTGTAATATTTCTTTTGGTACATGACTAAAATTGAAGCAGCAGTATTTTTTAAGAATTTCGAGCATTACCAATGTAGGTTTCAAGGTAATAACCTTTTCAATTGGTGGGTAATACTTAATAGTCCCTTACTTCGCAAGATACCAGATGAGCGCAGGAGTGGTGGGATTTGGGCAAGAACTCGAGCAGTGACGTAAGGACGCATGCACTGCATCCCTGCCGCTTCCTGCGGGTTGCATATTTCTTTACGTTACGCTGCGGGATTAACAAAACGCGCTGCCGTTCCTGCAGCGAGCGAGTCCAAACCAGCCGTGGCGCGGGCCGGGGTAGTCGCTGCGTGGGCCGGCTGGCTGCTCAGCGGGGAGGCAGGCGCACCCGCGGAGCGCCCCGTCCCAGGCAGCCTCTGGCTCTGCTTCTGGGTAGCGCTGTCAGGCGCTCCAGCCACCGCCTGAAACCTCACTGCTCCGACGCCCTGCCAGTGGCAGGTTCAGCTGGGCTGGCGCAGCAGCCGGTCTGACGGGCGACAGGCTGGGAGAGGGCGGCCGTCCTCCTCAGCTGAAGGCCCAGTCAGAACATTACTGGGTCCAGTGTCTATCAGGCAGGTGCTGGTGCATGCCCTGTCCTCCGTCTCTTCCTTCCCAAAGGACTCGTCTGAGTTCCAGTAAAATAGCTTAGCTGTCTCTTTTATGTTACAGCTTATGAAATTGCTATCGATCTCTCTGATAAATGTTTTCCAAGAGAAACCCATCAAGTTTCTGCTTCGGAGAGCCACAGTGCAGCCGTCTCAGTGAATTCACATGGAGGTTTGGCCTTTCCAGACTTCCTTGAGAATTACTGAATTACACGATCCAAGTTACAATAAAAAGAGGAACAAAATTCATTTGCATCCTACATCTTAAATTTCAGAGTGTGGGAGAAGAGCTCACACAGTGGGAAATAAGAGCCGAACACCGATAAGCTGTGGATGATTGTTCCTCGGCTTTTAATACATATGTAAAATTGTGTTAACTTGAGTTTTCCTTTTGCACACTTTACAGGAAACACCGGGGATTTTTTTTTCCCCTCACTGCCCTGAGCATGTTTACCAAGCAGTGGACTTGATGGAAAAGGCTCTGCATTTCCCAGCCAGTGCTTGAGGGCATTTGGGCGCAGCAGCGGGTTCCCAGGCATGGGGCAGCCCCGCTCCCCGTCCCCCTCGCACAGCCATTCCAGGCAGGAGCGCTCGGTTGCCTGCTTGTTAGATAGAACTACCCTGAGTGAGAGGATTGGGTGAGTAACAGAGAAGTCTTTTGTTTTCTACTCATTTTGCTGCAAAATATTTCCTTTGAGTGGGAGAGATTTATATCTGGCTCTTGCTCGGTGTTTCGCCAAATCTGCAGCCAGAGAGGGAGCAGACCAAGACAGAGGGCGAGCTGATGAATGCGGCCGATTCAGGGCAGGCCACGATGTGTGAACAGAAACCTTTTGAAGGCGAGAGCGCCTTCTTTTGTGGGATGGCGCCGCGTGCTTAAAAAGAAGGGAGAAAGGATGCTTTCAGGCCTGGGCACTCAGTCACCGGGCATAGTTTTCCATCGGGCTGCAAGGTGGCAACGGGAATGGGACGTCCTGTGGCTCCGGCATCCCGGCCCCGACGCCAGCGTCCTTGGCAAGACGCAGGACAGTGCAGGGGATGGGGAGGCGGCAGTGTCAGTTCCATCTCTCACTGAGGTTTTGTGGTTGTGGCATGATCAGCACGGATTTGAGCGCAGCTGGGTCTTACCTGAGCATAGCTGCAGTAGCCATTAGTGTATTGGAAAGCCATGCACATATATGTGGGTGTGTATATGAGAGTGTTGCACAGGCATTTTTATTATGGCCTTTATACAGTTCATTGGAACAATCATTCAAGTCTAAACATGATCTTAATGTAGGACTAAGCTGTTTAAAAACCCTGCATTTTAAAGCTACATAAAAGAGATAATAAAACACCCTTTCAGCAGACTTACCAGTAAGCCAAAGCATGGTTTAGATCAGTAAGCTGGAACGGGAGAGAAAGAGGACATGTTGAAAAGCGTATGGGTATTGTATATCCATCGTAAAGCCAACAGCGTGACATGGGAGTGAGTGAATGGGAGGGCAGAAAATACCAGGGCTGTGGCTGCTGCCATTTCCCTGTCAGCTGCCTCAGGGAGGGACTGAAGGGTGAGGAGCAATGTGTCCGTACGACACCACTTCTGAGTATTTTGGCTTCTGAGTGGAGGAGCATGAAACATCTTAGAAGATTATGCAAGCAGAAATAAACCAACATGCAGGTTTTATAACATGCAAAGAGGAAGGACTACATAGCTTGCTGTTACTGAGTAACTGGCAGGACTGCACTGGGGAAATACCACGTAAGCGGTACTTAAAAGACAAAATTATCACAATTTTGGTATCAAATTGGCATTTCCCAAATACCAGCTTAACCATAAAATATTCATGCTTGCTTTTTTACTAGAATTCAAGTGCAGAATACTGTGGTTTTTTTAAAGGGCGCAAGCTCCTGCAGCAGGGGGTGCAGTGCAGAGCAGGCTGCGGGGGTTTGTGGCAGAGCACTGGCGGTAAAAGGAGCTCTCAGTTTATTCTGCGTCCTGCAACATGCTGTACTCAATTGCAGCCTGACAGCATGATGGAACGAGGCAGAACTGTCAGCTTAGCAGCAAACTTGGTCCAAGCGCGGTCCCAACCTGCAGCAGCCCTGCAGAGCAGCAGGAGGGCATGGGGTGCCGGGAGAGCCCTGGCTCTCCATGTGGGTTTGGACAGGTCACGTAGATTTGCTTTGGAGAGAAAGCCAAGTGCAGTTGTCAGTGCATAGATGCACTCCTCAGCAAAACCGTTGCCAGACTTCTCAGTAATTGGCACCTTCTGAACAAAAAGGCCAAAGACAAAATATGGGGGCAGAGAGATAGAGCTCGGCTTGGAGCTCATACACAGAAGGGCATCTTGGCTGCAGCTTGTGCAAGTTAATTGTATGATTAGAGAGGAAGCTTCATTCTCAGCATTTCACAATCAAGATATCCACTCTATGTCAGTAAAACAGAAGACTTGTGGTATATTTTTAGGTGCTCTTTTGTCTTTGCAACCCTGAGGGGAAAGTTTTCCTTGATATTACAAAGCCTGTCACTGCTCAAATCAATTCATTAGTTTTACCTCATCATTATTTTCTGTCATTCCTAGTTCAGTGTCTTCAGATGTTTCCTTATTTACTTCTGAAGGCTCCTGCTAGGCTTATTTTGTCTGTTCCCATTTTGAGAAGGAAAATGTAATCGTCATGCTGACTGAATGTCAAGTAATGCCGTGATTAAAAAGTAGCTTACAACAAAACTCTTCTTTGACAGACTGTTTTTTACTTTTCATTTGCTAAGCTGAAGAGTCAAGAAGTAGAAGGAATTGGGGGGTGTCTTTATTTAAAATCAAGAATTAAAGGAATTAATTCAAGTTCATTACTCAACTCCAACCACTTTGTGACTTTCTAATGGTCCATAAGACCACAGCCCAAACTTGCTGCATCCCCAGAGCAGCACTGGGAAACACAAGACGTCATATATTTCACAACTAGATGTATAACTTAATGAGTTGGAGAGCCTGATCAACAGAGACAATCACTAAACTTAAAATTCAGCTGGACATGAGCAGCCTGATCCAATGTCTAAGGTGGCCCTGCTTTAAGCGGGGTGGAGCGGGGGAGTTGCACTAGATAAGATGGCTGCCCGCTGTCCCCTTCTGACCTAAATTGTTCTCTGATTCCTTCAGGAACCTGGAGAGGTCCCTTCATCTTAAGGGACTTGAGACTGCTTGCCTTTTTTAGGCTTTCAGTTCAGGGTTGAGAGACAGTGCCTACTAGGGCTCTACAGTGTAGATATCTGAGCAAAAATCTGAGCCGCACAGATTATTTTGCTGATGACAAAACTTTCATATTGCAGAGCCAGCTGTAAAGTACCCTCCCACCCTCTGGGAGCCCACAAGGAGGGCAAAGCAAAAATAAGCTATTGTATCTGCAGATGAAATATTTGAGTACTGTACCGCACTTTTCCAATTAACTCTCTGAGCAAAAAAATGCCTGAAACCCCAAGCAATTGCAGCTATTACCTGCTTCCTCCTATGTCTCATGGGCATTATTCAGCATTTTTAAAAAAAAGCTACTCTTTCTGATAACTACCCTTTGTAATAAATGTAATACAAAGTAAATACATTTATGTAATAAAACAGCTTGGCCTATCTACAAACGAGAACATATAAAAACCCTCTTAGGAAAGGATGTATTTTAAAATTGGAACAACAGCTTTATCCATAATTCAGCAAAAACACAACAGAAAAGCAAAGAAAAAATTGCAGAATTGGAAAAAAAAATTTAATTGCATTAACTTTTAATAAGAACACTGGCTGGGTGGAAAGTAAAGTATATGTACACATGCAGAAAACAGCAGAGCCTGGAACTAACATGCATTGCTCAACTTTGTAGTTTGCTCTCCAAAGCAGCACTAATGTAACTCTGCTTGTGTGTCCTATTATGATAAACAAAAAGTCCCTCCTAAGGTATAATGAAACAATTGGAAGGCTACAGGCAATAAGTTCACTGGTTACTTAGATCAGCTGATTTTATCCACAGAGTTTGCAAGCACCACAAAATTGCAAAAGCAAAACCTCAAAAAAAGTTCAAGGTGCATATGCATTTTCGGAGATGCCATACCCTTACTTATTACCATCAACAAGCTTTTTAAAAGAAATCTATTCACTTTTTAAATAATGTAGTTCAAAGTGCACTTCACTTACTTTAGGTTTAATAAAAATCTACCTGCAATATCTTGTCTATTTTTAAAAAGAAAACGCACAACATGCGGAATTCAACCTGTGTTTTTAAACTGGGCAGAAACCCTTAGCACCGTCATAAAGGCAATCAAGCTTAGCTCATGTCAGGTTTTGATCTTTCAGAACATTGCTCCCACTGCTCCATTATGTTAGATCAGCTTTTGGTGTTGCTGCCTCCACCTGTATCTCTTGAAGCCAGGAGCTTCTGGAGAGCTACTGGTAAGAGACACCGGCACGGCTGGAGGACCCCAGAGCTCATCTGCTGAGAGGGAGGGTGGCTTGAGGCAGGAAGCACAGAGCTTCTGTAGAAAGATGCAGTTTGATGGCTTCTCACTCCACCGACGGGCATGAGCTGGTGGCAGCGATGCTCCCCACAGCTGCCTGTTCAGAGGGGGAGTAAAAAAAATAGATGTTGCCCATTGTTGGAGAAGTTGGGATTGCAGGCAGTGCTGGAGCCCCCTACGCTGCTCGTGTTATTTGTTCTGCAACACTGGCAGAGCACAGGCCACAGAAATCCAAACAGGAGACCAAGGACTCGAGTCCATGTGGCAGAATGGCTGAAACTTGTTTACTGTGCTTGGGCAGCACAGCCTAGCAGTGTTCCCAAGCTTTGAGAAATGATTGCTTCATCTATCCTGGGCAGAAAGCTACTAGGAGTGCCCGAGGAGGCGCACATGTGAGCAAGTGAGAGTGGAGTAGTGAGCGTGTGTATGTGGAGGGACAGACACGAATGAGTTGAAGTGTCTTTTGCAAGCACCCCACACTGCACTACCCTACAAAGGCCGTGCTGGTGGGCAGAGAGAACTGTAATCCCTTCATTTATCATATTTAGTGAAAGGCTTAGTGAAAGGCTCACTGGCCTTTAAAGGTTATCAGGCAGTATTACTAGATACTAGTTACTAGATACTAGTTACTAGATAAAGCCAAACTTTATAGTGCTAGGAGCACAAAAGACAGCAAACTTTGCCACGCCTTTTGCAATGGAGAAAGAAGCTTCACACATCCTGCGCCCTTCATCTTTGCATACCTGAGCAGGGCCAGCCACAAGGTCACTCTAGAAACTACAAAGATTGAGCAAAACCTAAAGGGTAGAACAGAAGATGAGGGCTACTTTGTCTTCACAGCAGGTAATCATCATGAAGGAAAACAGAGTAGAGGTAAACTCCAGGAAGTCTCTCAAAGGAGATGCAGTTTCTGTGCAGTTCTGCAGCAGAAACTCTGGGCAGTTTCTGCACAGAGGTTCACAACAGCTTTGACCACACCACGTGAGGTCAGACTGCACCATTTGTAGAGTAACACTACAAGGATAGCAGGTTCTCCAATCTCAGAGAGGTGCTATAAAGATAAAATTCACTAATGCTGGTGAAAAATGCTTGGATACTACAGGGAACAGCACCACAGAGATGCCTAAAAATACTGAATTCATATTTGCATATTTTAATTGTGCCTTTGGGTTCTCTAAAATTGACTTGGTTTTAGTTTCATGGAAATATTTTCAAAATTGGGAGCGGAGACTAGTGTCTGGAAGTAGCATCCTAAAAAAGGGCAGCCCAAAGTCTGAAGATTCTTGCTCAGGGAAGAGGGGAAAGGATGCCTGGGGCCTTGTCTTTTCCCAGCCTGACCCTCTGACCATGGCGTATTCTGCAAGAAATCTTTCCATGTTCTCAGCGGGCCTACAAGGCTGAAAGAGGCAAGAGCAGTAGCACTTTACGGCATGCTGCAGTTGCATTCGGATTGAGGTCAATTATCTAAACACCTTTCTGTAGAGAAAACTCATTTTTTTCAGTTTATTTCTGTAATTTGAAAGTAAATCTGGGAACTAGGCAAATGTATATTTCACCTGAGATGTATCACTTGTTTCTCATTTCTTTCAGAATATCTTTCAGTATCAGATTCAGATTCTTTCTTTCAGGATAAAGCTGTCTTTATGCAAAGCAGTGTGCCTAATAACCATCCTCAACTATTTAAACAAGTCAATTTTGCAAGGACTGTAGCTGTCCAGCCAGAGCACCATTTGGGACTACAGTACAGGGATCCTATATTTTAAATGAAATGTTACCTCACGCATAATTTTGTCATACTTGTAGAATTCCAGTTGATTTCTCTCAAAATAAACGTTGCTTTCTGTAATTTGTACACATGCTAAAGCTACTGGTTTGGTTTTTTAATGACCATTTTGCTTTGCTTTAAACATGTAGGTTTTCTTTAAACTCTAAAGAAACCAATGAAGGTTAAAACTTGTACATTTTTAAAATGACTGCTAAGGTCAAAAGTATAAAAGTACATGTTGCATTAAAATTGAGTGCTGTTTATGTATTTAACAGAGATGTTTGTTTCTGCATTGTTAAACAGAATGACCTATGCTTTCTTGGGGGGGAGGGGGGGGGAATCTGTGCTCCAATATTGTCCAATAGCTTTCATATTCTAATTAAGTAAAGTTCTAACAGTTTGCATATGATTTGTGATTCTGATTGCTTCTGTTTTACTAATTCTGATAATATGACATGGTCTAAAGTGCTCGTCTCATTTGGAACAAGCAAAATATGCCTCCTAGTGAGAAATAAATCCAATGTGCAAATTATTTCTGAATTACGAGCATGACGCTTCCAACTGCAAGGTCTTACCTTGAAGTTAATGAAATCCAAGGGTATCTATAAAACAATGCAAGACAAGCTCTTTATTTCTACAAAGCCTCCAAGTGTTGCTGATATGGAAATATCATGGTCAGAATACTTTTTCCACACCAAATCTAAAACTTTCATCATTCCTGTTAAATAGACACTTAGTACTTAAAAGGAGAGCATTATTCTCACCAGGCCAGGGCAAACTCAAAATGTCCTGAGAAGATGCTTCATCCATCTGGCAAGCCACCAAAGTTGTTCTTGCAAAGCTGTGAAAACATTCCTTAACCAAAAATGTTTAGTGTTTGATTTTGAACAACATGTCCCTTGGGTACTCCCAAATCTGAGTCACCCAGAGCCAGCGAGAAGGCTGACTATGGGACCACAGCCCAAAGTGTCTCTCCTGATGCAACACTTGAGCAGCAACTGTTTTTAAAAAGGTGTTGGAGAGGTACAGTGGTAGGGCTTTGCTCATACCTGTGGCTGACCCCCTGAGACTCTGCTGCATCAGCTGGCCTACAGCAGAGATCCAGATAATGCTCTCAGAGAGAAGTCCAGCTTCTCCAGCACACAAAATGACTGCCTCAAATACTGTTTTCTATTTTCAACTTTAGGCAGCCTGCAGTCTCCAGCATCCTGTATCCCTGAAGCCTGGCCTGCCTTAGGGTCCCCCACACCTTGTCAGGCCTTCAGTTCCTTCCTTCTCATCCTGTCTCCGCTCCCTGGGGCTCACTGACCACCCTCTCATCCCCCTCCCCATAGTGCAGGAGTCCATGGTCCCCCCAGCCTCCATGGGGTGCACCCCATCTTCCCTGTGACAGGGCTGGGAACAGCATCTCTGCTTCCCCTGGCCCTCGGTCTGGGGCAGAGCGAGGGGCCTGTGGAGACCCCTGAACTGGCCGTGGCTTTCACCATGTCCAGCTCCCCCTTCCTGCTCTCCAACCATAGACTGCTGTCCCACAGCCGGAGAAAGATCAGCTCATGTCTGGTCATGTTCCTGCCCGAGACCAGGAACACCAAGTGAGGCCAAGAATATAATTAAGGCATCTAAATCAGCAAATGATAACTCCCCAGCTGCTCACAGGCGTGCACTCTTTAGCTGCTGGTGCCTGCCGCTGCCTTCCCATGGCCCCTTGCAAAGAGCGTGGCCTGACCTTGTCCAGCTCTCCCTGACAAGAGCATTGGCCTGGCAGGGGGCCATGACAAAAAGAAAAAAAATAAAAAAGAAAAAAAAAGGGCTCAGAAAAAGATGCTGCCTTTGTGCATGCTGCTCACGAGGGCGGGGGCAAGTGAACAAACATCCCCACAGCTTAGAAGGCCAGAGCCTGTTTGAAAACAGATATGATGATTACTGCCATGCTGCTTCATTTTGGGCACATTGAGCAAGGCCAAAAAGCGTAAACAGAGTCACATGAGGCAAGTTTGACTTTCTCAAACTAAGCTTTATCTTTCAAGGACCACATAGGCTTTATTTCTCCCTCCCTAAGCAAGAAAGGGTCGGAGTGTAAGCAGGTAAAAAGTAAGACATGCAGTATGATGGCAAATAGTATTATTAACTCACCTTCTTTGCTTGCAGTCTTGAAAGTCTCCACTCTCTCCCTGCTTCCCTCCTCCTATCCCATCAGCAGACCCTCGTCTGACTGTTCCACCATCAGTAATGAGGACAATTACCTCTTTCCTCAATGAGGTATACTGAAATATAATCCAATTTATTTCCCCAGAGGGCACATGTAAGACCTCAGACAAGAGACTTCTCAACCACAGACAGAAACCCTCCCACTCACAGACAGTACTGCACAGCATTTGCTTTTGTATCTAATAATTAATAATAATGGGGGGATTGGGAGAACACAGCTCTGCTGGAGGTCTATAGTGTATGCGTTGCTGGAGGAAGATCTGCTCTGCACCCAGGAACAGCAAAGGGCTCGTTACCACAAACAGGTGAAGAATCCCAAAACTAACAGAGGTGCAGCACAAAGAGCAAAAGCACTACCATCACCTTTTAGCTGGGCTTGTCTGAAACAGCACATCTGAGGGAGGTGTCGGACAACCACGGTGAACACTCTCCTATTCCCTGTGACATGGCAGAGGCACCTGCAGGGAGGAAAACTGAAGCCTGGGAGTGGCTGCTGAGGAAGATACTACCCAGAAGAAAGTCAAGCAGTTACAAACTCTCTAGACAGGCTGTTCTGTAGCTGTGTGAAAAAAGTGAGCCTTCTTCCTCTATGTGACTTAAAACCTAGGCCAAAAGGTTAAACCAGTTAAACCTGCCTAAGAGGAGCAGCATCTTCCTGTGTCTCATAAGCAGAGGAGTGTTTTCCCAGCGGAGGAGCCAGTGCTCCCAAACCTACAGCCAAAACAGATTGCTCCGTGCCAAGCACACCCACCTCAAGCAGGTAGTTAATTCCTACACCACCCAGTGCAGCATTTCTTTGAAGAACCAGGTGCATCAGTGGCAAGCCCCACCAATGACAACATAGCCCCCGCAGTGTAGCAGGGCTGCCTTCACAGCCACAGCTCTTACCCCTTTCATCTCAGTTCTGCAAAGGATATTTCACACCATTATTTCCTTTGAATTTTCCATAAGGAAGTCCGAGAAACACATCAGAATGGAGCACCCATGGGGTGAGGGTGATGGGGGATGTAGTAACCCCTGGACTTTTCGTCTGGGTGTCTTACAAGCTGGGTGATTGTGGAAGCCATGACAGGTTTGCTTTAAACAGCCCTAAGTATTGCTCCAACTCTTTTTTTTTTTTTAATAATGTTTCCAATCACCTACTACCTTTAAAAAGGACATCAGGTATTTTGGTTAATTAAAAGAGGTTTTTTGTTTGTAGCACAGTTTGATGAGACAAACCCCAGCATGTCTGAGCGAGGAAAGAGCCCTGCAGAGGGCTCATCAATAAATGAACACCATGGAACTACCTGATAGTCTAAAAGTAATGTTAATATTAGACCCTAAAAGCTAGCACATAAGCAGCATGCACCAGCTCCCTGCGGTAATACCTGCAGGAGATGTTGGAGGCTGGTGATGCTCCAGCTGGGTGTTTTCTGGGGACTTTTTTAGGGGGCCTGGATGGAAGATGATAGTCTGAGGCACACAGCAGGAGACAGCCTGGCCTGCCTCTGTGCAAGTGCTATTTAATGCAAGGGAAATAACCCTGAAGTTTGGGTTTTTTCTTATTGTTTTAGTTGTAACAATCCCCTTCCCTCTCTCTTTTCATCCCTATTAGCCAAGCAGCTCCACAATGACCCCACAAAAGAAATGTTATTATTGGTTATTCTGCCCTCCTCAACAATATAAATTCAGAAGACAAGCTCAGGTAAGGGAACAGAAACTGCTGTTAACTCCTGCTTGCTGTCCTGCTGAAAGGAACACAGTCCTCCAAAATGCAAGTGCTCTCTCAATGCAGTTTGTTACATCCTGGCGCAGAAAACAAACTTTGCCAACAAGAGATGAACCTGCTGTAAAAGTGGCATGAAGGAGGCTCTCACCCAAGCGGTTACTTTCAGCTCTGCAGAACCACTCTTTGCGCAAAACACCCAGATCTGCTGTCAAAGGCCAAATACTTAACACAATACTTAAAGAATCCACTCAAAGAAGGGGACTCTAGAAAGCATTTGAAACAGCCACTGTTTTCTCATGTCCCATAAACCTGCAGGCTGTACATCTTCCTTGCTCAATGTAATTTATCATTTCCCTTAACCCTTCATGCTAAAAAAAATATCTTATGATGCAGAAAACATTCAGAAACCCAAGAAGAGCAGCAGACCAGCAAGTGCTCCACTTCTAAAGATATAACCTGTAAGAGTTACATCCATTAGTCTATGGATGCAGTGTGTTACACTGAATACATTCCTCTCGGCTAGAAATAATTTTTTTCACCTCAGCAATTCAGGAACAACAGTATAGGCAGTAACAGGATTATCATCATGTTTATTCTGGTTTTGTAAGCACTTTAAATCTTTGTAACACATCTATGGCTAGAACTAATTTTTTTGTTCTATGTAATAAAGCCAGTAAAAATAAAATATGCTCTGCACACCTGAAAATGTGGTTAGAAACTAGTAGATTTATACATTTTTGGAGGTATTTGATTTGCTCTTGGACAATTTGAGAATTAAACCTCACTACTTCTCAACATACATTATTCTTGACACTTTATAGCTTTATGCTTGTGTAAAGAGTACGCTATCCTAGAAACACTGCTCAGAATCACACAGCAAGTCTCAGCTAAGCCTCTGATTCTTACAGGAATTAGTCTGGCTGTGAGGACTCAAATGTCTCAATACTTTAACTGACGGTTTGGATGAATACAGAAACAAAACCAGATACTGCAGAAACCAGAGAGGGCTTGCTACAAATATCTAGCCTACTACCAGATTCTTATTCAAGATATAAATAGATTAACTATTTGATATTAAAAAAGATGAAGATGAAATAAAAAAATCCCAAGTCTCTTACCACTTCATTTCACAGCATTCCACACGTCTTCAAAACATTTCACCTCTCTATGCACTATCACTTTTAACTACTATATCCCTTCACACAAGTCTATAAAAGTAAGTTGGTGCTGCTAAAGCAAGATCTTTTTAGACCACTGGATGAGAAGGAAAAGCATTTCGGTCATACTATCCTTACTAAGTATGACAGGTATTTAATGCATGGTAAACGCGTGTTGCGTTTGCTGGGTACCAAGGTGAAGTGACCAGTCAGCAGATCCCTTCGCTGCAACTTCAAGAGGAAGGTCTCCAGGTGGCCTCAGCTGGGGTTGGGGACAGCCCAGACTGTCCCCCGTGCTCTCCCCTGGCCTGCACCGACACCTGCCGGCAAGCGCCGCCCCGCTCCCCGGGGCCATGGAGTGCCCGGGCGCCTCTGCAAAGCTGCTTCAACACCCAGAGTACATACCCGGGATCAGCTGTAGACTATGACGTGAGTATTTCCAGGGAATGTTCTGTGAAATACAAGAGTGTTTGGGAAGGATGATACTAATTTCATTATTATTATAGCAGCTTTTTTTTTTTTCTTAAATAAAAGATGGGTGGGTGCACAACATATCTAACAGGGACAGTGTCTAAATTCTCTCCCATCCCAGCAAGCCACAAACACCTGCAGAACTTTTCCAATTCTGGAAAAGTAAGAGGGGGGAAAAAATAAATGTACCTCCCATATTCAGCCAACCTAACAACATTGCTTGTATGAAGTGGGGCTTTCTATTTTAATAAAAAAAAGATAAATTGTTGGGCTGACTGGGCTTGCTGGTCAGACTGAAAGCTTGCTGCTGAAGAGTGTGCAGGGGCTACCTGCTGCAGTCCCTGCAGCAGCTGTCTGCTGCTATAGCTCAAAGGAAATACATCACATCACAGACCCGGTGGGCAGGTGTCTAAAAAATTAACCCCAAACCCCACAATTCCAAAAAGGGGCAAACTGGGGAAACAATCCTCTGGAAGATGCAGCTGGTGACCACGTTCGATGTACCACTCCTTCCTCAGCGTGCCACAGTACTCATCCGACGGCCCTGATAAAACAATTTTTAGTCAGTACTGACTAGTTCTTCAATGGCTCAGCACATCTCAGGGTGGTTTTCTGGCATCCCACTGACCTGAAGTTGTGAACAGAAGTAAGACCAACACATCAGCGCCCATGCAGAAAATGAATGTTCTGAGGAAAAGGGACAAGAGTGCCACCTTTCTTGAGAGGCCTCTACCATGCTAAGCCTTCCCTATTTCACTTTTAACTCTGTGGAATTAACATTTCCTTTCCCTTTCTCAGAGGTTGAGGTTCTCCTCCTCAAGAAATTTATAAATGGAAATATTCATTGAATCTGTCTGGCTTGAAGCACATTAGTCGATGTCATAGCACAGTTATTCATCTAGCAGCAAGCTTCCAGAGCACGCTGCCTGTCATCTTCCACTGTTACCAAAAAAGGGAGCATTCATAAAGTACATTTGGCCATCTTCAAACATTCTCAGTCCTATCCTGCCAGCTAGCGTACTGGGGGAACAAATGGCAATTAAGTCCAGACGACAACAAAATGCAGGGGCTGCACAACCAATGCTATTAAATATTAGGGACATGAGAACACGAGTCGAGCCCTACACTCGATACACAACGCAAGAGCTCCCTCTTCCCGCTTCCTTTAACACCTAAACTGGGGTATGTGACTGTGCCCACCATTCTGGTGAGATACAAGTTCCCACCTCACCCTTCACCCTCCTTCACTAGTTATCAGATGACAGGGCTGTCGCTATCACACAAAAATAAACGTGGCCAAGCTTGGGTCAAGCTTTGACTCAGCTATCTGAATAAAGTTACACTCGTGAACCAAACACACCTGCACCTCCCTGGGGCAGCCAGGCTCTGGGGTGGGCTCCCACAGGACACCATCAGGCTGGTTCCTCAGAGCCTTTCTCAGCCTAAGCTTTGCTTCTGTGCCTGCTGCAGCTCCAGCTCAGCTCCCTGCCCACAGCCAGCTATTCCCACGTGGTACAATGCAATTTTCTTCCCCTCCTTCCAGCCCAGCAAGATCACCTGCACCTGTTTCCCTTCAAAGAACTTCTGCTGTACACTTCCACCGACTGAAAGGAAGCTGGAGGATAAGCATCCATTAACTTTGTAACATCCTCCTTACTAGGAGACCGAAGAAGGGGAAAAGAAAAGGTTTGTGTAGACCACAACTGTGTTCGGTGAAGACGACATACTTAAATGCTTTTTCAAAGGCAATCAGATAGCCCAAGTCAAAGCACTAGGATAGAAGGCAGGATGTTTCCATTTAATACCTGGAAGTATGCTAAAACGGTCCTGAAGAACACAATGAACGTGCGCCTCCTTCTCCAAAAAGCATAAAGGGCAGATGTAGCGATAAAAGGTGGGCCTAAATTGGATGAAGTATTTTTTGTACAAAAAGCACACTAACTTACAACAGTCAGAGGGAACTATCCCATCTATACTAATTCATAGGAGCTCACATATTACAGTAGTACAAATCTGGGCTGTACCTAACAAAGTATGCCAGGCATAGAGTAATGCACCTGCTTCCTTTAGTATGTTGAAGAACAGCAGCTATTATAAACTTATTCACATATAAGGCTCACAGACATCAGGGCAGGGGGTAGAATTGATTTGACCTGTATTCCTCCTCCCTTTCCACCCCTCACTTCCACTTCATTTAATTTATTGCCTCTTTCAGTTTATTCTGTAGAATACGGGGAGGGGACCCAACAGCAAAGCAGTTTTTACCCACTGTGTAAGTATAGATGAAAAATTGTCAGCTGTCAATTTCATATTTAAAATAAGTTAAATCAGTACAGTGCACACCACAGTACAGGCTCATTGCTCATCTCCAAAATACGTTTGGAACATACAAAGCAACAGTTTTTCTACTGTTTGTTACTCAACTTCTGCATATATGAAAAACATGTGACTGCAGGTGTCCACATACCTCGTGCTCAGGGCAGCACAGAAGCCACTTACGTGACGTGTCTGCATACCTGATGGCTGCAGACTCAGCCCTTAAATAGCCTCTGCTTTAGAGGCCGTGTCACGCATTTAGAGCCACTGCTCCAAACCTAAGACAAAGAAGTCTTTTGCAAAGAGGTGTTAAACTGATTATTTTTAATCTCAAGAATAGTTGATTAAAATTAAAATTAATCTCAAGAATATAGGACAATAACAAGACATCAAGATTTAAATAATCTCAGTTATGTAAATCATAACTACAACTTTTCTACCAGAGTTTGGTGACTTGCAAAAGCTAATTTATTTTTCTTTCCCCTTCAGCATTACTTAGATAACATTAATTCGGGGAAACTTTTTTTTTGCCGTCCACCTGCAAGCAGCAAGCCGATAGTTACTTGTTTTACATACATTAAGATGCTTGGCAGCTTTCAAGAAATAACTAACTTGGAACAAGGATTAGAAAATTAAAAACTCAAACATATAAATCTAGAGAGAAAACAGGGCACAGAACAAGAAACAGAATACTGCCAAATGAAGTGGTTTATTTTTATTCTCTTGTAACTCCCAGAAATTTTCATTAACTGATCAAACTAGTTGCTTTAAAAGGCAAAGACAACCTGATAAATATAACACTCTGTACATGATGGACCTCAGTGAGATTTATCTTAATGGATCTTAAAACACATTTTAGAACACACAGTTAGAATACACATTCTCATTGTGTAATTACCTTTCACAATAAAAGTTAACAAATTCATTTTAAGTAGAACAGGAGAATTTGAAGTTTTGCATGCCAGAAGTTCTGCATGTCATTTCCTCCAGAATATTTGATCCCTTTTCTGTAAGAAGGCCTCTAGGAGAAGCCAAGTGACCTGTGTACGACCAGCATGTCATTTAAATCAACCTTCGCTCTCTTGTTCCGAGAATCATCTCTAGGGCATATTTCCACTTTAAGCTAAAGGTGAAGCTTTTATTTAATTATTTAAATTAATTTAATTATTTTTAAGGTATGTCAGCACTCCCAGCATCCAATATATTCTGTATTCCTTCAGTTTAAAGCATAATGAATAACTCTAAGCAGAAACAGAACCGCCCACATACTCCTCCCAAGAGTGGAGGAGTTGCACCAGAAGTCTACTTCCGTCTACCTCACTCTGGCAAATTAAAATCCTGACCTTCTCCACAGCAGCTACCAGCGAGGGTTAACATTACAGGAACAGTACTATGAACAGACATGAAAGTTGGTGGGCATGTGGTTACCTGATCAAGTGATCATAACTGAAGAGGGAATTCTGTGTAGATTTTGAATTGGTGACCTACTAACAAACAACTTTTATACTCCCTTATTATCAAGCCTCTTTGCCATGATCCTCTCAAGGGATGGAAAGCGGAAGAGCTCTTCATTTTCAGTGTAACAGACTGGCTTCTGAATAAGAGATATTCATGTTGGAAAAAAACCCAAAGCATTAGAAAACTTTAAATAACATCTCTCTTATAGCATAAACCACCACAGGCATTAAATTCCAACTGCAAAACAATTACATTGCTTCCCAAGACCCAGGATTTGAACAAATTACTTCTAAGCAGCATTACAAGTATCAGTCAGGACACTGCCAGCTTACTTTTCTAGAAATTTCAATTCATCATTATCCCATTATTTCAGGGAGCAGAAGTTCAGAGCATTTCTTACCACAAAGGCTCACCTATCTTCTTAAAAGAAGTACATCTACACTTTTTGCATTCCTACTCAGAGTAAGCCCTTCAAAAAAAAGACTGGAGAAGTTTCCTGGTTTGTTTTTTAATAGGCAACAAAAGCCATACTTGCAAAATGTTCACCCTTTAAGCTAGTACCTATTTTGATATCTTACTTCAGATGTAAACTTCTGAAACATGGTTTTCAAGTTGTAGATTCAATAATGCAGATTTCATCACCATCCTGTTTCAAAATAGCACTGGAAACCTGAATATGCAGCACAGGTTTGTCTGCCAAAAATCATTTGTTTACAGCATAGTCTCTTGGCACATTCTGACTGGAATATTATAATGTCTGTCATCTTCAGTTATGAGAGTCACCACAGGCCAGTCCTCCTCTGGGTCATTGGGATAAAGCGTGATGAATTCATCAGTACTATATTTATACAGTCGATACACTTGGATGGTATACTGCAGAGCATAAGCAAGGAGAAACATTTCCACCTACATTGGAAAAAAGCAGAAACATGATGTGTAAAATTAAACACACCTTTTACAAGTTACTTCTCATAAAAATACTAAACTAATACCTATCAGATGTCATTTTTCAGAGAAAAAATATGGAGTAGATGAGAATGCATATACACGAGCCTCTCTAGTTCAATATCTTGATCACTCAAACCGTCCTTAATTTGCTGCACAAATACCTCTAAGATACCGTGCCTTTAACATGAAGCTCTTCAGACCCAACAGTGGCAGAGTAGGATATTAGTCCTAAAGAAAAGCTACTTCGTACAGAGAATCCCACTTCCCTGCTGCCACAAACAGGTAGGAAAGACATTCTCTTATATCAGTATTCATTCCGTTAAGTCACTAAACCAGACAAGAATGGGTTCGGGCAATGTCCTTTCCATCCTGAATGAAAAGTAGATGGAAAGTCCTTACAAAGCCTGTTGATATCAGAAGGAATCCACAGAAAGAAGCTGGAAAGTCTTCCACCCCGTCTACAACGGTGGTGAACCTATCCTGTTCTAAATTATAATTTACCAATAGTATCCTGGAAATAAACCTAGTCAGCACAAAAATAGGCAACATTACTTATTGACTAAACCGAGCAGCAAAAAGATCACCAATGAATCAGCTAATTTAACAGTTACAGCAACCTGGCTCATCTGTACTAGCGTAATCAGCTTTTTAAGCCAATAAACAAAAAAATAAACCAAAACATAGTATTTCCATGTTTCTAACATCTATAATGAAGTCAAATTTAAATGCAATACCACGCTTGTAACATGTTCATGGCATTTTTTTAAATGGATGTTTCTAAAATTCTTTCAGACTATTCGGCTTATTAACCACATGTTGTTTTGGGGCTTTTTTGTAATATGCGTATCATTTCTGCAACATCTAAGTCAGTAACCGTCACCAGTTTATCAGAATTCACCAAATACATGTACTGCACATGATCTTCTCTTCATAATTTGAGTATTAGCTTTTATCATTGTATTTTTTAAAAAGCTAACAATTAAGAGACTAATACAAATGTTATTATTAATGGAATACCATACTTCTAAAGAGTGCCACCTAAGTGTCAGCTGCCAGACAAAAATCAATGTTTCAAAGGCAGGCCTTTGCAGACTCTCACTACAAGCAAGTGGTTCTACTTTATGTTTCCCCAACAAGAGACCAGACCCTACACCATTAAATTCAGCCAGACAACAAAAGCTGGGTGGTTTCTTAAAGCACTTGAACCAAAACCTCCACCACAGGAAAACAACACTGTAAGAACAATAATCTCTCCTTACTTGTTCAAGGCCTCCACTGTGCCCAATGTGATTCAAGTGATTACGCATTAACTGACAAGGGTTGCTAGATGTGTCCCGTGCAAACAGTAGCCATGAGAAGACAGGAACTCTCCTTCCATTCTTATCATCGTTATATAATTCAATGGCAGTGTTAAGCATCAAAAATTTCAGTGCTTCATAGAGACTATACTCCTCCTCTTCGTTTTTAAACAATTTATCACAAGCTTCTTGTTTCTCAATAGGACCCTTGATTTCACTTATATTCTTCCACTGTAAAACAGTAACACACACAACATGAATCAATAGTCATCACCATGGAAGAGCTGTAAAAAGCCACTTGTGAATTGTCAGATGTTCAGAATAGGTGCTCAGAATTTAATTTATGAAGGGCTTTGTCACTTTTTAAGAACACTTGAGAATCTTTCCAGAGCTGTAGTCGTATCAAGGTCAAGTTGAGTTAGTCTGATTTTCCTTAAATTAGTCCTTAAGCAAAGCAAAAGAGGAGGATGTTGGAAACTGTTGCAAAGTGGCAAAACAAATATTGTCATGGGACAATAAGCAATGAGGTAACAACTTTGTCTCCTGTATCATAAATCCTACATCCTTCACATTCTTGACATTTCAGTTACTCAGAATGTGTATTTCATTCCTGCCCTCAGAAACTGCTTGAATTCAGCCTTGAAAATAATTCTTAAAAGCCTTAAAAACAAAATGAAAAGCCACCAACACAAAAAGAGAGTATGCACACACAGTTAAGACAGGAACAATTGAAGTTCCAGAATTTCAAGAGGGGGGAGGATGGGGCTAAGTAATACAATACTAACACTGAAAGGGCACCGTCATTTTACTGTTAACGTTAACCTAAAATAAAAACATAGAAAAAGGGAAGAAAAACTACTCCTTTGAAACCACTTTGGTATTTTTCTGGGTTTTTTCCTTTCTATGACCTGTTCAAGGTAGCAGCAGCATTTATCCATAGTACACATCACTCTTTCAAATAAATACAAGAAATAGAGGAAATGTTAATTAAGGTAATAACATTCATTTTGTCATTGAAACCTTTCTAATAGTTTCCTGCTAAGCTGCTTACAAATTAATTCCAGCATCAGGCTAATGCAAGCAGTGAAAGACCAGAAAACTCCCAGATCTCAACAGACATTCTTTCCTTGATTTTGCAGTATACATACAGAAAAGTGCCTTTCACTAGTGAAACCATCCTCGCGCTAAATCCACCCCATTCAAAAACTGTCATCATTTTTCTTATTTGCAAGTGACCAAGAATAAACAAATACTTTTCCAACCTTTTTCCTTAGAAGTATTAAATATTCTTTAATTTCATCACTTATTTCTCCCATCTTCTTGCCCAGTTTCTGTTTTAGCTGCCACTGCTTGATCCAGTCATATTTGCTCATCAAGTTTTCAGGAAGCTGGAAGATGAGAGAAGAGAAGGCAGCTTAAGTCAAAAATCTTCAAAGGAAAAGCCACCGTTTACACATTATTATTTTATCAATTTTATTTGTTGCTGTTTATAGCATTTTGCAACTTAAAACCATCCCCCATGTGTTCTTCTGAACAGATGTCATACCAAGATGACCATAATTGAACACAACTGGCTCTTTTATAATACTTGCTGGATAACAGTCAGAATACTGGTCTATTACTATTTCCAGATCTAACCAATACATAAGTCCTGGAAAAATTCATCACCCTCAGTTACTCATGGCTTTTTTTTTTTTTAATTGTAACTAAGGGGAAAAAAACCAACTGCCAGCAGGAGGTGACAGTCTCTGTGTTTAGAAATGCCCCTGAACCAACAGGAGAGAAGGTTAAAGATGTGATGACATCCACCAGATAAGCCAGAAGTCTTGGTGAAGTGCAAACTATTTTGTCCAGAACACACAAACTGTGTTTTCTTTTCAGGGAACATAACTAAAACACTATGGGACAGGTTTATTGTAAAGAAGAAGAAAACCTGGGGATTAGCTGATGCATCAGATCATACTGTCGCCTTAGAATGGCCTCTTCTACTGCTCGCATGCAACACCTGCGCAGTCAAGAGCTTTTACACTTCTCTTGAAGGACATCCTGGCAGTTGCATACCCAGTTTTTTTACCCTCATTTATTAACCCATTTTACTGCTAGAACTGGAAGAGTAACTTGTGTCTCACAATGATTTAAATACTTGTCTAGAGCAGCACATATACCATCAGCCATTACCAGCCAGTTTTCATTTTATCAGGACTCCAAATTAGTAATATATTCTCTTTAATGGCAACCGAGTACTTGGCAGATACACAGAGACCTTCCCTCACACCCCAGCCTGGCATTCTACGATAATGGGACATACGGAATTAAATAATCAAAGATTATTTGCCAGTAACTTCTACAGCCAGAAACATTTCTCTCACGTGCCCTCTGCTTGATGCATTACCAGTTTATAATTTCCATCAGTTCATTTTATAGTTGTACACCTTTTTAAAAAAAAAAAATACCATATGACACATTTTCCTCTATAAATCAGTATGAAGAAGACAGGTGAACATCATTAAAAACTGCCAAGTACACCATTTTTAAAGTTTGCATGTTCTTTAAAGGACCACTGGGGAATCGTCTTCTATTGTTTGATAACGTGGAGATGGTTGTCAGTTGGGAGAATTCTTTTTATAAAAAGGAAATATTTTTACAATGTACTGCTGCAGTAAGAAACATTTCATAGAAACATTTTTATCAGCAATTACAAGAACATATCAGCAGTTTAGTTAACAATGACAGTGACCACAATGAGACATTTTAATATGGTCTCTAAAGTTATACAGAGGGATAACAAGAGCAGCATGATTCTACCTGGACCGCTAGGCTACAACTCAGAGTCTGTATCAGATGTCCATCATTTACATTTCCAGCAGCGACCTGGACAAGTGGAACCTTACTCCTCTGAGGTGGGCCACTTTTGTACCGGCAGCTTCTTCCATAGTCACTGATATCACCAAATGGGCTTTGTTGACACAAGACAATTTCTGGAATATTTTTCTTCTACTCTAAGACACCTTGCTTTGCTTATCCATCAGTGCTCTAGAAGAACTGTTCTTCATGTCAGGCTGGAGTGGCTCTTACACTTATTTTAAGTAACGTTTAAGGCATGGGTAATACACACATTCTAAAAAGCCTACAGCATCCAATTGGTTAACCCACTTTCTAGAGAAACTGTATATGGCACACACAAGAATACAGTATGAAAATTTTGAAAAGCTGGGGTTTTATTTCAAATGTGCTGATAATAAGTTGTCTACGGGTTTTTTTTGTTATTACCAGCTGTCTTGTGGGAAACCACTTACTGCTGTTATTACATGCAGTAATAAGAAACCAAGAGAGCAAGATGAAGACAGACATGTTACGTTACAGTCAGCACTATAGTAACATTTACGCATTATAAACTGGAAACTAAGGGGACCTGGACTTAATTCCAAGTTGAAAGAATCACTGTCAGTCTACAACAAAACTGAACACTACGACTTCTCAATCCAAGGGATATTGAGAAGTGAGCATATATATGGCATAATAGAGAAATGAGATAATAAAATTATCCAATAGGTTGGAACCAACATTCTTCTACTTCCAGAGGATTGGAGTTTGACACGTACCATAGTAAAATCCTCACTCTGCAGCCAGCTTGGTAACTGGGTGGCTTGGCTTAGTGCCTGGAACAGAGTTGCTCTGAGCGCACAATAGTTATCACCTCGTACTCTCCTTATAGATGCAAACTTCTGAGCAACTGCTTCATACCCCTAGAAAAACACAAGATCCAAGTAACATGAAAGCATTAATAAAACATTTTAGGGTCATGGACAGGTATCATAAAAGATATTGAAATATTAGCATCCAAATGCTAATGCTATTAAATAATAATTTCATCCACTAACCATTTTGGAAGTCCAAAGGCTTTTATGTCACAAATTATGCTTTGGGAGGGAAAAAAAACCAAACAAAACCCCACAAAACACTTAGTTCTGCTGAACAGCAAACAAGAAACCAAAGAAATCTAAGTAGATAATTGGTTGTAGTGTTTATTTGATGACAGTGCATAAGTATTGTTGAAATGCGGGTACCTAACCCACTGAAGTTTAAAAAAAAAAAAATCCGAACATACATACGCACACAAGACTACAAATCTAAAAATATATCATGCTTACAAGAAGTTTCAGCAATAGTTTATTCCATTTACCCAATGTGTCACATGTAGTTTGTTTTTGCCTCAGGGAAAATTTGTGTTTACACTGAAGTGTCTTGACACATGCCTCAGCACATTTGTCCCCTCCCTGCTGTTCCCATACACACACTTTTAGCAGAAGCAGCAATGTTGAAATGTAACTTCTGAAACTCAGGATGTCTCTTCAGCTAGCCTAGCAAAATTCAGTGCTCTGCACATCTGTATTTCTCTTACGAATGTCTTGAAGGTGACACATGGATCTTTTGATACGGGAAGTATTTTTTAGGTTTACACATACACACAACTAAATTTTCAAATTGTGTTGAAAAAAAAAAACACAACAAAAAAAAAAAACCCTAACCAACCTTATGCTTTGTTTTCTACCATTCTAGCTCAAGATTAATATAAGAAAACTAGTCCAAAACCTACAAAAAAATACGAATTCAGAAAAAAATTATGAAAAACTGAGCCTCTTCATTAAAGTTCCCCATCTTAAAAATCATACAAACCACCAACTTCAGTCATTTGCCCTCTGCCAAAAAGTTTGGTTATCTGCTCTGATGTTTCAACAGCCCACAAAGTTATGTTTTTACGGTAATAAACCAAATTTAAGACTTCATTGAAAACACTAATGAGCAGTATTAATGAAAATCCTACACTATCAACAAGTAGCCTTACTAAAAAACACATTTTGAACAAGTATGAATGAAACCATTGTCCAGTTGTCAGCCACTTGTACAACTGCACACTGCAGAACACTGCTATTGCTCTTAGTGTTTTAAAGATTTTTCCCATAGGAAATCACCTACTAAACACACAAATGAAAATAAAAACCCCAACAAAATTAAAAATAGAATCAATACCTTTCTCATTCTTTTTGCTACTGGTGTATTTCCTCTCCATTCTTTTCTGCAATACTCCATGATGTCTATTTCAGGTGCAACACTTAGTTTGTATTCTGTCAAAAAAGAATACATAACATTACACTAAGAAGTGTAAAACAGAACAACATAGAAAAAGCACTGTATTTCTAAACATACTCTATCACTTTAGAATAACATAGGTGCCAAAGGAGATTGGCAGCACAAACTATTGCTACAAAATAATTACTAATATCAGAGGGGGAAAAAAAAACCCAGCTTGCTCTGAAAATGACAGGTGAACAAAAAATAAGGTAGACCAACAGAACAGAGAACACACTGCTCCTCTCTTCTGAAAAATATTAATCAGCAAGGAGTAGAAATTAATAAAGTACTCCTCATTTTCTCAGCAATCAGAGAAATACTTGGCGAAAGTTTCTCTCCTCCTTTCAGTGGCCAGACTACAAGGAAGATAGATAATAGATCTTTCTGAATGAGCCAGAAACAGTGGTAGAAAGAAGAAATTCACTTTTCTCTCAAAATCCCAACAGCCTTCATTCCAAAAGAGATAGTAATAAGGTTATCAATGGATCCCAGCACCAGATACTGCTATGATGACTATGATCAGTAATATTCAAGCACAACATTTCTAACATGGGCTGTGACTGCCTTCCAAAGGATTCTCTTGTACAGTAACTGGAGAAACACAGGGTAAAAACAGGCTAAAACCAACTAGTTTTCCACAAATGGATCTTTTAGTGAATTAAGCTGTACAATGTACGCCGTCATTATATGCAACTTCAACTGCACACAGCGGCATCTGTGCACAAAAATCCTTGGAAAGGAGGGTGTCAAATAGTGCTACAATGAGTTGTAATACTGTATTTGAAACAAAGGTCAAACATACCTGAAAAGCTTCTCACACAAAGTAATATTTTTTCTCTCTCTATTTCTTCTGCATCACGGTACATGTCCTCCTCACTGCAAGAAAGATCAACACACAACACATAGTTCATGTAACAGCACAAATCTTATAGTAATTTACCTTTTCCCCTGTTTACAACTACATGCAAGTACTTAAGTCTTTCTTCAAGTATTTTTTCAACTTGATTCGCTTTCCATCTTACACATTTTCATAAAACCAACATGAGTTTGCAAAAAAAGCTTCAAGAAAACCCTCCTGACTGTTCCCCTCCTTTATTTATGACACCTACATTGGTAATGAATCACTGCCTGAATTTCACTTCTGCTGCTTGTACGGAGACTAGAGTGCTACACTCCCTTTGTATTTGTAAATTTTTACAGGATAAATTTGCAAAAGATACGAGCCAAAAATGCCTATTTGCTGACTATACGAATACTACAACCTATGCATGCAACTAAGAACACATTACTCAGAGCTTTGTATCTACACTCCGCTGGGGCTGAGCAACCTGCCTAGTAATGAGCAGAATACGTGACAGAATACCATGATGAAAAAAAAAAAACAGTAGTCAGCTACCTGCAGCTGGTTTGAATGTCACAAACTCAGAGAAAACAAACTGCAAGTATGATCCAAACTGCAGCATACAGGCTAACTGAAATCCAGACAAACATTTCTCCCTCAAGCAATATGGTATGCTGTTTTAAGAGTCAAATCTCTCCATCTCAGCCCATATGCAGGTATTCTAAACTCACGTTATGACCATGGGCGAGGAAATGATGGCCTAAAAAAATATTGGTTTTATGCATAGCCTAGCATTACCAAGATGAAATCTTGAAGCTAGGGTGTGAACATAACTGTTGTGAACAGAAGTCCATACAGTGTTCGAAAAACAGGTTTATAAATTGTATGTTCCTTCAAACGTGATTCTGAGTGGTATTCATCATATAATTACATCCAGCAAATAAACTTTAAAAGTCACAGTTTCACAGGTAAAATACTTCAATAAAACCATACGTCACCAAACATATTAGTAAATCATTTAGGCTTACCACTAAAACAAGGTTACATTGATAGTTTGTATTTTGAAGAAAGTACATGTGCAGAAAAAAAAAAGTAAGGTTATTGCCCACTACTGTTAGTAGCTTCTAATCTACTACGCAAAAAAGCCCAAACCCAAACCACAGTGTGCTTGCAAAAGACCAGGAAGAAATTAAGGCAGTGGCCCTGCCCCACCTTACGCTACTAAGAGAGGACAAGCAGTTAGGAAGACTGCAAGAAAGGGTTTAATGGAGGCATCTTGTAGATTACTCTCATTAATCTTGAAAGAATACACTGGTAAATTATGGCTCTATTTCTTCTTTATATCCAACCCAGCTTACTTAAAAGGTAACATCCCTCGTCCATTTGCATATATTTCCCTTGAGAACAACAAAAAAAATATTTAAAGACAAATATAGGTTAATAGCAGGAAACTCTCATCTACTGTGCAGTCATATGAAACTACAGCTCAGCTTTTACTCAAGTTTCAAACCTTTAACTTACAAACTAGGTTGCCTATGTGCTCAAATAGCTGCTTGAAATCTGATTCATAACAATACTACATAATTAGTAATTAAAAAGAGAAACTAAAGATGCAATAGATATTAAACACAGTACTCCATAAAAACAGTACTGCCTGCTAAGAAAATAAGAAAGAAGAAAAAAATAACAGAAATACATATCCCAAGTCCTTGTCCTTGTTACAGCATGGCACTGGACAAACCCTAATTTCCATGCATAATCTTATTTCTTAGCAGATATTAAGGTCCATTAAGGTTTGTGAAGAATTTAAAGAATACTTAATAACATTGAAAATACTACGAAAACCCCCCAAACAATTCAGTGTCTGACAGCAGCAATCTCTAGCCTACCTTACTGATAAGCAAACTATTTAAAATATAGAGCAACAACCTCCCCTTCTGCGCATGAACAAACCTGCTTTTGCAAGGGAGCCTGTGGGAGAGGGCAGGGTGGGGGAATGCCTGATTTTAGGGTACATCCTCAAACATGTTTAGGTTATAATGCGCAAACAGAAAAAGTGCTCAAATTAGTAAACTAGTGAGGTCACTGAAAAAGAAGTTTGGTGAAGAGTAAGCAGCATCATGTTCCTTCTGCAGATATTACCCCATCTTCTTTCTGGGAGTTGGCAAAATAGAACCCACCGTTGCAGAACCTGACAGATTAACACCCAGCATAACAAAGTACTGCAATTTGACTGAGTTGTTTTGAAATCAAGGTAGCCAAGAGCTACAATCCACCTGTACTCTCATTTCAGAGTTGAGGTGCACCTTAACATTGTTTTAGCATAGCAACTGGTAAGTAAACCTGTGGAAGCTAAAGCATTTCCCCATTAATCTTCATGTTAGTATTTGACAATAGAGTGAAAATGAAATAACAGATGGAAAAGAATAATTAAATTAAAACACACATGTAAAAAAAAAAAATACTGCATAGCGTTGTGTGTAAACACTTAAATCATTGAACTAGTAAATGTGATTCTGCTGAACTAAAGATACCAAGGGAAAAAAAAACCTGGACTTTGTATTTTAAAAACAAACAACAAAAACCCACACACAAAAAAACCTCCCACACCACGAAAAAAAAACCCTAAACCCCAACTTGCTAAGATGAGAGCAAGCAAAACTAAGCTGGAGGGAAGGGAAAGGACTATGGGCAAAAATATAGTTTTATACTAATAGATTTGCACAACTAGAACTCCCAGTATTGAAGATACCATATAAAAGCAAAAGCAGTGCTTAAAGTTTTCCGCTTATTATCATGAACAGAATTTTGTGTGTGTGAGATTAAAAACTTACTGCTATTAATAGTTCACATAAAGGCATATTAGATGAAATAGAACTAGTATGACAAATAGCAGCTAATTTAAAAATTCAGACATCCTTATGTACAAACTACACTTAATACATATTTATATGAATCTGCATATTTGTCAACTGTGTTAATATTAAAAATCACACTTTAACATATTAAGATTGTGCTTAAATTAAGAGTAATTTAAGCATGAAATAAGATTTTAAAAGCATCCTTGAAAAAAATGTACTTATATTTAGTGACTTTTTCACTAAGTCAGCACTTATTGCAGATTTTGGATGTTGTCTAAAATAGTCCCCTGACTATCTATAGAAAGAGGATTCATCAGAAGTCACTTCCTTCTCTTACTTTGTTAGGGTAGTCTTCAAAGACATAAAGGCACTCTTCATGTGCATTAATTTTCTTTTCAGAAGTCTGGAATATGCTTTTTTTAAAACCTTCATATTTGTATCTTCCTCCAGATACCAAATATTCTTATAAAGACTTCTACTGTCAAACCTGAATAACACAACTAAACTTTTGCTTCAGCCTATAGCAGGAGGTTCATAAAATACAAAAAAGTTTCAAGTGTTCAGATTAAAAAAAAGCCTTCTATGACTGTCAGCACTACACCTAACAAAGTGTTCATGAGGTTAAAACCAAGCTACCAGAATATCTGCCTTCAATTCTTGGTTTCCCATGCTCTGCATCGTACCCTTAAGAGCTTAATGTTACATCAGTTATTCCCTTAGATGGGGCAAGACCACCACTAATAAAGTGTAAAAATAAGCAATTTACCTAAAGGGTGTTTACGATTTGACATTTAGACCTATTTCACCAAGACACTAACCATGTATGAAATTTTGCCAAGAATATCACTTTCATGAACTGAAAGTACCCCTCCCTTTCTATAGAAAAGCTGTTAATATATATAAAAAAAGTCCTCACCTGTCTTCAGATGACTCCACTGTTGAACAATTACTAGGCAGAGCCAGATATAGTTCACAATTTCCAGATGCATCCTGATCTGTCACAAGTGATTTAATCATATCTGCCTCCTCGGGTCTCCCAGTACTTCTGCACACATAGTCTTTTCTTATTTCCGATGTAGATCGCTCTTTCGGGTCAGCAGCTGAACAAGGCTCATTAGAAGGAACACCAGCTTCCTTTTCATGTTTCATCAACTCTATGGTAACGCTCTCTTTTTCCTGTGTCTGTTCTGCACCCACAGAAAGGCTGGCTGGTTCCGTCATCCACCCTTGAAAATTATCCTGGCTTTGAAGAACATAAAAATATATGAAGAGTATCTTCCACAGAAGAACAAAAGCACATACTTTAAGAAAATTACATTTCGATAGTTATGTTATATGCTGAGAATTCAGAGGATACTTAAGTTATTCAAAAGCAGGAACAAAATCCAGAATAGTTTGGCAAGACAACACAGCACCCAAGCTATTTTCAAACTCACCTCCTCAGCAAGCCAATTTTACTTCCTCTGGGCCTAACCTGTGCCCACACTAGATCACAACCCACGCTAGAATTAGTGCCCTGACTGAACACTTGCTCTTTTCAAGGGGTGTTATCACCTAAAAAACTGAAGCTTAACAGAAGTCCCAACAAAACACGTTTCACTCCTGCAAGAGGAGGATTTTTACAGACCCAGCCAGCGCTCACGCTCAGTGAAACTTCCCATCCCACCAGGATTATTGCTTAATGCAAAAATTTCTGATCTTTGTTTCTTACAGTGTGATGTCCCTATGTTACTAAGATAGGACTCTTCACAATCAGTTCCAGAAAGTTCTCCAAAGGCTTAGGATGTCCCCATATAGCAAGTTTTCAGGGATGTTTATCTTAAATTGATACATACCCCTCTCCCAAAAAATCACAGGGTACTCTGCAGTTGCCACATTCACGCTCTGGATAATTCTTAATGTTGCTACTCGGGCTGATCACCTCAGAAGTGATGACCTTAATACTGCCTACGTACACCTTGAGGCCATACAACACGTTTCGACCCGGCGGTTGAAGCCTCCCCCCCGCCGCCAGCCCTCCTCCCTGCCCCAGGAGTCACGCGCCCGCGCCGCTCCAGCCCCGCCGCGGGCCACACCCCACCACAGAGAGAGGCTCGGGGCGCTCAAGGCTCCGCACCTCGCGTCCCGGTCACGCCGGCCCGCTCCCTCTCCGCGGGGCCACGCACCACCGGCCCCACCCGCCCCGCCACACGGCGCGGGGCAGCCCGGCCCTCACCTTTCCGGCATCCTCCGTTCCGCGGGACCGCGGGACCCACACCCGTCGCCGCCGCCGCCCGCCGCCGCGCTCCGCCTAGGGCAGCCGGCCGCCCCCACCCCGGCTGCCGGCTGGCCCGGACCGTGGGGGGCAGGCAGGGCACCGCCGCCGCCGCCCCCCGCCCGCCCCTCGCCGCTCATGCGCAGGGACCGGCTACAACGGCTGCCGGCGCGCGCCCGGCGCCACCATGGCGGCGGCAACGGCGGCCGCGGCCCCACGCGAGCTCCCACCCAGCCCTTACGCGGCTCGGCGGCCGCTTCCGCGCCGCCAGGGCCGCCGGCATCCTCCGCCCGCGCGTCAGCACGCCGGAAATAGCGTTTGTACGTACGTGCCCGCCCGCCTGCCCTTTCTGACGCCCGGCTGTCGTCATGCAAAAAGCGCCGAGACACAGCGGCTGGGGGTGGCGGACGTTAGATTTCGACGCATGCGCGTTGGTGGCGGAGGGAGGGGGAATATGGCGGTGGGGAGGCACGCGGCCCAGCGCCCAGTGCCCGGCGGCGACCGCCAGCCTCGCCCGAGCCGTAGCGGTCGCCCGAGAGCGGCGGCGGGTGCGGGGCCTGGCGCGAGGCCGCCGAGTCGGGCCTGGGGGTGAGGGCGGGGGCCAGCGGAGGCCGCGCGGCACCGGGGGCGGTGCAGGCCTGGGGCGGCTTCGTGCGTGCAGAAGTGTCACCTGCCAGTGCGGGCCCCCCCTCTGAAGTCATCCTCCGCCGGCAGCGCGGGTGTTTGTTCCGCGTTCTGGGTTTGGGTTGGTGTTTGGGGTAGGTTGGTTGGTTGGTTGGTTTTTTTAAAGAGCCAGCTTCCAGTGAAGTGCAAAATCAAGACCTGAATTTACATAAAATAAAAGGAGTTAAATGAAAATCCCCGAGCTTGGAGGCAACAGTGTGTTCTGTTAAATACAGGAGAGGGTGGAAGGGGAGCTGCTCTGCAGTTGTCAGGTGGTCCGTACACATACACTTGTGAGGAAGCCCAGTGCTGTAGCGTTGCGTGTGTATGTGGCAACCACCGTACAGAGCTTGTCAGAGGCTGGCAGTCTGCTCCAGGAGCAAAAACTACACCAAATTCTGATGCAGCTTTATTAAACTCCAGGCAGGATAGAAACCTTTCAGAGTGACGTTACTCAAGAGTTAAGCATGTCCAATACTATTAAAAAATTGAATACTGAAAACAGGAAAAAGGAGGAGAGCTGTATTGTGGTAGAAAAAAGCCCACTGAAGTCTGAGCATTTTGGAGGGTGTTCATCATGAAATTTAGCTTGAAAAAGGAAAAGTACTTGTCGTCTTTCTGGAATTTCCCTTATAAGAATACGCTTCGAGTAATATGAGTAATGCAAAGACTGGGGAAAAATAACTATAAATATGTTGACAGTAAAGGAATTAAAACTTTTTTAAAAAAAAATAAAGTAACAGTCTAGGGAGTACATTTTTAAGGTGGAGGTTAGGTAGTAAAGCCTATAAAATGTTAGTGTCATTGATAAGTAATTTGCATCGTGAAATTTTTAGGTTACATAAAGCTGATGGACATTTTTATAGGCAAGTTTTTTCTGTTTCTTTTATCCTTGAGACCCAAGGAAGTATCATCACAAATGTTTGGGGAAAAAAAATGCATTACCTAAATTTTTTTTCTATCGCTACTCTTCTTGTGGTTAAAATTGTGTTGGACTGCTCTTGGCACTGGCACCTCCTTTGAAAAAATTTCTTTGTTTGAACAACTGACCAACTGGCTTGTCTCAAAATGCGTTCATTTCACATTGGCCATTTCAGAATTACTCCTGTTCAGTGAGTCCACTTGAAATACCCAACTGTTTCCCATGTTCCCATGACAGAATAATTTGGATTCTGTAGCATTTAAGAACCATTACAGTTGCCTGGTTTTTTAAGATCTGGTTCTTTTTTTTTTTAAGTTTCTTAGTTACCCACGTTTGCCATTCCATCAGCAACGTTATGGGAGGCGCATGTTAGCTGGCCATTTCGCAACTCTTCAGAGAACTGCAGGGCAGAAGAATTCCATAGGCGAAGTTGCAAGCTAGACCTAATTCTTTATGATGAGCAAAATGGTGTATTACAAAATGACAGGGCAAAATACATGAACTGTACCTGAGTTATGGGATTAAATTCGCAGGTTCTGTGCTTGCTTTATTTGGAACGGTTTCCTTGTAACAGAAAGTTCCTAAACAGCAAATTATGTTTCCTTTCTGAAGAATTCTTAAATGAAAACCTTGCTATGATGTCATATGTCAGGCTGCATTACAGTAATGCTTGCCATGTGAACTTGAAAAAATAGGTGCAGTCTTTTCCGTTGAGTATTTTTTTGCTTACAGATGGGGCTTATGTCAATCACATGACTAAATTTTTTTTTTCTTCATCACAAAAAACCAAAACTAAATACCCAAAGTAATGATGTTCTTAATAAAACTTTGTGTTTGCATTAACTGAAAGTATTCCAGATGTCATCGGCTGAATAAATTCAGCAGAAAAGCCTACTCTTCTCACCCAATGCTCCCGCCACAAGAACAACTGGGAAAAGTTCATAACCATCAAATTAGATGTGTTCCGTAGTTGAATTGATAAAGGTAAATCAAGAGAATATTCATCAGTTCAGCCTTTGTGTAAACTACCTCTAAAAATGAGGATTCTCTCTGCCTCATGTAAACAATACATTTCAAGCATGTGTGAAACATATTTTCTTAGCAAGGGGTATTTTGGGGTTTAATGTTGGTATATAGTATCTGGAAATAACTGAAAGTTCCGTGACACATTTCACAAGATCAAGTGTGGCAAAAGATTTGTGTATTAGTCATTGCCTTCCAGGTTGCACAAGTTTGAAGATTAGTTTTAGCTTGCAAATAAAAAATATAAAAAACAGGGACTGAATGCAGCAGCTGCCGAAGAGCATGTAACAACACTAAGTAGTTTAATGTAAAGGTATAGTGGAAGTGCAGTAAGAGTTTATACAGAATATATCTAGAATACTGTAGATTAAACAAAGCAAAACACCTTTTTGGTTATTTTTCAAGTATTACCAAGTTCAAAAGACAGAAGAACGTGAGCATAAAGTCCTAAAGTTTGCCTTCCAAAGACTGTGGAAGTGCTGAACTGTTTTTTTAATGAGATGATGCATTTTTAAACAGATCCCTCAAAACAAACAGACCCTCTTGTGATTTGTATAGTCAGTTCCATATTCTAATAGGTAGGTGTAATTAAAAAAAAATTAGTCTCATTTGCTCAAAGTATGTAGCTTCTGAGCAACAGGTTTATGTAAACAATTAAGTGCATTAGATAGAACAAAAATGTAGTGTTTACTTTTTTTTTTGCACACAGCTGCTTCCAGTATTTTGCATTGAGTTTTGAGAATGTTAGTCATAATTACATTAATGTGGAGCTTGGGCCACACATGATCACTCATGTCCGTGCACAATTCTATATTTTCCAACAGAGGACAGTTGCCTTTTGCAAAATCTTGAGAGCAGAGGTAGCATCTTTCTTTTGGGTACTGGCAAATAATAAATATATGTGCACAAATTAAAAATATACTGAAATTACAGATGCTAAGAAGAATGATCACAGGATTCTGTTGCATTTCTGAAGTTAGTTTGAAAGAACAGTATCAACATATTCCAAAAAAAGTCTCTGAATATTAAGATCAAGACAGATGTAGCTGTACTGAAAAAAATGGAGCAGCTGTTTACTTCTGTTGAAGATATCAAAACAGTCATGTTACTCTTTAAGTTTGTGGGTTGGTTTTGGTTTGTTGGGGGTTTTTTTGAGAATGGAGCTTAAGCAAAATTTAGACCTGTAAACCCAAGGTCTATGTATTATTCCCAAAACACCTAAACTTTTATTTTCCAAGCTTCCATCTACAAAGTAGGCAGATAACTAAGCATTGCTGAAGTCTACAGTAAAAACACAAAGCCATGCCTCTTCATGATCTGTTAGTAGCTCAGACTATGTCCCTTTGAAATCCAATTCTCCTGTTGCCATAATTTCCAATGGGAAGGCTGTCCGGCTCCTGTACCTCTGGGAGAGGTGAGATTCAGCCTCCTAGCTCAAAACAAAATTGAGATTTCAATTCTCAACCCCGGTTTACCAAGGTCAACCCCAAAATCATGTAAACATGAATGAAGATGATCATGGAGCACTACTTGTAGTGTAATGCAACTCTTTGTTGTCAGAATAACTCGTAGTTTTGCAAGAACACATCTCTGGCACACTGATTCAACCTGGAGTGAGTTCAGCAGGTTTTACTTATTCCTGTAACTCTCCCATATCCTTTTCTAAGTGTAGGGCACAACCATTCAACTTTATCGTTACTAATAAAAGCATATATCCCAATATAGATTAAAAAAAACCCAACCAACCAAACAAACAAAAAAACCCCAGTAGATACCAAAACTGAAGAAAATATTGCAGCTTAACTTTTGGCCAAAGTGCTTATAATTCCTTAACTATTTTTCCCACAGGCTCAGAGTGTGAGAGGATTGCAAAGCACACAGTGAAGAAGCAGCAGCAGTGTGTACTGTTTTGGGGTTCTGATTTCCTCAACTCAGGAGACTTAAGAATCTTTGCAAAGCAAAACCTTCGTATCTGGAAGACTCTGAAGGAGTTACATGCATATAGAGTGATAAAATACATCAGCTTTCATTGCGTACAGCTTTGTATAGGAAACTGGACCATGATTCCTGACTAACGGACATGTTATTCTCTTCTAAAAGACTTTGCTCTGTTTTGTTATTAGTGTTTATGAGGAGGAAGAGGAGTGTTCAGGGTTGCTTGGAATGTTCAGTCTTTTTTAATGTAAGTTTACAAGTTTTAATATAAGTTTTCAAGTAAGAACTTCTTACATACAGTTTCATTTGGATTAATTCTTTACTCATTTTTAGCTGAAGCAACTTCATCATCCTTTAAAAGGTTCATGAAAATATACAACAAAGACAGCATAATACAGGAGGTCATATTTTGTAGGTCTGAAATATTTCTGTATGTGGTATTTTCTGGTAAAGGATGCTAGCAACTGAGATTTTGATACAAAAAGAACCCCTTGAACACCATGAAAAAATATTTTTGACTGGTTTTACCTTATTTAATGCATTTTGGTGCTTGCCAGCAGTTGTTAACCTTCTTTGCTATGCTAATTACAACATACTACTTGAAAATTGCTCCAAAGTTTTCAGGAGTATGACTAGAAACCTTTGGGTGATCAATTTTGCTTGTGACTATAGGGGAATACCATTCAGAAGAAAACAGATGGGGAAAACCCACCAGTAAAAGTCAAATGGGCAATACAATATCCGTTATATGTTTCTGTAATTACATATTAACTTGTGTGTCGATTTTTTTCCCTCTAGCATCCCTGAATTTGTTAAGAGGTTTTGGAGATGTATTCTTAGAAGGATATATCTATTGCCTTGTACATAAAGACAGGAATAGATACATGCTGCTTCCACTTTAATGATTTTCAGTTTCATGTTTTACCAAGAGAGCTCTAAATTGGCATGCTGCTCGCTGTCAAGCAAAGGCAGTTCCAGCATGCTATGTTCCTTTTTTAAATGACTGAGAAAAATACGTAGCTTGTGGCTTTGGTGCAGTGAGTGGGTTTTTTCAGTCCCCTGAATAGAAAACGATGCATGTGTAAATCACATCAATATAGGCTGTACATCACTGGTAAAAATTATGGCTGTTTGCAAATTAAAAAAACTCACTATTTTTCGTGGTGCGCTTGTCTAAACAATTAAAATAACCAGTCTTCACAAAAAGAAAAAACAAAGGCACCCTTACAAATCTGCTTCATGCTTTTTCTGAACAAGCTTAGTTTGCACATTTGAAAAATGCATGAAGATTAAGATGAATAAATAGATTGTCTATGCTTTTGATAAAAATATTTATTAACAGGAGTTACAGAATGATTACATGATACTAGTTACAGTAGCTAATTTTTTTCATTATTAAACAAAGAGCAGCTGATGTCTCCTAATTGGAAAATATATATAGAAAAATTTTTTTTAGAGTGCTCTCAGTAAATCAACATTCTTGTCAAGTAGTACGTCAGAGTAAGCCAGCGATAATTCCTACTAACTGTTGCCCAGACCAAGAACACTCTTAGTGGCTCAACTAATTAACTAAACCTCCCTGAACAATTTGTACGTTTCATGCCTTTTTTCCTTTCCAGTTTCCACATTTTAAAAAAAGGAGAGGAAATAGAGGTCTGCAGAAACCAAATAATATTACTAAATGCAAAACTCCAGCAGTTCTGTGAGACAGAAATTTAAGAAACATACACGTGCAGGTTGCCCCATCTTCTCCACCCATAGTATCAAATATGTATTTCCTGTATTGATTGCTTGAATATTCTGTTTTCTTTCAGCTGACAGAGAAAGTTTAGTTATAGTTACTGCTCCAGATCTTACAGTAAAGCTGAAAAAGATTAATGCATTTTTATTATACTGTAAAGAAGAAAACAACTGGGTCTTGTTTTCATAAGATAGCAGAAAAAGTAGCATTTTGGTTGCGTAAAACAGCATGGTTGCTGCTGCTAAAACTGACTCTGTTAGTGTGAATGAATTCATTGCTATCAGTAACTTCTGAAGTGACCTGAACCCAGTTGTGAAACAGCCTGTGACCTAGATTACATGATGAAGGGGAGTACCTGGCCTATGAGCTACACAACAACTTCCGGCCTGCAACATCAGGCTGTTTTTTTCAGGAAAAAATTTCTACTAGTAGGGTTTTCTGGGACAGGCCTTAGTTGAGAAGCACACAGTTGATGGCAGGGCCACCAGCTTCTCCTTTGAAATGCTGTGACCTCTTCTTTAGTGAGGAAGACCATGAACCTGCCTGACCACCTGAGAGTAATAAGGTAGGTGAAAGACCACCATCAAGAAGCAAAACCACCATATGGAGTTGCCAGGAGAATTGATCAAGAGGAAGTCAAGCAATGAGTTCTAACATGCTGCCTGGGGAGTTTGACATGGACATGTCTGTATCCATCACATTGCTAGGTTATGGGATAAAAGCTCATCTGCACACCCACCAAGGAGAATGGAGAGACCACCCTCATCAGGTGTACAGATGGCAAACCTGGAAGCCTGGCTTAAGATCTAATGAGAGGTGTCTTCTCGTCAGAGGTACTTTGTGATGTAGTGTGCCATTCAGGTCAAGACATTAAGAGAAGCAGCCTTCAGTTGGGTTACTGAAATAATAAAACATCCCAGAGAACTCTCAGAGTCTGCAAGCTCCAACATAAAAATTGTATTTTAGTATCAAAAATCAATAAACTGTGGCTTTTATTACTGCACTCAAATTCATGAGTCCCCTTTACTGTTTTCTAAAAGAAAAAAAAGTGGTATTTTACTCTAATGAGTCAACAAATCAGCCTTAAGATCTTTTTCAGTTCATTAATCAAATGAACTAGATCCATTCATTTGGAACAAATCCCTCTCAGCTGATGTTCATAAGTCTACCTAATCCAACAAGCCTTTGGAGTTGCTTAGATGTGGCTGCCCTTGCAAATACCTGCTTGAAACGAGGAATATATTTGTGACTGCTCTGCAACTACTCTCCAGGTGACCAGCTCCCTCAGGCTCCCACTTGTTGATGCTTGCTCCTGTCTTCTGCATTTGGTTCTTGCTCCCTGACAAGACACAGCTCCCCATTTCTGGCTTGACTTTGCCTCAGCTTTCCTCAGTGAGGAAGACTAGAGCCACTGAAGCCCTTGTCCATTACCCCTCTCCAACTGTGGTGCTAGAATTGGTTTCGTGGGTGGTATAACCCTATTTCTTCTCAGACTGCAGCTGGCAGTACAACCCTGGCTTCCACCAAGAAGTAGACCGTAAGTCTCAGCTACAGCATCAACTCTTCACTGTGCTTCTGTTCTTAAACCTTCTCAATACACACAGAAAATTTTCAATTTAAAAAAAAGTCTCTTCTGGAGGAGGGCTGAACTGATCCATAAGATATGCTAAACTAAAATAGAGATCCCTAAAACAGAGATTCTTTGGTGGTTTGTAACAGGAGGATTAAATCTCTGGGCAGCAGCTCACTTCCTTACCAAAAAAAAAAAAAAAAAAAAAAAAAAAAGTGAGGAATAGCAAAGAAAGAGGTCTACCAGAAACACAAAAAATCCTATTTTACAGTAGGGAATAATGACATCCACAGCCAAAGTAAACAAATAAAACAGAACAATCTCAGCAGCGGGGGGTGGGGGGGTGGGGGCGGACCAAACAAACCCAAAATCCAGGAAAACCAAACAGTCAGAACAGGAACCTCTTATTGCTGGATTCTTTCCAAACCATCTCCACAGGCAGTGTAGAAAAGAGAAAGAAAGTGAAATAAGACCAGTTTAATGTTTAGCATTACTGAAAGAGACAGCAAAGGGAAAGGGACAGCGAGAATAATCTTAAAGAAAAGTGGTTGTATATTTTACCTCACATGCCTTTAATATATCTCTTTATAGCTAATAGTTCCTTCAAAATTCTGACAGATTAACTTTTTTATTCTTTATTTAATTGTTTTTTTGAGGTTATGGATTTCTTTACTGGAGACCTCATGTGGAAACTTACATGCATTTAGGTTGTAAATGACTTGCCACTGTTGTAAAAGAGTAATTACCTATATTTAATGTTTCCCAAATGCCTTCCTGTATTAGGACACGTAACAGTAGCTGCTGTTTCAAATACAAGAAGACTCAAAAATACGTCCAATTAATTTCTTACTTGATGCTAGAATAGTTTGCTTTTAAAAAACTGTTTAACAAACTTTAATGCTACAGCTGAACTGTAGCGAACAAACAGCTAGCTGATGACTTTGGTTTATTTGCATCTGTCTCCCACCTGGAGTAATACCGTCTACTTTTGCACTTCCTACTCAAGTCAGCTGAATACAATTTGGCACCCCTTTCAAACAACCAAAAAAATTGTATATATTTTTCACATTACTGAGTAAAAAAAAGAGGCTTTTTTTACCTTGTTTTCTGCTATGCTTTTGCTTCTTTATAGGCGTTCGGCTGCTTCCATTGTTTTGACCCAGAGTCAATCCAATACAAAGCTGAGTTGTGTATATTATTCACTCACTGCTTTGCCTTGCTGGTAAATCCTGAGACTTGTCTAACATCTTTCCTGTCTTCACTTTCCTCTCCCTGTCATATTTTGCTATGGCACATCTGTTGGGAGGTGTTGGGGTAAATCCCTTTGGCAGCATGGTTTATTCCACTATTGCTGCGAAATTCTTGAGAGTAAAATAAACAGGGAAGACAGAGAAGTCAACTTATTACAGCCACCCAAATCAAAAGTCAGACATACGCATTCAAATGAGAAGGAGTAAGCAGAGCAAAGCTGTTGCTGAATAATGTGGCTTTGGCAAGGCTCCCTGTAGCATAAGACCCTGCTAAAAGGTAAACTTTCTGACTGCAGCTCAATGCCACTTAGTTTTCCACATTTCAGAGAACTCACAGAGGACCAACGTGCTATTTTAAAGCTCTGGAGCTCTGAACATTTGAAGTCCCATAAAGCAAGCAGGGGGGACTACCTTTGGGGAGACTTGAGGTCGTTTGGAAATTAGTTGCCCCAGATTAAATTAATACAGGTGAATTCATCTGGCAGGAGTTATGTCCCAGCCTCAATCCAGCAGAAACCAACAGCAAAGTTATGAGTCATTTTAATGATACCAGATGACTGCCAAGGACCATAGGCAGTGACTGCAATTGCGTTTCAATCATTTGGGGAGTGTTTGCAGGGCTAACATGGAATTAAATTCTAAAGTATCATTGTTATCACCTTCTGTCACTGGTCATCTCCTCCTGCATTATTTGTGTAATTTAGTGGATAAACTGTTCTTCAGTGTGGCAATTTGATAATATCAGGATATGCAGGTGTCTCTGCCCTTATTTTAAAAAGACATGACCATTGTCTGAATTTACTTTTGGCCTTAAATTTCTTGTTCATGATCCCTCTCACTGGGGTTAGAAGACTAAGGATTGCTGTTCTTCAGTGACTGACTAAAAATAGTTTGATGGGTGGGGAAAAAACTATTCTGATTCAAAACAATCTTTGATACATGAATGAGAAGGTTGTCGACTTGGAACGTAGGTTTGGACAGGATCTGCACTCTAGCTTACATAGACACAATAGACCAAATAACATACTGGTTTTTATTAGATAACACAGTAACTCCTATGGAATAATAGTAGCAAATTGCATTCTAAATGGATTTTGGAGGTAATATGGTAGAATCCAAATATATTAAGAAATTGAACTGCTCTTTTAAAAGACAAATTTTTTTGGGTGTTTAAAATTCATCTATGGTGATTATCTTGTCAGAAAAAACTGAACAGAGTCCGTAATTTCAAGAGTTCAAGTCAGATGCTTTAATTTTAGAAGTGCTTTTCTTCACACTTCTCATTGCATGCATGGACCTGAATGAGCCACAGGTACCTTTAGTCCATCCATTCCTGAGCCTCTCATGGTGTCCAGACTGGCTCTGAATAAAGGGGGAGGCGGTCGGGTGGTGAAGAGCACAGGGATGTCATCTCAGAGATCTTCCAGTCATTGACAAATACCACTTCTTCAAGAGATCGTTTACACTGACAGAGAGTGGGTGGTTCCCAGCCACACCAGGTTCCAGCCCTATTGGAGCGTCCCAGCATCAAAGGAGAGCACTGCTTGGAGGATGACTTGCCCAACAGCAATGGCAGAGAGTTTTGCAAAGGGGCAACAATGCTCCAGGTACACTTGGCTTTAGATTGAGACATTAAGCCCTTTTGAAACACATGTTCAAAACAGCTCTGGATGCTCAAATTGGGTTTTAAAGCCATGTGCCATCCAAACTTAGGTTTATATAGCAGAGAGGAAACAAGAGCAAAAAATTCAGGACTTCACTAAAGCCATGAAACTGAACAAAATGCAAATTAACAGACTCTTACTGACTGAAAAAAAAAAGGGAAGTCACTGACACACAATTTTTAAGCATTTATTTACCCGCTTTCCTTTTTTTTGTGTGTTCTTTGAATTTAAATGGCATGTCTGTTTCACTTTTATGTTTTCAGAGTGGAACTGCGTTCCTTCCTACCACAGCTAAAATTTCATAAAGTGCAAAGGGAAAAAGAAACTAAGCTAAGGGCTCACCAGTGTTGTCTGTTTAAGAGAGATAATTAATATACCTCATGCAATATGACCAGCAAGTCAGGTGGTACACCTCTGTCTAAGGAGAAGATAGGCTAATGCACATGGTATTCTGCTTCTTTTGTACAGGGTGTGGTGAAGTTGTTGTTCAAGTGGACTTCTACTGTCCGGTGGTATCAGTAAAATGATATTTTAGCTAGCTCCATGTTGAAAAATCAAGCCTATTGAAGGGGTATGTTAAATCTGAGACATTTCAGTGAAGTTGGTAACAAAAGAAAAAGAGGCAAGGGTGGAAGATGACTTCTGAACAGACTAAATGTTGTGATAAAAATTTGCTCAGGAGCAATCTGGGAACAAGGGAAGAGGTAACCACGTTTCTGGGTGCTTGAGAATTTTATAATATACTGAGGTTTTCCATCCATAGTTTTACCTTAAAATAAATGATTGAGAAGACTGGAAATTAAATTTTGAACCTACATATAGGTAGACAAAGTGTGAATGTTACCAGTATAAACAAGGAGTAATAAAATGCAATTATGCTTTAAAATGCAACCTGACATTGTGAAAAACAACTTGCTGCTGCTGCATTTATACAACTAGGTACTAATATTAATACTAATATTAGTAATTAGTAATTAGTAATTAATACTAATATTAGTAGTGCTAATACTAATAAATGCTCAGGAACTATCTGGTATATATGGAGACATAGAAAATAACAGGAATAAAACAGGAATAAAGAACTTAACCTGTTAGGTGAAATTCCTCAATATTGTTTTGTCTGGGTTTTTTTCATATAGTTTACTATGGCAGTGAATATCAGTGTTTAAATTCATGTCAGGTTTTTAGCTTGAATTTCTCTGTATTTTCTCTGGGAGGCAGCCTGGCCATTCCCGATTAAAATAAAGATTATCTCCCTTTTTTGTATGTAAATATCTTCCAGTTAAGAGTAATTTCTTGCATTTAACTGCCTAGTACACAACCTTTGCATCTGCTCAGGGTAAACCTCTTCCCTTTCCTGTTTTTTTGTGGTTTCTTTCTAATTTTGCAGAGGAAAAGATGGGGAGATCCTTAGATGAGCAAAATTAAAGCACTTTGAGCCTTTGGTGTCTGAATTGCCACAAGGCAGAAGAAAATGGGGGATGTATTCCAAGTAAGTATAAAATTTCTCTGTAATCCTTTGCTCAGGACAAGAATTATTTTGTAAACACAAGCACGTCCTTCCACTAGAGTCCAAACTGGTCCTGTAACTGAAATGCAGTGTACTAATTTTATCTACTCCTCTCACTACCAACGACTACTTCTGAAGAGAACAAAAGGGGATGAAAAAACCCCCACAAGTGGTACAAATTCCCATCAGCTCTACTATTTCTTGTTTACATGTTTGATGCATGTTTGGAGCTGGTACTGCTAAAATTGAAGTTTGCCTTACCACTCCAGCTAGGTTCACAACATTTTCACTGATAGACTGAGAATCACAGAACCGCAGAATCACAGAGCGGCAGGGGTTGGAAGGGACCGCTGGAGACCATCTTGTCCAACCCCCCTGCTTGAGCAGGCACACCCAGAGCAGGGGGCACAGGAACGCGTCCAGGTGGGTTTTGAATGTCTCCAGGGAAGGAGACTCCACAGCCTCCCTGGGCAGCCTGTGCCACTGCTCTGGCACCCTCACAGAAGCTCTAGAAGTGAAAGATTCATGTTGTGCACTCTCCTGGAAAGGAAAATGGAGTGTTCTTGCCATTCCATATGTAATGTAGAGTAAACACAGAACATTGGTGGTCTCAAACAATAATCAGGGGAAGCTGCTTGCATGATACCATTTGTGGGGATGGATTTAGCCCATCAGAGTCTTCTGCAGTGAGGGGCTGATCTGAGATTTCTGGCTCAGAAAGGGGGGTGGGGTGGGGGGGCCAGTCTATCTAAGAAGCGAGTTTTCTGGAAACTCATCACAGTAGAAGACAAGACATATGATTTATGTTTTCATTTTATGGAGCTGGTTATCCTATTCTGAGGAAGGTGGTAAATGAATCTTAGCATTGTCTTTAAAGGAGGAATTTTCTTCCAATTATGTCATCAAAATATCAGGTGAGCAGAAATGATCAAAAGTAAAGGAGATGATACCCTGAGAAATACCTTCAGGTCCTTTACATGAAGTATACTGCAGCTTCTGCATCCTGTTCTGCTCCAATGGATCTGTGGAATATCTGAACAAAGATGTAGTTTGCAGTCACAATTTACAGTGGGCAATGGAAGGCACTTGTCCCTAATTTGACATTTTCTGCAGGCCTTGTTATTCTCCACATAAGACCAAAATGTTCCATACTTCTGTCTCAAACATCTGTGATTTTTTTGTGGATTTTTCCAATGACAGGATTCTGGGCTGATCATTCTCACATAGAATATAATAAATGTTTTAGCGTATATATCTACTTAACAAAGAGCTGCTGAGCCCTCGCCTATCTGTGGTTTCAGGTTTGGATGTTGCTATGAGTTGCACATTTTACAGGGAGAAGAGATGCACCTATCACACACAACTAATAAGGAAACGTTGCCTATAAGACAGGTATAATTTCAAAGCTGTTGGGTTGTTGGGATAAGGTACATCAAACAAAAGAAATTAAACAGAAGGAAAAGATTTCACACAAGCAGAGAACAAGCCTCAAAGAATCTGTGAGTCATTGCTTACAGAAGGTGTAAAGGAAAGTCCACTCCAGTCTAGCCAGCTTGCTGAGAGGAACTTAGGAGGCCTGGTGGTGTTGGGTTGACGGCTGGACTTGATGATCCTAGAGGACTTCTCCAACCTTAATGATTCTATGATTCTAGCTAAATGCAGGACAGGCACACTGTGTGCCTGTATTACTGTTCCACAGGTCCTCCATGAGGTCTTTGCTTTAGCTTTATGTACGTCAACGTGTGAATATATGTGTGGACAATCTCTAGAGGCAAAACACTCATTACTACATGCAGTCTGTATTCATAGTACCTTCTGAAACAAGCGTCCAAAGCCTGTACAGGTAGAATAACTTTATGTTAACTTGTGAAAGGAAGAAGTTTCGGGATGTTTCTGCCATTTGTTTTCTGATATCATCTGCAGATATTTGGAGCTGCCAGACTTGGATGCTCTTACCATCTGGCCATCCATTCTTAAGTCTTAACAACCTGCCTCTTGGTGACTGCCAGCTCACGGCAAGGAGTTCAGTCTGGTCGCGCAGATATCCTCACCTCTGTGTACAATATTCATTTCTGACAAATTGCTCTGGAGCAAGACTTGCAAGGTCCTGTAGAAAGACTTTGAAAACTTTCTTACCCGTGCACTTCCTGAGGAGCTTTTCCAATTAAAAGATTTTTGTTCCTTTCTTAAATATCATGGGTCAATGTAAGGACTCTGCTTGTAGTTCAAGATGGACATGCAAACCTCGCTTCTGTGCAGCTGACCTCCATTTTACTCAGTCCAAAGTTCTGCGCTTATTTATATGAAATGTCGTATGGTAACACACATCATCTGGAGACACAAAACGTACAAGCGCATCAGCTAGCTGTATATGTGCTGCTGCCATGCTTAAAAACAGCCGTACTTCCAGCCCTAGGACCCAGTAAATTCATTCAATCCCCAATAGTTTGCAACTGAACATGTGCAGAGAAAAGTGGCCATAGGCTTTGTGGCAGTCGCAGACCTAAAACACTGTCACTGTTTGGTGCTCCTCTACCCATCTTACCAGCCTGTCTGACAACACTGGTTGGCTGGCAAGTCTGTATTCTGCATCTCAGACCAACCTTGCAGGTAGGGGTAGGTTCTGCCTTGGCATGTGGAAAATGCTTATCTAAATTTCAGCTCAAAAACCAGGACTCTGGGGAATAAACAGCTGTATCTTGTTACTGGCGTTGGATGTAGAGGCAGAGGAATCCCAGGCAGAAACAGAGTTTTTCTATTATTTTCTCTTTATACAGTGGTCACATGAGACTGATTCAAATGCTAAGCCTTGTGTTAGTATTTGGAATACAAGAAGGAGGAGTTCATAATCACGTCATGGGAGAGATTAAAAGATTGAAGATGAACCTTAAAATGAGTGGCATTTGTTCAGTTTAACCAGGAAAAAGTTAGGGGTGATTTGATCGCATTCTGTTAGGAAAATCAACACCTGCTATTTGGCCTTTCAGTCTAACAGAAAAAGGTGTGTCAGGATTCAATGACTGGTAGATGTAGCCAGACAGCTGAAAAAAGACATACATACCATTTTGAAAGTAAATTCAGTGATTAGCTCACAGAATGATTTTAAGGTTAAATATAATGAAAGACATGCTCTCCTTTGAACTAGAATGAAATTATGCAAGTCATAACAGGTCCAATTCAAAGACCAGTGAATTTAAACACAAAAAGAATGAAGTGCCAGGAAAACATGTTGAACAGCTGGTAAACTCTGAGCTAGGTGCTTTCCTGTCTAGCAAAAGAGGCATTTCCAAACAGAAACCTCATTTGAGCAGCATTTGCTATCTTCATGCATGCCTTCCTCAGGCAACAGGCCTCAGAGGAATGCCATGGAATCCCACCTAGTCCCAGGTTCTGGGTTTGCGGTTCCCATCCAATCCCAGCCGGGAGAGCTCACCCAGGCAAGCCAGGTACAGGTACAGGGGTACATCAAGAGACTAGACACTGCTAAATCTGGACATGAACCATCTAGGAGATGATGGCAGTTATATGAAATGCATACTGTTACTGAGATATGGGACAAAACTCCTTTTTTTCCACCCCATTCAAGAACTGCTTTCTGACAAAAGGTCTCCAAAGTACTTTGCATCTATGTTCTAAACTGTCAAAAAATGGTGAAATATTAATCTACTAATTTAACCCTTTAATCTCAGCAATCCTACTGCTATGAAACTATCACTTGCTTAGTTTTGTCTGAGAGTGTCAAGCAGGTTGGATAGCTGAGATACCAATTTCCAGCAAATAACCCACCTTCTATTCAGACCCAATACAACTTCTGTGCACAAAGAGAGTCTGGATGCCAGTTAAACTGTGTTTTAAAGCATAGGTTTAAATCCAAAATATCTATGGTGACCTAATGTACATTAAGCAGCCCAGAATGAATAGATGAGGCACTGCTGAGTCCTAGCTCTATGTAGCATGCGTTATTAAAAAAAAACCAAAACACAAAAATAGGACTCCCAGGTCATATGCCAAGATTGAAATACAGCATCAGGAATTTTCTGTCTCATGGACAGAGGTGAAAGAAATACTTAGGATTCTCCCTCGTTCTGTTAATGCTCTTGGTATAAGTTGAGCCCAGAAGGTAGTCACTGTACTCCCCTTTTTCGCTCAACCTCCCCAAAACTGGAAAGAAAAGAGTCAACTCTACAGTCTTAAGTGAATTTAGAAAAGCAGGAGGAGAAGTGGCTCCGCTCAAAGGCTGCAGATTTTAATGCTTGGCAAGAAACTGGGAATTTCTTGTTGCTGGCAGCATCTCAGAGGAATCATTTGCTTTGTTACTAAATTACATGCATCTGGGGCACTAAAATTATCTACAACTATCATTTTTCTTTTTCAACAGCTTCAAAAATATAGTTGTCATGAAACATCTCTGTTAATATCCATGTATTTTTCTATGAATATTTCACATTTGGGGATCACAAAGGTACAGCTAACACACATACTTACATAATCAAGCCATAATATTCCTACCTGGCTCTGATTGTTGGCAGCAGCTCAGGTTCTCAAAGGTGGGAAGAGTGAAAGCAAATTAGGTACACAGTCAGGCTGACAAATTATTCATTAAGTTTAAGAGCAGTCCATGGACCAAGCTGCGGCACCGCCTCATTTAATCAGCAATATATAGATAGGATAACCTGAACTAAGGTTTCACATTCAGAGGTGTGTGAAGATGAATTTGTCAGTAACAAAGCACAGAGAGGAAACAGACACTCCCAGCCAAACAGAAATGATTAGTAACAGAACTCACCAGCCACATTTTCAGAAAGATGGGAAGCCATAGCTCGAATTGCTTCTTCCTTTTTCCCACTGCAGACAGGTCAGTCATTGCAGAGTGAGGCTCCTTCTCACATATACATGGATTACTGTTGAGTTTTGATGAAGTTGGTTAGAATAATATTCAATGTATGGGGATAAATACTAGCCTGCCAGACAGTTGAACTTTCCAACACACCAAAGTGCTCATCACTTATTGGAAAAGGTGCTGCACAGAACAGCCTTGCAGCTGCCACCTGGAGCCAGCCCCTACATGCTGACATTTTGGAAGGGACCTGGGAGCTGTCAATGAAGGCAGCAGGTAGAGGACATAGGAAGTGATTTTTAAAGACATCAGGATGCCAATAAATTTGTAAATCTGTAAATTTGTGTAAGCACTCTTGTACAAGGAATTTGATCACAGTTTCCTGGGCTTATAGCTCACTGTAAGCAATTATGTCAGGCAGCAGAGGGCATTGGAACTACAAGTTAAGAGGATGATCATTGGTCAGATGAGAAAAAAGCGGTGAACTTTCATTCTCCAGCGCTCTTCAGTAAGGAAAGTCATATGGAAAGCTGGTCATGCAGGGTCAAGTATCAAGTGTTTTCATATTTACTGAACAATATTACTACATTACCACTGTATGATGGTATTTGTGCTGCTTACCTTATGCCCTGCTTTGCATGACCCAAGCCTAGGAGCACCCTATACTCCCCAGCCTTGCTGTGCATCTTTATTCTCCTAGTCACTGTGTTTCCAAAGAGTTGTGAAATAGAAGAGACTTTCCTTTACAACCACTCATAGGAGGTAGAATCCCCCCTGCTTCCTAGCAAGTTTCCAAAGCAGAGCTGGCATATATATGGAGTTAGTAGGAATTTCAGGATTATGATGTGAAGAGATTTCAGTGATACCATCTCTCACAGAATTCCAGCTATACTTCTTTAAGAAAAGAAGAAAACCCCAGATTTTGTCTACTATATGAGGTCTTGATCTACTTGATATTACATAGGTGGGAGAAAAAGGAAATGAGAATACTCTTCATTAAAACCAGTATTCTGTGCACTTAATTGTGCTGGAATTTTATTCAAGTTTAAGTCTTTTCTTGAAAAAGGCAATAAAATATTTACCAATAAATAGTTTGGTGGCTTTCCACACAGGTGGTGTTCTCTTCTCATTTACTAAATTCATGTTGCTTGCTTTGTTCACGTCTCCTTGCATTTCCAAAGTACTGAGCTACCAGCAGCTGTAACTCAAACAGCTCTGACACAATTCCTGAATGTATCGTATTTATTCTGTGCAGTATTCTGTAACCCTGGATGAATTACGCTTGGTGGACTGAACGTTACAGCTAGATTTCCTGACTAATGCTGTTGTGAAGTCCTTTAATTAAGCCACTCTTACAGTCTGAAAAAAATGTCTTTAATCCCTTTTTCAACTACCTCTGTAATAATGTTTCTTCTGTTTGAACGGTCACACCTTTTTTTCCTGCTTTTGAGTAATTCAAAGAGCACTTCTATGTAGAAGCACTTCTGCCCAGAACAGAACCAAAACCTTGTTCAGTTTGCATGGGTTCTTTAAAAAAAAAAACAGCCAACGTGAACTGCTCAGGACTCTTGTCCAACACCCATGGAAACCTTGTGCTAGTAAACCAGGTAGAGCATCTTATGGTGATCACTGCACAGTTCTGCTTGTGTCCAGGTGACTTTGGTGCAAGCTGTACGGAATGTCTCAACTCCAGCTACCTGTTTTCTGGAGTTATGCTCACACCAAATGCTATGGCACCTCTAAGATGTGAAGAAACTCACCTTGTTGGGTGTGCTCTGGGTCTAAAGTTTGACTCCTACTTTTGCCCTTACTGAGATAATATATTGTGGTCTAGTTGTCCGTCACTAAGGACTCATAAGCTCCCATACTCAAAGCAAACCTGAGAAGGCTAGTGAGGGAGTTCAGCAGCATTTCCTTGAATACACCTTTGGTGACCCTGAAGACAGATACATGGTCCAATTTGATCAGCCATACTCCCTGACTAGATGAGCTTTTCACAGCCATTAAAGAAGAGCACGTGGTTTCACTCATGTCTCATTCAAAACTTTAACAGAAGGTAGCTGAAGTGTTTCTTGGCTGCATTAGCCTTGCTGCTGCAGCAACAGAAGCACTGTAAATGCCAGCCAAATATGGGGACACAACCCACAAACAAGAAGAGGAAGCTTTAAGTGAAGGCATCAATACAGGAAAGGCAGGAAACACCTCTACACTTCTGGAGAACGGTCACAGCAGTGAAAGCCCCTACTTCAAATGAGTGGCTGAGAGAAGCTTAAATTGTGGTAAGCATGATCAATGCATGTGTCATGTTCTAGGCAGCAGGACAGAAAAAGCTGCAAGTACACCTGTGGATATTACACTGGAAAATTTTCCCACCTCCAGTCATAGACTGGAGTTCACACGCTGTTAGAAGGTACCCATGGACTTGCTAAATTTTCCTGCACGAACTTGCTCACTTCTCCTAGCCATGTCTCTTCCATACCCTCTTCCTCACACTGCTACAAACATGGCTTTTCTTCACCATTAAGTCATCACTTAAGCTTCCATGTGTCTCCTGTGTTAGGTCCAGAATCACTCCATCTCTTTTCTACCACTCATTATCTCCTGTTACAGTCTGCAAGAACTCAAGAAATCACTGTTTCTCCTCTATGCTACCATAGTACTAAAGATGTTATTAAGGAAAGCAAGACAAACCTTGCTAATACCATGTTTCACATGCAGGACTGATCGCCCTCTGAGCCTCTTCCTCCATACCCTTTTGCTCTATTCTAACCCATGTCCTGTAAGAATATAGGGCTTGTCTAGTTTCAAGAAAAGGAGCTGAGGGACAACCTCATTGCTCTTTACAACTTCCTGAGAAGGGCAAGTGCTGATCTCTTCTCGCGAGTATCCAGTGACAGGACACGTGGGAATGGTTCAAAGCTGCGCCAGGGGAGGTTCAGCCTAGGTATTAGGAGGCATTTCTTTATCGATAGGGTGATCAAACACTGGAACAGGCTTCCTAGAGAGGTGACCAATGCCCCAAGGTTGTCACCTGTTTTAAGGGTGGCATGTGGAAAATGCCCTTAGCAACATGCTTTAACTTTTGGTCAGCCCTGAAGAGGTCAGGCAGTTGGACTAGATGATCATTGTAGGTCCCTTCCTACTGAAATGGTCCATTCTTTTCTATACGTGCATGTGACAGGACATAAAAGAAGCAAAGAGGGAAGACAACAAAAATATAGACTTACATTTTCCTTTTTTTTTTTTTTGCCACCCCTCCCTGGATAGAAGCTTTATAAAGTTGAATAGACTTTTATAAAAGTGGTAATTAAAATGTAATTTTCCAGGAGTTTTAAAAATTACTTAATCCCAAGCTGACATTGGAGCAGGTACACCCTCAATGGGGAAGACTGCAGCCTGTGAAGGACTCACTCTGAAGCGTAGGAAGGGAGTGAGAAATGAGGAGGGGCAGAGTGAAATCACTACATCCCGACTGCAACCCCACCGTGCTGCTTGTCGCCTCCCTCACTGAATGTGACCTGCGGTGACAACAAGGGGGAGGAGAAGAATCTGGAGTGAAGCTGAGCCTGAAAAGAAGAGGGATGTTTTTTCCCTAAGTGTTTTAATATTTGTCTTTTTTTGTTTCCCAATACACAAATCTGTAGTTAAATATTTAGGCTAATTGGCAACAAATTAAGTTAAATTCCCCAGGCTGAGTCTGTTTTGCCCATGACAGTACATGGTGAGTGATTTCCCTGTCTTTATCTTGGCCTGAAAGCTTTTGTGCTCCTATTCTTCCTGTTTTCTCCCCTGTCCCACTGGAGCGGGGGGGCGGGGTGGGGGGTGGCGAGCAGCTGTGTGGGTGCTTGGCTGTTGGATGGGGCCAACCCACCGCTACCATCTGGGCAAGTGTGACAATCGAAGAATTGCCAAGAGAACTGAGCTTACTGAAGTGCATTTTCTGATGCTTGGAAGCCATCTGCTGGAGAGGTAAAAAGAACACAGAATCCTTCATAGCTAAATGCTATATTTGTCATCTGAAATTCAAAGGCTGATCAATTGCAGCACTCATAAGATGCAGTGTATCACAATCCTGAAAATTACTATCATGGGGGAAACATTCAGCTGAACATGAGAACTTGGCTTAAAGGGTACAGGGAGTTACTAGCTTCTATATGTGCTATTGACTTCAGCCATTGCTACGCACAAACTTGCACAAGTGCATTCAAATTAGTTGTCTCCGTGTTTCAATAAATAGTTGATCTATGGCCAAACACTTCACTGAAGGGGAAGAGGTTTTGGTTAAATGCCCTTCTGAGGCATTAACCCTTGAATTATGCAAAATGGGAACATACTGGAAGAGGAAAGCATCCAGCAGCCACCCTACTTCTTTTTCCTTCCCGTGGTCATCAACCAGCATGCACAGCCCTGTGCCACTGGTCCCTACAATGCCCCAGCCGTCCTCCTCACCCACTAGTCCTGGCTCATACAAACCTGACACAAGATTAATGAAAAGAGATGCAAATCAGCCAAGCCCCAGGGAGATGGTTTTCTGCATTTATCTCATGTCCCCACTAGGTAAATCACCTCCTGTCTCTGGGGTGTGTGGGTCTCCTTGGGAAGTTTCAGATAAATCTCTGAAAAAGCCTCTGCAAGGCTGCGTGCTCCAACTGTGGACAAGATCAGGTTCGGACTAACACCACGAAGGATGCTGGGAACAGGAACGAATGCCACTTAGTGAGGCAACAGCACCTTTCCAGCCCCAGCTGTCATGCCACGCTCCTCTCCCAAATGATTTAAAGGGATCCTCAAAGACCCGTATCCTGCCCTCTCACGAAACCAGACCCAAAATTAGTTTCTCTCCTCCCAGTTTCTTCAAGCACCCCAAAACCCTCACAAGCCAAGAGGAAAGGACCACGGCTTCTGTGGCACCAAAATCCCAACTTTACCTTTGCTTCAGAATCAGGAGCTTCTTAGAACAATAAAGACTCCAAAAAATGTTAGTGTTGCAATGGCACTAACATAACAGGGTCACAGGAGGGACCGCTGTAATAGTACTGAAGTATAGAGGGCAATCCAGCCACTGACAAGATAACTGTGAAGATATTTTCTGTGCTTTGAAGAGAATGGATGTATCTTTATTTTTCTGGACAACTAAACTGATTTGAAATCCTAGATATTCCTTAAATCTGTGCTTCAGGCAAATTACAGACTGCATTTGAAAACTATTTCCTAGACACTAAACTCAATACCCTGAGACTAAGCAAGTGGACATACCAGTAACAAAGAGCTACACTGGCGGTTTTTAATTCGCTTCAAGTTAGTAGCCACAATCTAGTCAAGAAGCAATTTCAGTATTAGGGTAGAAGAATCGAGATTGCCAGTATTTTGTTTTGGAGTTAAAATGAAATCTGGAATGTGGTTCATGCGTTTTTTGAGACACAATTTTTGAAAAAGATGACATTCAAAAACTAGGTCATTTTTTCTCTGTTATAATAAAAGATACAGATTTCTTCAGCTGCTCTGTTACATTCTTAATATACATTTTTAAGTTTGGGGAAAAATCCAAACCCACTGCTGAGTTTTCGGTATTTTTTCTTTTTCTTGCTAAACTAGCAGCAATAAACACATCCTGACTTTAAACTTTAGCTGCCTACAACACTGCATTAAAAAAAAACTGGTAATGACTGTGTGCTTCTGGATTTGTACAGCAAGCTTGTCTGTGACACTGATGGGAAAAGAAGCTGCAGCACTTGTCACTTCCATAGTACCAGTTAGTTCCAGATGCACTTTATTCAGGATGGGTTTTTTTTAAACATATATGTACGCACACAGGTATATACATAAATTTCTTTATATGTAAATATATATACATTTTGCTTTATACTTATGTAAAATATATTATCAAAGAACCTGATGAAAACTCAGTGCAGCCCCAAACCTGCCTCAGTGTTTCTTAAGATCCTGCATAGAGCGCTCTCTGCATTTATCTCTTAAGACTTGCAGTTATCCTCACCTGAAGTTCCTCTTTTTTCACATGCCATTTCTGTTCCCGTCGTGATTCGGCTAGCACCTCTGACATCTGATAAGCCAGCAGATCTGTTCCAACGTGTCCTCTTGGATTCTTGGGACAAAATTAAGCTCACCTAACTTCAGACATCTCGAGCAGATGGTCACTGCCAGCTCCTGCTACAGTCACTGAGGAGAACCAGACCCTTCTAGAGACCCACTCCCCTGACTGACTGCATGACAAGGCCCTCCACCAACAAGGCAGAGAGCCCAAGCAGACCTAGTTCAGAGGCAGACATCCAAATTGGCAAGGTAAATTCCACTGTCTGCAGTAGATCTTTATTAACCCCCTTTTATTAATATGCTCAAGATTACAAAAATGTACATCTTGACAATTTAACACTTTCAGCTGTAATGCTTTTGTATTGCTATTTGTAAATAATATGCAAACCATTAAAACCCCCCAATAAAAATACATCATTTTTTGGTATGTCTGCTTGTACCAAAACAAGAATAAAATATAGACAAGTTGATCAATAGCTGTAAATATTACTGTTGATGCAAAATAGATAACAATACCGTACTCTCAGGCATTATAACATTTTGCCATGCAGAGCAGAACCAAATCTAAAGTAGGCAAGTTATTTAATTAAGTGAAAAACTTTTTTGTTTAATTAATAAAATATTTGATATACAGGTTTCAATGAGATGAAATTATTCTATGTGTCGGGCCTTCTTAATTAAAAGCTACAAATTATTGAAAAAAAAACCTCAGAAAAACTTTCAGGAAACAAAATTGTTTTAATACAGAACTCAGGTGTTTGTGTTTATAAATATATATACACATACATACAAATAAAAGGACCATAAGGGATAAAATTGCTTTTCTTTACGCAAGGAACAGAGCGGGCTCCATGCACTGCAAGCAGTACCATTTAGTTGCCTCATGCAACTGCTTTAACTCCTGCAGGCCCTGTTCACATTTTTGTTACTGGCCTGTATTTTCTCCTGTAGGTCTTCAAAACCAAACCTGCCTGCCCCCATAGCTCTAGCGTAAGGAAAGGAAAGGCTTTGATGCTTAATAAAACCCCACTTTTTTCAATACAACCATATGCCTATGGAATTCTAAGTATCCACAAATATCTTCCAAGTTCTGCTATATCATTTTAATATTTGTTCAAATTAAGGTCCCTCATTTTAGAAATAACCAAAACACAACTGATTCTTTTAGAAAAGAGAACTGAGCAAAATGTTCCATGAAATAAAGTAAATCTCATTTAGTTGTCCCAGACAGACGGCTTCAAACACTGAGGTCTAAAGATAGCAATCTTACACAAGGAGATTAATATATACACAGAGGATAGAACATGTATACACACTGCTAAATGTACATAATGCATAGAAAATTAATATTTTCTGAAAAGGCAGTGTTTGTGAATGTATTGTGTGCACAGCTTTCTCAGATGACTTGCAAAGCAAATCTTGGTATCTCTTGGCAGGTAATGAAATCAGCCCTTAAAGGATTTACAAGTTGACAAAAACCATAGGCAGCTACCGGGTCTCTCTCTACTGCATGTTACTTATTAATTAGTATTGCCCTTTTTAGGTTTGGGAAAGCTTGTGTACTTCCCCCAGTTATAAAGTATTTATATATATTTATATATGCCATTCACTGGCACGGTATTCTTTTGTGTGGGAGTTGGTTCTGCCCGCCCTCCTCCCTGCACCCCCCGTCACACTTCTTAAGCTTCAGGTGTCAGCACTGGGTGCAGACAGCCTAGTTTCAGGTGTCTGAAGTACAGCCTGCAGCTGCTTGCTCTGCCCATCCCTGGAGGGAGGTGTTCCAGCAACCCGGGAAGCCACGTGTGATTTGAAGCAACTACATGGAGGCCCCAGTTTACATCCTCCCATTCTAGGTAGCCCCAAGTCAATGCAAGTTTAATAGCCTGGAGTATGTGGGACCCCGGTGTTGCTTTCTGGGTGATTCATCCTCCCTAGCTAGAGACAGACAAGGGACAAGCAGTAGTTGTTTTAGGAACTTGAATTTAACCCATCCAGAGACGTCAGAGTAAACCCCTAGGCTAACAGTGGAAAACCCGGATTACCTTTGCCTTGTTTGTCATGCATTCTAAGCTTTTTTTGTCTGAGAACCCTCAAATATGACATTTTTCCCCCAGACAGGACAGCAAAATATTTTATGGTTTTTGTGGCTGACTGGTGGTGAATTGAGCTGTAATGGGAAAGCAAAATGTTTACACAATAAACCCATACATCATTTCGTAATCATTAACAAGCATTCTCAAAATCTTACTGCTGCCAATTAGAAACCTAATTCACTGGAACTGGTCACTCACTGTGTTATACAAAGGAAAAAAAAAAGTCATTGATCCTTCACGTTCTGAAAAGGGGGATTTGATAGTAGCGGTCGTCCTCGGTCAGCAGAGAAATCTCATTCCATTCCCTTCGGTATTCATCTGGATAGTTTACTTGAAAATCCTCAGTATTAAACCTCTGCAGTCTGTAAACTCTTATCTTTACTTCAAGTAAGTATCCAAGAAGAGACAGTTCAACCTATAGATGAAAGAAGTCTGTAAGACATCTAGTTCTAGACTTAGAAAAATAAACCAAAGATAATCCAAGTTAAGGCAAGTCACCTAGCTTCAAAACAGTAGACAAGGAATAAAAGGGGCCCTTTTATAAGTGAAGGAAGAGAATGAAAAGTTGGAGGGTATGCTCAGTGTTTTCCTCTACTGCTCTTTTGCATGTAGAGGATATTCTGGTTAATGCTTCACACTTTGGAAACATCCCTCTTCACCTGACAGAGTACATAACCTGCTCCCAAAGCCAGCTCACACAGCTTAGTGGGGAGCACAAAGGGACCAGCTATTATTAAGGTATTGGTACGCCTTGATAAATGGGAAGCCTGCCACCTTGTGATCACTTGCTACATGAAGGAAATATAATAGTAAAAGGAAAAAATGTCCTTGTATTTTATGGATATGAAACTTGAGAACTGGCATTTCATCGACACTTCTTGCAACGGATTATTTAATCTGGAAAAATGCTTTGCAAAAAGGTCATATCCTTGGGCATAGCCACGCAGAGCAGAACTCATCCAGTTATAATCAAACTGCTCCTGAAGGTGACCGCAACATGTAACAGTTGACTTGATAACTGAAATTGATTATAAAAAATAATTTCACCTATCGGAAAGTGAAACTATTTGCAGAGTGGCAGTGTGGAGCTTAGATGTCAGTACTTAACTCCCCACTAAATACAAAACTGAAAAAACCCCTTAACATTTAAAAGTGAAAATTAATACAGTTCTCATTACCTACTCTTAACAGACATTAGATCTAATGTGAACCAAAGAGAGGGGGGAAAGTAAGTGATGATAGAGGGTTTGGCATGGTGGAACAGTTAGGCAAAGCAAAACAACAGGTCAGATCTGCATAATCTAAAATTATTTTACATATCAAAGGTATCATTGTTCTAAACTATGTCTCCTTGATAGCTTGCAGCATTTATTTCTGGCCCAGCAAGAAAACTGTCTACCCCATTTTATTCTACTAGTTTTTTTTCCTGGAAGATAAATGACTATCCTCAGTCCACTTCCCCACTTCCCAAAGGAAAAAAATGAGCTAGCTCTCACGGATGATGTATGATATATTCACCTAATCACATCAGAGATGGAATAAGTTTTGTGATGTATTTTTCATTTTTATCATTACCTGGTCTAGGCAAATAGAGTCACCGATGGAGTTCAGATGATTCATCATGAAACTCAAAGGGTCAGATGAAGAATCACGAGCAAGGAGAAGGCTAAAAAGGTTGTGTATGGGTTCTTCTCTGTTCTTCATCTGCTCATAGGCTTCAACAACTTCGTAGAGCATGATGAATTTTATGGCCTCGTATAGTTTGTGCTCCTTGCTCTCATCAGAAAAGAGTGTATTACACATGTTTCCTCTTTCTTCATGATCTTTAGTAGCACTTATTTCAGTCCACTGGAAAGCACACAGAGGAATATTAATCAAATTATTAAGAATTCTGTTTAATACAAAAGATTCCAAAACAGTAACAATTGCTAGTCTGTACTATACCACTATTGTGGCCAAATGATGGTGCAAAAAAGCGGGTGGCTCTTTGGGATCCAGAGTGGGATTTGAGGCCTTACATATTTCAGTTTCAATTTATCCAGCTGAAGCTATTTGCTACAGACAGCTCCAAGCATCTGGGTGCTAATGATAGTCTGTGAGAAATCAAATGTAATTCCCCTGTACAACAGTGACACTCCATCACCACAGAAAATCTTAGGTACCACTGTCAGTAATGAGTCTGGCAGGAGTGTAACCACCAAAAGGACATTAGGAAATCTCTGTGGGTGCATCAGACATACACACTAGGCCATAAGAAAAGGTTAATTTAAGTGATGACTCCTGCCCTGTTTTTAACTTACAGCTTCAAAAATTCACTGATTTTCCTCTATAGTACCCTTTACATTAAAGTTATCCTAGCTTGAATTCTTTAGATGCTGAGCCCAGTTCAGAAGCATGTCAGTTAAAAGGAACCTATACAAACTGGACAAGCCAGCATGGTATTACGAACTGCACACACGTGTATCTCTTTAGTGTGTTCTGCTGCATGAGGTCAAGGTAAGTTGGCTGCACAAGAAGGAACATGACAAAGACATGCGTGGGACATGAACAGGGTAGGAATTTCTCGTTCTGCTCATGGCTGATTACAAGCACTCCTGAGCTCTCTGTTGCTCTAGAGGGGTCAAATGCCAGTGCTCACACCCAGAAGATGGGCTGTCTGGGAGACAATGTTGGACTGGGTGTCAAATCAGAAAGCTTAAAGCATCCAGTCCCGAACACAGTGGCTAAAGAGAGTCATCTGGAATAGAGAGGTTTTTGGGGATCACAATAAGAGATGATGCTGAATGACTGGGATTCAAATGAATTTCAATTAATTCTGTGCTCATATCATTTATATGTTGAAGTGGCCATAAACTCTGAATTGCAACAACAAAAATCTAATTTACCTATCAATACTAAATTGAGAAACAGATCCCCCATCTCCCATGCATTCCTGAATACTTTCCTTACAGGTTAAAAATGAGACCAAGTGGATGAACCACTCCTGTCACTTTGCTAGAGGACCTCTACTACCTAAGTGAAAAGCCTATCCTGAGTGTAAAGCACCTGCTAACCAACATGGCCCACACACAACAGCATCTGCAGGCAGCCGCCCACAAGATGATGATGGAGCTGGGAAAGGCAGCAGAGAGGCGCATGTCTCCAGCTTACCCAAAAACCAGGCACTCTTCTGTGGCTTGGTCAATGGAGGCAAGTCTGAAGCCCAGACGCATGAGTTTGGGGTGCATAGCAACCATCTTGAAAAAAAAGGTGTGCAGGTATATGACTAATACTCCTTGAAAGGCTTAAAATACCTTTGGCAGTGACGACCACTCCCTGTCACCCCTGTATCTTAAAAGCACAGCTCGAGCAGACATGTGCATTTGTAAGCCTCAGACACTAAGTAATATTTACTAAATCTGACTATTCAAACTCTGTGGAAACACACAAACTTTCCTAGAGAATCAGCTGCAAAAAGAACTAAGTAGACAGTTAAATACAACAGAACCTGAACTCTCAGTGCTGGCTCTTTAGCACCTTTCACGCTACTAAATGTACCATAAAACCCTGTTAGTGAAAACAGGCGAAAAAATCCCTCCAACTGGCCAAACAACATCTTTATAATAGTAAAATAAAGTTGGGATCTAGACCTCATGCCCAATAACAGCATAATGCATAGTACAGCCGCTCTGCAACAATTTGTTAATTGTACGGATTTGTTCACCGTGCTGACTTGAAGCTTTTTTCTCTGCAAACATCCAGTTTAAATGCTTCATGAGAAGGAGTTGAATTCAACTTACAAAGAAGTACAACAAGATAAAAATAAAAGCCTAGTAGCTCAACACTGGCAAATGCAAAGAGTGACCAGAAAGAAATTACTGCACACAGGAACCACCAGGCACGTCTCAAGAAGACAGGCAGTTGTCACTGTGGCACAGTAAGGTTGCAGGCAAGGGACAAGGACCAGATCTCTGTTTTAACTCCCTCTTTTTATTACTAATGCTTGGTTTCTAGAGCTAAATCAGTCTATTTCTGGTTTGTTGTTTTTATTTAAGTAACAATTACTATCACTGAAAATAGTGTTTAAAACTACAGAGTTGTGGCTCATATACACAAGGCCACATAAAAGGAGCTAGCTTAAATGCATATCAGTAGAATAAGCTGTTGCAACTGTGGTAAGACAACCAAGAACCATAACGTGTATTGTAGAATTAAAAATGACAGTTTAAGGTCTGAGATACTGGCTAATGGATACCTTCAGAGAAGCATTTCAACCTAATCTTTGCCAAAACCCTGGAGTCCAGCAAATACCAGTATCCATTTGATGGCTGTGACCCAGGAGAGCGTGCAAAGCAACTGCCCGGCAGGAGGAGGACGGGGAGGAGAGGGATGCTGGTGTGCTAGGAACAGCTTGTGGCAAAGCAAACAGGAACGCTCCATAGCTCGCGCAACTGCAGACACGCAGAAACCCCCGAGGCGCCCAAGGAAAGTGCAAGGTCTTGTCAGGCCAAATTTTTACCTCTCTTTCAAACAGCTTCAGGGCTACTAAAACTCACAACATTTTAAATATGCAAGTAAGCGTTATACTTCTGGTTGGGAACACAGGCAATCCGGCTCTGCTGAGCAGAGGGAGCAGTGAGGCTAAGAGGTCTTTGTAATCTAGTCCTTCAGGCTGCAGAGAGAAATTATAGTAAAACTGGCTAAATACAATGCTTCACGGAGAGAGACGCAGAGGAGAGACAGTAGTTTGAGAAGAAAATGCACTATTCATTTGTTCCCTCCCATTTGGGGAGGGAATGCAGGAGGATCTCATACAACATGTAGTTATTTTTAATCAAAATTATGAGGTGTTGCAGAAGCCACTTGAAGGCAAGGGGAGCTAGCCATGCAGCAACTAACAGCTGTGGGTAGGATGGCCTCCCTAACTTTCAGGGTGACCCCTAATAGTTAACCTAGTAGATCCCCAAAAGCCGGATTCCCCCGCAGGACAGGTGACGGCCTGCCCAGCAGCTCAGTGCTATGAACCTGGGAGGGAGTGTGACTGCCATAGAAATATGTAACAAGGAGCAGTTCCCTAACTCTGATCTCAACTCATTTCTCAGGGCTGGTATTGCCCCGGCCATTTCCTATATACTCACATTTGTCTTTAATGTCTCCATACATTTGCGCAATTTACCGAAGGCATTGGGCCCCATGTATCGTTCTGGCCCAAAACTGTATTGCTGAATCCAGTTGCAACCCTGAGAATATAAAAGCTTTTCAGGGAGCTGGTGGGGGGGGAGGGGGAGGAGGAAGGGAAAAAAAAGCTTATTAAGTACAGATCATAACCATAACAAGAAGTAGAATATAAAGTTATATAAACTTGTCTACACACATTTTAATTTATGATGTGGTTCTGTTCACTGGTTCTACAGTTCAAACAACAAAAAAAATGGACTTCGGAACGACTCAAATGTGAAGAAGGAGGCTTCATTTGACTGCCAAGTCCTTAAGAAACTTTTAAAACAGGGCCAGCCAAAAAAGAAGAAAATATGCTCTCAGCAAAATATATAACTCACACTCTGGAAAAGCTGACTACTACATCCAAACTCAGTGAGGTTTTTAGGATTACAGACACCTTCCAGTTTGCACACATAACCCTACAGGCAGCAGCTATAGCTCCCTGCCTCCCCCCTGCTGTCTCCTGCTGGAGCTCCTGGAGCCCAGGGTGATGTCCTGATGCTCCAGCAACAGGCTCAGCAGCTCCCAAGCGAGCCACTGGACTTTGCACGAACAAGGAGGATGCAAATATCTTTTTGTGTTAAGTGAGTGACATCTAAAAGGGTGGCAGTAACATTTATCTATCCACCTTTTTTTTTTTTACCATTTAGATTCACAATCACTTTGGTATGTTTAGAGCAGGGATGCTTTTTCAATTATGTGTAGTTCAAAGAGTTTGAAAAACTTCTCTTTGAATTCTGATAATGATTCACCTCTACTTCCATATCAGACACATCAGTTTTCACATTGAACAAAGCTTCCTTCTGCAGTGCAAGGTCACTTGAATCATGTTGATTTAGGGAATTAATTTTACCTTTAATATATCTCTCTCCTTCATCCATGATGGAAAAGGAATGCCTTGGCTGAATATCTGAAAAAGCACTGCTCTTAGTACACAATAGTTGTCCCTCCTGACTTGCCGCAGATATTTGATATGATAGCTCCAAAACAGTTCTTCATATGCCTGGAAAAAAGACAAAAAAAACCATTTAGCAATAAACATTTTAAATCTCAGACCAAACCCCTGTCAAATTGGAGTCCAATTCCAAACTACTCATAAGAGGGGGCTAGGGCAAAGAGCAAGTACATTTATTTTGTATATATATTTATATATACAAAAAAATGTTCTAAATTCATAGGTTTTGTGAACACCTTACACTGGCACTGCCCCCTAAGAGTGATTCTGCACTCCCTCCAAACCAAGTGACTTCCTTCAGTCTCTGCACTGTTGCTCGTGTAAACATTCACATGGCCAACCAAAGCAGAACAGGTCAATGAAGACTTCTTGCCATAATAGCTTTAACCCTGACCACTTCACACATGGGCTGGAGCAGCAAAAGGACAGGAACAGGCATCTGGCAGAAACTTTGGGCAGAAACATCTTCTTGCACTGACCTGAATCCATTGTGCAACGGTGACTTAAGCAGATCTGGCAGCTCTGTGCTGAAGCAGATGGCCCTTCTTCCAGCTACACACTCCCTGTATTTCCTCTGCATTACCACTGGCTCTCATCTGAGCCCTTGGTGATACAACTGAGATCAATAAACTAGCAGAGAATTAGAAAGAGGACTCTACAGTTCCAGAGGCTGCTGCATCAGTCTCACAGTTTGCTTCCTGAAGAGGGCAGGAAGATAGTCTCAATTCTGGGTCCTCTTTCATCTCAGTCATTTCCTTACCCCATCCCAACACCACTTCTCAGCTGCATAGTCTCCCCTACTTTTACTTTGCATTGGCTGTGATAGCAAGCCTACTGAATTCATCCTTCTGGGGGCGCTTCCTGCTGTTTCAGCAAGCTCAGGTGGCTCAGAGAAGGGTCCTTCAGGATGACCAGCTTTATCAGCTCACCATTTGTGAACCACAACCAACACAAGATGTAAGAGCCAGCACAAAAGGAGGAGAGGGACTGCTTAGCTGGAATGAGGTGAGGAAAAGGGAGAGAAAAAACAAGCAAGGGACCGCCCCTTTTGGGAACAGCAAGCAGGTTATGCTGGTTCAGGATCTCATGAGACGCCTTCCTAAAATGTGCTTCTACATGATAAAACCAGCCATCCACCATCTGCCCTGTATAAAGGAGTCTTCTTTTCAGCTCTGATCACCTAGAAGACTCATGGATTTTCTGAAAGGCTTGGCTTTCAGGTTGCCTGGTATGTTTTTGCAAATTTAGTAGAAGTTTTGCTATCTTCTGTTACTTGTTCTTCCAAATCACTTTTGGCCTTGCTGTGTGTTGTTCTGGGCACTTTTGGCATTGCTGTGTTCCTGCATTTAATCTAGCGCAGTTGGATCCTTTCTCTGTTCATCATTTGGGCACAACTCCAGCTTTTGAAACTTATCTTTTTTTCTCTCATAATGCCCTTATGCTGCTCTTTAGCCTTTATCAGCTTCATTTTACCCCTTCTTAAGTCCTTGTTGTTATGCATTTCCTCTGTGATTCCAATACCATGACCTAAAGCTCTATATATGTTAAATAGACTGACCATAAATACTCAAGACTCTTAACTGTCTTTTAGCTTCTTTTTAACATACTTCCCTGTTTTTATGTAGTTTCCCTTTCTGAAGATGGATGCAACTGTAAATTATTTTTTGCTTTGTTGTTCTTGCAAGGATGTTGAATACAAGTGTGTGCTGCCTCCTGTTCCAGAGAACAGAAACAGAAATTAGAGGCAGATTCTGCGCACTACTCAGGACCAAGGCAAGGGTTGCTTACTTTCCTAAAGGCTCCCTGGAAAGCTGATCCATGAAACAGTCATTAGCAGCACCTTTACGTTCAACCCCACAGCTGTTGCCAGTGCAGATGGCTAGTTGGCGTCTCTCATTACTACTGCATCTCCTGCCCCCTCTGCCTTTTTGATCCCTCTCAGCATCTCATGCTCAATGTTCCCACCATCATCAGATAATCAGGAATACGGACCTGGTGCTACATTTGACCTGTGCTGGTCTGAAATGCCGCACCATGAGGATGCAAGGCTATGATGTCACAGCGGATTTGATGGCTTTGACTCTAAGCTTGTTTTAACAGATACTACTACTCTACCACTGGTATAGCTATTCTAGCTATAAATTTTATGGGAAAAGTAAAAATCCAGCCCACAGTCTTCAGGCCTACCTTGGTGACTAAGGCTTAACACAGTTGAAACAGAGAGCCGTAAAACATGTTTGCTTTTCTTTGCTCTTGAGGCTCCTCCCTGTCACAAGTTAGCATACCATAGTGCTGCTCCAACTTCAAGCGCTGGTCAGGGCCCTTTGGAGAGCACCGCTGCTCCTGTGATGCCCCCTGCCACGCTGCCTCCCTTAATGGCCACCAAGAGATAGCTGCCAACAGCCCATTGCACATGCAATAACATACGTCTTTTGCGGGAAATGCAGCTGCCATTTCTGGCTATCAGATGTAAGCACGTACACACAACGTACAGAACTGAAAAACACGTTAGTGAGCTGACAGAAAAGAGTGTATCTAGTGTTGGTGAACCATGAATTTAGGAGGTCCTTGGCTCAGGAGTTCAGCTATCCATGACCCACAGCTCAGTTCAGTGCAACACCACAACTCTGTCACGTTGACGTACAGTTATAAGGAAAACTTACTGAGCTGCAAGAAACTATTTCAGCTAAAATGATGCAAGAGAAATCAAAATCCAGGGAGAAGTATAATTATGAAGATAGTTGCAGCTAGCAGCTCAAGGGTACAAGAGGGAAAAAAAGAGAAAAAAATCCTTACATGGAAAGGAATAAAAACCATAGAAGAAGAAAAAACCAAAGATAATCAGAAAAGAGCAGCACTAAGGATTAGCTGATTCCCACAAGCAGAGGCGGCTGCCACCTCCCCACACAGCCCAGGGCTGCCTCCAAACACCCTTCAGTGGCTAATCGGGGCACTGAGGATCATGAGGATGTTAACTGTGAGATTAGTAGTGTGTTAGTCCTAGCTGGGTGTGGTATGAGTCAGCAGGAGCTGCCGGGTGTAGTTAACCTGCATGAGTCCTGCTCACAGTGCCTCGTGCAGGGGAAGATGTTGGCGCAGAAGTGCCTTGGCCAGAGCCTGCCACGGCCGGGGCGCAGAGCTGGAGAAGATGGACACTGCACAAAGGCAGGGGATGGCCACCATCCAGCACGCTGGTCCTTGCCCGCTGAGCTCTGACCTAACCTGCCACAGGCCAGCTGTGAGCTCCTGCCCCCAGCTGCAGCTGATGGAGCCGGACAGGGGGCCTCGGCAGCTGCTGGGGAGGCTGCTGCGCACCGGCTGCTGTCACATGGACCTTCAGAGCTTGGAAGAGAAATAGGTGTGTTTCATTCCTCCCTGTATGAGAGTTTTTACCTTAAATCGAAGGCTGGCCAAGAGACAACAGTTAAGACCAGGTTACTTGGGCCGTAGCACTGGGGATGATTTTTCCTGTTCAGCCACTGCATGGGTCACTGGGTCTACAGGGGAGAATTTGTAGAAGATGCAAGACTAAAAGCCAATCTACATTTTGACCAGCTCTGCTGCAGTCTTTATTTAGATCCGTGTTCATGCTGTCCCTTTTGCTTTTCATTTGACCAGCCGGTGTAGCAGGCTCTGGTAGCTGCAGCAGCTGCTTGCAGTGGGAGTGCTATTCCTTTCTCAGGTGGTACTTCTCCCCCGTCCTCTTTAATCTCCATGCAGAGATTAAAGTTTAACTCTTACCTCCCTCATGTGTTTGGCTTGCTTTGTTTCTCCTTTCCATTCTCTCGCACTGTAACCAAGTAGATCAACTTCTGTCCGCACACTGAGATTCCCTAAATCAAGATTAATTCACAGATTAGTTACCTTCTGCGGTTCTGCATCTGAAGGGTAGATGTGGGAGGGGGTTAATGAACACAGAATGACAATAAAAAGATTACTTATGAGTTTTCTCTGAAGGTAGTTGCTCCACCTGAAATCCAAATGATAAAACAGGTGTCAAAGAGGAGTTGTCAAAGGTCAATATCTACTGAAATAAGCAACAGTGTGGATGATTAAAGTCTGCATAATAAAAACCTACCGTTTCAGTAGCTGTGCTAAAAAGCTGTATAGCCTTCTGCAATACCAAAAAACAGCAACAAGGAAAGTCATGCTTAGCATTAGGTGCACTTTCACTTTTTGCCACATGAGACACAAGGATTGCTTGGTGGCTGTTGTCCAGGACTGCACGTCATGCCTTCCTACAACAGGGATAAAAAGAGGAAAAAAAAAACTCTTGTAACTCTTCTGCAATACTTGTTTCTATTTGTTCTCTTACAAAAAGAAAAACCATCCAAGTGCGATACCACTCCAAATGAAACACAGAACGTGAAATGTAAAAAGCAAGTATATTTTTCTATAATTAATAAATATATAATTTATATACTTTGTTTTCCAGATTTCTAGGGTTTTGGGTGCATGTGGTTCACTTTTCCAAGCTTTCCTCCACATGGTGAAGGCTAGATAATAGTTACAACAGAGTCACAGGAAGATTGATATCAAAGGAATTGTTCAAAAACAAACAAACAAATTTTTTTTGCTTCAGGATGTGCTGAGCCAGAGACCTGTACCGTCATTACGTTGTCACTAAGTCAAGGTTTTAAAGACCAGGGGTTCCTGGGAGTTGTAGTCTACAAACGGGCCATAGAAGGCAACGTTAGCTGACTAAGCATCATACGACTGCCTGGGGAATTAAAGGAACGTTTCTGCCTCGATCTGGATAAGTTTAAAGTCATTTCAAAAATCCAGAGAAAGCTCCTCCCTGGGGATTTAGTAGAAAGCTCAGGAGATCATCACAAGGGGGGTGTGCGCATTCTCACTGTTCTTCACAGACATAACTCAGGACATGTTTCTGTTGCTCTCTTGGCATTACAGGCAGGGTTAGGGTAGGTTTTGGTTGTCTTTTATTGATAAGAAAACCTAGAATTGAGAGAGGGCCCAGAGACTGAATACTTGACAAAGGCAGTATCTGCTCCCTAAGTGAGAAATTTATTCTCTGGCTGAAATCTGAATATAGGAAATTCCCAGAGTTTACGAACAACAGCTGCTCTATTACGAACTTATTCATTGACTTACTACAAAACTGTAAGAGAAGTCAACTTTTTAGAAAGGTATCCCCACAGAAGGCTGAAAAGATATTTCTGCAGAGAGTCCACAAAGGGAATTATTCATTCAGCATAGTTTTATGTCAGTTCAACTTCTGCCCTCCTGGCTTTAACAGGAAATTTAAAAGGAAAGTTTTCCTTGGAAAACTTAAGCCCGTGCACTGTGGACAACTATCCAGTCAAAGAGTTACGAGAGTCCCAGCCTTGGCAACAAGACAAACAGCTATGCATACTTTTTTACAAGCACTGTTGCATGTATACAGAGCACTGCTGGTATTTGGCCTTTTCCAGTATTCTGTTGTTTGAAGAAGTTTTATTACAGGATGTCAAATGCGAGTTGTCTGGAGGCAAGACGCAGACCTCGTATCTCCCATGAACAAAAGGCAGGTTAAGAGCAAGATGTTAACAAACTTTAAAAAGGTAATTGGAGAAGCTTTTGGGGTGCTAGTTCCTATTTACACAAAACCCGTACTGCTGTGAATGCTTTTCATACGAGAGGATGGGCAGGTCTTCTGTCAGCTTCTACTCGTGCGCTGCACTAATGTGTGCACACCTGGCACGGCCGGGGGTTATGCCTGCACACACTGAGTAGGTAAAAGCAAGACATGCATTCACGTACAGTCAAAAAGATCAAAAATCTGAAGCTACGGCAAACATGTAGTACTGATGCCAAGTAACAAGCCGGCAACACAACAGCTGTAAGGTTATTAAATGGCATAGCTCATGGAGACACTGGGACACTCCCGCTTGCGGCACGCACACGTGCACGGGCACACCCCCCCCACACCCCCAACAGGCACATTCTCAGTAAGCACCCAAATTGCTGCCTAGAGAACAACAGCTGAGAATTAGTAACAGATGACAGTCCTGGCAGAATCAAACCACCATAAATTTTTCTCACTCTTCTTTAGGATAAAGGCATCAGCATTGAAAAAAAACGTCAGTAGACTGTAAATAATGAACCTTCTGCTAACTAGAATGGAACCTGAAGGCTTAGAAATGTTGTTCAGCCCATGCATCAGTGGCTATTTTGGATTTAAATTGTCACATTGTTGTACAAAAACCAATGATGATTCAAAATAAATTTGTTAACAGCAATTTAAACACAGAATATTAAAAGGAAGATGCAGCAGACTTTCATTTCAATACTTAAAATGACTGTATGGTCCCTCTTGATTTTGAACAAACTGGGGCTATAAAAAGTGCGAGCTGGTCCTTCTGTTAAAATGAGGCACTTTGCTTTATGGAGTACCAGAAATATATGTGAATGCAAAATGTCTTCCTTTACGCCTTTAACAGACAAAAAGGTTGGAGGTCTGCATCAGCTTTTGAGCTGAATCAAGCAATGTCTTGAAAAAGCTTTTGATGGTATTAATCCTGGAAAAAAGCTTACTGGAGTCCAACAAACCCCCTTGCAAGGCATGTGGTTAGCAGGTGCACGAGCGACTGTTTTTCAAGGAATCCTGGGAGGCACTGGCTTACCAATTTCAATCAAAACCACAAATCGATCTCAAAGAACATTAGACAACAAATCTGGTTCATCCATTTTTATTTAAGGTGGGGGATTTATAAGTAGGTATTTCCCTAATCAAAAGCCTAATGGGAGATGGGAAAACCTGCAAACAAGTAATTTTGAGTATTTTTGCTAGACTTGTGTTACAGCGTACCCAGGACTTGATAAACTTTCCCTCCTTCCATGGGGAAGCTGCTGTTCAAACAGCACTTTGTGATTCAGTTACTACTTTCAGCGCTTATGTCACACTGAGAAATGTAATTACTTTTTTTTATTCAAGTAAATGACATTTAGAAGTGGCAGTTGGATCACAAAGTGCTTCTGGTAAAAATACATCATAAACAAGACATGAATTAAAGAAAAGCACAGTTTAAAATAGATCTTTCCACCCCCTCCCTGCCCCCTCCGTAATTTTTCAGAAACTGAAGAGCAGTTAAATTCATAACACGCTGGTGGGCGGAATAAAATAATATTTTTTTTTTTTAATGGACTTTTAATCCCAATCCATTCCCTGGAGTATGGGCACAATTCATCCTGTTCCTCAGGAGTCAGTGACAACCTGTCAATGCTGCAACGAGCTGCGGAGCGCATATCATTTTGAAGACTGACCGCAAGCATCACCATGAGGACAGGGAGGCCTGACTCATCTCCCATGCAGGAGAACAGAGCCCTGGGACTTCTGACACAGCTCCTAGCAGAAATCTGGATGAACAGAGGCTGAACAGCGCTGAAGTAGGAACCGATAGCAGTGTTTATCTTACAATGCAAGTAGTACACTGTGTTTTCTTTTCATGCCACATCATCAACTTCCTGCTAGTGCCAAACCTTAAGCTTTTACACCCCCACAAAGCCAGCAGGAGAGACACAAGGAAAAAGAGACATCTGCAAGATCTGCTTCTTTCACAAGAAAGTCAAGAAAAGTCTCTAAAGGATTAGCTCCACATTTGACTCCCTCACAACATTTTTGGATGCTGCTACCTTAAAAATGCATAACTGATGAAATGCAAAATGTAAGGGATCAGCTTGGGAACTAGCAGGCAGCACTGTATGCAGTGCTGAAGCACGATCCAATATTGCAGCATGTCTGATGGCACATTCATCCTTTTACTTTTTTCCTCCCTCCCTGTAACAAGGCCATCAGGAAGATAACAGAGTGTCATCCAAAATCAAAAGCTGTGTGACTTCAGGACATTCCTCATCACAGTCCTTTTGGTACTGAAACCTGGACACAGCACTTGTTACCATAAAGTGGCCAAGTTTCATACTCCTATCACACAACACTATATTCCTAGTTTCCGAAAAGCAGATATCCCCTCCTTCTGAGAGAATTTGGGATCCCTCTGTTCCAACCCTTCTGCTGCCCACCCGTACCCCTCCTTCTCTCTCCACTCTTGGATCCAGAGCAAGGGAGACCCCTCAGCCGAGAGATGCAAGGCTTGGCATGGAGGTCCAAGTCTGCCTGCTTTCAGTGTGTGCCTGCAGAGCTCTCTTCACAGCTGCACATCACTTTTTTCCAGACTATGTTGTATCAGCATGAAGGTACATTATAACATAGGCTAAGTCCCTCTTTTAAGGGAAAACAAGCAAATTCATCCTTACAGAGCAGGCATCAGCGTGATGCACAGATGCACACATACCTCAGCTGACTGAACCAAGAGGAAGACACAGACAAAAAGCTATTATTTATACAAATTCAATACCTACAATAGATTATACCTCATAACAGCTTAGAAGAGAGAAATGTGCCTTTTTAAGCAGTGCCAAGTGATTACAAAGCCTTTGATCTCCCAGTTTATTATCAGTGCCACACCAAAAAAATCTACTGAAAACAGATCAAACACATACCAACTTATGTGGGAAGCACTGCTTAATTCAGTAACTATTCCAGTACAAAACCCTTCCTTTACAGAGCAAAGCAATGTCAACTTGTTAAGAAAATCTTCACCTGTTCTAACATAACAACTAGAGATGAGGATCTCTACTTGGTATAGGAAGAAAAAGAGAATAATTGGCAGGCAAAGATGGTAATCATCGGTGACTTATCAAAAGTTCAACCATATCCGCTGATCAGATCTCAACTTCTACTCCAAAAAATAACAAAACAGAATCCCAGCCCCAAACCGTAACTAGAATCTCACAATTACCTAGAAAATGGAATAGTTTCAGTAGCACTGAGACCCATCACTTGCAAGAAAGGCTTTATTTACACAGCTGTCCTGCGTAGGAGTCCCAAGTGCTCAGTCAGCCCTTGTCCCCTTTGTGCAAAGGTCTTTCAGGAAAAATAGAGTAGAAAGGCTGGCAGCCTTCTTCAGACTCCCTGATCATCAACAGGAACTGAACTGCTGCCATAAATGTATCTATCCAGTTGTGACACCTACTTATTCCTACTCTGTAGCAACAAGCATAATGCATTCTTACCCACTGTGTGGTCATCTAAAATATACCCTGTAAGAGTTACCTTTACAAAACCAATTTCATCTATATAATAAAAATATTAACGCATGCCCTAGCCTGCGGAGACCATTTCCCTCTCTCCAAATGCCTACCAGAACAAAAGTAAAGTTCAGTTCTTGAAGTCCTGTATAATTCAGCTTCCTTTTTAAGGCACAGGGTGCTTTATCCAGGACCTTCACATGAATAAAGCTCAGTTGCACTTCCATTTATGTAAGAAAGAAAACATGCAAAAGGCTTCATAGAATTTACAGTCCAGAGCAATACATGAAAAGCATTTCATGCCATAAAAAACCAAGTATCTCTTTAAAGCTCTTATTCCTAAGTATGACTAAAAAATAAAATACCCTCCTTTTAAAGAAGGATCCTCTGAAATTCCTGTCACTGTGATAATTTTTTTTAATGTGGAAAAAAAATCCATCCTCATTCAGAATTGCTATTTAATGCCTGTGCACTTCAAACAGAACTTACGTAAATGCACTAAATCTATTATTTGGAGGCAGCCAACTCCAAGGATTCTTAGTACGCCTGCTGCCGAGTTGCATGTTGAGTCATCGCTAATGCCGCTCGTGTTTGTTTCTGGTTTATCTATGTGCAAACACAACTCTGAAATTGCCTTTTATAATCTTTTTTTTCTGCTGTGCTGAATCCAAACTGACCCAGTAAAGGAAATATTTTCCTCCTGAACATCTTCTTATGATTAAGTTTAGCTGAAAGGCTAAGCGGTATAAGGCTAAGGGTTTTTCTGTTTATTTGTCTAGATAACTGAAGCTTTGGTTATAGTACAAAAAGTTGAAGTCTTACTTAGCAATAAGAATTATTTCCCCCCTCCTTTTTTTAAGTCTTGTTTTGCTAGACAGAAGACTTGTACCTACAGCCCAACCCTCCGAGGACGCGCAGTCATGAGGCAGTAAGGAGGCTAGGTGGTACCACAGGCAGAGCCCTCCAGGTCTCTCCAGGGAGAGGCCCAGCAGGCTGCAGCGGTGGCTACCCCCTCCCCGACAGATCCCCAGCAAAGGAAGAGCCCCCAGCCCTGCCTGGATGCACGCCCGACCCCCCAGCAGCACAGGTGCCAGGTCACTGCCACCCCAGAAGAGCAGGACCTCCAGCCTGCTGCCGTCCCCCCAAAGGGAGGGACTGGTGGGCCCTGCAACTCCAGCAAGAGCTGCAGCAGCAGGTGCCGTGTCGGCACCAGAGGAGGGGATGCAAGTGGCAAAGCAGAGGAGCCCTCCAACTGTACTCGAGGAAGGGTGAAAGACACCTGGATCGAGGGAATGTCAACAGAAATCCGTGTGGGAAAGATCTCAGTGCAAACAGCATGGAGGAGCACAAGCCGCTTACTAAACTCCACTGGTAGCACTCCTGGGACTAAACATCCCTTGGATGGTCCTGGGTGAGCCCCCAGCCCCTCGGTGGTCACCAGCCAGCACATTCCTAAGCGGTGGCTTGACACCTGGAGGGGTCCTCTGCTGAAGTGCTGCAGCCCAGAGGAGAAAGCAGCAAAAAATGCCCGTCAACTTGGTAGGCACGCATTGCGGGACAGTCTAATGAATTTTAACTGTCCGTAAACAGTTATCCCAAGTGATAGCTGGGAAACAGCAGCATTGAGCAACCCATGACAAACAAAAAAATCAACTCATCTGAGCCTGTTTACTGTCTAAGCAGTTACTGGTGGTGCATACATCTGCTGCTTTGAAAGCCAGCCCCCTTTCACCAGGTCGCATCCAGGTAGCTCCTCATTCCCATCTCCATACACGCTCTGACTGCTGTACCCTCACAACACAGATTTTCTATGTGCCTTCAGAGCACAGCCCTCTCCTCAAGTGTACCAGGCTCTGCATGCAGTGAAGCACCATGCAGGGTTGTGTATTTTTCATATGGATTAATAATCACACATAATTTGTGATCAATAATCACAAATAATTCGCATCTCCTGGCGGTGCGTCAGATCACAAAGCCTGTGCTTTCCCACTAGGTATGTGGAGAGATTATTCCAGCTGTGTTATTTGTTTGCTTGGGAGTTTTACTTGTATCTCTCCCTCTTTACAAGACAGAGCAGAAGCAGAAGGGAAAGACAACAGAAATCAAAATATCAAAGCCATCACTCTGAATGCAGATGACAGAAATTGGTCTCGCATCTCTCTTCCTTTGCCTCTCAACATCCAGCTTGATGAAAGTCAAAACTTCAGCTTTATTCTGCCAAGCTAATGCTATTAGGATGGAAGCAGCTGGAGTGTTTACACCCTGCTCCCTCTTCATCTTTTAAAGGGCAACTGTTCCAAACCGGCATTTTTTAATTAGCTCATGCATGTAGGCATCCTTGGCCTGTTTTTTTGAGAGTGCATTACTGGGCACTTCTTGCCTAAAATCTTAAGCAAAAAAGTCATGTTGAAAGGTAAAGCTGACTGCATCAAGATAACTTAAATTTCAGTTACTGTCAGTGTAATACCAAAGTCATAGCTGATAACACATTTCATAAAAATGTGATTCAGGAACCCAGAATTTTCTGTGTGGAAGCTCTCTGCTTGTAAAAACATGATTGTTATTATTATTATCATTATCATTATTGCTAATGCACGTTTCATATTATTACAGACATTTGGATACCAAGAGAAGCTTCAAGCAAAGTGCTCCGGACATTGGTCTCAGGGACCAAGACACCACGGTTCCCTGACACCTCTGCATTTGCATGAACTGCCTCAAAACTGGACAGTTACATGGCAAGGTCTACATAAATACAAATTATGCAGCCCTGCAAAATATGGTTAAATATGACCCTGCATATTGGGCTCTGCTTGCGGGGCTGGCACTCGGCAGAGGCACAACTTACTTTCACTTGTAAACGAAGAAAATGAAATACAGAGAACTGGATGCTTTCTAACCTTGGAACCCGGCAGTGTAATTTTTAAAGATCTACAATGATATGAAATCCCCTATTTTTAAGGCCTCAGACTTTGGCAAGCATGTCACAACTGAAATTTGTGCACAGGAAGTGACACGAAATAAAACCAGAACCGAGGAACAGCGAACACATCTGCAGGTTGCTCCCGGACAAACGCAGCAGGCACATGCATGGCATGGAGCTGTGCTCAGAGCAAAACTGGGGGCAGGAAACTGGTAGGACGTCTCTTTGTCACACAGACCGACCTGAAACAAGTATTTAAGTTTGCAGAAAGACTGCTTTTGCTCAAACTTGGCAATTAAAAACTTGCCAGCATTTCCCTGGTGGCAGCTGACCTGCAAGCAGTGCCAAGCACCTTGCCATGGTGCTGCTTCTCTGCCCAGATGCTAGGGCAGACTTGATGAGAGTCAAAGCCCCAGGCACACCACATCGTATCAGGGCACTAGTTTGATGCTAAGATACACGTTTCCCACTTTCATAGCACCATTCTCCTAACATGGCCACCCCACCCTGGAAACAGAAATGCTAAACACCCAAAAAATGTGGAAAATCTTGGTGACATATCATGGACAAGGAATCTGACATGGGGTCTTGCTCAAGGTCACATGCAGAGCTAGTGACAGGACTAGAGACTGAGCATATACAGCCACGTCATCCCATATTTTTACCCTTCCACCTTAAAGTGATGTGGCTCAAATAAGACAGCACAACTCTTCTGCTCAGCCCACACCCACCTTCTCAGAGAACTGTGCGTTACAAGAAATGGTTGGTCAGCATAAGTTGCCTTGCTAGCCATGTCCCTCTGCACAGGTGCATGGTATAAGTGGCATCTGTCCCCACTGGTGACACGGGGACAGGAGCTAGAGACACACCTCCTCTCTCTGCCAGGAGCTCCCAGCACCTCCCACCTCCACATAGGCTAGAGTGAAATCCCGAGCACTGGGTGATGAATCCTGAGGATTCAAAAAATGTACAGGATCACTCCTCAGCAGTGAAAAAAATGGGAAGAAGCTACAAAGACAGAATAAGGTTGAAAAGAAACTAAAAGCTGCTGACGTAAAAATTTCTCAGAAAATTCAAGAAGTAGCCTCCAGCAGTACTGGAGTATTTTACAGCATGTTTGCCTTCTCTGGAGCTTTCTCAAGAAGTGGTCAGTAACACCCTTAACTCCTTTTTTTCATCACTTAAGCTGGGGCAAAACTTTGACATTATTTTATATGACCAGGCAACAGATAGTCCAACCATGAGTTATACTGTTCATGAGAAAAACCCAAACTTTCCACCAAACCAAATTTTGTAATACCAAACTGAACTGTCTCTAGCCCCTCAGAACTGGTCCAAGATCCCTAGCTATGAACTCCGCTCTTAGAACTGTAATTGACCACGTCTACCCTGTGGCGGCTGAAGTACAGAAGTCCTGACAGTTTTATATCACGACATTTCTAACACTGACATTTTAGTTAATAGATAGCTATTTCTCTGTTTTTCTGAAGGCGCGACGTTGCTGTGTCTCGTCCCTGGCACTGCAGGCACGCACGGAGGAACTGGTGTTTGTCACGGTGGGAATCCCAGCAACAGAGCACATGGGCAAAGTTCCCCATCGGTGCTACATGCCAGCACGGTGTCAGCTGTGTCAGCCCAGGAGTGCAGAAAGGACGCCGCACGTCTGCCACGCTTTCCCAGATTCCCTCCAAGCAGAAAGCAGATCCTGAAGCGATTCAGGGTCAGATGTCAGGCAGCAACTCAGATTAGCGTTTGACTTTGAAGAGTACTGTAACTCGTTCAGAAGTCAGAATGCCTGAACAAAAACATCATTAGATAGGACTAATTTGGCCCATCGGTAATTAAAAAAAAAAAAAAATTTCACAGCCTAAACCAAGAGAAGATTAAGCAGCTCCTTAAGGTAAACTTTAGGCAATTCTAATCACACCCACAAATTTAGTTATGCAGGAGTATGAAAGCGGCGTAATTATACAACTTTTTGACTCATGAGCATTGGTTTTGCTTTCAAAACAACTAAATTATAACCATATGCATCTCCCCTAGTATAGATTGGCACCATGACCCACACGGTTCCGCTGCGCGGGGTCAGGAGGTACAGCATAGAGGTATTTTTGAAATCTCGAACTTATTTGCCTGGGTAATCATGCAAGGTAATTTTCAGACATTAAGCTCAATAAAAACTGCAGACATTACTGAAAAACCCTTTAATGTTTGTTGTTATATCCTTGGTAGACAGGATGTGAGGATTTAACCTGGAAGGTGTACCTAAGAAACAAGGTGGACAGAAAAGTCCTGATGCCGGATGGGAAATCCACACCACCTAGTTTGGCAACCTGGTCCAAAAAGCTAAACAAAATGAAAAAACCTTATATCCCAATAGCAAAAATCCTCAGACCTACAAAAATTAAATCTTTTTTTTTTTTTTTCAGAATTCCAAATCCAAATGCAGATTCTTATCCGTAACAGCATTTGCATTTAATATGCTGACCAGCATTTTAATGCTGATTTTGCCCTTGAAAATAAATAAACAAAATTTTCTAATCCCCTTTACCTGGTAGTACTTTGTATAGATATGCAAAATTGCAGCTTTCCCTCTTGCTGTATGGTGTCCCTTTCAATTTCTAATTAAATAAGAAAGAAAGAGCAAAAAGAGAGAAAGAGAGAAAGAGAAAAAAGACAGACAGAGAGAAAGAGAGAGAGAAAGAGAAAGAAAGAGAGAAAGAGAGAAAGGGAGAAAGGGAGAAAGGGAGAAAGGGAGAAAGGGAGAAAGGGAGAAAGGGAGAAAGGGAGAAAGGGAGAAAGGGAGAAAGGGAGAAAGGGAGAAAGGGAGAAAGAGAGAAAGGGAGAAAGAGAGAAAGGGAGAAAGAGAGAAAGGGAGAAAGAGAGAAAGGGAGAGAAAAAGGGAGAGAAAAAGAGAAAGAAAGAGAAAGAAAGAAAGAAAGAAAGAAAGAAAGAAAGAAAGAAAGAAAGAAAGAAAGAAAGAAAGAAAGAAAGAAAGAAAGAAAGAAAGAAAGAAAGAAAGAAAGAAAGAAAGAAAGAAAGAAAGAAAGAAAGAAAGAAAGAAAAGAAAGAAAGAAAGAAAGAAAGAAAAGAAAGAAAGAAAAGAAAGAAAGAAAAGAAAGAAAGAAAATTTCTAAAAGAGCAAACGTCAGTGACTACAAAGTTTACTGAGCCTTAAAACCATTTCTTCCTGCTTCGCACATTTTACCTCTTTGTTTCATCACTTGCAGAAACTGGAGAGGGCCAAAGGACAGAAATGGGAGTAACTGTGCTTACATATATTAGCAATAGAGCAGTTGTTAGCACCACATCAGCTTAAAACTCACTTAGTAAATATCACAGAAATCTGGTTCTTTCTCCACTGCAGAAAATGAAAGTATAAGCTGAATACAATTTGTACAGCTCCTCCAAAAAGCAAACCAGTTGGACAGTATGGAATGCAGTGCAAAATTCCAGCTGGACCAGTAAATATCAAAGCAGAACCGTGTCTTAAAATGTACAGCAGAAAAGCAAGCTGGCAGGGCGTGATTTCTTCAGTCTGAAAGATAACTTCACGGCAACATGAGAGATGCACGACACCGAGAGCTACATGCAACTGGCAAGCAGATCAGAAAGGGTGCACGTCCATCTTCCCAAGTCTTCCCAAATCACATGCCTATTTCTAAACCCCGTTTTCCCAAGCCTTCACCTTTCCGATGGGAACAGAAGCCACTCTGCAACGTTTAAATTCAGACTGCCCACAGTAACAACCCCAACAGGAAAACAAACCAAAACAAAAAACAAATAGCAAAGCCACAAATGCACACCTGCTGCGAAAACGGCACGGGCTGCGGGATCCCCCCGCAGCCCCCTCGCCCTGGCTCGCCCGCTCCGCCGGCCTCCGCCCGCGCCTCCCCACGATCACAGGTCGCAGATCGCGGGCAGGCGCGGGCGGAGGCCGGCGGCGCGAGCACGGCTCCACGCGTGACGCTGACCCCGCCCGGGGCGGGGACCGTGTGGGGCCGCTCCCTCCCCGCGGGCCCCGCTGCTCCCAGTGGCCGCCGGGGGTGCGGGGCCTCCCCTCCCGCACCGGGCAGGGGTTGCCGTGGTTTTGCTGCGTGGCGGGAGGGCCGGAGACACACCCCCCCCCCCCCCCAGCCGCTTGGGGAAACCGAGGGGTAACGCAGGCAGCGGACCCCGTTTCGAGGAAGGGAGGCCAACCCCTGTCACCCAGCTCTCGGCCTGGCCTCAGCTTGAGAAAGGAGGGGAGCCCTCCATTTCCCCAGCAGTCCCTGCAGCTGCTCCATCAGTGAGATATAGCTTGTGCTTTGGTGCCACGCTACGTTATTTTACATTTTATAGCAGTAGTTCCCTTAATGGAGACCGATGTCACCAGCATCTGTCTGAAATCTAGCCATGAAATGTAGCACAACTTATTGACTCCAGGGTTGTTGGGGTCCTGTCCTCCCCCCCCCCCCCGCCCCGCTCCAATCCTTAAAAGTTCTTTTCCTCACTAACTCACTCACAGACAAGATGAAGTGCATTCATCCTGAAACAAATTCACCTTGGCCAGGTACCTTCCCTTTCAGCAGTCTTTTACATGTAATTTGTCCCAGCTGTATGTAGAGACTTTGCATAGACTGGTTTCTTTTCTGGTTACACATTAAAGAACAATTTTCTTCCATCTCCCTAGGGACTTTGCAGGAAAAACAGAAGGGAATTGTAATGGTCTGAACAAGTGACGCAGACTTAAATCTTTTACAGAGTTATAAGCAGTTTGCTCCAGCACAGAGCTAGGACAAACTCACAGGGCTTATTTTTTTAATTTTTCACCTAAAATGTTGTAAGATGTTAAAATGGTTGGTGATAAAAAAATCAATACTTCTCATGAAACAGTGAAGAGGTTTGTACTGTCTGGCATGAATATCAGATTGTGTCTCCATCTATGTCAGTTAACCTCAGCAAGGAATGAAAGAGACAAAACCTGTTAAATATTGGTATCTCCAGTGCTCACTTACATGCACTCATAGAAAGCCACAAACACACTTATCCAAGTAAAAGAAAATCTAGGCTTAAAAACCAGTGAAGAATAGCTGAAGTTGACTGAAGAGACCTAAATGTCTCGGTTGTGCAGCACTGTGTGCTGCTCCATAGAAAAATCCATTCTGGAAAAAAAAAAAAGTATTTCGAAGTGCCAGCTCTGTGCCCCTCCGCAGCATCAGCTGGCTGGTGCGTTCCGTTTGGACGTGCCGTTTGTGGTTCAGCATCGCTGCCTCTCAGGAGGGGCAGCTGAGAGAGATGCTGTTAGGATAGAGCTGACACAGCATCCATCTGCGAAGGCTCTAAGGTACCTGGGATTTGTCTGAGCCACGTCTTGCCTGCAGCTATCACATGCTTCAGCTTCTCTTTCCAGCTTCCTTCTTGCCTTGGCCAGGCCAGCGTCAGTGCCGCCTGATGGTTTAGTGTTCCAGCCAAGTCCAAATTCGCCTCCTTCAGCCCTCTCTAACCTGTGTTAAAATCTTAGGATTTAATAGGTGATTACCTTGTGCAGACAGGCCTGAAAGTTAATGTTTATCTGGTTGCTGACTCATTAAGGGAAGAGAGATGAAGCACGCATAGTACAAACACTGCAGATCAACCACCGTATCAGTGAGTCCTTCCCACTTGCCAGCTCTCTGCTCTCATCTTGGGGCATCTATTCAGCACTTCAGTGCAATCTAGAGAATGGCCTATGCCCCTCTACATGTGCTCTTGCTGGGAATGAGCTCTGGGGTAATCAGTCACATGGCGATCACTTACGTGAAACCTCTTGAGGTTAACAAACACCGTCCATATGCCTTTTCTTCCTCCTTGAGCTCTTTCTGGACCTCTTCCTTGAGTCACTTACAGACAGCTCACTACTATCCTTTCCCATCTGTGGGCTTCAGCAGGAGAATATTGACTCTCTTCCTTGCAAGTCACTGACACTGGATGGCCTCTACCTCCTCTGCAAGCCCCTCCCTCAAGCTGGGATGCAGAGAGGTCTGCTGAGACTGAGCAGAAGTAACACAGAGGCCTCCTGCACTCTCTGTTGGACTGGTCGGGCTCAGCTTGTGCCATTCCTGTTAGCTGAACAAGAGTTAGGATAATCCTAAGGAAAGCAAGGTCTAGGTCTGGTCCAGGATCAACTGCAAAAAGGGGATAGCAGCTAACTGCAAGGCAGTTTCTGTTAAGGACTGTGGAGAAGGGGAAACGTGCTGCTTGGTGCAGGGGTTCAGGAAGCTTCAGAAAGTGTGAACTTCCCCAAAATATCTTGGAAAACAATACTGGGAGCTAGGGAAGGCCTTACTGAGGGTATGTACTCAACAGGTTTCTGCAGAAGTAATGCTTCCCCTACTTCACCCGAGCAGGCAGCAAGCTCCCTAGGGACAAGGGGAGAGCTCCAGGGAGCTCCGACTGGAAGCAGCTTAAGTTTGATTCTCTTCCTCCAGACTTTTTGGTCATAGCATTTTCCCACATATTTATGATGCTTGGACAAGGCCATGTGCTGATGTCAAACCCCTACTGTTTGTGGGTATTTATATTTCCTCCCTTCAGGGGACCATTATGAACTTGACCAGAACATGAACCTCCAGGTTTTTCTGGAGGTCATGGCATCTCCAAGCAGCAGGGTTGACTGTGACTACCCCCCTCCACTCATACCCACATGAGACTGCACAGCAATTACAGCAAAAGCTTGTACCGAAAGCCACGCTAAGCAAGTGTGAAGACATTTTAACCATCCCTGTTTAAACCTCCAAACCAGGAGCAGAGGCAAGTGCCATGTTCATGCTCCCATCTGCAGGTGAGCAGCAGGATTGTAACGACAGCCCAAAGAACATAAACCATTCAAAAGGAGAGCAAAAACTGTCTGCTGAGACAAAGGCAACAGCATCCAACCCAGTAAAAGTAGAAAACCTAGGTGCAGAACGGGTGAGAGCTTCACCCTTCAGGTTTTCAAGTCCATTATTAACAGTCAGGAACCATTTCCCTGTTTAGCATAATTTATTAATACTACTAAGGCCAGGTATAGTTCAACACATAGATAAAAGTAGTGCCCATGCAGCTATGATCTGCAGCACAGGAGCTTCCTTTAGCGGGTCACCAGTTTGGTGAGACGCCAAAATTTAGAGCACAGCTCTATGAACTTACCAACACTTCTCTTTGAGTGGTTAATTCTGCTCTGTTTTTCTTTCCCAGTGAACTGGTCTCTGTTCTTACTTGCCTTTCTGTCATGCCGCCTTTGCATCTCCTCTCCAGAGTGTGCCCCCAGCTGAATTCCTCTCCCCTGACTTCTTTTGCCAGGGGTAGACAATGAGTCTCTACAGACTCAGCTCGTCTTCACAGAGCAACAAACTGAGAGGATCTGGCTTCCTGTTTCATTTCCGTTACAGTTTTCAGAGTCACACAGGCTGTGTACGCTTCTCCATATCCAAGCCACAAGAAAAAAAAAATTGAGCGTAACTCAGCTATTTATAAAGGTCACATTGCTGCCTCCCTCCACATCTTCCAAGTTGTTTGAGGGCTGGAGGTTGCAAGGTGATTTTCAAACTGTGATGTGCCACCCATACGTGGTCTCTGTCTTAGTGGTAGTCCTCAGAGCGTCACAGCCTCTTCTTTTCAACTCCAGTATCATGTTTGATTGCTAAGCATTTAATAGTACTTATCGTGCAATCACTGTGCTTTCTGTAGAAACACTGTGACCGTGAAGAGGAAACAGGTGGTCCGCACAAGCATCTCTTCTCTATTAAGATATGGGCAGTGCTACGTAAAAGCAAACTTGCACAGATACAATTAAATTATTTAATAGATACAGGACTTTTAGTAAGAGTAAGCAAAGGGCCCTTCGAGAGAGTCTTTCCTTTCCCCTCCTCACTCATCAGTTTAAGTTAAATGAGACTAGTGGTTTCTCTACAGTCTAAGGCTACTAATTGCTTCTTAATTACCCTGTAGGAGGATACAGGGCAATGCTGTAGCTTACAAGTTCACTAAATTCAGTCTCCCACTTTGAAAATACCCACAAGTTCTTATTTCAGAGGCGGAAGCAACCATTTGCCCTGCCAGATTCCTCTTCTCTTGACTGTTGCTCCATGTTACAGATGGATTTTAAAAAAAAAAAATTAGTGGAACTCAAATGGTTACTGACTCACATTTTCCCTGGAATGTTGATTTCCCTTTCTACATCTTTTGTTACACTATTTTTGTTAAATTAGTTTTAAAACACTGCTCGTCCATCCTTGGATCAGGAGCATTTGCTTAAAACAATAAAGGAGATTTGGAAAAGTGGGGTCCAGGGATATCCTAAATGTTGTTTTTCAGCACCTCAGGAGCTGAGGGAGAAATCTGCCCTCCCTGCTCCAGTTCAGGGCTTGGGACCCATGACTGCAAGCACTACTTATTTCACCATTTACCGTGGAAGGAGGAGAGGAACAATGAAGAATTTTCTGTCTTTAAGTCTTCACTTGCTGCCTTTGAACGCTTTCACACTACTCATGCTCTGTGCCAGTGAGCATCCAAAGGCAGCAAATGAACACTTAGAGACGGAAAATATATCTATACTTGCGTGTATTTATATGTATATATGCATATATTTCTTTGTGTTCAGTTTCCATTAGTAGAACAAGGTAATTCTGAGAGGAGAAAAACCGCGGGCTGGCTACAGGACCAGCACATATCCAAGGGGAGATCTGGAAAGAAAACTAGTAGGAGAGAATAATACTGCACATGCCCTCTTTTGCTTCACCGCTTTTTTAAATAAAGTAAAGAAGCAAGCTGTTTAGTTTAGATTATGCGACTGTCTTCACTGCATTGAATTCCCTTTCCTCATTGTAAATTCCTCTATTGTACTTCTTAATCCATTTTGTCCAGACAGAAACAGTTCTGGACGTTTAGCACTGCCTACTCATCCTCTTTTCTTGGAGTTTCCCCACTCTTTAGCCCATATACCATATTTCTCAACCAAAAATCGATGGTTTACTTGGATAAGTCTTTAATAACTCTTTTGGCTTTATCAAAGCAGGAGAAGCATGGGGTATGAATATTTGCCTGAGCTCTGCCTCTCCTGGCTAGACCTGTGCGCATCTTTAGACCGTGGTGAAAATGCTGGGACGTGTCTGGCAGACATCTAAGAACTTGGAAGAGTTTTGGAAAGTTATGTCATCTTTGCTCCAAGAGGATAGGGCTATAGGCGAAAAAGGGCTCCAGAAGGTAGAGGCTGAGAGACCAAGATCATCTTCCTTGCAGAAAAGCCTCAGCTGAGCTTTGGAATTGGACTAAGTTACAAAAAATACACACACACGACCTTTTTTTGTATTAGAAACAACTAAGAGGTTTATGCAGAGTCATGGGGAGAAGAGAAAGACAAACCTAAAATGGAAGGTGACAAGTTTGGTGTGCTAGAGGCAGTGACCACCTGGGCTGATATAACCTGCAAACTAAGAAGAGCTGTGTTTTACTAAGCAGCTAGTGTTTGCATGCCGGCCTGTTTACACTCTTTATCACATTCACAAGCTGACAAGGAAATTTCCTTTTTCCACCCCCACGCTTCTGTGGCGGGTGTTATCAGATGGCCTCTCCTACCCGTGGCATTCCCTTGTGGTTCTGAGAGACATAGAAAATAAGGTCTGCATTTGACTTCACCACAGCTCAACACACTTGTTTCCCTGCTTGCAAATGATAGGAGAGCTCTTGGTCCTCAGCAGCAGTTTGGAAACCCAAACATGACGTGGCATAACATCATCCAGCTATCTGAAAGCTTTAAGCACAAATGCTTTAGAGATGCAATGACCGCCTGAGTTTGTCCCAGTGTTGCAGGCAGTTTCATCTCTATTACTGAGCTCTAGAGCCAACTTCTTCATCTCTTTCTGCTTCCTCCCTTTCTATCAGAAGAAGAGTAGGGTTCCAGAGAGAAATATCCCCAACTTCCCATTACATGTAGTCAACTTTTGCTCTGCTGTAACAAGTTGCCTGCCCTCTTGTCTGTTAGCTGGAAGAAAATCACCCTTTTAGGAATTATTATCCTTGCCATTGGCAACTTTCTGCTGCAGCCAAGAGATTGGGGGCAGGAGAGGTGCTGTCCTATGCAGGTACACAGCAGGTTACTTAGTGGGTCAACGGTTATCCTTTTACTTCTGAAGACTAATAATGGGTCTAGCATCAACCCAATCTGCTTTTTGGCCAGATTAGGATTTTGGAAGCATCAAGCAAGTTGTTAGTGCAGAGTTGCCTCCTGTGCCTGGGCTTGGGCACAGGAGACCAACATCTTTGAAAAAAGGAATCCCTGTTACAAAAATCTGTGATGGGCCTTGCTTTTGGCCAATTCCTTGTAAATCAGATACTTCACCCTTGGAATAAGAGTCCATATTATGGCTTCTTTTTCTTTAGAAATCAACATGCAAAGACTCAGAATTTAGCTGTTTCTCCTTCAGGCTGTAAGACATTCCTGCCAGGAGAACAAGACACAGCGTAGTCATAGGCACTTGCATTGTGGTTTTTTTTATTTTTTATTTTTTAAATTTTTTTGTCTAGTGTCAGTGCCTGGCTTTGCAACAGTGACCAAATATTTATGTTCCGCTGTCAAAAGTGCATAGCAGCAAATCAAAGCAAGCATTTTAAGACCTGGGTGCTGTGAGTGACTCACTGAGGCTACAGATCCAAAGATCAGAGCACCCACTTCCCTGCGCTTCAATCCTGAAGGAGGAGGAGGAGGGTGTCTCTTTCTGCCACCTCTGCTAGGAACAACAGCAGGCATCAGCGATGGCTTTTGGTACTGAAACAGTAAAACAGGATCACTAAGGGGAAGAAAGAGCTCATTCATTTCTGAGGAAGGAGTCACCTCAACCCAAAACATCAAATGCCATCAGTGAAAAGAAAAAACTTTCTTTCAGAAGGAGACTTCACGACAAGCAGGAAAATGACATAGATGCAAAAACCAAGGCCAGAAAGAGAAAGCAGTAGCCTGTGCACAAAGGAGCCTCAGTGCTGATAGAGAAGTTATGGAGAGACACGGGCTTGAGCATGTACGTGCCCGCTTTCATAATGCAGCTTATTGATCTAAATGACTCTTAGGTTAATAGAACCAGTAACAGAAGTTGTTCCTTTCTGAAAGACACACTGTGCAGCTGATAGTTTGCTTATTCTGGATTGCAAAGATAAACATCCTCGTTGTATTTGCCATTTTCTTCCCTGAGTCTCCTAACAGAATCACCATCCATGCTGACAGCTGAAATTAATATATGTTGTTCTTCGTTTAGCAGGTCAAAACAGGCTAATGCTAAGCTAATATATACGCTATTCTTGTCTATGTATTTCACAACACAGAAGAAAGGACGACATTCATTTCTTTTAATTAGGGACAGGAATTCAGAGGTCGAATTTCTGGTTTTGCTGTTACATAATCTTATGCATCTTCAGCAAATCCTTTTACCACCTGTTAAAAGAGGGGAAAGGAAATAGGTTTTCTCCATCTGTAAAACGAAGCTTGATGATTAAAACTGAAGAGATGCTGAAAATACCATGGTGATGGAGGATCTTCAGCTGAGTGTACAGCCCCCGCTGTGATGACAAGCAGCACTCCCATCTCTCTTTGCAGCCAGTGACAATAAAGACAATTCTCCTACTTAGGAGAGATGTTCGGCACCTTCCTCACAAAGGAGTCAATGATTTATTTTTCTGCCATTGTTTATGGATAGATCTTACCCCTTTCAACATTCTAGTACTTAGACTATAAATATTAGGATTTCTACTTTTCTCACACATATATGGTATACATTTTATTTTAAAAATAGCCCATATTGAGAATGTAAAAATGAAATTTCCTGGCTGTTCCCACATGGCTTCTTCTCAAATATATACATACACACACATTTCCCTGGACCCACCTTCCACCACAGAGATTTTGTCTCAGTGGCTTTGGATAGTTACAGGATTTCCGGAGATCCCATGGCCCTGCAAGAATAATTGTTCCCTCAGCACATCAGGATGCAGAGGTCCCAGATGCCACCTGTGGGTGTGCACAAAGCAGCCCATGCAGCATAGCTCAGAAGGTGTGATCCATCCCTGGCAGGTTGAACTCCAGGTGCATTCGCTACAAGTTACAGGAGTCAGGAGCTGGGGCTTCATTTCAGCTCCTTGCATCCGTTTTACAGAAGGATGGTGTAGGTTTTGAGTAGCACTAGAAGAGCAAAGCAGAAGTCTTTCTCTCAAGTTCAGGAGAAGTAGGACTGTGTTTTGGATTCTGCCTTATTTCCTCAAAATTATTTCTAGATTTAATGACATCCTCTGAACAATCTGGATTTACATTACATGAGAATAATGCTACTTTCTGTGGCACTTCAGGATGACAGTTTGAAGGTACCCAAAATTGCTGCCAAATTTTTATGGAGAAGTTTTACATTTAAAAGGATCATTAACTGTACAATCACATAATTGGATCCTTATGTCACAGGTTTTGTTTGAAAAGCTTAAATGGTTTCTACATATGTTAATGAACTTGTTTTAGCACTGAGAGCATAAATGCACGACAAATTGTCTGGGAGGAGAAATGAAAGGGAGACCATCTAAACTTCCATTTTTGTGAGGAAAGGAATCTGGCACACTAGAGGCACAGCAGGAAACCAATGAGGAACAGAATGTACAACCATTACTGCTGTTAAATATAGATCCTCAGCTCTGAGGCACTGAAGAGTCTTGCTTTTGGGGTCTCTTCTTCTGACAAGCGTCTCATGTCCCCAGAACACCTCACCTTCAGGACGTTTCAAAAAGTTGAGTCAGATGAGGGCATTCTGCCTCTTTCTCATAACTTACTCCAGAAGGTGCAGGAACACTTTTCTACAGGTCATACAAGCATAATGTGGCTGGATTTTCTTTTTAAAGTTTGGGGTTTTTTTAATTAGATCTGACATAACTGCCAAACGCTCAACTCTATTCTGCCATCAATTGTGTATTACAAATGAAAAAACCCAAGCAGACGATTTTTTTGTGCATTGCTACGTTTGTTTTTTTTTCCAAGCGACGTAGTACCAGTCCTTCCTCCACTGACCTTCAAATATTGCTCTGACACAAAATATACTAGTAGGACTCAAACAGCGTGATTACAACAGCATCATGGTAAAGGTAAATATCATATAGTTATACTTCCTTCCACTGGCAATATTTCCAGGACACAGGCTTCATAAAGAGCTACACCCAATAGTAAAATTATTTGTGCTCAATAAACAAATACAGAGAGCTGTTATAAAGTCCAACATGAAGCTCAGCCAGAAATGCTCCACTACTTTTAAGTGACAGTATGTCAGCTGCAAATGAGCAGGTCAACAGAAGCTGGGACATTTATATAGTCCAACTAGTAGGAGGCCTAAAATTCCGAAGTTAAGGCTGCAGGTGGTGGCTGGTTTTTGCAAACTGAACAGCCTACGTCTCCATACATGGACCTATAGTTTTTAAAAGCTTTTCACCCCCCTCTAAATGTAACATTAGATTTGTCTTGTTTATGGAGTTAATTAAAACGTTTCAAAAAAGCAGCCTAAGCGTGGCTGAGGAATGCCCAACACACACTAGCCGGCTGCTCTACTTCCTATTTTCCTCATCGGAAACAAAGACAGGATTTCACAGCGCAACCTAAGCAGGCACCTCAGCTACCTCCCTGCCTCCATCACCTAACTGCTGTGATAGACTTGCTAAGCCAAACACCACTGTCACGAACAGTTAAAGCAGTTTTGGCTTTTTATATGGGAGCTCAACAGTGTGAAGCCAGCTGCCTTGCTAGGAGGAGGAAGCTGAGATGTCTGTCGCACTGGCAGATTTAGGATGTAATACCTGCTTGGTCACCTCAAAAGGAGGCCAGGACATGCAGTGTGCTTTAAAATACTGCAAGGCAACAACATTAGTACACACAAATTTTTATACATAACTTGTTTAAGTGCTGGATCTCCAGGTGCATAGATTCCTTCCAGCAAAACCACTCTCAGCACCTGAGCACTTTGTTTCTAGGACAGGGCACTTTGGACACGAAGCTGTGTCCTTGCGAGTACATCCCTCCTGCCCATCTAACGTCCATCACCATAACTGAGGATAGGCAGTCAGCAGAGGAGCATGAATTCCCACACAGCTCTCATGATTTGCCATTTGTGCCTCTTCTTTTTCCTGACACAAGTGTTGCTACACCCCCCCACCCAAGAGCAGCTAGAAAGGGCCTTTATAAGTGTTCATAATTAGCAAAGAGCCCTTTCACTTTACTTCCCATAAAGTGGTGTAGGAGAGCCATAAGTATGCACAGAAGGGGAAAAACTTCAACAAATGTGAGTAGACATCTTGGGACACCAGCTTCAGCAGAGCTCCCTGGAGTGATGCAAACAGAGGTCTGAGGATTGCGTCCTCCAGCAGAAAGATTAGAGCAGCAATCCCTGCTAAAGGTAACGCCTTTCAGTGCAACACTGCTTTACAATGAAATAACCTAATCTTCACTTCCAAGTGGCTGGAGAAACTCTGAAATGTTTGGTGGTGGTTTTTTTTTTGTTGTTTGTTTGTTTTTTTTTTTTTTTTAAAGCCTTGATGGCAAGAAATAGCTGCAGTAAGGCAGAGCAGCAGATGCCCCACAGCAGCACCACAGCATGAAAGAGAAATACAACAGCTGTTTATACTTAAGACAACCCACCCTTATACTATTTTGTTCTAGACGACCTCCAACATTTACACTGAGATGTATTCTTCATCTAATACCCCTTATCCAATTGGAAAGCTTTTCCCTTGCACCTCTGAAACACAACAGCGGGGGAGGCTCAAGTAACATGGTAGAAGTTGATACTTCTCTGCCTGACTTGGGCAAAAAGGTCAATGTTTGACATCAAGCAAACTTAACCATGGAAAATAAAACCCTGCATTACATAGGACAGTAATACCAGGGCTCTGAAAAAAAGAACCCTTTACAATTTCGGCTGCAGCTTTCATGGTATTAGATTCCACAGCATGCACATGTGGTTTCAATATTTTTTTTTTAAAAAGCCATTTCAAATGTAAATAGATTAGCACAATGGTTGCTTGCTAACACAGGGCCTGATGTGCGATAGAAACGATAAACTAGAAAAGCAAGATTGCCAGAAAATATACTCACATTATCTGGGAAAAGATTTGTAAAGGAGATAAAGAGTTTCTGTGGGGAACTTAAGTACAGAAACAGTTCTCATCTGAACTAATGGAAAAGAGCATTACCATTTCCTCCTTTTTTAAAAAACTGACAGATAATGTTTAGGCCTTGTAAAAGGTTACCCCTCTCAACTCTTGCAGTTGACTAACAGAGAAAAATGTTTCTTGATTATTTGTCAAACCAAATGTTACAGACTCAAGAGGCAGATTCAACTTGAAATAAATACTTGCACTACTCACCTAACCACTCACAACTGGAAAAGTCACAGCACGCAAACAGAAACAGATGTTTTTCTTTCACAAAAAAATGCCATCCCTACCCATCCATAAATTGTTCAGAGGATGAAAAGGAATCATAATTCTCTCAGCCATGTATCCCAGAAATTTCTTACTCAAATAGACTTATAATATCTTTATTACATACCAAATAAAGATATTTTCCTCTCTCTGAACTTTATCTCTGCAGTCTCTTTGGGATATTAGCTTCCAGGGCAAGCAGCAAATATTTCCAGTAATTTCTGATAAGCTAATGGGTCTAGTGGAGGGAAGGTAAGAGTAGACTGAGAATAGATGGCATTCCTTCAAAATAGTTTACTGTGCAAGTTAAGAGCATTCCCCTAGAAGTACTTTTTTAAGAGTAAAAACCTTGATTACTATTGTCCATATTTGAAGATGTTTTCAACGCACTCCTCGTCTTTCCCATGTCCAGGAGTTGCCATCCTCTTCAGCAGTTCTCCCATCCTCCTCCAAAGATGTTGAAAGTTGGTGGCAATGTCTTTCTTATGGCTGAACTGCTGGATGGTGGTGCACTCTCTAAAGCCAGTTGTGACCTAGTAACAGACAACTTAAAGCTGTTACAAAGAAGTAGCAAATAGCATTGTATCAGTGTGGAGAAAGACTTTTCAGTAAATTAGGTATTTGTTGTAAATTTCCATTCCAAAAAGCAGAACATGCCCAGGCAGCCATGCCATAGTTTCTGTAGGTGCACCATTCTTCCCTTGGTCAGACTCTGAGGTGGTGGCAGGGATCACATGCACAGTTAAAGTCCAGTGTTGTCCATGCCTACTCCTAAGGAGGCTAACATCATTGGTATCCTAGCAGGACATGTACAGTAACCTCTTTTCTGTGTTCGCCTACCTTCTTTCACTTGTTTCTCTCTGTAGTCTTATTTCTCCCCAGTAACCATCTGCATTGGCCTCCCCAAATACATTTGGAATTGCTGTCTGTCTTGAATTGGACGTAGCACCTTTCGCTTCTCCAAGACATCAGGCAGAGCAAGCCTATGCTGTTATCATGTCATGAGTATCAGGTGTAACTCAGATTTGGGAAAAGCTTTAATTTCTTTCCCATGAACTATTGCATAACTCGGCTCTGAGGCAAAGCCCTAGGAAAACAGGCTTCCTTTCTTTGTGTGTACAAATAATCAGCCGTGTCTCTCTCCGCCTATCACTACTATAATTTCCGCTTACAGAGAAAGCAAAGGAAGAGCAAATACCATTTTATACATGATATTGGTTTGCAACACCTGAATTCATAAAAAAATGCACCAAGAATTGTATGCGCAGTCAACATACCTTGAAGAAATCTATACACTTTGTCAACATACACCTTTTTGCAGTATTTGCAGCATACATGCACTCCACTGCAGCTGCCGCCCTTTCTTACAGCACGGTGTTATCCACGGGTGCCAACGTAACGTAATTTAGCTGTACAGACATTATATCCTTCACTTCCTCACATCTGATGATCCTTCAGAAGTAAGGCAGTTGAAGAAAGAACAGCATGTGGAAAACATGTTTTAAATAGTTTCAGTGAGTGACAAGTTTTCTCCTGTGAGCGCTTGCATACATGCCCCACACTGTGATAAACCCAGGCAACACCATATATATTTGCACAGTAACTGAATGCGTATCTCAGACTTTCACTGAGCAACAACGGAAGTATCATGGCATGGAAACTGAGGAACGGTATAGTGCCTATGTGCAAATGCAACTCCCCAACGAGTTTGCAAGTCAGTAGGACAAGGACATTTCCCCCTGCTATTGCCTGAGCTGCAGTGGGGAATACTCTCAGCAAAGGGAAAGTCTGAGAGCTTGAAGAACCATCCATCTCAAGGGGTCACACGGCCTTCAGCAACACACAGGCAAGATGCGTAGAAACAGGCAAGATACGTGATGTAAACTGGTATTCAACCAGAGTGATCAGGCAGATTCTCAATGGTGCAACAGGGCAAACTTCCAGCTGCTGCCAGCTCTTCCTCTGTTTTGGGAGTAACCCTTGGGATAGCAAGCCCTCGCAGAGACTGAGCTCAAGGTGTGCAGTTCAGGGTGTGCTAAGTGAATTCCCGTTGCTGATTACTACCAGGTGAGTCTTCAGGAAGCTTCATGTGCAATTTCTGCAAGTAATCATCGCAGATACTCCTGATGTGTAATTTCAGTGTGGAAACAAGCCTCCTGCTTGAGACCCAAGTAAATCCTCTTGTCGAAGCGAGGGTGCTAGCCTCACTAAAATCAGTGTAGCTAATTAAATTTCAAAGAAAAGAGTTTCAGCTTAAGTCCAAGGTGGGTTACAATTTCCTCCCTCAGGATGAGAGGAAATGAGTTTGATGGCTCCAGGAGCTGGCAAAAAACCACTCGTCTGGATAGACTCCTGTGAAAGGAGTTCTTGAAAAAATATCAGGGGAGCTAGGCTGACTACGTGTGTAGAAAAATGAAGGCCAGCAGTAGTCCGATACTATTTTTTTAATCTATCTCCATGCTCAGTTCCACCAGAACAATCTCTTCCTAAGGCAATCACACTACCTCAGCTTTGTAAGCTGAAATAAAGAGGCTGAGAACATTCAATAAGAGAAAATTAATGCTCATGAGGGATGTGCTGAAAGGAGAATCCAAGTTTTACATAAATGATCACGGGCTTTAAACTGACCATTGCCACTCAACTTGGGAACATGATCTCAAGATTTAATATTTAAGAAGTATCAGCTCAAAAGAAATAAAAGCAAGGTGAACATCTGGAATTTTTAGAAAAGGAATAGACAACAAAGTACCATTTTGCAACTGTGTAAGTCATGATGCACCTCTGTCATGAACACTGCGTGAGCTTTGCTCCCTCTTATTATAGAAAATTTGGAACTAGGGAAGGTTCAGAGAAAGGCAACTAAGATGACAGCTTCCCCATAAGGAATAAATAGGCCAGTACCCTTTAACTTGGAAACAGAAGGCCAAATGAAAAGTAAGGTAGACGTCTGTAAAAGCAGAGGTAGGACACAAAAGCTGGGGAGATGAACTGCTGGTAGAAGTTTTGTTTTGCAAAAGACAGAGACATCAAAGGAAGATGTCGCTGGGTTCTTCGCACAGTATGGAGCTCAACTGCATAACCCATTGCCATACAAAGTCACGGGCATCAATAGTTTATTGCCATTCTAAGACAACAATTAGGTATTACATAATCTTTAATGTACTTTTTTTTCCCATGAGATGCAAAGATATAATTTTGTCAGGAAGACCATTTAGTATGACAGAGGAGAATACCTCAATGGACAGAATGCCTTTGGGGAGCTGGAAATTCAGTTTGCAAAAATTGAAGTGTTGCTTTGTTGTTAAGGTTTCATCCCTTCTGTTGTACAATATATTCATCCTCTTTGGATGGAAGATATCTTCCTTCAGAAACCTAGAAATTTAGAGCAATAAGAACCAATACACTACCGCAGGCATGATGGAATCTAAAGCTTCATCCACTGCAACTGATGCAATCTCAAGCACCTCATCTACACATTTCCTCAAACAACAAGGGTGAAAATCTCTCCAGCAGTCAAGAGGAGAATGCACATGTTAAGAAGGAAACTCATTAGAAAAGCAGCTTTCAGATTACTGCTTTTGACAGTTAGACAATGAAAACATCATGAGTATCATCTTTCCTGAAGATAGCTCACAGTTCATGTATTAAACCTCAGATGTATCTCTAGCACATTGCATCATTTTAACCTACAGCTAGTGGGGAAAACTGAAACTTGGTGCTCTGCTCCAATACTAGGGCTCATAATGGCTTCTTCTATTGGAAGGCACAGATTGGCTGATGAGAGTGTATTATTAGCAGGCTTGGTGCTGGCTCTCTTGACATTACGAGTGGAATGAATAGGAGATCAGACTGCTCTCCTCAATAACTCCAGCTGCCCCTCAACCCCCCTTCCCCTGAAGCTTTTTGGGTAGGGCTAAGGGGAGTGAATTAGGGGAGATGAGACGTGTTCCTGTTTTGAGGACAAAGACATCGTGAGAGAAGCATATTCTGCTGTTCCTACACATCAGGCTCTTAGTCCCTGTGGCAAAGCCAGCAAAATGGGAGATCTTATTCTTGCTGCTCAGGGTAACAGCATGGCATGGAGCACCACTGAGTGCATCTACTTGGGAAATGCTGAGGTGAACGCCAGGCATGTGAAGCCTGAGGTGCCGGGTATGTGTCTCTGCTTGCCCGGAAGGAGAAGGAACAGTGGGTACCAGCTCTTTGCGATGAGAGATCATCATGCTCTTGCATTATGGTGCACACAGGAAAAAAAAAAACTTTTGTCTTGACTGCTTGTGCAGATGTGAATGTGCAAAAAGTACTGGAAGTACAACCTCTACAGGTGCAAAGCCTATGCTACCTGCTAATATAACCTCCATCAAGATTTAATTTCAGAAAAAAAATTAGTTGTTTGCCTGAGGGATAAATCACTGGTTCTGACAAAAAAAGCCACCACAATACCTGGAGCTGGTTTAAACAAATATAGAAACTTGGTCTTACCTGGTTCTACCTACCTTCACATGCAGCAGAATGTCTATAGTGGAGAAGTTAGTAACACAGCCACACTGAGTCTATGCACACACAGAAATGGTATATAAAACTTACCTCATCTTCTGGACTGGAGCAGACACAGTAACACTCCTGGCACTAATCCCTAGCACACAAACACATTGCTGCTCACAGCAAAGATCGCCTGTCCAAAAACTTCACTAAATACCAGCTACTCACAGATTTCACTACCGACAGCTGCCGGTTAAGTATATTCCCATCTTCATTTCTCTTAAGAATTTGAGAACCATATGGCTTAACCTCAAGTCAGTCACTGGTTTTCCCCTTGGTTACATTCATTTCTCACTCACTAGACTCTCTTTTTCATGGAGTCCTACACTGATTCCCTCAGCAGTGGGGTTTTAATGTTTCCCAACAATATCATGCAGTACGTTACATGTGAAGAACATCCCATTCCGTTTTTAGGCATTTTCTACTACTGACCTGGCTTGCACAGCTGCTGAAATCTTTTCAGGAAGCCAGATGCTTTTGCTGTGTCATTCTGAAGGATCTACACTGCACCCTGGCCTGAACATGCGTTTGGATTTGGAGAAAGAAAAACACAACTATTTTTTCTTCTATTCATCAACACATTAATAGGCCCATCTGAGAATGAGGATGCCATAGTTAAGTGACCTCTATACTCACACAAAAGAAAACCAGGCTATCCCATCCTATCCCTCGTGAGCACAGGCAGGTTTGTGTTAGGCCTCTACGCATTAGGAAGGCAACGTAGGTTGCTTCCCTGACCACGCAAATAATATATAGCCAGGCTTTCTGCTTAGCAGTTGCACAATGGTTTTCAAGTTAAGCTGTGTTCCTCAAATGTGCAATGGAGAACTCCTGCACTCCCAAACCCCAGTACTTGAAAAGTACTGACACGTGTACTGACTTTAAAACCTGGCAACCTCTTTTCTTCCTAAACTATCAGAAAGAAGCGACTGGGGTATGTTATCGAAAAGAAAGATTTAGACATGTGCTTCTCGTGAACCTTCCAGGCTGTATCAGCTATGATACTGAGTGCCATTCCCTGTGCTCTGTAACATTCCCACATCAGAAACCTCATACCAGCTGCTTTCACCCATGCTTTTGGTTTCCACTCTCTGTCAGACTGCCGTGCTGGTTTGCTGTGTGCAGGACAGTCAAGGAGAACTGTGCCCAAACGAGTCCAAGTCATATGTGCAGCCCCGACTACACAATTTAGCAAAACAAAAGGACTTTACACATACATTATATCTCTTCAAAGCATTTGAAGAGATATCCAAGTTGAGGAGTCCATCATTCAGGCTCTCTTTAGCTGGAAGCTCTTGCACCAAGCAGCAGGTTTTAGTGCAAAACTCCACTCTGTCAAAAGATGTGAGCTTTCCCAAGTAACGGCGCTCAGAGAGGGAGGAAATAGTGCAGTTGTTCATGTACGAGTAGAAGAACGTGTCTCTGCTACTTAAAACACCTACAAGTGCATTATTGCTCTGTACAGCATTTGGGTAACTTCTCCCCAGCTGAGTGTATCTTCCGTGAACAGAAAGCATTTTTGAGAACTCAGGGATACAAAACTTCCATGGAGCACGTTGCCATCTATCTCCCTGCCACAGAAAAAGCTTCCAGTGGCTCATCCCTGGCAGTACACCCTTCCTGAATATTCTCTGTCTCTCTCAATGTAAAATGTCTCTCTCAACTCTCTCTCTCAATAGTAAATTCTGAGGAATAAAAGGACTGTTTCATCACTTGACAGGTAATAGCAGAAAAACAAGTGGAAAAAATAATGTATACAATGCAGTAACAAGCATAAACACTCTGTATTGTTCCCTGACCCTTCACTTCATTTTGCATTGCAAATGGATTAATGATCGCAGAATAGGGAGAGGTAGATGTACACAGGGAAAAGCTTTTCTGCTTCATCCCCTATAGGACGCGAACAGAGTTTAGCTGCAAAATGCAAGTCTCTACGGTTGAGAGTAGCTTTTCTTCATAATGAATCTGGAATGCCTAAAAGATGTGGGAAATCTATTCCCCAGTTTAGTATTAAACTGAAATACGATCCTTCGGTCTTTAACTGTGAACATCTGGTAGAAAACTCTGCTGGTCAAAATTTACTAGCTAATAAAGACTATAATGAATTTCCACAGTTAGAGAGCTACGTATGTTTTATATAAAAGCAATCATGACATTACAAAGCACTCAACACTTAGAGCAAAGGCAAGTATTATTTTGTAAGGCATGAAAGAAAGATACATCACTGCAATTTAAAACGAATTATATGGCAATAAAATAATATACTTGTTTCTTTTTAAATACAGAGCCTAATTAAAATATAACCAAACCTAAACTTTCAAACTCCTTAAAGCAAGAGATCAGACAAATATGTCAAATATGTTTAATTTTTTCAAAATAACTGATGGCAAAATAAAATATTTACATCACATCATACTGTGTAAACATGTAACGTCACTGTACAAAGAAATATACATGCAAAATAAAGCAAAAATTTAACTAAAACAATAAAGGAAAATAATACACAAACATAATGATATGAGGTTGGTACGAATACACATCCAGTTCCGAAGTCACTTGTTTTGTTTTAAAAAGTTTCTGTACAACTTTACAAAAAAAAAAAAAACAAAACCAAAAACAAACAACAAAACCACCCCAAAACAAAAAAGGAATAAATAGAATACAGTGGAAGCCGCAAAGCTCAAAACTAACCCAAGCTAGGTTATGGCTTAAGACCCATATATCTAACTGTTGTGGGATGTCGGCTTGGTTTCTTTAAACATGGCATTTCACACAAACATAGATGACAACACACCCATATGAACTCAGTGATGCACAGAAAACCGTCTCTGTCTTTTTAAATAGCTCACGTTAATATTACTTCAACCTTAAAAACAGTTACTAAGACAAATACATTACGTGTCAGATGCTCCTCATCTGACCACTACTTTCTGAATGTATTCTTCACCAAAGAGCACAAAATTCATTTGTTCATTTCACAGAAAGAAGTAAACACAGATTTGCAAATTCTAAAAAGTAGCAAGTGTTGAGGCTGATTTTGGGAAAGTCAGACTTTGGCATTTTGAATAGAATAATAAATTTTAAAAAGCATCACCCTACTTAACCAGTTTGAGATTTGGGATACGAATCTCTCTTTTTTCTTTTTGTTTTTTTGAACAATCCTTAAAACTGACTAGCCTTGACTAAACTCTACGCTAACCCTCATCTTAAACTAATAACAACAGTATGGTACAACACACCCGCCCCTGCCCACCCAGAAACCCCAAACACACAAACAAAACCATAAAGCTCGCCGTACTAAGTATGTGCTTTTTCTATATATTTATTACAGTTACAACAGAGGTCCTCATAAATAGTTGCATAAAATGTTAAAGCCACAACATTGCACATGATATGAAAGAAAACAAAATCCCAAATGAGTGCATTTACAGTATTTCATCCTGCTGTATACTGCTCGATAATCGGGTCGGCAAGCTGGGCACCAACCCGAAGTCCTTTTCTAAGGGGACAGTGAGTACTGACCCAAACTGAAGACCCGCACAGTGGTATACCACCATTTAGGAAGGAGGGGAAAATGAAGGATAAGGGGAGGGTGGTGGTGGGGCAGAAATTACAGACCGAAGGCAGGTAACAGTCTATATACAAGTAAGGCCTACATTTTATCAGAGCAAAACGATTCATTCTATTTGTATGCAAAAACTTTGAGGTTGGATGCACTTAAAAGCAGAGTCTGATCTCAGTGCACTGCTACGTGAGATACATACAGGCGAGGCAACTGGAAAGCTCTAGGACCAAGTGAAAACCAGATGTTATAAATGGAGGCCGTATCAATGGGCAGCCATTTTGGTGAGTCTTCTCCAGGCATGATTTCATTTTTGTTTAACACCAGTGCTTTGAACATAGGCATTTCTTCCTTGAATAAATCTTGAAAATGGTAGTTAAGTTCACTTGCAAAATTCAACTCTTGTTATTAAAAAAACTATTTTTTTTTTTTTGCAGAAACCTGAATAAAATACTGTTACTGTATCGCTCGTGACTGCTTTTTGCAGAGTACAGTGCTATCGTCCTCCACCCCAGTGAAGTCTGCATTGCCAGTCCCCCGTGCCACCCTGCGCGGGTCCCCCTGGAATGCATTTGCACACGAACATTCGCTAGCAGCTGGTTGGCTCGGGGTTTGCTTTCCTCAAAATTCAAGTCAACAGCTGATTGGCAGGAGGAGTCTATCTCCAGTCTGATTGGTTGGCAGGAGGAGTCTATCTCCAGTCTGATTGGTTGGCAGGTGAAAGAGAATGAGAGAGAACTTCAAGCAAGGTCAAACTCTTGGCAAGAGCCTGCTCTGTAAGAAGTTTTTAATGCTACGGATGGGTCGAACATCATTCTGGTGTTTTCGCCGCTCAATGAACGAAGTCAGTCTGGATATGTCAATGCTGTCAGCACTTTTGCTATTCCCTAGCTGCAGCCATTGCTCCTGGAGGGCCAGTGCAGCCGAGGGACGCTTAGCTGGGTCATCCTGAAGTAGGAAGCATACAAAATCTTTGGCCTTCTGGCTAACTCCTTTGAAGTAGTCATCTGGGAAACTAAAGTCTAAGCGGCAAATATTCAGGCAAGTTTCCTCTACACTTTCATCCAGGAAAGGAGAGACGCCACTAAGAAGGACATACGTGAGCACTCCAATGCTCCAAACATCTGAAGTGAGGGAAACAGGATTTCCAAGAATAATTTCAGGAGCTGCAAACTCTGGGTTTCCAAGTAACTGGTGGATATAATACGTAGTATTGAGCTGGACTGCGTCTCCAAAGTCAGCCAGTTTTATTGTTGGCTTAGTGGAACTCTGGTCCACCAAAATATTTTCAGGCTAGAAAACATAAAAGCAAAAGTTAGTGTGTCCTTTTTTTCAAGTCAGTCTAACACACATTTAATGCTCCAACATTACTGTTTCCCAGCCAGTGCTGTCAGCTCAGGAACATAACAGCTACAAGCTATGAGGACTGCTGCTAAAGGCCAGCTCTGCAAGTCTCCTACCAAGTCCTACCAAGGCTTCCCCCAGACCAACCGGCCAGCAGTCGCTTGCCAACTACAGTGTTCAATGAATGTGTTTCACCTGCTGGCACTATAAATTTTGCAAGAAATATAGTTCTGCCAGATAACACTGTAGATGTTCACAATAACAGCTCTGCAAAGTTTCACAGGAACCTGTGTTTGGGAACTTAAGTTTAAAGAACAGCAATTACAAATAGAGGGTGAATAAAGCAACTGCTCTATTTGCTTTATGACAGAGACACAACAAACACCTTGCATTTAAAGGCTGGGAGACCTTGTCAGAATTTTCATTACACTTTCAACAGAATTCAGCTTTACTTGGTGATCCTTAGTGTAACGTAGCTGTACAGACAGAAGTCAAACACTGTTATGAGACCATGGCAGCGGCAGATCCTGTTGGATCCACATGGCTTCAAGAGAACTGCCCCACGATTGGTGAACTGAAAGTGGAATTATTGTGGTTTTGTTTCTGAAGCTACTGCTGCTGTGGCTGTGACCTTAGCAAAATAAGAGTGACTTACCTACAACTAGTTTTTAAGACTGGAAAATGTACTGATGAATTCCATATAGCACTAGAAAACTTTAAATGTTGGGTCTCTGTGATATGCAGACCAGACTGGTTCTGCTTGGAAAACAGAAGTATGTGGAGAGATGTTGACTCTTTTTGCTTTTTCTCACCATGACTCCCTTTGGCTAAACAGACCCTGCCTACAAAGACGACTTTTCAATGCTAAAATTCCTTATTATTCAAATACAGTGGAAAATAAGAATATCAAGAACAAGTTCTTAATTAATATACCTTAAGACCTTCTTAATGCATTAAATCCTTGTGGCTCAAGTAAAATTCACAGGGTAGAACAGAGGACCAACAGGTACCATTCACACAGATACCACAACCCTCAAAGTGCTATGAGAAGCAGATTTGCAGGAACAGAGGAAAAGCAGCCTCTTTCACAACAAACTCTATGCTTCTGAAGAAAGAAATAGATTTCTGCTGCAAGTTCCTCAGAAAACAAAATAAATAAAAAAAAATAACCAAACAAACCTGTTCCTATCAGCAATTACTTCCAGTGAAAAGGAACACACACGGCCAGAAAGCTTTAAGGAAAAAGCACAGGGAATTCAAAGTTTCTGCTTTGCTGGCTATGACTGATTGGGAATGGAGACCCACCCCATACCCTTCTTCATACAGTCTCAAAGCAACTCACAGTTCTATGATCTGATCTGCCAGTTTCCTAGAAGAGGGAGGGGTTTATGCCTGGAATGGTACATACTGCCAGGAATCCCATTCACTCCTCCTCACCTTTAGGTCCAAATGTGCTATTCTGCAGTTGTGAAGATACTGCACAGCTTCCAGAATCTCTCCCAGGTAGAATCTGATCTTCCCTTCTGTGAGGTTTCCCCATCGCACGACATAGTCTAGAAGGCGACCCTGGTCAGCCCTATTGGAATTACGAGAGTTATATTTTGGGTTAATTCAGATATCAGAACTGAAAGGAAAACACAAGGTTTGACAGTTATATTAAAAATGCTTAAGGCAAGTGTCCCTTAAAAACTACAAGTGCATCAAGTAATCACTGTTTCTGAGGTTTGGCTTGATCATCTGTGAAAATGTTCTGTCACTTACAGCTGATCTGCACCTACAATTCTGAAGTGGGAACAGAGTGTGAAAACAGAAAAGGAAAGGAAGAAATACTGTATTTTAGCCAGACTTGAAACACCAGGTATGTCCTGCCATAGACTACAGGAATAACCAATAGCCTGCAGCACATAAAAGACAGAGGACTAGTGTATGGCGAGGAGATTCGATATGAAGCCACCAGATCACAACATTCCTAATTCACTTGTATAATTACTTGATATAAAATAATTTCTGGACCTTCAGACTAAGATAATCACCTACATTTTCGTTTAACATATCAACTTATTTCCTTCTGAGTATATTATTAAACTCAACACTTCAATAGCAGCATTAGACACCTGCAATCTTTTATTTAGGTGTCTTCAAACTTCTGTGAAACCTTAAAGTTCCGTATTCATAAACCACTCTAAAAACCCGAGAAAGACAGCTGCACAGGTTATATTTTACAGATAACATTATGGTCCACACACATTTCTAACACTAGTATGTAGTTGATGGAGGTCTCAAAGGTATCAAGAAGGCCAATGAGCTGGGGATGCTGGAGATTCTGCATGACTCCAAGTTCATGGGTAACCTGGTCTCGCTTCATCAACTTCTTATTCACAAACTTAGTGGCTACTGCTCGCTTGGTTCCCTTCTGGTCACACTTCTTAACGACAGAAAATCTGCCCCTGGAATACAATATTGAAAGGAAAGAATTAACTGAGAGATGCACTAAGGACGTACTTTTACCTTGAAAGATATACTGAGAGAGATCTAATTTCAGGTTTCTAACAAGCCACCCTTACAGAGCAGTTTCTGGACATAAACAAGTTTTAAGTACACACATCTTTTACCAAATGTGTCTGTATGAGTAACTAGCTCTTGACAGAGACCTGTTTTATCACATTTGTAGAGAACTCAAGTCAGAGTAGCATCCAGCTTTCAAAGATCATCCATCATTAAGTTGGAGAAATGACTATTTTGTGTGACTGACTTTGCATTTTGCTCATTTTCATACTTTTCTGTCTATAATTTTCATAACCTAAATAAAAAGGTTTAGGAGAGCTTCACTACAGAAACAGTGTCAGTCACTGTAAGGCATGCTTAAAAACAAAGACTATGTAGCCTTCCAAAGTATTTGAAAAACACACACAGGTCAAGCTATGATACCACTTCAGCCTACATGTTTTGTTTATGCAGTGCCATCTAGTGCTGGTAAGATTTGCACTTCCTCATTTTAATTAATCCAATGTAATTCTGGCCTTTTAGGCTCATATGGTAAGTATTTTTCAAAGATAATTTAATTTTTTGAATGAGAAGTTCATATTTTGACATAAACAACTTTGGCGATCAGCATACAGAACACACCTGCCAAGCTCAGCCACTTCACTGTAGAGGGAATCAAAGTTGTCCTTCCAGATTACCATGATCCCATCACTTCCAGGACCTACAAAAAAAGAGGACAGTATCCCCAATATTTAATATCGTCAGATCCTCCTCAGAACTAAATTGTTGTCATTATAACCAAGGGACTATTTCAGATGTTTTGCAAAAGGAGAAATATTTGGACTTCATATTCGGTTTAGGAATACATGTCAGGAGGAATCTGCCTCAGTCAGACTGGCCCCTGTCAACTTTTGCTTGAAGCTGAGTGTGTGCACATTAAAAAGCAACTCATGGCCTCATATTGTTCATCCTCTTGCAGCTAAGAAAGAAAATGGTTTCTGTAATCAACTACTTCCTTGGCTGATATAGTATGAGTGGAATCAGCTCATCCTGTTAATCCCTGTATGACACAGGGTGGCAGCAAGACAAGATGGATTACACACCAAAACAGCCTGGCCAATGCAGCAGAACAAATTCTATAGTGGAACTAATTCAGGTGCAGTGGGAACTGTCTGTACAGGAATGACTAGCCTTGGCAAGTTGCAGGAAACAGCAAAATGAATAGGTATCTTACATTATTTCTCGTTGTCAACAATACACCTAGCCACTCTGGGGAAAAAAGTGATCAGTGTAACAGCTACCTCAAAAAAAAAAAAAAAGCGCTCTATCTTTCAGGAAACACTGATGTAAAGACCAAAATTGTATTTTCTGCCTCTTTTATGTATTGCAACACACCCATCCTAGAGCTTAACTACTGGCTGCCTTGAGTCAGTTAGCAGGAAGTGCTGGGAATAATCACCATGTTAATATGTTGGCAGTAAGGCACTTACTGTGGCTGCCAACACATCTTTCACAGTCTGGTTTCAATATTTCAGGAAAATGGCAAATTTTGGGGGGGCAAAAAAGGGAAGGGCATATTTTGGAGAGGTTTGGGACAACTGTACAAGTCCACATATTAGCTGGGACAGATGTACAAAGACAGAATGCAGCACGTCATATCTTACTTTCTTTTATATGAATGAATTTGATATGGAGCCATCCCACCTATAATCTATTAATGAATTCTCACCAATGGATAAAGACACAGGCCTCTCAATGGATTAAAGGACCCAGATAGCACCAATTGTTATAAGCTGCACGTAAGAAAGCTTGCTATCCTGCTATCTCACTGAGCTTTCCCTATTTCTAAAATTGGAGGATCCAGAACACTTCAGAGAAGAATAACTGAATGTACAAACACGCACTGAAACTTATCACTATGCCAAACACATCAACTAAAACCCATTTGTTTTTTCTTTTGCTGTCTGTCTCAGAAACACAGGCATTTTTAATCTTTGCAGGTTTCCTTTTGTTCTCTCACAAACATTCGGCTTGCCTCACTTCAGGTACTGAAACAATGTAATATAAGTGTAGATACATGATGCAAAGACAAGAAATAGCTGTACATTCTCCTGAACACTGTGGCTTTACAATTCAAGCAAAGGAGCATATTAAAATACAGAACACTACTACTCTTTTCTTATCTGTACACCTTAGAAACTATACATGTTGGCACAGCAACTTTCACTGAGACTAAACTAAGGATGCAGATGATAAAATATGATTTAATTGTAGTATGTTTGAACTAGTATTGATAGACAAAGTAAATGAACGTTGACACTACTGTGTAGGCATCTTGTCTGTATGAACCTCTAATTAGTTACATCCTAGAAGTGCATCTATTCCTGCTGAAACAAGTCATGTATCACAGGTGAAAAGGTTTGCTATAATGCTCCTTTAATGGAGGGGTGCCCAAGAGCCAGGGTTTTGTTTTTCCTGTACTGTGGGTACCAGACACTTTGAGTGTAATTAGATTTAAAAAAAAGCAAAGAGACAGGCCTACCTAAAACTCGTAGACTGGCAGAAGATGAAACCGAACCCATATCGTTTGCAGCTATACATGTATAGATACCATCATCTTCTGCAGTGACGCCAATGATTTTCAGTGAAGCCTCTCCTAAGTCACTGGGAAACAAAACGGCATCCGTTAACTTTATATTCATTTTACAGACCTTAAGTTACGGAAATGAGACAAATTTAGGTTGATACTGCTAATAATTCTTATTCTCCAAGCCCCACCTCCCTCTGGATAAACATTACTAACCCTGTCCCTGCCATTTCTGAAGCGTCTACCAGAATTTGAGCACTTCGTGTCCATCAAGTATCTTGGAATGTCCGACAGACTGTTAGAAAAACATCCTCACTGACAGTCTTCTCAGCATGTCCTAGGCACCATTGTGTTTGAAAAGTCAAATGCTTCCCATGTTTCTTCCTGCTTCCTCTACTTCCTTCAAATTATGAGAAGCTGTATCGAGACAACCATCCATCGTTGCTCTTTCTGAAAGGTTAGTCTCCATCCCTGACTATAGAAGCTGATCTCACATTCGTACTTTCAGAGCATTCATCCCTCATAAGAGATGGTTCCACCTTCAATACAAAAGGCGCACCTCGCCACAACTTTGGAGGCCTCAGAATTTGGGAGAATGTGGATGACAGGAAACCAAAAAAGACTTATGTTTTTCCTCTGCTCCAGGGCAAAGGCAGCAATAAGCTGTATAAGACCACAGGAGAAAGATTCTGCAGACACTTCCTTAATCTTTCTCACTGCTCAATCACCCGTTTTGTTCGATGGTTTGTCTTTAAATGTCTACTTAACTGTTCCTCTGTGCAATTAACGTCCAGTATTTTTGGACCATCTGCCATGGACATGAACAGCAGATAATTCTATCTGCAGAAGTCTGTTACAAACGTGAATACTTGGCAAGTCCTCCCTACGCTTTTCACCTCTAGGCTCAAAACAGCCCTAACATTGTGTTATTCTTTCACAGTAGGGCGTATTTTCAATATTTTCTGTCATTCTTATTACTTTCCTTTGCATTAATCCCAGTTACTGCAAGTCATTTGACTGACTGAGCCAAAAACCTATTTGTCACAGTCTTCACCACATGAATTCATTTCAGGGAAAAAAACCCAAGAATGTAAATTTTAGGAACATAGGAAGTTGACACACACATACACCACAACCCCCACCAGCTCAAAAGACATTTTGTGATTATTATTTCTAAAAATCTGTCAGCCAGAGCCAACATGATTTACTAAATATAATTCTGTCACAGGAATGGATCAGAGGGAAATAAACCTAGTAAATCTCTTACTCATCTCTCACACTGGTCCTGGGTGCAGTAGCAGAGCTGCCACAATGCCTGTCTCCCACAAAAAAAAAAAATTATACCCAGTGAAAAGGAAAAAGCAGCAGCAGCAGCAGGTAAAAGAGAGCAGTATAACATGCCATCAGGTTTGCAGGTAAGTTGGGCTGTACTGTACAACCTCGAGGAAGATGATGTACTCTTCTATCTATTAATGAGGAAAGTTTTCACAACCCCACCCCCACATTCTGGATTGAGAGCATAATGCACAAATAAGACATTTCTTCACACTGAAGTTACTTACTAAACAACATTTTCTGTATATGAAAGAATGTGTTTTCAGAAAAAAAAAAACCCAAACTTTTTTAATATGCAGTTTCACATTCCAAAATACTGCAATTTCTATTATTCATCAGGTGTTTGAATTCCCAGTTAGTCTGTTAAGTTCCATCATAGCAAAGCTAAAACCAGACAAAAATATTAACTTCTGTGCTTGAACAATGAAGACAATGACACTGCCATGTCAGCAGGAACCAGAGGCTTTTCTTTGCAAAATACTGTAGTGTGATCTGAAAACAGCCATTTGCTTCCAAAATGATGGCATGTTACTAATGGAAATAAGGGATTGGCAGATGGCATGTCACAACATACCTGTCTAGTTCACTCACTAGGTCAGCATGACACAACCACAATGGCTTCTGCGATAGCTAATCAGAAGCACCAGCTGAATTTTCTTTTGTTTTTAAGAGTCAAACTGAATACGACATTGGGGTACCACAGCTGTACATAGAAGTTACACATTTCCAGAAAATCCGAGCCGTGAAATATTTCTGTCTGAGGGCAACCCTATCTTTATGCCTCAAAGCCAAAAGATATCCTTCATCAAGGGTGCAAATAGAAAATATAACAGTTTCAGCAGCTTCTGTTGAATGTTACACAAATTACTCTACCTGTACGAAATGCTGTGATGACCGTCATTGCTCAGTGTGTTATGATCAGGACCTTTCCAAGTAACTGAAGCCTTGGGGCGACCACAGACTTTACACCTAAGCACGATGGTCTCTCCTGTCTCACATGTTACCTCACTCAATGGTATTATGAACTCTGGGGGAACTGGAAAAAGAAAATTAATGGCATTAGGTCAATTGAAGCAAATCAATTTACTTTGTCTAATAGAAAAGAGAGTGCAAGGAATAGAAAAGTAGTACGGTACTTTAAATTTCTAAGGTGTATCTGTCCCTCTACCCTTGAAGCACTTGCTGGGGCTCTGCAGAGCTAATGAATTTTTCTCTGCATGAACTTGGACACAACCCTACTGCTATGGCAGGGTTAACCTCAAAGCCTACCATGGTGAACCAAACACCCTGCTTATGGCAAGCTGAGGAAACCCTACAGTGAAAAGTATTTAAGGATATGCTCAGCCAGGCTATCTTTATATCCAGGTAAATTTGCAAAGGGGAACACAAAACACGTCACTCATGCACTGAAGCACTGTAGTGATTTCCCTTTTTGCATAAAGGTGAAACTCAAGAAGTTTGGTTCTGTTTATTAAGATAAAAACCCAGTTTGGCTCTGACCCCAGAAGGTCACTCTCTTTGCCCTGATCAGCTTATGCACTGGGCAGGACCTGAAGGTTTCCTAGGGTGCGAGGTTAAAACCAAAGGTGGTCTCCAGTTCCTGGCCTTGTTATTTTGCAAATTCAGCAAGGCCCAACTTCCATACGGTCTCCATGCAAATGCAGTAGAGTGCAAATCTTTCTGAACATATCATATGGTCTTTGTTTTATGTTGCTTTGGACTTGTGAAGAACAATGTGTTCCTTGCATCTTAAAAAGTAAATATATTTCATTAACTGCCTCTGCCCATGTATACTTTTGTAGAAAACACTCCGTTCCTAATGGAACTCATGTCAAGCGAATTTAAACAAAGCAACTCATGTTCTAATCAAACCATATTTACTGTGACTTTTAAAAATTAAAGCAACTTACCATCATAAATGTAATTGGGGTTGAGAAGCTGGAAAGGAGAAATGAAAGAATTAGTGTCTTTATAACACTACAAGAAATTTAAGAATGGTAGAAAACAAAGTACAGGGATGGTTCAAAGTTAGCTGTGCCCACAAAGATCCAAGAAACAGCTGAACACCAGAATTTCTGCACCACTCTGCTCTTTCTGCAGCGTCCTTATGCTATATCATGCTTGCAGGTTCAAAGATTATATCCTTCTGTCTTCAGATTTGGCAAACATTGTCCATTAAAACCACTGTTGCCTCTAAATCCTTCATGTTAGTTTTAAAGAAATCCCAACACAGCTCCTTTTGGAAACTAACACATCTTTGTAGCATTTACCTTTACAGAAACCTTGTTGGCAAGTCCTTCTCGGGATTTGCGGTAACCATTTTCTAGCTTGCCTTCCCTTTTGCCGTCTTTATCTTTTTTCTCAGATTTCTTCCTTAAACGGAGTGCTGTGTGCCAAGACGTTGACTTCCTGAGTACAGAACATTGAACTTCAATCAATTTTTTTTCAACTCCAGGTTATGTGTTATGCTCTCTAGTTTCAAATGGCATTGGAAAAGCATGTCAAAATGTTATTTCATTGTATTAAAGTATACTGAAATGAAATAAATTAAATATTCCATAAGGGATGTCTGTAGGTCAGTATTTTTTTAAATTGGAATGGTAAACTTTCTATATGAAAATACAAACTGTCAATCAAACTGAGCAATGATCAGTATGAAATCCATAGCAAATACAGCCTATAAAAGCTTTCCATAAAGCTTTAATGCTAAGAACTTTGATATCACTTCTCCCATTGCAGACTTGAGAGAGATCTTCCTAGCACAACCAGACATTTTCACTAGGTTTATGGGCTCAAAGAGGAGATCTAGGAACTCTGAAATCTCATTTCACTTGAAACAAACATGCATGGCTGTTTTCCTAAACAAAGGTGCCTAGCCTGACAACTCACTGTATTAAATAAACCAGTAACTGTTGTTGCTCTTAAATCAGGTATTATTTCAACACTTTCTCCCAGAAGAATGCACTACTACAGCTTTTTAATACAGAATATGTGCTTCTGGGCTCTTTTGTACATTCTGAAGTTTGCTAAGGGGCCTTCCAAGTACTCATTCTGCTTGATGTTCATTTATTTCGCAAAGATCACATCAACTTTTGGTTTAAAAGGTTCAAAGTCTCTCTAAGGAGGAAGTTGTTCTTCCTCCTTCACACATCCAGTCACTCACTTGATGGTTCCATCAGGGTTGTCAATGATGACTGCACTGGTATGCCCCAATACATAGCCGGGAATCCAGCCCTCGGCTGCGGGGCATTGATCAGTGGCGGCTCTGAACACCAAAAACATGTTCTGTTGGTTGCTGGCTAGAATCTGCACGACCTCTCCTTGGTAGACATTTATCTCATCCTCCTTCACTGCCGTGTAATCGTGTGTCACCAGCATGGTGGAGATATTGCTACTGCTGCTACTTTCACTCTGCAAGTGTCAATTGGAAGCACAAAGAAGGGGAGAAAAAAAAAAGAATCAAAGTTTAAAGTTCATGAAGAAGACAGGCTGTTCTTGGCCTGCTACATTACAACCATTACCTGCATGGTCCCCATAAGCTTTAGTCAAAGCAGAAAGCTACGATTTCTCTTTTAGAGATGCCTGCGTCTATTTATCTTGTGCAAATTAGTTTGATCTTTGAATAATTCCATGTACAGCTGCTGCAAAAATTTATTCCCATTACTTTTACTCAAGATTACTTCCTTTAACTGAGAGTCAGTTTATACACAGATCTCAGCTGGTCTTGCTTTCAAACTCAGACACTGAGCCTTGCATCTTTATCAGGCAACAAAACTACAGTACAGCACGTAGGACAGTTTTTTACCATCTGACAGGTGCAGTTTCAATATCATGACAGGTCAAGACTTTACCTCATAAAGACCAGAAATTCCAACAAGAAAAAAAAATACATATAGTTTTTCCTAGCTGTTTGTCAGATCTCAGACACCAGCCTTCTGCACATAAAATATGACAAGGTACAAGAGAACAAAATAGGCTTTTGACAGCGTCTTTCAAAACCTCAAGGCTTGTCCCTGGTTGAATCTGTATGATCAGGTTTGTCCCTTTAAACGCATAGGATGAGGTAACTTAGTGAAATAAGAAATTATTAATTTCTTGGGCAAAATAGGCCCACTGAACTATCACAATAAAGCTGTAAATCTCACTCCTAAGTGATTAATGACTGTGATAGCTGAGTGTTGTTGGGTGTTTATCACACACTCTCCGCTAGAGTTCATGAATGTTGCTTGTTTCCTCACCGAGCATTTGCAGAAAGCTAATTATGGCTGATCAAGTGTACATTAAAAGTCATGCTACTTTTCAAATAAAAAAAGCCTTTGCCTGGACACGAATCCACTGGAAATTATTATTTTTTTAAAGTAAGACTAATTTTGTCCATTTGCATGCACTTCTTATATGAGGTTTAATAAATGAAAGTGTGAAATCTATTATCAGACTATGCAACCTATTCCCTGAGATAAGCTATTTCCTTCTTGAAAGCCAAAGTTTTAACATCAGGATGGCCTAATAATGATGTGGTATGAGGCATGTATGTGTGATTGCCTTTTACCCCTGTTCTTACTTCAAACTGTTTCAATTCACTACCGGTGAGGGCTCACTATTTCTTAGTAGTAACTGAGTTGAAGAAGAAAATCAGTACCCAGCTGTAGATGGAGACTACTATGGCTTATAGAGTATAACCACACGTTAGCACCACATACGTGCTAGCAGTGAGTGGAAGGCTTGGCACACTGGATTAAAACAGTGTCACTGTTTTTTCTCAAAAATGTCAAGTATTTCTCCCCTCAGTGTTGAGTAGATAAAGCAGGGGTCAGTGGAGAGCATGGTACGCTGGGAGCCTGGAAAACCATGTTCTTTTTCAACCTGCTAATGGCCTTGACCAAGTCACTCCATCTCTTGGTGCCTGTGATTCCCCATGAGTGTTTTGGCTGGCTAGTCTACTGAAAAACCAAGGTGTTTGGAAAAGAACAGTCTCAAATTACTCATTCATAGCATGCGCAGCACACTGATGCTTGGATTTCCAGTGAGTCTGTACATTTTATTCTAGCTGAACAATTTTATTCAACTGGGTGAGTCAAGTCCATTTTGTCTTTTTTCCCTATTAGGATAAGAAGCAAATGCTACCAGAGAAAGATCTCATCCTGGATTGTACCTCTACTAAACGATATTCGTGTTTAATTCCAGATGCTGTATTTCCAGTGGGAGAACTCATTTTGTCTGGCTTAGAGGACTGTCTGCACAGTCTTTTTTATTAGCAAGCCCCTTCCATGGTTCAGGCAAACTGGGAATAGCAGAACCAAGAAACCAGTCTCATTTTCAGTCATTGTTTAAGTTAAGATTACAACTTGCTAGATTCTTTTAGCTAGATGAAAAACAATTCTATTCAGAGAAAGCTGGTATTTTTTTTTAACTCCTTCTGTTAGACTTACAGGAGGAGAGGAAGGGAAAGCTGAAGTAGAAAAACCAACCTAAGCCACAAACATTGCCCCCCACACTATTCCTGAACATACTGTTTCTTAGCATGCAGCAGAATTTGTGTAACTGCACGACTGACCTTCCTGTAAGATAGTATTTCTTTTTAATAGTTAAGTCTTGAAGGATCATATTAAACTCTGAATATTTCTTACTTTCAACAAGGACGGATAAGTCTGTTAAATAAACAAGTGTCTGGTAACTACGAAGTGACAAATGTTCTTGTGAATGTGTTTATGCCAGAATTTATTCTCACCACAGAAAGATAGACTTCTCTTTTGCCTTGTGAGGAAATTATTCTTGCACAGTTAATGTTTTTCTGCTGCAAGTTCTGCTGGTCATCACTGACCACACGAGCAGGATTAGAGGAAGATTTACAATCAAAGTATTAGAAATCCCTCCCATATTCCTGAAATACTAGCAAAACCAATTCCTTTTTCTTCTTAGAAGTAACTTTTCCATAAGTAACCAAACTTAACCATGTATGTATGTAAATACACATACACAAATGGTTAAATCAAAATAAACCTTTCAGAACCCATGTTCTCTAGCCTGTTGAATGTGGTGTGAAATCCTGCTAAAGTATGGTCTAGGAATGAGTTTATAAATGAAGAATTATGACCCACCTCAGTTACCAACTAAAAGAAACACAGTTGTGAAGCAGAAGGCATGCATTCAGCTATTACATTTTACAGTAAGATAAAAAACAAGCAACGGTGTCTTTGCCGAGAAAGCATAAAAATTCAAATATTTTTGAAAACTCAGTGCCATCCTGTCTCTCCTCCTCTCTTTTTTTAATGGAACGACATTGGTTAATACTATGAAAGTCTTCTCTGCATATAAAAAAGTACCACCATGTTGATTCACATGCTGTGCAGTAATTGCAAAATACTCCAATTATTCCAGATATTATACTATCATCACATTTTGCTAGACTGAAGATAAACACAAGACAGAACTAAACCAAATAAAAAGCTGAAAGAAGACCAGGATAAAAATATGATACATGCAAAGCATAATTTTTTCTTCTGAAGCTATTTTAGAAGTAAGTGTAAGAACTAAGAGGTCAAGAAAGCTCTGTGTGTTAAACAGTTCTATAAAGAAATGCATGCATTTAAAAAAGGTCCGACAAGTTAGATGATTTGCAAAATTGGTATTGCATACGATTCGTGAGAGAGTGGAAAAACAAACATTCGTGAACACAACACTTAGAGAAAAATCAAATGTGAGTTTAAAGAGAAAGGCACCATAGCCTGCCTAACCACATCCATGGCAAGTGCCTTGACATTTTTGCTTTATATTTGCACATGCCCCTGTCATTGCTGTGTTGTATTTCCTGGTAGACGTTACTACAGAGAATGCAGATCCTGTTCCTGTTGATACCCCAGCTTTCTGCACAAACACACCAAGTGCATACTAAAAGGTTGAATCTCCAGATGCCCTAAGCCAGTTCTTCTTACAAAGCAGAAGACACAAGTGGAGCCGCTATTTGTTTTGGTTGTAGTAGAAGGAGGATTATTTTAGCTAGGTTTTGTTGGCCTATTTTGAGTGGATTGCAGGAAGCTTCCTTGACCAGACACAGGACTTAAAAAGAGAATGTTGTACACCAACTAAGGCTGAAAGGAGTGGGGGGGGGGAAATAAATTAATAAAAAATAAAAATCAAGCAGCCCAGGAAACGTACTGTAGATGTCTCCACGAAGTTAAAACTCAGCAGGACAATGGTGGCGGATTTGTGCGTGAAAGGGAAAAAAGCCCCAAGGCAATCTGCCAAAATCTCCAAGTCAGATTTAAGTGCTGGCCGCAATGCATAACCCAAGGTGCTCTGGCTGCCACGCTTCAGCATGTTAATTATGCGCCTTCAAATTAGAGACGGAAAAAAGCAAGGAGAGCAAGTTAGTAAGTATCAGCCTAGTGATCTATGTTTTCAGCAGAGGCAGAAATTGCATCTAATGTTAGCGGTTGCTTTTGTGTCTGTATACATACCCATGTTTGTATGTATACGTACACAGAGAGGTAGGTAATTTGGTTTTTTTAATGTGCAGAAGATATTCGAACAGTTGATTATTTCAGAGCAGTACAGCACTGGAGAGCCAGAAGTTAGTACGGAGAGTGATGGTAACGCACAGAAAGGGAGCATGGGAAGGTTTTAGAAGAGCTCGCAGGACAGAGGTGCTCCGCTCTTACCCCATTACTCTGGGTGGAGTGAACTGACTGCTCGCTGGTCGAGGAGCATGTGCTCATGCGGTCTGTGTCCTTGCTGTGTGAAGAGTGGCGGTGGACCTGCCGCTGGAGGGAGTCATTGTCCCCAGGGAAAGTGAAGGAGCCAGGGCGGCTGGCAGGGGATGCTGGGATGGAGCTCCAAAAGGAGCCCTTCTGCAGGGGGCTGCTGGGTGGAAAGGTTTCTTTGCCAAAAGGAGAAGGGAAAGTCGTGGAGAGAGGAGAGTTCATTGGTGAGATGGCTCCTGGCCTTGGCTTCCCAAGCGTCAGTGATCCTATGCTGTTTCTTGAGCGACTGTCCTCTGAGCTTCCACGTGAGTCTTTCTGGGCTCCATCAGCTGAGCCAGAAATGTTTCCCGCTGTCTTCCTGGGACTTTCAATAACTTTCATCTTGGGAATCTGCTCAGCTTCTCTCTGAGGACCGTCGGGTTCTGCACTGGAAGGGTGCCTGTCTGGCTGGCTCAGGCCAGTTTCTAAGGAGGTGGTGTAGTGTGGCAGGGAGAGATTGTGAATGGACATACCTGACATCTTGTCTGCCTCTGCTTGGGCCGAGGCTGCAGAGGAGACCAGGACTGGGGAATGGTGTCTGACAGGCTGGGGGATCCGGGATGGCCGGCTACGGCTGGAGCTGGGGATGCCACTACAGCTGCTGGGGCCGCTGCTGTTACCGCTGCTGCTCCCGCTGCCACCTCCACCACTGCTGTGGTTCCTCTGGTATTCGATTGGGGATGTCAAGGCTGCAATGGGGAGGGAGGAGAAGCAGTCAGGGAAAGGAGGGCAGGAGACAGAACAGGAACAATTTAAAATACACATGTTGACTGGCAAAAGGGGAGTGCTGTTCAAATAAGATAAATTCCCTTAGCAATGCTGGCCAAGCTGTAAACCTCACGTCACTTTTCTATATCACACCTTCATCACCTGCTCTATGTACCTATATTAAAGATGAAAGATTTGAAACCAGGGAGAAATGTTTTCCTCTAGCATCACCGTGTCAGTCAGCAGCCAAGCTGGGAAAAAAAACAGGTGTGGCTCCAAATTGTTACATCTGTTACAACTCTCTAAAAAAAAATTTAGACCGGGACAACAACCGATGGATACAAAAATGCAGCAAGAGCCCTCTAGTGTCACAGCAGACGCTACCATCATCTCCTTTTCTCCTGCAGAATCTGAATGTTGTTGCCACAGTAAGGTGTGACAACAATGGCCACCAAAATAACACAAACAAAACATATTCTGAACAGATTGTTAAAATTCCACTTGAGTTTAACCTTTAAAGGCTTGCATTTGATTAAAAGGGGTACACAAGTTCTCTACCTCAATTCTTGATTCACTCCTACAAAACATTTGGAAAATTTCACCAAGAGAACACCATGTAAATTCAGACTATCACTCATAATAAATGCTAGCATCTGTTCTGAGGCAGAAATGTGGCACATATCCCCCAACTGTTCTGTATTAGCTTAGGAAAAAGGAAACTCGCAAAACATTTCAAAGCAAAGAAACAACAGATGACAGAGAAGTCGTTCAATTACTAACTTTCAGTAAGAGGAAATCATTTACCATTTAAAAAGTTGCGCTGGTTTTCCAAAATTTGATTGATTTCATGGATCCATAACTGGCGGACTCCTGGACTGGCAGAATGCAAAATAAAGGTCTCCGTGACATCGCCCGTTCTTGATGTTAGTGCAAATTTACATGGATCACTGTCCACATTTTCCTCCAGGGAAAGGCAACTCACCTTCACGAAAAAAAAATAATTTCCTTCATGTATTTGATGAGAAACATGTTTCTAAAGTCTTACTTAGGAGCTCGGAATCAGATCATCAAATGATGACCATCCTTTCCTTCAGTAAAATAATACTGTGAAATGAAGGACTACAGTAAGCTAAGGATTAGTGTACAGCTTAATGACACATTGTTCCCGAACAATCTCCAACTGGTCAGTACAGCCCAACGTTCTCCATCAGCCCTCACTCTCCCTCACTCTGCTGAACCCTCTGTAGAGCCCCACCACTGGCCCACACCGAAGGCTTCTGCTGCAGAGAGCAATGCATTGGAAAGGGCTGTCCAGGCAGCACTGAGCAGGATGGTCAGCTGGCAGACAGAGCACCGGGGCAAAATAACAGAATCAGAGTCCACACAAAACGTTTCACCAGGAGGGCTGGTGGGCACTAATATCACCACTTTTTGTATGACAGATTTGCGTGTGGAAGAGCTGCCGTGTCTAAGGTGGCACTACTTACAGATGTTACCTACACATTTGGACTGATTTCAGCTGAAATTCAAAAAAGGGATATGTAAAGAGTTATTACCTGTATTTGCAATGCCTTTGCAATGTGGTGTTCACACAGCACAGAGCTGAAGACTACTAAACTCTCTGTGAATGCTTGTCCAGCTTTGTACAAGAACACCAGCTTCTGTATGCTTCACATCAGAAGCATCAGAGGGCTGGGATCCACAGATTTCCATTTATCAGAGAGAGCACAAATTTGGTAGAAGTAATTTCGGGAAATAAGTGACACCTTACTGTGCTTTATGACTGCACATCTAGATGTCACTAGTGACTCAGAAACTGTTACCTTAGTAAAGTTTGTGCAGGGGACACAAAGACTCACACACAACAGTTACCTTGATACTGTTTTTAAACAAGAATCCGGGCATGGAGAAACCTTTCTTTTTATCTAGCAGCTCACTGAAAATGACAATCTGCTCAAACAGGAAGACCCGTCTCTCCTTGCAGCGTGGCAGAAGTCCCGTGTCCTGGTCTGTAACCAAGAATGTGTCCTGGAGCAGGAGCTTACCCTGGGCTACGATTTTACCCTAAACACAGAGGCAAGAGAACACACATTTAGAGCAGTTCTTAACTTCCTTCCCCAGTCAACCTTTTTGACCAGATGCTCATGTCAAAATAGCTTTGTATATTTCCCAATGTCTGAGTGTCACTGACAATTATGTATTCATTATATATACACATATGTATTCATTATACATATACAGGTCATCTTATACACAAGACATTCTTATACCCTTTCTCAAAAAACAAACATCATCAAGAAAAAAATTCCCCCGAAATCCACCCCACCCTTTCCAATTCATACTGCAGTTTGAGGTATAACAACACTGAGGCTTTAATTTCTTTAGTCTCAGTAACTCCTTCCCTGGCACCCCCACCACAGTAACTCATATATTCTTCTAATGTCTTCCAGAGTGCTGAAAAGGGGAAGTATTCAAGTTCATACCTGCATCACAGAGCAGAAAGGGCTTTGCAAGTAGAGCATGTGACTATAGCCTAGCTGATCCGTACTGCTTCAATAGCCAATTTCCATCTCTAGACTTAGCAAAACAAGGAGAAGGGCTACAGTTGCCTCAGATACTTTACTGACCTCAGCAACAGCTCCTTTGCCTACACTGCTGAAGTCAGGTCTGCTCACCTGCTGATAACTGATTGCTTCACTATTTTGCAGGTCATTAGTCAATAAAGGAACCATAACAACCCCAGTGGTTCCTAGAGTTTGCAGAAAGACTTACCTGGTGTGACTGACACAACAGGTAAAGCTTCCCAGGAAGAAGTCATTGGCAGGGCTAAGACTTGATTTTTCATTCACTGCTTTCTGCACCAGCTAAGCAGACAGTGAAAGAGCACCCTACCTCATTTCTCCCACCAACTCTCCTCACAATGTTAATAGTTAATTTCTGGAGAATCTGACAAAAACTCTAAGCAAAACCCCAGCCAACTTACGTCAAATCCTTGCAGGCGGCCAACATTCATCATGTCATTACATCGTTTTGGTACTATACACATGACCTCTACAGCTCTCTGTTCAAGAGAAATAGAAAGTCAAAACTAATGAGTTAGTAGGATAAGATTTTGTTTCATTTGCTATGGTTGCTTTAGAACAGAAACGCAAAAAGTAAACGCTTATCAGAATTACATTCTCAAGAAGATCAGAAAAGGAAAGCAACCCTATGTCAAAACAAGTAGAAGTTTAGAGCATTGAAATCACTAAGAGAAAATGTCTTAAGTACCTCTAGTTCTGTTGTGTCAAGGTTAGCTTTTTTAGAATATTTGAGGAAGTCCTGAAAAAGAAAAAACAATAATATGAGTTTTCTGATTAATCAGCAACGAGAAATCTTAGAAAACCTGCATTTGCTATCCTCTGTCAGAGAATGACAGACTGCAGAAGACAAATAGAAAAGTTTTCTTTTTAAAGCTTCTTGATGCAGTGCTTTCCTCCTCTTATTTTTTAAGATTTATTCACTACTTTTGATTTAGATCATACAAGAACATGTATTAAAGCAATGACCTCTGTGATACACAGGGTTGCTCTTCTGTAAACATTTATGTGATGTTAAAATGGTTGTAGATGTAGTTGGAAAAGCTGGGTTAAGTCCCAAAAACTCATACCACGTTTACATGTGAAAAGGGTTGGGAGATCCCTGTCCCCTTCATATGACATTGGCACAAATTCTAAACACTGCCATGTCACTGACTTGAGTTCATTTGGTCTTTAACTGTTGGGAGAGAAAAAAAAACAACCAACAAACCCACAAACAAACCCAAACCAACAGTCTGCCCGAGCTATTAACTGCAATTTTTATAACTATATGAATATGCTCAGAAAATAATCATTATATTACTCACAAATCTGGGTTCCATTTGGGAGGAGGGCAGAAAAGCATCAGCAATATTTAAAAAAGAAAACATACCCGTTAACACATATATTAAATCATTCACCTCAACATCACTTTACCTTTAGTAAGAGCTGGTATTTCATAATTCTCTGCACAGGTTTTATTAGCAAGTCTGTGAGCTGAAGTCTGTGGCCCAGGCGTTGCTTTAGATCCTGAGGGTTGTAAAACAAACATTTTTTTTTCTTCACTTAGAAACAACTTGCTCTGTTTTCTTGAGTTAGAAACACAGCAGGATACATCACTATTAATGGCTATCAGAGCAGAAACTGGCAGAAGTCAGAGCAGAACCTAATCTTCAGTTAGCAAAAGCTAGAGCCCTACCCCTTATCTGTATCAGCTTTGTTTCCAAAGCATTCCCCACTCCAACCATCTTCCTTATCTTTTTTTGAAGAGATTGTATAGTGAAATGCAATTTTTCAATCACAGGCTGTATATTGCCTATTTCTGACAGTGATGTTTGCTAATCCAAAATTGCCACTTCATATAATACACAATGTTAACTCCCTGGGCTAAGGTTAGTACAGATGAGACTCTACCGATTAGTATCTTATGCCTATAGCTTTCTTCCCCTAGAGATTAATACATCTCTAGGAGCCTGTACCTGACTTGAGAAATCAGAAGAGAAGTGGCAAGAATTTATAACTTAAAACAATAACAATGATATGTGCTGCCTTTTTTTTTTGTCAACATCTGATAATGCTTATGACTTGTACACACCCTCCACCTTGCACATATCCTCTCTCAGAAACTTACCTCAAAAAACGTATCAATGTATTCTGAGACAATGTGCTCAGACTTTGGTTTGTTTTGGCAGTAAACTATGTACATGTGCAACCTTCTCTCCTAGAAGAATAAAGATACAGAATCATATATCATCATCAAGAAAAAAGCATGCCAGATTGAAATGGAGTATTATTTTAAGAAGTACAGCTGCTCAAAAGTATGAACTTAAAAGTGTCCTTTTGATGAAAAGAAGCAGCTACATATGCAGAAATTACAAAGCTGAAAACACATTTATTTGGGAATATCATGATGATTTCAGAACGGCAACACAAGTCAGGAAATTGCCACAGTTATAAATACTCCTGAACAACAGGTGTTTAGAGATGATAGCTCAGCAGGTCCCACAGTAAAATTAAGAAAATGGTTATCTTTTTCTTTTAGCAAGAGAAATGGATGGAGACTTTGAAATATCATATTTTTACTTGATTTTAATAATCTGATTATTGTTCTAATATATTAGAATAATGATCTCCTGTTTAGCTGTACAAAGCAGCTAGGAGAAACCTCTCAGTCATCTATTTAGTATAAGCTGGCCTATTGGAGTCTGAGTGGAGATGTAGGTGATAGAGCCTGGAAATGGTGGTCGTAGGCTGGAAATGATTTTAGTATTTTTAAACTCTGATTATGTATTTTGTGCTTTTAACACCAAGGCAACAAAGAAAAAGAGAGAGAGCATAACTTCAGCCTTCAAGATTCATTCTTGATTACCAACCTTGCTGGTTAAGAAACACGGACATACCATTTTCATCTATTACCTACTCCAAAATCTTCCTTATCATTTTGCTAGGATTGGTTTGCCATTAGAGGCTTTGCTGCTCGGAAACTTAGGGCATATTGACCAGTGAATAAAGACAAATGGAAAGCAAAAATGGAAGAAGAAAGATGGAGCTTTAAAAGGACACTGAACATAGATTAAGAGCAGGAACTGAATCATCATGTTCTAGCTGATAGTCAGGTTTTTGCTAGAGGACATCGTAAGCGCATCACAGCTTGCCTTTCCAGCTGGAGTGGTAAGGGTGCCTTTCAAAGACAACTCAGTTACACATATACCAGGAGAAAGTAAAACAGCAATCAGAAACAGGGAGAGTCATTCCCTTCAGGTTTCCCATTTTACCAGTGTTGGAATTCTCCCCCCCTTCCCATGCCTGCTTGTGGTTTTGTTGTTGTGGTTTGCTTTTTTTTTTTTAAATAAGGATAATCATCATCATTCCCCCTCAGAAATGAAACAGCTCATTCCTCATCATTAGTCCAGGAATTAGGCCTGGCTTCCACTGATACTGTTCCATTAATGTTTGGTTTTGTGCTCTTTCGCTACCCTGGTATTGACTTCAAACACAGACCGCAGAGAAAATCTGAAACCCATTGAATCTGCTTTAATCCAGTCTGTCTTCAGTCTTTGCACACTTGTGCAAATGATCATATTTAGCAGGCAAGTTTCCCTTCTGCTGTCTTGCGTGATTTGGAGTACCTTGAGACCTCATCTCAAAGAGATATTAAATTGTATTTCTACACAGAGACACCAAAATGACTGATTAGTGGCATGTCTGATGTGTCCTGAACTTTGATATTTGGTTTCTAGATAACTACTTCATCTGATATCGTTCTGAAGTGTTATAATGTCCACATGTAACACATGGTCATTCCTTTCAACAAGTAAATGAAAAGTGGAAAAACAGGGACTTGCCTAAAGGTCTAACGGGTATTGTGTTGGACTAAGATTAGACATAACGAATTTCTGGCACTCTCAATTCCTTCCCCAAGTGAACAGGGAGGAATCTCAGACACTGCTGTAGTCCTCGGAAAGGGAAAGGATACAGAACTAGAATGCACTGAAACCAGTAAGAAGAATGAGCTGCTTTCCTATTTCTGGTTCCATGGTACTGCATGGATACCTGGGATTAGAAGACAGGTGTATCTAGTCATATGGAATGAAAGTTTCCTTGCACAGAACTGGAACTGAATTGAGAAACAGGGCCCACATTCATATTTCCTCTCCACAGGAAGACACTGGGATAAAAAACTAGATTATTTACTTGGTCTATTTATAAGCTTTTATAACCTATCTCTCCACCTCTTACAGTGAGGAATATTTTACAGCACTTTAACTGTATTGTACCATAGATAAAACCTTAATAATCAAACATGTTGGGCAGTAGCAGGAATAGGAGTCTGCCAAAGACATATGCACTTACATGCTTAACAAACAGGGACCCCAGCTTTTCTGGATCTTCAAGGCACTTCTCCAACTCTCCTAAAAAGAAGCTGAACATAGACAGAATAAGCACTTTTTTCTGATAGCACACACACAGCAACAGGTGATTGCAAGGCAAAGTGGTCTTACTGCAAGGTCCACTTTGTGCCCCTATCAGCAGCTTTGGATATTAATATAAGTCCAAAACGACAATGTTAACAGTGTAATATTTTAATATAGATTTCCAAAAGGACACACTGAATCCATCCCCAGATGTAAAAATACTGGCGTTCATTAATAAAATTCTTTCATTTCCTATATTGATTGAAACTTTTCTCCTTCCTAGTCTGAGGTGCTCATATTGCCATCCTAACCCCTAACAAATTCTTTAGACTGTATTCTTAGAGAAAGCATTTTTGAAACAAAGCCTCAAACAAGGTACAAACTTCTGTACATGACACTATCCATACTACAGATTCTCAGTTTAAGCACTTGGTATGTGTAAGTGTCCTTGTTTAAAGCAAACCTTCATACCAACATTTGTAAGCTGAATCTACAGTATCTACAACTCAAAGCACAAGATTAAATGTATTTACCTTGTATCTGAATATTTGAGGGGAAACAAAAACCCTCTTAAAGTCAATCTAGTATTTAAGTAAAACTGTTCAGCAGGTGGTTTTCAAGTTGATACGTACTCTCTGTGCCAGTCATAAATCTGGTGGATGTTTCCAAATACAATTTTGTCTTTGCCTTTCATGTCATCAGGTACGCCGTCTTCCTTCATAAGTGCCATATAACCCTGCAACAGTCCAAGGAAATTCACTGAGAACACTTTAACTGTAAAGAATCATGTTGTCTTTTAATCCCCCTTTTCCCCAGAAGCTTTCCAAATTGCCCATGACAACAGCTTGCTTGGGAAACAAAAACAAACAAACAAAAATGCTCTATAACATAGCATAACATTGAGCACAGACACAAAATATCAGATTGGCTTGAGGTTGTCTGCACAACACTGCCCAGTGTTAGAAAGACAAATTCACTCTAGCTAATTTAGCCTACGTTAACAGGCTCAAAGCATAGAGAAAACTTCTACAGCCCTTCTCCTTGTTGTCTGAAGCAGCTGCAATGCTTTGCCAGGTAGGACTGTTACCAAGTACGAGTCACTGAAGTGGCTTCTGCGCTCAACTTTGCTCAGTGTTTCTTATTCAGTCAAACCCTACACCAAAGCGTGCTGAGGAAGCAAGCAGCTGCACTGCATATGGATGGGACTGCACTGTATGGACTACTACTTGCGGTATGAGCAAACCAAACACCAAAAAAATTCAAAATCCATTCTATTAGCAAGCATTCTGGCTGCAATAAAGTTACTTTTACATTTTCCCATAGTCCTGTCTTCTTTTTTGATGTATATATACACTCATCTCACTGTGCAATTCTATCGCATAGTTAGAGCTGGAGCATTTTTAGATTTTGTCATATTCATGCACCTTTATTATTCCCTCTATTTTTATCTAATACTTCTATCCCTAATTAGCCAGGCCTGGTTTTAGTTTGCAAAGTTTATGTTTTGATGTGTAGCGTTTTCATCAGGAATTATTTTGTTAGTTACAAAAATAGATCTGTTCATAGCCTTCTAATGCACCTTTTAAATACTGTAAAAAGGCTATCACAATGCCAATCTTTCTCCCCCTCCCTCCCTTTAAAACATTTTAAGAACTGAACCTTGTTAGGCTGAAATTCACTGTCATGCTCATTCTCTCTACTCTTCCAAATGCATTTTTGTTGGTAGCTGAAGACCGAAGGGAGAGGTACGATGTTACCTCATTCTACAGAAGGGGAAACTAGGAAGTCTAAGAGAAGCCTAGCAGTAGGAAAGGAAGCAAGTCGTTCAAATCCAGGATAGTTCCTCTACCTACTGAGTTACAATGTTTTTCTAAATTTAGTTGTGCTAAATAAAACCATCTAGTGTAAGATACTATTAGGCCAGAGGTAATGATCTTAAAAAATTACTAGCTACACTCTTCAGAAGAACAAACAGGAATGATATCTGATGCAATATTTCTAATACACTGAAAGCCCGCAGGAGGGAAACGTCAGAATGCAAGCATTCACATTTTCAGTTTCTTCCTGTGTTTTGTTTTGAAAAAAAACGTGAGGCTCAAGCTACACAGCTGGTTGGTACCACATTACAAAAAAAAAAAAAATCAAGGGAATGAAGAACATCATACCTCAACTACGTAGCCCAGATCTCGTACATAATCTCGCTCTGTCTCCACTAATTCCTGTAAGACATAGCTACAATAGAAAGAAAATGGTGAACACACATTTCATTAAAAACACTGAAACAGATTCTTGAAGAGGGTTAATGGCAAACAGCTTTTTAGACATTTGCAGTCACATATGTTTGATAAGAGCTGAAATAGAAGAATTAATGCACATTCTTTCTGAACAAGATGCTGCTTAGACTTCAGAACCTGAGCAGGCTTAACTCTGTTTATCTCAAGTCAAATGTTTTCTTACATGTGTCATTAAAATTAAACATTTAACTGTTGTTTAAAATAAAATGCTATTATGGCTCTGGTCTGGAGACTCTTAAGTATATGAACTGTTATTTCTACCCACAGATTTAAATAATTCTGAAACCAGGCATGTTTTTGTTCTACCATGGTAACAGTTTACTATTACCTAAAGCAATTAAGAGTGTGGTAGAACAGAACAAGGAGAACGACCAGTTTTTTTGAAGCCTAAATCGCCCTCTAAACTTTTGAAGATCAGTACCTTCCTGCATAACTAAGACTGACATGTGACAAAAGTCAGGTGTAAGTAAAACAAAAAAAACCACCACCACAGGAAATTGAAACTGTTTAAGAATTTTTTTTTCTTTGCATAATGTGACTGCATGCTTGACACCTAACACAAATCTTCCCCCTTCCAGATTAACAATTTCTGGTACGAGTTCGAAGTGGTAATTTTTACAATATTTCATTTATCTCTTCAAACCATTGTCAGAAAAGGACTGAAAATGTGGTCTTACTGTCGTCTTTTTAAGGAGCTGGATTTCCTTTCTTCCATCTCATCTATGGGTGATGAGGAGGAGAGAAGCGAGTTATCTGAAGGGTTGAAAGATGGACTGCTGCTGTCACCTTGATCTACCAGCAAGGAACTTGGACGGTCCTCCAGGGCCTGAGAAGGTGTTCAAGATAGACAGCAACAATGATTTATTTCCCCTTTATTCACAAGATGGATTTACATGCAGCTGTATAAGGGAACCTATGGGAGATCAATTACGGCAATATATCTTGGCAAAGGTGATCTCAAGCTTCCAGGAAACCAGTCAACAACTTGGCTTTCCAGTACAGACAACCTAACTTTATAGAAGCATATTTTTCCTTCATAGCCAGTTTTCCTTCATAGTAGAAGAAAGGAGTTCAGTTGGTTTAACCAAAAAGAGATAAAAATCAGAGCACCCAGCTCAGGATGTAAGTACTTCTATGGTGGAAGTTACACAGATGTATGCTTATTGCCAGGGATAAAATTATATTTGTCACACTTCAGTTCTGGCATATGCAAGTTACTGTCAATAATAACTAGGACATCTCTAAAGGAGATTCTTTGGATATTACATTTTATATTAAAGTAGAAGTGCCGTCTTTCTCAGACATTTTGTTCATCATATTAAGTAGCCACAATACCGACTCATTGAAGAAAATAGTCAATGTTGCTTCTGCATTGACTTCTACAGTCAATGTTGCTTTTAAGCTTCATGACAGTTCAGATCCTAGGAAAGACTCCCCATCTCTTCTGCCAGATACACTGTCTCCCTTGCACAGACTCTGCAGTCTTCTGTTTGTACAAAATATGGAGAAGCCATAGGAGAAATAATACAAATAAGCTTCTATGAAGTATTTATTGGACTTCTTTAATTCAAGCACATAATCTTGGATCAAGCTACAGTTATGTATCACTTTTTCCTTGAATGTGATACAGGCTTTAATGCAAGACACATTTACTTCACCAGGGTGGGGTTCAGCTGTAATCTTTTTTTGTCTCCCTACAAAAAGTAAAACCTAATAATGATATGCCTGGTCCAAAAAACAGGAGAAGCTGACCCTTGGCTAAAATCCTGAAATGAGAACATCTCCACCAGGGACTATATGCATGGATCATTAAGTTATATCCACTGCTGGGCTGCCTGAAAGACACATGGACTCTCAAACTTTCCATTTACAAAAAGCTGCTTTGAGTTTTCCCACAGATCACTTCTTATTCACCCTGCTTTTTAATTCTGTTGCACCAGAAATGTTAATACTCTAAGAGAATGCAGAAATTATTTCATGTCGTAATGAAAGTGAAGTGTAAGTCTTCCTGAATGAGGAAATATAAAATGGAAATTCAAATTTCTCATTCTGAAATTCAAAGCTACTTAAATTTAGAAGCAGCCTGGGAAATTTCAACCTCTGGTAACATGGGACTATCATGCTGCGATTATCTGTAGAGTTTTCACAATGGCACTTCTTCTAAGCCCAGCAGGGTCTATATTGCAAAAGCCAGACTTAAAGGTTTTGAGCAAATCACAGCATTGCTGAGGGACCTCCTGAGACCATACAGTCCAATCCTCCCTCTCAAACAGGGTCACCTAGAGCAGATTTTCCAAGACCAGGTCAAGTCAGGTTTTGTATATGAAGAAGGGCCTTCCTGGTATTAACCATACTCCCTATTATTTGACAATGAGCATCTTCAAAAACAGAGAAATTTTAAAACAGAGAAACTTAAAAAAGCGGATTCAAATTCCTCCTTAATTTGTTAGTAAACACTGCAAAGCAAGGAAGGAATTGCTAAACATACGAAACAACCCTTTTACTCTTTTACTTATTCTTCATTATCATGTTGCCTAAAAACCAGCTAGATAGCATAAATGTCTCTGCGCGAGAGTTATCTGCTTTACTGTTGAACTCTGCAAGATGTGCTGTAAATTCAGTCTCAGGGATTCTTCTCATAAAGGTCTATCAGGCAAATCAGGGTAACCCTGGGTTTTAGCGTTCACTTTACTAATAGAAAACACATTTTCTGTCATCTCCTCCCCCCGCCCCCTTTATTTTTTTTTGCTTCTCTACACAGCCATTTACCTATTCAGTAACTGCTTTCACAAAAGAGGGTGTACGAAGTGACCCGTACACCAACCCGGGAAGTGACTTTTGAAACGGGCATCAATTTTTACAAGTCATAGGTGTACGCTCAGGATGGACATGTAGCTTTTCTGAGAATAGCAAGTTGGGACTTGAAGACACAACTTCTTTAAACACATGCATCTGCCGGTCAGCCTCACCATTTTACTTTTGACGAGCTCTTCAATTGCACTGACTAGTTCTGCAGCACTGGGTGTCTCAGAGCTGGTCGGCCGCACCAGTAATCGAGAGGATGTCTGTGCAATGACATAAAGGGAGGAGAATCCCAGAGTTAGCCTGGTACTTGCTCAAGGATCACGAGACCTCCTTCACTTCTCTGTTAGAGAAAGGTACCTGACAATAACTGTCAGTGTAATATAACACTAGAATCATCCCTTCCAACTTGGGCAACTGGAATTACAAATTTTAAGTAACCCCCACAGAAGTTAAATGCTGGGATAAAAACTCTTGTTCCTACATGCAATAGAACTCAAGGAAATATCCTTCATCTTGCTGATTATGATAATGCCTGACAAATAGCTATAAAAATCACCTGAGCTGACCCAATGGACAACAGTTTGCTAACATATTTTAGTAGCGCTCAAACAAAGCAACAACTGCAGAATAGTAACAGGAACCAAGAAGACTTGAAATAAAGGAGGAAGCATCATTAAGCTAAGAAAAAGATACATCAGTAACTCAGGGGCATTTACTTTTCTAAAGGAGCTGGGGTATATTGCCCAGATTCAGAGGGGAAATTGAGCTCACCATTCCTTGTGCCATCCATTTTCCCCAATGGTATGTGTAGAGCACAGATGATCTCTGGCCTCATAAGCTATAAAATGCCAGTTTATAGATACAACTGAAGGTAAAAGGTGTCCACAGTAAAGGATTCTGGGAGAGGGCCACGAAATTCAGCCTCAGTAATTTGCAAACAGAGTTGTTTGCATATTACATTTATCGTTAAATAACTGGAAAGTGGAAACGGTGTAATATGAACCTACTTCATATTACAAACAGCACAGTGAACATCATGTAGCAGAGTAAGCTGTCCTGTAAATGTTTCCAACAAACTGGACAAAGAAACGGCACGTATAATAACACAAGAGGTTCTGCTCAAATCAAGCATGGGTGTAACAAGGCTCCCTGTAAGTCAATACAAAAAAAGAAAAGAATATACAGATTTTAGGTAGTTTGCCTTGTATTCATCTTATTTGGAAAGGAAAACGGGTTGGGTAAGCAAAGGAAATGCAGACAACTTTAAATGGAAAGATATGGGAACTGAGCCAAAGCAGAGACAGAACACAAGTTAACATAATGCTGCATCAGAGTTTACAAAAAGAGAAAACAAAAAGCAAAAATAATTAGTTTCATATTAACATAACTGATCTTGAAACTTTGATACTGCTTATCCAAAAATTAAATGCAAACAACTCGTAAACTGCCATCAAATGCAAATCCATGAAGCATGCAATGATTCTGCTGAGCAGGAGAGTGCATACTCTGCAGATGAGCTCTTAGGGTAGAAAATGGTTGCGTTATTTAGTGATACTAGACACATCAGCATGGCCTAGGACATGATGTTTGCATGCACACCACAAACTGAGCAACCCCACAGCTAGCGCATCCTTTAGCAATTGTATGCTCCTGACATCTGACTGTTGACCAGGTTTTCCAAAGCTGTGCTTGTATGCAGGTTTTCACTTTGGATGTGGAGCTCAGCTTAGCCTTACAAAACACTGGTGGTGTTGGAATCAGCCTCAGATCAAGGTCTCTTCTCTCTGTTATTCCTCTATGGGAGTATATGGGACATGACAGTAAAACTTCAGAACTGGTTGTTTTCCAGTTCACAGGGTTGTATCGTACATTATCTGAAAAAGAAGGGGCTGCCAGGCTGCACTGGTGAAGCCTGCCTGCTGACTTTCTTCCTGATGATGTAGTCTGGGAGCAGAGTACACTTGTCAGGAAAATAAGCAAAGGCAGAGGGAGCAATTGAGCACACACAGGTGTGAGATGTTGCTGGAGCCCACAGCAGGCTCACTAGGGTGGGAGAAACCCAGTGAGCAGGGAGTTTCCAACACTGAGTGTAGACCAGGAGCTCTAGAGAGGAAGAAATGGTTGCAGTGAGGAGCAGATGAAGGCCAAGCCTCTGAGGTCACGGAAAGGAGAAGACATTCCTTGGGATCCAGAGGAGCTGAGCAACCCAAGAAACCACTGAGCACAGTAGGAATGCGAACAAGGACTCCACCCAGAAGGCAGACAACTGGGAATTTGTTTGCAAGGCTTTTATTAATCAGTAACTCCATCAACAAGGCCAACTGACTTCTGCTGTGTAAAACTTTGCTCTGGCTTTTCACTTCTGAGTTCCAGTAAAGCATTTGCTTTAGTTCCGAGAAATCAGTGGTATGCCTTAGTGTGTGGACATCAGGGAGGCACACACAACCTCCCAGGCTGCCACGAGGGGACTTTTTTGCCTCCCACCATGGAGCAGGACAGTTACTGCACAAAAACAAGGCACCTTAAGTGAATCACGATTAAAATATTTTGAAAAATTATGGTATAATATTAACTGTACCAAATTTCAACTTCTCAGAAGCCTTTCCTATGATGCAGTTTAAGCTTCTTAAAAAACTGTCCCAACATGTTTTTACTGCAGTGGGTGCATGTTAACCTCTTAAGAAGTGAAAAGTAAAATTTTACTGCGGATTGGAAGCTACTCAAAGCCTTTTACACTACAGTCATAAGGATCTTTGCATCAGAAATACAAAAATGAATGGACACTAACTTAAAAGCATATTCCTTCACGTAACTGTTCATACTATGCAAAAAGAGCTATATAAGTAAAAGCCATTTTTCTCTGGAGAACTTTTTATAAGGCTTACATATAATTTTTTTCATATCACAGAAGGGACATGTATGTATAGCAGCTTATCAGCAGGAACCTTAACATATTTTCACCAACATGATTTTTATTCTATTTCTAAACCTCAAACTGAGATTATTTTCTATCAACAAAAGTATTCTCTCAGGTCTAAAGACTGGCAAAATTTTAAAAGATCTATTTTTACCTGTTCTGTTTCAAGCATTTTTCCCAATATATCAACTCCCCCAACTCATATATTACACTTTTTTGATTCAGATAACACGTAGGAATTAAATACACATAGAGCATGGAAGCCAGCCGTTTTGATCCTACAAATAATAGGATACAATGATCATCCTCAGGGATGACTGAGATGCCCACTGAAAGGCAGTGGGATAAAAGGAAGAAAAAGAACAAGTCAACAAGATTAGCCAAAGTTATTAGTAATATCTGCACCACTCAAAACAGTGAGTAAACACCCACAAAATTCACTAATAATATTAATGATATAGATGACAATGGCTAAAAATTTTAAGCAGCAAAATGGAAAGTGAACAGTGAATGTGAATATTTGCTGTACAAGTCCACACTGTTTCTACTCTAAACCCCTCTATTTCCAGGCTTGATAGTTGTTCCCTAAATATTTGATCCAGGTTGAAAAGTGAAATAAATCCTCCCAATGTATGAACATCACAACATTTAAGAAAAACAGATAACATGCAAATAAGATCTCCTTCATGCAGTTACTAACTACATCCAGAATGTCATTACTGATGCAAAATTTTTGCCCTCAATTTCAACATGCATTTGTTTGTAAAAACCAGCTAGATTATTACACCCTTATTTGGATATTAACTTCTTAGTAGACTTGTAGAGGCATAAAGAAACAAAAAGAAAGAAAAAAGCTATTCTGCTATACAAAAACACCTTAGACAGCTCATTCTGCTTAGACGTGTACCTAGAATTTTTTCCCCCTGGACTAAGCCTATCCAAAATAGTAGGGCTTGGTGAACAGCTTATGATCTAAAAAGATGATGTACAGCTTTCAGATAAGCTTTACTTGCACATAGTAATTTAACCTCAGTACCCAAAGGTATGATTAGAAAACAAGTAAATTCTAATCATTAAATACGGCATCTGTTAAACAGATGTAAACAGGCCTGCAAACACACTAAGTGGCCCATTTCCACATTTAAAGTGCTAGTAGAAAAATTTCTGTGCTTGTGCTTTTAAAATAGAGGTGCATTTAATTCACACTCTTTCCACAGAAAACCCTTTTAACATTTTCTAAAGTGGTGGAGTGATTATTTCTGTCTACCATAAAGCTATATTAGATACATTACAGAGATTTTGGAAACAGAAGAAAGATTTGAGAAAAGAGAGATTCTCTCAATGTGTGAAGCCTTCCCTGCTTCCTCCTCCTACCTTGTCATCCTGCGAGTCGGGCTGGAGAAGACTGTGTTGCTGAATTGCCATTGGAGGAGGAAGTGGTACAGCATCCGCTCCCTCTTCACCTTCCTCCTCTCCACAGCTCTGCATGCCTGAAGAGGATGACTTGGAGAGAGTGCCACTGCTCAGCCCCTCGTTCCGACCTCTCTGTAATGAAATCAAGACATTCAAGCTCTGCTACCTCCTCAGCAGCACAAAGCTTCAACACTAACTTGTCTTAAACAAGTCTGTTCTGTAGATTCACCTCCTTCCTGACAAGTCAAGATGTTCCCACAAACACAGTGCTGCTCCTCAACAAAGGGGAAAAAAGCAGATGCCAAAGATAATGTTTTCAGTGTTTGGTAAAAGCAGATGGATTGAGATACTGAGAACAAGACATTCAGTTTGAAATTTACTACAGGAAAGATTACTAAAGCCATGTTTGCTTTCCAAGTTCAGTTCTGTAAAAAGCCACGTTCCTCTAACTTAGAAACTCAAGAACTTTGTATCAGAAGTGCCAACCCTCATAGCAAGACTTCTAAAGGATAAAAACAACCTTGGTTACAACATGAAGTATTTTGTCAATTATCCTTTCTGGCCCTTCAACTCCCAGAGTAGTGAGAGCAGACTGCTTGTATAATTTTTACAGTTGTGTTGAAAGAGTCTTTCCAATTATACAAGGAACTATGATTTCAGTTAGCCAAAGTTTAATGTAACTGATCTCACAGGATAATTTAACTGTCTTTAAAGGAAGACAGCACAGGTAATTATTATTTTTTCCTGACTTTAAGGCACTGGCCTTAGGTTTTCCATCCCTCACAGAACTGCAGAATAACAGATACATCCAAAACAATTCTACAACTGTATCACAGAGGGTCTCTTTCTACAGCCTGACATTCAAGGATAGAGGCCAATATTCCTTCTGAAACCACATCTCCCAATTCACCATGCTGCCAAGTCTCTTGTCTTTTCTTTCCCTACACTTACTGTATAGCTTCATCAATGTTCCAAGTTTGCAGCAAATTATGTTGGGAACAAGCTAAAAGAAGTCCTAAATAATTAATTTGGCACCTGAGACCACTTTTCTGTACAATAACTATCAAAACCACTAGTCAGATTCAAGCCTGGTAAAAGGGAATAACTGTATAGCATGCAAGTGGCTGCGCCCTTGGAAGCAGTGAGATACCATTCATTTCAGCCTGAAGTATAAATTTGTAAGACAAGAGAATTTGGCTCTGTGCGCACCTAACCGGAGGCAGGCTTTGCTCATACATGAGTTCAAGGCTTAGAAAGATGGACACGTATCTGTGGGAGGAAATCTTCATTAGATGTCCTTGGTAGCAAAATCTGGAACAGTTCAATTTCCTTCCCTCCAATGAAAACTACCATATTTATTATTTGACCAATGGTAACTTCCTTTTGATTTGAAGGGCCGGTAGTTTTTCTGTGCTCTAGCTCTTATTCAAGGTAAATACAGCTTTAAGCAGTTACATAGCTCTTCCTATATTTTCCCTGATCCACCAACAAGAAAAGGAAAGGAAATACAAAATGACCTGATTATTCTAAGAACACGAAGCACCTCTACTCACACAGCTGCTTTCCTGAGTGGGATAAGAGAGCAAAGCCAAAGAACAACTTTTTACTCTCCCATTTAATCTTTTTCAACTGGACATCCTTCTCCATAGAGCTTTACTAAAGCTCTCAATGCAGAAGGGCCCAAACCGTGCCTGGCACAGTACTTACACAAAGTAAAGCAGTCATCAAGAATGAGCACATAGCACATGCCACTTTGCTGAACTGCTGGACAGTCAACTGAGGAAATAACCTTCACCTGACAATGTTTAGTTCTTTGAAAAACGTAAAAACAAGTCTTGGGAAGCTGCCCCGAATGCTTACCTCTTCAACAGTTTCATCTTGTGGGGTTGCAGCACTGTCATCAGAATCCTTCTGAGACCCTGCATCGGCGCTTTTGCGAACCTCTCTGCTCTTCTTATGCTTGTGGGCTAGTTTTTTGACATGCCCGTCTGCTTTTCCACTACTGAGACGCCTCACGGGACTGGTAAGCCATTTCCTCAAAGTGTTGCCGGGGCGCTTGGGGCCTGGGGAGCTCTGTGCACCGATCATGTGGGGCTGAAGCGATGTTACTGAAGCAGGAGGACTGGCATCATTGCTGGAGACTGAAAGGGAGTCTGAAAAAAGAACGAGGAGAGCATTTTAAAGCTGAAACACTGGTAAGTGAGAAACAAGGCAAACTGAATACGTAATAATGGATATCAGATTGGCTTTACGGAGGACTTGACCAGATTATTTTGATGTAACCTGGCCTTTAACGACACCACAACTATCAGTGTTCAAGGTACACGCGGCCACGCGCACACCAGCACCATTTATAGGCTTAAAACAGTCAAGCTTCACTAAGTTGCTGCTGCCTTACTTATAATTCCTACTTACCACTGCTGATGATACTTATTTGATAGTGGATTATATTTTCCATATGTCATCTTACTTTATAGAAGGATATGATTGTTCTCTTTAATGTATACTGCTTTGAGCATGGAGATGAAGAGTAAAAATAATTGCCTCAATGACAGAAGTAAATTATTTTTCAGACATCAAATTTTATTACAAATGCTCCAGTTTATTTATTTATTTCGCCTACCCCTGTGAACAGGGGAAGAAGAATCCAGAAAACAGCTAAATGTCTGGCTTTTACTTAAATCTTTGAGTTTTGGTGGCTGTTGTATTTGTTTTTTGGAAAAGCACATAACATCTATGTTTAAAAGCCCATTTGCTCAAGTCTCAGGATCAGCAGTGTCTTTCAGCATGACAATGCCTGAAGTTCTGTAGTCAAACAAAGGGTACACTTTTCTCAAGCCATAGTTATATGTGCACGAGGTCAATACTACTTTCCCACAAGGTTCCTGTCACTTGAACTAGACTGTATGGTTATGATAAACACCCACTGGTTAGCTAATGTGAGACTACATTTCTTTTTTCCCCATGCAGCACAATGCTTCTTCCCCCAGCAATTCTCTTTTCCTAAAAAGATACTTTTTTCTGGACACATTCTTGTAACACCACTTGTATGAACATTATCTACCGCTAGGGTATTAACAACTCTCCTAGGTTGTCAAATATGGTTTTTTTTCCCCCGCTGCGTATGCACTTTTGTAGATATATAGTTTATATAAAGATGACATAAATAATGTTTTGTTGAATGTTTCCCCTGCTGGGAATTAAATGCAGTGCTTGTGTTCCTTCTTGAAGCTTGACACAGATGTTCAGGTGACTACTTCTGGCAGCTTTTCTGTAAGAGGCATATTGCCAGTCTGACCAGAGGTAGTTTGAATTTTGTCGAATAATATGGTCACACTGATATAGCAATACACTTCACTGTGAACATCCAAATGCTTTGGATCTACACTCAAGTATGTGAGCCTGTTTTGTTTCCACAGAGTATTAAGTGCAAATTATGGCTTTGAACTGAAATGGGGAAAGAGACATGAAATGCAAATATAATAAATTAGGACTTTTTATTTTTCCTTCACTGCTCAAGCTGTTCCAAAAAGGGCATCCCTTCCTTGGAATCCAAGTGTGATCTATCAGGCTGTTTGTCAAGATTTTTCTCTCTTCTAATAAAATCCAAATGGCATGTGATTGTTAAGATACATCAGCTCTGATGCTAAGAACTCCTGTAGCTTATACTGTATGAACACACATATAATAATTGCTATAAACCACCACTTTCAGCATGTTTCCATAAAGCAGAAGATAAACAAACTTTGCAAAGCATACTAATTAGCTTGTTGGACTGAAAGTAACACTTTAAAGCAAGTCACCCAGAATCAGGATTCATCTACAGAATTGATCATCTAGCCACAGCTGTAGCTGTGCTGCACACGGGAAAGGAGACTTCCTATCATGCCATTAACCTGGTTTCAAGGCTTTAAGTAATGGGCACTATCAAAAAGCAGATGGAGACTTACACTAGCTGGCTTTGTCTCTAAATCTTAGGATAGCAGTGCTACAGAAATACCACATTATTTTCTTGTTGAAGCAGGAAACATAAGGAAGAAATTAATTATCTATAACAATGGTTTTCAACTTGCAGTCTGAGGATCCCTCAAGGCCCCTGGATTACTGCTTATGGGTCCTCAGCACATAAGCAGAGGAAGCCTACTACCATCAGCATCCACATCATGACAGATTTTTTTACTTTATTTATATGAAAAAAAAAAAGTGGTCTGCTTATTAAAAAAAAATTCCAAACAAAACTTCCAACCATCTGCAAGCTCTCCACAGGAATCCAAACAATCTCCTATTAAACCTCTGTAAGAAGTTAGCTGGACTTCTCTTTCCCCAAACTCAACTCTACCTTTATTGTATCATGCATCTTTTAGTTTTACCAGACACCTTGTTTCAGAAATCATAGTAAACATCAGCTGCTGGGTATATCAAGAAATAACCTTCTGCCACTCTGCTAGTGGAAGAGGGAAGAGGAGAGAACAGTGCCGATGTTCTGGTAAATAAGTTTTTTTTCTTTCTCAAACTAAATGCTGTGTTTTCAAGACTTCGAAGCTTGAAAATGTTATCATCACTCAGCCAAGTTTTTCTTTCATTTGTATATATTTTTTCATCCCAGCAATAGTTCATACAAGTTCCTTCCATGTAAATAAAATAGAGCACATTGCCTTTTTTTAATATATATATGTATAAACAAGTGAATTAAGCCTCCACAGAAGTTCACCATGTACTGTTTTGTACTTCTGTATCTGTTACATTTCTTTCATTTACAATTACTTCTTTCCAAGAAAAAGGCAGTGTGGTAGTGCAGTAACTGATTGCTTAAGATTTACTTTTACAAAACATGCCTATCCCTAAGCATGTAACATGCCTGGAGTTAATAAACCCATTTTTCTTTTTATAAAACCAGTGCTCCACCTCCTCAAATTCTCACCCATCCTTTCAACAATCAACACTTATCAACCACCGCATTTCTTGTAAAACCAAGCAGTACAATGCAGAGCCCCTGAAACTATGGAAGGCGAGTATTTTTGTCTGACCACACTTTTGCTGTACCACTCCTACTCTTAACCCAAGTTGGCCAAGAGTTTGTGGGCAGAAGGAGGGAAGAGAGCAGGAAGAAATACGTACACTCTGCTCAAGTGGAGAGGATCTAAGAGACAAAACAATATTAGCCAGACATCTTTCGCAGCTCATACTTTAGCCATATCTTCCCACACAGCATTAATTTCCATTTGGCATGCAGCATGTAACTGCTTCTCATCTTCTCTTCTGCATGATTTAATATGAAGTTCTTATCGAAGTATTATTAGGGCTTCAGGGAATCATAAAAGTGGACAAATACAAGTAGTACACCAAAATGATAGCACTGCTCCACTCTGCTTTTTAAAGCATGAAAGCATTGGGGGAAAAAGAAAAGCTTAAAATGAATAAAAATACTGCATTGCCATAAATGCTTCAGCTTAAATATAGAATTTTATTTTAAAAGTGTTTTATAAAAGAAAAATTAAAAAGAGAAAGGTTTAACACCACCAGTGTTAACCTGAATGGAACATCAACCCTGATTTTTTTCTCCCCTCCTTAAATTTGCAGAAAACATCCCTACAGCCTCGTAGGTCAATGTTAATACTCACTACCAATATTCCACGCCAGTATTTTCCCAGTGAGGCCCTTTACCGTCCATTTTCCCATCCCATCCCAGCTGACAGGAGACAGGAGAGCTGTTACTCTCATCTGCTTCCTTAGGAGACCAGTTACCATCCTAGAGTATAGTCATGAAAAAACCTAGGTGCTGAAGTTCATAGATTTAAATAGAGCCATTGCCAGATTCAAGCATTAGGGAATATAATATTCAATACTGGCATTTTCAAGAGCACAGAAAGACCCTTCACCTTCACTATGAAAACAGCTACATGGGTGTGTCTTATTTCCCCCCTGCCCCATCACTATATACTACTTTGATGTATACAAATAGGGATACAGACTTGGTTTGATTGATTACCGTGCTTGGGAATATTTACACTAAATTGTCTTTGTTTCCTTTATGACTACATTGCAAATTGTTTTTCTAGGGTTGCTCACGAATATTTTATCACTAAAACATGCTAAAAGAAAAAAATAAGTCTTCAAAATTAAACCAAGAACAACATGGACTTTTAAAACCAAAACAGATGGAATAAATTTGGGGTATGCTAACCACGACTGTGTTTCAAGTACAGTAAACTTGCTAGTGAGTGTCAGATTCCCTTTTAGAAAAGGATAAATGCAACAGATGGCCATCTTGGAGAGAAAAAAAACCACAACACACATATAACAATCGCACACAGCAACACCAATACAACAAGAAACTATCAAATTTAATAAAATCACTATTTGCTCAAGTAGAGACAGCTCTGTAATTCAATAAAGTATTTTTAAAAACCTAATGGATGAGCTTTGTTTTGTAATTCATAGCCACAGTAAGAAAAGAAGTTTTTAACTGCCATTTCTCTCAAAGTAAAAACCACATACATTGCTCTGGTGGTGAGGTCAGAGAGTTCACTGAGAGTCCATTAATATATTTTTGAAGCTAAAGAAAAAGGGCAGGCAGCACGGGTTCTGACCCCCTAAACTAGATGATAAAGTTACCTCCAACAAACAGGCAAATATTTGAAAATGGAAGGGAAATGGGAATTCTCATTCTAGTCCCAGCTTTCTTAACACTAGAAACATGCACATCTGTGATTAATAAACTGTTTTTTTTCCCCTAAGAAATAAATCAGCCATGTTAAGCTAGTTGATGACTTGAAAGACTCTGCTTCATATTAACTATTTCCATATTGCTGTTTTTAGTATTTACAAGGAGAGCAAGGGGCTACAAAAATCTGACTTTCTAAACTAGGGAATCAAACTGAGCCTGTTTGATGCCTGCTCTGCATCTCTAATCCCAAAACACTGCAAAACCAAAAATAAAAATGTTTCACCATCTCTGGGCTATAAAACAGGGATGGGGCAAGGAGTGAAAAATGGAACGGAGCAAGGCAAAGCTAGTATCCCCAACTGGCATGTCAAACTGCCGCTGCAGACCTGCTATCCACCACGGACTTTAAGGACTGGAGAGCCCACAAAGCCCATCACACAGGGCAAGTAACCAGCTGACCAGTAAGATTTCACGCAGGTACATTACAAATATTTGGGGACAAGAGGTGCTTGTCTGTTCAAACCACAGGCAGCATGATCTACACCGATACACTTGCAAGTTTAATATGTAAATTGGAAACAGCTAGACTTCAGTGATCTCCCAAGTCTGTATCTACCTACAAACACACAAGCCCCAATCTGAGCCAAGTCAACGTACCATCAGAGGAAGCAAAACCAGTTTACTAGCGTGTAATGACAAAATCCTGTAAAACCCCACCTGTGTACACCAGTCATCATTTGTTACTAGATGAGATGGGGAAAGCTTGAAAAAAGAGCGCGAGGTTTATTTTATTCGTAGACACACGCACAGTTTCTTGAAGCAAGAAGTTATCAATCTGCCATGTACAAGACCATTCAGATACTTTTGTACATGTCAGGAATTTTATTCCTCTCCTGCTGGGTATCCTCTTTAGACTACCCTCACTGTGAAATTTTTGGAAACCAATGCTGGAATATACATCAAAAGGCATTATATATGTTTCAACTTTAACAAGCCAAAATAAAGGCAGTTACCATTTAAAGACAATGCAGCTTGTGCTTTATCAGGCTTCCAAAGGGGGAATTTCTACCATTGCCTTTGGGAAGCATGAGTTTCACTTATGGTATAGAGATAGTGCAATAATTTTCATGGAACTAGTTTCTTAAAAAAAAAAATTGCACAAAATGCAGAAAACTAGTACTCAATACATAAAAGAAAATCCTTCCATCACATTTGTGTTTTGAGTGGAACAAACACACTCACTCCTCATCTCTGGTCAGCAAACCTTTCCTGCTTTTTACTTCAAATTATGCACTGTGCTAAAATACAATTTGTAATATTTTCAGTGTGTGAATGGAGTTCAGCTCCTTAGTAGATCTTCACTGATTAATGAGTTGTCTGTATTAATTTTGACTGATACAGACACTCGCCGAGAGCACTTGGGTTTAAATGTATTCAATGATTAGTCTTCCAAGCCATCAAAAGCTGATTGTGTTAATAACAGATAGATTGGAATTCTAAACTCGAGGCTAGATACTCTTCAGCTTCTCTTAATGAGATACTAAGCTGCCCCCAAAGCAGGTCTGCAATTAAAAAAAATAAAACAACCAAATAAAAACAAAAAACCACAACCCTCCCCCCGAAAAAGACGTGTCATCTTAACTTCCAAAGGTCTTTCTGAAACTGAGAAAAGCCATCCAGACATTTGCAACAGCACTAGAGAAAGAAACAAAGAAAATATCTGAATAAGGGCAAAAAGAATACACTGTTCCTTTCAGTTAGAAAATTAGTAGCATATGCCTGAAGAGTTTAATACACTTAGATTATTATTTTTTAATACCCTCTCCTGCCTTCCTACCCTGTATATGTAAAAATCAAGGTTTTACATTTAAACTTTTAAATAATTTCACATGCATTATAGCTTGCACACAGGGAGAGCTCCAAACATATCAACCACTATCTAGGAGCTAAACACCAACAAAATTTACATGGGAAAAAAATCCTCCTCTTAAAACTGCTGGATGGTTTTGCATCCACACTTGTTCTCCTCCCCCCCCCCCCCTTTTTTTAAAGCAGGAAGAAGGCATGGTATTGTGCCAGAAAAAACTTTCCCAGGTTAACAGAAGTTCTGTTTGTGCTCCCTGGAATTCAGACCACAGAGATACAAAACCCCAAACCTAAATCTTGTATATTACTACAAGCACAAGGCAGCACCACAGAACGGGGGAGTGGACTTTGTGGGGCATTTCATTCTTTGCAATAAGCTTTTACTCTCTCCTGTTTCTGGAGAGAAATATATTTTGTGTCACAAGTAGGAAGTATTAAAAGTTACTCACACTGCTGAAGTTTAATTTCACAGTTTGTGAAAGCCACAAACTTTTAATAGATTAAGTCTCAGCTTCCCTGTACGCAGCTTATATTTTAACAGGCTACATCTTGATCTCAGCTCCACTCTTTTGACCACCTGTTTACTCAGATTTAAATTCAGCTACATTCATGTGCCTGGCAGGACTTGCCAAGGACAGATTTATGTCCTTTAGCGCTGTTTCTCAGTCAAGTTCTCACTCTATGCCAGTACACTGAGCCACTATCTCTTATCTGTCTATCGATTAAAGCAAGTGCCCTGATCTTTTTAATATTATTACCTCCCACTGAAAGGGGTGTGTGTGTGGAGGGGTATTTCCACTAACCACTGATTGCACAGGGGCTTGCATGCTTTTACCTAAGAACCAATGAACAAGAAGCCCATGTTCTAATTTTCAGACAAAGTTTTCTCCTATTCATGCACAATCTCCAGTGAGTTTCTCTGGGTCAACTGGGGCCATCAATTAGTTACTTATCTCTTGCACTTCACCCATGCCTCCTGATATATGACATCATTTTACATCACCATGAAGGAGCACATAACATTATTTGTTCTGCAGAGCTACAATAGGCAAAATTTTCACTGACAAATTTAAGTTACATACAGTTAACTCCCTCACAGGGGATGACACATACCATGTAATTAAGAATATTAAGATGATACCCTTCTCTCATAGTTGTGAAAGTTCTTCAGTGCAGATAAACAAGAGAAATATTGATTTTCTATATTAGAAAACATGTTTTCCCACAGCACCAATTTTCCAGTTTCCCTTTAAATACAGTAGCTTTAAAGATCAAATTCTCACTGAGATGTTTCACAAAGTCTCAATCACATCACCCATTTTTTGAAGTGTGGGTGTTTTGGAGCTTTACTACAGTCTCACGTATATTTTGAAAAGTCTTATTTATACGCTATTTTTGCCAGATGCCTAGCATCAGCAATGTCCAACTACTTTAGGATGACCAAAGTAGATGATCAGATGAAGGCATGGCCCATCCAGTCCTCCGTCCAGAAGAATGGATGCAACAGGCGTGGTGAATGCTAGGGACGACTCTTTTCCAGGCCCAGGGCCATTGCCTCCACATTAGGCTGGGTTGTAGAAGAGCTGCACATAACCCCTCGCCTCTAGCGTGCTCCCCACTACTGCTGCTGCTTGTTAGTTTAAGATCTCAGCACAAGAAGCTGGTTGAGGGCACAGCACAGCTCCTGGAGCAGTGGGAGCCGGCAGCATTAGCTGCCTTCCAACTGCTTCACGTTACAGCACTCCCCGCCTTTGACAACAACACGCAGCTAGCTGGTGGGGAGAAGAGAGGCCTGAGGCGAAGAAGCAAAAGAGTGAAGGCAGAAGCTTTGGGCCCTGGCCTCGTAGGCAGCGCTGGCGCTTAAGACACTAGACAGAGTTTTGCTGACTGCTGACAAGCTAGTTGTCTCGTGCATGCTGCGTGCAACCTACTTTTGAAGACCCATGCTGCGTGATGTTAGCAGCAAAGATACAGCTCTGTATGTCACATACTACAAATGAGAACCGCTATTGACACAAGATTTGTGATAAGCAGTTTCAGATTTTAGTTGGGGCAACTGCAAGATCCATTTTCGCTCATCTGTTACTGAGCTGTAGGGTTTTATCATCTGCTACTTTAAATTTTGCTGCAAAATAATTTTTTCCCTAGGAAATGGATAAAAATAAACATCAGTCCTAGAAATACAGTTCTGAAGCAAAGCAGCAGCATATCTGATATACTGTGTGCATCAGTCCAGAAGAGGAAGATATGAACGGATATGAAACAAATATGTCCATACCCATATAGATAACAGAATATCCAACCAAAGAGAAAATAAGATGCATTCAGCAAGTCCTCAGCTCTCCTGAAAGCAGAGAAAAATGTGGGGCAATGGAAGGAGAGAAGCAAGTCTGCAGAAATTGCGTTAGGAAGAATCACGATTGCAGATGTTATTTAAGGCAATGTATCTCATGCTTCCCTGTGCAAAAGCTCAGCAACGCAGAGCATCCCAATGGAAGGAATTTATCCCATGCAGATCTTAAAACATCCTCCACTACTTCTACAAAAAGGCTGTATATTAACTAGGCTATTGCAAACAAGTGCGAGCAAGTCTGGTCTCAAAAAGGAAATAGGGGATGCACAGTTCTACCGGTGCACTTTTGAAAGTGAGAATATACATACGGGTAGGGAAGTAATTACTTTCCACCTTATGTAAGTGATAAAACCAAGCTTCACAATCAGTATAAAATGCTGAGCCAAAAATACTATTTTTGTTATTTAATATTACTGTTAAAATTAATTTTAGTTTATATGTAATTATAATTAATAATTTTATATCATATTCATATATTATTATAATATATTATATATATGTAGTAATAATTTAAATAATTTTAAAATTTGGTTAAATATAAATATTTTTTCTTTTGTCCAGAATTTTGAAAAAATTTGAGCAAGTATAACCTCTGCCATGTATTTACAAATTAGTGGCCTCTAGAAGACAAAAGTAGATGTATTACATTCTCGCTCTTTTCCAAACACCTTAAAGATTTCCAACACATGAGAAAACCTCCAAAAATTCTCTAGTAAAACTGAGTCCATCACACACTTTGAAATGCAAAGGGTAGATACTGATAATAATTGCTCAGCATATCTTCAAGGGTGTTAGTAAAGTTCATAAATATAAAGTCACAGTGCACAATGCTAGTATTGAGTTAAAAGAACAAGTGACACAAAAGAAACAATGACTTTATCAAATTTTATTTGTTTAAAATCCCCAAGTTATTAGACTACCTGTACTAAAAAAAAAATACTTATTTCCTCTTCTCTTCACCTACTGCAGTTACATGTTAGCCTAAATACACACACTAATCCAACAGCGATTTTAACAGTCTTTTTTCCTTTTCCCTCATCCTCTTGATTCAAAGCAGAAAAGTTCATTAGAACAACTAGCGATTGTTTGGAGCCACAGCTTTAGCAACAGCTGTACAAACACATCAATCTCAAGTTAGGAACTCTGCCATAAGCTTAATAATAATATACTCATATTGTTTAGCTTTGGGGCTATACAATAACTTTGGTCATTTTCTCTTTTCAAATGTTACACTGCTGTAGCCCTCAAAAAATAAATTAAGAAAGTAATTAAAGCAACAGGGAGGGAATATGGAATGGCTAAAACAGTGACAAAAATTGGTCTTCCAAAATTCCTATATAATAAAAGACATTTCCTTCTTACCCAACTAATTGACACTAGTGATAGCGATAGAAACTAATTGTACTAACATTGCTTTGCATAGTAAAATGTTGAACTTTTCAGTGCATACACTACCTGGAATATTAATGAGCAGAGTCAGACCCTTGCCGCCATACCACTGCTATCAGCCTCCACACTGCATAACTAGATGACTGTAGGTGATGACAGACAACTTCCTCTGAGTTCAGTCCCACCTCAGTAACTACATTATCAAGAGCAGTCTTAGATGACAGTGATTGGAAACCAAACTGGTTTTAAACTTTTTGTCTTCAGATGGAAATGTAACCTGAGCAATGCAACGAGAGAACATATGACTTTAATAAAGGTCAGTCACACTGGAAATATATATGTGTGTGTATATATATATTTTTTTTATCATTTTAAATTTTTTTTTACAGACTCATAGTCAAGGTTGACTAGCAGGTAGCTATTGAAAGTCATATTGGCAAACTTCTGCACAGATGTCTTTTTCAGGATGAAATACTTTAAGGGATCATGGGAAGATACTCCTCTACAACTTTGTCAATCAATGAAGACTGAGGTAAAAGGGGAAAGATAACTCCCTGGTATAGATATATTTTAAAGCAAGCAAACGACAAACTAATGAAAGATGTGACATTTTATCTCAGTGTGCAATTAAAATACACTGAATAATTAAAAACTGAATCCACCATTGCCATGTTAGTTAACTTGATTAGTCTCTTCAGGAATAACATATGCACTGCTGAATTTTCTTCGGCATGATCAAGCCCACATCTCACACATGCGCGCACACACGCGCGTGCAAAAAAAGCTGCATTTTGCCATGTGTTTCTGTTGCTTTTATTTCCTTCAGTTATTCCCAATAAAGGCTCAGGAGGAAGGCGATGTTGTGAACTGCCTTGTCCACCCAGTCATCTTAAATCCTGATTTCTCAAATCATTCTTCAGCTCCCATCCATCTAATGTTACCTAAGTGGAAAATGATGTGATAAGGATCACAGCAGAGCTGTCCAAAACTGGTTTGGAAGTAGGAATCAAAAGGAAACAGAAAGGGAATGGAAAAGAGCAAACCACTTCTTATGAAAGGCAATAAACTAGAATTCTTATTACCTGCTTTAATTACACATGAAGCAGGGGGAAGGAGGAGGGAAACTGGCATCAATAACTTCTACACAACAATACTGTTACAGGAAATCACCTTTTGTGAGTTAATAGACTCAACTATTAAGTCTATTAATAGGGGAAAAAAGTTACACAGGGGAAATTAGGAATTAGCTACTATTCCTTCTTCTATTGAAAAAAAAAAAATTATTTTCATCAAGTCCCCAGCACTTCATACTGTGCTCCTAGACAGTGGATCTCCATGAAGCTCTCTTCTTAGAGCGAACTACCCCATGTAGTTGGATACATTGGGTTGTGGTGTTTGGTTTGGGTTGTTTTTTTTTTTTTTTTTTTAAAAAGACTCATTAAAGAAAACTGACTGGAGGTGTTCAATCCCATGCTCAAATGCAAGGAAACAAACAAAGCAAGCTGTTAAATAAACATACTTTAGTATTCCCTGTGAGGAAAGCCAATCCTTACAAGGGAAAGATTGCTACATTACTGATGTTGTCTTTTCAAAGCAGGATGAAATATACCACCTAAATTCTGTTCTTATTACCTCCACTGAAGGAGAGTCAGTGCAAGCCTTGATGATCAAATTCAATGGATTGTTACAGCTGCTTATAGCCACACTCAAAGGCAGATTATGAACACATTGTTCATAACTAGTTTTGCAAGGAGCACCTAAAGGAAACTTTCATTATGCAAGCTCATTCTTATGCTGCTACCTCACTGAAGTAAACAGTTTAAAATAGAGCTATAATATAGCAAGAGGCAAATTAAATTGAAAGACGAGCTGAAGCAGTTCTGCTTTGCTCAGTTTAAGCCCATCCATTCAATACAGATTTTTGATCACAATACAAAACTGTATGCACCAGATGGTTAGTTAGAGGTGTACTCTGAGAAATGTGACAAGAAGGTAGAGGTAGCCATATTTTTCCTGGTACGTACTCAAACTTCACCCTTCTTTTCAAAGTTTTATCAATAATCCTTCTGGTCTCTCTCTAGGAAGCCTTCTTGGTATTGACTGCTTGTTTTCCCATCATCTTTTTTGAAGTTAAATCTAGGAGTTATTCACTACATAACATTTTTAATATGCTTCACTAGTGACATACAGGAATACAGTCTTAGCAAAATGCAAAAAGGCTTACATAAAAGTCTCTTCTTATTACAGAAATGGAGTTACAAGTCCTTATTACATGAAGTTTGCATTATAAACCTAACTACATTTTCTTCAGAAGAGAATAGTTTTTCCTTTTACATCTTTCAGAAGTCTTTAAAACTAGGAGCTGAATAGCTGGTTTAAGAAGCAGCTGGAGGTAATAGACCCATTTTAAATGACCCCATTTTCATGCAGTACTTATACAAGGTCAGAGGGGAAAGCACTGCAGTGAAGGGAGCAGATTTCCAAGGATTGGAGGCAGAAGGCTGCCTGGGGCTAACTTCATCCACACATCTGATCCACACTGCTGCTCAGTCTTGGCTTATTTCACAAAGCACATAACCTGCCTGACAGCTACATGGACGAAAATACGGCATTTTCAAGTGACTAAAGATGTATCTAAACCATAGGAGCCAAAATTAGTAGTTAAGTTGAAACTTTGGATAACTGTGGATCTTCTCAGCTCACTCAGAGCAAAAAACCTGAGCCTTGAATCTGTAGGTTCGTGAGTAGGCATGGCAGTTATGAAAGGACATCAGTATCTCTCTTGCATAAGCACCTACATCTGAAAACTTTTTTTTTGTTGGAAGGGAGCAGTATAGCATTTTCTGCCGGATCAGCTCCCTGGTCTGGCTGCCTGCATGATTGCTAGCGTTGACGTGACAGAAGCAGCTGGATCACACATGCATTCACAGGGTGAATAAGCTGACAGTACCAGACACGTAGTTCAGTTTTTACTAACCAAGAAATGCACCTTCAGCTAACTCTCTTGTAAGCCCTGCAGCCTAAGGATTCGAAAAAGCCATGTCGCAAGAACAGTGAGGAAGGACATAGAGGTCAGGAGAGTAGTACCTTTGCATATGTAACTATATAGCTGATACATGAGCTCAGTTTCAGGAAGATTTTTGTTGCATGCTCTTCGTGGAGGCAGAAAAGCACACACAGCACATACTTAACAGCTTCCATCTGTATTCTAAAAGAATAGACTTTCAAAGTGTAGAGGTGGATCTACGCCAAGAATTACACCAACCCATTAGTAATACTGGACTCTCCCACTGCATCCTCTGAGTCCAGTCCTCAGAGACCTCTTATCCTCTCTTGGACACCATTTGCTAACAATTACTCTATAGTAAAAGCATCCTGTTTTATGGATGAATTATTTCTGAGGCTTGATATACCATAAAATGTTACGAAAGAGGAAAAGGAAAGCTTGTTTGATTCATATACATTCTTTTAAGCAATCTATTGCACGTATAATAAATGTATTTCTTCAAAGTTGAATGAGAAGTCTCTCTACTCCTGCAGCCACCTTTCCTCCTCCAAAAACCAGCCCCCAGATGGTTAACAACTTCAGGATAAATTTTGGTTTTGTAGATTTATTCCCTGGATTTCATCCATGAGATTTGTCTCTCAAATTTCCCAAGTGAAATATAGACTCAAATGATCCACTTACGGACTGAAACACAACATCCTATTGTTTCTTCGAGCTCATAAGGTAACTGAAAAAAGATGTTATTATTTCCAATATTAAGTTCCAGGCAAACTATTCAACACTCTCTTCAGCCAGATAACCATAAACAACTTTGATATTTATCCACATTTGTCTAAAATGCAGAGCATTTTTAAGTTACAGGAATGGGTGGAATTACCATGAGAATTGGTTTCCTCCTACTATCACCACTGCTTTCTCCAACTGATGTCAGATAAAGGCAAAAATACAATACTTATTTATTAATTTCAGTAGTTTCTTGCCAATTCATTACTCAAAGCCCTATTCTGTTTCTCCCTAAATATGAATGCATTTTTCCTCCTTCAGACTTTGTGAATAAGTGGGGAAAAACTGATCATGTAACTAAACAGGAGTACATAATTATTAATTGGACATGCACCCTTCATTTTAATGAAGAATACACCAAAGTTTTTAATTCCTTAAAAATACTTTAAGCAAAGCTGAAGCCTCAGTTAAAGTTTTTTATGAAACTGGGCACTAGAGTACATGCTGAGTATTCACCTAAATCCCAAATTGCCAGTTTTAAGTTTGCAGTGGCCAGAAATACTACAGGTAGAGTTTTCCCTCTTTCCAGTTCAAGAGATGGCATAGCTACAATTATACTGCGGTATGCAAGTTAAGCTTTGTTCCCCTACTACGAAAGGCTATTGAGCCTCCTTACAACATGGTCTGTACACATGGACATCTGTTTTTAAGAAACAGAAAGAGAACAATGAAGAATGTTTGTGAAATCATGTATGCTTGCCAAACAAGACTTCATACATGTCTATGTTCTTAATTTATGGTAATAACAGAAAGCATCTTGCTGATTGGGATTGACTACACCCTGCACTTTATAAAACGTGTTTTCTAAAAATTCTTTGGAAGTAAAAAACAGATAGATCTGAGCCTGACTAACCACTGCTGCAACAAGAATTCACAAATGAAGCAAATGAGCTCCAGCAAAGACAGAAGAAAGCAAAACAACACAAAGGGGAAAAGACTATTGCCATGCAATTAACAGACCTCCAGCTGACTAGGTAGTCACAGCTCTGAGTGAGCACTTGCTGTAAATTATTTTGCTGCAAGGCATTCTGCCTATCAATTATTATTTGTAACCGACTCCTTTCACCTCCACCTCCCTCCAACATACCCTGTACTTGTTTACTTCTGAAAACTGGAATAATTGTTGTGTTAGGAAGTGATTGTCCAGCACTAGGGGTTACCGAGCAGCGCTCTGAGAACAGAGCTCTACGGCTGGGATGAGAGATGATAGCCTACTATTAACTCCTTCAGGCTGGTACTCCAATGCCCCCTTCTCTTTCCAGGAACTACTGAGAGTTACTACCATCCCACTGACATGCAACCCTATCTTCAGATGTCCCCTATAAGATCACTTTCCACTGCATCCTCGATTTCATGTTTGCAACCCTTCCACCATCCTCCCTCTCCTCTCAGTGCACCTGTAACAGCAGACTGGATGCTAACAGATGAAATAGGATTACAACTAGTAAGTATATGCACACGGCATACGCAACAGGTACGTAAGACTTGAACCTAGCTGCAAACAACTTGCATCTGAAAAGGAAGCATCCCGACAGCTGCATCAGCTCCAGACACTGAGGGTAAGCACTGTTTTGTCCTGCAGACATTTCAGACTGTTACATATGAGAACCAAACTTGTTCCGCAGCAACAGTCCAAATGCCAAGGCCAAATGTTTCTTGTTAAAATTACAAGGGAGGAAGAAGAGGAGATCTAACAACAACTTAGTTTTAACATGAACATCCCTACTGTAACCTCTGTGCTTCTCCAGTCGAGACTGAAAAAGCATAGCTTTATCCATATTACATTTCCGAATCACTGATGTATCTAAGTAAATTTAACAGACCAATTTGTTTCCCAACCACCCCTTCTTTTCAAGCTTTATTCCCCAAAACATTACTTCTCAACAATAATTTAACTGAAGTAAGCGATAGATATTAAACCACCTGATTTTTCTGGTTTAGCAGCAACATTCTTAGAAAATTTCTGCTAATCTCTTAAAACAAATTACTACCATAAATAATATCTCACAGAGCAAGAGTTACCATTTCTCATTTCCACAGTTCAACTAATAATAATAAAAAAAGTAGCACATGCATTTTACATGCTTTTTCTGAAAGAGCTTACTATACAGCATCCCAGTAATTCAGAGAGCAGAGTCATTCCATAACTGCTCCCTTTTTCATACAGGTCCTTTCTGTTATATTCTGCATTTTGTGACTGGGGTTAGAGGGAGGGGAGTGTAGAGGCAGAGAGATAAGGAGAAAAGAAAGCATCCTACTAAACTCCTATAACTTGAAAACATTCCCCAACCAACTGACCTTCCTCCTCCCAGCCCATTATCTCTATTGCACATATTTGTACCTAAATCCAGGATCCAGTATTTACAGCCACTCGGCTGCCCGTTGCCACAGCAGGTAGGATTTACGGAGTGCAGCGATCCCAGAGTGTCAGTCTGTTTAATCCTGTTTGGCATGGTGAGGAGTCAGCTGTTCCGATACCCACAGCTTAGAAATAAGCTACTCGCCCGCACCCTGGGGATGCGCTACAGCTTCTCCTGGAGATGTTCACCCAAATAACATTACAACCAATGCCATCAGGTTGAGGAAGTCCCTGTTATCTTCTCAGTCTGGTTTAGCCCCCTGCCCTGCCGTCAGAGCAGCTCCTCTCTTCTAAGGATGCTCTCCTCTGACTCACTGAGCACAGTTCCAGTCTTTAAATTCACATGTGGGAATAGCCAGATGCAGCAGATTACTCTCTACCGTAACTACCCTAATTGAGGCTCAAGTTAATCTTCGAAATATATAGCAACCAGCTATTTTCCCCCTCAGCCTTCAGAAAAGATACAGCCTAGTACCTCTACAAAGCTTTACAGTAACTGGCATGCAGAAAACCAACCTTTAATGCCTCTTTTTATTTTACAGTGCATAGTTAGTTTTTAATGCTTTAGCTAAAGCCATAAATACAAAAAAGACAGACATTTTCTGGTCAGCTAAACCACGTGGCACTTGCCCTGTAACTTCTATTTTCCTTGACAGAGCCTGTACCAAACAACAGATTCTGCCCTTACCTTCATCTTCTCTTGAGCCTTTTTTGTGGAAAAATACAAAAATCCAAACACTAGAAAATCAGAACCTTTTGATAAATTAATTTAAGCCCTTGCCCTGATTTAAAATGCATTTTGGATCTATCCACCTCAAAGCTCATATCCTGCAAGTTAAATTTCTAGTTCATCATGCTGTCTTCCTGTCAGTAAACTGAAACTGCATGTGTTTTATTTTATCCATGCATTCTTCACCTAGCATGCCACGCAAGCATTTGCCCATAAATATTCATTTATGGGTTGTTTTTTTTTTTAGGTAAGCACTTTACAAACCTAGAAAAGATATTTGGTTTCTTCCCCTGAGCACCTCATCATCTAATTTTAAAGGACATACAAAAAGCTACAACCACTAGATAGGTAAACAGATATGAAGCCAAAGCAAGGATTAAATTTCTGTAAAAACAGAAATGAAATGCTTTCATCATATTGTCATTAAAAAAGAGCCCTAAAATGAGATTGAACAAGCAGTACCGTAAAATAAACAAGCATGTAGCAGGAAATAAGAAAACAAAGCAGTGAGGGGGTTGCCAATGATAATAGCACAAATGCATGTAATGCAAGGAAAAATAGGAATTTTCTGTGGAGCAAATAGCATATTGGGTCCCAGAATCAAAGAAGGCTTACCATTAGCACTTAACACAAATTGAGTACACACAAATTATCCTGTTTGCACTGTCAAGAGCTGTGCTCACCCTCCACCTGAGACTAAAGTTTTGCTTTGTTCACATTTCTGTGGAAAGCCACCCTAAACTCTGAATTAGTTTCTCCTTCACAGCCTTCTGCACTGAAACCATTAATTCTGATTCCTTAACATTTTTCTTCTGACCCAAGATGACTTTCAAACAACACTGAATTCTGCCGTGGGGTGGGGGGCAGGGGGAAGCAGCAAGAAGAAAAAAAACTCTTTCTTCAGGATAAGTGATTTTTATAGTCTGCCACCTATGGTGAGACTTCCACTAAGGCTAGTTTATTCTTCATGGAATTGTAGAACATCTGAAAGTGATTCTAGTTGCTAGTTGAGTAAGAAAAATAATAAATGAAACAATCCCTTTCCTCTACTCCCCAACAGTTCCCACGCACACTGAGCATACACTAAAGGATATTCAACCATTCTAATTGTAGTTAGACTCTCACATCTTTAACATTTAGAAGTTACCGAAGTTATCAAAATAGCTTCGAAACAGTGATTTCCATATGTAAGAAAGCTTCTGACTAAAACAGCAAAATTTATACATAAAACTGTTTTTGGGTTGGTTTTGTTTTGCTTTTTAACTGCCTGTAGACTGACCTCATAACACCAATAATATATGCAGGAAGATATTTTAAATGCTCTGGGAACCACATCATTTGCAGCCCACTACTGCAAAAAGGTCTTCTGTTCCTACTGAGATCAAACACCATTATTTTCCGGTTTTACTTTGGCCCTTCCTTTTCTTAGAAGGGAAATCTGTCAAGTAAATCAAGGTGGTGGGGGAGAGAGAATGGCCACATGAACCACTACATAAAGTGTATTTCACATGTTACATGGTTAAGAAGAAAGGTTTGCGGATACGCAGCTGTCTTCGATGTATACAGTTGTGGTAGAAAGCAATTGCTCCACAGCAACAATGGAGTGGAGAAGACAGACTCCACATACACATCCTGCAGAGTGACTGTGGGTATCAGGTAAGAATTTGATTGAAAAACATCTCAATGCATATACTGAAACAATAGCTACAACTTTCTTATGGTCTAAGACAGAAAGCTCAGACCTATAACTTCTCCTACTGAAGTATAAGCAAAAGTGACATGACTGCTACATCACAAAAATATTACCTAATTGAACATGCAGGGACCATTACTTACTAACACTATCAACTTGGATTAGACTTAAACACCTGAAGATGTATAACAATTCTCAATTTCCATCTGGGACAGTGACCTCTGCCAGTACATGTAATTTTAAGCCCAAACAAGCAGCCTATTAATGCCTTTCTACGGTTTACTTCAGGCTTTACGACAAAGCTCTCTTTGTCTTTCAGCTCCTTCAGCTTCTCTGTATTGCAGAGCCTTACCCTGCATTAGCTCTACCAGTCTGCTAGACAGCTCTTCCTGCGGCTCCTGGCAACAGCAGTTTTTGTAGGAACTCATCCTCGGTAATAACGATCCAGTCAGGTAATCTTAATTCAGCAAGCAAGATGTCTATGTAGAGAACACCTTTAGGCAAAACAGAGGCTGGGCACAAACCACAAGCTCAGCGCAGAAGAGGCTGCATTGCACTTTACATCACACAGTAGCACTGAGCTGCCCCCACCCTCATCCTCTGCTTAAATATTCATAGACCCCAGCCCAATGGGACAATAAACTTGGATCAAAAAAGATCATATGCTTTTTTGACATGCCATCTGACAGCATTTAGAATAGCATTTTTTAAAAAAGAAAAAAATGAGTGTTTCTTTTTTTCACCTTATCTGTGTAAAGCAGAAATGAGTTTTCTTAGCTACACATTCTATATAACTTCCTTTTAAAAAGTAGACAGCTATCAGCCTCATTTCTGAAAGCAAAGTACTGATGAAAGGCCCTTCAGACCCATAGCCATTTAAGACATTTCTCAATTACTTGAACTTGTAACAAAATAAGTGTGCAGGTAAAAATTTTGTCAATGGCTATTTCATGAAGATTTTAAAATTCCAAGCAAAAGAGCCCTCTCACTTTTAAGACAGCATTTTGTAAGAAAGACTATATCCCAGTGAGTAAACAATGGAAACTAAAAAACCCCGATTAGAAGAGCTCTGTATATCCTCAGTAGATAAGGTAGCACATACTTTATATAATATACGTAAATGAAGCACCACATGCCCGTATCTATTACTACAGTGAAGGAACAGATCAACTTTCTGCAATTAATTTCAGGGCTCACCAATGGACAGTGTCAGATTGCCAAAACCATTTTAAGATATTAACATTTTGCCAGCTCACCCCACCACAGAAGTAACAGCTCATCAGGCTCTGCCACTGACAGACAAGAAATTAGCTTGCTACAGCTTCAGCTTCTCACAAGTGCCAGCTCTGACCTGCACCATCTGCAGGCACTGTTTGCCACTGTAATAACCTCCCTACGGAAGTGCTACCTCATCTGTGGGTACTCTTAGCCTTGCATGCAAGAATGGAAACATTCATCCCTTGTTTCAATTAAGATGACAACTGGAGTCAAACTGACGGCATTTCTTATACTCCAAGACATTTGCATGGTAACAGAAATAACAACTTACACTAAAACAAGGAGAAACAGCGTCCCAACCTAATCTTTGTAAGGCCCCATTACATTTTGCACCACCTTGGGAAAAACAAGAAGAACAAGAAAGGAAAGCTAATGAAATGCAAAAATTTCATTTTTAAACACCTATTTGTGTTGCTTTAGAGACTAAAAAAAGAAGCCAAAGAGCCAACCTGTTTTTCCTTAATATCTACCTTCTGCAAGAAAAAAGTTTCATAGATTACAGCATTAAAATCCCAGCTTCAGAATTCAAAGCTCTTCTCAGGCAAATTTAAATCTGTCTTCTCTGGAACCTTCCCCCTCATATTCCAGACATTCCATTTACAAAAGCAATTAATGTATTTTGAAATCACTACTACAAAGTTATTAAAAAAAAATCTTGTTCATCTTAAAAGTGGAGAACCATCTACAAGGTAGTTGAAATTAATAGAAGAGTGAATTCTTTATTCAGTTTTGCCAGCATCCAAATGTCATTATTTTAAAAACATTTTAAAGTGATCTATGATTCAAATGCTTTCATCGTTTAGAAGTACACAGTTGTTACAATTTTGAGTCATGTTTCTGCATGTGGGAGAGAAAAGATGCAGACTTTTCCAAAACTCTGCAGGACCAAAGACCACCCAGACCTAGAAGCCAAAGTTAGACATAAACCCGTAACTATTAAAATTCTTGAACTAAATTAACATTGCACAAACGAATAGGAATTTTATTTACAATATGCATTTCCGATTTAACAAAAAACAACAGGCAGGCTTTGCATACAAGTCCTATCTTTGGCAAGTTAGACTCTCTGCCTCATGCCAGAATACTCTAACACAACCAAGAAATTGTGAAACAGTAAAAACGCATCAATAAGTAAATTCGAGGTTCAATCTTCAAAGGTGAGCTCCCACACCATTATTCAAATTCTGAAAGGAGCCTAACTTTGCCTTTTCTGAAGCGCACAATGTGTCCACAGTTTAACAGCTTAGAGCACAGCTGCGCCACTAGGATCTGGTTTCTTCAGCTCCACGCACAAAGATCATCCTGTTCCCCAAAAATAGCCTTGCTGCTCCTCAGTTTCACAGATAACACTGCCGGTCTGCGAGAGGCGGAATCATTACAACAGTGGCTCTTTGGACTTACATTCAGCGTGTTGTTTCCTGTTCTTTACTACCAGTGCTGCCAGCTGCCAGAGACACTTTACACTGAATCAGTCAGAAATTGTATTTTGCAGTGAATTATGTGAACATCCTTAATTTCAGATTTCTAAGAACTTTCAAAACACTGGGGTGTTTCAGTTAAAAGAAAAACAACCAACAAGCACCTCTAAAAAAACCACACAGGCTGTCTAATTAGCTGGCAAACCTGGGAAAGTATTTTCTGATTGAGGGTAAAGAGATATTTTCAACGGGGTGATTAATAACCTTCCCTTCTACATCTTGGGTAAAGCATTTGTCAAGAGCAACTGATATCAAGACACTGAACTAGTCAGGCTTTAATTAAAAATATTGGGAAATGAAGCATTTATCCAGCTATTCAGTCACCAAGGCCAGGATCTAAACAAGTCCTTCCTGTCTCCAACTTTGCACAACATGCTGTAGCTGTTGCTCATGCCTAGAGTAAGAAGGAATATCAAAAAGCACATGACATCGTAAACTCTACCCCACTGCAATAATTTGGCTGTTATTTTCTTGAGTTTTTAATTCTGTCCTGTGCTGTAGCTAAGGAATTGGAGCCTGTACCCCACTCCCAAGAATGAAGAGGCCTTAAAAAGAAATTATGAGATGTTCAGTGTCCCTGGTCTTCTGTTTATCTGGAAAAGCTTTGGGAAAATTGTGACTCCTCAACACAGTCACTACTGCAGCATGCCAAATCATCTTGAAGGATCCCAGCCACTGTCAGCAAAACCACAACAAACCAGCTTCAGATAATTCAAACAATATCTTTTGGATGAGCGTAAGGAATGTTGTTCCACATATATTCACTACTTAGCGAGGGGTAGGAGGGGAGAAGAAATATGCCCTGCCTTGCCTCTACATTGGAGAAAACATCAGAAGTGTTCCAAATGAGAAATACTTGCTATTCTAATGAGACATATTGAAGAAACACTCATTTTTGACAGTAATTTTTATTACCCAAATTACTCTTAATCATCCTTTTTTTTTTCCCTTCTTCTCTTCATTTTGAATTTTCTGATGTAGTCTCCTCAACCATATGTAAAACACCCTTTCTCTTCCCTTCCCACTCCAAAGGAAAAAGGAATCAGCTTGTTGGCGTGAAGAAAAATCTGGTCAAAACAAGGTTTAATTTTCCAAACCAGTTTTAACTGTACATATAGGAGTTGGGATCCTTTTTAACATAAATCTCTTAGCTAATTTTCTTAACTGGAAATTCAGTCAAAGACAAAAGGAAAGGGTAAGAATATATTCCTCAGAAGTGTTCAGAATATTTCATTTTGTTCTTGACTTAATTTTAAGTCACTTAAAAAGGAAAATCAACAGTTCTAGTAACCGAACTAGGTCATGAAAAATAAAACAAGAGCTTTTAAAATTGCACATGTACTCCCTTGAAGAAATACTGATGCTGAAGTTCCATAGACATGCACCTGGAGAAATTGCTTCTGCAAGCTGTGTGGGCTACCTGCTGGTTGATGTTACTGACTGAAACACTTTTCTTTTTCCCCTTCTGCTAAGTTGAAATCGTACAAATGCCTTTTGGTTAGTTACAAACGGTTTTCATCAAGACCTCTTCTCCTTTCGTCTCTGCTCAGTACCGCCTGCAGGAAGCCATGTCCATGTAACAGACCAGGTTAAGTCGCACAGCACTGTGAGGTATGGCAGATGAAGCCCAGCCGTAACCCAACACCCTGTGGCTTCTGGAATTGGGAAAGGCACATGGGCACTGAAAGCACCTGTCTGGATTTTAAACATTAGCATTTAACAAAAAAACCCCCACCCTTACATACTTTCACAGCTTCCTTTATTACATTAAAAGACACTAGCAAAGGAAGCAACCTCCACAATTCCTCTGCAATACATCTAACAGGAGAGCAAAATCAGAAGTGGGCATTTTCTCTCTCTGAGCCTAGATTTCAACATGCTGTGTTTTTGTAAATTATAAACACAGATTTATTACTAAATAGATTTAAGTATATTTGGAGGCTACCTTTGTCAAAAGGAGAAGAGAAAGAAAGGAGCAAAAAATCCATAGGACGGGTTTATTAGCCTATTGTTGCCTATCAGATGTTAAAACACAAACACTAGAAAATGTGTACTGCCAAACCCTTCTGCAAATGTGTTTCTGCATTGTAATTAATGTTTTTCATATCTACTCTGAATTTTAGATGTAGAATAATTCAGTCCTGAAAAAGAGAAGACATTTCTCTTTGGGTTACACAGCACATATTTTAATTCCATTTAAAAGAAAGTTAGCTCTGAACCAAAAAATTAGCATGGCCACACAGTTCACAAAATTGAAAAAAGTACACTTTCTACAAATTACATCATCACCGCTTGCTAGAATTGTGAAAATGCAGTTACAGAATAGCCACTCTAATTCTATCCTTTAGGTATTTCAGAAAGCAACTACACTCCGTTAAGATAATAATGGTCCTTTAGGACAGCAATTAAAATTTAGGTGCAATAAAATTTTTTTATTGCACCTAAATTTTTGCACATTCTCTTTTCTCTTTTCTTTGTTCATCCTGAACAAAGCATGCTGTCATGGTAGAAGTTTTAGTCTGGTAATAATGTTAACTTCCTGAAGCACACAAAAAGGCCTAAACAGACTCTATATCCTAATATGCACGCCTCTTGCCAACAACAACAAAAACAAGGTTATTATTCTTAAGAACTGAAACTTTTCCAAAAGTTAATACTATCTTTCAAAAATTCACAATCTGACAAAAACAGTGCTATCTCCTTCTGCGATTTAGAATGGTATTTTGCTTTATAAAAATAAAAAAAATACTTCTATGTGAAAAGATGAGCCTGTCAAAATAGACAGAACACTTATTTTCAAATGAAGATATCTACAGAAATGTAGATGCTTGTCATCACCCCTACAAATTCAATAACAGAAAAGGCCTTGTTATTCCACAAACAAGGAGATCGCAAAATACTACTACTACTATTTTACTCCAGTTCTGAGGATTGTAATCTCAGCATAGTCTTATGCAGATGATGTGAGTGAGCACTGGATCCCATAGCCTGGGCTTTCACTCAAGCAAACAATGACAATACAAAGAGAACACAGCACGTATCTCCAGGGTACAATCTGCTGTAAGTGTCTCTTCTTTAGATGTTACTCTGGGCCTATAAACAGAGCTCTGATTCTGGTATGACTGCATTTAGTCCTGCCACATCTTCGGGATGAAAGGATGAACACACCCAAGCCTGTTCTACTAAATCAACCAGCAATTAGAGCGCATGTATTTTGTTACCCCTGAGACAATGAGGAAAATTAGCACAAAACACATTAGGATGGACCACCATCAAGTCTGGCCATGATATATAAACTCTTTAAATAGATTAGCTAGTGACATAAAAATTTTAAGATATGTGGGTAATCATTTGGTGGTTTTCAGCCATCAAGAATTTCTGTTTAACATTGCCTAAAGCAATCCACTCACTCAACCTGTCTCCAGTCTTTTGGTTTTCTGTGGTTTTTTAAAAAAACCTTTCACTTGATATACATTTTTGCTAGTGAGCTCCTCTTTCTCATTCTTTTTTGGGATCTTTTTCACCACTACAGATTCCCTACATTTAACATTCCTAAGTATCCTCTCCTCTTATTAATAAGGGCAAGAGCAACAGCTTGAACTTAGACCTTGATGATGCCATTACTTCCACAACCCTTAAGCTTTTCTGTGGAACGCAATAGATGACTATTCAGCTTTACTAGTTCCTCTTTGCAGGTGGCTTCCCTAGCAAATTTCCTTCCTCCAAGCATATTTGCAAGTTCTTACATGCAGCTAGATTTCCCTAGACTCTGTGTTTAAGGAAGCTCCATATCACTAATACTTTAAAGCTTACGTTAACAAATGAACATATGCCTAATAAGGTTATAATCACACCCAGCATGGTGCAACAAGAATAACTGGCGCTTCTCATGAGCAGAAATACTTTTTATGATTCCTTTCCATTTCTTACATGGAAGGAATATATTATGGGGCAAAATCTTAAGCATTTCTGATATCCCCACAGACACTAAGGCGAGTCCAAGACTCCAGCAAACCACATAAAATGTAACACATCCATGCTGGCAATTCTAACTTTTAGCGTAGGATCACAGGATCACTCAAGCTGACAAGGGCCCTAAAAATCCATATAGTCCAACCTTCTGCTCAAAAGGATGGGTCAGTTACGAGATCAGACCAGATTATCTGGGGCTTTGTGCCATCTGCTCTTGAAAACCTGACATACTTTTGACTGCTTCTTCTAACAGAGACTATTTCTGCTACATCGTAAGTGGTTAACATACAGTAGGTTGGACACAGCTGGTTTACAACCACAGGGAAAATGAGTACAGGATTCAGGTCATCAAGGACAACTGGATAACAAGCCTTTACTTATTATGCCTGCCTGTCAGCTATATATATGCCTCTATAGGGGTTAACCATTATATATCCATCCTAGAAAATGCATACTGCAAATTCCTGAAAAGCATTACGAGTGTTTTTCCTGGGATCATGTAATATTTTTATGGTGCTATTCACTTATCACAACAGCTCCTTTTACACAGTTTGCTCTAAGAATTTGATTGCTTATTTGCATAATTTCCATGTTAGAGAATGATGCGTTTAAGTTCAATAGTTGTCCGAGATAGAGAAAAATGTCTTGCTATTTGTACTCAGCTCAAAGCTAAGAGAAAACACAAGCATGACCCAAACTGGAACTGTACCTATATCAGTGAATATGCACTCAAAATAGCAGCAAAACATTGCATAATGAAGCAGTGATTTGAAAGCAATGCCAACGACTTAAGAGACATCAAGGGCATCTGTTAAAAAGCTTCTGGCAGAGTTGCGTGAGAAGTGAGGCAGTATTTCTGGTTTAGCATGCATAACAGACTAATATTTTTACTATTTGATTGTAGGAAAAGTGAAATGAAGTCAATGGGACATGGACTTTCAGCAGCCTCCTCACAAAACCAGAATTGGAGGACGTCAGTGGAACACTAAATCCTGCCACTTCCATCTGCAGGCAGTGATCGCAACAGATGATGTGATGTAATGTGATGGTGTTCTGAAAGGTGCACTAGAACGCTGGCTTTAGCCTGCTCCTCAAAAATTTTCTCCCCTCCACTAAACACAGAACACATAAATACTCCTCCCAATGCCAAATTTAGGAATATGAGCCACAGCAGCAAAAGTGTGCCAGAAAACTAGAGAGTCAGAAAGAGAACAGAAGACCTTATGGAGACTGTCAGTATTATACAGTTCTGTGACTGAAAGAAAACGCATCAGGTAAAATTACCCAGGTGGTCCATGGAAATGAACAGCCATCCAGCTGCAGAAATATATACACCCATAGCTCCCTGTCGTCTGACATGAACAAGGCAGTTACCACACAGTTGTGACAACTCCACGCCTCTAGGAGCACTCTTCTGTCCAAATAGGTGACCCTAACCCCACTACCCCTTCCCTCACCAACCTGCCAAGTTACTTATTCCTTGAAATGGAAGAGAAATTCTTTGGGTTGCTCTCAGGTGCTCTTTGGGGCACCAGCTCTGAAAATCTACTTAATCCAAAGCAAAATATGGGTAACAAAGACACCCCCAAGAAGTAATTCTCAACACAAACAACTCTTTCAACAGTTTTGTCCCTGACAAGGGACAGTTAAGGAAAAACACACCACTCCAGGATGTTTTTCTTCAATTGCAACGTACGAACATCACTTGCAGGATATGATTTTAGTTTTTACTCTGTTCTGCCTAAAAACCTTGGTGAGAAAACGAAACTGCTGTCAGAGAAAGGCTAATTGCAAGCGAAGTAACAACTCTCTTGGGAAATCTAAAGCCATCAGAATTGCTGGTTTATATCCATCTTCTACCTCCCAAAGATCAGCTGTACAAATACATCTGTTCTGAAGCAGATACTTTTTACACACCGATTTCCTTTCCAACTATGATATATAAGGGAAATATATTTGGCAGCTGTCTGGGACCAAAAATACATTCAAGCCAGTATTATAAAATTTATTCTTTTTCTCAGTGGTAATACTGAACTCCCAAGCAGAGCAAGAAGCTTTCATTACCTGCGTACAAAAATTCCAGAGACAAATTAACCACATACTTATGCCCACAAATAGAGTCAGCATGGAAAATACAGATATATCTGACAGGTCTTCCTGGGCTGGGTTATGATAAAGTGATAGTGCAGGAGTTAAAAGCAGATTTATGCAGAATTCAATCCTACAATGTTTCAGCGCACATATAAACTTCATTTACAGAGAACTCTTCTAGAAATTCAAGTTGTGAGATTCACTGAATCTCCTTATCTAGTTTAGGACTGCACAACACGAAGGAAGCAATTCATAGAGCCTCTACTGTTTATTCAAGGCTGAATTAGAATTTGGCTATTAACTCTGACCGTCTGATATGATCTAATGGACCACCGTCAATTGCTGACATTTTATTTCAGTTTACTTATGCTCAAAACAGGTTTTAACTGCAAACTCAACTAAAACCACAAGGTGGGAAAGTCAGGATAGAGAACTCTTGTTATAGTTTATACTGCAGCTATTTTATTTACCTGACCTAAAGCATGAGAACATGTCTGAAAAACCACACACACAGAACTTAAATTCAAACTATCTTTGCCACTATTAGACTGGTAAGATATTTTGCTAAAAAGCATATGATTACATGGAAATTTATGATTTATTAGGCTTTCAAAACAACTGATAATTGGGAAGTTGAACTTTAGCTATTATAATGCCTGCACCTCTGTTCAAACTCAAGTCTGCCTGATAAAGTTGAACTGACACTGCAGCACAGCTTTTAGATTTTTTGCTAATTTAGATGAGCAGAATTTTTAGATTAATACTTAGTGTCTTCTACAACTACAACGTATTCCTTGATATCACTTTTTGCATATGACTGCATCCAGCTGTGTAGCAGAAGCAGATCCCTTTCTGTACGGTGCCCTGGAAACTACAGTCCCCACCTTTTGCCACATGGCCCCAAGGCAAAGCAAGTACCATACCTACTCATTGTTAGGAGGAGTTACTTTCCCCGCTGGCCTGGGTTGTAACTTTCATTTCCTGCAGCTGCAAATGCTGTCAGACAGTCTCACCGACAGTGCTTTGGCTCCGAGCCACGGGTGGGGATCCTTTTTCTTTACATATGGCCCATACTTCACTTGCTTGTCGCAAAACAGCAAATCCCCCCCTTCTATAGCCTCCCTCTGCTTGCAAGAAAACAACTGAGGCCAAGGTTATCCTTCTTTTCTTCCACTACAAACAGGGAGTCCTTTCTCAATTATTCAACTGGATTCCCATTTTACTTGATGAAATTCTTCTCTTGCTGCTATCCAGAGCTTCCTCTTCCTACATAACAGTATTTGGACTGAACATGGAAACATTCAATTTTTCAAACATAACTTTCAAAGCTCTTGATCATACACAAGATGTTTTACCTTTACTCTCTCCCCTTCGCCTTGCATCCAAAATGAATAGTTTGGATAGGAGGTCTCCAGTTGTGCAAGAACAAGTTTACTTAATGTAACAAATTGAAGACTGGTTTATCCCATTCTGTGGTCTCAACGATAAAATCTCTCTCTCTTCTGGGGAAATATCTCTACATCACCTGTGCAATTTTCCTTTTTCTTAATTCCGGAATAGGAGGTCCTCATGCCAATTGAAAATGAGCTCTGACACCTCCAACATCTGCCCTACATCACTCCTTCCCATCTTGCACGTGTAACGAAGGCCCTACTACACAGCTCTTTAAACAAATCTATCCACCTTTGCCTTGGAAAGCATCGGCTCTTTGATCCTTCTTATTATGGTAGATTCTCTGAGAGATACTACAATTAGAAAAAAAAGACCCCAAACCCCACAAAACAACTGCTGAAATAACATTCTTCTGTTCATGGCACCAGTCAGGACAGATTCCTGAGAGTAGAAACAAAAGCCAGTGTTCAGTATTGCAGTGGTGCATGGTATGTTACCTTGTTACTAAGATATCACCTACCTTTCAGATCTGAACAAACCCATACAGATACCTGGATTACAAGAACGTATAAAACAGGCAGACATTGTACCTCCAGGTAAACAAAAATCTCTCTGTGGCCAAGTTTTCAATGAAGCAGATAGTAACACGAATTGGCAGTCAGATGTGGTCCCAAAATCCCCATAACTTATAAAACACACATGCAAATACAAGCCTCCTGAGCAAAGGCTTGTTGTAGCCTTTGTAGCTCTCCAAACAGCAGCATCTACAGAAGGGATATGATGGACTATCACAAATTCTTTATACTTCAGAAGTACTCAAAAGTTGGAACAGACAGCAAACTTGTGATCTAAACAGGCAAGAGATTCACAATTTTAAATACCTGCCAATTTTTCTGAGCTTACAAGTTCAATTTTGTTATACTGAATCCTATCCCCTGCCTTTAACCCAAAGCTCTGTGGCTGTGTAAATGCCCTGCAAACAAAGGAAAGTGAACTGCACATAAAAAAAAGGATATACTATAGAATGAAAAGAAACCCTTATTAAAAACAAACCCAAAACAAAAAAAAAAAAGAGAGAAGCACCAAATAAAACGGGAACATTCTTTCTCCCCCATACCCAATAACATGTGGGGAATCGTTGCAAAAAAAAAAATCATTGCCTTATGTATTACTTGTGAAAAACATGTTCTTCCAAAGCTAGTAATTTATTTTTTGTAGACTGCACCAACTGTTATTCAACCTCTTCACTACCCACTTGTTTTTTTCCCCTATTATAAAAGGGATTTAGATTTTTTAAAATGTACTCATCTGTAAACTGCATGTCAAATTGATAAAATGACCCAAATAACTTACAAAAATAGATTTCATATCCAGCAGAGTGAGCAAGAGGTCTGGAACCTGCAATCAACCCTCTCCCTAAATGACTGTCCACCTGGTGAGTGTCTTTTTTTCTATGCAATGTTTTCCCCATACTCTTAACAAAATGTTTGTTTTGTTAACTACCATAAAATTTTGAAGGTACTGTAAATGTGGGTTTTTTTCCTACCCATTGATATTTACTAGATATATAAAGTAATACACATTATCAGAGGACAAGTAACACCTACATTTGTAGGCAAGTGATGAGGGTCATTTTTGGGGTGGTGTTCTAACATGAGAATAAAACAATATTACCTTTCATGGTTGACAGACAATATGTGGACTGACAAGGAATGACCAAGATCGGCTGTCAGAACTAGACTTCACTGAACATACTTTTTGCTTTAATAATCTTTCACGTTACCCTACTTTGGATATCATTTCAGATTATTTAAGGCACAAAATACCACCCAACATTTCTGTAGTCTGTGACAAATATGTGGTTTTACACAACTTAAGAACAAGCTATAAATTAGAAGAGGTTTGGCATTTCAAAACTTTGAAACTTATTTCACCTCTGATACACTGTGGCCTTCCAGCTCGTTTAGCTGGCAAACGGTAGTGATAAATGAACACCGTTGAAAAGATCAAAAATTGTAGGGTTCATAGATATTCAGTATCCTTTCAGAGGAGTACAAAACCTTTTGCTTCAACAAGCCATTTGTATAGGCTAAGACCTCAACATCCAAGCAGCTACCCTCACTGCTTCTGACGGTGATCACCTCCCTTCTTCCTTTGGAATTACATAAAACCTCTCTCTCTCTAAGCCTCCCACAGCAGCTTGTGGTGCCAGACATGCACAAATTCCAGACTAGCGTCTACTGCACATGGCCTAGCCCACGAACTGTACAGAATTATTCAGACCTGATGCTCACACTGCAAGCTTAACATAACATATGTATGTTCAGACCTAAAAACTCCCGAGGTCAATATACTAATTTGTTGAACCATCCAAAACCTCTGAAGTTTTACTGCATTATGGTCAAAAAAAAAAAGAAAAAATCTGTATTAAAAAGACTGAAGTTGCAGAATCAAACACCAGAAATCTAGAGAATACAACATTTAAGAATTGTCCACCCAAGTACATGGATTGCCTTAAATTACATCATTCACTTGCTCTTTTTTATGGGGATTGTGTTTTCTGTTTTGTTTTGGTTCTTTAGGAATTCATACCTCAATCAATGCCCACAATGAACAATTCTGAGAATATAATCTAATTGTTTTTCCATTCTTCTGATTAGCGTATTCCCCCCAATGCCTCATTTAAAGATCTTTAATCAAATGCAGCACTTGAGAATGAATAATTGCTTTGTGGGATCTTCTGAGGTACTTTTCACTATGGGGGGAAAAATAAAATCAAAGCACTCCACTAATCTTGCTTTATTTCTGCAATCCCTCTGCGAGATGAATACTATCAACCTCTTTCAAGCAACAGAAAATTGAGGCAGAGACCAACGTCAAACGTATCCAGTGGGTTCAAGTACCCAGTCTAAAGTTGTTTGGTTGTTGCCTTTTCTTTCCTCCCCAGATCACCTAACATTATTTAATAGTTTGTGTGTTCAATACAATTCACACTGACTTCAGTCGTAGTCACATGCATGGGAAACTTTACAAATCAACCATCCAGCTCCTAAAGCCTGACACCCAGTAATGTGGGAATAAACAATTAGCAGCTGCTTCTTATCAGCTGGGGTTTAAATGGCATGCCATAACATCCTACAGGAAGGCTATGACAGGCAGGGACAGAAGTCACTTCTAAGGCTGCATTCAACCCTGCAAATCACGCTCATTCTAGCAATGGGCTTCTCTTCTTCAGTCTCCATGACTAAAACAATTAATTAATGCTCCTTATTTCAAAGCAACATGTTGAACAAAAACTGAAGTAACTTTACAGTGCTCTGCCCCATTTTCCCCAAACAAACAGTAACGGAAAAAAGCAATACAGGTTACGTCCACTGGTTTGATTAATAAAAGTAACCTATCGAAGACAAAACCAACCCTGTCTCTCCCTCAGGAGTCTGACAGACTCAATGTTCTTCATATAACATATATAATCCAGTACAATCTCCCTCTCCTAATAAAATTCTCTGCACTCAAAGGTGAAGTCTCCTAGCTCCAAAGGAAATTGGTTTTATCAAGTCTGTGAGTGCTGTTTTAAAAAAAAATCCTGTTGACATTTCCATGTTTTCACCCCCTGGTCAATGGAAGAAGTGTTTCAGTGATACCTAACTACATTTTCCAATTTTATCATCAGAACAACTGCAAACTTTCTCTATCCAAATTGTTATAGGACACAAAAGGACAAAAAAGTATTCCAACTATATAGCTCAGTCCTTCAGACTTCCCGTCCTGATCGCCCTGCATTCAGGACATTCCTGCTGTGCATGCTCCTAATGTAAGAAACACAAACTCTCCCCTCTTTTAGCCAAGCACATTTATAGAGTGTTCTGAAAAAACTGGGGAAAGTTGTAATGTGATAGCTGGGGTGGACTGAATAATTGAAAAATTTGTGGTTATATTTATGAAAAACTCTCCAAAACCAGAATTTTGTGTTTTGGAAAACAAGTTTTCCCCAACACTGCTTTCCTGCTAATCTTGTTACTTGCAATAATAAACTTCTTGAAATGCATCTTTTCCCCCAGCATGTGATGAAACACCTCCTAATGAACTGTTTTTCTGGTGGGGTTTTTTTAATTGCTTTCTGTTCACAGGCTGCAAACTCCAGTAGTTTCAAATGAAGCAAGCAAGCATTTTCTCTAATAACAAACTACTCCGAGTCTGGGGATTTTACAGAGCTAAAAGACTACAGCACACAAAAATTTTTTGAAAGTTTTTAAGGTTATCAGATTTTCGTTGCACCCTTCAGGGGCACGTTTCTTCACACATCTGAAAAAAACAGTAAGATTTCACAGCTGCTCTGGGAAAAAAGGGATGAACGTGCCACTGCTATTCTGGAAAACCCAGTTAAGTAAAACACAGAAGTCCAAATAGCCAACTCCTGTGCCAGTGCATATGAACATGTGTATTTACCTTTTCCATTGCTGAGTCTGATGTTGTCATGACTTCTTACAGCAGGGTTTCTCAGAAGCCGTTGATATTGCACGCTGGAGACCTTCCCTCCCCCTTTCAGCACACAACAGGTATAGATATTCCTATCATCACAGCTTGATCTAATAGGGTATATAACACTGTTCACCAAGACAGAATTTGCTTAAAGGTCTTCCCTGTCTTCAGCCACATTTCCGCTTAACACCGAGAACGGCTGGCTGCTTATTTTGGAATAGACAATGTGGCTGCAGGTTGCTAAAAGCACTGTTTTATCTAATTAAAAACTGGAAACCAGAACAGCGCAAGAACACCACATTACCCAAAACTCGTGCTGCTGACGATGAGACTTCATTTCCATCATTTCTTACCTTTGTGGTTAAAAATCCCCTCCATCTCCATACTACTGCGAGAGTGAGCGATGCAGAGGGAGCCGCAGGGGACCAGGCCTTCTGCAGCTGGGGACCGATCTGTGGTTCGAACCAGACACCAGTCAGGCTTGTCATGGGGCCTCTCCAGGACCTCCACTGTCTGCCCACGGCGGATTGTCAGCTCATTACTGTTGCAGGCGGTGAAGTCGTGGATTACCACTGTCAGCTCGCACCCACCCGACAACTGTGAGGGGAAAAACAAGGAGAAGCCAGATGAACGCTCGTTATCAAACCATCCGTCACACAGCATTACCTATTTAGGATTCCTGGCAGGATTCATATTTTGGATGAGATAGCAAGCTTCTGGGACTTTCCACATCAAGAGATCATTTCAAAATCAGGCAGTTCTGGTGTTTTAGAACAGATTTTTAACTCTACTTGTCTCTGCCTATGTTCAAAGCACACAGGTTGTGACAGTGCTGGGCGGAGGATTTAAGCAGTTTTTCTTGCTAGACTGCTCCTTAGCCCAGAAAGCTGAAGTAGCAGTTGTTTCAGAATGTATTTTATGGGTGATAATTGGCAACAAAAAGCCAGATACTACTAAATACTTTCACTCATTAGCTTTGCTATCTTGCAAATTCAAGGCAGAAAGAGGCACCTTTTTTGAATGAGCTTACTGCCTTATTCCCATCCCACTCAGTTTACTCTCTACATACACGTCACAAAATCATGCAGTATACACCATACATAATTACAAAAATTGGCATAAAATTCTTCACATAAGTTTCCCAAACACTTAACTATTTGATACAAAATCCACTCAGGCTTACAACTTACACATTTTCACTGAGTCTCCAAAGACACACAGAAACTTGAATTAAAAGCACGCAAGCCCAGGGTTTTCCTCCCCCTCTTCGAAACACTTCATTAGAATTACTTTGCCTAAGATTAAGTTTCCTCTCTTTGATTGTTTCATCTGCTTTGATGTGAAATGAAAATTATTATCAGAACTTTGCAAAGTTCCCAAGATTGCTCAGTGCCAGAGCACCCATCCAACTTAAGCAAACAGCCTGGGAATTCCTTCTCCTTCCATATGGCAATGGTGTTCCAGGCTACCTCAGCTTTTTGTGAGTATTTCTATAAGCTCAGGCTGCTTCAGTGTATATCAAATCTCAGCTGGTAGGCAACTACTGTGAATTCAGTAATTCTGGACCAAGCCAGCAAACTCCCTCACTTCAGCAAGGTAATCCTGCAATGCTCTATGCTGACAAAGGAGGACAAATACCCTGGGAGAGTTGCAACTGCAGCAAATATAGAAGTATGTGCTACACCAATGTGCTGCACGGTTCCTGCCACGTTATTTTTGACTGTTATGTTTAGGCTCTTAGATGACTGCCAGCTACATCCCATGAGCTTTAGGAAAAGGAGATAGGAGACTGCAGTGTTACTTGTTAGTTTTCATTAGAAGGCTGGAACTGAAGCACCAGATAGAAACATTTCTAGGATAATACTTCCTGTTATCAAACAAGAATTTTAGAGCAAATGACAAAACCAGCAAAACCCCAGTAAGACTCAAAGGCTATTTCCAACCATCTCTTCCTCAAGCCTGCAACAAACGACAGGACACAACTCCCAGCAGATGGTCTGCAGTAACTCCAGATCTTTCCCATGGTCTCTGCCTGCTAATCTCACCAGCTACCCTTGCTTGTGCAAGTACACGAACCAGTTTTCTTGGGGGGATGCAGGCGCCAAGAAGGGCAGAAAAGCCTTATACATTTAGTGTTTACAGAATATAAAACAGGTTGCACCCATTTCGGTCCAGGCTAAAAATTAATCACATTGCTCATACCACATCCCTCCAGACAGCCCCAATACGCAAATTACAGGGGGGTAGTACATCTTCAAAACATGCTACCTCCTCCCTCATTGAAAAGTTTCCTGTTACTTTACACTCTTTCTCCATATTATATTAGTTTTCAGTTCATGCAAAACTATGCCAAAGGGGAAAAAGTAAAGAGCTTTCCCTTGTTTTCTGGTGTTGATTTATGTTACAGCCTTCTTCAGACAAACTCAGAAACAATTGAAACCATCTGTATGCCTGATGGGGACTAACAGAGAAGCTGATAAAGTATTACTTCACAAGGTGTCCAGTGCAGACCAAATTTTTCTCAGGAGAGTCCACATCCATCCCCAATCAGTACAAGCACCAAGACAACAAAAAGTTGACGCTTTCCAGAAACTGCATCTAGTCTTTGTATTTTCTCCTAAATAACTACAGCAGCATAGAAGTGGTGCGCAGCTTGCTTTCCTGACCCTTCACTTCCTATAAAGAGAGATTAAAATATACTTTGTGACCGATGCAACGGCCACATGTTTTGGCTTTAATAGAGATGTTATTTATTCTCTTTCCCCTAGCTTAAAAGAAAAAAACAAAACAAAACAAAAAACCAGAAAAAAGGTAAGATCTCAGATTTTATATTCACTATTTTATATAATATTAAGCTAAATGAAAAAGCAAACAAAAGCAGTCAGTGGCTACATCAGAAACTACTCAATCACAAAAAAATCCCTGTTTTTCAGACTGTGTGGGAATCAGATATCCTAGCTCATTCCACTGAAATTCAATTTTCAATCACAGTTCAGCAGAGCGTGTAAGACACTGCCTGCACACCATTTTTAGTTCTACACCATCCTCAAACATGCACTAATGCTGTTAGATGCAACTTAGTGCAGGACTTGTCCATTGCTGTCTACCACACGGAAAACAATGATGTTCTCTACCCAGCACACATTTATGTCATCATGGAGAACTGACCAAAAAAGCATTTACCAGTTTTCCCCTCCTTTGGGATAACAATACTTCTTTTTCCCTGCCACAGTTATGGTTAGGAAATGCTGCTTTCCTCTTTGTTTCATTGCTCGTTTTCTCTCCATAACATACTTTCTGAAAGCAGTTTCATCTTTTGCACTGATTAAATACAGTTGGACAGCAAGGAGTGTCTGTGATTAAGCGTGTTGCTCAACAGCTGTTGCCGGACAGCTTTGGCAAGGCCCTCTAGGCTGGCTGGAGGGAAGAGCTAGAGGCACAGCAGAACCGGGAGACTGACTTGCACAGAACAGAAGAGAGTTACAAACTATCTAAATCCAAATTTAGGCTGAACAAGGGCTTTATATACTTTATCCATCCTTCTCAAGAAACCCTTTATGTAAACTGAATTAATCATGCATGATAAAAATAAATGAGGCTATGTCTGAAACATGGAAACCAGAGAGACAGAGACAAGATGAGAGACAAAAGCCAGACAGAAATACAACTGCAGATTAAAAAAGGCGCAAGGTTTAATTAAACAGCTTATCATGGGACATAGTGTCTTGCTGTGGCTGAAATTAATGTTAACCATCTATGTTCATCTCTCTGGGGCCTTTTAATCACTGTCACTTGTAGAGAGAAAAAAAAAAACCAAACCCAAAAAACCCATAATACACTCACTGGCTGAATACACTCTTAGCGTAGGTTTGCTGAAGTCAGAGACACCACACCAAGAGTTCATCTGCCACCAGTATCTGGGAAGATGACCACTGACAAGAGTTCTGCCACATACAACAGGCTTTATATCAGGCCATATAACCTCCTCTCAGGACTGCAAATTAAAATTACTGTCCCATAGTAATTCTACATTGAGAAGGGAAAGGAAAGAGCAGCAGATAAGATTTCTCAACTATTTTAAGTACAAAAATTCTTTAATCCCCCTTTAAAATGGAAACGAGTGTACTGTGGGAAGAAAGAAATGGGAGACAAAAGTTCTGTCTCAAAGAGTATTTTGCTTCAAGCAGGTAGCTGTTCAGACTTGGTTTCTGACTCTGAAAAGAGGCGTATACTCAGAGCCGTGTCTGGCTTTTTACTAGCAGTTCTTCTACTGATGGGAGTATTCTCTTCTGCAGTCTCCACTGGCAGAACTGAACACTTGGTTGTCTCCTGCTGCTTCAGTTCTTTTTGTTTTCCAAAGAACTACCACACAAACTTAAAGGAGTGAGAGCATGAGAATGAAATACAACTTCACATACAAAGCAGCACAAAGTGTTACCAGCTGGGCACAAAAGACAGTTTGTTAAGAATAAAATATTGCTCCACTGACCACCCAGAGCAGCTAGCATGATTCCTACTATTTAGGATAACACTCTATGACAGCTGCTCTTCTAAAAGCTTCTCACCACCTCAGCTACCAAAATAGTAGTTTGGATTATTTCACATTTCTACGAGCTCACTTAGTACAAGCATGAAAAGACCTATCAGACCCACAGTGTTTCCTTCAGCCTCCCCATTTAATTTCCTATGCATTGGATCAAGTTCAAAAGACGATGTTAAAATCAGATCAAGCCCTGAGGCTACGAACTGTTGAAAGGTGGAATCAATGGGCCAAGTGTCATCTCTTTTATTCGTTAGCCATCTAAAATGCAGGCTACACAGCTACAGAAGGTGAATGGAGGAAATGCTGTGAAAGGCGAAGAGCGACATGTTTACTGAGACGGGCACAGTAAGAGCACTCATGCAGAAAATTGAGATGCTTTGACAGAGTAGAAGTCTCCCTCGCAAAAAAATATATATTTCTCTGGACTCCATTGTCACTTGCAATACTTCAGGATGGGTCTGTGCTATGGATGTATTTAGCATGTCTTGCAATATGAAGATATATCCCATGATATTAAACACAGGCTGGAAAAGGATCTTATCTAAGTCCATGTCTTTCTCTTCCTCTATAGCACAATCAACTACATCTATGTGAATCATGGTTAACTTTTATCCAAACTGCTCTCAAAGACCTCCAGTTACAGAGATTCCCCTGCCTTCACAACTACCCTACTCTAGGGTTTCACACATTTTCATATCCATTTAAAAAAAGTATGACTGCAATCTTTTAGTAAAACTAAGTCCTTTGATCTCATCCTATCCACTGAAAATATGGGTAAATGACTGGTCTGTAACTCTGTAGTAGCTTCACCTTTTCTTTAGACTTATTAGTCCGAACTCTTTATCTTGCCTTGTAAGTTATGTTTGGTAGACATTTAATCAGTCTCCCCCCCACCCTTTCCCCTGGAACTCTTCCAATGGCCCACTAATTTGCTAAAATTCTGTACTCAAAATTGGACGCAGTATCTAATAGAGGCCTTATGAGTGCTGAGTAAAGAATGAGGACTTAACGTCCTGCAGCTCAGCATCCTATTTCAACAAGCCAATATAAGGCTGCTTCCCCACCTTCATAATTGCATCATACTGTTAGAATAATAAACAGCTTATGAGCCTGTGCAACTTCTAGATCGTCTCAGAAACTGTTCAGTACTGTTTTGATTAGTAGTTAACTACTTCCACCTATTCACATTAGCTCAAATGTGTTCCTATTAAATTGCATGGTATTTTCGCCAATTAATTTCTCCCATTTCCCAGGACAGTTCTGGATTCTAATTCCACTTTACAATATAGTTTTCAGATTACATGAAGCTGGGAAGGATGTCAGCTCTGTAAATGTATGGCCTATTGCATCATCCCAGTCATTACTGAAAAGCAACATGCAACAGTGGAGCCAACAATCACAAGTTGCAGTTCTAGCCCTAAAAGCCAGGGTGGACAAGTAAAAAGCTAATCATGAAGTTATTCTCTGTTGTTAAGGCATTTCCAATTGTGTCAGAAAACAGGATGTAAGGAAAGAAGTTCATCTGGACAATACTCAAGCGCTTACTACCAAGGCTAAGGATTTTCAGCTCTTTCAAAGTATATCTCTGAGGAGGTCAGAAAGAGTATTGAGTTGTGGATAAAGGATTTAATTCTTGATATTCTCCCTGTATCAAAGTTTAGCACTTCTAACTAAAACATTTATTTTAAAAGAATCAACTGTCTAAATATATAACTGGAGAAAATGAGAGAATGATTTTACTTGGCTGTTGATTAGTATGACATGTTTGCTATTTGTTGTCTTTCCTTAATCACAATAGTGGATAGACACGAACAGAAAAATGTTCAGCAACAACATAATAAGCCATACAGTGCTAAACATGTTTACCACCTAATTAACACTACTTTAAATTACTTGATGTTTTTCATGTTTCTCAATTTAGAACCCCAGCTCAGTTTGGGACATGCTTCAAATTCAACCGAGGAGTTCCACTGCTCCATCTGGCTAACTGCATCAACAGCACTTGAAGTCCCTAGAACTGTTTCACTCCACCTCTGAAAGACATTCATACATACTTCAAGCTTCTAGGCTGAGAAAAGAACCAATTTTAAACCCCCAAATGGACGGCAGCTAATGAATTTTCAACATACAAAGTGAGAGATTACTTCAGATTCAGCAAGTGTTAAGATATCCTACAGATTTCACTGGCCTCCTGCCTGTTACTGTTCCTTAATAACTTCTATTTTGTATTTTTAAACAGATTAAAAATTTTCTCTTCTTAATGTATTTAACAAAGCAAAACATATAATACAAACATTGAAAAAGCTATTCTAATAATTCACACACTTTTAAAAAGCGCACAAACAGCAAATTTCTTCTGTGGACATACAATACATCACACAAGTAACTTCCAGGGAGTTACCCGGTTTTCAGTTTGTTTTCCTTGTCAAAGGAAAGTGTAACAAAAAATTTTATACAATCATGCAAGAACTCAAAGCTACTTTAAAAACAACATCACACTCACCAACCAACTTTAAAACTTAATTTGTCAGGAAAATATTTAAAAGCTTTCTCCATTCCTCCTTCTCTTAACTTATAATCACTGTTGATCAGGTGGTTGGTAAGACTCTTCCTCATGTCAGATTAGAAGACAATCCTGAGGGCATTTCACTTGGCCAACTCTCTTAGCAACTCTCACATGAAATATTACAGGAGGGGCACAACAGGAGACAACCCATGCTATTCCCTAGTAAACAGTACACCACAAACAACTGAAGAGGTGCAATGGTTGTGCATGGCAGCGATGGACTGCATCACCTCCATCTGAAGTTAAGCACAATCCAGCCAGGCTGCGTGCTCACAGCTTGATATCTCAGCCAACGTTCAGGGAAATAAGAGAGAGCATGTCTTGCTTTTGAGTGTGATAGATTACCCAGAGTCTTAAGAACACATAAAAAAAATGAACTAAACTGCTTGCATCCACAACACAGCTTTTGTAAATCACTAAATAGCTAAGTAAGAATACAAAGAATAAAACACCAAGAGTCATCGAAAGACTTTAAGTGACGTGCAAAAATGCAGAAAACTAACTCTCTTTTAGATGACAATGGGAATGGTCAAATTATTACTCTGACAAACCTATTCACTTAGTTGCCCTCTAATATACTGATTATTTACCTGCATAGTTCAAGTGGCTCATCAGAACAATTTTACCCAATAATGAGGTAATAGGCCTGAAATCCCTAACGACATTTTCAAGTAATTTGCTACACAGCTTTTATGTTTTCACTCTTTATTATGTTTGACAAACTTCTATTATCCATCTCTACCTCCCTCCAAAGTCCTAACACTTCCCACTTGCTGGAAATCTTTCAATTCCAAAGTAACAGATACATGTTTCATATAAGAGTTTTTACCCTTTTGATACTTCTCTTCTACCCATGAGAAACTCTGGCTGAGTTATCCTTATGGGATAGCCCAGCCAGAATCATATAGACAGAGATAGAGGAAAGGAAACACTAGCACTAGTATCATATGATAGTGTTGTGGGTTACTTGTCTTTAACATGGAGATTTCTATCAGCTCTTATGCAGGAAGTGAACACTCTTACTCTCCAACCCATGAACACTGGATAGGGTTTTTCCTTCACAAAAGTAACTGCGTGACAACCACCAACCTCAAGGTAATACAAAAAGCAGATGGTATGCTTTCAGGAAGGCTGAGACCGACATCAAGAAAAAGTCTGTGCACAAGTATCAAATTTTATTTCCATAAAACTTTCTTTTTAAAAGTGGGACAAAGCTTTGAACAATCTGCGGAAGAGAGGGGACCACGATGGTTTCAGTTTGGAACAAACATAATTCCTTCATGACTTACTACATTTAAACAATCACCTCTGCTCCCCCATGGTATCAAGATATCTTCTCTATTGCATACAGCTATTTTTAAGAGACTGAATATTTCCATGCCTCCTATCCGAAGGTACTAAGGACTAATCTTGGGTGCTAACTCACACTAAGGGATGAACAATTTCCTCTCAGACCAGAGCAACACCTGGGAAACTTACCTTATCGCTGTCTAGTGTGTTCTGTGAGGTTCGTGACGCAATTGAAATAGTATCAGGTTGGCTGCTGCCATCTCCCTGACTGTCCAGGTCCTCACCGTCTCTGCAAATAATTCAGTTTTCATTACAGTATTAGCACTGTGTTTGTAACATGTTAGTCCCTACTTGGAACTCTACAGAAGGGGCGCCTAGACAGTGTGGCAATGGACATCAGCCAAACTAGCTGATGCAAAAATCAAATATTCAGCACTTAATACTTTGTTTCGTGCTTTAAGAGAGCAAATTTGTTTGCTCAAGGTCTATATCATGTACAATTAAGGCAACAGCCAACCAGCCAGAACTATGGCAAGAAACTCACACAGCCACTTAGCCAAAGCTAGCAAGCAGAGTACTCAGTCACACATTTTAAGCGCCATGAAAGGAAACTAAGGACCTGAATAAATACATGCATAATTGTAAAAATCTAAAAATGTACAGCTATCCTGTATTGCAGTTCTATATCCCTTCTGTAATGGTTGAATATACACAAGTCAGGGACTCTTCAGAGCAGCAATCTCAAGTTGCGACAAACTGGAAATTAATTATAAGATAAAGCTGGTCACAGTGACTCTTGGTTTTGTCCAATTCACTGGAAGTCATTAGTAATTCAACACTACAGAGGAAAGAGTGCTGCTGTGTACTTAAGAGATCTCTGATTTTTTTTAAATACTACTTACCTTCTTCCTTTCTGTTTTGTTGTTGGTGCAGTTTTGGGGATGTGGATTGGCTCTTTCAATGCTCCTTTCAGATGAATGGTCCTTTCTTGTATCACTTCCCGGATGTGTTTGATCCAGTCCTGTTTATTCTCTATACTGGATGCCTTTAATATGTAAAAGAAACAAAACCCCCACAATGGACTATTATAGTTGAGAAAATCTACAAATACAGTCAACTAATAAACACAAAGAGGAAGGCGTGAAGAATGACTTCGTGAATAATTTTTGAAAACTTGAACAGAGAAAGGGAACTTCAAGCTAGTTGTCTTTATTTGAATCACCAACACTACTTTACACTTCTCAACATTATTAATTTAAAAAACATTTTCTTTTAGATTCAGATTCCTCTTCCATAACTTGAAGGCTAAAGCCCTGTATGCATCTCATACGAGACAGGGTGGATTTACTTACTTAAATAACACCAGTAGTAACACCTTGAACACTGGTATTTGGAGTAGACGACCTTTAAGGTCACTTCCAACCCAAACTATTGTATGACTCTATGCCATGATTTGTCTGTGACATATTGTTGCTCTGTCAGCTAGTGGCTGATGTCTTCAAGCTTCAAGTCCATGGGATCAAAACTCTTACTACTCTGATTTGTGAAAGAAAGGTTGTTTAATCCTTCAGCAGACCACGCAGATTCCCCTGTGCTGTCAAGCTATGCGAGTTCTTTACACACAAAGGAAACTTATCTGCCAGCAGCTGTCCCTCTCAAAGCAGGAAAAGTCATCGCTTGTTGCCTTTCCAACAAGCATGAACAACTACAACACTTAGTATAGACTGTACAAGCACATCTGCTAAAATTACCTTGAGAACAATTTTGTTGTCTGAAGTTGGTGTCCTTCCAACCCATAGAGCAAACTTGCAGGGATCTCCTTCTACATGTTCTGTGACACCCAGTTCAGAAGTCTGGAATCAAGAAAGATTTGTTAGGATGACACAACGTTTTTTTCCTCAGAAGCCACAAAGGAATGCTGATATTCTAAATAATTGAGCTCTGCTATTTAAAGATATTTTTTGAAGCTTAACTCTAACTCATATGCTAGAGAGAATCCTTTATTCTGGTGGCAGCGGAGGGGTTTCTTCAAAAAAAGGGAAGAACTACAAGTTAATACTTCTTCCTGTAAAGTTAGCAACAAACAATAGCATTTATAATCTGAAAAGCCAAATCCCTTATTTTACATTTTTGACTTGACAATAAAAGCCTAATAAGACTAAAAAAGGTGCTCGGTGAAAAATAAGTGTTGGCATCCCTCCTTGTTGATTTCCATCAGGGAACACTCATTACTTATTGATTTTTATGTTTTCTCTTGGATAAGATCTACTTAACAATTGTCTGGGTATCTTCTAAAACTTGATCTCTTTTCTGCCAAAAGAGCCTTTCCTAGCGTGTTTCCCTCCCTATGAAACAGATGAAATAATTCAGAAATGCATTTTCCCTGGAGAATTTTGTGGGACAACTACATTAACAATCAGTTTTTGGGCATGTTCTAATGTCAGACCTTAACAGCTAATTATAATCCAAAATGTTTTCATTTTCCAATTGGAACAACACCTCAGTCATGTGAATTGGCTTCCAGTTAAACAATTCATATAGGCTGTGCTCCAAAAAATAAAAATCAACTAAGAAATATAGATCAAAGTACAGGAACCCTCACTCCAAAAGACAGCTGCTAAGCATTCTTACATTATTAGAAGCTATATTTTCCTCCTCATACACATCATCACTAGCATATACACAGCTCATTACAAGAGATGTTGGATACACAGTACCTGAGCAAAGGTAATTTTTTTTTCTTGTCTCACTTAGATGCCAACTTGTTTTGTTGTTTGGTTTCACTCCCCCCCACCCACCAAGAAAAACTCAGCCCCCACACATCCACCCTTTCAGCTTTGTCATCTCTTTTTGGTAAAGTGGACTCTTCTTCACTGAAATACTTAAGTCTGTGATGTGTTTTAAACTTGACCCACCAACCAAGCTTTTTAAACTATGTGTGTCAAAAAGCTTGTTAAATAATTAATCCAATATTACATTATGTAACTCAAAGAAAATATACCCCACTGCACTGCCCAATATAAAGTCTGAATAGGCAAGACAGTACAGTTTTTAACATTGTTTATTTTTAAGAGGCTAGTAAATTTACAAGCCTTGGTATGCTTGTGGATATTATTAATTTTATGAGGGACAACTGAAGGACAATGCAGTAGATGTCTGTTGAGTAAGGAGTGGCAAAGCCGACATACATTGTTCGCTGTCCCTTTCAATACTGGCAGGCATCAAGTGAAATTAGTGGGAGGGAGTCAGGTTCAAAACCCAACACACGGAGGTTGGCCTAGGCCCAATATGTAGTTGAGCAATATAACTGTGCCAAAGGACGCTGTAAATGTTAAAAGTCTGCACGAGGTCCAAGGACAAGCTCAGGGATGAGAAATCCATTGTGGGTTATTGAATGCACATAAACCACATTCAGGTGAGGAAGCTCCTGAACTTCCCGTTACTGGTGACTGGGAGAGTGTTCTGGCAAAATAACGCTTGCCTTGTTCCCATAGCCCTCCTTAGGCATTTGCTTTTGGACACTTTATCCCTTGTCAAAGGAGTTCATTAACACATTCTTCCACTAATACAAGTCATGCCACTGAGTATCCTGTGCTGGAAAAACCACGATGGTCATCACACCCGAAGTAAAGAGAAAGACCTCAACTTCTGTAACACCACCTTCCAGAGGCAGGAGACACGATAGCGTGCTAAAAAGACCTTTGGCTCAAATCAACACACGTGCTTTCAACATCCGTATGAATGCTTTTTCTAAAGATCAGACTATAAGAATTGCTGTAATAGTAAGCTGCACTACAGGATATTTTGCCAAATAGAATATGAAGGCAAAAAGATATGCATACATTTTAAAAATGAGGCACAATGAGAGTCTTCAAGGTTTCCAGCAACTTCTCTAAGACCCAAGGCTATTGCTAAATTCTTGCCAGAGGAACTGAAATGACAAGCTTATGGGACCCGTTTTTCAGCTGTGTCTCCCCTCCCGTGTAATGCCTTGGCAGCTGATATTACCCTCCAGTATACCAGAAATTTTTTGTATTTCAAGGTCTTGAGAGCACCAAAAAAAGATGCAATCAACAAAGCAGCTGCAGCTGTATTACCTGCTACCTACCTTATATCAGGTAGAAGAGCAAGTGTTGGAAATTAAGTGACAGAATATGCAAAGTAAGATAGGGAAAAAAGGGGTTTGTTGAACCAACCTGCTTTACCAGTTTGGACACAGAAGTGGGAAGGGGGAAAGAACGAAGGAAAAGGAGATGAAGCAGGGAGAAGAGGCTCAGTATTTTTATCATCTAGACGTAGCCATATATCTCAACAGGATCAGTAGAAGAATAATGTCTTTTAGAACATGATTCTGAGGAGTAATTTCAAGTTCTTGTTCTAAACTGTCTAGCAGAAAAGTTATTCTTGCCTCCAACAGATGCAGAGCAAACCATAAGAGACTATCTTCTCACTTGGCTACCTAAATTTACAGGGCGTGAATACTGCTCCTGCCCAAGTCATCCAATGAGACAGGAAGGGAAAGACAGAATTCCAGGGTCACATTTTGTAAAGCATACATGCTACAAATGAGGAAAGCAAAAGCAGATTTTTTTTTTTTTAAAGTGGAGAGAGAAACATTCTCATCTTTAGATTCTTTCAGTAGACCATGAGAGCTAACATTTTATTTACTAAGTATTATTGCAAGGCTACTAGTCTCAGTAGACATTCTGGAATGAACTTGTCCATAACAAGGAGTTGTTGCCTTTCCAGATCAGTATGTGTAGAATATCCACCAAAACGGATCCTTAACATTGATATTACTACAACAGCAAGAGTAAACAAGCAAGATGAAAGCAGCTTGTCAATTCCTTCCATCCTTCTGCTTTATATACAAACGAGCCTTAAAGAACAAGGAATCACGCAATTAACACAAAATCAGTCCAGCCCAGTCTTGATTTTCCTTTGTCCTGACACACCAAGATTGACACATAGCCTTCAGTATTTGCTTTCAGCCTACTCTTTCTCCTCAAAACCATGACAAAGCAGAAAACTTATAAGATTCAGTCTACACATTCCAAAGCTGTTCTCTCAGTGCACTACAATAGTTGTTCAAGTTCTTCAGAGACATTTAAATCATCTGAGCTTAGTCACAGTCTAATCTAGACAGTTTTCTAAATACGATCACTTGTTCTCCCATACTTACGAACAGTTTACTCTTGTAAATGTACTTGCTCCTTCCACTGGAGTCCTTTACTTCTTTACTGAAAACCAAGGACATCTCAAAAAGGAAAAGGTGCCTCTCTCTTCCCTTTCGAATTAGAGTTTTGGGGTCCCACACTTGGAAGGATTCTTGAAGGATGAGCTCTCCCTGAGATTCTATATTTTCATCAAAGCCTAAAAACCCAAGGAGAGGAAAGGTTCACCATAAAAAGTTGATACTATGAGAAAACTAAAAGCAGAGCTTTTGTTTATTAAGTGATCTGGTTGTTTTTTGTTTAGTTTGTGGTTTTTTTTGTTTCCCCACCCCCAATACAGCTCATGAAAGACAGGATTCCAAGAAACCAATACTAAAAACAGGACTTGATTTCAACATTTCAATATTCTAAACTTAACTGTAGCTCAACCCTAAGTCTAAATTTAGAGATCCAACTGTTAAGAAGTTTATCAACTCTTCTGGCAATATTTCACCAACAAATGACAGATCTTTCTATGTCAGCTTCTGGTAACCTCTTCTGTGAGGTTATTTCGCTTATAAGCTTTCTGTTCTTGTAGAAAGTGAACAACTTGCAAGGACACAGAGAGCACATCAGGTTGTTCTGACATTGGCAAGCTCCCAAACGGCACCTTTTCTACCATGTATGCAATGAGCATGCAAACATGTTCCAAGAAGGAATGAAAAAAGATGGCAGCTTGGAGCTGTTACCATGTTATCAGCCTGCCATTAAGTCACTCCAACATTGATCCACAATAAAGAAATAGCAACTGGATTACTTGTCTTTAGACGTAAAGATGAAGATTGAGAATATCAACAATTTTACTTCCATTGTAGCGGTACAGTGCCCTCCCAGTTTAATATACAGCTTTAGAGCTGCAGGGTAACAGAAATTAGTCTACCATACTCTTCTGAGTGCTATTAAACTGTATTTTAAATACATAATGCTTGCCAATATTCTCTGAATGGAAGACCACCATCCTTCTCAAGAAAACAACAGTTCTCACTGTTCTAAACACGGCAACATTATGGAGGAGCATCAGAGGCAAGCTACATCAGGATGTTCATTCAAAATCCTCCAGAGACAGAAAGAGGAAATGTGCTCACTGCATTTGTCTAACATGGGATGACTCAACAATACACGCGATTTGTTATAAAACCAACTTATGTAAAAGATTAGGATATTCTTCAGAGTCTTATCCCCAGTGTTAAAAGATTATTACCAATGCTGCACAGCATTTATAACAACACCGTCACCCAAACAAAGCATTTGGAATTATCCTGCAAACTGACCAACATTGCTATTGTTTAAAATCAGGAAAGACAGGTGATATTGAGCATTCACATGATCGAGGAACACATGTCAAACCAAGATGAGTTTTATAGTAACTTGCATAGTACTGGAAATTCCATGACAAGCTCCATTTTACTACTGGAAAACAGAGAGGAGGGAAAGGAATATTGACTAAAAGCACCTGTAAGTCTTTATTCAGCAGCTGCAAGGTAAGGCAGCTCTGCTTTTATCTCAAAAAATTTAAATGCAGAAGAAAAATACCTTTATTTCTAAATGTATGATGGCACCATCATACATGATAATATGCCATTACAAAATAGATTTTGGCATAAAGTTATTCTAAGCACACAGAAGCAATTACATCCAACCATCACTGTCTGCCATGAACATGATTATGCTATTCTGGCTAAGTCTCAGGCTAAATTGGCTTATGCTGAGATTTTACTGCCAGAAGAGACATTTCATTTCAACCAGAAGTCTGTTATGGAACAGGCAGCAAAGCAGATGTGAAAACACCACACTTCTTGGAGACAATTATTTGATACATAAAGCAGCAAAATCACCTCTAATACACTTGCGGTCCTCCTATAAGGAAGCCAAGGATACTTGCTGGAAAAAGTAGCCGAAGCTATTGTATCTGACTGTTCACCTATTACATTTTAGGTGAGTAGTGGAAAACCTTGTTAGCCTACATATTTTTCAGGTCTGCAGTGGCAGAGCTACAGATCAGGATGAAAGAACATTTTAAAAATTTGAAAAACTATACCAGTTGTCAGTCATGATTCGTTTTCCTAAATAAGTTAGCATTTCAAATACCTCCAAATAAAAAGCATATATAATACAATCCCAAAGATAAGAAAATGCTCATATTCTTCAGATCTTCTCAATATATAGTAATATAAAAAGTAAATCTACAGCACATGACTGAATTTGAAAGCCAGTTTGAATCCTACCTTCAAGCATGCTGAGGTGCATGGCATCATTGGCTCGCTTTGGCACACTAAGCATCACCTCCAGGCCATCCTTAATCTCACCTTTACCTTCTTCACAGCACGTCAGCAGCTCCTGCAAAAGATGAGCAAACATGAGCACTCTCTATCATGTGCTTCTACACTAGTATGACAGACAACCGAATGCTACTTCTAACAAGTAAAGAATCATCTTTGGCATGTAAAAGTTTTTAAACTTCTTACTCTGCCAATGATATGACAGCGTATTTTGTATTTATCATTATCTGTTCTTCAAGAAGCAGCCTCAGCTTTCAGTTAACCACCTCTAATTTAAACAAGGTCATGTGCTTAATAAGAAATCTTTAAATTACATTAAGGACAACATTTTTTTCTGATAAGCACAGACATGGCTGTCGGATGCAGTTCTCCAACATTGCCCAGAACAATGCAGCTGACAAGTCATGAAGACGGTGGAAAGCAGGGCAGCAAAAAAGGACTACCCTCCCACCCCCACGTCCGTCTTTGCTCCACTGCACCAAAGACCTGCTCTGTACTACTGCTGGAAAGAGGATTTACATTGTTTCAAGTATTCAACTTCAAGTAATTCAATTACTCTATTCTGTGTTCACACAGGTAAAAGCATCCTACAGACAAAACTTTTGAATACAAACAAGCATTAACTAAGGGACAGAAGTTAGAGAAATGAATATGCTGAAATGTTGTAGTGGAACTTAGGCTGATACAGTTCCTTGCCCATTCAACATCCCACAGATATTAACATAACACCTGAGCTGATATTCAAATTTCCTCACATCCTTTGAGCATTTGAACAGTATCAAGATAAAATGTAGCTTACATAACTAAAATGGCATATTATATTCCTTTTATTATTCAAAAGGCCCACTTAATTCATTCCCTCAGGTTAAATTCCTTTTTCCCTTTTAAAAAGAAAGCCAGGTGATTCCTACTATTATCATCATTACACTATTTTCATTTAACTGCCAATACCACCATCACAGAAAAACACTACATCATCACACTTAACTTCCGCATGACAACTACACAGAAGAGTGTAACTAAATATCCCCCAGGAGGCACAGATGAGCAGCAGTTTCAATACCATTTGGAAAAATAAGCAGAACTTCTAAACGGTAAAATGTTTCAGCTATCATTCAAGTTTTGGGCTCTCCATCTTTACATGTTTTACATCTCTTTTCTTATGGCACGGGGGGAAGAAAACCCAGCAACCACCACATAAATCCATTTTCCTATGCAGCAAAGCCATCTAGCTCTGCAAAACTGGCAAAACTGATCTATCCCATCACTTCAATAATGTATTGGTTAAGGCATATTTAGATTTTTAAAAAATAATTGTTGTAATAAATACCCCAAAATTTCTGAAACAGCACAGCCTAACGTATTCTGTAAGTTGTAACTTAACCAAATTCACCTTTTCGCAAGGGGAGAACAGACAATTTATTTCAGTTAAAAATGACAGACTTATTGCCATCCAACTTGACCTGAAATAGCCTGCAGTGTTTTTCAGAATTTTTAAAAATCACAGATATACACAGAATCATATAGGTTGGAAAAGACCTTTGAGATCATTGAGTCCAACTGCAAACCAAGCACTGCCAAGTCCGTGAGCACCACAACCAAATGCCTTTTGAATACCTCCAGAGATGGTGACTCAACCCTGGGCGGGCTGTTCTAATCCCTGACAGTCCCTTTCAGTAAAGAAATTTTTCTTAATAACCAGACTAAACATCCCCTGGTACAGCTTGAGGCCATTTCCTCTTGTCTTATGTGGGGGAAGACACCAACACCCACCTCCCTCCAACCTCCTTTCAGGTAGTTGTGGGGAGAGAGAACGTTTCCTCTGAACCCCCTTTTCTCCAGACTAAATGACCCCAGTTCCCTCAGCTGCTCCTCACAAGTTTTTGCTCTAGACCCTTCACCAGCTTCATTGCTCTTCTCTGGACACGCTCCAGCAGCTCAATGTCTTTCCTGTAGTAAGGGGCCCAAAACTGAACACAATATTCAAGGTGCAGCCTCACCAGTGCCGAGTACAGGGGCACGATCACTTCCCTACTCCTGCTGGCCACACTATTCCCGATACAAGCCAGGATGCTGCTGGCCTTCTTGGCCACCTGGGCACACTGCTGGCTCATGTTCAGCTGGCTCTCAACCAACACCCCCAGGTCCTTTTCCTCCAGGCAGCTCTCCAGCCACTCCTCCCCAAGCCTGCAGCCTTGCATGGGGTTGTTGTGACCCAAGTGCAGGACCTGACACAGAGCCTTGTTGAACCCCATACAGTTGTTCTTGGCACATCGATTTACCCTGTCTAGATCCCTCTGTAGAGCCTTCCTTCCCTCAAGCAGCCAAGACTCCTGCCCAACTTGGTGTCATCTGCAAACTTACTGGGGGTGTGCAGTCGTTCCCCTCATCCAGATCATTGATGAAGATACTAAACAGAACTGGCCCCAGCACTGAGCCCTGGGGAACCTGGCTCGTGACTAGCCACCAATTGGAATTAACTCCATTTACTACAACTCTTTGGGCCCAGCCACCCAGCCAGTTTTTCACCCAGCGCAGATTATACTTATCCAAGCCAGGAGCAGCCAGTTTCTCCAGGACAATGCTGTAGGAAATGGCATCAAAGGCTTTACTAAAGTCCTTCTTACTTCTCCAATAATCCAAACCACTATCATTTCATGATCGCTATGCCCAAGGTGGCCTCCAACTACCACATCATCCACAAGTCCTTCTCTGTTCATGAACAACAGGTCCAGCAGTGCACCTTCCCTAGTTGGCTCACTCACCAGCTGTGCCAGGAAGTTATCTTCCACACACTCCAGGAACCTCCTAGACTGTTTCCTCTCCACTGCATTGTATTTCCAGACGACACCTGGTAGACTGAAGTCCACCATGAGGACAAGGGCTAGCGATTGTGAGGCTTCTCCCAGCCGCTTGTAGAATAATTCATCTGCCTCTTCATCCTAGTTGGGTGGTCTGTAACAGACTCCCACCATGATATCTGCCTTGTTGGCCTTCCCCCTGATTCTTACCCATAAACACTCAACCCTTTCATCACCACCATTAAGCTCTAGATAATTCAAACACTCCCTAACATACACAGCTATCCCACTGCTTCTCCTGCCTTGCCTATCCCTCCTGAAGAGTTTATAGCCATCCGTTGCAGCACTGCAGTTGTGCAACTCATCCCACCATGCTTCCGTGATGGGAGGTTGTCCTGCTGTACAATGGCATCCAGCTCCTCCTGTTTATTGCCCATGCTGCATGCATTTGTGTAGAGGCACTTCAGCTGGGCTGTAGTCCATGTCACCTTCTTAGCGGATCACCCCTTAATTCCTTTGTGGTGTTTCACTGGTGTTCCCCTCTTGGCTCCTATTACCTCAGTAGCCCCTAGCTCATTTCCGTACAACTTCCGCTGTGCTGCACTGGGTTCAGTGCATTTCAGACACACAGGCTGAGTGCCCTTGTTGGCACCCCGTCCCTCTAACCTCGACGTGTCATCCCTCAGCTTGTCTCGGGCAAGCCTGATATTAACCTCCTCCCGCTTCAAGTCTAGATTAAAGCTCTGTCAATGAGCCCTGCAAACTCATGAACAAAGACCCTATTTCCCCTTTGAGAAAGGTGAATCCCATCAGACACCAGCAAGCCTGGTGCTGTGCAGGCCATCCCATTGTCAAAAAACCAAAACAAAAACAAACAAAAAAACCCCACAAAATTGTGGCCTTGACACCAGCCATAGAGCCATGTGTTAATAGACTGGGTGCATCTATTCCTTCCAGTGTCACTGCCTGCAACTGGAAGGAGAGAAGTGAAAATAACCTGTGTTTCCAGAGTCCCTTACTAGCCATCTCAAGGCCCTGAAGTCTCTTTTGATTGCCTGTGGGCTACATGTTGCAGCTTCATCACCTTCCGCACAGAAGAGCAGTAATGGGTAATAGTCCGAGGGCTGTACCAGGCCAGGAAGTTTCCTAGCAATGTTCTTAACCCAGGCCCCAGAAAGGCAGCAGACTTCCCTAAGAGGAGGATCTGTCCAGCATATTGGACCCTCTGTCCCCTCAGAACGGAGTTGCGTACAATCATCCATGGCAGTTCTCAAGTAGAAAGGGGAGACACAGAGCAGTTACAGTGCTTTTGTAGGCAGCTATTACAGAACAAGCAAGGCCACCTAACAGAGAGACCCAGCACGGTTCAAGAACATTGCTGCTCAGTCAACAAGACATCTGTCCACTGAGTGAAAGCTCTAACTACAGGTTTCCAAAAGTTCTGTTTATTTTAACAGCTACTATTTGCTTGACATTTCCAGGCAACATTACAAGTAAGAACTGTTTGTCCAACAGCTCTACAGGTGCTCAGTGTGTGTGTATATATACACATTTATTTACATATTTTAAATTTTTATATACATAAAAAATGTATAAAAAGATACGTTTTCTAGTACTTAATACCATAAACATGGCTAATGGCTTGCCAAAATTTATTGCAGAGACCATTACAAAAATGTGCCTGTCTATATGGCCATGAATTACTTTTTTACTCTGGAAATACAAATTATATTTTCTAAGGAAACATTAGTAGAGAGTTATCTTTTTTGATTTACAGGAATCTGGATAAAATGTTGCTTGCTTATGCCTTCTTTCATTTTCAGTGGTCTCCTAAAAAATATCACAGAGATATTTGAGGCTGGCCAGGATGCTGTAGTCTCAGAGTGCAGACTGAAAAAAGCCCTCCTGATTTCAGCAAGAACTTGGCCTTCTTAAGAACACCAGAATCAGATTAAGACCTCTGAAATAACACTGACCTTTAAAAGCAGCTGATATTTTGTTATCCTTTGGACAGGTTTGATAAGGTAAGAAGAGATAGAGTTGGCCAGTCCATGTCGTTGTTGTATCTCCTGGATGAAAAACACAAACATTTGAGGACTGTGAGCACCACCACTCAGATACAGACTGCTTTAAGATCTGTGCAATAATATACATTAACTACAAATTCTATTTTAGCAAGGAAAACCAGAAAAAGACAGGATGACAATATGTTCCAGCCACACCAAATGGTTATGTTGTGTATCTGCCTGCTCACTTTGTATAAACAAAAGATTATTACCTCCAGGGGTACCTGTGAAGCATTTAAAAAAACCTAAATGCAAATAGCAACGATTAGAGATATCGAACATGTGGCAATGCCTTTTTTTTAATTAATTAAAATCAGTATTTCTTTTGTTACTTGCAAGAGAGAAAAGAAAAACTTCAGTGTTTTGGGGAACAGCCAGGACTATCACAGGAAGGCTGAGGTGGAGATTTCTCAGCATCACCTGCTAGTTTAACCGTTCATAGTGACAGAAAGCATTTTCCCCCACAAGGGGGAGCACAAAGTAACATTTTCCGACTAAAGAAAAGAGGTTACCAAACACAAAAGACGACAGCCACTTACAGACAAAAAAGAATGACCTCCACAAAGTTGGAAAAGGCAAATAGAACTAGATACTAATAATTAGATTTCAAGTACTGATCACGGTTGAACTTCAAGGCTAGAGTTTGCCATTTATCACAGTATCGGATATATTTTAACCACACAATTTCGAACAGCAAGTTATGTACCACAGCTGTATGTTTTCTAAACATGATTATAGTTATCAGAAATTCCCAACATGGGATATACATGACATTTTCACATGGCCCAGTGGTGGACAATGGAAGCTCTTGAAGTTACCTGTGCACAGAATTTGGTCTTCACACTTCTAATCCACTTTAGGCGGATTAGGAGATGGATACCTCTGGATACACTGGTTAAGACAGAGGGATCAAAGCAGGTGGTGGCAAGAACATATTTCTAGTATAGTTTTATCAGAGGCCATTGTTATTTTTTAAAATAGTATTTACTAAATTTTATTAGAATATTTTTTGTCCTGTCTGTCTGATTCCCTGTACCTTATCTGTTCTTCAAGCGCTGGAAACTTAACACAGGTTCCACAGAAAGGCTTTACCTTACAATGTTTAGAATCCCCGTCTCCTCAGTGACAGACTTTTGAAATTAAGCCCAAGTGCTTCAGGGGATTTTTTTGTTTGGTTGTTTTTTTATATCCTTCCCTCTAGTTCTACAAACAATTCTAGAAAAGTTTCTGGTGTCACTACACAGCTGGTGACTCTGCACAGTGGAGCAGGAAACAAAAAGGGGTGGAGAGCACTGTAATTGAATCACCTCTAAATACATGTTCAACCAAAGCACCCCAGCAAATGCACAAAGCCCTCCAGTGTGGCCAAAATTCCCCAGCTAGTGCAGTTCCCTGACACCTCAAACAGCTGCTACCTTTTGGTCCTTTCTTAAGTGGAATATTACGTGTAGAACAAGTAACCTAGGAACTGATGAGCAAGGTGGGTGGTTTAGCAGGTCTGAATAGTGGTAGTCCACTGAATTACCACTACCTTTGATTACAATTTAAAGGTGCTCCAACAAATTTAACAAATATTTCCTTGTTTACTACATACAATGCAAACTACGCACATCAAAATGCTAAGATTTGCAGAATGAGCTTGTGAGAGCTGAAGATTCGTGTCTCGGCTGTTGCTGCCTGAACCTGTTTCCAGTTCTTAACGGCTCTGGTATGGGACAGCGACTTTTTACATTTGATTTGACAGCTTCATGAGACCAACTGAGCAATGTAAGTTAATCATATGAGATATACAATTGATTTGCTTAAGCTGACATTAAATTGCAGCATTAGTACCAGGAAACTTTCATTTTTTAAAAAGAAATTAGGCACTCAGCATAACTGCAAGTACAGGATTCAAACTGCCAAGACATACTTTTAGAGAAGGACACAAAGTACTTACATCAAAGTATGCTCCTGCATGTTCTAGTATCAGCTGGGTAGAATCTGGTTTATTTTTACAGTAAGTAACATACATTTGGAATTTGTCTGCCTGCAGAACAAAATGGAAATTTACACAGGTTATCAGAGAGCATAATTTCTGTCTCAAGAAGTTTTTACAAAGTTATCAGAGAGCATATATTCTCTTTGAAGAAATTAAATTATACAGAATTATTTTCCCATTCAAACTGGCAGCATAAGAAAATACATCAGGCAAGTAAGACTGAAAACAATAGCAATGTATGCAAAAGAGGGTTATTCACAGCTAAGACAAAGATACTGAACCAAACCTGCCATATGAGGATAGGCTGGGAGAACAGGGATTGTTCAGCCTTGAGAAAAGGAGGCTCAGAAGGGATCTCATCACCACGTACCAGTACTTAAGGGGTAGCTGCAAAGAAGATGGAGACTCCCTTTTTACAAGGAGTCACATGGAGAGGATGAGGGGGAACGGACACAAGTTGCTCCTGGGGAGATTCCGATCGGACACCAGAGGGAAAATTTTCACAGCGAGGACAGTCACCATTGGAATAATCTCCCCAGGGAAGTGGTTGACTCGGCCACACTGGACACCTTTAAGAGTCGCCTGGACAGGCTGCGGGGCCATCTTGTCTAGACTGTGCTTTTCCTAGAAAGGTTGGACTAGATGATCCCTGAGGTCCCTTCTAACCTGGGATTCTGTGATTCTGTGTGATTCTGTGAAACCTGAACACAGGTTTAGGCAACTTGCATAACTTCAAGAGCAGCAAAGCATTGTCATCTGACAAGAGTGCCTTAATTTTTTTTTTCCCAGTTAAAGATGCACACATTTTTATTCAAATTTGAAGGAAGAGGTCCTTCTACAAATTTTACAAATTTATAAGGGACCTGAGAGCAAGGACCCATCCCTTCATGCTTCCTATCTCCCTTGTTACTTCTAAACATAAGTCTGATTCATTACCCATGTAACGAAGCAGTGTCCAACATCTTCTGGTAACTGTTCATATTTTTCCAGCTCCTTGAGGAATATACTATGGGTACAAAAGGAAAAAACAGTATAAGGCACATGAAACATTCATTAGAGCAGCTGATACTGATCTATTGTCTGTGAATAAAGACAGTTAGAAAACTTGCTGTAATTCATAGTAACAGCATGAATTAAAGAAATAAAGATAACTGGAATGGATCAAAATGTGTACTAACAGTACTAATACAAAATGTAATTCAATACAAATTCTGATGTGAAGATCAGATATTGATCAAGCAGACATGCAGTTAACAGTTATTAAATTTGTGTACTCCTACGTGCTATTGTCCATCAAGAAGGTTTCCTGCTGTTTCAGTTTCAAGAGAAGTTTACCCTTCATATCAAGAGAAAATGGAAGTGACTTGCTTTTTGGACGCTCAAGTTAATCCAAAGCATACAATGGAATGTAAAAATCTGTTTCTGGAATATGCTAGGTATATTTTATTACTTAAAAGAATCATCACTCAATACAAATGCTAACGAATTAACAAAAACGGAAGATTCAGAACAAGACTTCTGTATACACATCTGCCTAGGAACCATTTCATTCAAAAGAAGTGTAGTGGACAAGCCTCATGTTCTTCACTCAAGTAAATGTAACAATGGTGGGGCGTCTCCACAGAAGGTCCAAAGAGCCAAAGAAGAGGAGGGAGCCCTACTCTTTCCCACTAGCAGTCACACCTGGAAATCAGGAATGAGGATTCTGAAGGAATAACGAAGTCTTAAACTGACGCTTGTGCTATACCTGTATTCTATTGTGTTCAGTGGTTTCCATCTCCTTAGGATAACTGGAAGCCTACAGCAAAATTTTTATGTATACAAATAATTTCCTAAAAGCTGAAAGAAGTCCAAGACTGAAAAAGACAGTTTCTAATGGTGCACCTACCTGGCTGCAAAAAGCAACAACTGAAACAATTTAGCAACGTGAGAAGAAATCCTTTAGATCTTGTATGGAAAAGCATCCATTATTCATATGCACAATATTTTCACTAGGAAATCCCTCAGGTCATCATTTGGATTTAGCAGTAACATGGAAATGGAAGATAAGTCACTCACTTATTGTGGAACTCATAGATTTCCTGCATGTTTCCAAAGATAATGTGTTCTTTGTTTACAATACCAGGTGGGATCTCCTCAACTCCGCTTGTCATTTCCCATAGATATGTCTGCCCAGAACAAAAAAGATGCATGGAAGTCATGATAAACTCTGAACAAAAGCACCCAAGTATCTCTAAGCATGCATTCCTGGAGAGAAATTGGGAAAACATCATGCAGCATCATTATCTCTGTGACACTACTTGTTATGTCAAATATACCTTGTGATTTTGACAGTAAAATCCAAGTTCTAAAACTGACAACTTAACATAGTCCCCGAGACTTCATCTTTTAAAATGCATAGTGTTCTTGACAACCTCTAATGCTTCAGGATATTCCTTATCAAGGTCACATCTGCAGTCTAGAAGTTCATGCTTTGTGCAACAGCTAACACTGAACATTACTTGCTTCAGTGTAACAATTACTGGGCAGTTTTCCATGGAATCTCTCTGAATTTCTATTCAGAAAGTCAGCTAGTAGCAGAACATGTGATTGTGGTGCAGATAAAAGAATTAACACAAGCTCTTCTCTATTGCTAGCAGAGCAAATGAAGTAAACCCCTCCTTTTCCCCCTCTCCTCCCTAGAACAAAAAACCCCACATGTTTATGAACTGGGAAAAGAGCAAATGCTGAAACTCAGTACTGACAAAAGCAAAACATACATGATGAATTCTGAAGTGGCCGTTAGCAGATGTAATTCTAAATTTCTTCTTAATAGCAGAAAAGATACTTAATTTGGTCCTATGACTGCAAACCAATCATGTTCGACTGTTAAAACCAGAAAGAAACAGAAAGCAACAGATTGAATCCTGTCTTCAAAGATGAGTGAAGAAAAGAAAACTTACATCCATGCATTCCCGGAGGTCTCTTACATAAGCCTTTTCTGTCTGAATTAGCTCAGCCATAATGAACCTTAGGTGACAACAGAAAGAATAATCAAATCTCAGTCTGTTAGATCATTATGAATGCATAATAACTAGAAGACATCTTTCTCCTCATCAGCTTTTGCTTTTTCTACTGCTGCAAGAAAAATCTGAGAACTGGAATGTGAAGAGAGACAACAGAAGGAGGAAATGGAAGAGGTGACATCCCACCATTACTAACCAGCACAAAAAGAAATAGGGAAGGAGATGGAATTTTTTCCTCAAATGCTTTTCACTTGCTGCAGTCATTTAACTGTTGTCCCCCCCTTACACATTTATTTCACATTATTTCTAAAAAGAACCAAAGCATGTTAAAAGCAGTCTAACATAGTTTTGGAAGATTAAGATTCTGACATGCTGGAACTATCTGTGAGAACAAGCATGTGAATAAAAGGCAATAGGAGCTATTAAGTAATATCACTCTCTTTTTACCATTTATCCCATTTCTAAGCTGCCAGACAAGCCATGACAGTTGTTTCATTATCAGGATTGATTTATGCATTCTCATTGATTAAAAATAAATAAATTTATTACTCTTTCCTGCGGGCAGACTTTCGTTTTTCTTCATTAAGCTCATGAGCAGCATCACGCAGTTTCACCTCTGACCCAGGGACACTGGCTGGGATTATATCCAGCTGCAGGCTTTTGCTCTTTATTAAAGAAAGGAAGAATTGATTAAGGAAGGAGACAGGAGAAAACGATAGCTAAATCAAATACACGCAAAGCTTATTTGTCTGTCATCACACTCAAATTTCTCTTACCGATTTATTGGAATCGGAGGAAATACCCAGAGCTTTCTCTAAAGAGGTCCTGTATTTCTCCATGCGCAGGGAAAAGTCTCTGTACCTCTTATCCACTGCTGTGACACATTTTTTAATCTCTGTTGCATGAGCGTGCCCCTTTTCACAAAAGCCATCAGCCAGCTGTATCAACAACTTCACCCTCTCTTTGGTTTGCTACAAAAACAGGAAAATATCGAACAGTTACTAGCTCTACCTGTTACAAAGGGGGTCATTTTACTTAACCTGCTAAGTGCAGTTGGAGAAGCCATCAAAGGAGCTAGCTTCCTCCTCCCTCTTCCCACAAGTCCTTTAAACAGACACCTTTTTCTTAACAAAAATAGCACAGGATGAATATAGGTTTCCTCCGGTTTTATTATTACATGACTAGAAGCACATTGTTTATTTTTCTTTCAAAAGTGTGCCCAATATCTAACCCAGAGATTAAATTCTGCTAGGCAAACTTTTCAGAGCACAGGTATTCTCCTCATAAACACAAAGGGGTTTTGATGCCAAAGAGGATTTGTTCATCACCACTGAAGCACTGGTATTGGACCTGACCAGCCGCCTCAAGAATCTACCTCCTTTAGACACCACTGAAATGTTGAGATGGAGATAAATTTATTGTATGCTTTCCTCTTTAATGGATTGAGACTATATTCTTTAGATCTTTTTTATATTATTTTGTCACACAGTTTTTTAAGAAAAGCAGACACCACCAAATCTGTAACTAAGTGCTTTTCCCAATTAACAAGCTGCCTGAGACTATACACTTTCTTGAATGTAAAACATCCATCATCCACAATAGATAAGTTCATACCTCCATCTCTCTCTCTCTCTCTCTCTCTGATACCATGTCAGAGTAAAGTGTACTGTCAGGGCCCTTGGTAACCGGGAGTTAAGCAAAACAGTCAATAAGAACTTGACTTTTTAATGTCAGTTGGAATATCAACAGTGTTTGTCCTTTCTTCTTTCTTTTTCCTTCCCAATGGTCCCTCGTCTGAGCATTTCTTTTCACTATGGAATTAGCAAGGGCTAATACATCCTCCCAACAGGTAGTGAAATGCTAAGGGAGTGGCACTAACAACATCCTTTCAAAGGGGGCACCCACGTCATTCACCGAGTGACAAAGGAAACAAAGGGGGGAAGTGGCGCTCTGCATGCTGGAGGGGACACAGCAGAACAAAGGCTGGAGCAGAACTCAGAAGGAAGAAAAATCTGGATTTGAAAAGCAAGTGATCTCTGTTCTTTCTGGATTCTCTTTTCTCCTTTCCCACATGCCCCATGAACAACCCCATCTCCAAGTCTCTTCTCTTCTGATGTAGTCCTTCAGACAAATGAATGCTTGCTTACTTTCTTGGGCTCTATTATTTCTCTATGAAGACTGGAGAGCCAAGATGTAGGAAGAGGTGACAGTTTGAACAGGTGACAAAACAAAACAGAGACAGACAAGGTCACATAAGCTTAGGTACTTCAGCCACACATTGGCTGCCTTTCACATGTGAAAACTTTTAAGCCTCTCAAGTGACATCTGCATCTGGTGTTGGCCTCCAGAGATGTAAAGTAAGATAATGCTGCCATGCCTCCAAAAGTTACAGCAGAATCACAGAATACTTTAATAAAAGCAGTAACCTAACAACTAAAGCTTTAATTCTTCTGCTACCTTCTAATAAAATTACAGCTGAACAACAATATGCCTTGCTGTATTTTAAATCCTAAATGAGCATTCAGTTATCCATAGACAAGAGGATACAAAAGGCAAAATTAAAGGCCCTGCAAGGTTTGTATGTTTTTTTAAAAAACGATTTTAAGCTATCTCACTACAATTCTGTCATAAGAAATCAACTGCACATACAGCTGAAGGAGCTCCCATAAAGGTGATTATCTTCTGGTTATCTTTAGGTTTATTCTGTTCCCAGCAGAAACACAGAGAGAAAGCCACTACAAGTAAACAAATCGTGATGGACACATCCTTGGAATTTTTTTTGTGTGCTTTTTTTTTTGTGGCGTGCAGGGCAGGCACAACACGGGATGGAGAAGGTGGGAATTTGGGTTGTTTGGTTTTTTTTAAATCTTACATAATTTTATTTCTTTATTTTACCTTTGCTGTGATCTGAAATTCTTCATGTTCTTTTAACAGCTCTTGAGTGTGCTGAATACTGGAGCCAGTGGAAGTATGTGTGGATAAATAAAACTCTCCATTGTCATGAATCCATTCCAGAGCCTAAATAAAGCAATAATGAAGGAAAAATAAGAGAGAAGGCAACATACTTTTGTCAACAGAAACCATCTGTAATCAGTATTTCAAACAGCTTAGCCACAGGCAAATTTTATTCTGTCACTTGTGGCCATCATCTAATACCTATACAATATCAAGCAGTTTGTAACTCTGAAATAATTCACTTAGTCTATGAAGCAATACTTAAAGAATTAAAGAAAAACAACGGGCACGTGAATCTGAATACTTCAGAAGTCCACTATTAAAAGGTTCTAACTGACTACGTCTACAGTTTTGTTAGTATACTCCCCAACTGAGCAAAAAAATAACTTTTTTTTGGTGGAATACAGGACAGCTGTAGTCAGAAATATGCATTTTTCCAACTTGTGAAAATGTACGTAAGACTGCTAAATGTGTAGGCAAAACTTTCCAAGCACATAAGATATAACTATCATTTCACTCTTTAGTTGATATGTATTCCAGCCCCACAAAATATGGTCTGAAGTTACATGTACTCCTAGAAATTAATCCTGCATCAGAGGAGGAATGGTGAGATGTATCAGTTAAACCAATGAACGTCTGTATAGGTAGTAAAATACAAGAACTAAGAACAGCCATCTAAAATTATTTCCCTTCCACATCCTTGCACCTTACTCTCTCACTATTATGAGCCAATCTGACAGAGGTTATTATCTATGTTCTACCCACATTAATATTTGCTGCCCTTTTAAGCATAACTCAGTGGCTGCAAGGAATCCTACTTTCTAGCTACTGGGGGAAAAAAACAACCGAACAAAAAAGAGTCCTCTCAGACTGCTGCATAACAGTAAAAATAAAAAATAATAAATGAAAACTGACATTATCAAGTTGTTTTGCAGCTCTTAATACAGGCTACTACAGCAGTATGCAGAGGCACATGAACTTAGAAACTTCTTGGTTCTGACAAAATTAATATCAGATGTTCAAAGCGTTTAATAGAGCTTGCTTAGAACTGTCTTGTTACTAAATACATGTGTATCTTCTGTGTCTTCAGAAAATACAGGCACAGCACTAGACAAAAATTTAATACCCCAAGAGAAAAAGTAGTATATTGCTAGTGGGTCTTCATTCTTCCTTTTCTCTCTCATACTTTCAGTTTACCTTTTTATCTATCCACATTATCAAGAACAGGAAAAGTTTTATCTTAGTGGACAGTAGATACTTATTTTTCAAGAGCATAATCTTACAATGAATCAGAAAAGGCATAGTCTGTATTATAATTCCACCAACAATTTAAACTCATCAAGGCTGTGACTGAACAACTTTGATTCTCCTCCTTCCACTTAGGCTGCTTTTGCCTCTTAGTACAAAAACTGAAATGAGTAGAAAGCCTTCAAAATTCAACACTGAATGTGAATGCTAGGGTGCCATTTACCTAGTCACATACTAGTGCAGATGCAAGCCTGACAAGATGGGCCTGTACTTTTCAAGTGCCACTGTTGGTTTGGAAACAAACCAACAACTCTTGGACTAGTGTCAAGAAAAGGGACATTTCAACCCATCACCTGTATGATGCCCCGTGTCATTCTAATGTCAATCTTTGCAAGTGAAGACTGAAATGGACAAACAGAATGTCTATCAGTGATATTACAAACAACATTTATTTTTATACTTCTCGCTTTTAACTTTTTAACTTCCACCTTTTTTTCATGGGTTTATTACACAATGCTGCAATGGATGATAAAAAAAATTCCCCTCCCCAAATGCTGCCCTTTCGTAACTTTTTGGCAGCTCTCTAGAGCGACAACATGACAGAATTTTCATCTCGATGTTAATTCCTACAGTTTAGATCAGCTCTCATTTCATGTAAGGATCAGGATTGTATGTTGGAGACACATATCACCATACAAGAACTGAAGAAATCAATTTAGTGGCCAGGCGAGCCCTTAACTTGGGAACGATTTGAGAGTCTACCATTTTCCTCACAAACTACTATGGTATCTGCTCCTGTAGTAGGGCATCAAGTTCTGAAAGCACGAAGAATGGGTTCTTCCAACTTCTGAACAAACATCTAAATGAAGACAGCAACATTTCAATTTTCTGGCTAATTAGCATGGAGTCCTAAACTGTTTGTGGTGACTGAACTGGTGATTGCTGAAAAATGGGATTTACAATAAAAATGCTGACAGATCTTTATCTCGTGTTTGACTGTTAGTAATCTCTATACAAAAGCAAGTAGGTCATGTGCTTGGCAGAGGTTGGAGTTAAGGTTATTCAGATCTGTGGTGGGGGGCAGGGCAGGGGTAGTGGTATTGTTTTAAAGAGGTATTAATTTTTAACTTCACTCCAAGATTTATCTTGCATTACTTTCTTTGTGAACTCATGAAAGACACACCACTAGTATTTAAGCCTCTGTCTACATTGTCTCTCAGAAAGAACTAAAAAATTAGGTTTTTTGAGTCCTTTAAAGCACATCTAGCTGTATTTCACACTATGGGCGTCGTGTCCTTTTCTGCAGAACAGGAACAGATAGCTTCCTTTCTTTGTCCTATATCCAGTTTAAAAAAAAAAGTAAAAAACCATTGTAGATCATTCAAGTTAGTAATTCTGCCTTGGAACCCCCTACTTATTTTCATGGTTTGTGTTTTGATTAGTAAGGTGGATTTTTTTTGTGTGTGCAGTAGTTACTTAATAGTTCTTTCCAGACTGATACATTCAACAAAATACAGAGAGGTGGATCCACCATGCAAACAACCATGAAACCAAGCACACACAGAACGGCAAAAACTTCCCAAACCCATTCAGTTAGTATTGTCTAATGAGTTATCCAACTTGTCAGTTTTCTAGAACTGCCAATCAACTTAATTAGATGGTTTTTCCCCCAACATCAGAGAAAAATGTTGCTGCCTGTTATTTCCCTGGTCAAATTAGGGGTGTGTTTAAAAGTTAACAGGCATAACAATTTGTCAAACACAAGCCTGCAAAAATGAGATTTACCAGTACCAGATCAAGCTGGCAGAAGCAAAACACTACCTTTAAGTTACAGCAGTAAAGACAACCTGCCTCAACACATTTTGCTGTTCTGTATTAAAGGAAAGCAAAACTTAATTTCTATTTTAATCATTGATCTTTCACCCATTTGAAATACTGAAGTCAGTGGCAAATTTGTTACTGTGGGACAAGTCAGTGTATGTCAAACCTTGATCACACTGAAGAGGATTTTTATGTAAAACCCTCACCTGTTTGGCGCTTCTTTCAAACACCACATACTGTTGGCATTGATCAAGACGTCTTTTACGCATGGTCCAATAATGCAGCACACGGTTCTCCCTCTGGAAGAGTTCATTCAAGATATCTGAAGAAACCAAAATAGTTTTAACAGAAGTTATGACAATTAATTTTGAAATATCACATTAAAATCAGCAGAATAAAGGACTTTATACTGCAGAATTTAAAACACACATACTTGTTCTATTACTCTTTGTTTTGCTCTTTTTCCCGAAACTCATGAAACACAGTGTCCGTGTCTCATTATTATTAACAGAAATGTTGGCTAAAGAAACTAGAGATGCAATTAAAACTTACTAGTAACACCTTTTTTTCCTCTCAAATATTTTTCACACTGGGACTGACAATGTTTATAACAGAATTGAAAATGTAGTCTGATAAAGACTGTTCTTAATGGGGTTTCCTCAGAAAGAACAAGCATGCACAAGTAGTCACAACATGCTTAATGTCTCATTAATAATAAAAAACAACTTTTCCGAATATAGTGGTCTCCTATACAGTATTTTAATAATTTCATGCATATGGGCAAATACATAACCGTAGGTCACTACAGCAGCAAATGCAACATAAACAGATATTAAATGTACAAGAAACCCAAGCAATAAAAAAAAACAACATAAAATTACAAAGTCTAATTCCACTTCAAAAAACAAATAAAACTAACAGCAGTATAATTAAGTTGACTTCTTCAAATACAAGTGTTCACTGAGCCTTGAGAGAATTTCCAGGTAATCAAATAATTAACTCTACAATTTATTATTCCCTTCCGGAGTATCAGAAACTGTCTGCCATTGGGAAGTCACATCCAAATTCCACCATTAACCTGCAATTCCACAAGCCTAGCTTACAAATTTCTCCTGGATGGCAAAGACCACCTGCTTACAATACGCAGAAGATTTTATCTGAACTCTGCTTCTTTAATGTTTATTGGGTTTTTTTCTCCAAAGAAATCCTAGCCGTTTCTTCTGAAGCTCAGTTGACCCACTGCTTCTTCCAGAGCAGCAGTCCTACCAGACTTTGCTGCTACTGCAAACCCAGGTGGCAAGCTGAAATACTTGGAAATGGGGACACTTCGCCTCTCTGCCAGGTGAATCTGTAGGAAGTGCAAAGAACCCAAGGGGAGGTCTGCCAGAAGCAGAAAAGACCACAAAAAAAGCTCATTCTTCACAACACTTTACTTGCTTCTCTACTTTTACCTACAGCTGGTTCTCCATAATTATGAATGGAGGCTCTCAGGTGCTAGGCCTCTTAACGCCTCTCCATTCCCCTGCCCCGCTGTGCAGGTCCACTATGCCTTATGTCCCAAAGATAACTCCAAAGAACAGTTTGACAGAGAAGCTCAAATAAAGGAAGCCTGAGGGGAAAAGCATCTCTATCTCTGCCAGTAATCTGGGACCAATTACAACCACTTGTCATGGCCCCCCTGAGGATTATGAAACCTGTCTGCAACACTGCCAACATCCTCCTGCTTGGAAGCACCGTATTCCCACTTGCCACCGAGCGTTGAGATCACCCAGGACTTGCTTTTGGTTGGAATCTGGTCACTGCTGCCAAGTTTTTCTTCCTGCTGGGCAGGCAACCCTCAAATACACCTCAACCAATCTGTTCCTTAGCCAAGCCATGAGCTGATCTGCTATGAGCATCACCTGCTTTCTCAGTTGTGTTTTTGCCTTACACCACACCACCTCCAAAATGCTCAGAATATATGCCAGATTGCGGGGTGGGGGGGGGTGAGGAGGTGGGGTGGTGGTGATGGTGTCAGACACATGGACAACTATCATTATACAATGCAATACACCCAACTGGACACACCACATAAAAAGAGACATCTTGACAGTGACGCAAGTGAAGTAGTTCTGACAAAGAGCAAGCAAGGTGAAATTTAGCTAATTGGAACAGCATTTGTCCTGTCAGGACATGATACAGATGGCAAGCCAGTGAGAGACATTTGGCTGGGCACTGTTAGTATTATTGCCATTAATTTCTTGGACTGACAAGAAACAGAAAAAAGTTTTTCTACAAAATACCCAAAGGAACTTATAGAACATCAACATTTAATACTAGGTTTGGATGAGCAGCTTCATCTCAAGCCTTCTGAACTATAGTCCCTGTTGTTGTTGTTTTATTTGATTCCGACATTTGTTAGGATTGTTTCCTAAACTTCCAGCTTATTCTCCAGGCTCGGAGAGCTTTCAGCTGTCTCTATGCATCTTGTACCCTCTATCAACCTATCTAAAAACATGAGCATCACTAGACATGTTCCTGCACTATGTTCAGTCGCAGGCTGTACAGCAGAGACAGAGGTAACAAAGAAGCACACGAAATTACCAGCAAATGCAAAGATGAAGATGCTCTGTTTCTGAGCTTACAGCAATTGTCACTGACTGAATCCACTTGCCACAGCACAGTTTCAGGCCACAACTACTTCCTAAAATTCAGCTTTGGGCACAGTGTTGAATACAGTATTTGGATACTCTCAACTGCAGGTCAAGGAAATTATTTACACTGGTATGAAGGGACAGAAGGACACCTCTCAGAGTTCAGTACCGTTGTGATTCCTGTTTCCCATGAAGCATGTGCTTAGCTAAACTTGGCCTAAATTAAGACATTGTTTTTCTAGATATCGTATTCTGCAGCTGGGAATAAGGAACAAGTATGCAACTGAGGTTTTTGAAAAACGTTCAGCAGTTCTGCATAAACTCAAGGGTTACTGAAGTTCTTATAGTGTTCATTTATATGCTATATACAGATCACAGTCTGACACGTTTCAAGCACACGCCTGATTATGAGCCTGTAATGGTCCAGAAGACATGTAACCTCTATTTCACCAAAATTAAATAAACACTATTTCTTCCTCTACCTATTTAGAGAAGAGATGAAAAGCAATTTTCTTCCTTACATGCATATTTGAACAGGAAGATCAGAGTGAACTTTTAAATCATTTGGTCAGCTACCCCCACACCATTGGGACCAGAAAAAAAGGGATCCTCGCTAGTTTTATCTTGACTCATGTTAAATTCTCTGAAGCATATAGTACATGGCTTATGGGGAAAAAGCATTAGAGCACATAGCTTATTTTTTTCCTGCTCAGGGATTTTTGTCGGTTTTTTTGGGTCCTTTTTAAACTTGTATCATTCACCCAGGATTTTAAATATACACAGAACGTGCAGAGCACTAAAGTTCTGACATATAATTATTCTTAAGGACATTAGCAGAGACTTTTCTACTCTCTCCTCATCTGAACACATTCAACTTTCTCAGAATGACTGTCTCTACACAGCTTTCAAAACTGAATTTTTAAAAAGTTTGTCTAAAAGCCCTAACATCTTTTTCTTATACTCAATAAGTATGGTAGCTACAACTTCCTGCTTGCTTCTGCTTTGTTTTCTTTGTCTACTACTAAGAGAAGAACTAAGTGACAAATGTCAGCAACACTACTTCAGTTATTGATACTGCCAGCATTTGTGTTGAGATTTTGTCTTGTACAGTTCTATAGATGTTGATGCCTTAGGGACAGGGGAAGAACAATCTTTGTCTTAGCTCTACATGCTCAAAGTTTCAACTGCCACAATCCAATTATTTCCTTAGAGTCAAAAGCATGGCCAATACCCCATTATCTTTCCAACACAAAAAATTTAACACAGGCAGATTTTCAATTTGAGTCAGATAAACAGTTTGTATTAAACCATTGTAACACTAACTGTTTCCCCCTTGTAGTAAAGCGAAGCAGAGAACATGTCCTTTTCTGATAGAGCCATCAAATAATTTAGAGTGGAAGTGACCTCTGGAGGCCATCTGTTCCAATCTCCACCTCAAAGCAGGACTAACTTCAAAGTTTTTCAGGGGCTTGTTCAATTGAGTTTTAAAAATTCCCAAGGACAGAGATTCCACTACCTCTCTGGGCTACCTGCTCTACTCAGTGCTTTCTCACTCTTACTGTAACACTCTCCTTATACCCATTCAGAATTTTCCTTGCTGCAACCTTTTTCTCTGTTCCTATTGCCGTGCTCCTCTGAGTTTGGCTCCATCCTCTGCACAACTCCCCTTTGGGTAGCTGCAAACAGCAATTAACTGGACAACTAGAATTCCCTGAGTTTAAGTCTGTAGCATGGCCTGGGTGTTCAGTCACAGCTTTAAAATGCATCAAGCAGAATACAACTGGCAAACAAATGAGTAAAATGCAATATTTATTTCTGTATATCTCTCTGATCTCTGTTCCACTGACCTCACCCATCAGTTTTGCATACCCTATTAGTTTCCATCCTTTTGACCCTGAACGTCCTACATATTTCGCTCTCTACTCAATTCCCCACAGTGCACATTACACCTTAAAGCTGCACTACATTGAATTAATCCCAGCAAAACCCAGTATTAGTTCTTTCCTGCCTCACCTCAGCTACTACCTAACTGCACATCTAATTTAAACATTATGTCAATTATCCTATACTTCATGAAGTTCCTTAATACTGATTCAACTATATGAAGGGTCCAAGGGCATAATCCAAGGGATTATTTCATATCACTCTGGCACTTCCAAGGAACTCACAGAATGCACCATGCTAACAGACTGAGTAAGCTTACAGTGATCAGTTCCCATTTGGCTTCAGACCAAACATTATCACGTGGAAGTTTACTATCACATTCTCTGAACAAAAGCAGCACATTTGAGTCTCAAACTGAAAGAAGATTAAGCATAAGCAGCAGATAAACAAACTCAAAGCAACTTCATTTGGGTATAAGAGAATGATGACTGGCAGCTCCTTCAAACTGTGCAAGCAATTTTAATTATTTCCTGTTAAGCCTGACAGAACCCTTTCCACTTGGGCAGGCTTCACTCCCCCATCATCACACACATGACGATCACGTTCTTTGGAGAACAAAAAAAAAAAAAGAACAAGAAACCCCTTACTTTTGACTTGTTGTTCAGGTGCTTTGATGTGTGTCACCATCCCTGGCATGTTTACGCTGTTCCTGTGCAGGTATTTCAGGAAGACATCGGCATTCCTCCGAGCCAGTGTGCAAGCCTAGAGAGTAAGTGGTATTACTTACTTTGAAGATGCACACATATACACTGAGAAGGAGATGAAGGACCTTCCTCATCCTCCTTTTGTGCATTTCCCACCCTCTCCAATTTTAAAAAGCGTTGCTTGTTAAATCCTTCTACAAGTAAGCCAACCCAAGTACTAAAACAGTTACCCCAACAAATAACAGTTAATCCTTACCTATCCAGCAGAAAAAAAAACCCAAACAAAACACTATTACTTTTTTATCTGAAGATCCTGAAAAGCAATTACCTTCTCTAGAGCTGTCAGCATGACTCACAGCTCAGAGAAGTATGTTTTGTGTATGTGCCATGTGCCACTTGAAGTTATTTATTGCGTAAACAGAGTGCACATGCTTACACAAACAGCTGGATATTCCAAGACTTCCACCACTACTTTAAACAAAAAGTAAATACTCCACTGAAGTGAAACTAGAAGTGCTAAAATATTACGACATGCCCTTAAAATACTAAGACAAGGCCTAGAGAGCTTTCAGTCCTCACTGCTGTATTGTCAACGCTCAGCTCATCTGCCTTCTTCAATCTAATGTACACCAAGTACTACATATGGTCTGGTTCCCTTATTTTTAATAAGTAGAATATGAAACGCTACTTTATAAGGTTAGATAAAGGTAGCATGGTTAGATCCAGAAACAGAAACACTAAGTCATTTCTTAAATTGTTTTAACACAAAGACTGGAAACTCAAATGCCAGCTGCAGAAAAATCTATTTGGCAGTATAATTAGAGATATGCTAATACGTTTTGAATGTTCTCATCTGTGAACTGAGAGCAAAAGTGCTTTTATTAAAACTATGTTTTCTACCCTGACGTCTTTCAAGGTGATGCTGGAAAAAGCCTTTTGTTACAGGGTTAGTTATACTGCTTTGCAAGCATCCGTTACACATTTACTCAGTATGATCCATAACCGTCTTCGCTAGGACATAAGTTGGAATGAAAACTTTTAATTTAGCTGCAGACTAATACACAAACCCAACTACTCCCAGATGCTCGTCTAGCAATTTCCTTCTTCCGCACTCTGTTGTAGTCCAAGTACATCTGAGAGCTGCTCTGATGCGCAGGCAGCAATGGCACTATGTGACTGTCACTCCTCTTCTAAAGCAGCAGCCTTTAAGCATTCTTTAGAATGACAGTTGCTCAAAGCAGTGATTCCCTATTCCTCTTCAGTCACAGCAGGAGGCCTGACATCTATTGAAGTTCAACAGGAAATATATTTCTAAAACTGGCTACAATTTTATGCACTTGGCAGTATTCTCCTAATCACTGTCAGAAGCATTTAACGTGCCATTTCCCACATCTTTGCAATTTGGGACATACCTGTAGCTTTTCAATGGCACTGTTGCTTTCCACATACACTTCAGCACTGTAAGAGTAAGCGTTTGACAAACATGATTTCCAAGACACAGAAAACAACAAAAAAATAGTAATCCCTACCTTTAGAAACGCCTCCTTCTGTTCCAGGTGTTTGCTTATCATGGGAGTAACATGATCTGTTTCAGAGTTGGGACCCAGTTTGTCTGCTCCCCCACACCAGTCTTCTTCTCGCTTGTATTCTTGCTCCAGGCTTTCCAGCACGCTGCACACCTATCAGGAAGGAGTCCAACTCAAATATAATTCAGTAAGAGAAAGATTCCAAATTCAAGCCACAAAGATGGAAAACCAATCTACCCTTTACATGTACTTTAGCTTCCGACATGTTTTCACTGGGACTTTAGAGGAGGCAAACAAACTTTGGTGGTAGGTTTGCAAGCATTGGACTGCTTATGTGGAACTGCTCAGAAGGCTATCCCTGAAGTTGCTCATCTTTCTGCACCTCTGTGATTGCAGAGTTCAGGAAATGCTTAAGATATGATTGCAGAGGAAGCAACCTTGCCAACCTTCCACCTAACTCTTCTGCAGACAAGTAGGATGAAGCTGATTTTTCTCTGACTCCCGCACAAAAACCAGAGACATCTGGAGTACTTCCATTGAAACCTCTGGGTAACATGATTATGGTTTAAGCAAAACTTTTTGAAACAAGCAGAAATCCAGCTAAGTACTTGTCCAGTGCATTTCATCTCGAAAATGTTTTATAAGACTTTTCTCAATTAAAAATAAGAATCTGAGGAATATTAAATGGGACAGTGATAGAAGAGGCAGATGAAGATTTGAGTCTTCACCAATAACCACTGCACTTTGGTAGCATACCTTTTTTGAAGTTCACTAATTGAAGCAAGTGTAGCCAGACTAACTACACTGTAGTCTTTTAGTAGTTGTACAATTTGTCTACTATGCTTTTATCATAGAATGCTTTGGGTTGGAAGGGGCCTTTAAAGATCATCTAGTCCCTGCCCCCTGCCATGGCCAGAACTTCTTTCACTAGATCAGGTTGCCTAAAGCCTTGTCCAACCTGACTCTGAACACTTCCAGGGATGGGGCATCCACTTCTCTGGGCAACCTGTTCCAGTGTCTCACCACCCTCATCATAAAAAATTTCTTCCTTGTATCTGATCTAAATCTACCCTCTATCAGTTTAAAATCGTTGCCCCTTGTCCTGTTGCTACAGACTTTGGTAAAAAGACTGTTTTATAAGATCAGTTCATATACTGAAAGGCTGCAATACATGGTTTCTCTTTCTAAGGCAACTGGTAAGAGGATTTGCTTTTTGCATTTTTTTGTGGAACAGCAGTTATCAAATTCATAAATATAATCAAACTTAGTCAACCCTTTTTTTAGGTAACACTGTTTTAAGCCACACTGAAGAATTAACCAAGGCAGACACAGATCGCGTAGCATTTCTGTACCTGTTCAGAAGTTTTATAGAAGGCAACAGAGGCATTCACAAGCTTGAGACGGTCCTCCATCTTCAGCATCAGTTGTTGCCAGTGGGAAGCAACTTTCTCTGCACACTCCCGGATCATATCCATGTCATAGTGGTTAGCCTGCAGCATTGCCTCTGCCTTCTGCTGAACCTGCAGGGCACTTTGATGCGTTTTCTGACAAGAGGTGAAAATTCAGGAGTTCAATGTAACACAGCGAACACTTCAAGTTCATTTTCTTGAAGACCTCAAAGGCTCACATTTCCACTGTGTCAATGACACTTCTATACACGTGCACAAACACCCACTAACTAAAAATAACTTTCTAATATTAGTCACTGCATGACTTCACTTATGCAAATACGAAGGAAATAAATCCTGTAGAGATTTATCATCAAATGAACAATGACTAGCAGTTTACAAGCAACAGCTGCTGCACAGCATTAAGCCACACATGGCATATCTTTGTTGCAGTACACTTGGTTATAATTATGAATTTCAGGTTGATTTTCTTTGCCTTCATGGTAAGGAAAAAAAAAAGATGGAAAGGATGTATTTTATTTTGGCTTGACTGCTATTACTGTCTTCACAGCTTTACCACAGTCTTTGCAAATTAACAGTGAACAAATGAAGGTGCAGGCATGCAGGACAACACGAAAGACAACTCTCCATTCACTGTAAGCAAATTTTTTACCATAGTTCTCTGTGTTAACATATACTAGCCTAAAATCTGGAATCTCTGTTATTTATATCCAAGTACGGAATGATTCAGAGAACTCAGAATTTAAGCTTCCTAATCACGTTTCCTCAAATTGACAAACAACTAGAAGTCTCATTATTTTTACACTTAAGAGTTACCAAAGCTCTCAAAATGGGGGTACACATAGTGCAAACTGTAAAAAACAAAAAAAACCCACAAACAAAAAAACCAACCAAAAACCCACAACCACCCAGAGAAGGGGGGAAACAAAACTCCACAGAATGGCAGACCAACATAAAAAGAGTTAATGAACAACAGAATACTTCTGAAAATTGTTCTCCTAAACAATCATAACTTTGGTTAATCGTTCAACAACATTAAAGTTCATAAAAAGAACTGTGCTATATTAAGTCAATATCACCTTAAGGCCCTCAATCAGGCATATAATTTCATAATCCTGCATTCCAGTCAATTTTAAGATCTCTGCCTACTTTTTTTCAGAGAATTGACCAATCTGGTAAGTTTAGTTTGAAATCATGGCAGGAGAACAGACACACCACCACACACAAGTTTCAGTGAAAGCTACTGTCAGACAAAAATTGAAATGTTAAAGGTCTACAGGAGAACACACGAAACTGATGTTTGCTGTTCCATTTATTCCTAACTTTACCAATTAGCATTATATTGGTGTATTCTAACAAAGCGAAACACCATTTTTAGTAAAATTGCTGTGAACAGACCAGTGTGATTTATTATAATTTTTTTTTATTCCTCTCCAATCCAAAAATGTCTATTGCTTTACAAAGATGCAAAAAGGCACTGACAAGACGTGTTCACCTGGAATTGCAGCTCCAAAATGAACAACAAAAAACCCACCTTCCCAGTAAGTACTTTTATCTCTTTGCCATAAGATGATTTCAATAGCTTTTCCTAAACTGAAAATATTGTAGCATTACCCCAACAGTATGAAAAGGGACAGAAGAGATACATCCCCTTACTGCAATGCTATTTACAGAGACTCATGAACTGTAGTACAGGACTTCTTGGCTACAGTCACTGAAATGGGGCTTTTACCTCTATTGCATGTTGGAACTGCTCATGTTCCCTCTGTAACTGTTCTGCCTCCTGCAAAGAGCTAGCAGTGATCAGCCCAGCATTTAACATTGACTCTCCATTTCGGATCCAGCCCAAAACCTGTAGCAAAAGAGAAGACCATGAAGTATGCAATTCCACTGCCAAACAGCAAGAAAAGCATCATTGCTAGGGACAAATACATTTAGGGTCACATGTACTACTGGAATTGATTACTAAATAATTTATTAATTATATATTTACAGTGAATTTTATATATCCAATAAACACAGCTAATGAGATTCACTATAATTTCACTTAGCTCACAACTCCCATCTTTCAGTCAACTACTACAGGCTTGTGGTTTCAGTTTATACTCTGAACAAGGCTGTGTTTCTGAATACCATTTCTGTCACCTGGAAAACAGGAACCAGTTACAAGCAATATTTGCCAAACTACGCTTAGAGGAAAGGATTTGTCTGCAAGAAATTGGGGTGGGGGTGTGTGGGGGAGAAGATTATTTTAAATCCTATTTTTTACTTCTCTTTTGTCTTAAGAAAGCAGTTCTAAGCTCCCTCTCTACTTTAAAAAATAATTCTGCCAGGTACAGTGTAATGAAACACACCTTCTTAGGGTTAAAATACATTTAGCCTTCTCCAGAGAATGTATCATGAAGGAGAATGCTTAGGCAGCACCAATTGAAAGGTCATCTTAACTGGCATCCCATCATGCACAGAAGACAGAGCTAGCACAGAACTTGGCCTTTCAAACACGCTGATTTGCCCTCCTGTTTTGTGCAAGTGCAGAAGCTGGTGGAACTCACAGGAAGAAAGCTGCCAGCAGCACTTTCCCCTTCCCTCTGCTCTGACTCAAGGGGAAAACATAAGTGCTAGTTAAGTGACCCTGTTCTTTTTCCAGGCCTGCTGCCTTCCTGTGTTGGTATGTTCCCACCACCTTACTGTTTGGGTGGACCACAGACCCCATTCTTTCCCCTCACAGCCTTCAGCAGGCTAGAAAAGCATCAGCAGAGCACCAGCAAAACTGTGGAAACGAAACTGAGAGTCTGGGACACTTGAAAGGGTCAAGCAGGTAGTTCTGTAAATAAATGCTTGATTTAAGATTAGTTTCTTGGACTGATTTTTCACTCTAACTAAACATGATCACGAGACACACCTGCTTCAGCCTGCTGTCCTAGCTACGTTTTCATATCCATATGGCACTATACAGAGTGCCAGGATACTCTTGCAGAATAGTATTTTGGGACAATCAGAGCTCACGTACTGAAGTGTGCTTGAACAAAGCTAAAAGATCTGCATGTGAGAACACAAGGCTGCTCAAGGTACTCTTGAGGGTACGGGCTTGTACTTGGTACAAGTATCTGTACACTGTTGTACAGATACAAATATATAGGTATATACCCAAGAACATACACCATGAGCAGCAGACAACATTGAACTGGAAAGGCTTAATGAGCATAGTAAATCCAATGCATTCTGGAGCTTAGTAGAGATTTTGACCCAGGCAGATGCTGCTTGTTAAGTAAAGCAAAGCATACATTCTACAGAGTGAGTATGTGGGAGTGATTGCAGCAAAAAGTTATGCAGCAGCTATATTTTAGGTGAGGGAAAAAAAGTTTCTCTGGCAAACGTGCCAGTGGAGTTCCGGACGTGACAGATATTCTATGAACTATTTCTCTGCCTCTACCTACTCATATGTCCCTGCCCTGTATAAAATGTCATATTTTCCTTTCCATGTTGGTTTTTTTTCCATGTACAGCTGTCCCTTCTTATTTCAGTAAGCATCCTCTTCCCCCCTATCTGCTGAGGTTTTGCCATACTGCAATCTTCTGTCTGGTTTTGCCCTTTCTGCACCTATTACACATCAAGCTGAAAAGCAAATTCTTTGCAGGTTTTCTTTAAACCTCTGTTTGTCTTCTGGCCCTTCTACTTCCTCCTAGTCCTGAGGCTTGACCTACAGAACTTCAATGCCACAATGCAGAACTGGTACGGTAGTTAAGGGAGAAGCAACACTGGATGTTTTGATCTACTTTCTGTGCGTATTTGGTAAGAATTCACTAAACTTGAAGTTTTACTACCTAGTGCTGAAAAGACTCCTTGCAAGTATTTGACTAAAGTAGTAAGCTAGGAGACAGTTTGCTGGTCTTTATTAGAGTAATCTGAGAAATGAACCCTTTGGAAAAATTCCTGCAGAGATGGGAGGTGTGTGTGCTTGTGTGAAAATACAATAGCAGTAAGGTGAGTTTGGCAGGAAAAATTCAAACGGAATTCTTGTTATAATCCTTGCTATGGAGACAGTATCCCATCTACATAATAAGTATGCTTACACCCACTTCTTCAACAATAGATCTGGCAGAAAATCACAGTAATTGAACTGGAAAACCATGCATTCACTGCCTCAGGCAAGAAAACAGAAATAAAACAGACTGAACAGGAGGTTTACTGTGTCATTTTACTCTCAGGTAAAGCACCTGCTGTGACCTGCTGAACTATGAAGTTTTTCCCAGTGCAGAGGAAACACTTGAAGATCATGCTTACTGATATTTAGTAAAAACTGAACTAAATCAGATGTAGTTTTCTGAAAAGGCAACTGAAATCACAAAACTAAAAGTTACAAGCCCCAAAGCATTCCAAATGGGATCAAAGTAAATTGTATGATACAATATAACATTCAGTTTTAGTTTCATTCAATTTTTAGGCCTTTAAGCTGGGGAAGTATTGCAGGTTAATCTGTACAATGAAAATCTGGAAAAGGAGTTTGTAATACACAAACATTCTGTCAGCTACCTTTTCATGTATATTTGTTTGAAAATTCACGTCTATGACAGCATCTAATTCGACAAAAAATCCCACTCCATACATATGTGTACTAGGAATATAAATAGAACCCATTTTCCCCTCCAAAATCCCAGTCTACTGAAAAAAAAAAGTAAAAAAGACAGCTGGCTAGGATACTATAACACCTATACCTTTATTGTAAGATAAACTAACTCTTTTTGGTGCTTTCTTAAAAATCTAAACTTGAGCTTCAATTTCAGTCAGTGGTTCGAAAATGTTACAAAGACCTTAAAGAATGACCTACAAACAACATACTAAGTGCAACATGGATATCCATCTACAGTCCATGATGCTCATCATCTGCTTGTGTCTGCCAAAATACAGAACTCTTGTCTTGCAAACACTGGTTTTAAAAATGTGTCTTTTTCTTGTCACCTACAAACAAAGCCAATGGAGCAGCAAGATTCTCACTTTATTGTGGGAGCATGCAATATAATTAACTATTTAATAGCACGTCTTTGAAATATTATCCAAGTGCTATATTCTGTTCTGTAACTGAATATTATTTCAGGATCACGGAAATCAGCAATTTCTTTTTCTTACTAACCCATCCCATCCTAACCCACTGATATAGCGCAAAGGGATGAGACTGCCTCAGCTGGCATTCACTCTCTTCATTTTTAATTTCCTTTGCAAACATGCACTCTTTTCCTTCATCCTCAAGACAGTATGCAACTGAGTACAGAATCTATCCTGATCTATAACAACTTCATCTCAACCATTACTCACATGAAAGGAGTAATTTGCATTTATGAACATGAACAAGTGCTAAGACGGACACAGGACAGTCAGTAGGCTTGAACTAGAAGATATATTTGATTAACACCTAGATTGCACTGACAGCAAAGGCTACCAGTTCCTTGCATTCCTTGAATTCAAGGCCACAGAGAAATTTTGGGTCTGCTACTATAGAGTAACCAAATGCTACCTGAAATACTTTGGGAACCTTCTATTCACCTGCCCTATGCTAACTGGATCCCTTGTATATTACTTTGCAACTTGAGAGTTCTCATTTGGTCTCATGAGGAAGATGACTTTTTCTAAGAGCTCACGACAAACAGAAAAAGGACCAGTTGCACTCGGAACCATTATGGGACATACTGATGCAACAAACTAATAGAATTCTGTGATGCTGCCAAGTGTGAGCAAGATCAAAAACCCTTAACTAGCTAGTGGTTGCTTTGTTTGTTTCTTAAACTTTCAACTCCTTCGGTGGTTTTGCCCACAGTTTCTCAAGTTAACCAAAAGTTTAGGTGGTTACCAGATAAGCACCTCAAAACTTGCCACTTCATTGCCAGGAAAATAAAAACTTCATTTTTCTTCTCCCAGAAGGTAAACCCTGCTGATATTAGGGTATCACCATTTGAAGATGTATTAGGTCAGTGTCCAAGGAATATCACTGAATATTTTTATTAATCACCATACAGATGATAAAAGTATGGATTATTTAACGTAAGTCCAAATTGCTCAACATTTCAAATACTTGACATGTGCCCAGCTCGAAATAAGGAGCGTTAATGCAAATCACAAACCACAGTATTAACAGAGGATGAAGTTTCTTAGGTGCTCAACTCAAAGTCCCTCCCCCCTCCAAATGAAAGACTTTACACAGCAGAAATTCATTTTCCACCTCTGTTTATAGGAGTAGCCTTCTCCCCGAGGAGTCGGATAGCTTGGGGGGGGGGGCAGACACCCCCGCGTACCTGCTTGACTTCTGCCTGCAGGTGGCGGAGCTGCACGCACTGCTCCAAGTGCTTGCGGTGCTGCTCAGCCGCCAAGTCCAGCTCCTGCTGCTTCTCGTGGAGGAACTCCAGCAAATCCTGGACACGAGTTGCCATGTCTACGTCTCTGTCACAAAGCAGCTCAACACCTGTAATCAGCCAGTTGTTTATAAATGACTTGCAAGTCTTCTGAAGACAAATAGCCCGTTTCCACTGTTTTACACTTACTTTTCCAGTTCCTACTCAACATTCAACTTAATCCTCAGAGCACTTGCTTAAATAAGCAAATTTTTGCATGCATTCAAAATGACTTTTTTTTAAGCAGCCGCAGCCTGAGATTTATCCTAGCTGACCGTACAGAGTTAAAAACATTAAGTGAAGGGGCATAAGAAACCAAAAAGAAAGACTTCATTTACTTGAAAGCTGAGAATTATGGCCTGAGTGCATTGCTCCGATTAACTATTTAATTAACTCCCTACTATTTAATTTTACTACTTCTTGAGTGGAATCCCTTCCTTAAAAACCTAAGTGTTTTCATGTGTTGCCAAGTCTTAGACAAAAATTATGTGCCATAATGACAATATATTGTCACGAACACAAAAAATCTGCGTAAAAAGGGAAAGATAAAAAGTCCACATCTCCAGTTTACAGTTAAGAGCATCTCTGTCATTTTCATACATCCCATGGAGAGACAACTGGATAAATCTTATAAAGCCACTGCCCAGAATAGCACAATGGAGCCATCTTACCAGATGCCTGCACTTCATTGACATACTGCAGCAGATCCTGCCCTTGGTGGATGACATCAAAGGTCAAGTTATTCATGGTCAGGGCTTTGTCTGCATGATGCTGGAGCCTCTGTTCTGCTATTGTAAGATCTTCAGTGTCAAAGTCATTCATCTGCTGAGAGAGCTCATCATTCCAAGACTCAAGGTCTGAAATTATCTGTGGGAAAAAGGAAGAAGACAATGTTGACTTACTCATCAGACAACGTACGTTTATTTCAAATGTTGGACTTAACGATGGAGGTCAGGAACTCGAGTTCCTCATTGTTAACTGACTTCACTGATCAGGTTCAACGTGGTTCAGACATGGCCTTTTTCAGCATTGGTTTTAAAGACGACTCTCTTTGAGAACCACAACAGCTCTCCTTCAACCAGCGCTTGCAACACTATGGGTACACTTGCCTTGTTTAAGGTACTCCTTCACCAACACATTGCTTGTGAAACAGGTGAAATTAAAATGTTATCTTCACTTTTAAAGGAAAATGTTGATCTGAAACATCTTTTCAATTCTTCAGACTACACCAAGTAATAATTCACACATCAAGTGCCAGCTCAGCTTTCAACTACACCAGTCTCGAGCTCCTTCACAAAAAACCAGCTCTACCCCTCTGAGCACCTTTGAGTTCTGCCAGACAACTGAGAAGCACAACTTGTCACAAAAGCGAGGGTACTTAAATGGAGAAAACCCAAAAAGTACTAATCTATTACAGTCTTACTGTAATATCAGAGTTAAATTTACTTGCTGAAATCATTCAGCTGCACTTCAGTTTACACTTCAGTTCTAGATTTTACTCTCAGCCACGAGATGTCCAGAAAAGGGTAGCTAGGAAGTATGTCTTAACACATGTACCACAACCATAAGTCGTCCTTGTCTTCCCACACAAATGCATTTTTCATATCATATTCCAGAACCTGGCTGAAATGTAAAATTCTCCTATTAATTAGGATACAAAACTGTTTTAAAGTTTAACAGGTAATGCTTAAAATTATCATTGATCAAAGTGGGTTGAATTCTTATGGCATAGGTTCGATGCATCAGTTACGTATTTCAAACAAGGCTATTTGACAACACTTATCCCTCAAGCCTGTAATAGAATTTTTCTCAGAGTTTTCAGTAGAGTTTTGCCACAAACTACCACAGTTCATTGGGAAAGCAAAATCATAGATAAAGAACCAAGAGTGGCTTAGCTCCAGAGTTCTACGATTTCAGGAATAAGTCAAACTGATGTGAATGGTGATAAATGAGAGGAAAACACATATTTATGCAGCAAGATACAGCAAAAAGAGGAACTGACTGAATGGGCATTAGGAACAAAGTAGCTGGCTGCGTAAGTATTTAACCAGAGTCATTTGTTGTCAACAAAAGGAATAGGCCACTTCACTTTCCAAGTGCTTAATCAGAGCTCTGAAGTTTACTGAGAGTGTCAGCTACAAGAGAAAAATCCAGGAAAACAAGCCTTGTGAAAAAAACAGAATTGAGGAGAAAGCAAAACTAAGTAATCTGTGTAAAGTTTCTGTAGTCAGCTACAATCTTTCTTGATGGTTTTTTTCCATTCTGCTCACATGACACCACAGAAAATGGACACACCAAGCAATTATTTTTTAAATTGTGGCATCAATAATTTTCCTGCCTGTTTTAAAGGTGTTATGCAAAAAATTTTACTTGATTCACTAAGTTTTGCATCATGCCATGATGGGAGATGTCAAACAATTAGGATGGCTATTTGCAAGCCCTAACCCCAAGCAGGTAGCTCTACCCGAGTGAAAACAGGCAGAAACTCATGTTTCAGGGGTAACACTGAAAACAGAAAAGCTGATGCACAAGTGATGCAGGAAAATATACAGGACAAGGCCTTTAGCCACTGCTTAAAGTTTCTTTCATCTCTCTTCCATGTGCTCTAAACAGTACACAGACAATCTATTTACGTATTTTGAGTGTTTTCCCCTCTCAACGCTCAGACTTCCCCTCCCACAAAATCCTTCATAACTTTCCTTTACTTCCCTTTTATTTGGTCCGTGCCCAACACGCATCATCACCTCTCTCTACTCTTCACCTCCGTTTCACTGACCTGAAATATTTCAGAAACTTCAAGTCTTCCTGACAGTCCAGTCTGCCCAGCTAACCCTCTTTTCTGCTCCTGAGCACCTCAGAACTGCTCTTCCCAGCTCATCTTCAAAACTCTGTGTTCAATCACTACCAAAAGCAGTGAAGGTCACCTAACATTTGTTTCTTCAAACCACCCACTGCATTATGGCAGTTCTCACAAATCAGATTTACCATCTTATTTTCATCCAGTTCAGTTAGCAACATTTATAAGTTATCTTCAAGCCAGTCCATCTCCCTTCAGAACAGACGCCAAAACCTTACCTCTCTTAAGATCAAACTGAGTGGAAATAAAGTAATAGACACCATAGGCTCACAATGGGAGACTGCTGTGGCTAAGCGTCAGTATTTTTATAATAATGGAATGGTTTAAATAGCTTATAATCACTATGGCCTCTCAGACTATCCTGAGATTCACTGTACCTGATATGAATGACAGGTAGTTTGAAGTCAACACCACGTGTCACCTCAGCCAAGAGGTTTCAGTGATACTGCTTCCAAAGAACAACAACAGCAGTAAGAACTATAACTTCTTCCTATGTTATTTCATGCAACCTTGAGGTTAAGATCATGGACCACACATTGTTTAAAGTACTCTGAAATGCTGTACAGGAACAAGACATTCCCTGTCCCCTTCAAAAGACCAGAAAGCCCACGATTCAAATAAATAAATAATGCCAGCATGGTCCCATGTTCATTCAAAAGATAAGAAGTCAGTGCGCATCACAGCCGGGGTTCCTAGCAAGGGCAGTAAGCTTTACACTTTTCAGCAGTAACTCGGTAGCTCAAGGTGATCTATTTCAGCCATTGCACCCACTGTGGAAATCTGAAACACACGAAGGGCAAAGTTAAAATAAAAATGACGTGCATTACGCACTCTTTGCCCACAGTCTTCAGGGCTTCCCCTGAAGTTCTGCTTTACAAGCAATACTTTTAGAATGAGCAGGCTCCTATTTTGTTTTTAACGTTTTGTGAAGACAATTAGCATTAAAAAAGCAATACAAAGATGAGTGACTAAGACATTTAAAGCAACTGAATCAGAAATTAATACCGCTCTCAGGAAATGGACAACCTAGATTAAACACAGGGTAACTACTTACCATAGCATGTGTTCAAGAAGTTCCTAGTGCAGAGTCTGAGCTGCCCAATATTCCTAGGTTTTAACAAATGTAAAGGTAACACTGACAGAATATAACACAGAAGAGATGCCAACTCTTTTGCACTGAGTGGGAAAGAAATAAAGAACCACAAGCCTCTTCTCAGAAGGGGCTAACTAGCATTCCCTGTAACAACTGAGTGCTAATAAGGACCTGCAAAATATTATGTGCTGGGGAGAAAGAAAAAGGTAAGATGGGAAAGGGAGAAGAGTTAGGTCTCTGTGATCCAGCACTTTGCATCCTTTTCAGCTGCATGACTTAACAGGCATCTTGTAAGTACGGTCCAAAAATAGAGTAGAGATAAAGCTGTGAGTTGAAAAGTGTATGGTATGCTTTGTGTGGAGCCCTGACATAGGCCTTGAGGCATTTAAGTTACAGACAAGCAAAAATGCACAGGCACAGATGAGACACACACATTTCAGGCTGCATACACTGCCACCAATGTTACCTACCCACTAGCTAGGTCTGTACGCATCTTCCTTATGCTACTAATCACCCTAGCAAGGGACTCTTGGCATACATTTTGCTCCTTCTTGCCTTTAGTTAATACTGGTGTTCACAACACAGTCCTTCAAATAACTCATGACCAATGGCCTAAAATCCTACCAAGGACAGAGAAGGTCATGCTTATATGCCAAGAGCAAGGGGCAAAACAGCGACAATGCTACAGTTACAGCAATTTCAGAAAAGCAGGAGAATCTGAGAAGTTTCAGGATGGAAGACAGCAACTAAAAGAAACAAGAGTATTTTGTCAGCAAATAATAAGGGAAGAGTAAGTATAAGAAGAGGAGAACTAACCCTGCCAGCAAATCTCACCACTGTCCCCAGAAGCACAGCTGCACAGTACGATCCCACAGGGCTAGGGGAACCCTTTGTCCGATTTTAGCCAGTGTGATTTTGCAAGCAGCAAGACAAGCTAGGAACACTACTTGCCTTCCAGAAAAACTGTCCTCACAGGATGCTCCCCTGAATGAACTGCCCCTACAGCCAAGTCTTAAATGACTGGGCCAGTCACACAAAACCCAGGACAAAGGAGGAGGTCAAAACAAGGTCTGCAAGTTCCTAGCTGGCATCTGGCTCCTCCTCACTATCATGTTACTTCAGCTGAGTTTCTGCTTTCAAACGACTGACCTGGAACTAGTCCCTACACTTTCTTCCCGGAAGTTTCCGAACAGATGTCTGCCTTCAGGGAGAGGGAAAAAGAGAAGCATGCTTTGCTGAGGAAGCAGAGAGAAGACATGGTACAGAGACAGCAAAGCAATCAACATTTTGCTGAAGATGCTCTGCAGCCAGGGTCATTTTGTTCCCTGGAGAGCTCCTTGACAATCTTTAAGCGTGATTTTTGTTTCCAAGCCATATAAACAAAATACACCAATTCTTTCAACAAGGTATTTGGTACTTTGCTTTGTTTTATGTGCCAAAGTGTAAAGTATGCCAATTGTCAGCTTCAGAAAAAGCAAGACCTGTCAAGTTAGGATATACGGCTTTCCGCTGCAAAATCCTACAGCCATCAACAACCAACATACACAGAAGTACTCTCTATACAGATGCTATCCTGTACTGAAGAACTAGAACATATCTGAAAAGTGGGGCTCCTGCAACCAGCCTTCTGCTATTGTAGAATACTGGTTTAGGTAACCTACAGCAGAGACCAATCACCTTAATCATAAACTTCACTCAAACCTTTAATCTAGTTCTTTCATTAAGTTTCTTGGTATACGCCTTGACCCCAACATCTGCCATTTCCTCAGTGAAAGTGTTCTGAGAACATCACACAGACACCATCAAGCACTGCAGATCACTTCTGCAGAGACTGTAAAATTGCTGATAATCCTGTAAAAGGGGATACCTTTATGTTCCTTCCACATATACCAGTCATCCAATTAATTATTACAATCACAATTCAGCCTAGCCTTTTCCTTGCATATTCCAGACAGCTACTCTCACATCAAAGTAGCAAACTGCCTGCCAACTAGTTTCACCTCCTCAGTGTGAACTGCAAAATAGAGAACCTTCTTAGTCTTCCTTTACACCAGAGTTGTTATTACTGTAGAGCACACACTCTCACTTCCTCTATGGGCACAGATCAAGGAACTGTGTCTGCCTACTCCTGCATTGCTCCTAACAATATGCTTAGCTAAACCAGACTTTGGCAATGATATCTAAACCTGATTTTAAAGAGCAGGAAGGGGGGGGGGGAAGAGAAGCTATCACTTCTGCGGACTACATCTCTGCCCTTACACCGTTCATACCCAGTCAACAGCTGCAGCTTTCACTATGCACAAGCAAAGGGGTAAAATTATCACTCTAACTCCTGGTTTCCAGAGTCTTGAGATAAGCCATATATATACTCAAACAGGATCATTTACCAATGTATAACCCTGAACCTTATGAGGCACCAACTAAGTTTCAGTCTCTGTGGACGGCACTAGTGGTTTTACAGCAGTCATATGATCAACTTAGCTGAAGATTTATAATGCAATTCTATTAACTTAAGCTCCACATGGAGTTTCATAACTGTTTGTATGCATGTCCCAGCACACAAACAGAAGCTTTCCAACTGTAACCCTCCTCCAAGATTCGGACAGTCTCAAAACTTCTCAAAGTTTTGCGGGGGTGTGCCACTACAACTGCTTTTGCATTATTTGCAGAAGTTGAAAAAATCGTATTAAAAAAACAAAAGAAAAAAGAAACAGACCCAAAAATACAGGAAAAGAGCCCATACAACATCCCTGAATATTAAAACAAAATTCCAAAATTTGTAGCTGTCAATTGAAAAAAGACTGCAGAATTGGAAAAAAAAAAAAGAGGGGTGTTACTACAAAGCAACAGTTTAGAGGGTTTGTACTGAACCATCTTGCAAGTCTTATTCATAGTAACTGTAAGCATACTAGTTTTATCAAAGTAGCTTGATATTCAGGTCAAACTTACCAGATGAAGCAACTGGTACACTGTGATTTTACAAAACGCTTGCTTAAAGACACACTGGGAGCCAATCAGAGCTGGAGTTACTATCAGAAAGCTCAGCTTTGCACTCTCCTGACACTTCCACTTACAAGACAAAAGTCTTAGTTCAGGTAAGCACTAAGTCTATCAGTCATCTGAGCCACATGCCAATGCAACTACACAACCGCCTCGGCATAAACATTCCTACACAAGAGAAGAAATGAAGTGCAACTCCAAGAGCAGACACTCACATCTATTGCATCTCTTTCAAATATGCGAAGCTGCAGAAACAGCTCAAGCTTGATCTTGCGTTCTTGAAAAAGCTCCTCCATCTGAGATTGGGCCTCATCCAGCTGCTGCAGGACTGTCTCTATGTGGTTGATCGAGCTGTTATGGGGGGTCTTGTTACTAGAAATGGCAGAATCCCTATTCAAAGCAGAGAGAGGGGAAGGGGGGATGGGGAGGAAGAAAAGTATTATTAAGAAAAAAGCCACATACACTTTTGATGCCATACCTGACCACAAAATGTACAACTGTCTCAGATAAGGTCGGTGCAAGTCATATTACATGAAAGCTAAGTCTGTACATCTTTGTTACTAAAAGTCCAAATTATGTTTTAGTACTTCAAAAAGCATTAGAAAATTAGATTACTTTCCTTTTTTTTCACTAATTCAACATTTAGGGACATTCTTTTTACAGGAACAAAAAAAATTGAAAACCAGAGACAAACCCTTAAATTGTGGAAAGGAAGTGGCACATGTTAACTGCTTTACTTAACCTTCCTGGCAATGAAAAAAAAACCCCAAATTTAGATATGTTAATCGAAAAAAATATTTATTCTTTTACTTTAGTATAAAACCTACAAATTCATATATGATAATACCAACTCCTGCATCAAGGGGACATGCACCAGTGCAGCTGGGGCCCAAGTTTATTCAGATTGTTACTGAACGAAATGGACAGCAAACTTATATTAAAATTACTTATTAATCTGCAAAACAATTTCAAGTGTCTATTTATAAAAAGGCTGCTGCTCAGAACTCAAAACGCTGTGAGCCCTGCATGTCAGACTACAAAGACATACAATTGCTCCTACCACAAAGGTAGCTTATGTAAACAAAATCTCCTTCTTGTGGAGGTAGTGTTTATAAGCTCAGCTTCCTGTAAACAGAGGGTTAGAGATCATCAGTACAGCATGAAACATCATTGTAGTCCTAATATTTACAGGTTTTATTTATAGGTCGTATCTTCTAGTCACCACCTCTATCCTCAGAACAGAAAGAGCTTCACAGAATATCAGATGCACACCAGAAGAGATTGTAGTAAAAATGTTTTACCTTAGTTGCTGTATAAGATCTTCACCTTCTTTTATGACATTGACTGTAACCTGCAGAGTGGTCTGTTGTTGTTGACCAAAACGTTTAATCAGGTCTTGGACAGCCTCCACAGACTCAGCATAGACATCATCAAGCAGTTCTTTCTGTAACTCTTCAAGCCATGTCCACAGCTAAAAGAGACGGGGGGGGAAAATAATAATAATAATAAAAAAGAAATGTAAGCCCCAGGATCAGGCAGTCACCATTCCAGATCAGCCTCCCTGGACAAGAGAAAACAGACTGAGGTGGTGAGGAGAAACAGGATTTGTTTCTCTTCATAGAAAAATCCCATCCTCAATTTAGTGAAAACGAGCCTTTGTTTCAAATAAGGTTTTCGCTTCTTGGAAATACCAGGAAAGCTTTATCCGTGTTGCTAAGTCACCCTTTCTTTCCCATTTTCCTTCTACAGTACTGAGCTTATCCGATTGAGCAGCACAGAGTTCATAGCGAGAATCCCATCTGCAGCTCTGCGAGAGAGTCCCTGGGAGGGAAATGCTATGGTAACACTCCCTGAGAGAAGGGAGGAAGGAAGGAAGGAAGGGAGATGTATTGTAGCCACCATCAAATTTACACTGCCAGGCTGACACATGCACACAGATAACATAACACTTTTCAGTGGCCTTCAAAAAAAGGGAAAAGAGGGCATTTCAGAAAACAAAATACAGAGAGAAATCAAATGCGAGGAGTTATTTTTCTATCATGTTCCCCACAGTTGTGCTGTTCACCCTCTTGATCTCAGTTTCATACTATTACAACGGAAGTTGTCACAAGTAATTCCAGCAGTTAACTCAACATTTTTCCCATCTACTTAGCATGTGCACGTATTCCTGTTCAGAACTGCCCACACATTGCAGCTTATGGAAAAATCTGTGGATACATGCTAGCTAGGTATCGCTACTGGTCACTTGAACCCTACTGTGTTCATTTCCACAATTTCATGAGGCAAACTGTTGCATCCTACGCTCCGTGTGAAAATTGTTCATCAAACTATCAGCCATCTATTGTGCAACTGAAAAACCACTGTTGGAAGAGAGGGAGCATGGCTGTCTGCTGCAGCACTCCTGTGAGCAGCACTAACAGCACAACAAAACAGCTACTCTCACAGGAAGCATTCAAACTGGGTGCCTCCTCTCTGTTTTACCATCACATCCCAAACCCTGCAATTCTAAGAAGAAGGATTAGAGTTTGGTTTTTATCCTGGAAGAATAACTCTGTTCTGATTGAAAGTATTAAGATCTTTTGACTACCTTTTAAACTCTGCCTTTATACATTTTAGATACACAAACAGGCTTTACTAATTTTGAACCTAATTAAAGGGTTAACATAGTTAAAATACACAGTAAGCAAACTGGCTCAATTTCAAAAGACAGAAAAACAAATGTTTATTTCTTTGCTTAACATTTTCTACACAAATACCCATTTCATGCTGCTGTTACTATAATGTTCTGATCATAAAGGTTTTCTAACTACCAATGGATCTACATTAAGACAGAAAATTCAATGAAGGATTCTAGATCTTGATTAATCGGTTCCTTTGAAGCTTTACATTAAAGCCAAATGCTAGTTTTTATATCTTAGAGGCTTATATGCCTCCTGAGGTAGGTTTTCAATTAACCAAGCTATGGGCTAAGTTTTCACAAATTGGGAATAATTAATGACATTTCACCAGACTCTTCTACAAATCTACTACACACACACCCCCAAAACGGAACTGCCTATTCATATACACTGTGTTATTCTGACTACTCAGGCTTCTAAGACAATGCCTGTCACAGCTTTGAATGCAACTCCATATTCATAAACATCACAAGCTCAAGCCACAGCAGTCTTTCTTATTAAAAGGAGCACAAATCAATAGAACTTAGCAAGTGGGTCAAAAGCACTCGTCAACATTCATTCCAGCATACCCAATGCAGCATCCAAATTTTTTTTTTTTCAAGTGCATACTTAGGAATGCAAATTTCACTTCAAGACAAATGAAACTTAAGAGCAAGAAGCCTGACAATACAACCTGAAATCTTTACTCAGTTCTCAACACCCAGTGGACATGTATTTATTCCTCTCGGTTTAAGAAGCTTATGTCTGAACCATATAATAGGACACCGTGTTAGAGACCCTCCAAGCAACCTGGTGTGTACAGGAAACCCGTGAAGCTTGCTACTGTGCAAACATATTCATTGGAGAGTAACACTTTGTTGTTGACTGCAGATATCATGCATTCAGTGCTAGTTGGAAGAGCTGTACCTCACGCTTATTGCACTATCTATAAAAGGCCCAATTTTCAGAGATGTTTATTACAGACAAACTGGAATTAAAACCATTTTGAGTCTCCTGAACTATACCAAGTTTGCCCCTTGGCTCCCTTACAAGCACCTGCAACGTGGCTGAAGGCAGGTCTAAGAATCACTTCCATCTTTTCCAATATGTATTTTGCAGCTGGGTTGTGTCACACCTGTAGAGGGACATCTCACCTCTGCATTTCTTATTCTTCACATATGCTTCAGCCACTTCTGTACCTGGGTGGAGAGGGTGTGGTAGGAGCAAACAAACTTTTAAGTGTTGAGCTGGTGATGTACTGTGCATGCAAATACTCCCCTTAAAGCTCACCCTGGATGCTGGAGACCGAGCCAACACAGAACAAGCAAGACTCTTCCTTCTGCATAGCCAGTTCAAACCAACACCACCTGCCTAGAGCAGAAAGACATGGGCACTAGCACAACAGAGTGCTGTGCCGACTGACTTACTGCCTGGTCAGCATGGCATGACTGTAAACATGGTATCTGGTCCCCAAGGTACCAAAGGGCTCAAAAACACCCTGCGTTTGCCTTCTTCATTAGCTGAATCACCCACTGCTTGGGCAGGAAAAACATTTTACAAATGTGCAGAAAGAGAAGGATAGTAATTAATATGCATTACTTGTCTAGCTGCGATTCATGCCCTGTTGAAAGTGGAACAATTTAAGCCATTTCTGAAGTGACTAAACAGCTCTGACACGTCATAGCAAAAGTTACTCTAATACATTACCAAATAAGCTTTTTACACTTTTCTGCTAAGTAAGTTTCTGACAAACAGCTTCCCTCAAAATAATCTTGCAGTTTATACACAAGGTTAGAATAAAGCCAGAGATGAACAAAACTGCCAGGTTATTAAAGCTGGATATAAATTCATGCAATTTACTGGGAGAAGCTTAATTCATAACAGGTGGCAATAGCCAGCTGGCTTGTATACAGCTTTAAAACCAGAATGAGCACTGGTTATACTGGAAATCACATGAATTACCTTGTTTCCCAATACAAAATTAAGGATGAAGACAGTACAAAATTGCACAGCAAAGCCAAAAGAGAGCAACCAGTTTATAGTGAGGGGTGAACAGAGACTGGAGCTTACCCATACATGTTCAGCAGTGCAGAACTACAGATTTTATAGGGCAATGATTTTCTGAGGTAACACATTACTCCATAAAAGAGAGCTTGGCAACAAAAATCCGGTGGGGAAGAAAAACCAAAACAAACTTGTCATTAAAAAACTATTAACTTTCTCTCAGTGTGAACTTTTGGGCAACTTCCAGGCATGTTTTTTTCTATTCCCTGTAAAACAAGGAGCACAAAGATCCTTAAACAAACCACCAAGTCCTGTGACCTCAGTAAGAGCTTTATCCAGTGGCAAGACGGCTCCAACATACAGTGAGAAAAACATATAAATAACTCAGTCCAGTTACAGAAAGAGGCTCTTCTCTTTTCATCTGCTCTTCACGTCTTATCAGAATTAAAATTGAGAGGAAAACCAAATCCTGAATCCTTGACAGGCAAATTTTTCCCCAACAGTTTTTTTTCTTGATCTAAATATAGCACAGACTAAGAAACATCTGCTTGAATAAGCCTGCATCCTGTGCTACCTCTTTCCTAAGTTCTTGGGAGCATGCCATTAGTCACTGAGATGGTATTATTTTAATTGTCTGCAACATCCTGGAAGTTTCAGTATTTCCATCACGGGCCTCTATCCATTTAAGTCTCATCCCTGCAATCTCCTGAAAGACTGCAACTAAATATGACCCTACAGTATTTTGCCAAATATAATCACAGGACAATTATGTTTAGTAAATACCTTCCCAAGTGCACAGAGTTACTTTAATAGGGTAAAATATCTGTCACTTTCTTTTTGACTTTATTTTCATTTTTATAATAATGGCTTTTGGATATTAAGTCAGCCTTTTCAGCAGGGTACAGCAAAGGCAGGCACACAGTTTCTGTGTTCAAAAACTGCCAATTCCTCTTTTCTGCCCCTGCCCCCCAGCACAATGCTGCAGTATGTGTATCACCACAGGCACAAGTTGTTGAAGAAGCTATTAGTTGTACTGGGCCAAATGTTGCAGTAGTATTCCCTAACAAGTGTATCTGGGCAAAGGAGGGGGCTGATTTATGTCTGTCTGTCTGCCTGTAAGCTCTGGCTTTCAGGACATGCAGTGGACAAAAACCGCATGTTTTTAAACACAAATTTTTAAGATGTTAAATCCCCATGAGCTTGTCTTCCAGGGTCTTCCAGTGACATTTAAGATACTAAATGCATGCATATTTCTTGAAAATTAGGTTTAATTATCTTAAAATCTTCAAATATCCCTATCTATTCTATAGTTATAATAGAGTCAATTTCCTATTCAGAATAAATTAATCCTTGAAGCAAAATCAAATTTCTCACATCTTCCTAAAATGACATCAACTACTAGTTGAGTACTACTAGTACTCTGTTAGCATTCATCCCATTTCTTAACTGAACAAGAAAAAATGTCTATACCATAGCTTCACACAGCTTAAAGGCCTATTTCTGCCTCACTTCCCTCAATCACTTCGTGCTATTTCAGTATAGCTACCACGATAGAAAAACTCACAAGAAAAAAAATCTGTGCTGGGTAACTGATTTCCAGTCCTATCAAACCAGTAAACCACAAGACACTTTAGTGTGCTGCCACTAAATGTGTTTCTCTTATCTCTTCCTAAATCTTTCTCAGATTTGAAAACTGTCCTCCTCAACCCTCAGATTCCAGATGACCAGCATATCAAAGTACTGACCAGAGACTGCACTTCATATATTTTGCCAGGCCCATCACACTAAGCACTGCTGTGCTATGATGACATGATAAAAATATTCGAGATGCACAAAAGCCCAAGCGACAGAACCTTCACACCTCGATCAGGGCATCCAAAAGCTGCTCTGCTTCCTGGAAAGGGCACACAGAGGAGAGAGCAGCCTTATTATGACATCCATGTTTATGCTGCAGACCACCAGCACCGAAGACTCATACTCAGCAGTGACAGGCAACCAGAAGAGCAGGTCTGTCACCTCAGGGTCCACCCTGGGATGAAACAGATGAAAGGCTGAGCAGATGGACACCCTTCCCTACAGGAAAATGCAAAGAAGAGCATATATCTGACAGCAAATGTGAGACAAAGTGAGACCATTATCAACCAGTTTTTTTCAAATACACATGCCTCATAGCTAGATAGGAATAAATCAGCAGCATTATGGCTAGAGCAAGGTCTCCTCAGCCTTCCCATGCACTGACACGCTCAAAACAGTGCCACCTTCCTTCAACAGGTTGCACAGACTACCATTTCATTACTTTTCACATAAAAAACCTTGCTGTTTCTGAACAAATCTCAGCCAGTTCCACTTCCTTTTTCTTTCTTTCAACCTCAATCTATTCTGGTGCAGAGTTTAGTTTGCGTAAGACAAAAAAAAGAAGAAAGACATCTAGTAACACCATTAAGCATATTGTGTATACATAAAAAAGCGCTCTGAGCTATTTTATCATCAACTTGCCAGAATACACACAAAAGGTTATATGCAAAAAGCCAACAGGCTCCTAAGAGATCATTCTCTTCCACATACATTCAGCCCTGATCTGTATTCCCACACTTGACTCCAGTTAGGAAAATAGCTGTTGTTCTACTTTGGCACTACTACAAACACCTGGCTTGGCCAGGATTTCAGTCTTCCCACTCGGATGCTGAGGGAACCATTTCAGAGAATGCATGTATGTGTATGGAAGAATTGGAATTCACACCAAAACCCTGTTCATCTCTACTTGGTGACAGATCTCACAGCAAAGACTACGATGACTCTTGCTCCTCTATTTTGTACACAACCTTTTATAATAACTGTTTATTTAGGAAGTGTATCTTATCTGTGTGATTTTCTTCTCACCTTGTTCCTTCCCCATATTACTAAATGTCAAAAGGCACAAAAGCCATAAGGGATTCACTGTCTTGCAATGGTCAACCGTTTCAGATGTTCAGTTGCATTTTGTCCATCCTCAGGCAGGGAACCTGCCAGGCCACAGTACTTTCAAGGCGAAGATTCTGATAGGGATATTTATGGTCCCAAACACTTTTAAAGCTTGCCAGTGCACAGCTTAACTTCAGTACCTTATTTACTAAAAAAAGTTTGGTTTACAGATTGGAATTTTGCACTGTTTGCATGGGAATTAAAAAATCAATATTCACAACTTTTCCAACTTAAAACTAGTAATAACATAACAGCATAGAATCACAATTTAAATATATAGCAAGCAACTGATTTTCTTGGATCACCATTAAGCAAAATGAGTAATGGCAATACTGTTACATAACATCATATTTCTGGCTTCCCTGAACACATCCTTTATTCCCCCCAATGGGAAATGTGGTCTACTGAGGTTAGTTTATGAGGAGTCTGAGAATTTATATGTTGTTTTCTGATGTCTGTAAGGGAGCTCTACCAGCCTGTAGTCAGTCACCTAGCTACAGAACTTCCGGAGATGTTAAGGACAGGCAGCATTTCCAACATGCATCGTAACAGGCTCGTGCACACATACTACACATCCGCTTTGTGCACAGGTATAGCAAAGGTCTGTTACTTTTAGGATGTCTCAAGCTGACCCATTGCTTTTGTGGAAAGCACGCGGCTTCTGAAAGCAGAAACTGACTTACTAAGTATGAACAGCATAACAGTACTGTGCAGACACTGCAGGGCTGATGCTTCCCAGGAAAGCTGGGGGAAGTTGCAGGCAAATTCTGTGTTAAAGATAAAGGTTATCTAAAGCTACAGGGTAGAAGTAGTATTGGAATGCTCTCATCCAGATAAGCAGCATTCATTGGACATTAAGTATTTCTGGGGAAAAGAAAACACAACAAAACACCCTAATTCAAAAAATCAAGGGATTGGATGGATATTGGAGCCAGATTTCAAATCCTCAGAACAGCCAACAACTCAGATTACCAGCTTTTCTGAGCTCTGTGGCTTCCTCCAAACTGTCACACACAAACGGTGTTTTTATTCTTCATGCCTATTTTTTAGACCACAAAAACACAGGAGAGAGAAGAAACAAAATTCACCCTGAATACTTGAAGGGTAAAACACATTGGTGGTGCTTTGCTTTGATGTGTTTGGGGTTTTTATTTGTTTTTTTAACAACTGAAACTTCTCTTTTTAGTTCAACAACTACCATGTTATCCTACTACTTGAAATCCTCTTTTCACCAGCTAAGCATGCACATTTATTTCTTCACACCACTATACAGCAGAAAGGCTACGTGCCTACAGGTACACACTAATTTATTCAGTGACTTTCCACATCCTGCAGGAGAAATGCAATTCTCCTGCCAACAAAGCATGGATGACTTTCAGGTTTAGGGCATTTTTATCTTCCATCTGCTTTGTTATGCCTTCTCAGCACTCCACATGCATGTTTGATAACAAACAACACGCTCTTGAAAACAGATCAGAATACAGAGAGCACAAGACAGCTTTGAGCTTGCAATTTCTCTGCACCGTAACCAAAGGACTAGTCTACTAAATATGAACCACCTGCCTCACACTCACCTATATTTTTAATTAGTATGCAAATAAAAAAATAGTCTTGCTTACATAAATAAGAAGTCTTTTTAATTTTCCTTGCTTTATTAGGTATAGAGGTCAGCCACATGACAAAAACAAAACAAACAGTATCAACATGTGCACATCAGCCACAGTACCTTTTACCCAAAGTTTGCTGCAAAGAGGCTGCCATAGGAACAGCTGTGTACGCTTACAGGGTCACAATAATATCCATTTTCCCAAAGAAATAAATCAAGATACAAAATATCTTTTTTTTTCTTCCAATAAAACATTATTATCCAGGGGAGCAGTGGCAACATTCCAGCACATCTGGATCAGCCTCCCAGAATTACTCAACAGTGACTCATAGATCAGTCTGCCTTTCAGGTTTTTTTTTTTATTTTTTAAAGCCCTTTCCTTGCAAATCCTTTTACAGTATCCGTCTTTCATCACTACAGCCAACTGTATCCATTTAAATACCATTCCAGCTGCTCTTCTTGATGCTAAGAAAAACAGAAAATTAAAAAATTTATAGAAACAATTAACATGTTTCAGCAGCTGACTGCTCCTGTGCTTAACAACAGGTAATGGAACAGCGCTATATATTTAAGGAAAGTGAAACAAAAAAGTTGCCCCCTAAGAATAGCTTACAATACAGCATTTACGTTCTGTATAAACAAGAAGAGTCCTGGGAGAATATCAGCAAGGAACCATCGAACAGAAAACTGGTGGGGGAGCTATGTACTCGTGTCTAGAGCTAAGAAGTAATTCAATCCTGACCTCCTTGAAAGACCAACTGCCTTGTGCATTTGTTTCCAGTGCAAAGCAGATGTTTCACACACAAACTCCCACCCCTATCCTCTACAAGGGTTTGCTGAAGAAGCTACTTTGAATACCGTACTTCCCCACTGAACAGACCATTTCTTGATGTAGGGTGAAGTGAAGGAAGACACGTACTCTGACATGCTGTAATGCAGAAGCCTTTCATATTTTCACCTAGTTTGAGTAGTGAGAAGATTTAACATGAGCTCTAAACAGAAACCAAGCCATCTATGGTTGTCCAAATTTGCCACTGCTCTTAACTAAAACCCCTTGCTGAAGTCCTTATTCTTGTTATAGCCTATTCCACCCTCTCCCATGAGCCTATGAATTCGTATGATGTGTTCTGAATTGGAGCAGAAAACTGACCTGGCTGAAAATTAAGTGCATTTGGCTAAATTTTCTTTTTCCTGGTGTATCAGTTCAACCTTTGAAAGAGACTAAAGATTGCAACCATGAGGCAAATCACTGTCATTATCAGATAAGCTCTTTAGGTTGTGGAGAACCATCGTTATACAAGATCAAAATGCAATGTATAAAACAGGAAAAGAAAACAAAGTGCCTCAGGGCAGCAGGTTGCCTTAAGTAGCCTTGTGCTTCTGCCACGCATTTCAGTCTCCTGAACTGTGGCAGTCTAACCATGTGTCTGAAAGATCAGTTAACTGCATTGGAGAGCTGGTTGGATTAAAAAAAAAAAAAAAGGAGCAGAGTATCTCCCCCTGCAATGCTGTCTTTTAGCTGTATCAGCTCCCTGATCTGACCCTCCCACCTTCCCCATGACTGAACAAGGATGTGTACTTGCACAACGAAGGAGGTAGAAGCTGCTTGTGAAAGTAATGAAAGTAAAAATAAAAATCCATAAACAAAACCACCACCCTAGCCCAGCCCCAATACACAGTGAGCTGCAAATCAAAACTCATCGAACAACAGCAGTTCATGGCTTACTATGGCAAGGTTCTAACAATGAAAGCAATATTGGACAGTATCACTTTTAAGGCTTAAAGTTATGACCATGGCTTAGCAGCAGTTTTACCTCTTTCACATGAGTGTGAAAGGACACAGACATGTCCAGCAGGATCTTGCGTTGCTCCACACGCCTAACGAAATCTTGTATCCGGTCTTCGAGCTGATGGGCAGCTTGATAAATTTCCTCTGGGTCACACTCCCCAGTCTGAGCAAGCTGTTCAGCTGCTTCTAGGAGCTTATCTGCATTGGTATATGTGTTCTGTAGAGAAATAAGTTATTTTCACAGGATTGAATGAAAGAAAATTCAGTCAGTATATTCTGAAGCCACTCAAGTAATGAAAACAGAAAGCCAAAAAGGCCCTTGGAATGTATTTTTCTTTTATCTTCAGTAAGGTTAAATTCTAGTAACTATTTTTTTTTTATTTCTAGACACTTTTTCATTTAACTGTGAATAAATTCATTCCTTAGCTCCTTTTTTATGTCTATTCAAACTTCTCCTCAATCCAGAACTTGGGAGCCTATTTATTCTTCCTTGGAATTAGTATTTTATATTTACAACTACATTAAAGATAAGCCTAAATTAAATGGCTAATTACTCGCAAAGTGGCCTATTTCAACACTGGAAAAATCACTACAGTCAAGGCCAGAAGACTTTTGAAATGTGTATTATTAAAGGTAACGAAGTCCTAGCTGCTGGTAGAGATGCTTGGCAGCAAATAGACACATCCAGCAGGAAAGTGGAAAGTGACCAGGCACAGGAGGAGAAAATTTCTCTCAATTCTTACAGAAGCGAGGTATCCAAAATTCATGTGTCATATGGATTACCATTTGTGAAACAGCAGCAACAGAACAAGCTTTAGAAGTTGGCTATGCCCGAGCATCGGAGGGGAATACTGTCCCAATATGTCACAGGATTAACAACGGCAGATAACTGTCCCTGGATCACCACAGAAAGCAGAATGGCAGAAGTCTGGTACCTGATGCGCTGAGACCGCTATGGTCAAGAGAAGAGAGAGATGTTTAACAACTCTTAAAGCTTAGAACTTGCAGCCTGCATCTATATCTTTCTCATTAATTAAAAAAAGGACTGATTCCAAACATTTGCTATGATTTGGGTGCTCTTTTTGAGCCTAATTTTATGTTTTCCTGCCTTAGAACGGTTCTTAAAACAGACTCATCAAGAAAGCACACAAGGATGTTAACCTCTAAAGACAACAGACTGAAGCCAAGTCTACACTGAAGAAGTTTTGCTTATGTCACCACATCAGGTCTCCTTATAAGTTTGCACCACAGACTATTAAAAAAAAAATTCTCAACAACATAAACTACACCTTTCTCTTTTCTCTTCCGCCCTTCCATCTTCTCCCAACCGCAGTTACATCAGGTAAAAACACTGCTTGCCAAGATAAATTAAGGCTATGCAAATGTGCTTTTCATTGCCATAAATATAGTGTCACTCCTCTAATTAACATTATAATATCCACAAAAGTTAAATCTGAGCCCAGCCCTAAAACTGCACTAAGGGGCAGGAAATAAGAGCTCTCCTCCAGGGTCTCAAGCAAATTACTAGGCAAGCCCAGGACAGATTACATGACTCAGTGCAGCTTTCATATATTCGCGGGGAGTTCCCCCTTCATTTATTACAATCTTTTTATGGAAGGAATTCAACCCATGCTGCTCCTTGATTTTGACTTATGTGCCTCTTAGCCCTTCCTTAACCTTCAGCTTTTTAATTGCTTGGAGAGGTAGAGAACTCCTCCCCAGTTTCCCTGGGAAAGCCTGCAGAGACGAACATAAGCCTATCCTTTTCAGCGGTGAGTGCGCTATGCAACACTCCAGATCACTGGCTCAAGTCGAATTGGCCCAGAACACACTCTGATGCGTGCTTTGGTGTTTTGACTTCTACGGTCGCAGCTCACACGTGTTCAAGGGGCAAGGCTTAAGAGCCTTAAGGCACTCCTTGAACAACAACTACTTCATCAACCCAGAGAGCCACACCCAGCTGCAGATGGCTGAAACAGAAGTTTCCCATTTTAATGAAAACTTTATCTCACATGTGAAGCATTGTTTATGAATTCCAGGAGTATCTTCCATATAACACAGGCCCAGGCACATCAGACTTCTCTTTCTGTAAAGTGGATGGTAAACTGCCTGTACTTAAAAATGATCACAACCTAGGTGCTACTTCAAAAGGGGTTGCAATTCTCAAACCTTAACAGCAGACACATGCTTATCACTAAAATTTCTCTTTCAAATAGAGCCGAAATATAAATATTTATCTTGGTAGATAATAACTGCCCTTTGGAATAGAAATAGCAGCAAATAGGCATGACTTTCCCAACTCTCTGCTTACTTCTAAACAACGCTTGGAGGGGAAAAAAGTAGTAATGTGAAGATTTTTGAAAATGTTGGTCCCATGGGGTAGCCACCAGTTAGAAAACAGAAGGTTAGGGAGGAAGAGCAGGAGTTCTCCCCTGAAGCTGCCTATGCCAATTTCCTAAGTTGACAAAGAAGCCTTCACAGTGACAAATCCAACAAAGGTTTTTTAACAGATTAACACTTCCTGAGCATTTCTCCACTAGAACACCCTCCCCAAATCCCAGGGGAAAACAATCAGCCTCGTAAGAGCTTTAAGAAGTCCTCTAGTCCATCCCTCTGTGCACCACAACGCGACCAACTACACCTGAGGCTTTTATAAGCGTTCTTCTCTGAAGTGCTGGAAGACCCTCCATAATGGAGAGTTTACCACCCTCTCCAAAAACATACCATATCACTTTCCCAGTCTTCCTGTTGAGAAACCTTCTCTTCATATTCTTCAGAAAAAACAAACACCATATTTTTAGAAAGCATATAAAGTGACACATCATAGGAAAGGCAGAAGATAATTTTAGGAGACTAGTTCAGAAACGAGTGCAATTGATAATAAATACAGCAACAGAATTGAGTGGAGGGATGGGCTGAATTTCATACAAACTAGAATTTATTGCACTATGGAGGGGGAAGAAACACACACATGGATGGAGGGAGATTAACAGAGGTATACAAATCATTAAAGGCAGAGAAAATTAAGATAGAGTACTCACTAAATACAGTGGATGCTATAATGTTTAAGCATCAAACAACACACTTAAAATAAAAAAGCAAAAGTAATTTTCATCTAAGGAGCAATTAAATTGCTTAACTCATTGCCACAGGATCTGGCATACATTCCAAGGGCATAAATGGGTTCAAAAAGTAGCTAGCCTTATTAAGGGAAGAAAAGTCCATTGGTGACTATTAAACACCGGTTCTGACGCATCCTTCAGTTACAGACATCAATTAAGCCTAGACAACTGGGAGGCAAAAGGTAACTTTTTACGCATACAGCCCCTTTTCTTTGTGCATCTGGCAATGGTCACAAGATAATGTAAGACATGGACCTTTAGTCTGATGTATTACAGCCATTCATGGGTAAAGGGAAGAACCAGTTCAAATACAGAAACTTTTTTTACAGCCTTAAAGGAGGTGGTAAGAGGTGGTGGTAGGGAAATGACAGGTATGTTGAAATGAGGTTTGGAAGAATCGTTCTTGTGCATCTGCGAACTGGCTCAGAACTTCATACAAAAATGCTTAGGGAAGTACAACCATACTATTGATTTGCATCCAGTGCTTCTAAGCTGAAAATCTCTGCCTGCAAGTTAATCAGTTACGCAAAATTTGGAGTACTGACACTTTGACTAAATGGCCTTTTGGATACAAAGATGATCATAGGGAGAGGGGAAAAAAGGAAAGAAAAATGTAGAAAGTGAACCAGACAGGCTTCACATGAAAAGAGCAATACTCAGTTTTTCAATAGTGGGTACAAGTTGACATGTGTATGTGTAGCATGAATGTCAAAATATCAGAATCTGGGGAGGATTATTGCCTGAGTTTTGACTAGTGTTTCTATAGTGGTAACAAGAAGTCCCAAATGAAGAGAAACAAGCCTTCACTTCATGAGTTTTAAAGTGAATAATTTGTGAGCCCATTGCCCATTTACTCTGGAGCATCTTTTCTATTCTACACACAGCTTATTTTAACATCTCTTTGAATGCTGCTGAGGAATTGGCACCTCATTCACATTAAAAATAACGAGGGAGGAAGCAGAAGAGAAGAAAAAAGAAATAATAATTTTAGCCTCTCTCAAAATCAGAAGTTAGCTTCGATCAGGAACATTTCAGCATTACTGTTTGCTCCCTGCATTAGATAAAATATTGCCATGACACTGACTCCGTTTGATGCCGCTTCCCCTCAGCTTCTGACTAGAGCTGACTGAAAACCCCTGATTATGCCTAGAGTCCTATTAAAAAACAAGGCAACAAAACAAAGCACAAGAAAAAAACAACAACAAAAAACCCCAAACCAAAACACAAAGACCTGGACCAACCAGAAATGTAGGTAGAGAAAAAAATCAGCCAAAAGTTATTCATGCTTTAACAAGGACAGCAGATTGCTGTCTTATACTTGAACATAATCTTCCTTATAACACCAACAACAGGAATGCCTTTTGGGGCCTGCTTACATTCAGTTTTAGAGCAAGTAAGAGGAACAACTCAGAGGGTGTGCCTCTCTTGGCAGTCCTTACACATTCAAGAGTTAGAGATGAAAAAAACCCCAAACTTATTAGATCATTTTGTCCATCCTTCTGTCAGTGGAAGATGGTCCCCTGTAGTATATTTAAGTTCTTCGACCAGCCTAAGTTTTCAGTATCTCCAAAAATAGAAATTCCACCCATCCCCTAAAGAGATAATTTTAAACTCCAGCATTCAGTTTCAGGAAGTTTTTGCAAAGTATTTGCTTTACAGCTTTCTACTTTAAAGTATAATACAAATTTACAAGGTGCTTTTTTAACAGTTGACATCCCACTAACAGTTCTACACACTTCATCCCCTTTGGTTACTCAAACATTTTTTTCTTCTTTGCTCAAATAACACAGTATATAAGTATGAGATCATTCAGGTTTTGTTAAGTGTCTTACATAAACAGGTTCTTGCCTGTCTGACCCAGAAAAATAAGTATTTCCACAGGGAAAATATTACAGAATTTACTAAAAATGAAGTATTAGCCATGCATATGGAAAATCCAGCATGTGTATATACAAAACTAACAATGCTTATTACTTTGGAAAATTTTATAGGAAATCAATATTGAGAAAGCTTCCTGATGCTATTTCAAGTCCTCAGTCAGTGCAGTGCTCTAAAACAGTGATGTGATACCACACATCCTTGCTGAGCTCCTGCGTGTCACTTCAGAATTTTCTAGTAATGTGTCTTCTGTTTTGACTGAAGGACCACTGTATCAATCCTACCTTAATGAGACTTTTCTTGATGACTCTTCTACATGTTTACTCTTACCAATCACGAAGACTGGACAGACAGCACATATTACTAATAGGGAGGATTCTAGCCTTCAGCTTCCCATGGGTTTTATTCACCTCATGCCCCCTTTTTGAGGCTGCTATCCAAACCAATTTCGTCTTGTTATGCTCCCTGTATTCCTTAGCATCTCTGTTTCTTTTGGCTTGGCTCTTCTGCACAGAAAAATGGGCTTAAGTTCTATCATCCATTCCACTTAAGGCTAAAACTAGAGTCTTCCTATGGAAAAAGCATTGGTATCAGTGATTCAGAACAGAAGGGGATATACAAACTCAATTGTATTTAAAGAAAAAATAAAAAACAAAGCCAGGTTGGCCAGTTTAGTTTCTTAGGAGTCCCCCCTCTTTTCCCCCCATCAGACTGTTGTGGGGATTTGGGAGCTCCCTGAGCTTAAAGTCAGGAAGCAGGGCTTTCAATTCATCTCCAGCTCTTACAGGCTGCTCAAAGTTTAAATCCTAGAATCCCATGGAATTAAGTTAACTTTAAAAGGAGAACTTTCTTCTGCAACTCAACATTTGAAAGCATGCTTTTGAAAATAAATAATAAGTAATAAAATAATACATATTAATAAATAATAATTGATAATAAGTACTAATAAATAGTGATAATAGCAGCAGCTCTGTTGAGCTTCCAGGCTCTTACTCTCTGTAGGACTGTGGAAGTTTGTCTTTTTCTTATTGCAGCTGGAACGCAAAGGAGTAAAGAAATAAAAGCTTGCAACAGGAACAACACAGCCCATTTCTTGGAACCGAATTTTTTGTAGTGGAGCTCCCTCTGCCCAGCACTTCAGCGCCAGAGTAGGAATTTTTCATATACTTCCATGACAAATGTACAGTCCTTCATATGATTGTTTTTACCTGTGCAACCTCTTCAAAGTCTTCATGACGTTTCTGCAAAGCTCTAGCCCGATGCAGGGATTTTCCCACTCCAGTATGTTTGCTAAGAAAAGCTTCTCCATGGTTTTCAATCCAATCCAACACCTGTGGTACAGAAGAGACACACACAAAACCTCGAGTGGATGTACTGAATGTTGCAACAAAAAGGCAACTACTCAAGAAACTAAGAACCTGTAGAGGAACTGCTTATAAGGGACTGCAGTACTGTTGGATTAAAACGCAGTATTGTAATTAATGTCCTTCAATGGCATCTCATCAACTTTTCTGAAGACAGTAACTAGCTCAAACTAGCTAAATCATATGTTTTAAGATTGTATGTATATTTTGAAGCCTACCAAGGACAATCTCATTTCTACACATTCATCAATTTGACAGTTGTCTGATCCAAATGGTTAGACTCCATGTGAGCGTCTCTCTGTAATCCATTTATACCTTCAGCTGACTTTTTCTCTAACGTAACACTAATGGAGTCTGCACATTCCCCACAATCCTAGTGAATAACACAGTGAAGTTTTATTTTAGATGAGAATTCATTCTCCTACTACATATTATTAAGTCAAGAAGAAAGATTCTGTAATAGAAGCTTTAACTAACACAATAAAATTGAGCTGAAATCATTATGAGATGAATGACAATGACTGCATTCAGAGCATATGAAGGATTTAGGCCCAATTCTGACGAAGCATCTCCTCAAAACATCAGACATAATTGAGTATTGTAAATTTTATAGCTGAAAAAGTGAGAAACAACAGACATTTTAAGGACATTAAAGCTTCTACCACAATGACTAGGTTGACAGCTTTATAAATAGTAAAAACTGTACATGTAATTAGTTCCCACCAGTTAACACAAAGGATTACTGCACACATACCAAGTTTCTGATGAGTGAATGAACAAAAACATCTGGTCTCTCTCCAAACTAATACATCTTAGCGATATCTTAATTCATTAATTCGCTTGCGTGCATACAGTATTTAATTCTTTGGAAGACAGTCAGAGTTTCAAGAATGCTGTGCAGAATTAATGACAACTGCATACAAGTGATTTTCTTAAGTCTGCTAACCATTTTTACACGGTATTTATGTAGTGGTGTGGAATACTTTGAATACTTCACCTAACATTCATCTCGAGCATTTTTGGTTTTGGTTTTGTTGTGGGGTGTGTGTGTTGGGTTTTTTTGTTGGTTTTTTTTTTTAAAGACCCCAAATGTTTTCATTTTGCGTTGAATATACCTGCCAAAAGCTTGTACCTTTTATCTCATTATCTGCTAGTGTCCTTTACCCTGATTCCTGAAGTTGGGTAAGGTTTGCCTTTTTTTTTTTTTAACCCTTTTCCCATAGTGAAAGGATTTGACACTTCGCATAACTAAAGAGAAAGACTTTTTTTTTTCCTTCTTCCAAAAGACTTCAGAACCATTCCTGCAACATCACTCACAGCTATATTCAATACACATGTAATCCCACACACTATTTCCATACAAAATATCCATGCTTTCTTTAATAGACAAAAATGAAACCATCTGGTGTGATTTTCTGATTTATCTTGACTGTTAGAATCTTTTTTGTTTTACAAACTCTCTCTTACTGGACATCTTCAAAACAACAAACAATCCCACAATGCCACATAATCAAGCCATCTCAAATCACCAACACTTATGCAATGTTTGTTTTTCCTAGTAAGTATTGCCAAAAGAATATTATTGTGGTTTAGGTCAATGTACATTTTCATTTGTTTCTTTCAAGGGAAAGTATTGATCAGAGAAGGTAGAGCGAGGAGCCAAACATGGCCTCAGTTATCCTTTAGGTTTATATTACCAATACTTCTGACTAGTTTCAGGGGACTACTCTGCTTTTCTCATTATAGAGAGAGTTAGAGAGAGACATGTTTGGATCAGAGAATTAGACTGTACTCTGGAGACTACTAACAGTTATAAGCTAACAAATGATATCAACAGCAAAATCTGTCCCAGAAAGAATGGGATGAAAAGCAGAAAGTAGCCCAGGGAGAATGATTTTTGTTCCAAATAATGCTCAGTAACTTCTCAAGAGAAGAAATTGCCATAGAAATCCAGTACACAGATCATGACATAAAGCAGTCAACTAGAGCAACGTTGCTGCCTCTAAGTGGAAACAGTATGACTATAAGTCACCTTAGTGTTCAGCCTTCTTACCTTGATTCTTAACAAAACGGAGGAAGCACTCTTTCTTTGGGAATTTCACAGCATGTGAAAGCAGAGTCAAAGAGTAAAAGTTAAGGTATGATCTTGCAGTGAGAGCTTTTGCATACCACTTCGACCAAAGGACAGTATCATTAGCTGGCTCTGATATTAGCCATCTAGCAATCTAAACCAGTGCATTTTCTCCCTCTTCCTGGGAGAGGTAAGAGCTACAGAAATCATCACACCAACACGCTAAGGGCTTGCCTACTAATATTGAAAGCAGTAGTTCAGCAATACATAGGAATTCAAGAGGCTCAATACTTCTCAGTTGCTTTAATGATGCAATTAAACTCTAACTGCAGTCTCAGCAGAACCATCCTTATGCCCAATACAGCATCTAGAAAAAAAAAAGGCTGATTTTTAAAACACCAATACTGAATGGAAGAAACTACTATGGAAAGATGGCTTCATCTTGACAAATTCATTGCTCATGGCTGTAGAGCACAGGTTTTGTATGCACTGTTTGCAGAAATAAACAATCTGATCTTTTGCAGACTCAACATGCTCATTTTCACCAGTCTCGCCCATATCATTATCCAGTCCTTGTCCCCTCCCCCCCTTAGCTACTTTGCACACACTCACTTTTCTAATCTCCACCACTTACTTGGTGCTGGCATAACATTCAGAAGGGGAAGATGGAAATCTCTGCCCTTCTAATCTTCAGCTAGTTAAAATGTGGAAGTACTCTCTCCCGAAAAGAACCATTTCACACTGGAACCACCTCCAAAACCCACAAGGGGATCACACAGTGAAATCAGTATGATTTTGACACTGAGCAAGTAGCAAGCATTCTTGGCCCGCCCTTCATTAGTCAAGGCTGAAACAAGTGGCTGTTACAACAAAAACTCAGACAGAGGCTTTGGGGCAGACAGATCAAGGAAGGAGCAGCAATACATTTATCCAGAATGGACAGAAAAGACACCCAAGGTCAACGAGGACCTAATAAACGTTGGGGAGGCAGGGGAACAAAAACCAAAACAACCTACTATAAGTATGTTTTACTAATCTCTGGCTTGCACACCATCAGGAGTGTTTTTCAGGCCCAAAAACTTTCACCAAAGGAGTGCCAGCAATATTACTCTACCACAAACATTATGTTCAATTTTGACCTTTCATGGCTTAGCCACAGAAAAACCCCACAATACTTGGACAACTCTGCTTTATTGCTTTGCACCTGAACTGTCAGAGCCAGCTTCTTTCCTTTCCTTCGGTGAAAAGCTGGCGTATTAATTATCCACTTGGTACGCTCATTAATTCTTAAGCATTAAATTATACTTTTATTAGCATGTTTTACACTAGAGGGATTATTTTCAACAATTAAGTGCAACAGCCAGTGACCTGACTTCTATTAACAAAAAAAAAAAAAAGAAAAACCCCACAAACACCAAAAACCCCAACACCACCCAAACACCCTTTTTTGCCATTAATATAAAAACTAACCAGGAACTAGATTTCCTGGCATGTTTCTGCTATCTCAGCTGAAATTCAGAATTCTGTTCAGTTTAAGTCTGCCAGAGATTTTCACATTTCAAATTTCAGATTTTCTGTAATTCACTTCTTATGTACTATCTCTTGTATTTCCTGTGCTACCTTCCTCATTACTTGCTTCAAGAAATCAGCAGATTATTCTTGATATACATAGCTAGCACCACAATGTTTTTGTTGATTTGGAAAGCTCCAATAGAAACACTTTCCCAATCCTGAACATAAAAGACAGAAGAAAAAAAAAAACAAAATCAAAACAAAACCCCAACTAGACTTCTAAGGTGAAAGTTACACAAAATTGAAGTACCAGCTCCACACAGCCAACGCCCTCCTCCAACTCAACTCTGTCACTCACTTAACACTTCCATGAACTGCTTTACTTCATTAATCCAGCAAAAAGCTACGCCAGCAGAGGGAAGAGGAGGAAATCACAGATTCATGTTGAAGGACAGTTATAGATTCATTTACAGTGCACTTGGTTGCTTGCCACTATGTGCAATTTAACTATAAATAGTGGAAGACAGCCACAGTTAGTTTATTTTGACATTAAAAAACCCACTTAACTTTATTGACAATAATTTTAAAACGGTTTTCATGCTAGTGTCTAAATCATGCTAGATAATCTTAATTGAAATTTTTAAGGTTTGAACAAAGACTAAGAAGCCCAAGAGAACTTGCAAACGAAAACTGAAGTAGTTTAGAAAGCTGCTTTGGAGCACTACATATATCCAAGACAATTCTGAAAAGGTTTAAATTTAACCAATACCTCAAAAACTGAGTAATTTCATGCACTGAATGGTGTCACTGATCATTCAATTAAAGAGCTAACATTTCTCAGATAAATTAGATGATCTGATAAGGTTGTTTTCTTTTACAGGAAAAAAAGAATCCTTATTATTCAAGATCACTTTTCGCCCCAATGTATTTTCAAGGCTGAGGGCACTACAGTCTGCCAAAACAAGGCCATTCCAGGGAAACACCATTATATGCTTGCCATTGTCTTTAAGGCATCTCCTCCTGGCTACTATTAGATTAATTTGTCTGGTATGGATGTTGAATTATCATTGTCTGACAGCACGATCTACACTGAAATGAAAGCATGAAAAGTTGTATTGCAAAAGGGAATATTAATCACCATTCACATTGTGATTCACAAAGCAGTGCCCAAAATACACCAGTATCTGAAAGTTAAGTTGAAGTAACATAACAAAGAGCTATACTTCCACACGCAACATTTCAGAAGCCCCCAGCCTGGATGTGAATGGCCATTACAAGGATAAACCAAAGGACAACCCAGTCTCTGGCCATAACAACTCATGGATATTAAGGGAAGGGCTTAGGAACATGGCAAGCAGGGGCTGCATCTCTGTACATAAGACCTAGTTTGAAATCTCAAGTGGCTGATAAAGATGTGCATTAGCACCAAAGGCTGCAATTTCAAATTGTCAAGAGGGTATCTTGATATCTTATGCAAGATCTGCCTTGCAAAGCATATAGAGAAACCAGAGGCATGAATGGGAAAGAAATTTCTCCAACCAGCAGGTAAGGCATGTACTGAATAATGAGCCTAGATGGCCAACTGGCTCATACTGAAAACTTCTAGTACACTCTGGTACACTCACAATCCACATGAATGATTTGGACAACACATTCTTCATACTAGAAGTCATAAAAATAGGTAAAGATGTCTACTTCCTTGTTTTCAAACCTGTGACTGATGTTAAATGCACCAGTTCCAGGGGCAGACAGATCTCATACATAGAAGGAAAATCCAGCTTCTTGATGAAGAACCTGGTGGTGACTCTACAATGACTTGAGTCTAATGAAGGGTTATTTGCCAACTTCAAAGAACAAGGCAGTTTCAGAGCTAACTCCTCCACTCCAAGAGCCATGACTTAGGAAGAAGCAGGAAACCAGGATTTCCTACAAACGTTTTATGACTCCCAAGATAATAAAAGCAAAGAGTAGGAACAGCACAGTAAGACTCATCATAGCATTATTTAATGAACACCTTCCCCTGGGAAATAAACTGCCTGCAGCCTGGCCTACAGGCCTGAAACCTGAATTATGTATCTGGTAAATAACCTCAGAGGATCCCTTGTCCTTGGTCACCTAAGGAGGTCCTACTTGGATTGAATTCAAACTAGAGGAAAAAGTTCCAGTATCCAATCTGCATTGGTTGGCACTAGGCTACCACTGAGAGGACCTACATTTTTCCCTACAAGAAGCTAACCACTGCATTAATTTCAGTTTCTGAAGATTCCTTATGAAGCATTTTAAGTTTAAGAGGTGATTCATTTGTGGACTGTGCTTCATCAGTTTTGACGAATGCCCTTCATTGACCATTCATGCAAGTACCAGCACTGGACTCTCCTCACTAGCTCCTATTTATGTAGTAACATTGATAAAGACCCTCTAGGATTTATACAATGGCATACCAGTGTTTTCACTTTGGTTCTCTATGCCCTTCCTGACCATTCATAACATTGACTCGGCTTTTTTTTTTTTTTTTGTCAGCTAACAATTTTCATGTTGAAGGACAGATTCATGTTGTAGGACATCTTTCAACATCCTTTGTCACATCTGATTGTTGAGAAGTTGGATAGCTGTCTGCCTTTCAATGTCTCTTTTTACATCAAAAATTCCGTAATGAAGTTTTTAATAATTTTACCTTTAGTGCTTAAGTATTTTTAAGCTGTTTTCTTTAATTTACAGGAAGAGATAGGCGCTGCGTATAGAAGAAAGTTGAGCTAACGAGATTGCTCACTCTTCCCATGGCCTGCCTGAATTAATACCTTTGTCAGCTACTGTAAATGATGGAAACCAGGTTACTTCGCTCCCAAATGCTCACATCCAGCATCATCTTGAAACAGGTGAGTATAAGAAATTTGGCTTGAAGTGCAACTCAGCTGGAAGAAGCAAGATTAGTTTAACCAAAATGTATGACTGGCTATCTAAAAACCCCATTCAGAAGCTCCTGAGTTGTGAACACCTTTCATTCTAGTGTAAAGAACATGATTGGCAGATATTGGCCATCTTTACTTTTTTACGAAGGCGAGCTATTAAGGGAAAATTACTAATGTCCCTTTCAATTGCAGCCTAAGGCAAACATTTTATGTATATTAAAAATCTATCAACAAAGGAATTCTTTACAGCTTTACCTCTTTAAGCTAAAATCATGTCAGAGATATTAATGCCAGTATTTGACTACTAACTTTTATGGATGTCATCATCATAATAAAAATATGTCAGCTAATAACCATTAATTCAAGAACAGCATCATTGCTGGAAAGGAATCTTATCTGTAATTTTTATACCTCTCTAGTATACTACTCTTAGATTTTAAAGAAACCAGATTAAGTCAATTAAGTATCGCTGAGGATTTGAAACTAAAAATTTGTTACAGAATAACACTTAACTTTTTGCATGTTACCCCCTACAAGCCTTTGACCCTTCAAGTCCAGAATTTTACCTAGAATGTGAATGTCAGCTTCCAGTACAAGCTCTGGATAGCTGTCTTGAATAAAAACCTTTTATCATCCCAACTGACTTAAAGTAAATAAAGAAGTTAATTAAAAAAAAAACAAAACCTGAAGCACAGCTAACTTGCAAATATAATGTCTACCTGTAACAGCCAATATGCTATGATAACACACAACTTGGAATCAGTCAGTCAATTTCATGCAATTATTCGATTTTTGAATGGAAGAACACAGGGTTTGGCCACCAACACTCACCTGTCAATGCAACCAGCATCAAATCACAGGCTGACAGAGTAGGAAGGCATTTAGACAACATGAAATAAAACCTACCTGTTGAACATCCTGTTGAAAAACACATAGCTGAAGCCGCTGGTGCAAGCGCACCTTTCGATGCTGCCAAATGTTTTCCAGCTGGCGCTGGTGGTGCAGTACTTCATGGATGACATCCAGAACATGATGAACTGCTTTTGAGTAGTTGGCAGAAGCAGTGAGGGAATCAGAACTCCCAGGAGTCAAAGGTCTCTGAAGTTTGTCAAGCAGAGACTTTCCATCTTGGCTCACCTGACCACCAGAAAGGATGAAGAATTACTTGCCTTGCCAAAAGCTTGTTAGACTATTTTTTCATCCCCCACACCCCCTCCCCATTTTACATATCTTTAAGAACTCTGGGAGCAGGTGATGAAGATCTTTTTATTCCAGGCATGATTACATGCAGCTGTTATAGAGAAAAAATATGTTTATAAAAATACATATTCTCCCTCTATATAAGACAATTTTAAGAAGTAACACTCTTCTAAACAACAGCGTGTCTTTTTTATTTTTCCATTACCTTAAGAATGCTTTTCCTTTAAAGTGATTTAAAAAAAAAAAAAAACAAAAAACAACACCCAGGTCAAGCCTAACTTAGCATAAATATTCTTCAGCTCTTTCTCTAGTCAACAAAGTACCTCAAATTAAGCATTCACCCAGAATTATCCTTTCACGAGCACCTCTCTCTTTTCCTATGCTGTAAAAGTGAACAGGTAGGTTACTTTCTATAGGTTAATATTAATATGATAAATACATTTAGACCAACAGATACTAACTTAGGACATGCTTTGATCCAACACGATTTACAATTTCTAAATTATTACTGTTACTGGTAAGCCAAAGGCAAAAGCGTAAACCTGATTATATCACTTAAAACCTTTCCATGCAGCAAAGAAAGATACTTTTCCAAAACGTGTTTAACTATCAATGCTGACAAGAAACATTAGTCATTTCTAATTGCTGTCTTCTCTGATTCAAACCACAGCAAAAATATTCCTCTTTACCTTGCATGCTAATTAAACAACAATAATCCTATCTTATCTGGTCACTGTTAATGTTTAGCACTTGCCAAGGCTGTTGAAAGCACTTTTCATTGCTGTTTAACTATTCTGTCACTTGTAGCATGAAGCTCAGAGAACTGTTACAATTCAGTATCATCCAGCTATCTGTAAATAGCTTTTCTAATAGCTCATCTAACAGGCAGGAAAATCTGAAACCACAAGACTGGAGTGTAAACAACAGTCTGAATCCATCAAATCAACACCATGTCAGAAACAGAAGATTTGTCAAGGCCTTCCCCCAGCAGCTATTTTCAACAATTTTCACTAAATCTGGGCACATTTAAAATTTGCTATTCAGTAGTCAAACAGATACAAATGAAAAGTATTTTCTAATAAATAGTTTATAAGTGGGTTTTTTTCCCAGTTCCAATTTAAGCTTTTTCCTCTTAGTAATAATAAGTATGAACACAGAATGAAGCTCACTTGGAAAGATAGCTCCTATAAAGTCAAGTCAGGCAGAAAAAAACCATATAGTCCATAGCAGTTATTATGATGATTATTTTATTTTCTGACTGCAAACCAATTATCTACTACAAGTCATTCAAATCTTTCAAGAAAATGGACTTCAATTACCTATCCCAAGTCCATGAAATTTTTTTCCTTTGGGGGGGGGGGGGGGGGATTAGTTGTGACAGCCCCTTGATCTGATTAGTTCATTAGCTTTACAAACAAATGATCATGCACATTTTCTCTGAAGTTAACACAGTAAAGTTTTCTTCCTTCCCAGAACATGACTACCTTAAGATTTCAGTGAGATATATAGCTTCATTTATATATATAACTTCATTTAACGCACAGCTACTGGATTTTCAAGCACACTAGTTATCTAAGCTTGTATGCTAGAAAGTTACTTCTCCAGTAATATACAGTAGTTATCCTCAGTAAAATCAGACTGTCTAGTCTTAAAAGCATTTACTCTCTTAAAATTACTGTCTTCCACTTTGCAACCAAGTCATGTTGTCAAGACATTGTAATCTAAAATGAATGACAAAGTGTTGTAATTTCCAGCGTTATTCTCTCTCTCCACCCACTGTTCATTCATCACAAAATGAAAGGAGCTCCATGCTGTAGCAGAAATGAAGTCATACATCTAATAATGATAAGCAATAGCTCTGTAATATCTTTACACAGAGAGACAACTCCATCAATCTTCAAAAAGGAATGTGCGTTTAAATAAGGCAAAAATAAAGCCTTCTGTCCAGAGGAGGAACACTACTTGTACATACATATACAACGATTATTTCTGCACCAATTCTGGTTGCTGAAGACAAAGCTATTGCTTTACCAGATGGGGAAAAGTAATGACCTGAAATCAGAAGAAAGGCACTTTTTTTTTTTGAGCAGTACCAATGAAGATTTTATTAAAATCTCTAGCTATCCCAAAGTCAAAAGCTACAGCTTTGAAATCCTAAATAAATTTTCAAGGTATTTTCCAAAGCAATTCTATAATCTACCCATCTAATTTATTTTCATTATGCATCACCCGGAAGCAAACAGTATTTAACATGGTAATCCACAGTACTTATTTACACTTAACAGCAGGCTCTCATCCAGTCATATCCCTAATTAAAAAAAAAAAAAAAAACACGAAAAAACCCCAATCCAAAACAAACAAGACAAGGCCAAAAAATCCCGCTGCTTTAACTTCAATGCTTTCTAATCACTATGCCAGACAGCCCTAGCTGCCTTGTTCCTTGCTGCACTCTCATGGAGCATGCACCCCAGATTGCCTCTCTTCACAGAAATCTATTACAAACATGCTATATCTTTGCCCTTTGTTTTACAAAAGGGATCCCCCCAATGAAGAGAGATTATAATGAAGAAATCTTCCCACAAAACATGCTCTTGTGAATTGAGTTAGAACACATATGTACTAGGATCAGGAGTTATATCACCAAAGGTGTGCTCCAGCATGTCAACAGATCAGTTGCCATAGCAAGGTGGCATATGTCAGGCATGTGTATATCTGTGTGTGTTTTACACAAAAGAACAACTCACATGAACTCTGGACACCTAACTCACAGTAATAAAGTTTATGCAGACCCTAAGATGTCAGGTATTAAAAAACCCAGTTTTGATATACCAACAACAGGACTGATCATCAGCACTAATCCTATCCTCCTTTACTGCCAAGTGAAATGTGACGAGATTTATGACTCCGTTGCCCATAAATAGAGCTGGTTCTTCAGAAAGTAGTTTTGTCTTTAATGTATAAATCACAACCATTATTTCAATCCCACATCACTCCTTTTAAAAGAAGCTGCAAGATCGTTTTTCAAATGCATACTTTTATGCAGCTTTCATGAGAATAGAAACTAATGTATTTAATCCAGAATAACATCAGTCCAATTTAACAGCAAAAATAGTTTTACCCTGTGATAACAACAACTCTAGAAAAAGCAAGCAAGAAAAGCTCAATAGGAAATACAGAAAATATCTAACAGTGAAGTTCATAGCCATGTGATTTCTCACTTCAGCTAACTAAAGCATGTGAGAAAACTCAATATTTGAAGAAAACCAATAGATTCTTCAGTCATCACTTTCTAGGCCACCTTCAGAATAACAAATAACAATTTTAACTGAAGTTGTAAATACATCTGCTACAAATATTAAGAAATATTTTTACTTCATTATGTGCAGAATCCAAGATTAGCATATCCTATGCGGCTGCTCTAAACTTACAACCGCTGACTATGTAGGCACGCTGGCTCATTTAAGTGTCTTTGAGGTTGGCAGAACTAAGTATATAACTTCTGGCTTGTTAGGTGACATCCTTTGATGGTTAAGCCTTTTTTGTGAAGCAATTTCAGAGATGGATTTTCAAAACACGCTTAAAGCAATCCATGCCAACAGAATACTTTCCCAAAGAATACCCAGCTAGCTTCCCTTCAATTAAGTGTTTAAACCATAGGATCATACTGGTATTAAAAGGCAGTAACATGCAAATGTAAATTAAAACATACTTAGTACACTGCATGGGTTGTTTGCACCACACATGGTCCCATCCTGCCTTTTAAATTTCCTTCAGAAGATTAAGGGGAGGACTTAACACTCCACTTTTGAACAATACTAGTGAAGTTCAGTATGCTGAAGAAGCCTGGTGCTTGAATTTCAAACTAACGCACTGTGCAACAAGCAATGCCAGTTCATGATCCAAACTTAACATTACACCATTTTATCAAGTCAGCAACCTAAGGAAACAAACAAGACGCTTACCTCAGAGTAAGCCAAGGTAATATGCTCATATATCCCTTGATGATGATGGATAGCATCTTCTAAATCTTGAAGTTCTGAGGGAAGCTCCACCTCACCACAGGCTTTACACCATGAGTCCACATTGCTCATGTACTGCAGAGAAAAAACATTCTGTTTGATATTGGGTTCTATCAATAAATACACACACACTGGCAATACACAAAAGGACTGGCATCTGTGTGACAGTGGCTGAAAAGGCTTTTTTTATCGGAAAAATATTTAATGTATTTCTCTCTGAACTGACCAAAAATGAAGCTTATATCAGAATAGAAACAAATAGTCAAGTCTGACTATACTTCTGCTTTTAGTTATGTGAAAGTCTGAGCTGTTCACAGACAGGCAGGCTTAGTTGTATGTTGGCAGCCTTCAGAACCAATTAAACTGTTGGCAATATTGATGCTTCAGGTTTACTCTTGCTCCTTTTCTTGACTTTACAGCTAAGAAAAAACTTACCTCACCCTGTACCTACCATTTCAGATGCATGAAAGCCAATTAAGGTCTTGTCTACACAAAGAGGTAAAACATGCTACAATTTTCAAGTCCAGACCCTCAGCTCTTACCCATCAACTCCTTGTGCAGATACTCATGGTATCGTGAGGTATCACCTCACCTTTTTTAAGTCTTCAGAGAAAACCAAGTTACTTTGCACGCGTGTGCACACACACACACACAATGAATTAGTGGTGAACTGTTCATTGAAACACTCCATAGTTGTCTGTTGGAAAGAGATCATCAAGGAGGCGAAGCAGTGTTAGAGCACAGAAAATTCACACCTCAGTCCCCAAAGCACTAACTTCTACACACAGGGAAGCACTAAATCCATTTGGCAAGCTGCTACAGCAGCAAGCATGTAAAGGATTTACAACTTAAGTGGGGGTCTCTTAGGACTAACAGTGAACTTTGGCTCAAGTCAAGCCTTTCAGGGGAAATTGAGGATATTGCAACAGAACCTCTTCTGCAGACAATTTAAGTTATCTCTAAAGCTTAAGCTGTCTTGACAGACAAGAAAGTGCCATCACAGCTCTATGCACAGCAGAAGTTCTGTCAACTTATTTTTCACAGCTAGGGGGCATGAATTTTATACCCTTGTTATGCTAGGAAAGGAAAGAGGAAAAAAGAACCTGTTTTTCTAGGAGTTTTCATAGCTGTTAAACTTAGTACAGCAAAGCACATGTGGTATCTGTAATCTAATTTTGTCCTTGATTCATGTCAAGGTCAAGTCCCAAAAGTTTTAAGAGACCAAGCTACTTCTCTCATCATACCTGCCTTGATTCCTGGAGCACATGTAGTCTTACGAGGAAAAAGTAATCCACAGACCATTTCTGGTACTCTGTTATTGTTTGAAAGACGGGAAGAAGGGTGATAGAGTATTTAACTCTAAGATACTTACCTAATTCTCATTTCATTAAGGGACAAGTTGAAAAATCTCTATGTTAAGCACTGAACATGAAAAGAAGCTTCATGTGGGACCACAGAGCTACACCTCTTGCACCAGTCAGCAGGCACTGATAGCTGTGTGCAGTCTTCACCGTGTCTGACAGTAGGCAGCGACACTTACCTGTCACTCGCAAGGGAACACACACATTCAAGAAGGGTGTATTATTTCTTTGGCTGCTTATTTTTTAATCACCTTTTTTATATAGGTCAGGCATCACCAATCTCTAAAGGGGTCATTCCTCTCATTCCAAACTCTCCTTCCTTGAACTCACTCTCCACCGTTAATGAAACAGCTAATATATCACAGCCAGTTATCTTACAAAACAACTACGACAATCCATCACAGTTAATCGTAAGATGAAAACTGCAGAAGGAGCAATTAAAAAGCAGATTAATCCCAGCAGATGCTGCACTATTTTCTCTCATTCTTCTTTTTCCTTCTGTTTACACTTGCATTTAGTGCTTGAAGAAGGTAATACCAACCCTTACCACAGCTGCTCACCACACACAACCACAAAATTTACTCCCCTACTTCCAAAGAACTTCATTTTATTACGAAAAGGACAGCATTTGAGTCAGGCTATACCTCTCTGGCCACATTTCACTCTCTCCTACGTGCATGGCTGACAGTGCTTAAATGTAAACCAGAATAACGCAAGCAATTAGAAAAACATCAACACTGATAAGGTACCACACTGTATCTATCAAATGCTTCAAGCAGGATGATGACTTTTATACCAGAAGACAATTCCTTCATCTCCTTTTTATGTGGCTTTTCTGTAAAATCTGCCAGAAATGCTTATTATAGTGGCACCAGTTTATAGAGTTTTGTTTACCTGTCCGTAGACAGAGGTAATACACCACCAACATAATGAAAGGCAGTGTGTATTCGCATCTTAATATGTTCACATTTCTAATTTCTGGACATTCACAAAGTTGAATATCTGTGTAGTGGAAATCAGGGAAAAAACTTCTTTAAATACAGTGTGCTGCCTCTATTTCTGCAGTTATCAACTCCCAAGTGGTTCCTTCATTTATTCCAAATGAAAGTTATATCAGACATGAGACCCTTTCTTGGATCCAATTTAGCAAAGCAAATGGAAAGAAAAGTATCTACAGCAGCCATACAGCACACCAGAGCCTCAGTCAGCCATAACCATCCAAGAACCTCTGCTCTCCAAATTCAACAGAGATGTACAGAGCAGACAGGCTACAGTATCAGTGGGTGACTCAACAGCACACACATAGCAACTCCTTCAGAACTGAATTCCCTTCAGGGAAAAACATGCTTTCACCATCAAGACTATTAACTTGGGGATATTTATTCCTATTTCCCCTACATATACCACTTCCCTGGCAGTTACACACAATTAATGACTTAATTAAAATAGTTGGTATAGGCCTAAAGCTAGAATTTTTTTTAATATAGGAGGAATCCCTTAATGGGATACTAAGTAAACATCTCCCACCACAATTTCAGATTCAGAAGACAATTAATTAACTTCTCATCATTCAGGCCAGTTCAACTTAGTTTTCTATAAGCCACTGCTATGAGTGAAATCAAGGACCGATTGGGATGGAGTGGTGAGGACAATAGAACAAGTAATGATTTCTGGATGTGGGAAAGGCATTATATTGATACTGACTATACTAAATTTTTTCCTTTACTTCTTTTACCTTAAAAGCTTCATACAGTTAAGCATTTATGTCCACTTCATTTTGATTCATATAGCTAATTTGGCTACATTTTATCTTTCATTTGTAGGGGAAAGGCATTTTGTGGACAATAAGGGCAATAGGCTGTCCTGAGGAGAACAAGTTTTTGAGTATCAGCTGAAATTGGCAGAAATGAATGCTCTGCTTTCTTGCTGACTTTTTCAATGGCTCTCTTGTACTTCTGTCTAAATCAAAAGCAAACAGTACAACTTACCATTGCAGCATGGAAACTTTTGTTGGCGCCCTCCCCATTAACTAACCTGTTCAGCTTTCTGATGGAAGATGGAGGACATATCCAGTAACGTGCTACGTTCATCCAAGGCTGCAGCAAACGCCTTCCATTCTTGCTCCAACTGACTAGCAATCTGTTTTATTTGCTGTGAAGCATAATGGCCGGACTCAACCAAGCGATTTGCTACTGACATGATGCGGTTTATGTTTACATACACATTCTATGGAGAAGAAGGAGGGAAAATTAGTAGAAGTTAGCAGACCACTTAAATACAGAGGTATACTTCTATAAAATCCTTCTTTATTAAAGTACTGCTTAATAGACTGGTTTTATATTTGCCAAGTTTGTGCATGCTTAACTTCGGAATCTAGGTGTATAATTTAACAGCCTATCTGCGTTATTGACAAGGGAGGACAACTTGAAATTACCAGAGAGTCTGAAGCTAACATTAACGGTCAGCTTAAACAAAGTCATATTGTATGAAGACCCATTATACCAACGAAAAGGGAAAGCTAACCATATTTTGCAACAGCCTCAATAAGAATGTTTACAGACATTCAAGTCAACAAGGCATTCAGGTATGCACAATATAGGAAAATCAAAGAACAATTAGTAAGCACTTGATCTATCCACAGTACACATGTGTGCAACATCACTCTACAAATGTTTACATCAACTTCTGAAAGTATTTCTACTTAAGTAACAAAATACAGAACTCTTGTTGTACGGAGTTCAACAGTTCAACTGCCCAGCTCAAAGCAGGTTCAATCAGAGCAGGTTGCTCAGGGTCACATCCAGGGGGGTTTGAGAGTGTCTGAGAATGGAGAGATCGCGGTCTCTCTGGGCAACCTGTTCCAGTGTTTCTTATGTTTAAATGGATTTTTCTTGTATTTCAACTTGTGCCCACCAGTCCTTGTTCTGTGACTGGATACCATGGAGAAAAGCCTGGTTCTGCCTTCTTTACTCCCTCCCATCAGATATTTTTATTTTTAAATATGTTAAGATCCCTCCTAAGCATTCCTTTATCCCGGGTAACCAATCCCAGCTCTCTCGGCCTCTCCTTGTACAACACAAGCATGTCATACAGGCACTTCAGAGAAGTTGGTCATGGTGACGTCCCAGAAAGGGAATGAGAGCTTTCCACATAATACTGTCCTTTAGGCATGTCCTAATTTGTGTGTGTACACTTGGAGTAACCCCAGTTCAGCCCTCTTTTGTTCACTACAGCACCATTACAGCGTCCCTTTTGTACACATCACAGCAGACCCTTTGCTTGCCAACTCAGTCCACCACTTCTCACTTGATTGTTGGTCCTCTTCTCCCCTTCTCCCATCATTCTTATCCTAAAGCTCTTATCAGCTTGTCCAGCCTGCTGGCAAAGATACTTTTGCCCCACTTAGTAGAATAGCAGTCCTTGATCCTCAGAGAGAGGGTCCCATGGTTGTAGAAACCATAAAATCCTGTTGCATAACATCAGCTGTGTAAACCTGCAGGATCTATCTACCCTCTCACCAGCAGGACTGAGAAGAAAACCACCTGGGCCCCTATGCCCTTGACCATTGCCTCTGGAGCCATGTAGTCACGATTGAGACCTTCCAGGTCACCAGTCAGTATTGTTCACATGGAGGAGCGGCAGGGGGCAATAGTCTGAGGGCTGGACAAGCTTTGGCTGTCTTTCCACAACATCCCAAATCCAAGCCCCCAACAAGCAGCAAACTTCCACAGAGAATGAATCAGGTTGGTAGAAGCGGGTCTCTGTTCCCGGCAGAAGGGAGCCTCTCATTACTATCATCGCCTCTTCCTTTTGGTCGTCCTGTGCAGCTCAGACTCAGATGGCACAGATGCTTTATCTGACAGCTTCCAGCTCCTCATCAGCGTGAGGTCAGTGAACCTATTCTGTAGCTGCAAATCTTCAGGTGGAGCAGAAAGAAACCTTCCTCCTAGTGCCAGAAGCCATTATCTTCCAACCTTCATCATCATGGGAGTCTCCACTTCCCAAACAGACAGGTACAGACTTTGCCTGACCCTTCCCCCTCCAGTACAGTTGCTAGTTTGGGCTCTTGAAGCTGCAGAGTGTTGGAAAAGATCTGGTCAATCTCTTCCTCATTACCTCTGATGCTGTGCAGACTGTCATCTCCTCCTGCAGCTCCTTTACTTGGTGACACAGATCTTTAATAACTGCACACCTCCCGCGGGCAAAGAAACCATCTCCTGCTGCTGCAGCCTTGGCAAGAGGCCACAGGCATTCCCTGCAACCCCAGACCTGCAGAGCTGTGTTCTCCTTCTGGAGCTCCCTCTGAGTTGAGGCCTCTGATGTTACAGGGATAGTTGGTCCAGCAGTAGCTGGGGACTGTGCCCTGTTGCGCATCACCACCACTGCCAAGGACACGGATGCTGTTCTGTGTGGAGCTGCTGGCCCCTTCTGCATGAACTGCAGCACAAACTGCTGTGTCCATTGGCTACTTCTGTTAGCTGCACTTGTTCTTACCTATATCCTAAAAGTGTACACGTGGGGCCAAACACCATCACACAGAACATTTGGGAAGAAAACAACAAACACCATTAGAATCTCAACTTTCTGCAGTAAAATATTTTTCCCTCTTATCTGCACAGTGCTTTCTGGAATGCCAGCACACAGGATATGCCAGAGAGCAGGCAGCTACCTGTCAGCAGCAGCATCGCTCGCAACCTTCCCCAATCAACACTGAGGAACTGAGTCCAGCGAGCCGGGGGGACAGAACTAGCTGCAACAAGCCTCAGTAAAGGCCACAGATCAACAAGTGACAGAAGAACAAAACCTGAAATTGCTGGAAAACTGTACGGTTGTATTCCTGTTGAGAGATGTGATGGGCAGCCTGTACCAAAATCTGACTATACCCCTGCCAGTAAGAGAGGTCAGGGGAGAACGTTGACACATGGACACCCAACGCCACGTAGACGCTGAGCATCTGAGGTAGAACCACTACCTGTTGGCATCAAGCCACTGCCGAGAGCCTGACACTGATTGGGTGGAGTAAGTGTTGCAGTTCCTCCAGGATTCACTGTGCTGATTCATCTGAGCGGTAATTGGCACAGGTCCCTGTTAATTATAACTGTATGCATGTATGCAAGCAGGAGCATACCTGAGACCGCCTAAACCTCAGCTGGTCCACTTAATGAACTGAGCACAGCAGTGTCATGTTGGCTGTTTTTCCCTCCTGCACAATACTACCTTTTCATTTTTCAGGTTACCCCACACATCTATGCTCTCCAATTAAGCACAGCTGAACAACGGGAAAAGAACAGAACTGCTATTCCCAACAAATTTTAAAAGACTGGAGAGCATTTAGGCATATTAAAGTGTATCTAGCATAAATACAAGACTACTAAATTAATCCAGAAAGCCATTACATGGTCTTTACGGTGGTGTGAATAAAACGAAGTGTCAAAAGAGAAAAGAATAAAAGCTATATTATGCTGCCATTTGAATTGTTTGTATATCATAATAAAGGAATTTTGGAAATTCTGGAACATCAGTTAGATATGAGGGATGGGGCACCATAAATGTGAAGTTAAACAAATAAAGAACGAGCTGTGGTTAAAATGCATTAATTTTCCCATAGTAATATGGCTTCACAAGTGTGGAAGAATACCCCCTGTAGCAGTATGACTATGAATTAATATGCTGACAGTTGAGCACTTCCCAAGCTATGTACACCACATTCCTTACCTCAAAAAAAGTAGTCTTATAATAATCTCTATCTTCCCCCCCATCATATCCCTCACTACTCAATATATCTACTAAAGGTTTTCATATTTTAGAATGCAATGACGCAAAAGAAACAGATTTAATTAAGGAGGAAAAGTATCTCCAATAGCAACTCATTACAATTGGACTGTCTTTAACTGATCCTTGAAGGTTAACAAATTTTATTTAATTTTCTAAAAGGACAGGCAGGTCCACTGCCATTACTATATGACAAATGTATATTTTGTGTACTGCTTGAGACGCACTATTCCAAGTAAGCTGGTGCTCATTCCCCAGGGACTGATGTTTTATCCATCGCATGGATTTACACTGGTTAACAACAGCTATCAGGTATTAACTGTTAAAGACTTATTCAGCCATCTCATTTACATCACTGAAACATCTGCAGCTTCTAAATGTGTATCAAATGTCTAAAAAGTGGAAGGCTAAAGTGATACTGCATTTTTTTTTCATTTTGTTGCACATGACTATCGTAACAAAACTAAAAAGGGAACAATTCAGGTTACTGCATTACAGTACGCATAGTAACCACACAAATGTACTTAGTACAATTATTTTCTCTCTCAGTGCCCTTTAGCCAGAAGCTGAAAAAACACCTTACAATATCTGGAAAGCTCCTCATTGCAGAATTATTCCCCAAAGGGATTATATGTATAAACAAGTATTGCTCAGCAAGGCAACACAGATCCGTAGCCTAACACAAGCTGTAGTGCACTGTATCATTCTTTGGTGTGTACCTGAAAGGCAAGTACACAGGGAAAATAAGTGACAGCCTGCCAGCTTAACAGAACTTTTATCACACTCAATACCAAATAAAGCTGGCAGATGTCCTGAAGGTTCTATTTTATTTCCTGATTTTCCCAGACCCATTTAGAAAATGTTTGTTTAGATCTAAGATTTCCAACAGTAGTTTTCTGACACAGAGACTATTAAGCGTTTGGGGTTTAAAACCACCTCAGTGACATGGTCCATAAGCACCAAAACTGGCACCTCTATACAGACTGTAGTGAGCTTGAACTCTTTCTCTGTGATGGAAGTATTTTAGCAATGGCATTTCCAAATCATCTGCCACTTCACATGCAAATGGCCACCAAGACAAGCGGCAGCACTTATGTATGAAATAACACCTGCTTTAATGATTTAAAATGTTTTCGAACATCTATTCTCACTCTTGTAACAACAGTAAAACCCTCAGTTTGGGAATCCAAACTTCAAAGATGAGGGCTGCAGAATACCTAAAGGTATCACCTGATCTCTTCCCTTGGAAAACAACAAAAAACCCAGACAAACAAACAAAAAACCCACCACATGCACACATACACAAACACCCACCCAGCAACATCCAGACTATAATTAAGGAAAATATTTAACCTGTTCTTCATCTACAAGGATCCTCAAAATATTCTCAGGTAACTATTTAACCATTGCTATCAGCACTGAAATGAGTAAAATGTAATTTTACTTTAACTTTCTGCAAATTATCATCTCTTTCGTACATTTTTCATGGTGGACCTGGGGAATCTTACTGCAAAACTATCTAGTTCAACAAGAACACCACCTTCTTTCCTCTCTTACTTTTCACTTACCTTCGTTTTCTCAGAGTAAATGCCCGTGCCCTCAACCTCTCCTTAGAGCCAAGTCATTCGCATCTGTGTTTCCCATTACAACATTAAGTATAGGGATCTAAACTGGACCTAGTTCTCTAGTAGGACCAACTGAATCAGAGCAATTTCTTTACAAATCTTAAGTTCAGCACCCCCAATAAGTATCAAGAGTGAAATAAGACTTGCTGCTTGGCAGTAACGCCACTGTCTATTCCTTTAGTTCATGATCCATTGACATGAATATACTTGCTGTATTAACACCTCACCAGCTTCTTAAAAATCTGTTTATTTGCTTCTTTCTTCTTAAGGGTTGCACATCTAGCGTATGCTATTTTATCTTCTTGACTTTGGAATACTCCTCAGAAGCTGGAAATAGCCTGAACTCATTTTGCCTTTTCAGTCTCTTCTCAGGTTGGTAGCATCCAGACATTGCGTCTAAGCATTAACCATTCTGGCACCAGAAAGATTCCCTTACGGATGTGCACTCAAAAAACATCCTCCCAGCCTGACCAGGATTCACAGCTGTGCATTCCCCAAACTTCAAAAACATCAGAAATCCATGGTTTGCTTAAACTATGGTTATTCAGAACTACAAAAAACTTGACTAAATACATTTTACCTACTCTACTGCCCCATCCCTATTTAAAGTCTTCGTCTTGTCTATTAGGGATGGTTGGACAGATGATGGATTTTTAGCATTTAACTTTTATTTATTTTCAACAGAAAGCCCTACCTGAGCAATCTATTAGTTAATTTTTAAAAAAAAAAAAAACAACACACAAACCAAAAAACACAAAACAGACGTTCCCCAAGGCAGAAGAGCTAGGTTACTACTGTTCACCGTTCCGCACAAAGTCTTTTGTGAAAATTCTGTATTTCAAAGTAATCTGAGAAAGAATGCACAATTCACAAACTGTGGTCTTGCTCTCATTTGCTGAAGTCTCTGAGGACCCAAGGCAGTCTAGAATTCACTGGTGCTGAAGTCTAATCTCAAGTGACAACTCTGTATGGTTACAAAAATATATATTTAAAACAAAAACTATCTCAAGAGTGAAACATATCTGTAGTACAAAGGAAGAGGAAAAAGTCACACTAGCTGTCAGCTAAGCTGATTTTACCTCACCTGACCTTCTTAATGTTTTCATTTGTACCAGTCCCTGTGGGTGGATTTGCGCAAGCCATGCCAAGTAAGTCATCTTTGTAACTTTTAAGTCTGTAAACCCAGTGATAGTCAAGCTTTGTGTTCATGCTTTCATTTTAACCTCCCAAAATCCTCACCAGTGCTCATCTCTGGCACTGTCTTTTTGGATTACATTAATTATTTGATTACTACCTTGATGAAGTGGTTTAGCACATGCAAATAGCCTGTTCTGAGAACATTAATCAACTTAGCAATAGATGTACAATTGGCACAGGACTTTTTGGATTATGGTTAATAAACATAGCTTCTACCGATGGTCCTGTCAGCCCCGAGACAAGAAGTAGTTATAGCATGCCCTTTAATAGCAGCCAGTGTCAGTTTTCTCTAAAGAATGTTTCCTTTTGCCTGCATCACTTTCCAAACATTTTGGCCATCACCAGTGCAGTGAGGGGCATAGTTAAGCTGTAATGAAAGCAAGGCCATTCAGTCTAGGAAGAAGAACAGAAGGTTTAAAAAAAAAAAAAAAAAATCAAGTAGATAACATCCTCCTCCTCCTCCCCCATATTTCACGACTGCTTTTCTTTCCCTTGTGTCCCACCAGGTGTATGGAAAACATCAGGGAAAAGAGTGGACAGATGCAGAATCAATCTCTCCCACTCTTGCATGCACAACTGACTAATAATCGTATAATGTCGGGTACTTTGGTTTTGCAGTTCAGAACTCAACAGATAGGAGTTGCACATACAAAAACTATGATGCCTTATTTGCAAGTTTCTCCCTTAAAAGGTACTAAAAACTTGTTTTGAGAAGTGAAGCATTGGTTTAGTCACCCAAAGAGGAACTTGGAGCTGAAACCAAGTATTGCTTAACTCAAATAAATCTCAGGACTTGACAATAGCAATTTACTGTTGCTGAAAGCAGGCCTCTTAATTTGTACTGAAAATCCATCCTCATCCTTAGAGAGGAGAATCACTGAGAGTTTATTTTTCCCTGCAGTTAGGGAACATGGGATCTACTTGCCCTATAAAGACACAGCCTTGACATTTATCAGGGAACTGCCTCTTGAGCGCAGCAATAGCAGGTCACATAACTACACCTGCACATGTGAACCAGCTTTCAGACAGCAGCCTTTCTAGCCACATCAACCTGTGCGTTAAGCAATGGTAACCAAACATATGTCCATCTTCAATGCACATCACTGTACCTATCGCGCTTTTCTCTGGGACAGTTTCATTGCAATGAGAACCAGCCTATGTATTAAGCTTAAGACTTTCATGAACTTATTTCTGTTACCTTGAAGTGCAACCACATGAGCCTATCACATACTGAATGCCCAAGATTCCCAGACATATTGCTTGCCAATGAAACTGCTTAAAGTACTGTTAAATCTCTTCCCCCAATGTATTCTTCACTTTTTTGTTTTAAACAATTTGGTTTAAACTTCCAACTACTTTGTGCTGTAATACTGAAAATCAGATTCTAAAAATGGCAGAAAGCCATTACAAGGAAAAAACGAAATAGTCAGCAAATCCTTTTTGTCCTTGATGTAACCAACTCCTATTCATGACAGGAACTAAGTAGCTTTCACAATGGTTTACATGCAGATGGCACACTTCAGACTAGAAGACCAGATTAAAATTTTGGCATCTCACCCAAAGGCCATCACTCTTTCTCACTCAAGTTTCACATAAGCAGCTGCAGAAGTTGCCCTCCTGCACCTCTCAGAAAGCCAAGCCACTACATGGGAAGGAAGGGGAGATGGGAGAGCCAGCTACCAACAGAGGGTAGCACCTGCTATGAAGGGAGCACATGCCCTGTGGCAACCATAGTGCAATGGGAAAAGCAGCTGCAACATCAATTATCAGGGTTAAGCTGTAAGCACGCGCATGAGTTTGCATTTAGCTGCTTGGGCAGCATTTATGCTTTGAACAGCCCTTCGCCACCTGAAGTGAGTCTAAGGAAATGGCCTGGAAAGCAATGTCTGTTAGGGTCCGATTAGGGCACAATGAAAAGCCTTCAAAATCTCCTGCATATAATAAACCTTATACATACCTGCCACTCTTCCTTCCTCTACCCCATGCAATTGAATAAATTTGCATGGTTGTAGACAGGTTAAAAGTTGAATTCCATCTCTAGTGTTAGAGCATTTACCCAAGACATCTTAAATCAACTGTGATTGCTGAAGAGTTACACTGACAGGAACAGTGAACAAATAGTAACTTGTTAAGCACAGAGTGTATGTGGAGAGTGGTCAGGGAGAAGCTGAACATGCTTGCAGGAGTTAAGATTGCCTAACATTTTTCCAGTTAAAAGCTAATGAAAAATGAGGCCTGCCAAAACTCAATCCGTTCACATCATTTTTTTGTGTCACACTCAGTTTAATCTTCCCCCCGATCTACATATAAGGCTTTTGCAATTTAACCAAATAAAACCCAGAAAACCTGAACACTGCTTAAATCAAAACCAGGGACTGATCGTTTTGAATGTGTATTTTCCTATTCTGTTCCAAAGAACCACCTGGGGGGAGGGGAGGTAGGTGTGTTATGCTACAGAAACACATCGAAAAACTGCAGCTTGTTCTTCCCTGTTTGAATATTTGTACTGTTTAATTTGCCCCAAATTTAAGCTGCTCCTTGCATGCTTCAAGAAATCATTGTACAGGCCGAGAAAAAGCCCTGTGTAATTAAAGCATTTGACTACTACAGGCAAAACAGAGCTGGAGGGATTATGCTGCATTGCTCACGTGCTTCCTCCTGTTGATAGCATCTGAACAGTATGGAAGTAGGAAAAAAAAGGTAATCCAATTTGAAGAAAAAAGGGCAATGGCAACTAATACCAAGACAGGCTGACAGAAAAACAATTTAACCTCTAGAGTACAAGCCCCAAGATTGCCTGGAAGTCCATCCAAAATTTCTAACTTCTAAAAGTCATCTCATGTCAATGACACCTACTGTCCTTCCGTTAGTTTCTGCTCTACTTTATGCACAGGGCAATGAGCAACAACGATGTACTCCATAAAGGAGCAATTCCCTGTGCCCATGGAGTGAACCTACACCTTCTAAACCTAAGTCAGTCACATCCATATATAATGTTACGTAACTTAGTTACAATGTTCCCCAGCAGTTGCTTTACTCTTTTCAAAAAGCTCATATTGACTTTTATTTTTTTAAATTTTTGCAAACACAGCTGAGTTGCAAAAGAAGAAAACGTACTTTCTTCTACTTGGGTCTTCTGTTGCCTTAACGCTAGCTATATCATACACAAGAGCTGCCTTGCTAGTCCTTCCATTATTTCAGCAAGATGCATAGCCTAGGTAAGTTTACTTTGCCACTCTCCATAATTAGTAGTCCTGTCCTACAAAAACATCCTCTTGCAAGAGTTGATTGTTTTGACCACACTTTAATGCGGTTCCCATCCTTGGACTGCCAAGGATGTTAATTGCTAACAAGACTGGTAGTGTTTTCCTTCATTGAGCTGACAGCCAGGGACTGGATTTAGGCCCAGACACCCAAAGTTATTTAAACACCTCCAATCCTCCTAGTGAAAAGGACCTAAAATGTACTTGAGAATTTAGTTAGAACAGGAAATCATGAGACTGAAAATAAGCAGCTTTCACTCACTGCCAGTTGAAATCCCAATTTTTAATCGCAGCCTACTGATAGCTCATCCTAAGATGATATTTAACAAAAGAAGAGTTTGTTTTAGCTCCATTCTGCTGTGCCAGAATTGAGAAGTGTGTCACCTTAAAAATATGGAAAATCATTACACCTGACTCAGCTGTTGATCACTACTTCTCAGAACTTTTTGTCTGAGTTGCAATCTATTCAGAAGGGACTGAGAGCTATTCCTTTCTGCATGGTGCGCTAAATTCCGTATGACATGTGATTCTCTGAAATTTCCTACAAGACTCAAAAGCAGTACTCAAACACACATCCCAGGTTCTAGAAGTTTGGATGCTTATATTTGGGAATTGCTGAGGTTGTGTCGAATACTGCCATTTGTGAAAAAAATTATGTTGCTTGATCACAGTACCTCTGTACTTGGCTACCTTATATTTCCTCATTTGTGTTTTATAATTTCATTGATCAAATACAAATATGCACTACTTGTAACAGAAGGAATTATTTACATGTATGATTTATGAATTCTACCTTAACATAGAGCAAATAGGCAACGTGTCAGCGCTGTGAAGTGGGGCCTGTTCTTACCATACAGTTCATGGCAAAGTGATTGTGCTGTGTCTGAAGCTCCATCGCGTGGGGGTGACTGGTTCCGATCTCTGTGTAGCTGTTCAGAAACAGACCTTTATTGTGTGTGATCCAGTCAAACATCTACAAGAAGAATATTAAGGAGGAAAAAGTCACTAATTTGTTATGGCAGAAATCACAGACAAGTAACGTGAGAAGTCTGTGAACACAGAAGACAGAGAGAGTCTAAGGCCATGAAAATTAACACTGGTGCTCTTTGCATTATAAGTTACTGTACATTTTAACCAAATCATTGCTGAAATCTGAATTTTTGGACCAAACAGCTAAGGCTGTTAAATCTTTACTAAAGGTGTTTATCTCAACAGGCTACTGTGAAGCCATAATCATGAAGTCATAAGCTTCATTACTACAAAGAAGTCATAGTAAACGAACAGGCTTGGAGCACAGCCCTGAGTTACCAAGTTTATACGTTCTCTAGTGACAGCATTTCATGACATTAGCAGCTTAGTAATTTAGAACGAAAATGGCAATCCATGGAAATTCAATATAAATTAATTCTTGCTGATCAAGTACTTCAGCAGCAAGTTTAATATTTTTAATTCATAACTTCACCGCAGATTTGAAAACAACTTTCTATTACTAAACAAACCATACTTGAGCTCAGAATCACACATTACCTTCTTCCAGACAAGTTTAAGGATACTTCTTAAAATACGTTTATTTTGTTTTTTTTTTAAAAAGTATTTGAATAATCAAACAAACATTAGGAAAAACCTTATCTGACAATGACCATCAATGGAGGTACATAGGTATGTTAGCAGTGGCACTGGAAGACAAAGTTTTTAAAGACCAAGCAACACAGCAAAAGGCTAAGTTTAACACCACCACCACACCCTGGTGGGGCAATTGTCTTGAAAGCTTTGCTATACCTAGGCTCAAAAAACCCAGCTACTCTGGATAAGCTGAAAAGCATTGTTCAGAAAAATATGGTAGCAATAAACAGTAAGTACTTGTTTGAAGACCTTTATAAATATGCTGGCTAACACCATAATATTATCAAATCCATTATTCCACCCAGGTACATGACAAATCAAACTACAAGTAGACCACAATATGGTAAGGACTGTAAACAAAAAAGAAAAAGGTTTAAGAGCTTAGACAACTGATACAGCTGATCACATACTAAAATTTTCAGTTTCTTATCTAAAAGTTGGACTAGATGATCCCTGAGGTCCCTTCCAACCTGTGATAGTGTTAGATCGTTATTCAAAACAGACACTGGTCCTGCTTGTGACCACCTTTCTCCAAGTGGTCTGACTTCTCTGCCTTCAGATACCTACAGGGCAATTCCAATCAGATTCCCTTCCACCTCATCCCTTTTTTTGCCTTCTCTTCTCCTGAACTAGCCCAGATTTCTTGTGCAGAGTCATGCAAGTCTCCCCAAATGAACATGTTTATTTCTCCCCATCCAATACCCTTTATTTTTCCAACAAATATCCAGCCCTTTCCCACACCTAAATACACCACGAAGGCATACACTGATGAAGCCCTGAGCTATGAAATCTAATCTGGCAAAAGTAGTGAAATGAGGGCTGCAAGTAAATTAAGGCAAGGGCCTTAATCCAAAAGTGAGTAGGGGTACTACACAAACCTTCTTTTTAATCTCTCTGCTGGTTGATGAGAGAATAAAAGTCCCAGGTATGCCAGCTGCTGTCAACCCCATTTTGAGGTGCCTAACGTCTCCCTCTATTTTGAAAGAAAGCTGTATTAATTTGATATAGACTTATTCTTGGAACTGGGAACCTAGAAAACACAGATAGGAGCTTTTGCAACCACACGGCAGGACAGAGATCAATCCCACAGGCTCAAATACTTCACAAGGAGTTTCTTAATGCCCAAATTATGTAGGCAACTTTTAGATGAGTAAATGAAGAACATATCTTTCAACACCACGTGAGCACAGTCAAAACATATTTTGTTAATGCTGTAATAAAGAATAATTAATGCTATCATTAAATAGCTGAAAGGTTGCTAAAAAGCATTTTTGGCCTGAAAGAGCAATACAAGAACTTGGTTATTTCCCAAATAATTTTATAACTCTAAATTCACTTGACCAGATTTTTTTCTACTCTTTACAGGCCCCTACTATTTTCAGCTATACACATTCAGTAAAGACTTACTTAAAGAAATAAGTTTTTAAAAGTACGATTTAAAACACAGTAGGAAACATTAAGAGTAGTGTAAAGAAAGTCCCTGAGCTGAAATGATGAGGGTAAGGGAACTACAGGGGAAGAAAAAAAAGGAAGAAGGAGGAAGGAGATTATATATGTTTGCTCTGCTTTTACTCTTACCCATGCATCTGCTTATGACCACTGCTGGAGAGCAGGATACCAGTTTAACACAGACCTTTGGTCTCATCCAGTTCAGGCATTCTTACATAAAGTATTTTAAGAAATCTGACAAAGACCATACTTACCACTTGAGTGCATAGTCTAGTTACTGCTTCTCCCGTAGAAAAACTCCCCACCCTCCCCTAAAGCTATTTGTGCCATGGCAACAAGTTAATAATAAATGATTGCAAAACCATTCTATATGAAAATAGATCTTATTTGAGCTCGTCTAAAAGTGCACTGCCTGCCATATTTCCTCTTCAAATTCCATGACAATCAAGGGCTTTCTCATTTGAAGGGACTGGTTAGCCTGAAATGTTCTCAGATCACTCAGTACCCTGTTAGTGACATATGCACTGTCAAAAGAGATACATCAGTTTTTAGCCTAGGACTTTAAATCCTGCATCAATGAAGCAGTTCCCCATGTCAGCCTCTTCAGACTTTGTTGACTGCCTGTCACTCAAACGGAGACAGACATAGTCCTTAGTCATCTGTATTTATAAAGTATACAGTGTACACCTTCCCTTGATGCATGCAAAAGCATCTGTCTGGAACAGAAACTTACCAAAGCAAAAGCTTTAAAGTCACTGCCACTTAAAATTTTCTTCAGTGAGAGCTATCTGTGTTCTTCACAGCTTAAAATTACTACCCTTTACTCCAGAAGACTAAGAGTCACTCTCAATCAAGAAATCCTTTACTTCTCACTAAAAGGCTAGTGATTAAAGAAAAAAATTACTATTTGCAGTTGTCCTTCATACTTCTTTCAAGTCCATCAAGCAGCACCCATTTATACTCACCTCCCCCAGCCCCTTACCTTTTCAGCATCCTGCTCAAACAGCCTGAGCTGAAAACATTGGTCCAATTTCAGTTTCCGCACATGCCACATCTGATGCAGATGCTGCCGTGTTGAGTGCAGCCTGTCCAGCATGGTGGATACTTTGGGTAAAAGGTTCTGTAAGTCTGCGTTCCCTGACCCAGAGTTCTTTTTGGGAAAGCTATCACTGCTCTGTATCCGCTGGAGCAGCTTTTGTCCTTCCACATCAAGGTCCTCGATAGGGGCCTTTATGACTTTCTTTTTTAATTGTGAATGCTCCTCTATCATATTGCGAGCTCCTTCCAGGTCCTGAGGCATTTCCTTTTTTGACAATATATCTTGCAGTTCCTCCAGTCTGGACAGCATATGGGTTGCATTGCTAATGTAGTCCTCAAAGGCAACTCTGATTTCTATCCATTCCTCATGGTTGTACTCCAAACAGCCATCAAATTCTGGGGTTAGCTGAGAAGGATCAACTACTTTGGTAAGGCCTTCCAAAGACACCATGTTTGTCTAAAAATTAAAATTTATAAAAATGCTGTTACTGAAATGAATTTGAAATTTTCTTTCAAATTTTTGTTTTTCTCTTTGCAAGAGTTGAGCATTTTGCTCATGAAGTCCACATGATTTGACTTTTCTCATACACTTCTTTTCAAATATCAACTCTGATCAGCCGCCTCTCTTGCAGGTATTTCCCCAAATGAGAGAGAGATTTTACTTCTTTCTTACCTCGCTACACTTAAGGAGAAAACAGCAACCACTCTTTTAACTAGTTTTGTTCAAGTTTTGACTTTGTGTATTCTAAAATGGCAGGAGATAACAGCAAGGTTCAGCTGGCTGCTGTACGCTAGATGCTGGTGATATCACAATTAACACAATGCAGACCAAGACAACAAAGAGATGAAACCTAACTTTTTACTGTTAGGGGGTAAAACCCTAAATCCATCTTTCCCACACTCAAAAAGAATATAAATGACAACATGCACTACTACCTAGCCTAAGTAAATGAAGAAAAAGCCCCACTGGCCTAATGTACCCCTCCTCTCACCTAGAACATAATTTATCTGAGAGTTTTGAAGATGCTGATCAGTAGTGACCACACTTAAAACCACAAAATAAATGTAAATTTGTACACCATAGGGGAAATTACCTCAAACTCAAACTTAGAGCTGCCAAAGTTAGTCCTCTGTTTCTGCCAGAAATTGTCCGGCTTGATTATCAGTGCAACATGAATACAGCATGGAAAGGATTCCTGTAAAATCTTCAGCAGAGGCTTTATGGAGTCCCATTTTGACCCACGCATATCTACAATGACGGTGAATCCTCGTTTACATACTTCCTCACTGCAGAAGAAAGAAGAAAAGGTTATCAAGTGTTACAACTTCAAACACAGCACTCTACTGCACCACGCTGCCTAAAGAACGTGGTCTCCTCAGCTAACCATAACACCCTGGGGTCTCAATGTTGACAAGCTGACATGTACAGCAGATCTCACGAACATCTCAGGAAGCTTCTCTCACCCCTGCCAAACTCCTTGTGGGTGATAGCAACAGGTGTAAAGCTGATTTGATAATCTGCCTTTATCTCCTCTTTTTCTTTTTTTTTATATTCATGATAATTCATCCTCCTTGTATCTCCTTCGCCTTAAACACACATGAAGCAACATATTGGTGCTTCAGTAAATGGAATTAATTTACAATTCACTCTTCAACAGACACACACTTCAGAAAGGCATGAGTATTGTCATCAGTAATGACTGAGCAGATCCTCTAAAATACAGAAAATAGCACACTGTTCTTACCTACCACTTCTGCAACTTTTTTAAACTGTCTCAGATTCAGTCCCATATTATCTGATACTTAAAGAGTCTGTACAGGGCAAAAAACCCTCTATTGACAAGTCCTTCCGTACCAGGATCAATTTCTGGACAGTTAATGGCTAAGAAAGCATTTTATGGCTGTGAAGAAAACCACATCGACCTGTTTCTACAAAATTTGAGCTCAATTTTGCTGTCCAGAAGAAACAGACCTTACACCCAAATTCTCTGGCAACTCTTCTGAGAATGACAGATTTAATTTCTTTTAATCAATACCTTTTGGACACTTAGTGCTTGCTGATGGTCAAAAGCAGCAATTACCACCAACACCAGAAATTTTCACTTTGTTCCAGTAGAATTTGCTACGTGACCTTGTTAACAGGGAAAGGGAAAATACTTCAAAACCAATGTGTCATAGCCAGTGGACTATTAAAAGGGGCCAGATGTCCATTGTGTGAGTACATGAGTCGTGTTCAGGGATGTGACTAACGTAAATGCAATTCTGGAGTTTATGTGGTGAGGTTTTCAGAGTGTCCAAGAAGTTGGGAAGCTTCACTGGCATACTTTACACAATCTCATTGGCCACACTGAGTTATGACTGACACAGTAGAGCAGAAGAGCTTCCGAAAGAAGTGATAATACAGGTTCCTTAAAGATGAGGTTTTTTTTAAGGTTGGCTAAAAAAACCCACCCAAAACAAACCAACAAAACCCACCACCACCATTTAAAAAGGGAATTTATCAGGACAAATGCTGGCTGTCCCACCTGCCCACAGGAATGCCAAAAATGGCAATGGTGCAGGAAAATACATTAAAATTGTCTAGCTTGGTTTACATGTAGGCTAGAGCGTACAACTTCTGACCATGGTGAAAAAGTTTTCTAACAGCCTTACAGGATTAAAGGACAAAAACAACTACTGCTTTAAAGATACATCTGTTATTAAAAGGCTGCATGCTATTATATGAGTGCTGCTCAGCCCATCCCTATGCCGCTGCACAAACTGAGCACTGAGTGAGGAGTGCTTGCTGCTAACTCATATGAGGAAACGCACATCTACTAGGGCATAAAAAGTGGCCCCTCATCATGCGATACAATACAGATGTGTCCTCCCACCATGTGGCGCCATCACCTGACAAAAGATGAATCCCTTTTGGCCAAGGACCACAAAAATTGTTCTAGGAGGCTTTAGTCAGCCAAGGTCATCTGTTAGGTAAACATGAACTACACTAATACCTGGTCCAGTCAGCACTGATGACTTAAGCTTAGCGATATTTTAAATCGGATAAATTGTTAAATTAGTAAAATTGTGAGATGGAATCACCTTAAGTGTTTAGATCTCTTGCCAAATAACTGATACCACTGAATCTTCAGCTACTTAGAGTAACAGTACTGCAATAACTAATAGACAGACCAAATGTTTGGGGCTATTTGCACTATTTGGGACTTTTTAATTAGTAAGAATTGCATGATCAGTCCTTAAAACATGACTTGTATGAAAATAAGTCTTGCTTTTAATAAAGCTCCCTTAATTCTCAAAACTTTGCCATGCTTACAGACACATAAAACCCACACTAACTTTCTTTTCATTTTAAATCTATTGATGCTAAACTAACATACATCTTTTGCCAGAGGACCACTGTATTTTGCCAGATTATCTCTAGAAAACTGTGGCATATTTCGATGCATATTTATCTACTAAATTCTCTAGCAACTTGAAGCTCTAGAGGGCTAGAATACATCTCGAACATTCAAATGTGAAGTCAAATTATTTCAGAAGTAAAAATCTAAAAATCACAAGCCTTCTTCCCATCCTCCTCCTTCTACCTCCTGTTAAATCCCCCAGTTAACTCTAAACAAAACAAAAACACAAAAACCAACACACTGCAAAAAAAAAACCAACAACCCACAAACAAAACTAAACACTCCTAGACCTCAAAGTGAAATAAAGACTTGAAAAATTCCAATACCAACAATTGCTCTTAAGGAAGGCCATACACACTATCAACTTGATGCCTTGAAGTTATTTTTATGAAAGTACTTTTGTCAATCTGAAACCGACATCTGATTACATCAGGTGCAAAGACAACTGCCTATAAATTAAGAAACACAGAAGATATTGCATTCAGGGATGTTGTCCAAGGGTTTTTTTTCAACTGTAATGACAACTGCTCCTTGAGATCATAGGCAAACATATTCAAGCACAGCCAGCGTTGCTCTAGTCTGCATCAAATGCTTGCAGATTCTGAGACCGAAAGTCAGGGTCTTATGATCATTTTTGTCCCCAATTAAGTTACTACTAGAAACAAAGTTCTACACGAACAAACTTTTTTACATATATATAATTTTTAATATATACAGAACATGTATACATAACTATATATATACACACATATACACTAGCACTGGATTTTACTCCAGACTGATTTATTTAAATAGCACACACTAATTCACAGCTTGAATTGTTGATAATACAATGATATCAGTACTTTCACAGATCTCCCCACAGGTTCATCTGAGACCTGTACAAGCAATTCTACATATCTCTCTCCTAGTTATTCCTGTGCTATATCAGGACAGTATAACTTACCTAAAACATGTAACAGTTAAGCATGTTTTGCTGACCTCAGTCCACACAAGGCATATTGTGAAAGGTAACCAGCATGTTTCTAATTATTGATGTACTGAAAGCCTTTGAGTTGTATAAGCAATCTTCACCACAGTGACAGCAATATGACATTGCAGTGCCATTTCCGAGACACAAACTACTTCCAGCTAAAGCACACTACCCTTTCTGCTACAAGGCATAGTAATTTTCCAGATCTCTTCCAATAAGCAGTTTGAAAACAGTAACTGACAGAACTTGGTATGAATTTGCTCATTTTCTTGTGGGTGTACTGCAACATAAACCATTGATTTTATTTTATAGCTTCAGAGCTTATCAAGTGACAATTACTTACCTAGGAATACATGCTAGGTATGAAATTAGTCTTCTAAGGTCTTCTTGCCGTATTCTATCGTGATTACTACGAGCTGGAAATGTTAGAATGGGACCTCCACGCTTATCTCTGCCACCTGAAAAATTAAACACGTTAAAAGACCCCACAGCATAACACCATTCTTGTTTGCAAAACTAGTCTTCAGAAGACTTTTGGAAAGCTTAAGTCCTACACCGTTTCATAAATATGCACTTAAAAAAAGAAGCGATTTCAAGTTAAATGCCAACACTGTCAGTTAGAGACCAACTTAAAATTGAATTCTGGGAGTATCAATCAGCATATTGTCACAATTCCTACAATGAGGAAGTATCTGTCAAAAAAAAAATTGAAACAAAGAATAACCATAGCATTAGATTTACACGTTACAGTTACATTCAAGTTTGACTGGCAGTGTGACATCTCCAGCCATGGTGCTTTATTATGTATTTAAATGTTGAATCAGCAATTGCGCAAATCAAATTTAAATACAGAGTTATGCTAATCTGTAGGCAAGTATTTAGAGGATACTTAGCATTAACTTTATTACTAGCACAGAGTTTAGGTGTATTGTATTTATACCCAATATGTGTACTAGATAAGTAGATGCTATTTAAGCATTTAATTTATGTTTTTACACTGTTCTGATGTGCAGATTCTGAACTGTCAGTTTATAGTTTTTGATTATGTCAACGATGCAGGAAATTCTGAATCCACTTAATATGTAAGGCAGAAAATCTGACTTTGAGTGGTTTCACTTAAATGTATTCATCTCATTTGTTAAATTGCAGACTTACTGTAGTTGAACATTAAAATGCTATTTTATACCCAAGCCCTTGCTAAATTCAAGTCAGTAGGCTGTCTTTATCAACACTTGTATAAAAGCACAGACACATTCTTACAGCTAAATTTCACATATATGTTCTCAATCACAGATGTGTGGACTCTTCATATGTCCCATGGAAACGCAGAATACTATCCTCTGTCCTGAACAATTTCTCATTGTAATCAGCTCCTCACTGTAAATCCATGTTACTAAACAATTTTTTTTAAAAATCGCTTTGAATTGAAGGCCAAAAGCAAATGAAGAAAACCAATCACTCAAAAATTCATCGCCTTCCTCCCCAGCAGAGTCTGCATGTGCTTGCTACAGACACTAAGCCTAGCTGTCAAGGTCTCCAGGGATTGTCTGCACTGGACTTGTTCCCCATGAGGCACCAAATGAAACTGGGAAGAGGCAAAAGCAGCTTTCAATTTCTGTCAAGCTGCAATGCCAGAAACCTAAACTTAAAAGGAATTCATATTCTTATCTTCCACGACCCTCTTAACTGGGGCATGAGATTAAGAACAACTGTGTTGTCTCATTCTAACAGAGAAAGGCAAGTTTGCTCTTGACCATCCTTACCCACTTGCCAAGCAGAGAGCTTTGAGGATTTTTACATAGCAGTGACAGGATAAAAACAAGACAGAAGCCACAAGAGAGAGGAAGGATAAGTGACAAGACAGTCTAACAGCCCAGGCCTCCGCTCAGCTCCAGAGTGATCACTGGGCTCCAAAGCTACCAAATTCAGCTGAAAGTCTGCTGCAGCCCTTAATGCTCTCCTCAGTGCACAGCAGGCCATCAGCTACAGATCTTAAAAATTTACGTTTCAACTGGTAAATGCTACTGATTCCAACCCTCCCGAAAGTGTACTTGATTGCTCAGGGTGGAAATTCTTCTTTAAAAGCAGCAGCTAGTGGGGAAGAGCGTACACTGAATTGTCTTTAACACTCTAAGCATTTTAAACAAATGCCTTTGTACAGGCAGTCACTTCAGAACAGTCCTCCGGGCCTTTCCCACACAACAACTCCTATAACATGCAATTTTCCAACATGGCAAGGAAAGAAGCCTATATTCTTAATGTCATTGTGGATGCCACTGCAGTTGGCTCCCAGCTCCATATACACAACAGAGAAAGCCCATTTTTAAAGTGTGGTACTAAAACTTCTGATAAATAATATCCTGAAATTTTTCTATGATGTAAAGAAAATCTGCTGCACAAATTTCAGACTAGATGAGTAATGAAGAAATTAATACAGCTTTCATTTTTGGTGAAAAGAATTTCACTATCTGGTCTTTAAAAGGATATCAAAATTGTAGATATTAAGCAAAAAAAGTCCCTAAGACTTGTTTTTTTCATCAGCTACACTGAAAGCTTTCATAGGCCTTTTCGAATAAGCAACTCTCATTTCCTTTGTTCCTGATGCTCCTGTGTCATACACAAACAGGAATGTTAAAAGAAAATGTATGAGGCATCAGGTGGGAATTTCCTGTCTCTCAATAGTTTCTAACCAACTCAACCCCCTATTTGTCTTGGTTTAACAAAAGCATTTTAAGCTACTACTTTCATCAGTGAGACTTCTATTTTTATCCCTTTCCTTTTATATAAACCCCCCCAGTATTGAGATACTACCTCTGTTTATGCCAAGATGTGTCATATGAGTAGCTGATCAACTCACAAGTCACCCAACATGAATCACTTCTGCCTAGTGCACATTACTAACAGCAGTCTTGTCAATGGTCTCCAAATGGCACCAAAATCCAACAGGCTGAGTAGTGCAGGAAATGCCTTTTTACCTAGTTTCAAAGTACTTAAAGCTCAACGGTGTGCTTTTATGGCATATTTGAAAGACAGGACAAGTTATCAAGTACTATTTCCTCATATGAAACCAAGATAACTGCACTTTCTAAGAAAATGCTCTCCTTGTGTAAGCATGTTTAAGGATGTAAGAGTATCTTTACTTCAACAGACTTCAGTTCAAACTTAAAAAATTGCATCCAAAACCCCATTTGTACTTCACGGTTACATCTCTAGGAGGCTTTTCTATTTCAGGTGGTGAGACGCCCAAGGCAAGCAGATTATTTCCCAGTCAGGTGAAAATCAGTTCAAGGAAACTTTTTCCTTTCCCCCCATCCCTCCCCACCTTTTTGGTTTTGTTTGAGAACCATTCTGTTGGCAATTATAGAACAATAACACAGGATTCACGGAGAAGCTGCACCCAACCATTTGCTTGTCTACACATCAACTTATTTTGTTACTTTGACCAATACAAGATAAAGCAGTCCAGTCTGTGTCAGACTGGTTTCATGAAGGACAAGCATTTCCAATACAGAATTTATTCCAGAATCAGTATGTACAGGTACCACAATTCAGGCTAGCTTGGTGAGCTTTAGGACTTTGCAGCTATCAATCTACATATAGCACGATGCACTTCACAATACTTCACTGAAGTATTTGTTCTTCTGTATTTCCTTGCCTCCTGCCCTAGCAAACATACACCTGCTTCAAGATCTGTTTCAGAATTGAATTCTGAGAGACTACATCTCTCCTTCTCACTCCAACTGTCATCCAATCATTAACTTCACCTTTCTTTAACAGTTTGAGCATCACTGCTTCACTAACATGTTTTAAGATACACAAAGAACACACAGATTTTAACAAGTCCAGATGACTGACTTGCACCATAGTCCTCATTTGTACATTGTTTGTTGTACAAAATTTAGTTCTAAATTCTGGGGTTTTTTTCATGTGTGGTGATTTTTTGTTGTTGTTGTTTTTGGTATTTTTAAACTATCCTGGCCAGTACTACAGACAGAGACAAGAACAACAAATTCTCTTCCATCTAAATACATCTTCAGATACGCTGAATTATGAAAAATCTTTTTTTTAAATTTACAAAAACACATCATTAACAGCTCAATAAAGAGGGCTAAACTGGATTGTGATAATAGAGGAGAAAGTAAAAGTGAATCACATCAGATGTACTGCGATTTGTGGCACAGAAAAAACAACTACTAAAATAGTTTTTTCAAAGTGATGAAGTACTGTACAAAAAAAAAGAATATATTTAGTAGATCTGTTAAATATATCCACCTGAAAACAAATGAAAGGAATAAATGAAAAGCAAAGACTGAAACAAAGCAATACAGAATTACAGCCTAACTGAGGCTAACACAGATCAAAGAGGTACCTGTTGGAGGAGAAAAGGTCAACTCTCATAAATACAGTTTAATCACAACATAGTATGCTTCGAGTAAAAGTGGTACCTCAGTGGGGGGTATCAGTTACCAAGAGCTTAAACTCAATTAAAACAAAGATTTCTGATTGGATCAAAACATCATCTGAAAAATGCCTTATGGTGGAAGCAGATGTTGCCCCTTGGCTTCTCCATGTGGTTCCTTGTGAAGAGAGCGCCTCCATCCTCTTTATAGCTGCCTTTTAAGTGCTGGAATACTGTGATAAGGTAGCCCCTGAGCCTTCTGTTCTCCAGGGAGAGAAGACCTAACTCCTTCAATCTTTCCTCATAGGGCAGGATCTCCAGCCCTTTGATCATCCTTGTGGCACTCCTGATGATCCTCTCCAGTCTGCTTGAGTTTTTCTTTAGTTGTGGGGACCAGAACTGGACACAGTACTCCAGGTACAGCCTGAAAAGCACTGAGTAGATTGGGATGATCTCTGCTAGTAATGCCCTGTAAATGCTGCCCAGGATCTGATTTGCATTTGCTGCTGCAGCAGCACCATGCTGACTTATGTTCATTTTTTGTCCACCAGGACCCCCAGGTCTCTTTCAGCAAGGCTGCTCCTCAGCTACCCAGACCCTAGCCTGTACTGGGCTCTTTGGTACCTGGTCTCTGGCCCAGGTATGTGACTCTGCACTTGTCTCAGTTAAACTTCGTACTGTTCTTGCTAGCTCACTCTTCCAGCCTGTCCAGGTCTCCCCATAACATCGCTCATCCTTATACGACCATCTCACAGTAAGCTGGTCTCAAGAATTGCTTAAGAAAGTCATCATTGTGGAAAGATCAGTGACTTTAGTATTCTAAGAACACAAAGATTAATATACTGCTACACAGTCCATACTTACTCATTTAAGTTGGAGAAGGAAGGTTTCAGCAGAGAAAGGCAGAGAGAAGACTGGAAGTGAACTGAGGATCTCAAACACTCCATGGGGTTTTTTCAGACTGTGTTATTTCTGTAACTTTCCTGCTCTATAAAAAAGAGCCATTTCTTTGCACTATTGATTGTCACACTTCATTTCTACTTGAGAAAGTACCTGACAATCAACAATGAACTTGTTGCCAACAAGTCTACCAGAGCTTCAATATAAATGAGAGAGAGCAAAATACAGTGGTGTTTGTGAATGCCTTAGGCTTAATGGGACTACTAGAGTTTTTAGTAGAGATAACTCAAAGTTAACTTTAGATATAGTTTTAGTAGAGATCTCCCCAATAAATTTGTCCTACTTCTACAGACCTTAACCAGTTATTGTACCTAGAGATATTAAAACCAGGTACTTGAGTAAAAGTTGTATGTTTGAAGGAAAAAAAATGAGCTACATTGAAAGCCTCTGTAAGTCAGTAAGCCAACAATCTTCCTTACCTTTGTGTTCCCAGATATAAAGCTTGACATTCTAGATCCACAATGGTTAAACCCTAGTAGTGGTGGTAGTTTTGTTAGGGGGTGTGTGTTTGTTTTGTTGTGGGTGGTTTTGGGGTTGGGTTTTTTGGGGGGTGTGTTTTTTTTTTTGATCACTTACACTACTAATATACCTCATTTGATTTGAGCTCCATGTGCAATGGAAATGTGAAACTATGGATTTTAGCATATCAGTACTAGCCAGTCTTGCTGCCCATAGCTGTTTGCTCCATTCTTCTGTCAGAAGTTGCTACCTTCACACAGGCAAGTTGGAAACCACTTTTTCCTGCCTGCAGCTCATCTGTTCTGGTTCATAATCCACCATCTCCCCTTAAATTCATCTTCAGCTTTCATTTGACCCACTTCACTTTCATTGAATTAATGCCTTTTGAGAATGCCATATGCTTACAACTTAACATTAGAGAACACCTATCATCTTTCAGATACCTTCTAAGGGGTCTAAAGTAAGTTCTGGACAACCTGGAAATTCTGAAGTTTTTGAATGGAAACTGACTGCATTTTCATTAAGTGCCATAAAGCGAGGTCCAAAAAAAGAGTAACGGGGGATTGAAATGTTGTGCTTAGTTCCCCTCCTCTCCCTCTGAAAATCCTTTTTTAAGCAAGTCTTCATCAGCACTACAATCCATAAGCAGAAGAATCGTGAGTTCCCACACTACCAGGGAAATTGGCTCTGGGAGGTCTGTTATACTGTTCATTACAGTCACTAGGACCTTTTAAGGAGAAAAAGAAAAAACCAAAACATCTTTTTTGCTTCACACCTCTGCTTGACTCAGCAGAGTGGACAGGTTGAAGTACTGTGAACTACACACTGTACTTGCAAGCATCAGCATCCATACACAGCAAATATCTAGAGAGTGCAATTTCATACATCATTTTGTATGTTTTAATATTTACAGATAAGAGTTTTATTTCTAGAGTGCTTGACAAATTATTTATCTTTAAAAAAACCCTTTCAAATATGACTGTCCTGTAAATCATTTGACAGTAAGATTATGGCAAAGAGAACGATGTTGTTTAATCCCAATAGATTTGGAAGTACTTACTTCAGGAAGTTACACCAAAATGTAGTTCATAAGAATGCTTTATGGAATGATGGCTGAGGTGCTTAAAGTTATTTATCAAGTTATAGAATATATTATGATATTCATTCATCTAAACTCCACTTTTAAATCCTCTGCTGTTCCTTGTGAAGTAACCAAGCAACTTCAAGGTGTATGCTGGAGATAACTAAAATTAGATGCTAACTCATTTAACCATGAGGATATTAAGTGTGCCTCAGAAGATATGCACTGAAATTCCACCTCTGCAGAGAGATTTCTCCAGTGCTTCAGACGAGCCAGTAACAAAGCCATCTCTGTAAAACTCTACAGCAGGAGAACCAGAAATAAGAGAAGGAATACAGCTATGGTACAGCAGGTTGTTCTAAATAATGCTTTTGGATATGCAGGGAGGACGGGACATGACCAGGGCAACACCAAGCAGCATGTTCTACATTCAGTCAAACACATATCTTCTTTATTACAGATCCTTTCACAAGGCTCATGTTATGTTTGGGGCGTCCAACTGGAATAGGTTCTACCCTAGCTTTCCATGACTTCTGTAATGACATTTAAAGTATTTAAAATACCATTTTACATGTGACTAATGACACACTTATGCATTCCACAACAGAAGAAAATAACTGTACCTGAAAGGTATGCAACTTTTTCCTTTAAAATTGGCAGTACTTCCATAGCCTTCATTTCATCATTTTTGCGAAACCCTGAAAAAAGATAATTAATCAGAAATTCAAACAAGCTCAACTTCTACATTTGATGAATGCACTGTAAAACAGCTGAAGTCTGCATGTTATCATTACAGAATTAAGATAACCTTATAGTAAAAGGCTGCAAAAAAAAAAAACCCTAAACTTTTAAAACATATTCATGAACAAGTCATCACTTTGACTAGCTTAACACAAATAGTATGGTCTGTTAGTAAACCTCAGTAGAAAATAGGATACTGGAATTAGCCTTTTTCATCAGTAAATGAAAAACATCAGTTGGATCCTGTTGCTTCTGGGCATTCCAAATCCCACTTTCATTTTTTGTTCCAGCAGAGAGGAGTAGTACCAAGCTAATAAGAGTAGGTACCTTTAGAAAAATTGCCGGTCAAAAAACCATACAAATGAACACACATACACACACACAAAAAGGCAAAAAGCCAAACAAAAAAAATGAACCACAAAAAAAAAAATCACACACCCCCCCCCCAAAAAAACCCAAACCAACAGAACACACCCCCCCCCAAAAAAACCCCAACAATCAAACCAAAACTTCCCAAACCCCCCAAAAACACCCAAAAAACCCCCACAAAAACCCCCAACACTATTCACATGCAACTTTCCTTACATCATTTCTGTAAGTAGAACTGGGAAATAAAGCTCTCAGCTGCCTCAGAGAAGCAGCATTTTGTAACAGAGAGCACATTTTGTCATGTTAACTCTATGTACCCATGGAGTTTGAAATGGTCCCTAAGGTGAGCAGTCACAGTCAACATTGCAAAGCAGTGTATTATTAGCTTGACCCTCCTCTCTACTTCCATTACATTTCTGTGGCCAGATTATAAACTACTCCAATCTTTAATAAAATTGATTTAGGAAGCATTTTATTTATGACCTTATATTCCATATTGACCTGCACAACACAGAATTGGCCCCTTTTGGGCCAGTCTTGCTCATCTTACAAAAATTGGGTGTTTTGTACCCACACTTCAACTAACTGTATCATCCTTTCCAGTCTCTTTGGATTCATGCGCTGCTTTAAAAATCTCTTCTCTGAAGAAAGTACCTCTTCTGGAGTAAGTGGGAAGCACACACTTATCCCTGTTGAAGCCCAGAAGTGCTGTTAAGTAAAACAGCCCAAATAGCCTGCTACATCATCACAGTTGTGTCCCTTAAAAGCAACAGTTTGAGCTGTTTAGAAGGTAAAATAAAGTTCTTATTTATTTAGAGTTTCAGGGAAACCTTACAAGAGCAAGCTCTGGTGTACATGTAGCAGTTTTTTCTGGAGTATATTGTTCTTCCTCTGTGCAAAAGGGCCACAGTCCCTCTAGAGATGGCAGCAGAAGCTGTCATTGATGCCAAGCAGGGAGGCTATCATTTATCTTCCTCCTCTAACATATCCAAATGTCTCATATCCTTTGGTCTCAGGCTCTAAGCTTTAATGAAAGAGCTATGCACTGCAGAGCTAAACCTGAGGGTATCATACTGGTGTCATCAAGTAACCTAAGATTTGTAAATACAGGCATCATATATGTAAATCACACCACAGGCTTTATATTCCAGCCAGCAATACTGAGAGTTCTGTGCCACTGCAGTATCTAGTTATGGGCACCACCCTTCAAAACAGACCTAGGACACACCAAACAGAACACCCAAGGGACAAAGACGGCCAGGTCACATCATGTCATGTTCGTGTCACAAGCTACGATGAAGGACTAAATCTAATGACACACTTTAGTCTGAAGAGCTCAGGGGAGACATAGTAGCATTCTCAAAACACACAGTCTAGTCCTGGCAAATGTAAGCTGGCTAGAATTACAGTGAGAGGTTTACTTTAGATGGTAGGAAGTTTTGTAAAGGAAAGAACTGTGAAGCAGCACACAGGATTGCCTGTGGAAGGCTATGGACTATCCATGACTGGGGATTTTTTTAAAAAATGCATTTAGACAAATGTCTGTCAGCAACAGGACGTTCCAGTTCACTGTAACTGAAGCGTTCAACCAGGACATTGTCTCAACACCCACAGATTACAAACAAATGAAAACTAAACAAATCCTCTTCCAGCTATCAGCTTGTTCCCTGTTTTGCCATGAACACCATAAACCAAAAACAAACCCAAAATTCAGTACACATTCTCAGAAAGGCTAAACCAGAAAAACTGGTTCCTTGGGTAACCATGCTACATGGAGAGTTTCTATATGATGGACAATATTTTGCAATCACACAGCAACTACAGACCAACAAAGCAGCAGAGGGACACAGCTATTTCTTTCACATTTGCACTTAGACTCTCAGGAGTCTAAGACAGCTCCAAAGGAACCTCTTGCACTACTCCTTCCTCCATAGTACTGGCCTATGGTTACCAACCTTTTACTGAAACTGCCTACAGTTTTGTTCCTACTAGATTTTCATTTACTATGGATTGAAGCTTTGAACAAGACTAAGAAAAACCTTAGGCCTAAATAACTCCTCTAAAAAGACAGCAAGTACCTTTGTCCACCTTGAAATATTTGGGCTTCAGCTGACTGCTAAGGTATACAGGCACACTTCCAGAGTTAATTTTTTTTAAAGCACTTTGAGCTACCCACCATAAGCTTAATGCCAATTTAGCATGCTCAGCTTTCATATCAACCATGGCAATTCCTTTTCTTTACAGTAAATTTAGAGGTAGAAAACGCTTTCTCCTCACCTAGAAAGCATGCAGAAACTAGTGCTGTACTTTGCTGTCTATCTCACCTCAAAATTACCCAAGACATTGATGTTACCGCAACTTGCTTGCTCAGATTTCTAAGCCCTTAAACTACTTCACCTCAGATGATGCACAGTAGCTGCACATTTCACTTTGCCTGTGGCATGTAAGAAGCAAGAAACATTTAGCTAACATTTCTTTGACTATTAAGGGGCTGCTCAAGGTAAACACCCTAGCAAATATGTTAGTGCTTGGCTCACGTTCTGGATCCGTATATCCTTAAGGCTGACTGCCTTGGATTATCATATTCCTGCTGCCCTAAACAGCCTATTTTTATACCAGTTCTGCAGCGTTAAAGCTTAACTGAAAAGACTGTGGGGATTACAACTGACGAAAGAATGCTGGGGAGCAAAGAGGGTGAATATGGCAAGAAAGTGCATTTTTATCTCCAAAAGAGCAATAACAAAACAAAAAACAGCAACATAAGCAGGTCTTAAGGGCTTGGGATGGGTCCTCCCCCTCCCCTTTTAAAGCCTCCACACCACAAAACGTTTGCGATTATGAGGATTTCATTAAAAAAAAAAGAAAACAAATTAAAAGGCATTTACCACGCTCAAATGAAATGCCATAAATATCTGCACCAATCTCTCCCTACACAGCTCAGCAACCTCCGCGCCAGCCGGCTGCATCACATGTTCCTGGAGGTGATGTCATCCCTCCCCGGCCGGCCAGCTGCAGCTCCCGCCACCGCGGTGCCGCTGCAGTGCCCGCAGCCCCGTCACCCACCACGCAAGCCCACCACGGCAGCAGTGGAGCAAGCAGAGGTGTCAGCGACAGACCCGCTCCCGGTGTGGTGAGCTCACTGGAGGAGCATGACCAAAGCCTGCACGGCGCAGCTTGGCAAACTTGAAATACAAATGGGCTTTCATTCCCAGGGCACACACTTCTCTTTCGAAAGCATGATGTATATGCATATATGGCACATATTTCTGCTGTTCCTTTCACTATCGAGTTCACCTAATAAGGCTTTTTGATTTAAAAAATGTGGGGTTTAATAATAAATCCTTCACTAGTATCTTCTTAAAGATTATTTTAGTCTTAAACAGGAAAACCACCCTTGATATTTTCAATACCTATTAAAGGAATACTTATTTTACAGCTTCACATTTTTAATAGGTAGCATATGCTCTTCTGTTGTCTCATGCATCATATAGACACTTTTCCCTAACTACCAGTCAAGAGGGAAGAAGCTCAAGTTATGCTAATTAACATACAACTTTGGTAGATTAGCACACAACTAAGTAGTCTTTGTCAATTTAAGAGGTTTCTCCCTCCCCTCCTCTGTGAAGCTTTCTGAACTACATGATCCCCCAAGTTATGGCTATACAGCCGTCTGCTAAAACAGAGTCTGTTATCACAGAGCAGTTACTGAAACATTTTATTGCACAACTAAAGATCTTTAAAACATGCAAACAAGAAAGAAGCAAAAGAAAGTCACTTGAACTTTTTATAGACATGTATACAATGGAAACCTAAGAAGTCTCTCCCACAAACACACCATCTTCTCTTTGCCTCCACAACTGCAGAGCCAAAAGATACCATCATCCAGCCAAATTTAACAAACTAAATTGGCTGTACTAATCCTTTTTCTCATGCTGTATGAGGCCAAGGTGTTTTGCTGCAATAAATTAATTTATCCAAGTTGGAAGACCCAAGAAAAGACAGCATTTCTAGGTAGAGGTATCACCCCAGGTTTCCAAGAGCCCTTTACCCAAGTGGCCATGGCAGCTTCCCCCCCCCCCCCCCCCCCCCAGGGCTGCAAGCATTCCCAAATCCCATGGCGAAGACCAGGCTACAGAGCCACACGTCCACCTGGCCTGGAGACAGGAGAGTAACCCAGCGTAAAGGAGCCACCTTTTGCCTGGAAGTCACAGCGTTCCTATAACTCTGCTGCTCGCCTGGGTACCCAACTGGCTGAAACTTCCCATGGGCGCTGAGATATGGTGAGCAAATCCCCTTTAGAGCAGTAACAGAAATGGGGTACCCTGAGTGGTAGTTCACGCACCCAAGACAACTACTGTACTAGTCTAAGGCTGAGGTATTCAGACACAGGGAACAACTTAACTCTGTTAATCATCCTGCACTGCAATGATCAGTAACTAGTCAGCCACACAATTAAAGGGAGAAGATAAAATTGCCTTAAACACATCTTCTAAGCTAACAATTTGATTACAGAACTGCAATACGAAACAATGTTGGAAACAGCTTCTCCCCAAATGCATTGCTGCCCCAGGAACATAAAAGTCTTTGTTACCTTGAAGGTATCTTCAGTGATGTGCATCGTTCAGTTATGGCAACAGACATAAATTACAGAAACAGAAATAAAGACAGCAAAAAAGTCTCGGAAGTTGAGGCTAAGAGCAGCATCTCTTTGCTAAAAGGTTGATGAAGGTCTCATCCATTGCTGCCACATAAAACTGACTTGAAACTTTCCTGAACCGTGGCTAGAAAAAACATGAACAAAAAAAGGGATTGGTCTCATCCTGAAAACTCACACCTTTAAGAACACAACTGATTTTCACCTTGCAACATAAAAACAAGAGCTATTCACAGGCACAAACTAAAAAGCCGGACTCAATCCAGAATACATCAACGCTTTAGGCTCTCTTCAAACTTCAGAAGAATGACTCCTTGTGTCAAGCCATCAACAGTAAGCAAGTGCCTTATCTGCCAGGCTGCTCCCTGGCTGCCTTCTAACTCCCACCTCCTCTTTGACAGAGATCCAATCCCAAACCAGAGAAACCTCTTTCAGTAAGTTATTTTCCAACAGAGTACTCTCTTCATTTCAGAGGACCTGCTCTGACAGGCTTCTGTTCAAAAATCCACATGCTATGCTGAGTTCTATAGGAAGGAAAAAAATCCCCACATAGAAACTGCAATAGCAGCACTCAGAACTGCTACGTTAATGCCAGAATTCAGTTAATCAGGGAGTTTGGTGTTCATTGGATTTAGGTTAGTCATAAGTGGGAAGAAATATTTGCTAGGAGATGAGAGATAAAACAACTTCTGTGGGCAGGGAAGAGACTGTTTCCTAGCCAAGCAGCAACTTCCTGCACCTAGGTAAGGCAGCAGGAAATGTAAACCATTCTGCACACCTCCTCGCATCCTCTGGTCCCTTTGTGTCAATTAAGCTTCACCTTGGAACACAAAATCGCAAAACTGTAGCTAGTCAACATTTAAGCATTTCCTCTTTCACAGCATGAATGATATCAAGTACACGACACTGAAACCTGAGCTATTCCTCCCTTTAATTGTAAACCCATCCTAGCTACATTTCAAGAGAAATTGCCTTCTAGTTAATTAAGTAAAAAGGCAAAAACAAAAGAAGGAATAAAGAAGCTCAAATATAATAAAATTACTGCATTATTAGACTGATTAAGGTTTCATTATTTGTCCTTCCTCCCCTCCCTTCCCCACCATATCACAAGATGATGACATTGATTTTAAATCCTGGAAATCCATAGATTTATTCAAGTTTATCAGTTAACAACTGTATATAATAAACCTCAGCTGCGAATTAATTTATATACTACTCTCCCCTGTTTTTCAAGTGTCCAGAATGAGAGCACAAAGCAGGTTCCTACTCTCCAATTTTGCCATGGTGAGATTTTTAAAAATAGGACAGTGGCAAATTTCCAAATATGGTATTAATTCCATGAGAACATAAAAAGATATGGAGATTCACAAGCAGTCACTGTGAAGCCTTTTACATCCTTACTCTGAAGTTACTACATAGAAACTAGTACAGTTAAGTCAGTAGAACCATTTGATTTCTCCTTCAGTCAGATTTGGGAAAAGTGATTGCTGACCTCCGCAAGTTCTTGGGTTTACAAATGAAATTAGGCTACTGAGGTAGCCTGGTGAGGAAGAAAACGGAAAAGCAGAAATGGCAAAAACCAGCACTAACTAAGAATACAACCCAAAGAGTTGGCAAAGGGAAGCAGAAGGTAACTAAAGTTAGCACATGTATGGGATTACTGATAGCTTTTCTTGATTTTAACTCGTTTTAAGTGCCAATTTCAATTTGATGGTAGGCTTAACTGTAAATTCATACTTTTGTACACAAGTAAAGGATTCATAGAGCAATTAGAGCTGTCAATTCACCAACTGCACTGTTATCACCTCCCATTATAGACACTGCCTATATTCACTGGGGCTCGGCAAGCTCACACCATCTTTCACATTGCAACAAAGCAAGAGAATTCAGAGAAATTATGGCAAAGACTGCAATTCTTGTTTTTTCTCTGAAGCTTCCTGAGCCTGCAGATGACCTGTTTCAAAATGGCAATTCATCTCAGGAACACTAACTTTTAAGTATGCCTGTCATGCCATCTTTAAGACCATACACCTTTCTGTTTAGGAGCAAATGAGGAACTATCAGCAGATTTTTTTTAATTGACATACAGATCACTGGGCAACATTAGTAACCTTGGCATTCATCATTTATTCATTCAACTTTCCAGATTCTAAAGCATTCAGGTGACTCCAACAAGGACACAGCTTAGAGGCATATAACCAGAGGGGATGATTTCAGTGCTGTTCCAGCAACCATAGTAATGAGCTTAAACAAGGTATTTGTTGTAGCTAACAGCTATTCATTTAACATTAAGAACCCAGTTCTGAATTTGAAGCAATTCCAGGAGTATGATGTGAGTACACTTTTTACTCCCTTCAGCTCTGGTCAGGCTCAAGATCCACTCATCAGAAAATGTTACACCTTCAAACCCTCACTTCAGTCACAACAGCTGACATAGATCTCCTTCCTCTTCCTGTTTTGTTCTGCATCCTATGCTGCAGGGAATTGCACCACATCAGTACTGAGCTGGTATGCAGTGCTACCACATGGCAACTGGGACCTCACAGAACTGGACAGCTTAAAAATTGCCTTGAAGTAAGAAAATGAGATTCATTAGAAGGTTACCAGCTCTTTATCCACTTAATTTTTGGCATTTTTGCTAAGTGTAAGAGGTTCTCTCTTACCATTTTTAACAGCTCTGTGGTTTGTCCCGACACCTGGATGCACCTCTCCTGACTATAAATTATGGGGGAAGTACAATGTCATACAGAAGGAAGTGGGACAAGAAAAGGCTACTAGTGTAGTTGAGTCCAAATACTCAAGCAAGATCAAATTCACTGACTGAGTGACCATCCTTTTCTTGGAAGCTTACATACTCATCCATTCCTCAGTTAAGAAAGAGCAATTACTGGGAAAGTAGCTACGTCTGGCATGTACTGCAAAACTTGTTGAAGAGCTGCCTTAAGAACCTAAGTTGAAGAAACTCCAAATCCTAATCCCTCTGTTAAAAATCTGCAATTTCCTTTTAACTGTGTAACAGGAACCTTAGAGTTTATCTGTACTTTGTAGTGAGGTCCCTTCCAACCTGAATTACCCTTTGATCCTATGAAATATGTGAGCCAGAAGTACAAACATCCATTTTTCAATTGAAACTTAAGATGAGACGACCAAAATCTGACCAGTTTCCCCCTTGGAAGTAAGGGGAACTGTGTTCTTAAATTTATCTATCCATTCGGGATGTTCAATCTGTTCCTGCTGTCCTACCAACATTGTCAGGAGTTCATTTGTTTTGGTGGGAACTGCTCATCCATCTCTAAGTGCTGCAATAATCCCATTCACTGCCCTGCTGAGGTGGCAAACCTTTTTGTAGTGGTGTTCAAATACAGCAGTAGCACACTGCTCTCTCTGCAGTCACTTTCCCCTGCTGACTGTTGATACAGACACTCATGGCTTAAGGGGTCTACACTGTCAGGGCTATCAAGAGGGTACCCGGTCTCCTATAAAAGATTGGTTTAACATGCAGTTGTTTTAACAGCAAGGTCTGTAAGCAATTTTACTTGGTTTTCTGTTCAAAACGCAGATCAAGTGAAAGGCAGTAGCTTCTAAATTCTGCACTTCAACAGCTGGAACATAACATTTTAGATCATGTCCTTTGGCTCTTGTTCCAAACCACCATCTGGAGAACTCTCCACACTGAAACTGATGAAGACTACAGCAAAGGCAGTAAAAAAAAGCAAACTAAAACAGATTTAAAATTGTCCCGCATTGTTTTATCCGGAGCAACAATAGGAAGAACTATTTCCATCAGCCCTGAAATCAATCAAAAATACCAAAAAACAGACTGCATGTTCTTCAGAAGAAATGCCTTTTTATAGCACAAAGTATTGCTTTTGGTATTCCTATCATTCACAGACTCCAAGATTAGGCATTTACTGGTTTCATTTTTTAATTTCTTTTTCCGTTTCTACACACACACACCCCTTTTTTAATATGCACACATTTTCACAACACTTTTGTCACCTTATGGAGATTCATATGCAAAAATTTTACATATGCAAAAATTCGTACATGGAGACATTAGTACTTAAACAACTGGTTTTTGTTGAATGCTCCTTCCCCCCATCCCATCCCCCCCCCTTTTTTTTGCACAACATTTTATATTCCTTCTGTGGCAAAACTACCAGTTTGCAACAACATGTATGTCAAATAATTTGATTTGTGCACAGCGCTCGTTCCTTCAGATTCCCGTTTTATTAGTTTGCAGCTGTAAGGAGCTGGAGCTCTAAGAGCACTGAGACATGGGAAATACAGGGTGAATCTGAGCTTCTCTACTACATTACAGTGCACATAGAAAAGACCAGCGTGAAGAGGAAGGGGGAGACACTTCATCCTGCTTCGTAAAAACAGTCAAGTTCATATGGATTCAAACAACAGAGAAAAAGAATAATCTGCATGCTCTTTTATATAGCCCTTCGGTTCAAACGTGTGACCGTTACAACCATTTAGAGGGGGATAAATAATGTTTTACATCAGAGCTTCTCCCTGCTCCCCTTTTTAATCTTTTTACTGAGCCGATTTTATTTAAAACACTGATGAACATATGCTACTGGTTAGAATGAACCATTTATTTTAAAAAAAGAATAGTGATCAGGAGTCCACAGGGGAATTAAAGCTTGAGTATTTCACTTTTAATATGCAAGCGGTTGCTAACAGCAACCTGTCTCCCTCCCTCCCTGCCTTTAAAAGGGAGAACAAGATTAGCATGAAATGCCAAAAGAGATGTCCAATACCCATCTCATTTGCTTAAGGATTACGTTAGAAATTATATCTTGAATTACTCTGAGCAGGTGAGTACATATTCTTAACACACATGCTGCATTTTAATTAAAGAGACAGGTTGAAGACAATAGAAGGCAAAGAAAGCGAACAAGCAATCCCTCTACCGAGACAAAAATGAGCCACGCGCAGGCTTGGCAGTAGGGAAGCTGTACAGCACAGCCCGATCTGCATGCAAGCCGATGACAGCATGGCTCCCACATGACGGCCGCACTCACAGTGGCACGCATTACATCATCAGCTTTGTGCAGGGAGGAGCGCTGCCACACGCTGCATCCCTGACTCCATCCCCCAAACCTTACGGAGGCAGAAATACGAGCGATCTGAAGTCACACAAACCTTCCTCTCCCTGCCCTGCCAAAAATCCTCCCCATCTGATCCTCTGGTAAATTTCATTAGGAACAAAAGACCCTTACCACATTTTGCTTTGTGAGCAGATTTCCCTTGAGAATCAACAGAAAGGATTTTGCAAATTGCCATGACTAAGACAGGGAGGTTTCATTCCTCATTTATCAAATCTGCTCTAGCAGGTTATTTCCTTCAGATGACAAAGGCAAGCAGCCTGAATCTCATTAGAGCTACATTTAACACAGCTACTGAAGTATACAAATTTAACCTAAATCAAGGCTTGGGTGTTCTCCACGAGCTCCACTTACTCAGCTCCTTCTATGTTACTGTAATGCGACCAAGATTAACATCTTGCCTTCACTTTCATCCATTTCTGTAAATGGATACACATTACTATAAATGCAGCATATGCACTTCCACAACTCTGGTCAGAAGCATACTCCCAAACTCAGCACTTAAAACCAGGGAAGAATTTCTCACCAGCTCACGTATCCTCAAGTCATGAGTAAATGAGCTTCAAACTCATCTTTATTAAGGCTATGTATCATATGCAACACTGAGACAGACAAGACAAAGCAAGCAGCTCCTAATGCTATTTAGGACAGAAGCCTGTAGATTTAATGTTCCAAAGGCATTCAGATATCCAGCTGTTTGTTTCTATAGCTTTAATATTCACAGGCATATTGACACAAGTGATACCTATTCAAACAGTGTCAAATTTCTTTATGAACAACAGTTACTTTAAGTAGGGACACTGTATGATGTTCACAAGTGTGCTAATCCAGTTCTCCTTCAATTTTTCAAAAAAAGTCACATACGAAACCTCTCTCATTTTACAGACCAAACTAGACAAGAGCTATTTAAACTTGACTGCAACTTACCACTGCCTACTACTTGCCAGCACAACAAATCCAGTCTAGCAAATACTTGTCAGTTCCCACTATTTCATGCTGAAAATTTTAACATCAAATCTATGGACCCTGATATGACTGCACTCATTCAAATAAGAAAGTGCACACAGTTACTATTCTGGTAGCACAGGCAGTAAGTATCCACCCATCAGCTTTATTGTTCAACGTCCTAGAGCATGACAATACAAAGATGTATATACCCACACTACCTGCAAAATACCACCACTAGCAAATGTTTTCCACGTTATTTTATTTCAGTAGAGGGCATTCATCACATGGGCATGTTATAGTACCTCTGATCCATGCCCAGACTTACCAAGCATTATGTAGTATGGTACAGATGCCATATGATACCATCTACAAATCAGAATGACAATGATATAAGCACTTTAAGTTATAATATTTTAATTAAGTTCACAAAAACAGCCTAATTTAAGCTCAATAAAATGGGTTTGTTGGCCTTGAACACTGACTCACTCTACACAAAATTCCAAATGCACATGATTTACTGGAAAAGCTCTTTGAGACAACAATAGGAGCTAAAATTTTAATTACATTAAAAAGCAGCAATGTACTTTGGCATGTATGTAAATGCATGACTTCAGAAGTCTACAATGTATTTTAAAAGCACTAGGTAGGATTTAACCATGCCTCTGCTTTCATGTCTTCAGTTCCTGACACAATTAAAGATATGTAAGTTGTCTCTGAAGATTTTAAACTCTAAACTCAATTAGTAGTCCATAAATGTACTTCTAAATGACCTACCAAGCTTAGTTAGAAATATTAACTTCTGTAGGGCAGAACAGTAACAAATGTGAAATCAGATTCCTCTCTAGCTGTTTTCACCTTTACTTTATTATTTCCCCCCCTCCTCTTCCATCATCTCATCAGGTTAAAACTCAAGTTTATGGCAGTACTACAACACAGCAACAGTTGATACATTATTTAGTTTGGCAAATATTTTTATTTTTACACATTATTAAATAAGAAGCACTCCCAACTGCAGTGCTTTTGGTATAGAGCCACTTTTGTTGTAGGCAAGTCACCCGGCAGCATTCTTATCTGCTTTTGAGCTCCAATACCCTGATATCCCATTCAAATTGCCAAACTCTCTTACCTACTATTATTAAACAAAACAAAAAAACACAACACAAACAAACAAAAAAACCCACCTGATAAATTAAGTCATGTCAGAGGTATACTGAATCTTTTTAGCCTGGCAGCTATTGAAAGCATGAACATGAAGTAGTATCACATCTTTTTCCAGCACAATTCCTTTGGGTATTTGAAAGCATATGGACAAATAATGGGTGTATTCTGGACTCAGCACAGAGGACAGTGTGTTGAATCCAGCACTGTGTTACTGAGTGTCCAGTTAGAAGACTGCAATACCTGGACAGCAACTTCTTCATAAAAGAATTCCCCAAAAGTTTCAATAGCTGATACGTCACAACAGGCTTCCTTTGCGCCTCCTTATCTAAGCACAAATACGTATGACCAGCACTCCCTAGTACATTTGATATAAAGTCCTTCAGGCACACAGTTCTCCTGTTATATTTTATCCCCACTACCACTGCATCAGCCTTGCCCATACTAGAGATAGGTCAGTTCATTGGCACTACTTAGACTACAAGACAAATAAAAGTAGGTGGAGTATTTCATCTACTGTGCATTTACTCTTCACAATATGTATCAGGAGAACTATTCCTCTTCAGAAGTTACTTAACAGAGCTTGAAGTATACATACATCAGCTTGGGATGTCTGGAGACCCTTTCCTCCAGAAGATGCTTTGACTCAGTATACTCCTGTTCTCATGCAGATCAGAAGTGAGGCATAGACCATTACTATATACAACTCAATTGTACAAAAATTTATCCCAGTTAGCTCAAATCAGTATATTTCCAATGCCAATTTAGTTTTGAATTCTGTAACTGAGCACCAAACAAACTCCATGGCTTGTAAGTCTTCAAAGGAGCTGCAAGCAAGCTAGCAGGATGTATTTCTGTCAGAACACTAACACTGTTAGCAGCAATAAGACTACCCTGGTTTCAAAGCAGACTAAAAATTGTACTACCATCTCAACAGCTGGGGAAAACAAACGTGAAGTTCTTGGGACTCAAAAAGTAAAATTTTGAACTAACAGGACTTACTCTGTCACTTACGCTTGAAATAAAGATACGCATGATGATCCTAAGGATCCAATTTACAGCATCGTAACACTGCATCTCTACTTGCCTTCTTGATAGCTTTGTTACTGAGTAATTGGTTTATAAAGTAAGTTAAATTAAGAATCAAAATCAACAAAGCTGAAGTTTATTCGGATGTATGAGAAGATACCTTGAGTAGGTCCAAAATGCTTCTCAGACAGGGCCAGTATCAGAAGCTTAAGATGCCTACCAAAGCAGCCAGTCACTGGCAGATGTGAGATAATCCCATCCTTACACAAGGCCTGCTTTTGACCTCTTTGGGTAATTGATTGCCATTAAAATCACTTGTCAAATTACTACTCTTATGTCCAGATTTTTTTGACCTGTCATTCTTCAAGATCTTGGCTCAATGACTTTCTATGGATAAGCTCCCTGACCTGAACAGATTTTTTTTTTTTTTTTTGGTGTCTTTCCAATTTAGAGCATACCATTCCACATTAAAGATACTGGTATTTAAAACTGATTTCTCACAAAGACTTCCAATTAAATGTGATGGTCAAGTTTACTGTGATTTCTTTTTTTAGTTGAACTGTTTAAAACAGCTAATGATTCTGGGCAACAGCCATTTACCACCACTGAATATTTGCTTTGCAATATTCGAAAAACTGAATCACTCTTAGATTACAATTATAGCAAGAAAGAATTGCTGCAGAGCCTCTAGATAGGAAGAAAAACTTTCCAGTCTGCTTCCATTTTACCAGCTCAGCACAGTGTTGTTAATTGTTAGTCTATCAGCACCTACCAACTGATTATAATTGAGTTAAAGGCTTAGTTATACCAGGCACTGTAACTCCTTCTATCAAACATATTAATGCAATATGATACAAGTTAGGGTAGGCAGGAAGTAACTACTGGCAGCTGGTGGACTAACCATAAAGATCTAGAAGAAAGTTACTTGTAGAAGAGTTTTCCAAAAAGGAGATATTCCACTGTTAAACATTAAGGCTTAATCAAAGGGCTAACTCAGAATTCCACCACGAAACTAAGCTATTATATTTTTCTGGTACAGAAATCTGTGCAGTTATTGATACTCATGAAATGGTTGTGGGGGGTATCCATGTGTGCACGCATGCACTGGCATACAGCAAAAGCCATGGAATGGGTTCTGTCAAATGCCATGCAACCACACTATGAAGGGCATTATTCAGTGAATAATCCCTTTTGGTGGCAGTGCCAGCTTAAACCAGAGTTTTATGATAATTACCAAAAGCAGGCTGGGGATTCTGAGTTTGATTAACCAGCACCACATCAGTAGTCTGAACAGAAGCTACCACACATTAAATCTTGTTTATCAAGTATAGCTGTCCGTTGACAAACAAAAAAGAAGACTAGAGAAATGCCCACTGAAACAGACTCGTCATCTGGGAGAAAAGCACTTTAGGGAAGTTTCACTTTTAGGAAGGAGAGAGAATGATATACAGGAACATTTCAATATAAACAGAATTTTCCACAACCTCAAAAAAGAAAGGCTATCAAAACACCATGCCCTATCAGGAAGAGACTCTCTTCACGAACACAACCAAATGAACAAGGCAGGCAAGTACACAGACTTCCAAATACAAATTTAAAGCAGGACAGACAGCTGAGCTAAACACAAGGTGAAAGAAAACAGCCCTTTGTTCAAGCCAAGTGCATACAGACTTACAGGTCTAAGTCAAATATCTGTAATGATTTTGCGCATTTTGGCTATTGTTAAAAAATATAAATTGAAATACTCATCTTTGCCTTCCTTAAGAGAAGGCTGGCTGACAGTGATTGGTCAACATCAAGGCACTCCATCCACATGGGTATGGATGTGGACATCAACAAGCATCCTGCTTACTAGCACCCTGCTCCATTAAGAGCAAAAGGGCATGAACTTTAAAACATTGAATGAACTGGCTGGAGAGCTATTTTGCAAAAACAAGACAAAATACTTTTATAGCAACGGCCATGCAAATCTCTCAGATACACAATGAATTTGTAAGAAACACAACTGAATTTAGAAAAAACAACTTTCTAAGGCTGATGAAGAAATCTGTGATTGAAGAACTTACCTTAAATCAGAACTATGTTTAACTGAAATAATTACAATTTAGTGTTTAAAACAACTAGTTAGACAAGTTGTTTAAGGAACCATCAGTATTTTACCTCCAAGTGAAACTCTGCAAGTTCTCTTCCAAAACCCAAGTTAAATTAACCAACTTGTAAAGTACACAGAAACCAGTTCAATTATTTCAGTTGTGGAACAGTCTTGAAAGAAGAGCCTGTGTTTAGTAAAACAAATAAACAAACCAACCTTACTGACCTCCTAACAAAGTGAATGCCTATAATTAACAGAAATAATTATCACACAGCAAAAGAAATGCATAATGTGGACTTAAAAAAGGTCCTTGAGCTTAAACTTAGAATCAAAAAACCAAGATAAAATATGATCTGCTCATTCAATATACGCCTGGTATCTCTGCACACTTATAAAGGATAGTAGAACAGAAGCCTATTAGTGAAGACTAAGTGCTGTCTCTAATACCAGACCACAGAGCTGATCCAGATCTGAAATTCCAGCCCATCAAACAGAAGATGAACTAAGTTAGATAAACCAAATGCACCCATTTATTTCTTTTCAAGGGTACCGTGCATTAGAAGCTCAGCTGTGAGTCTGAATTTTAACATACGGTGGGAAGCCCAAGCAAAGTTAACTGTATGTTATATACCGATAAGAGTCTTCAGTTGGGAAGGACCTTCAGTGGTACCTCATTTCCAAAAAGAGATGAAAAAAATTTTTGAGAAAAGTATCATGGAAACCCTGCATTACAACAAAATTTACCTAAAGCAGACAAAAGCACTTGTTGGAAAGCCACTGGAGATTACAGATCAAATTACAAAAGCCAGAATTACGGCATTACACTAGTCAGCTACAATGCCATCCTCTGAATTTTCACTCCCCAGAATAACAGCTTTAGAATCAGAAAACAACTGTGTTGCTACTGGCTCTGCAGATCCTCTTCCAATGAATAGTTGTCAGGTAAGCAAGGCAGCCGTTAGCTTATCTATGCACATCCTTATCTCCAGAATCATATTCATTTACTTGGAAGTGCTATTTGCCCTGAACACACCACAAGCATTCCTTCTTCATAATGAGCTCAGTAACTGCATTTATGCTCCCTTCAGCAGATGACTAATATTACAAGCACACTATTTTGATTGACACCTAATACCATAGCTGCCATTATCACTTACATCATGCTAAAACATGAAGTGTTACCCACATCTATTTGGAGAGTAAAAGAATACAGAATTGCTTTGACACATTGTCAAGACGCACTGACAAGCTTCACCCACCATAGCTATGTTTTCCATTTCTCCATCTTACAAGGTCATTAACTAACATACAAGTAGAGAGGATTCTACCACATTATAGCTACACATTCAATTTGATTTTAAATATTATACAGTAACATGCCATTATAAGACAAAGTTCAATAAATACTCAGGTGACTTACCATTCAGAAGTATCAGCACACCAGTTTTTTTGTTTGTATCCTGTTTATAAGAACACATTGTTCATACCCCAGTGGCTCAATACGTCTGTGGCTGACAGAAGGGCTAAACTAAATGATGCTTGGGAACAACAGCAAATTAGATCCTTATCCCTTTACCAGGAAAAATGAATCCTGATTTCAAAACTCAAATCTGAGTTCAAGACCCCAGTGAATTTGATATAGTTTCCAGAATTGCTGGGTTTCTATCTTCTCCAAGAAGCTCTATTTCCAAGTCAAAACATTTTTCAACTAGTCTTGTTTGAGCCGTCAGATGAAAAAAGGTACAATGCACGTTCAAAATCCAAGTCATCTTTGTCAATGCGTATCTTCTGCCTCTACAGTTTGCTTAACAGTTGCTCTGCCTGGATTTACTACCAAATAGGCTTTGACAATGACTGCTATTTAATCTTATGTAATACCCCGATGCAACTGTTCCCAGATCGGAGGACAGTTTGATAACAGTCTCCTCCTCGCCTACATACAAGGCTGGAGTCATGCGGTAGAAATCTTGTAGCTGCAAAACTCAACAATAGAAAAGACCACTATTGCAAATAAAAGCTATTGATCTTTTATATATGTATCTACAAGAAACAAATATTAATAAGGCTTCTAATTTCTTATTTCAAATTTCAGTTTAATCTCAACTTTCTAATGTTTGTACTTTAGGCAATGACATTCCACTAAAACTGAGTAACAGAGTTCACCACCTAAGTGTCTAGCATTAAGCCACCCTTCATATAGTATGCTACAAAGAGCGGAACCTGAAATATGCACTGCAATGTGATTTAAGCTTAACACTCAAACTTCTCTCTGCCCATTCATCTTACACAAGCCTACTGTTTTAATCGTAGAGACTGAACACTAGGTGGACATTCACTAGCTACTCTGTTGTTATTGCCACCTTTAGAGCTGTCAACTTCAAGGTTCTGCAATTTTTTTTTCTATTTGGATTATCTGTAAACCTAATCCTATGCTAACCTAACCCATAGAATCCTATGCTATGGATTCTACTATCTAAACATCATGGTACAATAATAAACATTTGTCACACAAAAAGCTTCAGTGTACATGCTAATTTGCTAGCAAGGAGATACCACGTAAATATATAACAAAGTCTAGAATTATTTCCTTATCATTTCCTATCTCTGCTGATATTTACATGAGACAGAATCCATTATCCCTGAACATCAACATCCAAGTTTCTGAAATGCTTAATCTCCTGAAGAAGATATTGCTGTGTTCTAAATTGAAGTCAACATACACTGCCTTAGAATATTAAAACTGAAGTGACATGTTTACAGTTTATCCTAATGTCTACAGCACTAGAAAACTCCTTCCAAAACTAAAAAAACCCTATCAACACCCCAATATTCTGTCTAGTTACTACTCTACAGATACAAATAACCTGAACAATTACTGTCTGATAAATTTATCATTTCAATGCAACACATACCCAAGATTTAGATAACGCTCTACATCAACAATTTAATTAAGAAGAAACTAAGCATTAGTAGGGTGAGTAACAACTCCTGCCTACAGCACCAGATGATAAAACCCAAGATAATTACAGTGGAGAAGACCAAAATATTCTGCTTGATTTCACCTTAAAGATATCTAATGCTCCATTAGTTCATCATCTCTAATCAAAAAGCCAACATAGCTGAGTAATAATATGACCTATAGCTTTAAACTTCTTAATGTCAGCTATCAATATGAGAGATTACTGCACTCAGTTAAAAGAAACTGGCTCATTTGGTTTGGGGTTGACCAAGATATTAGAAACAACATGAAAATTTCAGTTTAATTGCCATTTTCCAAGACTGACCGACAGTGTGTCACAATGACACAGGGGACACGTGCTAGCACAATAAATCCAGGCCATAACTGGAGCACTTCTTAGGCAAACTGACGCAATGTCTCCACTCCACAACAGCTCTGGTGAAGTGCCACATCTTATCAGACCGCAGCTTAAGCCCTATTCACAGGCTGTTGTCTTAATGCTTCAAGAAAAGCTGGATTCAAATTTGGCCTCTGCATTACTTAAATCACCCAGTTTACACCAAGGGAAAAATAATATGCTTATTTGCTTTAAATTAGACACTGCCACTTCAGTGCTTAAAGAACTCAAAGACATTGAAGACAACAACAAACATTTCAGAGGACAACTCTGAATTAAGACAGTCCTTTCTCTCTCATTGTAATCTGGAATATTACTCACTGCTGTTCTATATGGCAGAAGCATTTGGGCTGACAAAGATTCCAGCTTCCCTGTCAGCACTGGTCTTCCACAGACTTGTTAAACAACTTGTACAGCATAACTAGGAGCAAGACAGATAATTTCCAGATTTCTGCATATGTCTGCCAGTAATTCATGGACCTTGCCTTTTGTTTCCAGGACTTCCAAACAAAGCAGCATGATTCTGTTATACAGCTAACAGCAGATTAGCTCATTGAAAAGTGATGAGACTAAGAAAAGCTTTTTTTATGCAAACCAAGAAAGACAGGATCCTCTTCTGCTATTTTGCCTGCACTCACCATGTAACAGAATGCTCCCAATTTGTACATCATAAAGTGTGTCACTTAGTTATACAAACAGGAAAACACTTGATTTGTGTCACAGCAAGCATGTCAACCTGCAGCACTGCTATCTTTCCTGGCAGACCTAGGACACAGGCTGTCCTAGCTGAGGGCCACAGCAATTCCATGTCAGTCTGCTACACAAAAAGAAAATTACTAAACCCTGCTGTTGTTCTTCAGGAAATGAGAGTACAAAGGAAACCAACAAGGAGTCTCTTTTAGCCATTTCCAGACAACATGCCTCTAACATGACTCAGGCACTTGAAAGAGTGTTTTACCATGAAACACTGCTCCATACATCAGCAATTACTTCAACAAGACTATGCCAACTATGTAAGCAATTTAACTTATAACAGGACACCAGGGTTTACTGCTGAATATGAATGCAGCTGACTGTGACAAGCTAGTAAGTATCTATGTAGTATTACACACTGGCCTCGCCAACATCGTGTGGGCAAGCCTATCAAAGAAACAATTATCCCCCAAGGAATTGGGGGGGGCGGGGGGGGAAGCAGGAAATACAGTCTAAACACAGTACCTAACTCCAAGCTAAACATGGGCTACATAGGGAACTCTTTCATTCACAACTGCAGGCACATTTGGGCCAGGACTGCAACTGTTGACTTCTTCCCAGCAACTGCCCAGCACAGCCCCAGTGTTCCCACCATGGGGACTGGGAGGAAGGAGTCCAGCTGCGCCTGCCTGTAACCCTGAGAGACCACCACCAGCAGGTCACTCCGCTCCTCAGCACACCCTGACACCCTGCAAAGGCACAAAACCACACCACATTTTAACAGCTTGCATACCTACAGAAAGCAAAAGCACATATAAGTAAAAAGTTATAAACTGACCACTGCCCTCATTTTCTGTGTCCTTTCATACAGTCTCATGCCCATGCTCATTTTCTATTTTTTCTTGAAGTATCTTTGCAGGATTAATCCATGGAGTTAGAAGGTACAGGTCTGTTTTTCCTAATTAAAGTTCTATATCATTGTATTTAGTTCACATGAGTACTTGACAGAGATTTGGATTTAGGTATAAGGGGTAAACTTTCCACCAGTCATAGAAGCAATTCTAATTCTCCAAGTCTTTTTTAATATTAAATCTTACTTAAATTTCATTTTTAGTATATTATTGCTCCAAACCAATATATTAGTTCAGTGTTTGCATATCTGAAAATCCATTATAACTCATAGTGCTACACATCTCACACTTCATCTTAGGAAAATTCCTCACACTTAACATTCAGGTACTTTAGAGGCCTACATTCATAAAGCCACCTGAATTTGGGCAGCATTGTGATGCTGCCCAAGTTTGGGATTTTTAGTACCCCTTTGTCACAACTGTTAACTGCAGCTTTAGTGTTCTATCCTTAGAACTAATGTTTACATGTCAGACTTTTGTAGCTTAAACTTCCACAGGAAGGCATACAGGATTACAAGAACCTGTAAACTGTTACATTAGGTAGTCTTATGACGTTTGCTTTTAACATAAAAAGATAGTTAGATTTATGTCTTCACCTACAGTTCTTTGCTGCTGTACAGGAATTCTCTGACGTAACAGGCAGTCCATGATTTCCTCTCCACCTGCAACAGAAATTATGCTGCATTTCTTCAGATTACTTCCTTTCACCAGGAGCGGTGCTGCAGCTAAATCTATGATGCCAATGTAGAAGCGAGTTCCTTGTTCTGCCTCAGTTTTCTGAGTGACAAATTTTCTTCACTCACCCAATTGCAGAAACAAAATTTCAACATCAGTCACTACTTCATGCTGTCCTTACAGCTATCTTTAGACCTATATTTAATCAACTATACTTTAAGGTCTTAAGATGCTAGTGGATATTCAGATTCTCTCTACACCCTTTAATTGAACAGAAGCCTGTAACTTGAAACACGCAATCCAAAAATTCTGAGGGAAGTACTACAAGGGCACCTGAAACATTTCAGGATCCTGAAAGACCAAGCAGCTCCTGTTGACTCTGTGTGATTTGAATGCTGGCTCCAAATATGGAATGCCTCAGATTGGAAGGAGCCTTGGGAGGCCCAGAGTACAACCCTGCTCAAAGCAGGATCAGCTCTGAGGTCAGACCAGGTTGCTCAGGGTTTAATCCTGTGGGGTCTTGGAAACCTCCAAGCGCCATATTACACAGCGTCTCTGGGCAATCTTTTCTAGTGCTTAATTACCCTTACAGTGAAAACGTGCCATGTTACAGTTCATGACTATTGTCTCTTGTTCCTCTCACCACACGCATAAAGAGCCTGACTTCTTCTCAGTTCCCTCCTTTTAGGTATCAGAAAGTTACCATCAGGTCCTCTGAAACTTTCTTGTCTCCAGGTTAAACAAGCCCAGTTACATCAGTCCTTCCTCACACAGCCATGGCTCCAACCCAACAATGTTGGTGCCTCACCAGATTGACCTGCTCAAGTTTACCAACATTTGTCTTGAAGCGGCCCAAAACTCAACACAACATTCCAGAGTACAGGGTGAAAATCCATCACCTCAATCTACTAGCTATGTTCCTGATAACTTAGCCCAGGCTCTTCCTCACTGCCAGAGCACACTTCTGCCTCATGTTTAGCCTACTGCCCACCAGGACAGCCACAGCCTTCTACATAGGGCTGCTATCAACCACCCAGTCCCCGGACTATATCAATGAAGGGAGTTAATCCATTCCACATGCAGGACTCTGCATTTGTCCTTGTCACGTTTCATGATGTCACCACATAACTCTACCTTGCCTAGGCCCCTCTGAATGACAGTGTGCATATGGACTATACTCCCCAGTCTGGTGCCACCCACAAACTTAATGAAGGTACACCATCTCCTCCTCCAGGTCACTGATCCAGATGTAAGACAGCACAGGGCTCGGAATAGAGGAACTCAACTTGTAACATGTATAGAATGAATCATTAACCACTACCCTCTGAGCTTGAAGATTCAGGCAGTTTTTCACTCAATGAGCAGTCCACGTACCTAGATCACAGTGTCCCAACTTGAGTACAAGGTTGTTCCTGTGGGGAGACCACACCAAAAGCCTTGCTGAAATCAAAGTAGACCATACCAACTGCTCTCTGCCTTGTTCGCAGACACAGCCATTTCATCACAGAGGGTGACTGGGTTGATCAGACATGATTTATCTTTAGCAGACCTAAGATGGCTATTTCCAATCAACAACAGCACCTTCACATGCCCACAACTGACTTCCACGTGGATTTGTTTCATGATTTTTCCATGGACCAGAGTGAAGTTGACCAGCCTGTAGTTTCCTGGATAATGCTTCTTGCCCTCCTTGAAGATGAGCGGAGCATTTGCTGTTCTCCAGTCATTGAGAAACTCCTCCAGTCTCCATGACCTTCCAAAGATGATAGGGTGGCTATTCTAATGTCAAGCAGATCTCTCAGCATCCTCAGATTCATCCCATGTGGTCCCATGGACTTTTTATAGGTCAAGACTTCAAACGCTCACTGACAGGAGCCTCTTTCACTGCTGGTTGTTCCTCTCCTCCCCAAATCCTGTCTGTATGTACTAAAACCTGGTAGATCATCTTGATGGAGATGAAGGCTTTGAGTACCTCAACCTTATCTGCATCAACGGTAACTAAGTCACCCACCCCACTCAGCAGCTGGCACGCTTTTTCCTTCTTTATTCTTCTGTTGTTAATATAGCAGCAGCTCTTCTTGTTCCCCTCAGTGTCCATCTCTTATTTCAACTCTGGCTGAACTTTTGCTTTCCTTTGTGTTACTACTTGGCATCTTTCCTGCAGATAAACTGATACCATAAACTTTCTTGGACTTCACCTAATTCACTGTCTCAATAGCTTTCACCTTGAACTGATTGCTCCTGAAGTCTAATTTATCATTGGACCTGATGAGGAAGGTACAACATGACCATCTCATTGTGCACTGAGACATTCCTTGTTACCATTTAGTTTTCACAACCTGTTCCAAAAATCCCAGTCTACAGATCAACTTTGTACAGTTACCACTGAGCTCCCAGAAGTACATTTCTTAAGAACGTAAGAATGAGAAATACATTTATTTTCTCACTGAAAAACACCCAGAATGCAGCTTTTCCTTAAAATAGGGAACAATTACAGGAAATGGTGGGATAAGTAATACCACTATTTCCAGTATGATGGAATAACTCAATCCTAGTTCTGCTGGAGTAACCTCTCTGACTCAATGATCTGCAATCAAACTTTGAGCTCTATGTAAACAAATTAACATATTAAAGTCACTGTCAGGATTTCATTTTAGCAAAGTTCTGAGCTATCTTCCTCTTCAAGTGAACCATCACGGAAAACCCCATCTATTTATCATGCTCTTAACCTTCCTGTTACAAATCCAGATGACTGCAGCAAGCAAGTTGTTAAATAGGAAAAGATGCCAACAATACCATAGGCCTATAATTTGATCTCTGAAGAAGAAGTGACAGAGGAAGCACTAGCATTGTAAGTATACACAGAAGATCTAAAGATTGTTTTATTGACCATTAAATCATAGCAATGTTTTTAACAATCAAATCTTGAGCTAACCACAGAGTAATTGAGTTCAAAAACATGAGTGGACGACCTGTCATGTGTAAGGTTGAAATAAAACATCATAAATTACCATAAGATTATTGTCTCCTGTCAAAGCAAACCCAACAATTTAGCTATTTGCATCCACCTTCCTTTAGTAATATTCTGCCAAAGGTTAACAGAGAGAACAGCAACTCTCTGCAATTTCAAACATTCTGACCAAGAAAACTGGCAAATCCTGGGGGTGTATGTGTGAAATGTTGTTTGTGCCCTTTTTGCATATTTAAGTTTAACATGCCAAAAATCCAGCAGATAGAGTCATAGCCTGTTTGGGGAATTGTAGTGAATTTTTAGACAAATACGGCATTCTACTTGGGAGGTTGAGAAATACAATAAACGTAATGGATGGTTAGATCAAAAATGCTACGCTTGCAAACTACAGCCCACAAGAAATAATCTTTCTAGGAACTGTCCTCCCTGACTGGAAGAAAAGTTAAACAGCTTCTAAGAGGGGTTTTTGGCAAATAGGTGAAACTACTTCAAATAAAGACAACTGAAGTAACATGCTAAACAGAGCATTTGCTTTGGTTTTCACCACAGTTGCTTCTACTTTGCCTATAAGTAAAACAGCAGTAGTAGCCCAAGCTGGATCAACTCTGATGCTGCCATTCCTAACTACATTGCCATTAATCAGTGCAAGTATCACAGAAAGCATAATTCCACTGACGCTTCTGCTTAACCCAGGACTTTAAGCTAATATGATTATGATAGATTTAGTTGCACTTCATTCCAGTAGCTTCATATTCCTCTTGCCAAGTTGCACAGGGGAGAGACTTCAGTCTTGCAAGTACTGCAATTCAGTATCAGGAAAATCCTACTTCGCTATAGGTGAACAAATACCTGAACTAATTGGTATCTGGCAAGTTTGATTATCACAGAGAACAAATGGTAACAGGCTTCAGGTTGGAAACCCCACCAACAAATCACCCACGGAAAAATAACTTATTTTATCTGAATTTTTGGAAGTTGGTGAAGTGGTAACATTACTGCTCTGAACACACACACACACACACACACACACACTTTTCCTTTCATTACTCAACTTTTTCCACTCTCTCAAGAGATCATCTTAGTGTAAAATTTCTCAGTTTAGTTTTTCAAAGGAAGCCTTTTCCATCATGTGGCAACCCCTACAATGCAGCAACTGTAGACTCTGCCCCAAAGCAAAGGAAAGGAGCTCACCTCACTTACTCCAATGGTTCTGTTGCAGGGGCTTTTACACTGTAAACTGCCAGTTTAACAGAGACAGCTGTGTCAAACTGCTGGTATCTGCATTCTAGTTATATGGTTACAAGAACTGATCCATTTCAAGTCTACAGAAGTGTAAACATGACAAACCAACAAATCACCAAACCTCCATCTATAATGTTCATCTAATGGGGGACTAAACACCTAGCTTAATTGCATTCCTTGAGAACTGACAATAAACTTCCAGGTGAGCCCTGTACAACAATCCTGCCTGCAAAATATTGAGTCTTTTTTTTTTTAAATTAAGAACTCCTCAAATGCCTTTTCAGGTTAGGCACCTCCATCTTCTGGATACTTGGAACCTTCTATTTTTGCAGAAATTTCTCCACCATCTACCTTTCCTTCTCATCCAGTTGAATACTAGCCTCATTTAATTTCCTTCCCATTAAAACCACAATGATCTACACTGCAGAGTTCACCCCACCAAACCAATCAAACATTTATTCAATTTATTTAAAAAAATTAAAAATCTATTTCATTCGCCACTGAAATGCATCTCTTCTGCAGAAGTTATATGAACTGGAAGTATTGATCCTATCCAGCTAAAACATTTCCAAATTTCAATGTCAGACCAGTTTTTAAAGTGTGTTGATAGCTCATTTTCTAAAAATTGTTTAACTGTAAGAATGCTATAATTGCTGACCTTGCTTCCTGCATTTAGTGTTTCTAGCATCCAGAAGCTTTAGCTTCAGTTAGTTACATTTATGTATAACGATTCTCTACATATACAGATATTATTTAACCTTCACAAAACATTTTAATGGGGCTGAAATAGACATTCATTTCTGTCCCACTGAGATGAAATATATTTAACTTTGGAAGTTAACATCAGCCAGCAAACCATGTTTTACAGTAATGCTGCAGAATCAAGAAAAGCAAAGCCAGAATGGCAGTGCTTTTTGTAACATGGCAGTTGAATTTGTCAAAGATCTCCCTGCCTTAAAGGCTTCTTCTGTTTCATGTTTTGTTTTAACCATTTTTATTGGAAATTTCAGATCAAATTGCAATAAGAGACTGCTTCTGGAGGTGTTTCAGAAAAATCAGCAAGGTTGGTTTGTTTGTAACACATAATTAGCTAACATGAATGTCTTAAAAGCATCTGGCTTGCAGCAAAGGTGTAAGGTGTAATCCAAAAACAATTTACAAGGTGCCCTCTTTCGCCCTCCCTGCCCCCTGCCCAAAAGACCCTCTTGGCACAATTTATACTTTGTAACAGAGAGGAAGTTAAACAAATTTTTGCATTAGATTTTCAGAGAAAATCAATTTAGGCCTAGAGGTAAAAATTACGAAAAGTTAGTTCTTTAATGTCTTGAACATATAGCATGCAGAACACAAAATGAATCTTGAGAGACGAATTTTGAAATGTGAAATGCCAGCCACAACATACATGCTATCCAACATCCACATCAGACCAGCACGTAATACTAATGCTTAACAATTCTGTGTACACGTAGGAAGCGCTACATAATTCTTTCCCAGTTTTTCAAGGAAAGCTCCCCAAGCATGCAAAAATTCTCTGCAAACATACTTGCAAATTTTCTACTGCATTTCACCAAAAGCTTTAGTTAATTTAAAAAACTTCTAAGCTAAAATGTCTTTGGTATCCTCTACCTTATCAAATACTCACCCATGTTCAAGAAGAGTCATGTCCACAGTGTAAAGATCTGCTGCTTTTGTTGTCGGGGCATGTTTGTTTGTTGTTTTTTGATTTGTTTTGTGTTTGGTTTTTCTTTAAAGGATGGCAATTCAACTAGAATCTACAATATTTTCCCATGCCTTTATGTACTTCTATGTACTCTTGTAGTAATTTCCTAACTTTCACAGGAGTTCTCTATTTTCAGAAGTACAGACTCTTCTCTGAACTATCAACTTAAAGGACTTCCTAAGTCATCTAGAAAGGGGTTGACTTGACAGCTATGCAAATTCATTCCACACTCTCAAATTATGCACACAGGGCATTTTTAGCATAACTTAAATACAATTCTGGAGGTATCAAATACAATAAGAGCCAAGAAGTTAGTTTAGCCTGTACGTCCACCTCAGCTACTGGCCTACATTATGCCTTAGGCACTTGTGCCAGTTACATCTAGTTGTGAAATGATGCATGTACTGTAAGCAAGCCTACAGAGAGCACATCTTTTTAGACAGGCTAACACCCATGCAATCATGCTGACATAAGCTGAAAGATGCTTTCATATTTTGGGGGGCACTTTAGAACATCTTGCTTGTGTCCCTGCATCGACAGAAGAGAATACCTAGTCAAAAAAGATTTCACATTTCTCCAGAATAACTGTCAATAGTTGGACTGATTTTTTCTTAATACCCACTTACCAATTAATAAACTGTCTCTGGTTTAGCCGATACCCAGACTTTGTGGAATTTAAGACTCCTTAAGGGAAACTGAGTTGGGGGTGGGTGGGAAGAAGTAGTGTTCTAGCTCTTGAACACAGAAATTCACTCCACATCCCAGCTTTCACCAGTCAACTGAGAGGATCAGACTTGATCAAAACCAGTCCACAAAGGTAGTTAAACATAGCAAATTCTCAAACAAACATCTCAGTAAAAGAAAACTCCATTCCAAAGAGTTCATATGAGAAAAACGACACAAAGAGAAATGAGACACCTACTTTTGAGCTTCACCCAAATATACTTCTTCCCCCCCCCCCCCCCCCAAGAGTTTTCATTTTAATTACTAGAAACTTTTTTTCTTTGGCTTACCATTGTGCTGTGGATGAAAAAAAATTGAAATTTCACTGAGAAAAAAAAACCATACAGTACTAGGACTTCAAGAATTTTAATTTATAATAATTGGTGAAAGCTTGTAAAATAGGTACAATAGTTAACCCACATCTTATCCACCTATAGCCAGCATACACCTTTCTAGGCATTGCTATACTTCAGCAAGACAACCTATATGAGCTCCCAATTGAACTAAATAGCCAGCAATTTCTTTTAAGCCAATGGATCTTATCTCAAAATTCACTGACATATGCAAAGATGAAAAAGATCCTGGCTACAAGCTACACATAGGACACATTAAAGCCTGGTTGTACTTAAAACTCATTAAGACTGAATTTACTGGTTATGAACATGTGGAACGCACATTTACAAACTTACGAAGCTCTTCCTTCTTATACCTTCTTACATTCAATTGGTAAACACCATTAATTCATAAACTGTATTCTAAGCTACACTATTTAAGTCCCATAATAACTCTGATGATTTGTAACAGCATGTCTGGTGTGTGAGCATGTATGTAGAGAGATTGATAGATGTGTGCACGTGGTGCGCAGAGGAAGAGGGTTCACACTTTCTCCATTTGCCATTAAGCAGAGAGGTACAGCAGCAAGTTAATCCAGAGAACCCCAGTATAAAAGTAAAATAAAAAATAATATATATATATATGTACACTTAGATTTCTGCCGGGGGCAAAGTTGGCTTTTACACATGCTTCTTTGTTCAAAAGACTGTCTATAAGACAGGCCAAAAATGTATGGAAGGGACCCTGACCCTTTCTTGTTTTTTCCAGAATGGGCCACTTATTTGACAGTGTTAATACTGACTGCTCCAGAGGCTTCCAACACCTCAAGTCACCTTCAGCTGCACTCAACACCAGCTTTGTCACATGCATGCCTATTAGACTGCAGGCCCAGCAGCAAGCTTAAACTTAACAATGTAAATGGAAATCCACCAGGCACACAGTGAAGCCCAATGACAGACTTTAGTCCTTGCCTCCTACTATAGTTTTAAATATCTTTCACACTGTAACACGTTCTGAACTGTTAGCATCTTCTGTGGCTTTAGCTTACACCTTAACATTATACCTCAAGCGTAAAAGTTCTCCATGTAGCAGTAGCCACTGTTGTTCAGTTCATACTAGTTCAACTTTAAAGGATTTCTTTTTAGTCTTAAAAGATCTTAAGAACTGGTTTTATTGTTCCTCTCATGATATAGCCAATCAAGGGCTTGCACAATTAAGCTATCTAGATAGATTCAACTTTAGTCTACTCAAGCTAGGCTGAAATGCTTCAAGCGAAACAAGGCTTAGCCTACCAAACTACATATTGGCACTTCAGTGACCAAAGAAGTACCCAAACAATTAAGCTTGGAACTGGTTTCCCTTGGAAGCCTTCCTTATTACTGTCAGCCAGCCCATCTGAAGAGACAAATTTCCACTATTACCAGATAATTTAAAGCATTCGCAACATTTGTTCCTGTGACTTCTGTCAAGTTGTCACAGTGCTCCTAGATCATTTTACCTGTTGAAGAAAGTTGAGTCACTCTTAAGAGAATCAGAGCTCCCTTTACAATACAGGCTTAAACCTAACGTTGACATAAGCTTCCGGATACAACACAAATTCTGGAGACTTATTTAGGAGGCTGATACACAGATGCAAACTGATAAAGATAAGGCAAAATTGCCAAACCAGCATCTTGGTGTAGAAGCTTAGCACCACAGGCCTTATGTTAAGCCCACCTTTTCAATACCTCCCTACTTACACGTCTGTGTACAGGAAGAAATCTTGACACATGGACTCCTATCTTTTCAGTTTTCCATGCCACCCTACAAGAGTTTAAAAAGTTCAATGCCAAAATGCCAACAATTCCATGAAGACTTTTCTCATTTCAAGGAATTTATAGAGGCCATAAACTCCAGCTACGATAAACAGACAGGGAAAATAAAAAATATCCCTTTGCCTCCCTGCCACTCCCCAGTTTTCATTGTCTTGCCCAATACATATCTAACCATCAGCAGGCATCATGTTCTGTCTAACCAAGCTGATTAATATAAACAGCTATTATCTAATTTTCTGTGATCTACAGCCTAAGAAAGTTTACTCAGTGATTTTTAAGCTGGTTTTAGCACAAAACGAAATGAGGAAGACATGAAAATATCTGATCAGAGGGAATAAGGCTGTCTTGGCTCTCCTTTTTATTAATAACAACTAGGATGCAGTTCTGGGTCACTAAGTACAGCACCAACATCATCTCCCTTTCCCACCCTGAACTAAATATGAGGCTTCACAGTCAAAAGAACTGTCCATGAACCGTTCACTGGACAGGACACAAAGCTAGAACCGTGTACTTTTTCCCCATAGTACTCAAGAATAAAAAGAGACGTGGGAGCTATCAACTGCTTCAGCTCAGAGCTCAGGTAAATGCAAAAGGCCAGTACTTACACAGACTGCATGTCTAAAACTATATGTGGTGGTAACAACATTAGTTATGCTTCCTGCTTTAACACTGAACACAAAAAGTAAAACTGTCCTTCATTTCCATTTCAGGCTGGCAGAAATACAAAATTTGAGCTAAATTTCAGAATGTAGCTTAATTGACTTAGGTGTTTTTTTGTTTTTGTTCCCCCCCTGTACTGCCTTGAGTAGCTTTCCAGCACTGCTAAGGAGCCCAATTTTCTTTTGGGCATTTTGTGTCGCAGTTAGACCCTGTCACTTACCTTCCCTGGCAGCTTTTTGCTCCTGCTGGAACAAGTTTCACATTAGTTTTAATCTGTAATTCTTCAGTCTGCTTAGACTGTAATTACAGATGGGATTTCTCAAGTAGATTTTTCATACTTTTTCAATAACAACTTACTTCCAAAATTCATTTATAAAAAACCCTGTAATCTCTGAAAAAACCAACCACCCCAACAACAACAAACAAAAACACAAAAACCAACCAAACAACCTAGAAAAAAACTGCTCATATACTAAATATATTGGTAGATAGCACTTCATTCTCAGACAACACCCTACTTATTGGAGATATTAGGGGAGAAAATTCTCTGCTATTAACTGTCCCTGTAGACATATTTTCTAACTGATAATATTACTCAGATCTTCCTTTTTGCAGAATGTTGGCAGTATTTCAAAAGTGAGTCAGTCTCCTAAATTACATATTGCATCACTATAGGGATACCATTCAAGAGTCCACTTAAAATTTACATGGAACATTCTTTCTAAAACCTATTTCCAGAAAGTTAATGCCCTTTGAGAGCAAAGCAAGTAAAAGTGTTCCAGCTACTGGCTCTAAAGGAGTTCCTAAGCACCAGCTAAAGTGATGCAACAAACCAGCCATCAACAGGCAATTAAACAAGCCATTCATGTTTTGAAGATCACAAGCAACTTTTTGGACACGTTTTTTTGCAAGATGCCTCTCCACTGGGTACCTGGACTAGCCATATTCCTGCCAATTGCATGTTACCTATTACATCCACTCAACCTGGTGATACTAAGCTGTCAGCTACTTTCCATATCCCAGTGTTGTCCTCTCATGCTAATTTCTCCATAAACAGCCCACTGACAAACCAACCTGTTCTGACTCTAGCTTCATCCCTTGCTGCATCTTAACTCATTAGTTACTGCAAAAAGCAGGAATAGGCTAATAGAAAAAGGGTAAAACCCCTAATGCCCTACCAGTGTTAAAGAAACAAAATGGCAACACAGCATTGGGACACCAACAGTGCTGAAACAAACTAATGCTAGTTGTCACTGCTGACTTAGCTGAATGCACCATTTGATAGATTAATGGATAGCTTGTTCAGCTGAACTCAGCCAGAAGGATCTCACCCTCATAAGCATGGCTTACATAGACTTTTAAAGCAAGAAGAAATTCAGTATCTTCCATCTCCTCCACTCCCCAGTGCTCCAATACTGAACAGCATCTACTCCCCATCAGCACATAGACAAATTAAGCTGTCCACACAATTAAACAATTCAGCTTTCAGCTAGAATGAAGCCAACGTTCCCTTCTATCTACAGAGGAATGAAGAACATTTGCAGACATTTTGCAACAGATCGCCAAGACCGAATTAGAAATACCCTCTGCACTCCACAGACAGTTTCATTTGAGGGCTGCAGTGGTGCTTACAGAGGGCACCTCAACCCCTGTTACCAAGGCACCATAAAGCTACTTGACATAGTATGGCATTCTCAGATGTCCAGCCTCTTCCAGCTAAAATGGGATTCAGCTGAAATATATTGATATTTTAGAAGCCTGTGCAACCTAAACCCTAGACTACTCATGCAGCCCCCTAGAGCTGGGAGACAAGCTTTCAGACAAGCCCCATCATGAGTCGTCTTCTCCTTAAACAGAGCAAAGATGCAGGCTGCGGCTGGTGGATTCCTAAGCTGATCCAAAGAGCCCATGTCCCCAGCTGCTCATTCCTGCCCCTACACTGCTCCCACTGTTATGCCAACAGAAGTATTTGTGCAGCTGCGTGATGAAAAGCAGCAGGGAACTGATCCAGCCAAAGAGTAATCTGCTGAAAAGACTAGAGGGAGGAAGGTCTTACATTGACTCAGTTTTGTTCAAATCCAGTGTGCATAGGAACCAGCATGAGCAGCCAGGAAGCTCAATCTGGCACTGTTTCCGAATTGCAAACTGAATTATAGCCTAAGGTGAAGATCCTTTTTATCCTCTTTCTCAGCAGGCTCTTTCTGCTGAGTGCCAAATCAGCTTTAAGACTTCTTGCCACCCTAAATTATGAGCTGGTTTAGTCAAGGGCCCACTCTTGTCTCCTATGCTAACCAAATCCTGTCAAAACAAGCTTTCCTCCCGGTGTCACAAACCAAAGCTTTTGGAATGCTTTGCCCTACAGGTGACTTCAGCTAGGATAAATACTTAACAATAACCCAAAATCAATGCATACAGCACACTTGCAGCCCTCCCTGGCAAATGACTGCAAGTATTCAACTTACAACATTTATAGCTTAATTTTTGGAACTAATCATTACCGACAGAAGATACAATCATTACTACCCATTAGAAATCTTAACAATTTGTAATTAATCCATTTATTTCTCAAGTAGCAAAGAAAAACTGTAAAAATTCTTTCCCCCCCACCCCATAAGCATGAAAAAACATAGTGCTATGAAAGATAAGAGTATATGACCAGAGGCTGGGGGAAACTTAGCACAGAAACAGAATGCAGTCCACTAGAACTGAGCAGGAGCAGAATGAAAACCAAGAACTACTGAGAAGATTTGAGCATAATTTTTCAACACCTTGTAAGAAACTTAACACACTGAATTTTAAATAGGATTCTTTCAAGACCTATAGGAATAGTAGAAAAAGCATAAAATCTTGGGCTACATGCTTGCTTTATTTCTTTACAGAATTAAAATCAAGCTGAATATCACAAGGCCATGCCCTATGCAGTTCCCCTAGATTGCCTCACAGCACTCAAATCCTTAGACAGATCCTTAGAGTCCTTTTACCTGCATACGTATCTGCTATGTCGCAATGAGGCCACCAAGTGCTGAATGGCTCGTCAAGCTGAGAGGAAAGCCACAGCCGAAGCTGTTGTCCTTAGACACAAAAAGAGAGCCAGGAGTAAGAGATGGGAGGAGAATGCAGCACTGGATGACGGTTCACCTCTGCAACCAGTGTGGCCACCTCCAGTTGCTGCATTCCTTGTTCATCACACACAAAACAATCAATCGGCAGCATCCAAAGCAAAGGGGGTGTGTGCGACTCCTTGTATGGCAAGGGAAGAGGAAACAGTGGAGGTGTGGTGCAGGGAAGAGGAAGTACAGGAGGAGAGTGGCAGAAGCTGTTGGGGTGACAGCAGATGGCAAATGTTGAGTCAAGTCTTCACAGCACTCTTGCTGCTTGGCAATAATTGAGCGACGGCATAAAGAGTTAAATTATGAAGTGGTGCCTTTTGGGATGTTTTTGCTTTTGGTTTGTCTCTGCCACATTTTTAGCTAGTCTTAGGCTCACAAACTAGTGATTTTCACTATCTGACATCCACGATCGTATTTCTTCCTTCTTCCTATATTTCCAAGTTACTGTGCAAGCTAATACTTGACCTCGGACATGTATTCTCATACTTTGCCTGAAAACTTTCTTATTTTAGAAAGGTTGAGTAGAAACATTTCAGATTATCTCCTTAGTTACACCAAATCTAAAGTCCCTCACACAAACACTTTATAGTACATTTGTGAGAAGGCCTCCCTGTTGGGGCAAAGGAGACATTTTAGTACAACAGAAGAAAGTACTGCTAAGAGCAATAATTTGTGTTACCTACCAGGGTTGTTCTACTAACAAAACACACTACACTTCCTTCTTCAGACTAAAATAATCTTGATGTAGAAAAAGCTGTCATCTTTCTAGGATCAACTGATTCTAAAAATACCCTTTGCATAACATATTCAGATTTCCCCTCCATTACAATAAATTATAGCTCCAGTCTTAATTTTATTCATAAATTTTCATTTCAGTTGTGCGTTCTAGGAACATAATGTAATGCCAGGAATTTGAGTGACAATGGTTTTGTTGTTTTGTTTGGGGTTTTTTGTTGTTGACGTTTTGTTGTTGTTTGTTTGGGTTTGTTTTGTTTTGTCTTTGTTAAGAGAAATACAAAACTTCACCGGTGCTTATTTCTGCTGTTGTTTCATCATACTACAGAGAATAAGATGACCCTTCAGTGAAATTCAACAAGTCTCATTTTGTCCTTGCAAGTGTATCTATTTAAACAAAATCTTTCTTTTTGAGAACCTCAGCATCCTGGCCTGTACAATGCAACAAAAGGCTAATTTGTCCCAGTTAAAACCACTACCCTGGCTCAATTATAACACCAATAACAGAAAATTTAAAACAAATCCAAACAGCAGGGGATAAGGGGGAACCTCTTCAGCCAAAAAGATGGAAGTTCCCCTATTAGAATAGCAACATGAACAACGGGGCACTGAAATGAAAAGCTGTGGCAATTCCTTCAAGTAACCATGCCTTGAAGACGACACTTCTCTAAGCATACTCAAAAATAAAACAAGCAAATCACTCAGTAGTACGCTCCAAATAGCTAAAACTGTGATAAAAAGTTACCTAATCCTAGCAATGAAGAACTGATCCATGGCTAACTTCTTCCTACAGTTATCATTATTCAAGTCATTTAATAGGGGAAGGCTTCTCAAAGCCCTAGAATAAATGATCATACTTGATCATACTGCCAAATCTTTAGTTCTGCTCAAATGCAGAAGGCTGCTAGCCCATCTAAAACATCTCGAAGTAGCTAAAACCATCTACATGAGGAAGACTACACACCTGCTTTCTACATGCCTTTAAAATCAAGAAGTGAGACCCTTTACCATCCTTCAAGGATCCGTTAGCCTTTTACAAGAATGACTGCTAAAAACTTGAACCATTTTATCCATTTGCTAGCAGTTTTTCTGCCGTGCTACAATTTCAACTGCAAAATAAGAAAAGCTCAGCTCATTTACTGTTACTGAGCCACTGCAAATGATTCCCCATGCACTAGAACTGCACTAGAGTTTCCAAACCACTAATGGTTCAGGCGTATTTTTACTCCAAATACTGCCCTTCTAGCTATTAAGAGCGCTCAGCTGGCTTCCAGGTTGAACTATACAATGCATTAAAAGACAGGAGATGTTATCTGCAGCCAGAACACTAACCTGGACTGTGCTGATCACTGACATAAGGATCTCAGATGGAGAGCACTATCGTAGTTAAGAAATGCGTAGCTTCCCCCTCTCCCCAAAGCTTAAGGTACATTTCCATTTTCTAATAAAATCCAGTAGACCTGTTGCTGCTGAATACTGCCTTCTCTTTGGATTTAGGAAAACACATCATGCAGTTCTATCATGCTGTTTGCCAGTAACTCAGACTGAATGTAACCCTATGTGCCTTTATCTAGCGTGCAACCCAAAGTTTGATGTGACAACACTTCCATGATGAGCCATATGCCTCAACTCTACTCAGCCAGTAAATTTTAGTATTTTTTCCAAGTAACTTCTGATTTGCACTGAATCTTCACGTTTCAAATCACAGTAATCTTCAGATACAAGACTCAGGATTTATACTTCTTTTTACAGACTAAACCACTGAGTATCTTCTAGCTTTTGTCTCCCAAAGTACATGCAATTTCTACCTGCAGAATGCTTCCCAGCTTGTCACTTGGTCAGAGCTCTCTTTAGTACCCTCTTAGGAGACTTTCACAGGCTTTGATAACAGCAATCAATCTTAAAGACAATGGAAGACAGCTTATTTATAGAATCATAGAATTGTTTAGGTTGGAAGAGACCTTTAAGATCATCAAGTCCAACCACAGTACTTTCACACTAACAGTTTTTGTGCCAACCAGCAGATTCAAAATAACAGTAATTTATATCACTGTGTATCAGTACTGGGGATTGCAGATGAACCATATCATAGATAAGAAAACCAGCTCTGAACCAGCATAATCAAGCTCTGGTCCAGAACAGGTGAAACATATGCATCATCTTGCAAATGGTCCTCAGCTATTCAAGGGTCAGCTTAGATGCAGAAATACCAGCCTTTTTAAGTTATGAAGTGTCTATCTGATGATGGCTTAGAGACCATAGTACATTCCATTCAAAGCCAAACTTTTATGTGAACCCTGTGCTCTTAGACTAAGCACCTTGAGTGAAGACACCACCCACATGGAAGCAAACCATGCTAATTAGCACAGACTCAACCTCGTTGGATCTCAACCAGTTTCAAAGAGCCACAATACGCTCCCCCCCAGCCTGTGGTTGCTGAGAAATTTTATAAACAAGAGCAAATAAAGTTCTGCTAGATGCAAAATGGCCTCTGTGTTGTGTAAGCATCATACCACTCCCACCCAAATCCTATTTTTGTAGTGGTTACTTCATCCCCTGCCAAGCCCTTCCAGAGGGTTGCTGTGGCATACACTTTTGTCTCATGACCAGACTACTACCATGGGAAGATGAAGGTGAAAAAAATATAATCAAAGATAACATGTACTGAATATCACTAATCAAAACTGGCTACCAAACACCATTTGATTCTACAAGTATTTGACTAAGGCAATAAAGTAACTGAAAGTACTTTGAGTTGACCATATATTTCATTACACAACCCACATATTCCTCCTCTCTTCCTCTGAAACCACTAGCTATGATTCCACTAATCAGCATCTTCAGCTCGCGTATGTCTTCTATCAGACATAACTTGGGTGCACCATCACTACTCCCAGCAGCTTGTCTGTAAGGTAGTGCAATTAGCACATGCTTGACAATGATCCACAAGATAATAACCCTCCCAGTCATACAAAATCCCCTTGGAAAGCACTCATAAGTGACTCAACAATACTATTGACTGCTCCCCAGTGCAACTTCTCACAAATACCAGCAACACGTACTATTTGACCATGAAGCTTTGAATCATGAGAAAATTTGCTAGAGAGCTCTAGCAGCTACCAGCCAACAATCTTTAAGCTTCTGTTGGCACAATCCAAAGCAACGGAATTGAGAAGGGGGCAAAAGATTGTCTTATAACAAGGGACAAGGAATCCATACTCTTTAAACCAAAATGCTAGCTATTTGGCAACAAATAAAAATAATAAAGCTCCTCACCAACAACTTCCTACCTTTATACTGGACCTAAAAATCTACTTCCTTTCCACTGTTCATCTTAACACCTGGATACTGACAGTCAAATTAAACTCCTCCAGTGACAATCTGTATCATCTGTACCTTCAACCCAGAAGCCTGATGTCTGTGCAGCTTCTGTTGCATCAGTAGGAACCCTCAGTAACAATTCCAAAAGCCACTAGCAAGTCCAACTTGAATGAGTTAATGTTTTATTCAAGAGACTAAACACTGTTACCAATATGCAAAATAGCTCTCAAAAAAAAAATAATCCTTAGCAAGACCTACTTCCCTTGTATGAAGCAAACTCATGCAGTCTTTTGTATCAAATGTTACACATTTCAGTATAAGGCAAGGAAAAAAGCACATGGCTTAATTTAAGTTGTACCCACCAAGCTAAATTATGGCCTTTGCTTTTTGGTTGAGACAAATTGTTTGAGAAATTGTTCTCACGTCCTCTTCTCAGGTCTACACTTTCTCCTCCATGTGCCAAACAGACAATTTTCTATGCTTAAATTCCCCTCCCTTATTTTATATTTAACCAAATAGACAAGGAAGAGCTTATTAAACAGTAATAACTCATCATTAATTCAAAGAAGTTAAAATTTTAATCAAATTATCAGAAACACTTAAAAGCCTGCAAGGCTCCATTTCTTCTTAGACTCTTGAGAACCTGGGTCCGTCTCTCCACTGTTCCACACTCAGACACCTTCTCCACAGCATTGGCCATGCCTGCATACAAAGTTTCTCTGAACAGTAACAGCAACATCAAGCACTTTCACAAGTGTCCGATCAACTTGTAGATCACCTGCGTACACATACAAAGTTCTGCTCTGCTATAGTACAATCTCAAAATTAGATTTTAAATCCTAAGGAAACAGGATAGGTGATTTGAACTGACACAACCTCACCTCATGTTCAATCTGCCACAAAAACCCCTGCATAATCCAGGCAAATTAGAACTGGTGAGACTGGCCATAGAACATGTGTACCTTATACCTAGAAGTTGCAAGAAATGCAGCAACATCTGAACTTTTCTTTCAAAATTTAACTCTCTTCCTCTCCCATTTTTCCCCTCCCCATGGTCTTGCCAGCTCAACAGCATCCAACCTATAGCCTTCTGAACCACTGAGCAGCTTCATATTTCCTAGGAATTACTAGACTCTGAAGTGGAAAAAACCACCACCCAGCACTGACCTCGTGCTGGTAATGTCACAAGATGAACAGCAGCACCATGGCAATGCCTGGCAATAGAGTTGTGCTCCCCCTAGGTGGTATTTGGTAGAGAAGAGCTTGCACGGCTAGGAAACAGTGTATCACTGGAGATGTACTGGTTCAAAATTTCATTTTATGTGAGCCATAGAGTTACCAAGGAAAAGTAAGAGCTATCAAAATATTCCTATAAGCACTACTAACTATTCTCTTTGAAGCATCTCATCACCTGCTTTCCATAGCCCGTAAAATACCAGGTGACCGTCTCAGCTCAACTTGAGCAGTCTGGCAACTCCGATATACCCAACACTTCCATTTCATTGCTAATACTTTGATCAGAGGCCACGACTGAGCAATTCAGAGTAATTATTACTGAACTGCAATAACACCATTTTACTTTTGTAATATATACTTCTTCCCTGGCTATGAACTACCAGAGACTGCTACAAATTTCTACTTATTTCCTTCCCCTTCCATCAGCTGCCCCAAAAGCTGCTGGTGTTTGGCAAGTCAATGGCAGGCATTACGCACTCCAGCATCATGAAGCCCAAATGGTTCAGTCTGAGAAAGATCAACACTTTTTTTTTTTAAGTACTCATCAAAATGTGTATGAAATGCCATTTTATCTATAAAATCTCATGTACTAATTCCTAATGGCAATAGAAATCTTTGTGATATTTTTCTTATTCTTTGCTCACAGACTGTCCAAAGTGCTCACACGTGACTCCTCTTCCCTGATGTCATGTGGAGCTGCTCAAACTGACATTTAACCCACTAAAATTCTTAAGCAGTAATCAGCAGCCTTGTTTTCAGTTTCATGTTACTTCAACATACTGCCTGCACTGATGCCAATTAATGTTTGCATATTCATAACAAAAAAAAAAGAGATCAAAAAATGGCACAAACAGAAAACCTAAAACAAAACACCTAAAAAACCCTAAACCATCACAAAACAACAACAACAAAAAAACCAGTATAATTAGGTGTCCTACAGTCCTACTCTTTAAATAGTGTTTTCCTGTGGTGGGGCAGAAAAATATATACACTACACAATGATGCAAAACTCCAAAATTGGTCATAAAAATACAGCTCTAGTTATTCAGGTTTTGAAATCAAAGTTGTTCATCTATTTTATCCCACTCTACCTTACACTTTAAACCAGCAAGGATTTAAGACAACATTCATTGCAATGGTAGTTCTATCTGTACTCTGTCAGCTCTTTTCTACCAATACCAATTTGTTTGTTCTTACATGTAGCTATAATCATACCAATATTATCTAATTATTTTTATTCAACTGTGTTTTCCCAGAAGACTTAATCCTTCAATGCAGTTAAGCAGCAATCCTGCTTCGATCCATCTCCCAGACCCATACAAACCTGTTTCCTAGTTTTTCCAGGGCATCTCTAGTTGCTTCCTACCTCTTCACACACACTTAGTTTATTCTCTCATCTTTTACAAATCTGATTTGTGTCAACCACTTTTGATTATGATCTGCTCTATTCTTATTCCCATGTTTAGGAACCCTGACATTTTGCCAGCACGCATTCTAACAATCAGTTAAAACTGAATAAAGTAACTTCAGCTACTTGAGATTAGCCTTAAAGTAATCCATTTTAAATGCAGAAGACATTCTATCCAGACTCCATTAATGGTACAGCTTCATATTTACACCACAGTCTCTTTCCAATACTCTTCTATGCTACCATTACAAGCAGGTTTTTTGCACAAACATTTATAAAGAAAAAAATATTTTTTGTCAAAATCAATTTTAAATTCTAAAAAAAAAAATCTGTGTTAATCAACATTTGAGCTGGTAACTCACATTGCCAGACTGATACTCAATGAGTCCATGGAGCTTCTATTCCCATGACTCAAAGACATACTTGGGCGTACTTAGGCAGTATGTAAAAAAAAGGTATTCAGAAAGTTGTTCAGACCTGTGATATGTGAGGTCCCCCTCTGAACACTAGTTATTCCAACCACTTTCACTTCAATATCAACAGGAAAACCAGCAAGCATTTGCCTCCTTGGTTTAAGTACTCCAAGCTGGTCAAACACCAACTTAGCACATTAAAGTACATTTTCCAAGTACAGTATTCAGAAAATCTCAAAGTTCCTTTTCTACAAGGTTGCAACCAATGTCCCTGCTCAGTTTTAGCAACTCTGTTTTCCACCTGCTCTCAGGAATCAACTTAGAACAACGACCCACCATTTATTATGTACAGTGGCTTGTTTCTGTAATTGACACAGGCACATACTAAGCCTTCTCTTTTGATAGGGTTTCTTCAATGTTTTGTCAGATTTTCTCTTGTTGGCAACAAAACTCATTTACAAGGCAACACCCCTACCTGAGGATGAACTTCTTCCATTCTATTCTTTAACATCATTTCACACCCAAAGCAAATCCTGTTCCACAAGTTAAGACTATCCTCAGCAAATCCCTTCTGCACATGCTTGGTTACTACTCTGAGGAAAATGAAGTTATAAATGTAAGGTCATCATTCTGTCTGCAAGCACCTCCAAATTCTCAAACTCATAATTCATCAGCTGTCACATTTCCGAAATTAAAGAAAACAAAACACACCCCAACATATATGTGCTTCTTTTAATTTCTTAACACCATACATAAATAATTTTCTTTTATCTTAGGTGATCCAGATATTCCTAAGAAGCTTAATATACCTACTTTGTTTTCAGGTTTGTTCCTTCTTTTAAATAAAGTCATGGCTCAAACAAAATGTGACACTTGCACTTCATTCACTTGTCAAAGATTTAAAAAATTTACGGTTTTCTATGTGCTTTTGATCATTTAAATATTTAAGTGAGTCAGATTTCAAAGCCCACTGTCTCTTCACAATCTTTTTTCTGGACAGTAGAACTCCCTTCTACTAAACAGCCTCCTCCATCACTTCATGGGTATCTTGTGTCTCATTCAGTCCCCCAAATTTATTTCAAAGCCTCATGTTAAAGGACAAAATAAGTCTATCTGAAATGATATTTCTCAGCATCCCTGCCCCCTGCAAAAAAACACCCAGTAAAAAAAAACCACCGCAAAAACCCAAAACAAAATGAACTACACAGGTTTTACAGTTCACCTTAAAAGAAATGCCTCTTCCATTTCAAGACAATTTTCAAAACACTGCTAATCATTTAGTGGCTGCAAGTTCACTGTTCTATGGCAGCAACTAATATTGTATTCAGGAAGTAACTGCACAAGCTAAAGAGGGGGAAAAAATGGGAAACTTAATCAACTTCAAGTAACTAAGCCAAGCTAACCAAAAATGTCTTTTTAAAGCTTACCACTAGAGTTTCTGGAAAACAAATAAGTAAATAAAACAAAACCATTTGCTACACAACTATTACAATCACTTTCACAATCTTACATTATATTTGCCTCCCATAGAAGTAAAATAAAAATATGGATTAGCTTTTATAAAAATTCTGCATGCCTGTTATTTTTTCAGAGCCGTTAGATTCAAGTGCTCACAAAGATGCTTTAAAACTGTACTGGACACTATGTCAGTACTGGGAATATTAAGTCTGCCAGTGAAAAATAAAGTTAAGGCATTAAAAATCTGCACATTTTTCAGTGATGCAAATAAGCCCTCACTCTGTGCTTTAAGTGAATTACCTATTTTCAGTAAGCATTCAAAATCTTAACTGGTATTCCTGGTGCAGTATTTAATCTTCAGTTTGTTTCAATATTATTTACTGTTTCAAAAGGACACCATTCTGCAGTAACTTCTAAGTGTCTCCCAGTTTTTGTTTAATCCTAACGGTGCTTTGGGGAACAGATCAAGTCTGAAACAATTCAGACGCAATCCCTTTTTAAACATTTGCCCCTTACACTTGAACATCAAGTCAGGAAATGGCTTATTTGTATGTGCCTCTGTTCTTGTCCGTATTAATTTTTTCCTTTTTGACTAGAAAACATTGCTACTTCACTCAGCTGTAGTATTCCCTTAGCCAAAGCCCACACCATTCTTACCTGCCTTTATCCTGTGGTTTTGGGGTTTTTTTTGTTTTGTTTTGTTTTTTGCTTTATTGCCTTAAACTCAAATGTATTCCAAACACCACAATGAAATAGCTGGTACTGAAAAAGAACTCTTAGACTACTTGGCAGTCAAACCACATAGCAGCTATGCATCAGTTGCTGATGTTGATGCTTTCACTATTACATATTAAATCATTGAGGATTAATCTAGCCTGCAATCAGAACATCTAGGTGGGTGTTTTTACATAATTTTCATTTTTTTCATGCAGTCTTTCTTAAAATTGAATCTTTGGTAAAGTAATTGAAACACATATTTATATTTGATTTAGTAAACTTCTTAGTTATGGACAGTTTGCTTTTATTTAAGTATACATAAGCTCCTTAGTAGAATACATATTTTAGCCAAGCCAAGCAACATACAGATTCTTGAACAAGAAATAATTAAAAAATGTAATTCTTTTTTGGACTTGAATACAATTTCTCTTGTATGCTTCAAAATAATTTCTGTGTTTTCAATCTTCAGCTTTAGGACAATAATTTTATTATCGTATATGAAGATAAAATTATCTTTCTACTAACAGAAATAATTTGTGATGTTTAAAACACTATTGCTTTTAAAACTTCATTACAACACACATACACTTTTTTAGTTTTGGTTTTTTACTAAGAGCAGTACTTGTTCCAACTACAAAGGTCTAAGAAACTGGCATTTTTGCTGCAAATCCAAGCCCTACAGCAAACTGGGAGAGGGGATTAAGTCACTCCCATAAAATGAGAACTTAGCCACTCAGCAGCATTATTTGTGTGCTGGCTATAGCAGTGCTATTGCCAGAGAAGCCACTAAGCCACTGTGCAATTAATACAATCAATTGTTACATCCTCTGCTAACATCCTAAGCAGAAGATCAAGGACAAGTACTACGGATGTCCTAGTTTTTCACATCTGGGAACATGAAAAAAGGCAAGTTCATAATTCCAGGCTCTCAAGCCAGCTTTTTTTTTTTCTTTTTGTTAAAGTGTCAAAGCTACCATGAACCTGTGTCAGAAGACAAACCAATAAAAGCATAATAAAAAAACCTAGTGGCTGGTTTTATATAATCTGATTAAAGCAAAATTTAAATCTATAGATCAAATTTAAGGGGTCTTGCACTGTAGCACAGAACACAGTAACAGATTACAAAATAACACTACTTCTTGATTCAGAGGATCTTTAGGCCATTACTTTTAGTTAAAATAAATAGAATTCCTTATCCAATCCTAACTTTTGCAGGCTTTTAGTATGCCCATGCAACTTCCACGCTAAAAGCCTGTTACATAACTGCACAGAACACGCTCAACTCCATGGTTCTGTGGCTTCACGCCAGTGGGTTTTGCTCCCCTCTCCTTTGGGGATCTACCATTCAAATATGCATTTGTTCCCTTTAGATCTCAATTTTAAGGCTGACTACATTTTAAAATTGAGCATTTAGTTCACTTCACTAAACCGTTCAACCTCTGGACTTGTTCTGAGAGCTCTACTACACTCCCACCCTCCCAGGCCCAGGCAACACAAAAGGGATGCTCTTTCCTTCTGGCCATGGAAAAGTGCTTACCATGATGCATGGTGCGCACACATTTAAGACACTTCCCTTTAATAGACAGTGCTTTGAAGACAGTACAGATGTTTTTCTAATTAAATAGTATTCAAATTGGTCTACGTACATTGCAGTTGATCAATAACAACCTTTTAGTTACTCAACTTGATTTCAACAATTAGAACTAGCCAATATATCACTGAAGGACAGCCTATTGTCTCTGGAGAGTACCCAACCATGTCAACAAATGGCTAACTTAATTCGGTATTTAAAATTTAATATTTAAACAGAACTGCTTACATTTTCATGAAATATAGTTAGGGGCAACTGAGAAGTTCAACTAACAGCTAAAGCCCGACTGAGATGATATCAGTGTACTGCGAAGAGAAAGACTGAATCAGTAGTTCTATTACTGAAGTAACATCCAAAATAACAGTTTATGTTGAACTACACATATACCAAGTTTTTATTCATCCTTACGCTCTTGAGTTATAAATAATACCCCTCCTCTGAGAAAAAGCATCGTCATCTCTGTTGTAATAAAAAAAGGTATCTCACACACACACCCCCAGCAATACTGCAAATTGGAGGGGACACACACCCCCACCCCCCCAAAAAAACAAACCCAGATAACTTACGTACAACCATGACTTATACAAGTAATTGCTGTACTGCTTAAAAAGCACTTTCACTCTGGAATATCTGGGAACAACACTCTCTCTTCAAAAACATTTAATCAAAATGCTTGGTACTACTTATTCTAAGTGGGCATTTCCTTACCTGCACACTATTTTCAGTTATTTGGCATATCTAACTAGCTAAACACCTTCTCCTAAAAACTTCAGCAAAGGGGATGTGAAATAAAACAACTCTGAGTCTACCCTTGCTATTCCAACGCAGCTACAGACATTATTACAAGCTTGAAGCAAATATTTTAGGGAAAAAGTTCCACAACCAATGAATAAATAATACAGACCCCTTTATAAATGTGCTAACTAATAACACCTAATCTACTTCAAATTCAAGATATAAGTACTTCTTAACTAAGGTGAAAGTCTCCTGTTTGGGTACATACACATTTCGCAGAGGCATAAACAAGCTTTTCCAGGATGCTATTACTGGGAGTAACATGAAGTCCAATTGGTATCAGCACCAATAGAGGCTGCCTCGAGAATTAAGCCACAAGCCTTGTAGGTGGCTAACCTAGACTATACCTTAACGATTCTCATTTACAAGACCACTAGCTTTCCCAGTTTCCACAAAACCAAGGAGATGGCATTTCCCTTTGTGTAATTATGTGCATTCACACTGAAGCTTAATCCAAAAAATACTCCTCTGCAACCAGAACTAGCTTTGGTATTAAGATTGTTTATGAGGACCACAGTATGATTAGGGATAATAATGGAATTTTTTAAAGTTCTTTGTGAACAAGTATTAAAAGTAGAAACAGCTTATTATTTGCACCTTCCTTATTAAGTGTACATCACGTTGTCCTACATCCAGGATAAAAGTATGAACCAATGTAGTAATGTTACACATTCCAAATTCTTTTACAACATTATAATTCTGGAATTCTATATATCCTGTCCACTTAATTTCCTGTGAAAGGGAAATCCCTCCCACCCCCCAAAAAAAGACATTTTAAACACAAATTACTACTAGTTTACAAGTCCATTTTCCTCATTTGCTTTGTATTGTACAGTTAAAGACACAGCATTTTCCAAAGCTAGTGACATACTTGACTAAAACAAAAAAACCAACAAGCTTCACTTTGAATTTTAAGTATCTGCAGCTAATCAAGCACTGTCATTTTATCACCAAATACAGGTGGTGTAGATTAAAAAATTGATTTGGACAAGAACTTTTAATAGATATCTTGGCTTCTTCTCTAAGAAAAATAGTCTACGGATTATTAAAAGGCAATTTACTGGTATTTTAATTCATCATTAGGCTTCACAATTAACTTTGCAGGACTAAGCTCAATATATGTTACATTGTCTGGAGTATACAGTAATTTGAGCAGTCTATACGATTATAGGTGCCTTTGCTTCCCTGCTATAACTTCTTGTATTTTAAGAGCACTTAGACTAAGATTTATCATAAATTATATTTATTGCTGTCATTAAAATTACATTATTATAATTATTATAGGAGTTTACAAAGTTATGATAATCTATATTTCTCATTACTACTTGTAAATACCAAGTACCTCAAATAATAAACGGTTAATTCAACTGTTGCAGAAAAAGATTTATCTGGCTAAGGTGAATCATACACACAGTGTAAGCCCTAATATTATTATATGGTTGTCTTATTATATTGACCTTGGGGGGGCGGGGGGCCAGCACCACACTATTTCCACATCCATGCCATAAAAAGCATTATAAGCAAGTGGAATTTGTGTACAACTTAAGTTCTTCGTTCTTCCAACAAATCAAATCATAAGCTCTCTTACAACTGGCTACCAGAGAATGGACAGCATGGCCTTATGACAATTCCTCTCCAAGCCTCTTGTGGCTACTGTTGCTTTCCTCTGCACCATTCCATATGCATGAAGCACACTCCCAGCCATTCATGGCCACTGTTTTCATGTGCTTCACCAAAAGAGAAAACGTTTCCTTAATCCAGGTTTGGCATTCAAACTCCAAGGAGTTATCTCAATGGGAGAAAAATAAAATAGCAAAATCTTGCAAGTTGAAAGTGCATCCTTCATTGGGTCAGCTCCTCCTCCTACTTTCTTCCATGTGTAATAATTCCTCGAAGATGACCACATATTTACATATATTTACATATGTAAGTGCCAGTACTCAAAAAGCTCCATTCAGACTCAACAATCAAATTATCTCCTGCAATACCATGAGTACACACAGTAAGATTTCATGGTACGTCTTTCTGGAAACTGAGGCCATTCACAACAATTTTAGAACCAAGTACTTGTATCAGAGCTTCAGTATCAAGCCCGTTTCCAAGAACCATTGGAATGTCATTATTAATGGTACTGCCATATGTATATACCACCAGGCATGGGGGTTTCACCTCACCCTATGTCCAAATACAAAGAGGAAATTGTGATAGAGTTGGTCCAAACTAAGTTATATAACAAAAGCTGTCTTTGTAAGATTTATATGCTTTTTTTCCTTTTCAATGAACCAATAAGCTTATTTTAGTGTTAAGTAGCACTTTACAGACCTTTATTTCTATATTCACTAACAACATCATTGTCTTGTTCATAAACTCCAACAGATGCACAGCTTGCATACCCGTAAATGACACATTAAACAGGGCATTTTATGTTACAGCTATTATATAAAAAGGACGAGAAGCCACACTACTGCTTTGGAAATAAAAACTCATACTCAACTCCCAAAAGTTTCCCAAGGTCAGTTACATCAAACTGGAGTTAACAACTATGAGACAAGAATTGAAGAAGCTAGAAATAAACCACCTTACTTTTAAAGATTAAAAACTAATTTCAAGTCTGGCTTAGACCTGAGGCTTGGATCGCCTGATAATGGGCAGCAAGGTCACAAACACTTTCACTTACTTTCACAACAACTGGCTTAGAAATACTAAACTTTTCTTACATGGGAATGTTGTTCAACTCAGCATCTAACACCTAAACTATATTGGCTCTGATGTGGTAGTGGCCTCAGCTTAATTACAGTTAACTAAGTATTTTGGTCATCATATCTTCGAGGATATGCTCAATGTAGATAAAAAACAAAAGCATGCACACAGGGAGAAAATTACAAAAGGGAAAAAAAACCCAAACACAACAACAGATTAAATGCTCAGAATTAGTGGCAAAGGAAGAGAGAATGATGCTGAAAATATTATACAACTGTGTAAAGTTGCGATGCACCCACATTGTCAACACAACCTAGCTCCACCTTCTCAAACAAGGTAGAAAAACTAGAGAAAGTTCAACAAAGAGCAACAGTGATAAATAAAATTGATCCTTCTGCACAAGAAGTGGCTAGAGGAGGACTCTTCAGCATGGAAAAGCTGAAGAACATGAGACAGTTTATAAAATCATGAGTGGCTTGGACAAGTCAACTTAATTGCTTGCAAACTCTTCTAAAACAAGGGATGGAGCTGTCAAACAAAACTAGAAGGTAGCAGGTTCGAAACGATACAAGGAGGTGGCCCCTCACACCATGTGTAAAGCTATGAAACTGTCTACTACTGGATTTCCAAGGTATAAAAGCATACACAAGCCTAAGGAGACACTGAACAAGTTGGCAGAAAAGCAAAACTCTGCAGATCACTGAAAATACAGAAATATCATTTGGCTTTGGAAGACCCAGTTGCACGTTGGGGCAACACAATGGAGAAGCACCACAGAGGTTTGTCCTATCCTTCTGAGGCCTTTCCTGGGCATCTGGTTTGATCACCAGCAGAGGTGGGATAACAGAACAGATGCACATTTGACTTGACCCGTAGGGACAACAGTTCATGTTCCTGTAGCTTCAGACATTTCAAAAAAAATTTACAGACAGGAATTTCAGCTGCTAATAACAAGTTACATAGTTAACAGCACCTATTGGGATACCAGCCAAACACCATAACATGAAATAAGTAGTATTCTGTGATAACTCATGACCCCAGATTACTTTAGTCATTTTACCATTACCTGAGAAACATGTTTGTGTTACATATTTAAGCTAGCAAAACAACTGCGCCTCTCAATTGCATGTTCATAATTAACATGAAAGCAATGCGTGGTCTTTTATCCATATGAACTTATTAGTCAAATAAGGAGCTGGGGATAAGGGATACTTTTGAAAGGGATGACACTCAATTCTTGGCAATCTGTAACAGAACTTACACCAGGGGAGAGGCAGAATTCAGCCTAACTGAGCCAACATTCCCATCAGAGCTCTGTATACTCCAGTAAAACCTCTTCTGAGATCTCTTGCTTGCTATCGACATGCATGTCTGCAGAATTGAGTAGCTCTGTCACCACAGAACTTCTGCCCTTGTACCACTGACTGGAGTGCCATGACTGACTGAGTAGAGCGGTAGTGTGGGCAAGAGGCTGTATTAGGTAGGAAGGAAGAAAATTACACCACAAATACTCCCTCCTCTTTTCTTTCTAGGCAACTCCAAATATAGTAATCTTGACTCTGTAGGGAGTGTTTTCAATCATGCTTGACAATTTTGATTTTACAAACGGTCTATTAACAGTCATGCAAATGGCTACAACTCCTTACAACTATCCATCATTGGAGAGAAAAATGCACTGAAGTTTAAGATACTGAAAGCCCCACAAGGAAGCCAGAATATACTGCAAGCTGAGGTACCCTTTTCAGGCCACAGATTTCTTTGATATATAAGCACACTCTAGAAATACTGTTTCCTTTTCTCTGAACAAAGAGGTGCTGTTACAGACCGGGTGAGAGTCTGTTCTCTTCTGAAGGGGATCCAGGCATGTTTATCCACACAAAACACTTTCCCTGAGAGGTCACAGACTGACTTCCAGTCAGAACCTTCTCCTTTCCCTGAGGAGGAAAAAGGCATAGACATGCCTGAAGTTCCCCATCACCTCAGATTGTAACCGTGCTGTTAGACAACACAAAGTCCATGCTAAGTTCTACAACAGGTTTATGAAACCAACAGCTCAAGCTGTAAATGTAACCAAGGAAAGCAAAGTTAAATTAAATTCTTTCCTAAAACAAGATTTCCTCCCTCCCTTCATACATTTCCCTTCACACCTCTGATTCTGGTATGAAAAAAAAAAATGCCATTTTTATTCCACAAAATCATTGGTAGTACTGCCATCCTAAACATAATAAACATTCTTCCCAGAAATGCTACTTAGTGATACTCATCCAAAATTCAAACTAATTCTATTAATACAAGTATTGACCAAACACCCACTAAGTCACACCATTACTTTAACCTCCCTTTAAATGAATCTGTACAACCAGATCTGCTTAGAGTTGACATATTAGGGTTAAACTCCAGTAGGAAACAGATGGCTGCTGGTTGTTGAAGCATCAACATACAGGCACCAAAAGAATTGCTAGAGGACCAAGGTTTGCATCATCCTCCAGCAAAAATATGCCAGTATTAAGGCACTAAACACAAGGTAGCAAGATACATATTTCACACAAATTTGAAAGATGCAAGTGTATTGCTAAGAATGTATATAATTCTGACTGGGCAAGCAATCTTACTGATAGTGCCAAAGACCATTTTTCAAATTCAGTGGTAAGTCTTTGTATATCAGAACTAAATATGAAACATATACCTGGAGTTTTGAGGGACTGGAGGACTTCAGAGTCATCACGTTAAGCCTCTGAGATTAAATTAACTTTTTTTTTTTTTAAAGTTTTTCTAATTTCATATGATAGTGTCAACTTAAACTCACAACAGATTAAAAAAGTAAGGTGCCTCACTGATCTGCCATCTCTCCAGAATAAGTCTGCAACTGCAAATGAACTCACTTATAGCAGGCCTTGAGAAATCCGAATTATCACCTTAGTCTCCCTTGTCACTCCCTCCTGGGCAATGCAAACATACTCAGCAGACAAAAGGAAAAAAAATTCCTCGAGCTGGATTAAGTTGGCAGCAGCCCTTAAAAAGCCAGGATCTCAACAAATCCTTACTGCCAGCAGTGACCTTCATTAAGCCCTTCAGCACATCTTCATTAAGTACAAGGGCTCCACACCAGGATTTTTAATCAGAATTGATCAATGTTGCCTACAGCTTCCAATGTTACTTCACTTCTGGAGTTATCCTGACATGCTCCTGCTCTAGGAACCAGCCACAGAGAAGACAAATGCGAGCGCTGGCACCTCCACTGAAGTGCCACCTTTCAAACACATAAGCCAGTAACATTTGGATCTAGCTACAATGATGCTATAATCAAACAGTTGAGACTTCAGAAAATATTCTGCTCAGATAACTCTACTACAGAGATGAAAATTCTGGCACATGGGGCAAGGAAGTCATATCTAGCCGTCGCAGCAAGGCTACTTGAGCTCTAAGTCTTACAATGATGCTAGACCAATTAGTAGCATTCAACTCCAATACTTACCTAAGCGTTAGGACTTAACAATTTACGCCCATCAGAAGGGGCACAGTGAAAGCGCAACATTATCCACTGGATAGTTATACTTCTCCATCCTGTTGCAAAAACAATCCAACTAATGATGAATTCTACAATAACACTTCAAATTTTTCAAAAGGTATGACAAGTGCTCAATTATTGAAGACAATTTAGTTACTGAACTCCTTTCTGAATAAATAACTTTGGAGCAGCTTTTGGGTAATAAGGATTTCTCCAGCATATCTGGATCTGAGAGTCAGTTCACACACCTGCTCCTGGTTTTCTTCCTCCTACAGTATTTCATTTGTTTCTTGGCTTTGAGCAGCTCTAGAGAGAAACAACTCATCATTTCCAACACACACAGGAGTGGGAAGCATATGGTTATCCTCCCATTCATGCCTCAACCATGTTTTCTCTATGAATGTGTGGAGGAAGAAAACACCTTCCATCCAGTCACACATGGTAGAAAGGAACTTGAATGTCTGTCCCTCTCCAGAGCATTAGTGACCAACTTGTGCTTTTTGACATGCAGAGCTCTTAAGAAGTTGAAGCACAGGTCCCAGTCAAAACTGGTACCTGCATTAGGGTGGTGCTGACAGGTAATCTAAGTGCCTTGCAAGAGAAGAAAGCACAACTGCAATAGCTGCTGTGCCACACAGCACCAAGCCCCTCATCTCATATTTGTAACTTGAGCAGCCATCTCTTCCCTTCCTACAGCTCTTCAAGTCCTTGCAGTCCCAAAACTATTTTGATATTGAGAAAGGTTAACTGCCCTTGCTCTGAAGCATGGTCCACTTCTTTAAAGTGATCATTCAATTCAGAGTAAATTAACTCTGTCACTACAAGGTTTTTGTTACTTCATTAGAGCACCTGCCGAGTTTCAGGACTTACCTGCTGGCCCTCTTCAGCTGAGTCTACGTTAGCTTGTCAGTAAAACAGAAGGCAGTCAGTATGGCAAAACCTTCCTGCAGAGGCCTCAGTGGCCAAACCACATGTTTTGCAGGGAGTTTTACAAGAAGTTACTTTTGACTGGCTCTTGTCTGGTTCTGCCCACTTAGTATTTATTAGTAACTAGAGCATGTCTTCCAATTCAATTTCATCTGAAAGGAATCCTTTTTGTGCACCTGAGATGCTCCACAATGGAGAGCAAAGAACTGAAATGGGACAATCAAGAGATACACTTCAAAAGCATACTTTGATCTGAACTAAATTGCTAATGGAAACAGACATTAAACAGTTCTAGATACCCAAACATATTATATGTTGTTCCAGGCCTACAGAATGCAGGGTAGAGTCATTTTTTCCTGCACTTTCTGTCCACTGAAGCAGCTTTCTTGCCATCAGATCATATCACTGAGATCCAAACAGTCTGCACATACTTCAAGGTTTGGACAGGAACAGGTATTGCACTGGATCGAGTGTGCCCTCAGTAAGTTTGCAGATGACACCAAGTTGGGCAGGAGTATTGATCTGCTTGAGGGTAGGAAGGCTCTACAGAGGGATCTGGACAGGCTGGATCGATGGGCCGAGATCAATTGTATGAGGCTGAACAAGGCTAAGTGCCAGGTCCTGCACTTGAGCCACAACAATCCCATACAACGCTACAGGCTTGGGGAGGAGTGGCTGGAGAGCTGCCCTGCGGAGAAGGACCTGGGGGTGTTGGTTGAGAGCCAGCTGAACATGAGCCAGCAGTGTGCCCAGTTGGCTAAGAAGGCCAACAGCATCCTGGCTTGTATTGGGAATAGCGTGGCCAGCAGGAGTAGGGAGGTGATTGTGCCCCTGTACTCAGCATGGGTGAGGCTGCACCTCAAGTGAATGCGTTCAGTTTTGGGCCCCTCACTACAAGAGGGACTTTGAGTTGCTGGAGCGTGTCCAGAGAAGGGCAACGAAGCTGGTGAAGGGTCTGGAGAGCAGGTCTTATGAGGAGCAGCTGAGGGAACTGTGGTTGTTTAGCCTGGAGAAGAGGAGGCTGAGGGGAGACCTTATCACTCTCTACAACTACCGAAAGGAGGTTGTAGTGAGGAGGGAGTCTCTCTTTTCCCAAGCAACAAGTGATAGGACAAGATGAAATGGCCTCAAACTGCACCAGGGGATGTTTAGATTGAATATTATGAAAAATTTCTTCACTGAAAGAGTAGTCAAGCATTGGAACAGGCTGCCCGCGGAAGTGCTGGAGTCATCATCCCTAGAGGTATCTACAAGATGTGTAGATGTGGTGCATAGGGACATGGTTTAGTGGTGGACTTGGCAGTGCTTGGTTAAAAGTTGGCCTTGATGATCTTAAAGGTCTCTTCCAATGTAAACAATTCTATGATTCTACCTGTGGTTCAGCTTATCTGTGGAACAATGTAGTTCGAAGCTTTAATGGTATTCGCATCCAGCAGCTATAAGTTATGGTACTAGAAAGTAGTTTTTCTGTGGCATAAATTATGGTACCAAAAGTAGTTTTTCAATGGATAACAAAGCCAAGTGCTGGAATGGAGCCAGCCACCCAGTGACAGTAAGCCCCACTGATTTGGAACAGTGTGAACAGCTCAAGTCTATCTTGCAGTCCTCCAGTGGAGTAAGATGCCACTGACCTGAAGCGCAAACAAAATAAAAAACAGTTTTCAAATCCTGCCTTTCCACTACAGAAATGCAAACCTAAAAAAGCAAACAAGTCTTGTATGTTAAAATAGATTGCTTTGTCCTCTCCTTACTATACTGCATAGACAGTTTGTGCATGTTCTACTGCAGTTATTTTTGGCAAAGGTCACATCAAGATGGCAATCTGATTCAGCTAGGGACTTCCTCAAATTGCAGGCACCTGAAAGTTGTTTGTATCTTCCAAGACTGGCATCTAGAATGTTCTTAACTTTAGAAACAGGCTACACAGATCTGAATTTTCGTGCCGCAGAAATAGAAAGGAAGCCACAATCTCTCTTATGAGAAAGCCACAATTTAAATAGTTCCCAAGGGAAAACTGTAATCATGAAGGTATTTTTCACTCATTTTGATTTTCAATTTCAGCCAGCAGCAGAACAAAATGGACATGTTAGACAGGCCATTAAAAAGCCAGTCTCCTCTTCATGAAAACTTACCAGGTCAAGTTACATGCAGTGTTTTTCCTCATACTGAAACAAGTGTTTATTTCCCTTTTAAAAGCCTTCATTCAGTTTACTTGCTCTTTTTGTCATCCAGGCATTTCAACAGTATGGTAAACCAGTGAATATCTTTAAAACAATCATCAAGTTTTTCTAACTGGATATAAGCTATTGCAATTGCAATGCAAGCCTTGCTGCTGCTGACAAAAGGCCAGGAATGGAATAAGCAAGAGCAGTTTCAGACTGGTGCAGTTGCAGGATGACTTTGTAAAGGAAGGCCCCAAAGTTATTTATCCCTGTTAATTATCATTTGGGGACAGACATCGATTATCTGTACAAACACAGAAAAGGACACTGAAGTGCTTCTGAAAAGCAGCAGTGAGGCAAATAAGCAATTATTGATTCGTGCATTTGCCAAACATTTTCACCCACTCATAACAAGGAGAGTTTAAGAGCATTTTCACTACATAGTTAGTAATAACAGAAACAGCCTCTCCAGCTCATAAAAGGGAAGTCAGAACATAAGCCAGATGCAGAACTCCAACAAACACTGATTCACAGCTCCAGTCACACTCAAAGTCACGTATGAAATGAGCAATTCAGCCATCCAATAAGCCAAGAAGAGGAAAGAGAGGTCAATTATGTCTCTGTTCAACAGAGCGCCATTTAAAGTATTCCTTCTGATTCAGCACCAACCCTTGTGATCAGTATTCTTGGCCTACCATCAATGAATTTAATTATACAATTACTGAAAAAATGCAGTGCTCTCCCTCCCCTGCTTGCCCACAACCAGTCCAATACAAGTCACAGAAATTAGTCAGAAAGAACATGTAGAGTAGCTACCTCCAATTTTACTTTTGAAGTTAAAGTCACAGAAATGCCTGGATATTAGCTCAAGCATTACTGAAAATCAGGTGTTTCCTTTAATTGAACCAATGGAGCCTAATCTTCTATACTGACTGATACGATGTGAGGGGCCATGAAAGCTGCCACCAAGCTCCTCAACACCTATGAATTCTTACTTGAGATTCATCTGGGCTATTTAACCGACAGCTGTATGTTTGGATCCACATCATCTAGCACAGTTTTGCCTGATTGCTGGATCTTCCTCCACTATTGAGCTCCCAAACTCAAGTTGAGCTTCAACTCCTCCCTAGTTCTGCCTCCTTTTAATTCCACATGCATCTAGTATGCTTTAACAGCTCTACTAACAAATAGACTTGCAATCCTACAGTCACTGCCCGCTTAACTCTTTCTTTGCTAATTGAAACAGCTGCACCAACCAATTAATACATATATTATAGCAGTAAGCAAAAAGTTCCTACCATTCAAGCTGATATAAGTGTATTTTAAAGACAATGTTCTTAAACAGGAAGGAATTCAAGACAAAGGAAAGTACAGGGCCTTAGCCATGTTGAAACAATATTGTTCTACTACAGACATGTATTAGTCACTGGTTTTGGAATGAGATGCCCTCTTCCCTTTGCGCCAGCTTTGGGCTTTTTCCTCCTACATTTGGGAGCTGGTGGAGGGGAGAGAGCACAAGGCGGCAACAAATTACGGCTCTCCTCTTTCAACTTGTGTCATCTTCAACAGAAAAGTATTTGTTTTTGTTGTTACAAAGTGAAAATGAGAAGCAAGACTCAATACTCTCAATACTTTAACATAGTACGGATGTTCCTCATTTTCAAAGGTGACCATTTCAGAAGGCTTTTGAAAGTGACAATGTTCCTTCCAATGCCCACATGGCATTATCAGTCCCAAGTGGCAATTAATTTTGGATCTTGACTGATGCCTAATGTTCCAAGTATATCAGCTACACATTAAGCAAAGGGCTTCCTTCATCAAAGGACAGTAATTTAATTGAGGCTATATTCAGATATGTCTCTGAAAGCTTAAGGGAAAGGCAGAGACGTAGTAACTAAAAATGTTTTAAAGAACACACGTACGACCTCTTTCTCCTCAGGAACTCAAGTTGCATAGCCTACATTCAACTCTTTCTTCAACACACAGGAGCCGGTTAGACCACAGAATCACTGTACTATGCACAGCAAAGTCCAGCATACAGCCCTTGCTTCAGGAAAAGCTTTCACACAAGCTCTAAGTAGGGCAATAAGCAAACAACCACAGATACTCAAAGGGCCTTAGAAACAACTACAACTTAAAAGTCAGACCAGAACACACTCACAGGAAGACCCACTGGCAGCACAAATGGTGGAACAGTATTTATTTTCACATTTTATATCCAAGCTAGGCTCTTAAGGACTTCTGTGACCTTATGCATCATATTTGCTATAAATTACTACCCTTATACTTTTGTTCTTTCTTATCAGTATGGCTCTTCTGTTACAGCATTTTTAATTCTATTTTTTTCAACTGGACATAAACATAAGCCTCTTTACACCTGTCCTTCTACTCCACTAACCATTTTCCACTCCTACCTTTACAGGATGCCATCATAAAGCCTCCCTTTGGCAAGGCCAATTTTAAAGGAAAATATAAAATATCCACATTAACACATAGCTGTCTTTATAAAACTCATGCTTTTAATTAAGAACCATTTTCAAGCTATCAGCCAATTAGTAATTTCATACATTTGGCTAACTGAATTTTCTCCACCAGCTGGAAATGTCACAGTACTGATTTTTATTTTATCTTTAAGACATGGACCAAAATACTTTCAGTGGACTCAGAACTCTGAACAAATAAGCCACAAAAGCAGGACATCCAATAGTAACACTATGCTTAAAGTGAAGGCAGTGAGCAAAACACATGGATTGTGGTTTGTTTTTTCTTACAGCAATATATTCCTAGTTTTAGACATTTGAATGCTGTTAACACTAGATAAACGGCACAGATAGCAACAACTGAAGTAGACGTTATTTGAGAAAATAGCTCAACCACACTCACTTTCTGTGCTAAACCGAAGCCAGTTTTAAGCATTTTAAATATCACAGGGAATGACAATTCTAATTGCACACTACAGGATTAGATCCAAGATTGCTGTCAAAGCAACATCTCAGAATACGTTAACTTTGAAATTGCTGTTAGCCCAGGGAGTAAACTCAAGTTGGCTCTTTCTTTGTTAACTCCACTTCAGTTTTTCAGCTATATGAACTGCCCTTTTTGGAAACCTATCTTTACATTAATAATGTCAGCTTTTCCTTCAACATACTTTACTAGAAGGCAAGAATCAAAATGAAGGCTATTCAGCTGCCTCTTTATAAGTTCAATACAAGGTGATTTATGCTTCACGTCTCTCACTATTTCACCACAACTTTTGACCGCAAAGAAGAAAGTCCCTGGGAAGAAGTCAGCCTGAAACCAATCACAGTTCCTTTTTATTTGAGACCATACATTTGCTAATGCAGGAGGTTTTGATCAGCCTCCTTAAGCAGAGGAAGCTGTCAGCAAAACCACCAACATTTCCAAACAGCTTTATTTTCCTACAGCTACGACATTTCTCTAATTAAAAGATGTGATTAGTAATCTCATCTGAACACAACAAGATGATTACCAAGAGATAAGGCTCAAGAAATCTCCTGAGATCAGTACAGCCTCTTACACATATCCTCTACAATACTCCTGCCAGATCAAAGGCTAGAATGAGGGGACTAACCACAAACTTGTTTATGGGCTGGGGTCCTTGTGGAACTAAGACTGTGTCCTTGACCTCCTGGAACAACTAAGCTGCTTTTTCAACAGGAATCAAATAATGCATTTGTACTGCGAGTGGCAGGAATTTGAGGAACAGTGGTATAGAAAAATATAATTTTAAGGTACAAACAGGTTAATGATTTTTCCCCAGTTATGTCATCAAGATTGTTACTTTGCAGTACAAACTTAAGGAATTCCACGCAAGTTTCTTTCCTGTTTTTTTTTGCTCTCCAGGGAATAACAAAACATTAGTCCTATGTAGGGTAGGGCCTATTAACAGCTTGTCTTGCCAATTTGAACACATTATCCCTGTAAAGCAAACATCTGACTAGCAGGGTACCTAAAAAGGCAACCCACCTCCCAGTGCCTTTCAAGGGTCAGTTCTCCTTGTGACCTCACCACACTTGCAATCCCAAATCTTCTGCATCACATACCCATTATCTCCCTCCCATTCTTCTGCCTAGGCTCATCCTTCTTGTGCTCTGCTTTAAAACACGAAAACCTACCTTTTGGCCTTAAAATCAGTAGTTGCTTCAGTGAAACAGTACATCTTCTGTCAAATGGCCTGTGAAAATTCAGGCTCCCTCATATCTATTAATCTGCCTGTGTGTACGTCAGTAGAACTGTTAGTTCTGTTTCAGCATTACTGTAAGACCTTAACCACAAAGGAGACAGCAGCTTTTCCAGTAGGTAGGTAGTGTGGCAATTTCCAGTATTTCTACAAACTGACCCTCGCCCTGAATTGACAGTTATTTTCTTCCTCTATCTTCCATCCTTCATCATCTTAGATATGCTCCTGCCTGCCCCTCGGCCAAGTATTGCTGCTACCTCAAAGACTACATCTCACATCAGTGCCCAACTTGAGAATGAAGGACAGCAAAGCTTATTCTCCAGAGTTCTACTTCAACTACCACATGCTCAACAATTCACACAGAAATCCTGCCTCAGTGGTTAGAAATTGCTCGACTGGTCCCCAGTATAAGCAACTGTTTTGCTCACTTCTCCTTCCCTTTCCCCGCAATGTCAACAGCGCAACAGAAACACAAGTTTTGACTTGGATCCTGGCCGTACTCTCAAATTTTTCTCAAAAGGAATGGATGCTTGGATGAGAAATGCACCACTTAAATAGAATAAATTAATCCTCGGTTTTAATGTGGATGGCAATACTGCCCTTACGCTGTGTGCTGTTCAAAAACTAAGAGAACCAATCTCCAACAAGAGGACTTGGAAAGCAATGAATATTTACGTTTTAAATAGAACTCTAACATTTCCAGATGTTTGTCACCTTTGACATACGACTCCACTATGGAGATACAGGGTTGTTTTGTCTCTGATAGTTAGCTATCTTCCCAGTTACCTTTCAATAAGGAATCCATATCATTCCGTTAAGAGATTTAGCTTACTATGGAAACAGTCGTTTCACATATTCAGCCAATTTCTATTTCACAAAACTGAAGGAATGTGGCTTTTACACAGCAACATAATTCTTTTCTATCCTGAGGAGAGGCACCCCTTCATCTCCATTTGGGTCGTCCACAGATGTTACATGACGGCTCAGTTCAGAAAGCTTCTTATTAAAACAGTGTATTTTACCATTTGCGTGCATAATACAGTCCACATAGCTGGCAAAAAAAAAGTGTAGTAACTTAAGACACTTATCAATACATATTTCCAGTTAAGCCCTTCAGTGTCATCTGCTCTTGCATGGAGGTTTTGCACCTGAAATCTAGCCTATTATGCTGCAGAAAGCTTCCCTCACCTGAACATACTTTGTCTTTTAGATCTTAATTATATATAAGCTTATGAAAGGATAATTTTGCATTTGGTTCCTTTTTCCTCCTTGACTTTTGACAATTTTTACATCTTGCTTCATTTAGTTTTTACTAGCATGGCAGAACATGATGCTCAAGTGACACAAATCAAATGCTAAGAAATTTAACAGAGTGTACTTGGGTTGTTTGTCAAAAAAAGGCTCCTAGTAAAGAACTTGCTTTCCTCAACATGTCTAATAAAGCAGCTTACAGATCCGCCTTGCTTAATATTATATACTGAATTAATACATTTCTACTCCCAAAATAACTCTGATGTAACACAGCAATCAATCCAGTGCACTCTGGTAAAACCAATGTCATCTACTGAGGCATTTAATGAAAACATTACACAAATGCTGAACAATGACTTAATTGAGCTTGGATCAGGCTGCCACAAAAAGCGCTCAAAAACTAGGTAACGCGGCATTAAGGCTGCCAGTGCAACCCTATTTGCCAGGGTAGCACACATGCTGTAACACACAAGCTATGCAGTGCTTTTCCATAGGACCCCCTACTTATCTCTGTAAACATAATGGACCTCCTGTGGAGATGAACACGGATGTCTAGTGATTGAGCTTATTGTCTGTTGGACCTCTGTCTTATTTATTGAGGAAAAGGAACAAAAGAAGGGATCACACAAGTGAGGAAAACATTAAGACAGTAAAAAGCCACTCAGGAAAAAGATGGCTATCCCTCTTCTAACACTCATCTTTCCTGTGGTTAGGTAAGTCTCACCAAATAGGAGAACACAAATCAGCCAGTTCTGTATGCCACCTCTGAAGCTCCATAGCTAGAACAGGAGCCAGAATACAAAGCATTAGCAAAGGAGGCAAGTGGGAGTGACATTCCGACCCCAAGTACTGAAAACACTCCACAAAGAAATTAAAGCCTAGCATACTATGTTGGCTGCTCAAGACCAACAAACCCCTTTCCTCTTATTCTCTGCTATATCAACACATACAAAAGCTGCAGCATATGCACAGAAGGAAACCAAGCTCAGGCAGCCCAGAAAACTTAAAGGCTGCCCATTAAGTGCTCTGCCTTAGTATCAAGGTATATCCATCCTTACCTTCCCACACTCAAATGCAGGGCTCTCCTCTTCCTTTTCACTGCATAGAGGCCATCTACAACATTACTGGTGACAGCCAACATGGCTTCACTAAGGGCAAATTGTGCCTGACAAATTTGGTGCCCTTCTATGATGGGATTACAGCATTTGTGGATAAGGGAAGAGCAACTGACATCATCTACCTGGATGTGTGCAAAATATTTGACACCGTCCCACATGACATCCTTGTCTCTGAATTGGAGAGACATGCATTTGATTGATGGACCACTCAGTGGATAAGGAATTGGCTGGAGGGTTGCACTCCAAGAGTTGCAGTCAATGGCTCAATGTTCAAATGGAGACCAATGACAAGTGGCATTCCTCAGGAGTTGGTATGAGGACTGGCGCTGTTTTAACATCTTTGTTGGTGACAGTGGGGTTGAGAGCATCCTCAGCAAGTTTGCCGACAACACCAAGCTGTGTGCTGCAGACGGAAGGGATGCCATCCAGAGGGACCCTGGCACGCTTGAGAGGTGGGCCCATGCGAACCTTGTGAAGTTCAACAAAGCTAAGTGTGAGGTCCTGCACATGGGTCAGGGCATTCCCAAGCACAAATACAGGCTGGGTGGAGAATGGATTGAGAGCAGCCTTGAAGAGAAGGACCTGGGGATGTTGGTTGATGAGAAGCTCAATATGACCTGGCAACATGCGCTTGCAGCCCAGAAAGCCAACCATATCCTGGGCTGCATCCAAAACAGTGGGATAAGCAGGTCAAGGGAGGTGATTCTCCTCTACTCTGCTCTTGTGAGACCCCACCTAGAGTACTGTGTTCAGCTCTGGGGCCCCCAACATGAGAAGGACGTGGACCTGTTGGAGCGAGCCCAGAGGAGGGCCATAAAGACAGTCCCAGGGCTGGAACACCTCTCTTATGAATAGAGGCTGAGACACATGGGGTTGTTCAGCCTGGAGAAGGCTGAAGGGAGACCTTATTGCAGCCTTCCAGTACCTGAAGGGGGCCTACAAGGAAGCTGGAGGGGGACTTTTCACAAGGGTGTGTAGTGGTAGGACAAGGGGTAATGGCTTTGAATTGAAAGACAGTATATTTAGATTAGAAGAAATTCTTCACTCCGAGGGTGGTGAGGAACTGGAACAGGTTGCCTGGAGAAGTTGTGGATGCCCCATCCCTGGAAGTGTTCAAGGCCGGGTTGGATGGGGCTTTTGAGCAACCTGGTCTCGTGGAAGGTGTCCCTGCCCATGGTAGGAGGGGTAGAACTGGATGATATTTAAGGTCCCTTCCAACTCAAACCATTCCATGATTCTATGATTATGGAGAACACCACCTTTTTGCTCTTTGAACCCACTTTTGTTGCCTTAGTGGACATGAACTGCAAGTCACATCCTGCTCAGATTCTGTGTCATGAACAAGCAGAAACATCACAGATTAAGTAGCTACCCAGCTAGCCAATTGGTCTTTCAAAAGATTTTCACAGCTGAACTTTTTAACAGTGGGTTAACATAGTGGGGTCAGCAACATGGACAAATCTACTTCAAAAGCATACTCTTGAAAAAATTAAGATTTTAAAAATAGTAGTCCTCACGCTTTGCTATGTAACAATAATACAATATAAATACAGAATTTAAACTGGCAGATTGGTATATACCCACAACTGTAGGTAGTCAGGTCATTTTGCTACAAACTGTTCATCACTTAAACAGAAAAATAGCTACTTGGAACAAATACTATTTTAGTAATCAAAGACACCAAATTCGTTCAAAACAACCTTGCAAAAACATTCTCAGGCTCCTCTGGAAAACCAAACAAAAACAAAGAGCAAACAAGAGCACAACTCTTTATACATCTGCCAAGCAAACATTCTACAGCAGAAAATATAAGAAAAGGGAAGGTATTAAATATAAAAACTAACCCTCCCATCTTGGGGGGTAGAGAGGAAGACAATTACTCCTTGAAGTTAATCTATCCAATGCTACCACTTTTACCCATAATTTCTTATCACATTTACTGTGTTTTTAAATGCATCTATTTTAATAGTAACATTTGTTTTTCTGACAAAGTCCAAGCAATAACTATATGTATTTCACCTCTCCAGTGCAAAGCTTAGACTTAGGTATAGCATTGTGAAAGTACTGCTCTTCAGTGGCAGCTAGCAAACACTAAACCACAGAGATTCATTTGCACTGGCCCTGCTTCATCGGACTGGAAAAGGCCAGTTTTTAGTTTGCAGTATTGAGTGGGTTGCCCTCAGTTCCCCTAAAAAATATACAGTGGTGCTTCAAGGAGAAAGAAAAAAATTTGCTTATCTTTATTTTCATGGCACTACCATCATCATCTAAGGACAGTAATCTAGAACACTCACATAAGAAGAGTTTTTCCAAATATTCTCTTCCATTACATACATTTTAAACACTGACAAGTGTATTTTTCTTAACCACAAAGGAAAGCTGATATCTTCCAATCTGGGGTTTGTTGCAGGGCAAGAAGGCAAACCTTTTTGGACAACCAAACATCAATTCTTAAATGTTTGGGTTATCACCACTTTTTACATGTGGATCAGACAGAGGCAAATTTACTGCTTCATGGTGGGGCGGAGGGATATTACTGTTTTTAACCTTACAGATACTGGTTCTATTACCTACTGGCTTAGAACTTCTGTTCCGTAGAGTCAGGAGATACCACTTCTGCAGAGAAGCTCTTCAAAACAGACAAAAACAACTCTAACCCACAATCTACTTTTCCAGGGAGTTAAACTGTGATGTAACAATAAGCATCAAGTGGTGGTCAGACTTCTCAGTGCTAAGGCACCTGAAAGCCACCTCACAAGGCTTGACACAAGTCTACCTCAAGTTGTCCACTATAAAGTTTTATGCAAAAAAACTCCAGAAAGGGTTAACACTATTCAGTTATGTAAGTCACAAAGGTTCAAATTTAGATCTATATTTAGTTCTTCAATTCCCACCCAGAGTTCCACTCAGTAAACTGATCTATTTTTATCTTTTGACTCTTTTGGACATTTCCTTCCTTCATCTGTGTAACTGCGTCACAGCTTCTCAAATGTTTCCCTTTGGCTAGGGAAGGATGCATCTGATTCCAAGCTTAAAAAAAAGTTAAAAAACACACTCATGCCGAGTGGTTATTGTTGGCTGAGATGCACCCTCACTCTGAGTTAAGAATAGGCAAACATGACTCCAGTCTTCACACTGTAGTACAAAAGATATTGCCCCTTCTGCACTGACAGGTAACAGCATGTCACGGCTACCCTCTGCAAGGTTCACCACTAGCCAAACTGTATTCTATCACTTTCTTACACACAGGCTTGACTTGTCTTTGCTGCCTTGATAATTCAATAGACAAACAGTAGAATTTTCCCCATAATGGAAACAGAAACAAAGTTCAGGTTTGTAACTTTCTGCTCAGCCACCGAGGCAAGAAATTCAGTCAAGTGAGCGTCCTTGTTTTCCTTCCAAAGACAGCCTTACACTACATTTGCAGAAGCTGGTCTCAATTTTTCACTTATTTAATATAAAGCATTAACAAGTCAATCAACAAGTTACTAGAAAAGCCATTATAGCTGACCTCATCCTTCCATCTGAAAAGGTGCCACTGTCCTAACAAACTTTAGTTTGGCTTGCCTTTGTTGTCTTTACAGAAGCCTGGCTCGCATAATGCCCTGTCAGTTAAGCAATACACAGCACTAATTTCCTTTTTGAACTTCACAAGCCCTGGCAAGTTCAAGTCTAACAACTACCCTTAACTGCAGAAAAAAGTACTTGAGGCACACAAAGTATGACTTTAAGGGGTACAAAGCAAGAGCATAAGATACTGCTGCAACTGTCCCATTTCCATTCTTTTGGACCAGCCTATGTGCAATATGCAACCAAAATGGACTTGCTACCTAACATCAATAAAGCAAATAAATAAATGGACACAGGGATAAAAGCTTAGAGATTAAAGCTTTATTTTTTAGAAAACAAAAATCATGGCTCTTCAGTTTCATTAGCAGAAAAACTATATCTTATTTTCTTTCCCTATAGTAACAGACAGAAGGAGGCCTCTGAAGATGGGGTTTGACATCTTTTAAGTCTCATCTTCACTGCACTATGTACTATCAGCTTTTTACGTAGAACAGGACAATCCAGTCAACTTAGATTTCAATTCACCTTGATTTCCTGTCAGCTTTATACCTTTTTACTGTGCCTTCAGCTGCAGATATCTACTTCTCTAATTCCAGAAGAAATACAAAAGGCCAAGACATTTCAACCTTAGCCTACATGTTTTAGAAGAGGGTGGCGCATTTTTATTATCTCAGAAAATGCATAACCCAACATGTCCAGAAGTTATTGGCATGATTAACATCTGGCAAGTAAAGGACTTACTGCCTTAATCCTGGTAGAAAATTATATCCAATACTGTGCAGCTAAGTCTATACAATTTGAACAGCAAAGTCCATTGCATAGCATAAAAGGTTAGCCAAGTAATATTTAGTATTTAAACACTCCATTTTAACTGACTTCTTGGGATGTTCTTGATGTATTCTCCTACTGTTCTTGATATACCCTCCCTTTATTATCTGGGCCAAGTTTAAGAAACATCACCTCATTTTATCCCAACATTTAACATCTGCTCAGGCTCTGAAAACAAGCAGTCCCCAAAACTTCAATGTTCGAGACTTCCCTTTTTTCAATAAATTTCAGCAATAATATTTCTCATTGTTTGATGGTGTCTAAGTATTTACCAGCTACATGACCATCAAAAAGCTTAGTGAAAAACCTTTGACCAAATGCCTTGACAAAGTATCTCATAAGGCTGCAGGTTTCACTGAGGCACAAAAAAAAAGAAATTCAGTATAAAACCTAAAGGGTTTGGATTTAATTCACTGTTTTAGGCAAGTAGTGAGGTACAGACTCCATAAAGCAAGCAGTTATTTAACACATCCTTGTAAGCCCTGCTGCCTGCAGTATATTTCCCTGTTTGTTTTTAGCACCTAGGAAATCTCACTTCCCTATGACCCAAGACCCTCAGCCTCTGATTGCTAAACAGTTACATATGAAGCTAACCACAAAAATCCCTACTGGTTGTTTACACAATGTACAGACACCTCACGAATAACTATTACTGCTCACACATGCACTAAGATTACATGGAAACCTGAGTAATTAAGCTCTGGGTAGTTTCACAGGCAACTAGAACACATCGGGACTACTCACAATAGCCCCATGCGGTGCTTACAACCCAGAATACTTCCTCCAACTTTTTGTTTAAAAGATTCATCATACAAACTCAGTTTTCTAAGCTACATGGAATATTTAGTTTGACAGTGTATACATGCACACTGGTAAAACAAACCCACCTGAATCTCTCTGCTTCCTGTTCTGACGCTGTTACACACGCTGATAACACTAACCTGACTCTTACACAGATTTGTGGGAATTATCTAAGCACCTTGTTGAAACACTCTACTATCAAACATACCAGACAAAACAAACTACTGGCATATTTTGGGTGCTGGAAGCCTGCGCTTTTCTTCCTATCATTGAGATCTTGTTTCCTTACCATCTTAGGCCCTGAGACACAAAAAACTTCTAAAGGAATTTTCTTACCTCCCTGCAAAGGTCCTTTTCTCCTCTTAAGAAAAGGAAACAAGCAAACAAAAAACCTCCCCAAAACAACAAAACAATTACAAAACAGTAATACCGATTTCAGTTCTTCAGTAAGGTCCAGGTTACAAAACACCACATTAAAAGTACCAGCAAGGTGTACAGTTGAGCATTGCTCAGTAGGACAACCTGTTAGACATTTGCAGTGTTTTTAATTAACCAGTGCTACTGCCACTTATGCACGGCAGTAACACTGACACAAGAGATAGAAAAAAGAATTGACTAAATGATTTGAGAAGACTCCACTCAACAACCTTAGAAAACAACCCTATTTTTTTAAACAAATGCCCGAAGACAATTAGGCTATCTCTTCCTCCTCTCTCTGCAACCAAAGAGGCTGGGATCGACAGCTCCAGTTTCAGATGAGTTAGAGCACCTATTTGGCAGAGAAGCCACTGTAAAGGGCTCTGTATCTTTACAGAAGGCTCTTGTCACTCAGACTGTTTGCTGAAACTCTGTGGATACAACTCATTTATGACCCTCCTCTTTGTATATCAATATAACAACCTACTCCAGAGGCTGAAAATCGGATGCTTTAATGTACTGTCGAGTCTACTGCTAAAAGCACTTGAGTTGTTCCTTGTCATTTCAATTCCTCCTCCTCACTACTGGGTAAGTGATCTGTTTTCTCAAAACAGCAGTATCCTTCCTGAAGGAATATGACTCAGCTTTGCAGATCATGAGTATTACTTCACCAGTAGTCTACTTTCTGATTTTGCTGCACCAAGAAAAACGTTAAGTTAAATGAAGACCCTTCTCCAAATCAAGCAAATTTCTTTATGGAACAACCAAGTAGGTGTAACCATTTCAGTCATTAGATTCAAAATAGCCTGTATGACTTTCAATTTTTTTTTTATTTTATCCAGTAACTTGCTCTTTTTAAAAAAATTAGACTTGGTTCCCAGTGACATCAAGCAGAAAAATTAGTTTCCTTTGTACTCACTGAAATCGTCAACCACTTGCAGAAGAATATCCCTCAATCACCAGTGCATTACCAAGGTTGCTTCTTTCCCTTTTGCTGACCACAAACAACTAATTCAGTGATCTCACCTCCTTCCTCAAGCTGCAGAACAAAATCCCAGTGCAGCTTCATCCTATTAATAAACTGACCTAACAGTCTGCACCTAAACAGACCCATTTGTTGACACTAGTATATTTTCTTTTTTAATTGAGCAAGAGTAGAGCAACATTAGTATTCTCTATTTATATTGGGGTAGGGAAAGTCTTTCCAGTCTTTGTTCATATTTCATTTACGTAGATGGTCATTTTACACATGATATTTCAGGCTGACATTTCATACTTGTTTCTGCTACATTGCTGTGGGACTCGTTTAACTGGAGAGAAACCACTTCAAGAAATATGTACTACCCACCTCATCTACACAGTGACCAAGCTCTGCAATTACCGAAAGCTTCAGCTGCACGAAGTATGTCCCTGCCCAAGGCAGGGGGGTTGGACTAGATTATCTTTAAAGGTCCCTTCCAACCTAAACCATTCTATGATTCTATAAGTCTCTTCCTAATTCTGTCAGCTCCTTTCTCGGCACATCACTTCACCACAGATCAAACGTACTTCTCTCAAGAATGGGCCTGGCTTTTCTCTAATTCCCTCTTACCTTCCACTCCAAATGTCGATTTAGATTATCAACTATCAGCTATCACAGATGCTACAAGTAATTCTCTGTCCCCTCTTAGAAATATTCATGACTTCTGCCTCCAACTCTTTCAAATACACCCTAACCTCTAACTTTCTCTATCCTTCGCTATCCCCAGAAAAGTTTGGCTGTTCCACACTAAGACAAGTTGCACAACAGCTCCTGCATTTCACACTGAAGCGGTCTGTCCTTCTCTTCATTGTTCCAGGAAATGTCAACCCAACAATGCTATTCCCAGAGTAACTGCTCCGTTGCAACTTCATTGTTTCTGTAGTTATTTTTGTTCTGGTTACCGCACATCAGCAACTATCAAGTTGTGACATTGCTCTACGGTATTTTTCAAAACATTTCCCCACCACCACCCACCCACCTTAACCATCTTATGCTGCTGGAACTGGATTCAAAACTCCACAAGACCACCACTTCTTTTTCAGCTCGGGTCAACCAGTACTGATGACACCAACACTGCTGCGACCTTCTCAACTGACTACAACTCAGAGCACAAACAGATTCTCAAAAAGCAGGTACAGGATCTTAAGTTTTTTGCTGTGTTTACTTTTTTAAATACAAATGCTGTTGTCACTCTAAGCTGCATGAAAGAATGCCCAACCTGTTTTATGTTTTACATTCTCTGCATGCTCACCACTTCTTACAACCCCCAAACACACCTCAGCTCCTGACAGCCACCAGGCCAAGAGTCAATACCTACAGAAGACAGCATGGAGATACCACATGGGGTACCACCAGTGCTGCCTGCCAAACATTTCACTTTTGGCCTCACTGTGTTAGATTATTTTTATTAGACATTTGTCGCTACTCTGTAGATACTCCAACTGCCATGCCAAATAAGCCACACAACCACAGGTCTGACTACCTTCTCGGTAAGTTAGCTACTACATATCATCAGGAGATGGATCAACCTTCTTAGAACAGCACTATCTTAATACGTCATGTGCTCTGCTCCAAGGATTTAAGCTGTTTTTCACATTTGATGCCTAATATGAAAGTTGTTTTGCCTATGATCTAAATGCTAGCACATTTTTTAGTGCATTCATGGAAGTTTGCTGCCTTTTAATAATATGCTTGCTTTTTCTTTACCATATAAACTTTCCCCTCCTCTTCTCTTTTCTTCCCTTCTTCCTAGGACACTTCCTCTGCTATACTAGCATTTTTAATGTTGTCTACTACAGGCAGTGAAATTTGCCAGCCACTGTCACACAGGACACTAATATAAAGCAAACAAGGCAACAGTATATAAAACAATATGCTCAGGAAGAAGCAAAACATAGATCCTCCCTATAAACCTGAAACACAAATTCCTGAGTATATCTTTTGGTTTTTATCCTTACAGTATTATTTGTTTAGTGATATTCATGAAAACTAACCAAATCACACATTCATTATTTACAAGAAAAAAAAATTTCATTATAATAATTAATGCTTCCTATATGGTCTCAGCTACTGAAACAATTCTCAGCCTAAGCTGCTATAAGCAGACTTGGTTGACTCAGATTGATCCAAGTCTCAAGTCATTAGTACTTGCAGAAGCCTTCTACTACATGTCCATAATCACAATAGATTTGAGCATACCATTCTCCTAAACACTCATATGGACATTTTGGTACCTATATACATCTCAAAACAAAGTTTTAAACTCTATTATCATTATGCTTACATTAAGAAGCCTATATACAAGCAGGAAAGAGTAAGTGCACAATGTCAGAACCAGGTGCATTTCACTGTTCTCTGACCTCACCTCAGAGGAAGTGTCACACTGAACTCTCCACTTGGGACACCCTCTCCTCCAAACCCTCTTCCATCTTACAGACTTATTCCTACTCCTGTGAGAAGACTGCTGCCACCTGCACAGATTCATTTTTTGATGGAAAACACTCCACCGTTTTGTTTTCCCAGATCAAGTGATGAAGTACGATTAACAGTTATATTCAGATTTGACCTAGCAAAGCTTGGGTAGTTGTTCACCTTAATGACAAGACTTCCAGGGCCTCTTGTTTTTCCTTTGTTTTGCCATTTCTGTCTCTCCAAAAGGTCCCTGCCCCATGCTCAGTATGTAAATTTTGCTCCTTCTGGAAACAGAGAATCCCACAGAATCCCAGGTTGAAAGGGACCTCAGGGATCATCTAGTCCAACCTTTCTAGGAAGAGCACAGTCTAGACAAGATGGCCCAGCACCCTGTCCAGGCAACTCTTAAAGGTGTCCAACGTGGCCGAGTCAACCACTTCCCTGGGGAGATTATTCCAATGGGTGACTGTCCTCACTGTAAAAAATTTTCCTCTGGTGTCCAAGCAGAATCTCCCCAAGAGCAACTTGTGTCCATTCCCCCTTGTCCTCTCCATGTGATTCCTTGTAAAAAGGGAGTCTCCATCTTCTTTGCAGCTACCCCTTAAGTACTGGTACATGTTGATGAGATGCCCTCTGAGCCTCCTTTTCTCAAGGCTGAACAATCCCTGTTCTCTCAGCCTATCCTCATATGGCAGGCTTCCCAGTCCTTTGATCATCTTCTTGGTGGCCCTTCTCTGGACCCCTTCCAGCCTGTCCGCATCCTTTCTGTATAGAGGGGACCAGAACACGTGGCAAGTGTTCTAATAAACAGGTGGTTATGACACAAATCTCAATGGGTTCAAAAACTGTATTGTCTGTCCGTACGTGAATTAAGCTACTGCACAGTTTGCAGAAGCCACTCACACTGAATGCATCTTAGAGGAAATAACTACATCCACTTTCATCACAAACTGTGAAGAGTTATCAGTTGATAACTTGGGTAATTTTTTTCCACTGAGACTTACCGGAGTAATTTATAAAGGCACTTGCCATACTGTCTAGCAAGGAGTTGACTGAAGTACTTACAAGCCTTTTACTCTGCATCCTTTGGTATTCACAGATTTCTCCACCATCCCAGAAAGGTAAGTTTAATTAAAAAATATATGGTATCTCTTTTACTTAAATGAAAAAGTTTTGTTCTTTATGCTCAAAATCAACCTTCATTAACTTCAACTAGCAAAAATTCTTTGGTTTGGAGGGTATTGTTACAATAACATGCTTTGAAATTTAACAGACAGCCCTCATTCTTGCATCCTAACTATGTCAGTCAACAGTCCCCTTCCCACAGTATTGAGGACTCAAAGCTGCACTGGTGAGGATTTAAGCAACAACAACAAAAGAACCACCACCAAACAAAACCTCTGTATGGTTACTGCCTTGTAAGCCATGACTTGATGGCAGTCCCTCAAATTAAACTTTGCTCATGTTAGCCATTTTCAGCCCTTCAGAATACAAAGGATTTTAGGTTGAAATTTAGAATACATTTTGAAAAGTTTTATCTTAATACCTTTTTGTATAGAATAGATCTTGTATACTTACACATGTATTAACACCCCTCTACCCAGCACTGGGTTTTCATATGGTAATGGTCTGTTTTTCCATAATTCTAAGAGGTTTTATTAGTCCCTTCAAGTCGCACCAATGCACTTTTTAATAAGAAAAAAAGGGTTGCTTGTCTATGCATCTTCAGCTCCAAATATATCCCTTCTGTCAGTGTACAGAGTCATCTCTAATCTCCAATTTACATCAAGGACAGAAAGGCACTTCCTACCACTACTGTGCTTTCTCCATAAAATGTAACCACTTTGCCTGGCACTCAGCCCTGCTTCTTAGCAGTTTGAATCCCACCACAAAGGTGGTGACAGACCTAACAAGGTGTTCTTGTCTTTTCAACTTCAAATAATGAGATTTAGGTACAAAATAGATAACAGAAAGTAAGCTGCCTCAATTTCTTCCAGTTCTGATAAAGGGATTTCTCATTTAAATTCAAGACACGCAATCTTTGTGTTTTCATACTACCTCACTTCTAGTTCAGCTGCTTTCTTCACATTTCAATTACAACTTATTTCCACAACAACTCAGAGTGAGTTTAGATTTACATAACCAAAGTGAAAACTGGAAACATACACATTTCAAGTGATTTGAACTGCTGTTCAATATCCTAACAAAACATCCTGCAAATAATGAAACTGCATTCTTTAGGCTACTTTAATTCTACTTCAGGCTTAGTCTTACAAAAGGACAGGAGGAAAGCCAATAACTCCACTGGCAGCTCAACTGACCAATTTAACTAACCTAAGATTAGAACTGATTGTTCAGGCAGGTTTTTTTAGTGGTGTTGGTTCCCCTTCCCCCTCTCCCTGAAAACATTGTAACATTTTTACTCATTTTCTCTTTTAAGTACAGCTACAGCTTTGCTGACATTCTCTGCAAGTGACAGGAAAAAGGAAGCATTTGCCATTATAAATACTGTAAAGAAAAAATATTTTGTCTACTCCCATATACACTAAACAAAGTTTTTTGCTTGTTCATTGATCACTGTGTCCATTGTGTTTCACTGAAAAAAACCTGTGCCTCCTGTTCAAACAAAGGGAAGCACCGGAGATCTCTTAATAGATCCTTGCCTTATAAAAGAGTGGATCATATACAGAGGCGGAGTTTAAAAAGCTCTTCCCAGTACTGAACACCCACAAGAGATGTATATGCCACAGGCCAGGCTGAACCAGAGAACCTCCACATGTAAATAGGGAAATGAGAACAGTGGTTGTTAAATATGCTCTAAGAGTTTTTGGACAAGCATTTGACACGTCCTTCTACTGTTTTGAGATTTTTTGGTTGCTGCAAGACAAAGCTCAGTGCAACTTCCCTGTTATCAGAAGTTATCAGTATCAGAAGTCATTACTGCACCACTTACAAGCTTATCAAGTCTGCGTCATCCCTCTGCCCACACACAAATGTGGAAGCTGACTATTAATACAGCTGGCAGGGTCTTCCAAAACAGCAAGATTACTACACATGTACCCATTTGTAACTACACCAGGCAGACTAAGTCTACTGTCGTAATCTGCTGCTTAGCTTTCAACTGCATTTTCTTCTGAGAACAACAAAGCTCAGTCCTTCCTCCGCGACAAACCCACCAAGGCCAGCGTCTTGACTTGACCAGGAGTTTCGCACTCCCAGCCACCATGTGACACACATTTCCAAAGGAGCATCAGGTCCTTCAGAAGGGACCAAGTCCCCCATTCAGACAGTCTGTCTAAGCAAAGGCAGCTCTGAACCTGCTTCAGGGATGCCTGCTGCACATCACACCTCCTCCTTCACCCTCATTAAATCAAACACATTCAACAGCAAGCCCCAACCTCGAGCAGCACTGCTTACGCCATTTCCCACTTCCCTCATGGACTTCCCTTAAAAATCCAATTCACACAGCTTTTATTGTTATCGTTATTATTACTACTGCCATCTTTTTTTTTTTTTTCCCACACGAAATCGGCGACCCCGCTCATCTTTCCAGCGGTGAGTCTGCATTTTCCTCGCTCGCCACTCCTTTCCAGGCATCCGAAGGCAGCGAGTGCCCAGCCCTGCCCTGCCGCCCCTCCGGGGAGCAATGGCCAGGGGTGCCCGGGGGGACGCGGAGCCGCCGGCGGAGCCGAGGGGAGCGGAGGGAGGGGAGGAGCCGCCGCCCCCGCCGCCGCTCGGGGTAGGGCAGCGGGCACCGGAGGTAGGCTCAGCCGCCGCCGCCGCCCAGGCTGCCGGCAGGGCCCCGTCCCCGCCGGCGGCGGTGCATGAGGCCCGGTCAGCCCGGTCCTCCCCGCCGCCATTCCCCGGGGGAGAACGTCTCGGTGACGGGGACAGCCGCCCTCCCCGCCCGGTTGCGTGCCCTGAGTAAACACCGGGGGAGAAGGCGGCCTCCATTTTTTTTCATCCCGGCAGCCTGTCAACAGGCTCCCCCCCTTCCCCTCCCCAGCCTCCGCGCCGGGCTTCCCAGCCGAGAGCCGCGGCCGCCCGGCCCCAGCCGAGTCACGGACACCCCTTATAACGGGGCTTCGCACTTCTTTTTTTTTTTCGTCTTTTCCTCCCCCTTCCCCCTATAAACACCCGCTGTGAACGCTGCCCTCGGCCGCCACCCAGCAGCACGGCACCGGCGGAGCCCCACCGGCGGCGCGTTGCCTTTTATAGCGGTGTCATCCCCGCCCGCCCGCCTCCCCGGGCGGCCCCGGCCGTCGCGGCGCTCCCCTGCCCCCGCTCACGCTTCCCGGCCCTCCGACACCCAGGGCTGCCCGGACCCCCCGCCGGCCCCTCCGCCCGCGTCCCGCAGCGAAGCCCCCGGCGAGACCGGGTCCTCCCGGTGCCAAGCCGGTGCCGCCCGGCCCCGGTAACACGCCCGTTATCGGGCCGGCATCGGTGGAGTCGCACCTGTCACCGGCGACACCGCCTCGAGGCAGCACCCAGCCCCCGCACCCGCCCCGACCGGGCCGGGCCGGCCGCCGCCCCCGTTTTCACGCCTCGTTTCTGCCGGCGAGGCTGGCGTCCCGCCCGCAGCAGCGCCCGCCAGCTGCCGGCCCCGAGGCGAAGCCCCACCGCCCCCGGCAGGGGACGAGGGGCCTCGGCTTTCCTCCCCACCGCCCACCGGGCAGGCCGCCCCCGCGCGGGCCGGGCCGGGCCGGGCCCCGCACCACCGCCTCCCTGAGGAAGCGCGGCGGCGCCCCGTACGGACGGGCACTGCTGGGGCGGCCCCGCCGGCGACGGGAGGGCGAGCCTTCCCCGGGGACACCTGACAAAGCCGGCTGCCCTCGCCCCCTCTCCCAGCTCCGGGAGGGAGAAATCGCGTCCCTCCACCTTTCGCCACCGCCCCCAGCCGCGGCCTCGCCGCTGCCCCTTCCTCCCCCTCACCCCTCTCCAATCCCTGGGACGGGGCCGCACTCACCGGATCGGAAGAACGCCGCGATGTCCGCCGAGTCCTTGGCCGCCTCCTCGGCCCCTTCCCCCGCGCCGCTGCCGGCCGTGGTGGCGGCGGCGGCAGCGGAGGTGGCGGTAGCGGCGCTGCTCATGGCTGCTGCGTGCGGCTGCGGCTCCTCGGGGCAAGACCCACCGCCAACCCCACCGCCCCCTCCGCGGGTCCCGGCTTCACCTCCGGGCGGGAGCGTCCGTTAGGGCGGCAGCCGGAGCGGGCGAACGATGCGGGGCGGCGGCGGGGAGCGGCGGGCGGCCACAGCGAGCGCAGGGACATGAAGGTATGTGCGGAATGGCAGCTCCGGGAGCGCCCACCCCCCGCAGCCACCTAGGAGGCGGCGTGTGCATGCGGGGAGTCAGGGCGGGCGGGCGGGCGGCAGCCGGAGCGCAGACAATCGCAGGAGGAGGAGGGCGACGACGACGACGGCATGGGGAGGGCCAGCAGTCCGCGCAGCCCGCAGCCGGTGGGCGGAGAAAGAAGGAACGTTTCCAGCCCTTTTTTATTTTTTCCCCCTTTTTTTTTTTTTTTTTTTTTAAGCGAGGAGCGAGCCGGAGGAGCAGCAGCTGCGCTAACCGCCGTGGTGCCGGTGGCCGCAGCAACCGCCGTCCTCCATCTTGACTGGGAGGAGGAGGGTGGGAAGGGGGAGTCTGGAAAGGAAGCGAGTCCCCGCCCAAGGAATAAGGTGGGGGCCGGGGGAAGCGGGAGCTCGGGAATCTCCGGCTGCGCCCGGCACCGCTCGGGATGGGGCGGGGCAGGACGCCCGCGCTCCCGCCGAGTCTGCTCCCCATTGGCTGAGGCGCGGCTGCCCCAGCCGGCGGGGGCGGTGCGGGGGACCCTGGCGGCCGTTGCGCGGCGGCTGCCGGAGGCGCGGCCTGGGGTTGGGGGGGAGGGGGCGGCGGCGGGGGTGGTGGTGTTGGTTTATATCCTTTTTAGCCGGTTCCGACTGATTTTCGCCCTCGCACGCACCTGCGGCGGGGCAGCCCGGCTGCCAGCTCGCCGGTGGGAGGAGGTCGAGCTGGGGGGGGCCTAAAAAATCCAGTCAGTCGGTCCGTCCGTCCTTCGGGGGGGGGGGGGGGATACGCGGGGGCCGCGCCCAACGCGGCGGGAGGTGACAAGCGGCGCGTGCCCCACGCTCCGGCCTGCTTCTCCCCGGGGGGCTCGGTACGAGGTCACACCGGCTCTCTGGTCTCTCCGATGGGTCGTGCTGGGTAAGAGCTGCTCTGCCCGTGGCGTCAAAGAAAGGTCGCCTGCCGCTCGAAGGGAGGAAAAAAAAAAAGAGTAATTTTTTCTGAGGTGCCTTTAAAAGGCATCAAAACAATCCGTTATATGCCATCTGTATTGTTGCTATGTTTTTCTTCAACGATCCCAGGAACACTTCAAAATATATTGTGTCATGGACGGGTCCAATTAACATGAAAAAAGCAAACGGCTCATGATGGCAAGTGCAATCAGATGCTTGATTAAGGGGCGTCCCAGCACTGTTGTGCTCCTCACGTTAAACTGCCAGAATAAGACTGTGTGCAGGCAAGGTTCAAGAGAGTAGCAAAGCAGGCAATTCTAGCAGTTGCATGGATTGATAAAGCTGAGTAACACATCTCAAATGCTTGTGGTAAATGGTCAGAGGCATTGCGTATTAGCACGCTTGAAACTCAGAACTACAGCTTCAGGAATTAAACTCCTGAACCTTTGGTAAGTGTTAAAAGCAAAGGTAACTTCCAGAGAAATGTGGTTCTGTTAGTTTATCACAGGCAGATGATGTGGAAGTCATCCACGACGTTCCCAAGCTTTGTATTTATGTGAAGTTGTATAGCTTGATGAAAAGGCTTTTGTGCAGCTACCCCTGCCCTAATTTCTCTTACAGAGAAAAGATTACTTTGGCTGAAAAGACTTTTTAAAAATGTTTTTCTTTGAGGCAGTAGGCACAAGAAAGAGTTCCAAATTAGCACCCCACCAGCAGAAGTGGTTACAATGTGAATTCCTTTCTAGCTGGCCTAGCAGCATCCACCTAACAAAAAACACGACTGGGAAAAATGCTGCTGTTTGCTAGCAAGCAGTGAGTTGACCTGGGAGTAGGAATAGAATATTGTACATCAACATAGAAAAAGCTGCATAAGAATATGAGAAAATGGGATAAGTGAATGGGAAGAGTTAATATAATGAGTGAAGAAACATAAGTGTCCTGGAATCTCCATAATTTGAGCTTTCAGTGGTTGGAGAGTAAGAAGTGCCCAAGATTATTTGTTTTCTGATTTTGAACTAAGACTTTGATATGCTGTGCAACACTGGAAGAAGCTTTAGAAGACTGTTCATCAGCTATTGACTGTCTGTTTCCACTTAGTTTCTCATCCAGCACAAATTGTCAGTGGGTGCTAAAAAGCCAAGGGTCATTTGGACGATTTTGAAGGCTGTATGACTGAAGTTTGCCCCTGCCCCTCCATCTGCTGAACTGCAGGAGATGCTGGTTTTGGTTTTCTCTAACACATGGATGCCCCAAGCCATGTCCCCCACTACAAGACCCTCTCATCACTGTGAAACCAGTTGAGATCAACTAGTTGCAATTTGAGTTCTTCACCTGCAGCAAAGGTGGCCCTTACAGAGAAACCTTCAACAGCGAAATACGCTCATATCCTTTGCAGCCTTCAAAAGGATTACAGAAATACAGTTATGTTCGTGCTAATGTTCAGGTTGCAATATTTACTGAAGGGTAAATTAAAAGAAACAAAGATAGGAAAATTACATTGTGACAAAGTCACTTAGCACACTAATAAAACAGGGGTTTCATTCACAGGTATCCACCTTAGATATCAAATACCAGATTTAATATTTTGACATTAGGAAAATAAGTTTCTTAGTCTTGTTCTTCTTGATCATTTTAGGCTTGAAAGAAACAAACAAAAAAAACCAAACCCAAAGCAAACAGGAAAAAAAAAAAACAAACAAACAAGATATTAATTGTCTATGTGGAGAACATTGCACGTTGAAAAGTTGTCTGATTTTGCCTGCTTAGGAAGCCTGTCATTAGGGAATCACCCCATATCCTCCATCCTCAGCTCCTACTTTGCTTGTTGTGGTTTTTGTCAGCCTGCAAGTGTTTTTGCACCAATTGCAATGGTAAATGCAGGAAAGGAAAAAATACTGATCTTCCTGGAAAAGATATTTAAGGGTGCTGTGACCTGCTAAATATCAATAGTGTTAAGGCCAAGATTCAAATCTGAGTTTATTTAAATTGTACACCAGGGTTTTAAAAATTAAAAATGTTGAAATCATGCTTAATTTCTGTACCATCTTTATATATGTATGTAAAAGCATGTATTTAAGCAAAGTGTTAGAAAAGTTCTACACCCCAGTAAAATAAATGCCCTAAGAGAAGTGTTGCTTCATTTGAATGTCCTTTATTTTTCCTTGTATTGTGTGTTAGTCCAGTTGAGTGGTCCCTCTAAAAACAGTGTATCAATGTACAAAGATCTTTATTTCTGTCAAAGAGGTCTCTTGTGAGGAAAGAGGCTTGCCCAGTGCCTAGCCTTCAGTATCCAGGCTGAGAAGTGTCACATGTCACCTCATGTTTCATCCCTAGAGGAGAGTGCCAACTGAATACTGCTTGAGTTCTTTTACTGCAGCATTTTCTATCCACTTAATGAAGAAAACAAAAAACCAAGTATGCCGCATTTCTATAAGACATTAAAGAAAGCAGGTCAACAGCTTGATTTAATATCACTGATATTTACAAGCCTTTGGGAGAAGTAAACTAGAACCTCATCAGTTTGGACATGCTAACAGAAAGGGAATGAAACTGACCTGGGAGATCAGTTTGAGTTGTCGCCTTGCTTGGAACCAAAAAAGCCTTCAATTATTGGAAAAAAAAAAAACACACAAAAGCCACCCAACAACCAGGTTTTTACAATGGCATTCTCTTCTCACAGTTGTTCACAAGCTTCACTATTATTTCACAAATCGAGACACAGAGCATGGAAGATAGTGTGAGGACAAAACTTCCACATGGAAAATGCTTGAAAGGAAAACGCAGGCAGACTTCTCTTCAGCCTAGCCTGCCTGTAAGAACTGCTTCTTACAAATGTTATTTTTCTGCAGCAGGCTTTCAGGGGATTCCAAACAAATCTATAAAACAGGGCTGAAGCACTTGTGGTAAGTGGTAGAGAAGGCCATACCAGTTGCTACTTTGCTTTTAAGATGACAAGGCATCTTTTAAGTTTGTAGCAGTTAAAGAAAGCAATCAAAGTTATTAATGTGTACCATCTCCCAGTTGCTGTCTGGCTTCTGATCTAAATGGTGCTTGTCTTACAGCAACATTTGTCAATTTCAAATTATTCTCCAAGCGCAAGATGAATCTCTTATCTGTAGACCAGCACTGAGGCATTTTCCAACCACTATCATTATTATTTCCCTCTTTTCTGCAGAAGCATCCATGTCTTTTTTGAAAAGTTGTCTTGGACAGTACTAAGCCTACATGCTCCACTTCTTTATACTATAAAATCAAGTTCTTGTTTCATTGTATGAGTTCTGGCAGCTTTTTGGAACGTCTGCCTTTGCCTCTTAATTGTTTTTTCTACTTTTTTGAAAACAGTAGAATTTTTTTGTATCTAATAGATGAACTACCCATCACCTATGCAAAATATTGCCAGTCTACTCTAACATATTTTCTCCATACTTCCACTGCTAAGAGCTTACACATTCTTTTATTTCCTGTATAAACTTAGAGCAGCACTGCCAGCTCCCACCAGGACGTAACAATTCACAGATACTCTGAGTTAGCACCTGCAAGGAGAGGTTTAGTGCACTCAAGTCAAAGCCTGCATACGGGCCAGTGTTTGATGGTCATTGTAACCGAAGTTTTCCTGCTCATGTGCTCACAACTGTCAGATCTCAAGCAAAGAATGAAGCAAGTTTTTAATAACCTACAGACCAGCTTGTGTGGTTTTGCATATCACTTACAAAAATGTTAACCATTCTGATTTTATTTATAACCAAACCACTTTTTTTTTAATTCTCACCATTTCAATGATGTGATATCTCTATAAAAATCCAGCTCCCAGTTCTGCTAAATGGCATGTACTGACTTGTCGATGTCAAGGATGCTTTTGCTTTGTGTAGAAATTATACCACCCATCTGATATTTTATAGTCTATTGGTGGTCTATATGCCATCTGTTGACTAACCTCAGCCTAACGAAGTGGTGTTTTTTCTTTTTACACTTAGGCACTCATAACTCTACCTTATTGTACAATTATTGGCAGTGGAGCCACTCGGCTGCATCTCAGACGAGTCCTCCCATTGCCTTTGCTAATCAAGTCCTCAGCAACGCTTTTCTCTCCATACGGAAATACGCATACATGTAAATGGATACATGCATGCACACTCTAATTTCAGATTTTCTATCACTAGCATTAACGCTGAAGCCATACTGGACTTTCAAAGAGTATTTACCTATTTGTCCAATATTTCCTAGGCAGAAGTGCATGTGGTGCTTCAGAGACTTTCTGAAAGAATTGAACATAGTGTGCCTGATTGAAAACAATGTGCACATTCATTGTAAGACCACAGCCTAGCCGGATCATATCCAGAAATCCTAACAGCAGGACAATGCCCACTAAAGCCTCTATAGGTGATTTATTCCCCTTTTTTTAATTATTCTCAAGGTGGCCTGACCTCTTATGCTGCTTGCAGAAACACTTTCCTTTAGACACTCTGCAGTGTGCTCCTCACTTCACAACAGATCAGATGGCACATTCTTGATCATTTAACATTTGTATACCACTGTTTTCATCCCTGAATTTTCAAAGACTAGGTTTTGATTAGAGGATGCTTCCAGGTGACTAAAGAAGAGGGATGTGATTGGGTTGTTTTGGTTTGGTTTTTTTTTCCCTGGGTAAAGAGACTGGCAACACTAGATGAGTTCATCTTAATTAATGAGGAATTAAATATGTCTCCTCAGTCTTCCTTTAGCTTTAAGAACATTTTAGGAAAAAAGTTCAGAAGACAAATTCAGCATTTTCCTTTTCTTGTTGAATTTCACATTCTACTGTCTCACATGTTAATCCTTACAAGGAAATCCATGCAGTTACAAGTCTTTGCAACTTTAAGTTAAGAAACTGGGCTCCAGCAATCTAGATCAACTGAAACAATGAAGAGTTAGCATGGCTGGCTTCAAAGCAAAAGCTGTAACACTGTTGTTGCTTATGCTTCAGAAAGCATGGAGAGCTTAATGCTGTCCATATTCCCTTCTTAGGCTCCCAGGATCTTGCTTTCCTAGTTTTGGCTCTTTAAACTAAGCAACCGAATGGTGCAACCTACTCAGTGGCTTGTGCCATATCATTCCCAGTGTACCATGCTGCCAAAAACCTCTACATACAAACCATGTTAAGCCCTAATGGGAAGCATCTACATCAAGCCTGATGTCCTCCGTAGATCTGCCCATTTCTTGCTCCTGTTATAAATGCAGAACTGAAGGTTGCCAACAGAAAGACAGGCCCCTATCAAGCTTATGTTACCAACACTATAAAAAATCTCTGTGAGCATGATAACTACTGGACAGTATTCCAACATTGTAACGTTCTATGCATTGAAGGCACCGGCTATATCTTACTTGATCATGATATACAGACAACCTGTGTGAGAACAACCTCTGCCCTTCATGCCCAAAAAGCACTAGCATGTTCACAGGAAAAGATGCACTGTACATACAGAAAAAACATACCGTATGTATCTTGAAACACAGACAACTGCTTTGTATTGTCGTGATGGAAACCCAGAAAAATAGGTCACCAATTAAGCTAACCTATTGCGCTAATGATTGCCAATGGATCAGCAGACAGTGTTACGTTATGGCACTTATTTATACCACGCATTTTGACACACCCGTACTACATTTATGAGAAAACTGTTCACTTAGCATCAAAGCGGTGTTAAGTCCAGTTGACAATTATCCTTCTGCTTTAACAGTAATAGTCTGTTAATTGTACTGGCTCGCCTACAATCAGTTGTCAAAATAGTGTGCAGGAATTGGCACAGAGCAGCACACAAGAGCCAAGCGTAACATAGAATTGTATTTTATGAGAGTAGACAAAGTGAAAAGTCAATCAAAAGTGAAGCTTAAAACAAATGGCATCTTGCTTCAAGAGTTATCTCCCAGAAGAGGGCATTTAAATCAGTTCTGCTTCTTGTGTACTTGTATGCATGTAACTTCATCAGCATGCTGGTTTAGAGTTGCCCAGATTGGAAAGCATCTTGGATGCCTATGTCTGTATCACTTCTGTCAATCAGCATCTTGTAACAAGGACTGAAGAAATCTGAATAATTGCTTATGCAACAAACAAACCAAAAATGCATAGTTCCTTTGCTATACACAGGACTGAATTGCACGTTGAGCCATTTAAAAACTGACAGTTCTTTAAAATATTTACCATACTTTTGCATCTGGTGCTACGGAGTTAGTTTTGAGAGCAACCTATGGAACTCCTAAGTCTGTTGGGTTTATATGACTTAGGTCCTCATAGGTTGATGATTCCCCAAGAATGCACTCAGTCCCTGCTGACTTTACTGTTCTGAAAGGGGACCATAGGTTTTTCAGCCAGCTGGTATTTACAATTGGAGCTTGAGGTTTTCCAGGTTCATTTAAGAGTTCAATAAAGAGACACTTCCAAGACATACAGGTTTTTCATACAGGACATACAGGCTGTTCTGCTGCAGTGGATCTAAGGCTGCATGACTACCCAAACAGATCCCCCAAATTTGTTTAATTTGGAAAGAACAGAATGGCTCAGAAAAAAGGCTTTCCAAATTCCTGAGGAGATTTCCTGAGACCTATGGCATGGCTCCCCATCACCACCTGCTGCTGCAGGAGGTGATCTCTGGTATCAAAGTCACACATTTTGCAATCTGATTTATTTATTTTTAGGTATATACATTCATAATGAGTTCTCATTTCCCTTGGTTTTATCAAGGCTTTGTCTCCAGATTAGTCTTTTTAGCATATCCTTCACTTTCTGCAGATATTTCACTATTGCCTGTTGTCTCTATACATAATATGTGATTTGTTCAGATTGGTAAGTGAATGGTTTTGCTCAGGGAGGTCAACTTCTAGGTGGGGACTTATCATTCCTTAGTACCAGTTGGCCAATATTGTCATCCTAGTTGTTTATGCTGTTAGCTGGACAGTTGCGACAGATGTTATTCCTGACATTCTTAACGAATTTTGTGAGGGTGCACAGCTATGAATTGCCAGCCTTGCCTTCTTCCAGGAGCTGCTGCAATGGGCAAGAACTGACCAATGTGGAACAAAGTTTCCTAGTGTTTCCTTTGCCCATAATCAGAAAGTAAATTCCTTGCCACGCCTGGGAAGCTGCTTGGCTTCCAGCAGCAAAAAAAGCAGCAGCTGCAGCAATGTTCTGTGGGTAGAGGACAGTAAATAAACACTGGTTTTAATTTTTTCTGTCCTCTCCAACTTTCCAATTAGAAGACAAGTCCTCTTTCATTTTCCTTCATCCTGCTCGGTATATCCCCTTCTCCCCACTGTACCACAGTAGGCTAATTGAGCAAAAAGCAACAGTTGCCAGCATTTTGTTCCTCGTGCGCTTGCTTTCTTCTCTTTTCTGTTTAGCAGCTAATTTCATGGGTTGTCCCAGTTTCCTGTTTTTAATTGAATAGGCTACTTGGAGTGGAACCCTTGGGTACAGCAGTGGGAAGTTTTTGATGTGGACCCTGAAAGCTATCCAGCACATAGTGCTGTTGGCATGTTAACCCCAGTTAGAGCCAGTTGTTTCCTAAGACATTCAGCAATTGGGAGACCATTCAAGATCTGCGGAGTCACTTGGTGTTCCACATTCCCTCCAGGGTCTCAGCTGCTGTTCCCAAAGACAGAAACGCAGAAGGGCTTCAGCTTCCAATTCTTTCTAGTCCTTAGCCCCTTTGCCAATACTTGTACACAAGACTGAAGACATCATCTGTGCGTGCGTTCATTCTGGGATAAAGGACTGTTCAGTTTGTACATGAAGCAAGTTTACCAATCACGTGCTTGGCATGGCTTACGCTGTATCCCTACCTCTCAGTTCTCGCAGAAGAGGAGCAGATAATGTGGGACAAGAGCTGTATTCAGTTGGCAGCACTCCCAGGAAATGCCTACAAACTTCTGGGCCTTAGCATAACTGTAGGACACAAGTTATTTTTGCATTTTGGTAAAATGATCCTGCCCTTTGGTGCAGATTAATAACCCAAAATAATCCTTTTACAGGTAGGAGGCTACATCCAGTCATTCCAGTTGTTGTTGTTAGTGCATAGCCCTAAGTTGCATGAATTGTCTCCTTCATATCGGTAAGAGGGGAAAATGACTTTTTGACAGTAAATCTCTAACAATAGAGCAGCCAGATCAGGAGCAAGCACCTTGCCATAGGTACCCATTTCAGTTCATTTACTTAGCAAACGTTTAATGATTTTACCTAAGCCATAAAATTTAAATTATCAATACTTCTCAGTGAAAGATTTCATATTAGGTCTCAAGAAGCAATTACTTGAAATTTTGCTATTCAAATTATGTGCCTAAATTTCTTTCCTATTTCCTACTTCCTACTTTCACCTAATAGAAGAGTTCCCTGCATGGCACCTACCGACTGTATTGGCCCAGGTTTCTCCTAGACTTAGATGCTTGTCCGATAAGTTTGGAAATTTGCACGGCTTTAAGAATTTTTGGGTTTGCCATGTCTGCAAGGGCTTTTCAAAGGTGCCTTCCACAGGAACTCCAGCAGCTCATGTGACGACTTGTCTTTGCAGCATGCAGTGAAGTTTAGGTCCAAATTGTGTCCTCTAGCCAAATATGGAATTTTAGCATCTGCATCACACTATGGAGACTGTGTGACCAACAACCATTTCATTATAAAAGCAACTTTTCCATGTTCGGGTATTTCAGCTAACATGTTGCCTCAAGCTCCACCTGCTCATTTAGAATGTTCTTCATTGACTTGGATTGCCCGGTTGAGCCATGAATCAATAGCACTGCTCTCACAACTTGCCCCTGCATTTTGTCAGAAGAAAGTAATTCTTTTTGAACTTGCTGCAATACATATTGCATTTGTTACTGTACATTCCGTTCATGTCTGTTGTGTGGAATTTGATTACTTCAAGTTATTGCCTATTTCTGCCATTGACTACAGTGACTAACTTCTAAGCTTCTGTAATAATTAGAAGTCAGGTCGAACAACTATGCCATATAAAAATCATTGTTATGCTATAGGACAAGAGCAGATCCAGTCAGCTATCTTGGGGATGACGCTAGTTTTATTAAAGTTTTAGTTCACCTAGAAGTAATAATTTCTGATTTAACTGATTGCCCTTTTTAGTAGGGTAAATATCAAAAGGTATTTGCACAGGCCTGACAAATCTATCGTACCACAAAAGTATTTTCTTCCTTACAAATGCAGATAATGTTAGGCTATAAAAAGATAGAATTGCGAGACATGTAGGAAATAATCTACTGCGATGCTATTTTCACAACAAGTGTCACTCCTGTGACTACCTAGAGCCTAGACCAACTTTCATGATAAAATCACAGTACAAAGTACTTTAGGTACCTTATCCATTAAATTTTTTTTCCCCCCACTGGCTTAACTTTTATCATATTTCATAGCGTGCAAGGGAGTAGGAATGTGGCTTTATCCTTTTGAGGTAAAAAATAATTGTATTTCAAATCATTTCACTCCATATGAACATCTACTACAAGGATTATCATTACTCACAAGCTCTCAAATTCTGTGCATCACTGTGGGTTTCATTCTTCACGGTTATATCTCATGTTGTATTTGATAAATGTAGCCACATAACCATTTAACGTAACCATTCTATTTTAAATCTGTTATATATAACATTGAAAGATGGAAATACTTGTAGTGACTTTTCAAAACATCTGGTGGGCTTTTTTAGGGTTTTCCCTAAATATGGTATCAAGCCTAACAATGAAGGATTCAAGATAATTTCCTATATCTGTTAATGAGGATTTGTATATGGGGGGGGTTTCAGAAATATACTCCATATTTTTTTGCTAAAGTGAGAGGAATCAAGCCTTTGTTCCTTTTATGCCATTTTTTTCTGTACTAGCTTTAAGCCATCAGTTCTCTCCAACTGTGATTGTTTTGGCAGGATTAAAATCTAGTTTCCTCCTTTTTCATACATAATGAAATAAATTAACTCCTTCATCATTCATTCATGAGGCACATTCATTCCTCGTAATATATTTAGAAACATTATTGTTTCCCATTGATTCACCAGCAGTATTTTTGTTGAATTTCTGAATTATATTCAGAAAATAGTTATATCTTGTTAATATTTTCATATATGTAAAAGTATTAATATTTCCATGTATCATAAGATATTAAAGTTATTTAAAACTAGGTAATAAACTATTCAGTGAAACACTGAATACTGCGAACATTCCAAAGAATGAAATTTTGCTTTTATTAATATTGAGGTTTTGTTTAAAAGACCAGTCAGAACAGCATGAATAGACAAAACAAAACTGCTCCTGAAAGTGTTACCAGTGGAGGAATGTGGTGGATGAAGCTGAGGACCAGCAGTGGAGGTACAGAACTTCTTCAGGAGGCTGTTGGCAGGCTTTTTGTAACACAGATTCTGAATGGAGTGGATGGGAAAGGAGATGAGGAGAAAGGGTAATTTGCTGTGCTGGGATAAACACGGAGTTGATAGTATCATTTTCCATAAAACGAACAGTTATAAATGGCAGAATGGTTTGTTTTTTCAGTGACTGGAGACTTTGATGTGCAATGGTGAGCAGTAGGAATACAAGAGAAGGTTTCTTCTCTATTCACTAAACACAAGCCATGTGCCATAAAGAGTGAAAATGCTGATCTGAGGTGTGGTCTTGTCTTGTTTTGCAGAGGAATAGATACCAAATTCTACAGAGAAATAAAATCATAGTTTTACCAATATTGGAAGCTTCTTTCTGGCCTCATACTGCTATCATAAATCCTAAACCACAAGTATCGCTCTCTTTTAACATATATATACATTGTGACTACCCTACCTGTAAGTGATAGGAAGTTAATTGGAAAACTGAGTGGTTGCAAAAGGTGGTATCTTTGATCAGACAAGCTGGTACAACTGGAAAAGCTAGAGAAGCTTTTAGACACACACATTCTTCAAACCAGCTGAAGTAGTCTTGTATGCCTTAACATTTTATTACTAGCAACATTAGTTGGCTTAAAAAGACTTTCTTCTCACTAAAAATTTAGTTTCTCTTACATCCTTAGAGTATCATAGCTCCAAAAATATTGTTTTAAAATGTTACAAGGTCTAGAAATTGTTTCTTTTGATTGGTTTTGAGCATGCTGCTTTTTAATGAAATAGGTTATTTCTTTTTTCCTTTTGCATTAGAGAAAAGCAGTACTCTCTCCATTCCATTTACCAAATTAAAGTTTGACCACATTGCAGTTATCATTCTCTGTATTTTAAATGGACTTAATCTTTTACATGCGTTCCTATGTCTACAATTTTATGCTTCTAAACAATTTTCTTCATTTTTTCTGGACTCTGTTGCTACTTTATCTTTTGTATCGGATGGTGCGCTAAAAGCTGAACGTATTTCATCGTTCATCTCAAGCTGAGGGTTTCCTATGTATTTATGCAATAGTATTGTAAGTTCTAGTGTCAGTATTATATAAATAGGTGACATAATCTTATTTTAGTCTAAATTGTGGTCAATCCATCAAAAAAGGTCATGTAACTTAAATACATTTGTTGCACCTTTATAGAATCCTTATCTTATACATGCACAAAACTGGGGATTTATTACATTAAGCTTGGTGGAGGAATAAAAGTTTTACATTTTCCTAAGTTTGGTTTGCTTTTTTTTGTATTGATGCAATAATACCGACAAAGTAAGAAAGCTTATAAATAAATACAATTAAAAATAGAAATAATTTTATTAGAAGTATGGACATAAATCTGTACTTCCATAAACAGAAAATTTAGGAAAAGGTTGGACAAATAAGTGAAACAGATTTAGTTCTCCCTGCCTTGGGAGTGTGTTCTAAATTGGATGACCTCTTAGGGTACCTTCCAGACCTGTAATTTTACAGAATGAAATGCATCATTAAAATGTTTAGACCTCCCTGCACATGCATTAATCTAAGTAATTTATGAATATTTACATTTTTGTCGTCTCTTTCTTTCAAATCACTAATAAATTGAGTAGATGGCAGTGCCCCTAGCATAGCGCATTTCCTCATTCAAATCAAATTCCAGCACAACAGAAGATGAACATTGACTGCTCTTATTCTTTCATTTCTTTTCCCCAGTTTACCTTTTTCTAATTGCCCTTTACTGTGTGACTTGCTTCTTTTCTCCTTTGAGGGAATTTATCTAAGATTTTTTTTCACATGGAAAATAATACTGCATGTGCTAACATCAATTTATACAGTAATTTTTATATCAGCATGATTCCTTCTGTAAAACCAGAATATTTTCTTCACGTTATACTATGTTGCTTTGGAAAGAGTTTTAACTACAGTGAAAAGACTTTTAATCTAGAACAATCATAGCCATGCAAAGATTGATGCCATTTTAATGGCTGCATATTGATTTAACAACTACAATTTAACAACTATAAAATGTATAGTGGTATAACTGTTCCTATAGAAACAGTCAAATATTCCAGCGTAGAGAGAACCTTTCTCTGTAATATGATCGTTTGGATCAGCTACCTTCAGCAAGTTAGTCATACCTGGAAACTGGTATATGACTGTATGTGGTTCCATTAATTTTAAATAAATAGGTATTTCAGTCGACCATTGTGAGTGCATTCCTCTGTCACAAAAGAAAAAAAAAAGGCCTCTAGATTCCTTATGAGAATCAATGAGACCCTTACAAATGTTAAAATGAAGCTTTAAAAATCAAGCCTTCGCTACAGGTAAATCCAGATAGCATATATTTAGGTGCTTTCAAAGTCCATTTCAAACTTTAATGCTCTTCTAGGTCTGTTTCACAGTGAGCTGTGCTGTTTATTTTTCTGTCTTAATGGTCAAATAATTTGAGGGGGGGGCTGTTTTCCATCAATTGTACAAGTGCTACCAGATCCTCTGCCTAAATTGTACAAGGCAAGAAACCTTCTAAGCTGTATGCACACTTTCCAGCCAAAATCCATCTGTGGGAGTCATGTACCTATGTCCTCTAGCCCATGGCTCTCAAACCTTTGTAAAATGGAGGATCACCTTTTTTTTTTTTTTCTTACGCTCCATGGACAAGCTTATGAAGATACTATACTGGTCTTCACTTACAATTAAATTAAACTAGTTTAAACTTCAGATGTCATTTTAGTACTTTACTTTTTGACCCATTTTCTTGTCTGCTTGCCCAGGAATCCATGCATAGTCGGTTCAGTTTTTTTTATTATTTCCCTTTTTTTTTCAGACTGACTTCTGATGCCTTGTGATCTGCTCAACACGAGAGCCACTAATCTGTGAGGGCTCTTGTTGGCAGTAGAGGAGAGAGGCTGAGGAAAGCTCTGTGGGTTGTCCAGCCTTGAGGCACTGAGGAAACAGTGGGTCGGGAGCCATCACGGCAGCTTCATGGACACCTTTGTCTTTCTCTAGTGAGCTGCCATATTTGAGAGCAGGCTGAAAAGACATGTCTGAAGAGGTCCAAAAATTACCTGTCCTGAAGCACCAATATATGTGTAAAGATTTCCCCCCTTTGCTGCCTCTTCTTTAGGTCACAAAAGCACCACATAGAGAGGTGATCCTGATCACTGATTACTATTAACATTTGAAAAGGTTTTTCATTGCTGAGGTAGCAGCTGTTAGAGTCTGCTCCTTGGTGAGCTTTTCATTCATGATATCTGTGTCATAATAGAGCTACATGACGTCTGATAAGGTATAGATCGAACGGACATGTGAAAGTTCCAGGCAGAGGCTATTTCTACCAGTTAATAAGAGACAGATCTTGCACTTTTAGCTACTTTTTATTGATGCCATTGAGATCTTGCCCCATAACACATAAATCAGTACTTTCTCTCATGGCCAGAAGAGAGGCAGTATCAGCTTAAGAGTACAGAATAAAGACTTCCTTACATTAGTCTCATGTCGTTGCAGTACCACTAAGGAATTGAAGACAACAGGGAAGACCTCAGCCACTCTCAGCATGGAATGGAAACACTCTGGCCAGATGTTCACTCTCATAGCAAAGAAGTGTTTTCTCACAACAGCTACCCAGCCAACTGATATTACCTGATAAGGACCATTCCAGACCAAATACCTGCCTTCTTTTTACAGTCCCTGTGATGCACAGCAATGCACATCCAGAAATAAAATACAGTGAGGCAAAACTCAAAAGCTAGTGTCAAACCCTACAAGCTGCTTAACTGTGCAGACGTGACCAACTATTAGTTTCCCCATTAGGTTCACATCTTTCTGCAGCAGATCTATTTCAGGTGCTTTATGAGGCCTAGCATATTTAACGTCCTCGCTCTACTGTCCGGTCCATCAGGCAGGGCAGGGTCATGATGTGCGCTAATCCCTTGTTTTCTACAAGTTCTGGGCTTGCAAGAGGGCTCTGCTATGTGATAACCCTCCCAGACAGCTGGAGTTCATGGCAGGGGACTTGGCTGGGCAGATACTGCCATGCTTAGACATGAGCTTAAAAGAAATAACAAGCATTATCTGTTCTTACCTGGCAAGTGAAAAGGAGAAAAAGATGGGTGAACTACCTGCATCCATTCTCTTTTACAGTCCCAGAAGGGGATAGTATTGCCATTTTAAAACTTAGACCTCAGTCTTAAGAAGCCTTTAGTGTCCTCTGCTCTCAATAACTTCTGGCTTGTGAGCCAAAACATGCAACAGGGTGAGTGGTGTTTCTTCACTTTGTGTTAATAATTAATAGTAGCATGCTCCAATGTTTCTTAAGTTTAATGATGGGACAACACGTGATGCACTGCTGAATTGCAGATGGTAATGGTTTCTTCCTCCCCGATTTGGCTTTGATAGTTCCTTTGATGTAGAAGAACCGAGAGCTTAATATGTATAACGTTACTCCCACTCCTATCGGCCTGTTGATGAGCTACCTTTATTAAATTTTTCACCATTTCAGGATTATTTACATATTTCCTGATCTTTTAATGAGATCCTCTTTTACTACACAGGGAGCCTACTGATGAACATCTGGTACCTTATGAGTTTTTATACTCTTAGCATGGTATTTAAAATTTTGCTCCTGTTACAAATTATTCCACTCCATCAGAAATTACTACCATTCTTAATTGACATGCAATGTCTTGTCAGGAAAATGGCAACTGGAGATGATAAAATGAGTAGCAGCATAAAAATAATGAACAAGTTCAACTGGTGGTTTTGCCTTTTAACATGAACATATGGGATATTTTCAAAATGAAACATGAAAATAAATGTTTGTGTTTTTACAAATTCTCTTCTAGGTTATAGTGTTCGCTTTTATTGTAACTCCAGCTTCCTTCTCTTTCTTTCCCATAGCAGACTGTCTTCTGGAAAAAAAAAAAAGATTTCTCTTACTGCTGAGCAGAAGAGTGAAGATCAGTTTTTACAGATCCTTTGAATATAATGAAGAACCAATTTTTGGCTAGAAAATAGATTAAGGTTTTTGAAACTCTGTTAAACATGAAATGCACACACTTACTATTCTTATTTTCATTAATTGATACAGTTATAATATTTAATGTTTTTATTGAGAATATCACGTGACATCACTCATTTTCCAGTTTCTGGCACTTTTTTTCTCTTATCCTCTAGTGTTTTGTTCAACTTTGGTTTTAGGCAGCACAGGTAGAAAAAGAAAAAAAATCCAAATTTGCAAGCATCAGAAAGTTTTCCTTTAATATTTTTTTTTTTAAATTCAGTTCAGGAGATGGAGTCTAATGTTTTGCCCAAAACAAACAAACAATCCTAGGAGCTGTTCTAATCTGCTTTGCAGAGGTCCCCCAAGCATATCCCTGGGACTGAAGAAAGCGAAGGTGCTAGTGCACCCAAGAACAAGGTCTAATACTGGTTACATTTTGAGGCTTCCACTGCAATTCAACTAGCAATGACAGCGTTAATTGTGCAGTATGCAGCCTATTAAAAATACTTACCCGTGACAAAGAGCTTATTTGGCTACGGATATACACTGTCATTAAAACAAAGATCCTGGACAAGAACATCAAGGAGCTGCAAGGTCTCCTTTTGGGGGGGGGAGTGGAGCAGGGCAAAGACAATGTTATAGGCCGCTCTCTAGCTTGCAAAGAACTATTTTTCTACCAGGCAATTTTTCGAACTTTTTGTTTCACGGCTTGCCAACTTGCCTATCCTTTAATTCAGAGTATCTTGATGCCTGTGAAAGTCCCAGAGTGCCCATTACTAATGAGGTGGTTCTTGCTAGAAACAATGTACTGGATTCAGTGTGAAATTGTAAAAAAAAATCTGCCTTTTTCTTCCATTTTAAAAAGCAGTAACTTGAAGTAGATTTTACTGAATAATACAAGGTATTCTAGGAATTAGGTATGTGGGGTTAAATCAAACAAAGAATTACACCACTATCTTGTTCTTAACATGTCTGCTTTGTAAACTGTAGAACACGTCCGTGTACAAGAGAAAAGCAATTTAACTGAATCTCTGAACAGCACAATTATTCAGCTTATGCGATTTATTTTGATGGGAAATACCTCCTCATTTGCCTCTCCCAATGTTACCATTAATTTACAATTTGAGTGATAATATGCGGTTAAGCATTAATGTTTCAAATAATTTTTACATATCTACAAGGTCTATAACAGACAGCAGGTTCTATAATTACAAATAAGGCACTATATATAATATTGTAATGTATTTTAAAAAGCAATGCCTTTTAGATTGTGCTTTTCCTTCTTTTAAAAGAATGCTAGAAATTTTGAAGGGTACATGGAGAGGATCACTTTTTATTTGGTGAATCAAGTTTATAATAAAATGCCTCCAAAGACCAAATAAAAAATATCTGAGATGGCAGAAGGCAGGATATTAAGGTATTGATATCATCTGGGTAATAATACAGTATGTTCCTGAACTTAGAGGTTTTCAGAAACTTTGAGAACTAAACTGACTATGTTTTTCAGGTATCAAAATGTTATGAAGTACATTGTATAGTTTAAAAGGTGTACTTAAAAATAGGTGATACATGTAAACACACACACTTGTGACTGCATTGCCCTGATGAAGCTGCAGAGTGGATCCATAAGGATCAACTCTCTTTCTGAGAAAAACTCCTTTATAAGGAATAAGTGGGCCTGTAGGGCTCCTGTGGCAGCTCCATACGTCACGATGCAGGAGGCAATGACAGAAAAAACCAAAGATCAACTGGAATGTATAAACATCTCAGCTGTCCTCAGATGCCAGAACAGCCCTTGGGGCTGGGGGTAGCTCGTGTTGGCGGCTACACTGATACACCAAATAGGAAGGCATAAAGTTCCTCTATGTCACCTTTGCTCTCTTCTTACACCCTCAGGCCAAGCACAAGTCCAAATTCATTGGTGCCACGTGTTAGCATTGTGGCCGAGTTCTTTAATACTGAGCACATTCCAAAAACATCCCTTTTTTCACTGTTCTCAAGGGTTAATTCAATAAACAAAACACAATAAAAGCTACTGAAAAGTCTCGAGCAGGAAGGAAGCTGGCTTACTGCTCCTTAGTTTCCCATGCTGCCAGTGTAATAAATTGCCATTTTCAACAAGGTGGCTACAGCTGGCTTAGAATTTAACTCTCTTTTAGTTTTTTTATGTCTAAGTGTTATTAAGAATTAATACATCAGTCCTAAAAGCATGAGCCCTTATCGTGGGAGGAGGAGGGGGCAGAAGAGTTTCATTGCTGGTGCACTCATGGTGGGAAGATGCTCCTTTGAAAGTATCATCCGTCTTGGGTGATCACTGGGGGGGGTGGAGTAAAACACCAACAAAACAGCAACCATCAACCAGTAACCTGTTTACAAAATTTCCATTAAGGAAATTACAGACATTAAACTCTGTAAGGACAGGAATCTGGCTTTTTAATTTACAAGAAAACCTGATGGATATTTTAAAAACTGCTAACAACACCTTATACCAATTTTTTCATGCTTCCCAGCTCCCTTGCTCTACCTGGCACTTAAGCTTGTATATAGGGGGACTTTTATCACTTTCCTCATGTATCTTATTCACCTTCGTATGACTGTGCTTTCCCTCTTTGTTTTTTTCTGTATGCGATTTTCACTTTGACTGTTCAGTTGTTTTGCTGAACAGCTAAGTGTTTTAAAAATGTGTATGTTTTATCATAATATGTTTTTCCATATCCTAGTTGCACTGGTCACTCCATATACTGTGCTAAATCTCTGACCACTGCCTAGATTTTAATTAAAAAATAGTTGAGGACAATAGTTGAAGTACCACTTAATTATTTTTAGATGGCAGACTTTATTTTTATATAGACTTTTCTGGGTGTGGGTATGAATGAAATGCATGACACTGAAGAAAATGACACTGATTGTGCTTCAATATTTCAGAGCACTGAATAAATACAGCTTGTACAGTGTTTCTCTTCAGCTCTGTACTAACACACAGGCCTGACCTAAGAATGCAAATTCTATAAGAGGATAATTTTTGAAAGCAGTATTTTAACTCTACTCATGCAAATACCTAATTGTTCACAGGACATTTTAAGTTATGTTTTAAAAGACACAAGCTAAATTCATGTTCTTGGTACTGAATGGTCTTGTTCCTTTATTCAGCAGATTTTTATACCATATAGAAGAGCAGCATCTGCACAGTATTTGAAAGTTAGGCCTTTGTTTTACCAAATATTATGTGCCTCTGGGACAGGAAGAAAGCCTGCGCAACAGGTTTCTGCACCCCTGCCTACGTGTTCAGACAAATTAACTTGTCAGGACGAGTTTTGCTTGGTCTTCCTGAGGAGAGGCAGAGGGGTGTGGAGTGCCATAATGCTCCTCACTTTTTCTCAGTGGATGTCTTTGATTCGTAGCTATTTGAATGGATTTTTCTTTACACACGTGACACTCCCCCTCCAATCTCTGCACTTGCATAAACCTCCTGTAATGTAAGCCTATGTCCTTCTCCTTGGAGTAGGTACAGCCAAAACAGACAGCTGTTTAGATCTCCCTGGCAAAGGATCCCATCGGTCTCACCCACACTGGTTGCACATACGTGGTCTCCTGGCTGTCAATCCCATCTGTTAGGATGGCGTGGTGCCCATCCTCAGCCTTCTAGGATAGATTCAGTGCAACACAGATACAAAGCAACCATGGGTTTTAGGGCAGGCGTTTTATACAGCGAGGCAAATAGTGTCTATTATATGGGAAATAACACCTTTGGGCTATTAGCAGCACCATATGTTTATATAGCGTATATGTGTTATGTAGATACATGTCATGGGATACATGGATACAAAAGACATGAGTCAATATATTTGCAGCTGGAAGCATGAAATTAAACTCCCAAGTGTGTATGTCTGTGTAGAGAGACATACATATATGTGCGTATGTCCTGTTCCGCAAAGAGCAGAATACACTGCAGACCCCTGTATAGAAACTGACATACACTCAAACCTTCTGAAAATCAAACCACTAGAAAATATGCACTTGAGAGACACCCAGCATGGCATTCTTTAGCAAGAAGTTCTCCTTTAGCCTCCTGGTTGTGTAAATGTTGGTTATTTCTGATACCACTGTGGGTAAGACAGTGCCATCTGGAAGTGAGACTTTGAAGACACAGGCTGAGTTCCCTACGCGCAGTCAGGCAATGCACCGTTGCGTATGGAGAGCACTGCGTTTACTTGCTGCGGAATTGCTTCTAGAGCACCGCTTCATGAGGCAGAAGGCTTCATTTGTGCGCAGGCAGGTTTGCATTATGTTTTTCAAATGGACTGTGGGGCTCCAGGAAACTTTCTCTTCAGAGTTTTGTGTACAGCTGTTCTCTGTGCACTCTCGGTGTGAGGTCTTCTGACTTCTCACTCTGTGTGAGGGTGGGTTAGTGTTCCCTGGAAATGTGGGCTCAGCGATGGCAGTGTGCTGGCAGCAGAGCAGCAGGAGGTCTTGCTTACATCCACAAGGCCAAACAAAGGTCCCTTTGTGGGAGGGCAGCAGCTTCAGAATACAGTTTGTCATCAGCAATTATCTGGGTGTCATAACAGAAGGTCTGCCACAACACCTACAACCCCGAAACGCAGCCTGCCTCTGTCATGTAGTCCTTTTTATTTTTTCATTATTACACTAAATTTTCTTTGTAACAATCTAAATAAGAGGATCTTATCTGTAGGTCCTCTACATATAATGGACCTACAAAGCTTCCCAAGCAGTATTAAATGTTGGAAGGATGTAAACGAGTGACAGGGTAAATGAAAACCAGTCTTATATATCTTTCTGTGTACTTATGGTTAGACTTCATAGAATTGTGTGAATTCCCTATTGTTTTAAAGACTCGTTTTTGAAAGACACAGAGGTCCATTTATATCCTCAGCGTTCATTACAGACTACTGAATAGAGAACTACGGTTGGTCACTGGTACTATTTTCAAAACTTTCTCTTTTTCAACATTCATTTAAAAGAAGAGGTTTATTCATTTATTCAGTTAAATTCACCAGGGATAGCTGCACAGGAGGAGGGACTGAAAGCTCCAATTCACTTTAATTTGTCTATTTGCTTACAGTCGGTGTCGGAATGCAGTAGCAAACAGCCAGATTTTTTTTTTTTAATTCATGAACATACTCTTTGAACTAAGTACACTGAAAATAAACATTTAGTTCTGTAACCATGAATATAGGTTCTGGTTCCAGTAAAAGACAGGCAATGAACTCTATCATAAATGCACTGCAGAATTAAGCTCTTTGTGGGCTTCAGCGTGGCAGAAAGTGGAAATATAAAATTCTGTGATTCTCACCATGGAGACATTGACTCCTCTTTGACACAGCCACTGGGGCTCTGCTCAGAGCTGTCGGACTGAACAGTTCTGATGGGCCTGGCATTAAGCAAATGCTAAATCTCAGTGAATTCAGTCAGGACTCGTGCTTAAATGTTGTGCTGATTCATGCCATGAGAGGGCTAGCAATCCAAAGAAACGAACACAGAAAAACAAGAAAACAAGGAAGAACAAACATCCAGCATAAAAATTCAGTAGTTACCACACCTAATAACACCAGCTCTGCCTATACCCGAAGGAATGACAGAAATACTTCCTATGGCGCTGATGTGGCAGGGCAAAATTTTGTCCACAAATTCAACATGTAGCCAAAAGCCAGGTAAACTCCAGAGTCCAGTTCCTACCTCTGGGTTACAGCTTACACTCTCCACCCAAAGATGCCCAAGTGGTCTAGAGGACACATGGGTTTTTGCAAGGTTCAAGCTGCCGCAGCTGCCATATGAAACTTCTCAACTCCATCCATCCTGGCCCTAAGCCACAGCTTTGCTGCCTGCTGGCCTGCTTGCTACAGCTCTGGGGCAAAATTTCTCATCCTCAGCTGAGTTGATGCCTGCATATCCTCATTCTGTCCCCGCTGACCATGCAGGGCCCTCCAGAGCACTCCTTTACCCTCCATGGGTTAGGAAGTAGCCAAGGCCCTGCTTGGTGGGTGATCAAGTGAAATAGACTGCAAATTGGCCCAACTCTACATTTATTTGCATAAGCCCATGGCTGAACCATCAGAATTTGATAGTTCTCTCCCCCTTTTTTCCTAAATAAATGATCTACAAAGCAATGACATCTTAACAGAGGAAGTTAAGTGTGTGGATTTTTAAGAGAGCATGTGCTGTTTGATAGATATCAAATACTATCTGTGTATCTATGCATCTATGTATCCATCTATCAATCTATCTATCCATCCACCCATTTATCTACCTCATAGTTCTAGTTTTGTTTTGCTCCATTTTTTGCAAGCAGAGTAACTGGGTGATATTTGCTATATGACATAGAAGTATGTGGTCATAATATTTGATACACAATTCTTGGAATGATAGATAAGATATCCTATTAAAACCAGTAATTATGAACTGAAGTAAAATTACAAAATGAGATGCCTGTTTAAATAAATGAGTACTGCTGTACTTAAATTTTTATTTTATTCCCATGTTTTCCTTCAGCTGAGGAAGCCTTTCTGAAATAAAAATGTCTATCAAATGTATATCCCCTTGCTCAGTTTTCCCATTTTTCTTAAAATTGTATTACATGATATATATTATGTGATATGTGTCCATCTAATTCAACAGCTTAAAGAAATAAGCAAGCCTTCTTAGTTGTGCTTAACCCTGTTAACAATATTCCACAGTCTGTGGAATTACTGTCCCACAGGAATTTTTCTCTGGATTTTAAAATAAAGGCCTTCTTGTACATAAATGAAATATTTGTAGTTGTGTGAGGACACAATCATTTCCCAAATATGCAAATTAAATAACCCCTTTACCCTTACTTAATGTACAGAGAAGGTGGGACAAAAAGTGCCTTTATACCTGTGTGTCCCCACTGATGTGCCAGCATCTCAGTACAATGGTACTGCTATTTAGAAAAATCTGCTGCATTTCTCTGCAGCCCAGAAGAGAGCAGAGCCAGAGAAGTGAGCTGTATAATTCTGAAAACCATTCCTGTTTTCCTTTATCAGAAATATCTCCTGTATTTTTGAGTCCTTGAATAAATTGGGAGGCTTTAGTTACTTAAATCAGAACTTTTATTTTAGTAAACCTTTTCTTTCAAGCGTTTCTGTACTGACTGAGTGGACATTCATCACAACGAGATATTTGTGCCCTCTTACTGCCAGGCTGAATATGATATTTTGTTTAAGCTGATGTAGTAAGAGCATTTGTTTCAGTTTTTTTTTTTCCCCTTGGCAATGGTGCCAGTTCCCACCCTGTACCCACTGACTTCTCTTCCCCGTTCAGTCCCTGGGGCTGTGCCAGCCGTTTGTGGAGCCACACACTGCACTGGATGGATGGATGGATGGATGGATGGATGGATGGATGGATGGATGGATGGATGGATGGATGGATGGACTTCTTGATGCTTCATGTTGCCACCTCTGCAGTGGTGTGGTCCTCAGGGGTAAGCAAAGAGAATAGCAGAAGCATAGACTTCGGACACCAGTTACAGAAGACAGCAGCCATCTCAATATAGTTGTCTTTTTCACCCGTTACGTACACTTTTCCCAACATTTTTGATCAGTCATAAAAAAGCATGTCTAACAGCATAAATATTTGTGTATCATATCACTTCATGATGACAAGTTTAGGACTGACTTTATTTACTGCCTTATCTCCCAAATATTGAGGTAATTTGTGTTTATGCAAAACGAGGTTCCAAGCCTAAAATGAGTACAAACTTCTAGTCCAATATTCTTCTGGAAGCTTGTATGAAACAAAACAAAAAATATAACTAATAACTTACACATTCAGTATGTAAGAACTCTTAGCATTTAAATGCTGTTTTCTGCACTGGAATCAGCTTCTGTTTTGGCCTTGGTGTCAATTCAGAGGTCGCTGTCTCCAATAAAGCCCAGAAGCATAACCTGAAAATATAGCATTTCCTGACTGCACACTTCCAAGTCCAGGAAGGATCATGAAGGGACAAGAATTAGCCAGCTCAGTCACTTACAGATTGACACACCCGCTGCTCGCTTTGCCACAGGCAAGACTGAGTTAATTACATCCATGAAAAGGTATATATTTCCTGATATATGAGGGCAGAACACATATGTCTAAATTATGATTGATATAGGTGTGAAAGAGACATTTCATGCTGGCAGACTTTGACCAAGCAGATGGTATGCATTCCTTCAGAATTAGCTTAAGTCGCCTTCCCTGCAACTTGTTGACACACTTTGAATTTTAACAGAATGAATTATTAAGAAGAATTGCTATACAGCATAACAGGCATGAAGGATGCTTGAAGACAGCAGAAAAAAGAAAAGATGGCAGAGAAAATAATCATTTTCTCATTTTAATCCTAGATTGATAATTGGTTAAGAAATAAGCCTGACAAAATGCCTGTTTCTTTGGACACTGAGCAACCCTTGTGGTGGTAAAAAGGCTGATCTAAATTATGCCATTGACATAAATGCATCAAAGAAGTAATGATTAAGTGTAAAGACTGTAATTTATGACTACTAGAAATCTGCAGTGCTGTTAACAAAGGTAATAGCGGGTACCGGTAGATGGGGTCAGAAAGAGCAGAACAAGATGATTACAGCCAGGAAGGGAGGTGAGGTTGTCCAGGAGTCCTATGTAAAAGCAGCACACAAAGGAAAAATGCAAACTGAGGTGCAACTCATTTTGTCATCTTTAGAGAATCGGCTTAAAGAAAAGAGCTAAAATAAATCTTTCTTTGATACGGCAAGGAATATTTCAACTTGGGGGAAAAAAACCCCCAATGTTATGAAGCTGATACATGAGATATTTTATATGGGTGGCATTCTTATTATCTGTTGGTATTATTTTAAACGTATCATGTGAGTAGATGTAACTGCCTTTGCGGTGTGGCAGATAAGGACATGACCCAGCTCTGAAGATGGCGAAGTTCCTTTTCTTCAGAAACATGGAATTCCCTAGGATATCCCACTCGAGCTCAGGAAGGTCATGTACTCACCACAGCCTTCAGATGTCTTGCAGCAGCCTGAACTTCTTGCTGCTCCTCTTGTTTCAGTCTTGTCGACTCATTTTGAATAGAGCTAACAATTACATATTTTGGGGAGGGAGGGATCATCTCTAGAGACACTTATGGACAATTACACTGATAATTTTTTGTGTGTGGTTTTTGCCCTTAAGTAAATTCACTGAGCTAAGTGCACTATATACACCTAACATAAAATCCTTTTATAAAATTAGGAGTTACTGATGGATTTCAGTAGCTTCCAGAACCGGCATCATGAACTGTGAATTTTGCAAGGAAAGTAAAAGGAAAAAAAGATTCAAATACCCACCATCCTACCAGTTAGGGTGAAGAAATGTGGTCTGGTTCAGTTAACAGCAGCATCTAAGCAGTCAGTGATTTCCTTCCTATATTGTTTCTCTCAGGTGTTTCTGTTCTGCCTTTTATCAAGAGATAAAATGCCAGTTACTGTATTTATCTCTTTTTCACAAAAATCGTTCTCTCAACATGAATCATTGGCCTATAGATGAATTATTTTAAGTGTATGGCTTTAAAAAGTCCACTGGAAAAAAGCAACTTTTAGAATCTCAGCTAATATGTTTTCTAAAATATATTTTGCCACTTACTATCATTTGCAGTGAGTCACAACGTAATATCCATCGGTAGCTTGACTTGAGTTCTATGTCAGTGTGAACCAAAGTTTCTACTCCAATATTCTTGTCAGGCAAATGTTTCCAAAACAGTCATAACTGCTGATATGAATGTTCAAGCATTTTTCTCACAGTTTTGTAACACTGTTTTAAAGTCTGAACTAGAAATACATATATAATCACCTATTCTGTTTTCTCTGTATTTCTCTTCAGTGATCAGTTATGAGAAATTACAGATTGCCTGACAGAAAAATTAGCTAGTAGGATTTCAGACAATTCTCTTTTTCCTTTCTTAATACCCTTAGTCTCTTTCTAAAGGAATCAGTCTACTGTCAGGACAGGTATCTGGAGTCACAGAAACCACTGAATCAATTTTTGTGGCACATCTTGTACTTTAAAACAAGTATTGAAAATAGTCTGGGCTTTTCTTTCATTGTGAAGGAATTTCTTTCTGTTTGTAATTTCCTGCCATGAAAGATTTCATGCAGATAATGGTTTTCAAAGAATGCAATTGCTTGCGCAATTTGAGACGATAGCTTACTAGTTTTTGATTCCTGTCCCAGCCAAAGAACAATAAGGAAAGCTTAACAGAAGCCCAGCAAATTTTGGACTGCTTTATCCTTCTGCTGCTGCAAACCAGAAATAACCTAGCATGATGGAATATAATATATATGAACTCAGTCAAAATAACTTTATTATTTACTGACCTGCTCTCCTAATCTTGCACTTTACAGATTCTCAGAATACATCAGATCAGTAGGTGGATTTCTAGAATGGTGCTTCTGGTCAGACTGACACACAGAGCCATATGACAGATGTCAGCTTCAACATAATTCTGTCTTACAGCTTATTTCTGTGAGTCACGAACACTGGAATCAGATTTTTAACTGTACAGTCAATATATGTATTGTCAGCTTTATAAATGTACTATGTATTGTTATTTTCATATAGAAGTATTTATAAACCCTAAATGGTTTTGTATTCAAAGCCCGTGTTCCCCTCAGTTTGAGATATTGCTGCCCAGTGAGTAATTTCCTAAGGGCACTGAGAGAGCAGGTCAGCTCCTGGAAAATCAAAGAGAATTATGAAAAGTAATTGTTCATGGATTTCAGTCCTGCATTAGTGTTTCATGTGAGTTGCTCATCAGTTCTGCAGCCTTCAACGCTTCATTAATATCCAAGAACATTTAGACAACAAATTATGGCCTCTAAACACTTTATATAAAATGTTAATATAATCAAACATCTATACTTTATCCCCAGGTTCTATTCTGTGAACACGAAACATACTGTTACATTTAGTGGAGTGTTTTATTGTGATGGTAGTAATTTCCTAAAGGTATACTGGAATTATTAATATGCATTTGTATTTCAGACAAATAAGGAATATCTTAGTTGATTAATAATAAGGAATGAATATTATACTTACCAAGAGTCAGTTTTTATTTTCAAAGCGGCCTTAGTCTAGGGAATAACAAATGATTCAGGAAGGAATAAATTAACAGATAAAATAAAGGAAAGAATCACCAATTATTATTCATGTAAGCTTTGCTTTGTTATTGTTACGTACTTCATATCAGCAGTCCTGAATATGAGAGACTGGTGAAATGTTCACATTAGCAGTAGGGTTTCATACTTACCCAGCTTTCTGACAAGAAGATCCTAGAGGTACAAACTGTAGACAAGCTTATACAAAATGTTACCTTCTGAAGCAACCTTTGAGGAAGCTTTATGTTCCTGAGGTAGAAAAAGGACCTATAAGTGTGGGAACAACATAGTAGAAAATGCTTGATTTACAATGTGTTTACAGTTTGGTGGTGTGAAGCATCTAAGATGTTTTCTTCTGGATGGGAACAATGAAAGATGTGAGGGAGAAAATCTTTCCTCCTCTGTTTTCTCTTTTTCTGATTTTGAATCTTTTGTTTCCTCCCCACATGACTTCCTCCTGTTTGCCACAAAACCTTTTCTATAAAATTTCCTTCCCCACTAGACATGTGGCAGAGGATCTGCCGTCATTAATTAGCCTGTCCGCTTTCCTACCTGCCGGACCTGGTAGTCTCCTCTCCCCAGGTCCATCCACCTCCATCTCCATGTGCTCACTGAAGGGAGAAGCTGTGAGGGAAAATAGGGTTGTTTTTCATTCCCGTCACAGTCCTGGAGGAGCCAGAAAGATGTGTGGGACTGCACAGCCAGTGGGCAGGAGTTTCTGTCTGAGCCCTGAAATCTGGTACACAAGGGGAGAAGGCAGCAGGAAGCTTGAGTCATTTGTTGAGGGATAAAGCCACCAGAGCAGCGGAAACAGCTGCATCTGGCCAGCTTTCCAGAGGATACAGGAGAAACCGAGGAGGAGCCAAACAGGAGCTTGCCCGAGTCCTAAACAGATTTATGGAGGGGCCTGAAAGTTCAGGATTATGAGACCCTCCCAGAGGACCTGGCCTAACTCTGGCCTGGGTTTTTGCTGATTACCATCACTGGTGAGTACCATGATCTGGAAGACAGGCAGGCATGAAGTGCATGTCCGCATACTGGGAACGAACAGCTGCCTGAATTCATATTAGGATTTATTCCCTAGAGAATCATCCCATCCTATTTGGAAAGATGTTATGCTCACTATAGGTGAAAAACTAACTGGTAAGCGTAATAAACTGAGTTTGCAAACAGTCCTTTAAAAGAATTTCTACATTAAAATTTATCATTTTTTACACTCATAACTTTCCACAGCATTTATCTTTGAGATCATCCACATTTCCCAAAGAAAGCTGTGGGATTAGAGTCTTACCCTGTATTTTGACTTATGTTACACTAAGGGAATTAATGGCCCACATCTAAATGGCCTGCACTGAGAAAAGATTTTAGAGGTCTCTCCTCTGCTCAGTGCCCTGCCTATGGCATCTGCACGACATGGTCAGCGTCTAACCACGCTCGCTGGAGCTCCAACCTCCTGTGAGACTGGGGAGGATGTGGCTTTTGGATCAGGAGACACAGGCAAGCATATCTCAGCATAGAGGGATTTCGTACCATTGTGGCCAGAAGAGAGAAGGGATCACAGTGCAAACTGGTTTGCATTGCCCACACAAAGTATCACCGACATTGGTGCATACTAGACACTATTAATTTTACAAGGTGTTAAACCAAAATGTGTTAATCCAAACTATAATTCCCAGTCTGCTAAGACAAGAATTGAATTTAAATTCCAAAGCCAGAGAAAGTGAAGATGGGAACTGTAGGAAAGGTTTATGAACAGCCAAATTACACGCCAATTTCCAAATTAGTGTTGCCTAATCACACTAAAGCGTGCCTGTTTCCTCGATCTTAAACAACCTGTCTGGGGCGGGAAACTTTAGCAACAGTTTCTCAGTGACCTGTGCCCTGCTGTTCAAGACTGAAAGCTGATTCACCCCATCCTCGAGTCTCTTGTAGGTCTCTAACATTTTTTGGTGACCGAGAGAGAGAGTCATGTTGGCCCCTTTCCCAAAAGGCGTTTGAGAACTGTCTGGGGGAGGTGAGCTGCATAGCTTCCACGGCCGTCAGAGGCAGGGCAGCATTCCTGTGCTCCCAACCCTCACCCATCTGTCCCCCATCAGCTGGGGGATACTAAAATAAATCAGGAGTGGGCTGATACAGAAGCAGTGTTACAGAAGGTATGTTCTTCACAGGAAATGTGTAAACAAATATTTGGAAGATCTAAAAATACAAACAAAGAGGCCTTTGTGGCACAACAATGAACCTTAAAAAGTCTACAGCATATGTTCTACAAGCAGTTGTTAAATAGCAAAGTTAAACTGCTAAATAAAAGTAGTTTTAAACAGCCAAAGCTGTGGACTCTTCAACCTCAAGGTAGCATCCTTAATATTAATTTTTTAGTTTAACATCTTGCTCAGTTTTGGTGCAGCCTTGTCTGTGCAGAACAGCTATATTAGATACACTAAAAATAAATATTATTCCAAAGCATCCAATGAGAACTCGTTCAGACTCCTGTATAGTGTTCTCTTTTGGCCTGGCCTTTGTTACCAAAAACAACAACAAAAAATCAGGCTAACATCTGTAATATTGTTCAAAATGTTTTGGAAGCACTGCTGGAGTTGACTGTATCTGCCATATCCTGTTGCTCCTGCTCTGCCTGAGACCTTCTGATGTTTATGACTCTTTTCCCTTGAGCTGAATCTCTGCTCAGTTATGTGTCATGAGCAGGCTCCACTCCCTTACAGCCATATTCCCTCACCCTGGCCAGAGACGTGCATGCGAGGAATGGAGTCACTCCCAGTCATTACTGGTCTCTGTGGCACAGGGCTCTTCATATTTCCCTAGCCCAAACTCTTATTTTACACTATTGCTGTCTGCTGTTGTTATCCAAGTGAGTCCGTTATCTGTGCAATTAATTGATGCTTACAGTATTTAATTATCTACCTCCTAAAGAGGTCTTTGACAAGCTTTTTAAAGAGGTTGTAAGGCAAAAGTGCTCTAAAAGACCAGGTGCAGTTACCCAGCTATGATTTTCAACAGCAGTCTGTTTTGTCAAAGATGAACTCCTTTCTGTGGCTTTACGTGAATTATCTCCAGTTAAATTCTAACTTTCTGGGGTTTTCTTGAGTTTCACTCTGGCCTGTCCTTTGTCCCCTTCTCTTCATTCTGGTATGACCTTTCTTGGCAACAAAGAACTGAGATTTGTTTGCATGGTCACAGCCATGTGGACGTTTAAATATTTTTCCTCTGTTAAAATTTGATACATTTCATTTTTTAAAGGTTTTTCCTTAGCAGCTGGAAAGCAATCAAATGCAGACTCTTGTATTCTATAACATTAGTCATCCCAGCTACCAGACAGTTTTCCTAATTAAAAGGATCTCCACCCCTCGTGAACAATACTGTTTGATTCAGCGCTTCCTTTCATCTCTCTCAGCATGGACACTTTTGGATCAGTCCTCCAGGCACTCCTCTGCTGCCCTCATTGGCCTACCGCATCTCCTTTCTCCAGCTGTTGGTTCCTCCTCTGCAGAGAACCAGTGAGGGGAGACAGGAGAGCATATTCCCACAGCACTGCTGCTTCTCTAAATTGTTATCAATGCGCCATACTCCTACCATGTCAAGTTTACTCAGCGTAGCCCACACCCGCACCAAAGGGCATGGGAAAACAAGTCATTTGGTCTCCTGCCTTCAGAAAACTGGCATAAATTTTAAATTTATTGCTTTAAAAAAAGAGATCAGATTTATAACTCCAACGACAGGTTAGTTTCCCTTTCTCTTCTTTAAAGTATATTTCTTGAGTTATTTACTTCCCTGTAAGCCCAAACTTTCTGCATTGAAAAATTCCTGTCTGTTTCTGAGGTTGTCCATAACACCTTCTATTTCCAGCTGCCACTTCTTGCCCTTTTGATTTAAATCATGATTATAATTTCTCTTTGTGATTGCTGCTTAGACCTCCTGTCTTGATGTACTTGTCATTTTCCTCAGTATTTATTTTCCTCTTCTGAGAAATAAATGTACGCTAATTTTTGCTACCCGACAGTCATGCCCAAGGGAATATATTTTCATAGTGCATATTTATGTCTATACATATGTATTGTTTAATAATATTCATCCCTTTGTAAATTACTGGTTTATCTCCTGCTACAATGTAGAATAGTTCCAGGTGCATACATCACCCAGGAAAAAAGTCATTAAAAATAATAACAATTCAGTTGGTCGTTCTTCCTGGACACTGATATGGGACGCTAAAAGACACAAAGCGTTCTTTTGTTTCTTCACCTTGGTTATGATTGTTATGTGGTGGGTAATCAGTGTCTGCAGGCCTGCCATTTCCCCTCCCTGATTGACGGGGGAGCAAGTGAGACCAGGGAACTCCCAGAGCTGGTCGGGGATGTACAGATCTGTGCCAGGGCACATCTTCCTTAGTTTTACTTGACAGATTGCCTTTTGAGAACTATAACAACATACTATCTCACGTCAGCCTCTCAAATTTGCCTAACAAGTTACAGTAAAATATAAAGCAATTCCTCCCATAATCAAGCATGACCATGGCTGCCTCAGATGAAGATTTTTATCATAGCTATATTGTGTTTGATAAAGCTTATTAACATCATAGATGTGGATAATTACTACGTTCTTCTTCTGTGGAGAACCATTGGTCCCGATTGCTTTGTGATACAACACAATATAAGACTTCCTTACCTTGACTACTGTGGGCTAGCAACAGCAGTAGAGATACTCTGATCTGAGTGATGCACACAGAGGTGGAGAAGCGAGTAGTACCACTACCATCATTAACAAATCACTGGATTTTTTTTCATCAACACAATAGATAGCTTGATTTTTTTTTTTTTGTTTAATACATTGACATTTGCTCAGAATCTGGCCTCTTGAATCTATATGTACTTTCTTCCTGTCTCAATAGGGTACTGTATGAGCGCAAAATGTCATATTTTCGTGGTCTGTTGTAATTAGTGAATCTAAGATTGCTGAAGTTCCTAAGAATTTCAGATGATTTAAGGAACGTTGCTAAACCTTATGGTCTAAAAATAGAATCACCTTTATAGAGAAACTACAATTTTAAAATTACTTGTCAGTTACTGAATAAATAAATAAACAGAGCCTTCTAAGGAAAGGCCTTTGTTCTGGCAAAGCACTCTTGATTCATTTGCTGGGCAACCTTGTAGCAAGGAATTTAATGTAATCCATTGTAACTGAATACTTGTACTGTAAAAAAAAAAAAGAGTAGCTTTTGGACTTGTGGTTATGGTGATAGTTAGGTTCAAATGCAGAACCTCTACTAGCTAGGATTAGATGTATTCAAGTGTTTGGGATTATCTCCCCCTCTAGTGGCTGGTTTCTGCAAAAATATAAAAATTGGGATTATCCAGATTTACTATCATTATTTTGCGGGTTCAGATAGAAGCAACCAAAGTGGTCTGTTTATTTTGACAATGCTGGATTCAAGTAAAAGGGTGTTAATTTAAACCAGAGTAAGATTTAAAATTCTTGACTTTCTTAAAAGCTTGACAGTGATTTGGATATGTCACAGGCTAATTCACTACAGACTTTAGTTTTTGGATGTGTACAGTCATGTATTTCTTTAGTTCCATTGTGATCTTGCACTTTTTTATTTTGTATTGCCCCAAACTTATCTTTGGTGATGTACAAAGCCATGGTAGGTGTTGTTACGGGTTTTATCCATGCTGGTTGAACACTTATTACTGCTGGTGATATTGCTAGGGGAAGGTGAATGGATTGCGATGATACTAAGTGAGGCAGTATCCATTTATGTTTTATTTTCATCTTAACATGTGTGAAGTCTTACTCCCTCTTCAAGACCAATTATAATAAAGAATTACACAAAAACAACCACTCAGTGCTCAGTTGCAGAGAGAAAAGCAAATGACACGCTAGAAATTGTCAGGAAGGGAATAGAGAGTAAAATGGACAATGTAATTAAACCACTGTATATATTGGTTGCCAATACCTTGAATATCCTGTGCAGTTTTGGTTCTTCCATCTCAACAAAGACATACTAGAACTAGAAAAGGGAAGAGAAGGACAGCAGGGTGATCAAAGAGCTAGAACTGCCTTCAGAAGGACAATGATTGAGTTGGCTGAAGAAAAGGTGTTTCTTCAGAGCAAGATGCAATAGAAGCCTACAAAATTATGAGTGGCATGGAGAAAATGGATAGGGGTTGAATGTTCACCATATTTTCCAAATACAAGTACTGGGGCCATCAGATGAAGCTAGTGGGAGCCAGGTTCAAAAGAAATAATTTTAAGTTATTCTTCATGCAACAGGCAGAAAACCTGTGGATCCCTTTGCTGAGCAATGCTGTGGATACAGCAACTTTGCATGGGGCTAGAGGGAGGCTGGAGAAGGATTTGGAAGATAATTCTCCTGTGATTTCCTAAACAGACAAAACCTGGCTTTGGCAGGTTTTTACAGTAGGCTCAGAAAATTGCCTAAGCTGAAGATGGTCAGAGCATGGGATAGTACTATGCAAAAATATTACATAAACGTGATGCCTTCTCTTTCCTAAGGTCTTGTGACCACTTCTGGAAACAGAATATTGAGCTCTGGAGTTATTCCCCAAAACACTCTCCTGAATTTATTTAGACACAAGTAAGAGCATGACATGTGAATAATCCTTTCATTCCACCCAGAATTAGCAAAACAACAGCTAGAATGCTGTTTTTTCTATAATTTAAGTTTGGAACAGAAAACGCTTCTAAGCTTAAACTTTCATATAGCTAATACCTGTAAAATGCACACTAATCTTCAGTTATAGAAACTTACATTAGTGACTATTTCAGTGAAATGTATTTCTATTTTTATATGTACTGATGTTTTTTTTTTAAATCTGAAATTCAGAAGACATTTTTGTACAAATTTCTTTGGACACCAGTACTGTCATACCCTCGCATTTTGTCATTAGAGGAGCTGAGGGAGGTGATGGTGGCCATAAGTGACTGCCTACCAGGTCCACCTGAAGGAGCTGACTGGACTGAGAGTTGGCATGAGTGAAGTGACTGCTGAAAGGAGCTGAGAGGATCCGATCAAGCGACAGTCAGGCTTGAGTAAGCAACTGAGGTGGACAGTGTCAAGTAAACAGCAGATGTGACTGAAGTCAAAAGTGACACAAGCGAATTGAGGGACTGAGGTGACTGTACTGACTCAGGTGTGACAGAGACTGAGGTTTTCTGAGGTATTCTTGGACATACACACCTATATAGCCCCCTATATACCACATGTAAGTACTTATTAGGCTGATGAAAAAGGATTACCTAATGGCATGACCATCAGTTCTGAAAGCCTGAAATTTTTGCGCTTTTGCCATTTTTCAGCATGGATTTAAGATGAAGTTGTGATTAACCAGCCTGAGAGCCTGCTCCAATGAGATACCTGGTTTGGTGGATGAGGGGAGAGCAGTGGATGTGGTTCATCTTGACTCTACTATAGACTTTAGTTGTAGTATAACTAACTAAACTGTCTCCCATAAGTTCCTCATAGACTAATTGATAAAGTATGGGTGAGATAAATGGAAAGTGAGATGGACCAAAAACTGGGAGAACTGCCAGGCTTAGAAGGGTTGTGGTCAGCAGCACAAAGTCAGGGTGGAAGCCTGTCACAATTGGTGTACCCCAGAGGTCAACACTAGTCAAATACTGTTTAACATCATAATTAATGATGGGACAGAGTGTGCCCTCAGCGAATGGGTAAATGATACAAAACTGGGCGGGGTGATATACCAGATGGCAGTGCCACCACTCAGAGGGATCCTGTCAGGCTGGAGATATGGCCCAACAGGAATCTCCTGAAACTCAACCAAAGGATTTACCAAGTCCTGCACCTGGAGTCTGCATGGGGAGTAACCCACCAGAGAAGACCAACTGCATCCCTGCTGCATTAAGAAGACCGTTGCCAGCAGGTTGAGGGAGGTGATCCTTGCCTCCTACTCACCTCTGTGACGCCACATCTGGAGTGCTGTGTCCATTTCATACAAGAGACACATGGATGTAGTGGAGCAAGTACAGCAAGGACCACAAAGATGGTGAAGGGACTGGAGCGTCCCTTCCTATGAGCAGAGGCTGAGAGAGCTGGGACTGTTCAGCCTGGAGAAAGAAGGCTTGGAGAGATCCTATCAATCCCCTGAAGGGACCATGTAAAGAAGAGGGAGCCAGGCTCTCTTCAGTGGTGCCCAGCACAAGAGGCAATGCGCACAGTCTGAAACACATAAAATTCCATTCAAGCACAGGAAAAAAATAATTACTGTGAGGGTAGTCAAGCAGTGAAATGGGTTGCTCAGAGATGTTGTGGAGTCTCCATCCATGGAGATATTAAAAACACAGTTGGACACGGTCCTGAGCAAACTTTTCTGTCTGACCCTGCTTTGAGCAGGGGTTGGACTAGATGATCTCCGGAGATCCCTTTCAGCTTCAACTGTTCTGTGCTTCTGTGTTACAGTGGCATCTTCAGTATCCTTAATGATATTATACTCTCAGTGAGGACACTCAGCTGTTTGTCCTGAAAGTTAAAAAACAATCATATGGAGAGCATTAGTGCTAAGGATGACTACCAAGTATAGAGATGTTTATAGTAAGCAAACTGTGGAGGGATAAAATCAGGAGTCATCATGCAACATAAGCAAAGGACAGAGTAAACAAATAGTGGGAAGCCTAGGGAGAACCACAATGCTTAGTGCCTTTTTCTTAGGTCTTAATAAAATGCTATTTATGACAAGACTGTAACAAACAATAAAAAGAATAGGAAAGCATTGGATTAAAGGTTTACATCATTTAGAGCTATTCAAGACAACAGGAAATGAAATATATCTTTAAATACTGAGAACAATCTCCCAAACAAGATCAGGGTTTTTTTTGAGAACAATGGGCAGTCTCAGAATCTTTAAGAATGTCAGACACAGCACCTTTCTTTTAAAATGTCAGAATAATAATAATAAAAATTACTAGAAACGATTATTATTCTAACAGTTCGGGGGACAAGAATGGGAAAGAAAATGTACCACATGGTTTTAAAAATATTAATTTAGGTCAAATCAGTCCAGTGACCTTCTTTGATATTTTAGCTGCTTGACAGTCTTGTCTTCACCTAGTGGGAACTAGTACCTCTAGCACACCCCTGTTTTTTAGCAAACTTTCTGACACAATTCTTGCAATTAGTATTTTTTTCCATTTATATTTTTTTCAAGAAACAAGACATATATGATCTAGTTCAAGTTACAGTGATGGAGGTCAGCAACAATTTGAAAGACTCTGCTCAAGACAAACTGTAAATTATTTTCAGAGAAACTCTGTGAAGATACTATACAAGGTCTTAAAGGAGCCTGACTTTCCGGGACATCGTTTGTAAGGGAGCTGAGAATTTGTATTCACATACACTACCAGGGTGGAAGAGCTGATCCAGATATAGATCAGAAGATGGGAATGACGCTTAAAGTAGTTTTCATTAAAGAAGCAGAGCATGAAAGAAAAAGCTCAGAAATTCAGTAAAGTGCTCAAGAAAGGAAAGACAAATGAACAAGTATAAAAGGGAAAAAACCTGAGAAGGGGCTAATTCTCTTCACAGTGGTGCCTGTGGTGGTCGGGGTCCTTTCCAGCTTCCCACGCTCTGCCGCACCAGCGGGAGGCCGGGAGGGGCGGGGCCACGGCCGGGGCAGCTGACCCCGACTGGCCAATGGGGTGTTCGTTCCACACCACGTGACACCATGACCAGTATGGGGGGGCAGTTGGCGGCTCGGGGAGGCGTGGTGTTGGGTCAGCGGGCGGAGAGCGGCTGCCTCACGGGCGGTTTGTTTCAGTGGTTCATTCCCCTCCCCCTCCCCCCCCCCGCCCCGTGTTTCACGCCTCTCATTGTTTTCCTTTCCATTGCTTTTTTGTTGTGTGTTTTTTTTGTTTTTTTTTTTTAATAATTAAACTGTTCTTATCCCAACCCACGAGCGTTACCCTTCTGATTCTCTCCCCCATCTAGTGGTGGGGGAGTGAGCGAGTGACTGTGTGGGGCTGAGCTGCTGGCTAAGCCACGACAACATCAATATGCAAAAGTGTGTCAGAAAATGACATGTGAGGTCCTGTGAGGTGTCAAAGTGAATATGGAAACCATCCAAAGTGAAAAGGATAAATGTTGTCTGGCAGCAGTTTAAAAGTTTATATTCAAACCACCAGTAGAAAGCCTTCCTTTGTGCTCTGTGGCTTCTAAGGCCACTGGAAGAGTTTTATGTCCAGCTTTGCATGCTATATTTTGGCAACAGTACCAACAAACTGGAAAATCATTAAGAACAGAACCTATGGATTCCAAGCAAATGCCGAAGTAACTAGCTTTTAGCTGAAACAATTAGCTTCTTTCAAAGAGAGAAAAAATTGAGGGAGAAAACATTTCCCATTGAGGGGGAAGTGAGCAAGTGGCCGTGTAGGTCTTAGCTGTCTACCTGGGTTAACCCACAATAAACACATTTAAAACTATGATTATAAAGATTATTTTTTTGTCTAGTCACTGAAGGAGAGATGAGAAGATATGTACCTTGAAATAATAATGGATATTAGTAAAAAATTAAAGAAGGGGATAAATAAAAACCGGACCATGCTCCCTGGGAGGGTTGTATAGTCTCTGTCTTCCAGAGACTTTTAAGAGCAGGCAGAAAAAATCCTGTTCAGGAATGCTTAGGAATTGTTGGGCTGAGACATGGAGTTTCTGCAGGTCTTTTGCAGTCCTGTGTATGCACGTTTCCATAAAGGCTAGCAGGAGGCTCCCTGGTCCAGAGTTCAAATTACATCAAAAGGAGCAGGAGAGAAACATATTCCAAAGTGAAATACCTACCTCACGTCTAGGCATTGGGTTTCTTACACACTTCTGTAATGAATTTCAGGTTTTCTTCTCCTCAATTATATGTGCGTTACTCCCAGTATTTAGCTTTCATATTCCCATGAAATGTTGACATAGATTCTGGATGAACAAAAGCTGCTGATACCTCAGTGCCAGGTCATAGTTATTTAGCCTATTCCTCATGGCCATTTAATCTTAGATAGCTTTCAGTATGTTTGCATATGCATTGTAACCATTTTCTATAGTGCTATTAACCACCCTTGCGTCTTTCTTCTTTCAGAAGTTAAGGAGAAAGAGATTTCCTTGGGGACAGATTTGTTTATGAACACTTTCACATTTAGATTTTGATTTATACATAAATGATTAGGATGTCTAACAGAGTGTCAGCAAGATCTTTAGTTTTACTATCATGTGATGAAGGTGAGGAGTACTGGAAACCCAGTAACAAGGAGACTCTGGTCATTTGAGAGCAAATGAGTGAGCCTTCACTGCGTTACCGGCTTAGAGGAAGCTGTATTGTGTGCACCTGTAGTATCCAGGTGTATTAAATTTCATTGCCCTTTTGTCACGTAGTTAAAGAGCAGCGTTTGAAGCTTTTTAACTCTCCCGCGTGCCTCAGTAACTCCAGGTATGAGGGCTGCAGAAACGCATGCTTTTTGGGAGCTGCTGGAAATGAGGCAATGTTGAAGGTCAGATTCTTTTGCTATGTTTTGAATGCTAAGGCTGCAACTGACACAAGTTTCAGCGCGGTGACAAGGGGTAACTCCTCAGGTCTCCCTGCCTGAAAACCAAAAGCAATAAAAGTGGGGTCTAGCCGTTGCGGGGTTTGCCAGAAGGGCATGCGGAGCTGGCTGCCGGCCGTGTGCCGGGCCGAGCCTCCGGGCAGGGCCCGGGCCCCTCGGCCGGCTGCGGCGGGGCGGTGCGTGCCGCCCTGGGGATGGCAGGGAAAGGGAAGTTGAAGAACCGACGGCGGGGTCGGCAGGGGGCGGCGGCGGGAGCCCCTCGCCACGGCAACGGCGCCGGCAGCCGGCGATGGAGGCAGCGGCGGGGCCGCGGCAGGGCCTGGGCGCCCCCGTTCCCGCTCGGCCCGGCCCTAGGGTGCAGCTCCCCGCCGGGTCGGGCCGCCCCCATGGGCCGGGAGAGCCCTGGGCCGCGCCGGGGAGCGGCGAAGAAACGCAGGTGCGGCGGGGGCGGATGGGGAGAGCGCCGCGGGGCGGGGGCGGCCCGGCTGGCTGCGGCGGGCGAACACCCCGCAACATCGAGCGAGGCAGGGAGCGCCCCGGGGCAGGGCCCCGCGACGCCCCAGCGGCGGCCCGGCCCGTCGGTCTGACGGCGACGTGCGGGGAGGGAGCCCTATTCCGGCGAGGTGGTGGGAGTGAAATTAGCTTCTTGTCCGCCGGGGTCTACCTGGAAAACGAAGTTTTAGAGCAGCAGCTCTTTGTTAACGTCTTTTTCCCCACCCGTTTTTTATTTTTTTCGGAAAAAAAAAAAACCGGTTTTTTTTTTGCGGGACTGTATTCTGAGGTTATTGTACGTATGCACCCATTTTGTGTGGCACAGTCGTTACTGGTTGTCCCCTCATTATTCTGAGATGCCTGGCAACAAAGCTGGTGAATGGTCTGGAGAGCAGGTCTTATGAGGAGCGGCTGAGGGAACTGGGGCTGTTCAGTCTGGAGGAGGCCGAGGGGAGACCTTATTGCTCTCTACAACTACCTCACTACAACCTCCTTTCAGGTGGGGGTTGGTTTCTTCTCCCAAGTCACTAGTGATAGAACAAGAGGAAATGGCCTCAAGCTGCATCAGGGGAGGTTTAGATTGGATATTAGGAAAAATGTCATTACTGACATTGTTCGGGCATTGGAACAGGCTGCCCAGGGAGGTGGTGGAGTCACCATCCCTGGAGGTGTTCAGAAAACCTGTAGACGTGGCACTTCAGGGCATGGTTTAGGAGGGATGGTGGTGTTGGGCTGACGGTTGGACTTGATGATCCTACAGGTCTCTTCCAACCTTAATAATTCTATGACTTTATTAATCTGTATACATTGATAAAAGAAGATAACTAGGGGCAATTTCCCCTGTTGCCTTTTCCGAGAAGGTATTTTTATCTGTGGTGAAATTCACAAACTTTTTGTTTATAAACAAAACACATCTTGTATTTTTAAGAGGACAGCTGGTTCTAGTGTTAATGACTTCTGACAAGACTTCAGGTGTGAAAAGACTTAAGGTTCTTTCAGTGACGGTGGCAGAGGAGGCCCTTGAGACCTGCCATAAAAGAAGAGGAATAGTATGATGTGCACTGACAAATCCTGTTTCCCACTGTGCGCTGGAAGTCTGTTGCGTTCAGCTTCTACTCTGATAATTATTTTCTTACTATTTGTGTTGTGTGGAAGCACAGTTAGTTATACAATACTTCTTCAAGTGTTAACATTTAATGAAACTATTTTTTTGTAAACTATTCCCCCCTTTGTTTTGGCTGAGTCCTCTATGTATCTAAAAGCAAGAAAGTTTGCAGTATGGTTTTTCGCTATTAATGGAAGCTAATGTTTCCTGGAAGGAATCTGTAGTTAATAGATCCCAGGGATGGTTGGATTCCATTAGCTTTTGATAACCTTAAAGCAATACAAATGCACCTCACTCTTACCTTTTGTAGTAGTTTCCAGGACACATCCCAAAACCATTCAGACTGATATTTCTGTACAATTACAAATATACCAAGTTGTCGTGCCTGTCTCTTGTAAGAGTAAATTGTTTACCAGGAGGCCTGTTCCACTGAAACATAAAACTTTCAAGTCAAGAGAATCAGCCTAATGCTGTGGTAGTATCTAGAATACCCTAAACTTTCATAAAAAGACATTATTGGGTTTACAAGACATTAATTAAGAAAATATAATTAATTGCTTGATATGTGGAGCTAAGGATAAAAATGAAGCCGCTATCTCTTTACTAACTTTAATGCTATGATCAAAATTTAAATGAATCAGTTGAGGAGTTTGGGGAGGTTCGGGCACAGTAGCCCACATGGGCAGAAAGATTCCTTTTCCGCTACCTCTCCAGTGGATGTAAACAGTAATGAGAGATTTATAATGAATGCCTCTCTGGTATTGGCACTTTATCAGCAAAACAAAATTAGGATGCTATGAATTGCTCACTACCAGGTGTAAAGTAGCACAAGCAGGGATAATCATTTGATCTATCAGTGAAAGTAAGGGAAAATGTTTAAGACCATGACAGCTGTTTGGCAATAACTTTATTGAAAGAAATAAAATGCCCTCCTCTCCAATGAAGAATGCAACTTTAGCCTAATTCTGTATGCCATAATTTTGGTATTGCCCTGATAGGAAACGATCCTTAAACTTTATTAGTGTTTCCGTTCTGAAACAAACGAAAGACACAATGGGGCATTGGCTCAGCTTCTGTCAGAGGCAGATTGCTGTAAGTCACTGAACTGATGTACACATGTTGCAGCAGTTATAACCTAGCCCGTCATTCCTAAGAAAAATCCTGCATTCAGCAATGTATGTCAAAATGAACGGGGGGCAGAAAGCTGCATAATTTGTGTCTCTCTGAGGAAGCATGCAAAGATGTAAGGAGAGATGGTTTAAGGTGTAGAAACTGGAAAGAAAAAGCAGACGAAAAGATGGAACCTCCTTTTTAATGTGTGATGAAGGGAGAGAAATTTGATTACTTTTGTGCTTTTATTTTTTTTGAGCAATGATTGGATATCTTTGATCGGATTTAAAAGTATCTGCTTGCTAATTGGTGGCAGGTAAGTACACTTATCAAGTTAATGCTGGATACAGTTACCAAATATCAAAGCATGCAGCAAGTTGCATGGGACAAGCTGTTACTGCACTAGGAGATGGCTGAAGTAATCGTAACAATGGCTAATGATAGCTAACCTGCTGGAGGACAGGAAAAGCTGTGTTTTGTTTCATCGCTAGCAGGATATTACAAAAAGCATGAGAACTGTGGGTAGATTTCCTTAATTTTCAAACAGGCATTTCTAATCTAAAGAAAACAAAAAGCCAAGTGTGTGTCTTGTTTGGAATACGGTGACAGTTGAGCAATACATCAATATGGATCATATTGGCTAAATATATTTGGGCAAAGCATGACATCAAATGTTTAGAAGGGGAAGAAGGGGTTTTCTTAGTCACAATCAGGTTGTGACTAGCTAAAAGAATGTCGGAGATCCCCACTGATTTCAGGTTTCAGTAACCAAGTAATGTATCTGGAAATGCACAGTAGAGACAGAACACATTTCCAAAGAGCTGTGACTGGCAATGAAGGAGTATGTCGTCATTACAATGAATAATCAAAAGATTTACAAGTAGGGAAGACCTCTAAATTAATCTAGATTAATTCAGATCAGACAGTGTGTCATATTCCAAATGAATCAAGAATGATGACACTTCATGATAAATAACACTTGCATACCACAGAGGTAGAAGGAGGTTTAATAAGGCCGGCAGCTACAGGGCATCCTGCATCCTGTACTCTGAACACAGAGAAGAGAGGCCGCTGGCCGAGGAAGCAGCAATTGTGTGGCTCTGGTTGCTCAGCAACAATTCCAGCTTTCTGACCTGTGTATTTGTCCAGGCGGTAGCAGAGGTGCTGTTTCCAGAAAGGTTTCGTTTCTCACCAAGGAGAGAGTTCCCCTCTGATGCAGTTGGAAGGTATGCCCCATAGGAATAGGCTGCCAGCACACGCTCCTAAAGGCCCAGGATAACTTGTAACTTTGCATTATTGCCGCACTTGTGGAGTTGAATGGCTTTGGCATTCATTTATATAATACTAAAATTTGAAATCTGTTATTGTTGTAATGCCAGCTGTAAAGGGAAGCATCTGGTTCTTGGCAAAAATAGTTCTGTTTCCGAGCAGAGGTTTGAAATACCTGAAGGGTGTTGGAATGAGGACATAGGGTTGAACAGTGGGGCAGGGGACAGCACTGCGTGCTTTCCAGCTCCGTGCAGTTGGACTGCTGATGCCAAAAGGCTGCAGCTGGACTAGCTTAAATGCACAGCAGAAATGGGCAAAATAGCATCAACAGTTTTGGGAAATAAAAGCATGGCTTGCACACTGTTGTCTCTGGGATACCCAGTGGATTGTAGGGTATTATGAGTAGTGGATTAAAAGTGAACAAAAAGGCTAAATGCAGAGAATGGCACTTGGTGTTGCTTACATCTTCTAGGGTAAGGAAGGGTGGGCAGAGTTACAGAAGAGTTCTTGGGAGCTCTTTCAGGATAAAAAACCCCTCTTGATTTCCTGAATATTTTCAGTACTGATTTTCCCTCAAGTATTTACTCCATTTGTACTCAAATCAGTTGTCTGTTGGAGCTGCCTTTCTTGCTCGACTGAAGAAACAGAAGCAAGATGCCCTCTGTGAAGGTGTTGGAGGTGTTCAGGTCTCCTAGAAAACTGAGACATTGCTCAAGTTTCACGATGAAAAATAATATCATTACTTAGTATAAAGAATATTATATTTCAGGTTCCTGAAACAATAAATCCTTTGTGATGTTGAATGTTGAGTTGTGTCTTCCACTCTCTATACAGCAACAGTGTTTCTCTCAGGGTTCCCATACTGTTTTCTTGTACCTTGCACCCACAAATCTGATGGACTTGTTTTGGCAGGTTGAGGAATGGTCTGAATTGCAATTTTTAGAGTAACTTGAATGACTTTTATTAGCAGAACACAGGAGAAGCTTGTATTTTATGACTGAAATATGTGACTTGAGCCTCTGCGTGTTAGATAATCGTTCATTAAAAAATTATACTGAGGTTTTTTCATAGCACAGATGAACACAGCACAATTAACCATCAGATTTTTACTACAGAAAAAAGTGCTTTATTTAGCAGGTAATAGTGGTGGAGTATGCAAGCTACAACTGTTCAGGGATTATGAGAGCATAACTTGGATGTGCTATCAGGTACCAAAGTTGGAGGCAGTAGGATATGTAGTTTCTATTTCATCACTGCTTGATACCTAAAAATTTATATACAAAAACAATTTTAAACCTCCAGCATGGGGAAAATACACAAATTCTGCCTTCTATGAAGTTCATTTGGGACATCTTTAAGACAGAAAAGTGGAAAATGTGGAAGTCAGGATTTCTTGTGTATAGTTCTGAAGATGGCTAGTTTGAAAAGGAGATAAAACTTGCCTTCTTCCTGCTCTGAATTGTTTTGTTTTCAAAGTTTTTGACCCCTTCAAGAAAAATGCTTATTATATGTGGCGATTTGTTTATTAATATGAATTAGGTCAAGAAGCACAGAACTCCTCTGTAGTAAATCATTGCATTTACTCTTATTTTCTATAAATTTTCCTTTGTACAAAGAATGTATAAGTGTGAAGCTCATATCCATGAGGATTTATTAGCAGGATTTGTAGCTGATGGCATAAATTTATTCTCGTGGTGAAAGATTTTTTTGGGGGGTGGAAATAAACAACAACAGAAGGGTGGGGAGGGAGAGAGTGGGCTCTTCCCAGTGTGGCCAGGTAGGGCAGAGGTGGGTCCCAGCTGAGCACCCTCTCAGGCTGGCCTGTCTCTGCCTCCCGTGCTGCATGTGGCAATGATAAAGATGAGGCTGATGATGGCTCTCTGCCCTGTTGTTCCTTGGGACCTGTTTGAACTCCCTATTGGTTGTTACTGCTGATTGGAGTATGTTAATCGAATGCAAATGTTGTGCACAGAGATTTAGCAACCAATGTGCACATATTATCCAGTAATGTTTGTCAAGCATCTCCATGACTGTTTTATACTTTGTTACATGTTATGTTTGGTTTTCTCTAATCTAAACTAAAATCTTCAAAGACAAAAGGCAAAGGAGTAAGTGAGGAAGGGTGATCCTTATGCCAGTGGGAGCAGATTCCCATGAGAATCGCCTTAACAGCACTGTTGGGGTTTGCAGGTGCAAGGTCCATGGCAGTAACAGTACAAGAGCAGCAAAGGAAAAAAAACCTGCTAGAGAGGCTCTGGAAAACAGCTTCTTGGCAGTTTGGGTGCAAGGTTACAAAGCTTCAAGCAGTAGGCCTTTAGCATTAGTGAGGTGAAAGCACCTCTGGGCATCATGCCGCAAGATGTTTTTAGATATATTTTTTTAAATTTATAAGCTGAAGTTTAAATCTACTGGAATACATTAAGGGATTGTTACAGCCTCAAGAAAAAGCTGAGCTTTGCTTTATATGTGGTGGGGTTATTGTATCTCCCTCCTAGATTATACCGACTAGCCTCTGGACAATTATTTAACTCTGGTGGAGGGGGAATTCCTGCTAAAAGCTGAGAAGGCAGGGTTTTGTGAGTGTTGGTTTAGCTGCATGCAGACAACGCAGTAACTTCAGGGAAAAGCTTTTGGAATCTTATTTTGTTTTCTAAGGACTGTTACAAAAGCATTCAATTAAGAGAGTCTTTTTCAAGTTTGAGGAAAAAGTGAATAATGGGGGTTGGACATTAACTACTTCTTGCCCTGGCCCCAAATTGCTGTGTAGCAGTCATAGGATCATGCTTAGAAAAAGGCACTGGAAGTGCTAAATAAAAGAGGAATCTTGATACAACGGTATGTTAGGGAACAGCACTGCAAAGGTGCAGTAAAAGTAGTAATCTAAAACATAGGTTAATCAATAAATAAATAGACCTCCACAGGCTTAGAGCAAGAAGTGCCTTGTTAGGTGACTGGTTTCGGGAAGAACCAAAGACAAATTTTACCAAGTGGGGGGGGGGGGCGGAATTAGTTACACTGCAGAAAAGAAGTACAAATCTATGGCCTGTGATTACCTTTTTGTTTCTCCATCGCAAGAGAAAAGGTATGAAAGGAGAGACTACTATTTTGTCTGGTTGGTAAGCATTATGTTTTTCATGCCATAGCTGCTACTACTAAAACTTGCCAAGAGGGTGTTTTTTTGTAATTAGTCAAAGAACTGGGTAGCTTACATTAAATGTACTTCGTTTATGCTGTTCTGATGAATTGAATTTTTATCAAACTTAAATCATATGGAAATGAGTATGTAAAAGTGGCATTAAATGAAATCGTATTTGGTGATAAATAACTCTGAATGTATAGATTGAAAAATGAGTAAGGCTTTCTTAAAGTCTACTTGGAAGTAAACATTGATTGAGAAGGTCATAATGTTATTAAGTAAAAAAATCCCCTCCCCTCCCCGACTTTCTACGTTTTGAAATGTGTGTGTTGAAGGAGTTAATTTCCTTTAATTGTACATGTATTAGTAAATTGTGGGGAGGGAGAGAAAACAAGGAAGACATCTTACTTGTGCTGTTTTCAGACTGAAGACTTCTTATATGAGCTAGTAATAGAGCTGAACAAATATCTTTCTGAGTTACTGTGGAAGAAGTATCATGAAACTTCTATTTTTAGCTAATGCATGTAGCTCTTTTCAATGATGGACTGGTAGGCCCATCTCAGACTAAGATTAGTAGGAATGAGCCATAGATAACTTCCAAGTGACTGTAAAGAAAACACCAAGCTGTAATGGTATAGATATGTTGTGCACAGGTTATTTTCATCTTGATTGCTATATTGTACAACTGTAAGGTTTACGGTTGGACTTGATGATCTTAAAGGTCTTTTCCAACCTAAATGATTTTGTAACTTGCCCAGCAAGTCTTAGCTGCATAGTTAACATCTGTATCTGCAGCATAAGATGTTATTTTCTTGTGACCCATAGGTCAGATGAGTTACTCTTGTGAGCTCAGTGCAGCTGTGTGGAGTTTTGAAAAGCTTTAGAGCAATTTAGTTCAGCTGTGTCTGAACAACTGTAATAGCTGTTGATTGCAGTACAAAAGTGCTACTAAACGTGTGTAGTGAAAAAGCCTGAATTCAGCACAAGTAATCAAAAACTTCAAAATGTTAATATTACTTATTAAAGGGACATAAAAATTCCATCACTGGAACTATTTTACTTGCTTCTGTGTGGATCCAGCTATGCTTCTGGTCCTGGCAGCTAAGCTTAAGATAGATTTGGGCCATGGAGCAACTTGCAGGACCTCAGTCAGATGGTCTTGTCTGATTGCCATTGATAGCCAGACAAAACCGAGTTTTTGACAAATGTTTTTGTTGTTTACTGCATGGTAAACACATTCTTCAAATGGACACTTTGTTATTAATACCAAGCTACACAGAAACATTCCAGGTTAGTACAATCAAGCTTTTATTTATTGATTTACTTAGTCTTATGTGGTTTGCGTATTAGCAAAAAATCAGGTGTGAATCTTTAAAGCTTATGCTGCTGAATGCCCGTTCAGGTAAAGGAAGGGAAGAGCAGTAGAATAGAAAATAAGAACCACTACACCACTGTCTTCACTTAAAAGGGTAACAAGGCAGCCAGTAGAAAGCAGTTAATACCTGTGAAAGTATTTACTACCTCAAAAGGAGATAAATGACACAAGTAGTCAGTTTTCCCAGCTTGCCATTCTGATCTGGCAAATTTATGTTAATTATGTCTTGATAGGCTGCATCAGTAGAGGCAGCTATCAGCCTCCCCAATTTGAAGGCAGTAATCTGGAAGTTAAGTCTCTTTATTATGGGTATATTGCCAATCTGTACAAATACATTTTCTGATCTTTATAGTCATAACTTCAGCAAAAGTTGCATTTTTCACAAATTTGTATTTCCTTATCTAATTTGCCTAAAATGGAAATGTTGTAATTTTTGAAGATTGTCTCTTGGAATCATCTATATTTGTTAGATTTGGTGTCTTCTTGGTGCCTGGCTTAATGAAAGACAGGAGTTTCAACTAGTGGTCCAGTGGTAAGTCTTGAAGATCATTCTCAGATGATGGCTCATTGTATAATTCAGCATGCTCAAAAGCTACAAAAGGTGGCTAATGTTGTTTAGACTGTAAACTGTTTAAAAACTTGTGGAGCAGAGACACGATCTAAAACAAAGCTATATGAGTTCTTCAGCTATTGGCTGTACAGATGACAGACTATTTCTCTGGACAGCTCTGATAGCCCTTGAAAACAGAAAAGCAAAAGCAATGTTTCTATAAGGCATGATTGTTCAGGTTGGTGTGGCCTGTTTACAGTCTGTTCGAGAGCCGTAACTTCCAAACATGAAGCAGACGGAATAGTTTTGACTAATATTTCTCTACTCTTATGTAGAGATATATGGCCATAGGAAGCTCATTTGTTTCATTGTAAAGGAAGTGGTAATAATACTAAAGCAAAGCAAGGGTTTATATGTAACTGAAGGACAGCTTAATCCTTATGATAGCTCTGAGTAAGCTTTGGGTTAATACTCAATCTGACCTGGGAAGTATTCCCTTTTGACAGTATGGAAAGAAAAAAAACATTTAGCCTACCCTGCTGACTGCCGTGACAAGGATTCTAAGCTGCACTGTGCGTTTGCCTAAGAAAAGCAACACACCACTGAAATCTCTTAAGAACTGGTCCTTAAACTTTTGAGGTAAAATTAACACCAGTTAATGAAAAAATATGGAGTTGGATGAGTGTGAATCTTTAGAGTTTAGAGTTCACTTTTTAAAATGCATGACTTATTAATAAATCAGAACTGCTTTAGTATTAAAATGCTGAATTCAAAAATATGCTGCCAAGTTAATGAATAAGAGCACCCTACCTTATCTTCCTGGTGGGGCCTGCAGGGAAGAAAAATGACTATTTCTAAGGTTAAATGAGCAAAAAGTTATTACTCCATGAACTGTTATTACAGTGATGCTTTGTTTGCCATGTAACAGCTTGAAAAGAGAATATTTTAATTGTTTAATGCTAGACAACAGCTACTGAATAGCATCATCTGCATTTTCATTGCAGGTGGTATCACAGTGTTGTCTCTGTATAGGAATCTGTGAGATACTTTGCTGTAGGAATGGCTGGTGTGTGTATGTGCATATATGTATCAAATGTTGTCTGTTAGAGATTTTTTTGAACTATAAACGAAGACTTGCGGAATCCCCTTCTTTGACATAGACTGCCAAGAACCTTTGTGGAGACAGAGAAAAATGGGGGCAAACTAGTGGGTGCCATATGAAAGAAAAAGTAGGTGCCACTGCATTTGTATTTGAAATGTAATCTATGGTAGTTTGAAAAGTCCTCAAGACTGAATTGTTAATTGGTAAACATTGCTTCCAAGGGAAGTAGTCCCCAAGAACTCTTCTGAAAATAGAAATCCAAGTCTTGGATCCTCTTCCATAAGAAACCTTGGATTTGGCTGCCTGTTTTACGCTGGACTCCTGTATTTCTGCTTCAGAAGTGTGGGAATGAGGACCTCGGAAGTTTTTCCTCTGAGGAAATGGTATGAGGAAGAAAAGGGATGGAAACACATTCTCATGAAATGCTAGCCAGCTAGTGAATCTTTATGTGATAAACTGAGCTGACTATGCAAATGTGAAGAATAGGTGCAAAATTTGGGGTGGGTTTCAGGTCTCTGTCGAACATATGGTTAATGGCTACTCACAAAGAAGAGAAATCTAGGCAAGCTAGGGAGGCTGTAGAGCTTCAGGATGAAGTTTTTCATTGAGACCGATCCTCTCTCATGCTTTATTGAAAACAGAGAGGATGGTCTGCATCTTGCACTTTACTTGTCCCAGGCCTAGTAGTTGTGTGATGAAAGTGTAAACATGTTCAGTGAACCAGATAAGAAGAGAAAGAAAAATCTTGCCTTTTTTTACTAGTTATTAAATAAAACATTGAGCAGTTGTCTGCCTTAATTCTTGGTGGACAGTTTGGAGCCTGGTTTTCAGTTCACACGATGTCATGTATCTCTGCATGATGCGCTTATATCCAGGATGATCACTAATTTCTATGGTAGCTAGCCTTTTACAGAGGTAGAAGTAGACTTCATGGTCATGATCAGCTCAGAGACCATCATTTTATATGTGAAATCAGGATTAGGTTCTTTTTGTCTACACTGAATAGTTGCTCTGCCTTGGAAGGTTCTGTAATTCTTTGTGGTCATCCTTATTACCTTGAATAACTTAGTTTTGTCTGCAGATGTTGTCACTCTTACAGCTTTTCCCTTTTCCCCCTGGCTGTGTGCAGGTTCCTGGAGAGCTCCACTGTTGACCAGTTGCTGTAAGAGCTATTTTATTCCTATCTTCTCCTTTCCAACATTTAACCAAGGTCTTTATCTCTGAAGGGTCATTTCCCTTATGCTTGTCCTAAAAGCATTTGACAATGGATGTTTTTGAAAGCTTTTTGCAAATCCAGGTCATTTAGATCAATTTTCTTTACACTGATGCTTATTAACCCCTTTGGTGAACCTCAGCAGTTCCTGATGAGTGTTTCTCCCTTTCACAAAAACCTTATTGACTTTTCCTTGGGAAAATAAATTATTTGAGCTGCCCCTTAATTCTGTTCGTTATAATGCCTGCTATTTTACCTAGTCAGGCTTCCTCATCAGTTGCTTCTTGTTCAGCTAGCCCTGAAAGTGTGCATTTCATAGGCCAGTGACCGGTCCTCTGATAGTGATGCAGGGTACATGTCATGTTAAATGGTTTTGCTCTTTTGTCTTTGAGTTCCTTTAGAATTTTTGGGTGACTACCCATCTGGTGCATTACTTACCATTGATTTGAAAAAAAACCAAAACTTGTCAGTTTATAAATTGGTCTTCTGAGCCTTAATGTGTTGCTATTTAAATAGGAGGTTCCTACAAAGGAAACATTGAACTGTTCTGCAGCAAAAATGTCTACATATTTAGTAATCTTCTATCGTATTCTTACAATATTATTTAAGACATTCGGAAAAGTTTCCTGCTTCTGTGACGCACTGTCAAAGGGACCTCGTTATCAGTACTCTGTTACTAGCTGTTATTCAGAATGCTTCACCTTGCCTTACTGCATCTTTTTCTAAGTTGTTGGGGTTTAATTCATCTGGATGTTTTCCATATCAGTGTTACTCCAGCTCTTTAGAGGATGCCTTCGTGCTTTTACTCTGCTGTTTAGCTATGCTGGCTGTCTTATGTTTTTTCTCAAGTCTTTCCTGGTAGAAGCTCCCTACCAGTCTATGCAGTTCCTCTGCATTTCCAGTATGGTGTTCTTAAATAGTTTGCATGTTGTCTGCAAGGATTCTGTTCTTTTTGGCTGCTTCTTTTTACCTTCTTATTTTTAGTGGTTTCTCATTTGGAAGTAGCATTTCACTGCACACTTTTTTTAAACTTTTGTTAGTGCTGTGAGGTTTTTGAATTCTGTATTTCATGTTCTCTGACACTAGAGTTCTGAACCTGATGTTGTACCCTTTTAGGGACTGAGGTAGGAGTCACTTGCCCTCTTGTATGTGTGGGTTTTTTTATAATAAACTTTCTATGACTATTAATGCCTAAAAAATTTAGCATTAACATCACAATCTGAGGTGGTATTTCCCTAGCATACATGGAGACGACAGAATTTCTTGTTGATACTGTTCCCTGCCACGGGGGGGACCCTCTTGTCACTGTCAGCATGTCATAGTCCATCCTAATCAGGCAGTCAGTAATATGTGCTGTGTTTATTTTGTTTATGACTGAAACTTCATTCCGCTGGGCTTTGGTTGGCTTGCTAAATTGTGTGAACACTGAGCTGTTTTACAGTGGTGTAGGCTTTTCCATGTTTCCTGTATAGTAAATACCTTGATGTATGGCACAATGTACCAATGCTACTTTCCTTATTCTGAGTTTCTAGTGTTATAGCAGTGTCTCTGTTCAAGATAACATGCCAGTTCCCCCAACTTTGTTTCTAGGACTTCTCCTGCTGAGGTGGAAGCAATATGGACTTGTTTTTGTTTTCTATTTTGTTCCACCCTGTTCAAAGGGTCAGTATCTGTTCCAGCCTTTTGTTATGGTTTGCATTGTGGCAGGTGGTAGCCTCTGCCTAGCACATTAGTGTTCCCTGTACTTTGTACAAGTGGATATGTATTTTGAGACCACATGATCTTTAGGGCCTGAAAGCTTTTCCTCAGGCTAGGGTTAAAAACATCCCTCTGATCTTTTTTAAGAGTAAAAGCCACAAAGTATACCTAACTTGTTTCTTCCAAAATCATTCCTGTCATTTCAGGAGTGTCCCCAGCTTCCATCCTTTCTGTTTTGGTAAACAGAAGGCTAATTGTGTATCTGTCTGCTTAATATGTTCAGTGTTCTATCTTTAGATTTTGTTTTCTTAGCAGTGGATCAAATAGGCAAGCAGAGCCTAGAGAACAAATGTCTCACCTAAAGCAGAACAGGGAATTACTCTAGGACTTCCTACATGGTAGGTTAATTCTTTAAGCAGTACTGTCTTTCTTTTGCCATAAAAGGCTTGTTGGGTCAGCAAGATGACATGGTTATAGGTTAAAATCTTAGTTGTATCTGTTACCTCATCAAACAAGTTAGATGAAGAAAAGGTGTATTTTTTAGCTGTGATAGCCTTTGTTGTTGTCTTACTTCGGCTCAAATGAGTAATTAGATGGCTGACAAATTGTACACTCATTAGGTGTTTAAGACAAAAAGCATTTTTTTGAATGACAAGCAACCCAAATGCCTACTAGTGTAGGAAATCACTAAATATGTTGAAGTTTTAGTTTTGCTTAGCACAGCAGTTAAAAATCCTTGCCTTAATTAAAGGTAGTAAGGCCTCAATGTTTTTTGACTTTGGAAGCAGCTCAAGGTAAGTAGTCCGCTCTTAGCTTTGGTTGTTATTGTTGCAGCTGTATGAGAGAGAATGCAGCAGAGTAGAATATCCCTTAAGTTCCTTCACTTCTGAGTATAGATTTTCATCTGTGATTTGTAAGTGGTCATCACCATGAAGGACAATTTCAATTGCCAAATTTTAGAGAGACTGTATTTTGTGGTCTTGTGAAAAACAGCATAAAAGTAATGTACACTTTCAGCTTTTAACCACTAGATGGTAGCTAACTACCATCTGTCATTAACTGCAGTAAAAGCAATGTTGCTGCCGAAGCTGTGCAGTATAACACTATTAAAAAAATCTTTTTACATTGTGAAATGAACTTTCACAATTCCTAAACTAATATGATAACTTAATATTTTCATCTAAAGGGTTTTTCTCTAATGCAGTTGATTGTGCGCTTCATGGTTTTACTGACCTGCATAGTGGTGGTTTACCCCAAATCAGACTATATGTTATGTAGTGTGCTGAACATAGTCAAGGCTATCCAGAGACACATGACAGACTAAAATGGCTGCAGACTGAAAGGTTGCTTCTTAGCCTTCTGAGTTGTTGGTTGTATTAGTGGTGTGCTAAATTGGCTATGCTGGAAGTCTGGCTTTTGACATGAGGACAATAGTGCCCTGACAATGGCAGTTGAGTACTGTCTCAGCCACTTAATTATTTTCAGTTTTCCTTTTTAACACATAATGAGGTAGAAGATCACAGGAAGTTGCTTCCCATAAATGTCAAAAATCTTTCCAGGACTCCAACCAAGACCAGCATATTATCTAGTACTGTAAATGCAGTCTACTTAAAAGGTCCTAAGTGAGAGCTGACTTAGAAGACCTTTTTGCAGCTGTAATATATCCTATGTAAGTTAATGAGTTGTGATTTGGTATTAACACATACATGGGTCAAATCTGTGGGTTAGATTATTCCTTGTCGTGATAGCCGGTCATTTTAATTTTGCCAGCCTTTTAAATAATATAAAAATGCCATGTTCCAAGTTATTTAAATGGCTGAGATTTCTGGAGTGTGTTGAAGACTCTTTTTGCGGATGATAAATGAGCTTACAGAGATGCTCTGCTGGGCTTGACACTCACAAACAAGAGCTAGCTGAAGATGTGGAGGTCGAGGGAAGACTTGACTGCAGTGATCATGAAGTTGTGGAGCTTAAAACCCTGAGAGAAGGGAGCAAGACAGTCAGTAGGTTCACAACCTTAGCTTTCAGGACAGCAGATTTTTGATGTCTTTGGGGATCTGGTTGGCAGGATCTCATGAACGACTGCCCTAGGGGAAACAGGACCAACCAAAAGTGGTTGATCTGCAACAGCATCATCACTGGAATGCAAGGACAGGTCATTCAATGTGTAGAAGGAAGAGCAGGCCTTGCAGAAGGTCTGCATGGGTGAACACAGAGACCCTGTCTGAGCACAAACATGCACGCAGCTTCCATATAAGGTAGAATCAGGGATGGGCTACCCAGGAAGAATATAGAGACAATACCTGCGACAGAGTTGGGAAAGCAACAGCTCAGCTGGAGTGCAAACTTGTGAAGAGGGTGAAGGGAAATGAGAATGGCTTTTCTGAGTACATTGGCAGCAAAAGAAAACATAGGCCCACTGTACTGTGTACTGTATAATGTACTGTGGCACCCAAAACTGCACACCGTACTCAAGGTGAGGCCGCACTAGTGCGGAGTAGGGTGGGACAATCATCTCCCTCAACTGGCTGCAATGCAGTGCTTGATGCACCCCAGGACGTGGTTGGCCCTCTTGGCTGACAGGGCACGCTGTTGGCTCATGTTCAAAGATCCAGAGAGCTACAGACCAGTCAGTTGCACCTCAGTTCCTGGTAAGCTTGTAGGACAAAGTGTTCTGGAGGCAATTTATGGCATGTGAAAGACAAAGATGATGATTGTGAACAGCCACCATATATTTACAGGTGTCAAATCCTGCATAACCAACCTGATTGCCTGCTGTGATGATATGGCTGGCTATGGTCAAGGGTAAAGCAGTGGTGGTGGTCTTTATCTTGGCTTTAGCAAAGTGTTCCATAATATCCTTGGAGTCCAACTGGTGGTATATGGACTGAATAATTGTCTGATGATTTGGGTCCAAAATTGGCTGGATAAGCAGACTCCAAGTGGTACCAAGTCCAGCTGGTGACCAGTTGCTAGTGGTGTCCCTCAGGAATTGATACCGAGGCTAATACTCTTTAGTGGCTTTACAAATGACCCGAATGATGGAGAGAGTGCTCTTTCTGTAAGTCTGTTGATGATAACAAACCGGAGGGAGAAGGTTTTATGTGGAGAGCAAGACTGCTGGTCAGACAGACCAGGATAAGCTTGAGAAATGGGCTGACAGGAACATAAAAGAAAGCAAATGCTGAGTCCTACAGTAAGATAGAATAACCTTGTATGACAGTACAGGCCAGCGGCCAATCTGCTAGATAGCAGGTTTACAGAGAAGGGCTGAAGGGTTCTGTTCCATGCCAAGTTGAACATAAGCCAGTAATGCACCTTGCAGCAAAGAATGCTGACTATATGTGAGGTTGAAATAGCCAGCAGGTTGACAGAGCAAGTTCAGCAGAGGGTCACCGAGATGGTCAGGAGGCCAAAGTGCATTATGTATGAGAAGATACTTAGCCTCTTCTTCATAGATCCCGACAAACACGGTTCTCTAAGGGAAGACCTTATTGCACGTTACAGTTTCTAATGGGAGGGGACAGAGAAGACAGAGCTGGACTTTCATGAAGACGCATGGTAATAAGAGCCAATATACACAAGCTGGAATGTAGGAGATTCTGGTTAGAAAGATGGGAGCAATATTTACGTAGGGTGGTCAGACATTTCTAGTGCTCAAAGAGGTGGAATCTCCATCCTTTGAGGTATTCAGAACTCAACTGTGCACATCTCTGAGCAGCTCCCTCTAATTGGACTCGCTTTGAGCAGAAAACTAGATGACTTCCAGAGATCTCTTTAAGCATACATGATTTAGTGGTTCTGTGAGTTGGTTGCTATGACCTTACATCATTTTATGAAAAAGCTCCATGGTTCTTAATTGTTCTTTGAGAGATTTATTCAAGGTTTGGTTTTCCCTGTATTTCTTTTTTTAAAAAAGAACTTTTCTTGTTATGCATTGTAAAATCAAGCCAACTGGGCTGAGTTTTTACATTAGAAATCACATATATCCCGCAAAGAAGAGAATAATTCTTCAGCGTTCTGAAATACATCCAGGAATTAGCTCAATATGTAATAATAACATGTTTCATTCTAAGCAAGAAGGCTGTAAAGGGTTCAGAGAAAGCTACAAATGTTTTCTTTTACACTAAATGCAAATTTTTCAGTCTTTCTCTTTCCAACATGTATACATAATCAGATTTGACTATAGTAGGTGGGGAAAATTGTGCGGAAAAATCAGATAATGTGGGGAAAATGTTTTTACTCATGCAATTTTTATCAGCACTGAGGTTGTCAAGTGATTTTTAGGCATGATTCACGTTGATATGAGTGGAAGCAGAAATAAGTAGGGGCATTCTAAGCCTGAAATAGCTCTGAAATTTTCTTGTTTTTCTTGTTCCTAATATTGGATCATGAGTTTGTTTTTCTTGGCATTTTCAAGAGGACATCAGATTAGATTCTGTCACTGAAATGAAAAAAATTAAAGCTATTTTGAGAAGAAAAAACTTAACATTCCTGCTGAAGAAAAATTGCTGTATTAAGCAACCATTGTACAACTGAAAAATAACTGAGGCTGAATGTGCTTGTATAAAATATGAATAGAAAATCCAGTAATTTAGTAGTGTGTAGGTAAAAGCTATTTGAAAGCTGCTTGAGTGTTGTGGCTATATATTTAAACAGTCATGTGTGACAAGGAAACAAAGATGTTTGTTGACATGAGGATTACTTACGAAGGTTAAACACAAATCAGATAAGTAGTTATAAAATTGACTTTTGCAAATGGTTATGTTGCCCTTGAGCACGATGAATTGTGTGGAGCAGTGTTTGTATATAAACAATATCACCTTAACAACACTGTGGTTGGTAGCAGTAATTTTCAACTCCTAATCTACAGGCAGTAAATTCTGATGGTTATTAGAGAACTCTAGTTTCTAAAGTAGTCTGATTTAGTTTTCAAGTAACTTAAATGCACATTAGAACTGAACTTTAGAAAAGATACAGAGCTAAGGTTGATTGTTGCTGGCTTTTTAAGTCCTTACTGTATTTTCTAGGGTGTTTTTGGTGTTCTTACAGATAAGGAATGAAACAAATAGGAACAAAATGTTGGGGGGAGAGTTCAAAATGATGAATCAAGAAACTTGCTCCATGTTTTAAGGCTTATTGCCAAAAAACAGGACTTGATGCTTGTATCTAACAGTACAATGTTTAGAGCTGGAAGAAAGCAACTTTGGAAGCAGAGCATTGACAGAGTTAAAAAGGTAAGGAGAACTGAACTTTGGACTAGGTCCTGACTACTAACCATATAGTTTGAATAAAGGTGTAATTGAGGGGTGAGTAGGGGGAAGAAAAATGTGTGTTTTAAAATGGTGTAAGTGGATGACACTGGCTTCACAAAATATTCTAATTAAATGAAAATGGATAAACTATGCCTTTTAAAGCAAAATAGAGTATTTGGGATAGGTATTTGTCATAAGAGGTAGGGGTTTTTTGTGTAACTGGTCTTGTAAGTTAATTGATAGGTTATCAATAAAGGCTTAGTTGCACAGTTTGTTTTGAAAGGTAAATTTGCACTGGGAGATATTTATCCATTTGGCTACTGGTAATTGTGCCCTGTCCAGATTGTTGCAGTGGTCTGGTAATGGTATAATATCAAAGATGAAGAGCTGGATGCTAGATTTGGCAACAAAATGGGGGGCGGGGGGGTGGGGTGGGGCTCTGCCACCAAGGAAAACTGAAGTTTAACTTTGCTTTTCCCATACTTTTAATATGGGAACACAATTTTGAAGGCACTGCATAGTATTGAGAAGCAGTAATAAAATACAGAAGTCATTAAGACCCTTAGACTAATTTCAAAAGTTGGTTATTTGAACAAACTGTTCCTGAGTTAACGTAATGTTATAACAAAAGTGGGAAAGCTCTGACTGATATTTGAGATTTAAGAGTCAGCGAAGGGGACTGCCTCAGTTCTGTAGGGTGTCTGTTTTTTGGAGAGGAATGAATAAAAATGTGCATCTGAAAACTCAGCGCGCTTGGAAAGTGTAAAATGGTTTGCTGTTTACTTTTGCAGGGAAATCCATGAGCAATGCTTGTGCAGTATAAAACATCGTAGCAAGTTAAAGGAGAGACAGAGGAATGCTGTGTTGGTAAAATAAGTTTTGGGTGAGACAGTAAATTAACAATAGAACACTCTTATTTTTTGACTCTTCCAGTATTGAGCTTCCCAGTAAAGTGGAAGTGTATTGCTCATCCAGAAGACTTTGAGCATGTCTAAATTCAGTAATGCACAGTATTCTGACAAGCAGATGCATCATTTGCTGGATAAACTGTTCAGGAACAAGTTTTAACTTGTGCAGTTATGACCTGCGTACTAAATAACATTCATGCTAACTCTATTTAGAGTGGCTGCAGACACGTCAGCAACTGCAGTCTATAATGGATAAGTTGGCAATAGTCAATATTTGGTTTCTGAGGCTGCTGTTTCAAAAGAAGGAGCCCTGGCATCGCTGACTTCTGATCTTTTAATGTATTATGCTTATATATATATCTGCACACACCTCTACACTCTCTTGTAGTTAGAAAACACTTTTTTTTGTTATTTTAACTTAATCCCCGTTTATTGCTTCATGATTATGGATTTAGACATATGTTAAAATGGATTTAGGAATTTCCCCTGTGCTGCTGTTCTTTAAATGAAGAACCGATGTAAAGCTGTACCATAGAAAAACTTGGACAATCCTTCCAGATATCTAAGTGAGAAGGCATTTCTCTTCTGTAAATACCATTCCATCTGAATCCTCCTATATCATATCATGGGGCATTATGAGGAGGCTTTGTTGTATGACCTTGATCAGAATTCCTGCTGATACTTTTCAGGGTTTGCATGTAAGTGTTACTTTACGTACCAGCAATTCCTCTTACCTACATAAATGATAGCTTATGTGTTTTAGCAATCTTTCCGTCTTCAGATCTTATTCTTTCAGTGTTCTGTTAAATGATGTTTATTTGAATTATATAAACCTGCCTGTTCTTCGGTAATTTTTTGCACAAGTGCTGTTCAGGGATGTGTACTTCTGTAGTGAATCCTGCAGGATGTAAAATACACAAACTCCTAGGCCATGACCACGTTGCTGGTTTGAAGTAAGATATCTGGGGATAGTTACACTTAACATCTTAAAGTCCAAAGATTGAATTTTGAAAACAGGTTAGTGAATTCCTTCACTGAAGTTCTGGTTGATACAAAAGGTTTGAGGGCCTGAAATGTACCCTTGTGCAAAAACCAGGAAGGAAATAACCTTGAGTAGAAATCTACTTGTTCTGCCATTAGCCTTTTGCTCGTTTATGTCTGGCCCTTAAAGATGGGGTGGGGAGGGAAGAATGAGAGGTGGAAAGCTCAACATTTTCTTGCAACTCGTTGTCTGAGATTCTTAGTCCCTAAGTAAAGAATGCCTTAATTCTTTAAGTAGTATGCAAATGGAAAGCGATATTTTGAACAGTTTCCAGTCCAGCTTCTGAGTGTTTTTAAATATTAAAATTAATGACTTGCTTTTGAAAGCACTGAAGTTAGGTTTCTTCTTTTTTTGGGGACAATCGAATCCTAAAAGTGAGGGAGAGGTGTCTTCTGATGACCGGAACAACTGAGAAATGTGCGTGTTTGATTGGGGAACACTTCACTTGGGGAGGAGAAGCTGTTCTTAGAAATGGCAGGTCATCAAAATATGGAAGCAGGACAGGCAGGGTGTGTGCTTGAATTACATTGTAGCTTCTATCAGGAAAAACATGCATGCAATTTGCATTAGAGAGATATCCACCAGAACAATGCAAATGCCTTCCAGAAGTGACATGTGCTAAATGCAAGTGAATGTCTTAATCTTCATAAAACTATATTTTTACAATCCAGTTAATTACCTGTTTTCTCTAGGTACAGTTCATTAAAAGAATTTAAGTTAACTAGGCTTTTGAAGTTTTGTGACATATTAACGAATGCTCTTGTTGCTGGACTTAGCCTTAGGCAATATTTGATGTCTATGTGAACAGCTATACACAATAGCTAGTGTATTTGTTATAGGGCTTCAGAGACTGCAATTGAGGGATTGGAAAGCATTAAAAGAACAAATGTCAGGGTGTGATTTCCCAGTTTGAGAAGACCGGTGCTCATGATTTCAGCCTACATAAACAGCCACTTGTAGAAGAAATGGGAGGCTTTGAACATATCAAGGGCCATCTGTATAGGTAGAGTTGGGAACTGATAACCACTGTAAGATGAATACCTCGTGTACCAATATATATGGAATTCCATGCTGAAAACACAGCAGAGTACAAAAGTAGTCTGTAGTCTGTTTTATAAAACAAACACAGCTTTTTGCTAGATTAAATAGAAGGTAAATAATTGGCAGAGTATTGGTTGTATTTTTTTCTATGTTAAAAATACATTATCAGTTGTGCTCTAATTACTGAAATGAGTTTTTAGGATTATAATGTTGTTATCTAGTGTGAAACTGATTCAATCCCAAATCATTGCTTTTTGTATGCCTAACTTGGGGGAAATTTCTCCCGATTTGAGAACATGTAGGAAAGGCTAATCCTGTGATGATATTTTACTTTTGGGAAAGTGGAGACAATGTTAGGGAATAAGAGGTAAAATAAAATAAAACAGATGTAAAAATTAATCTGCTGCTGCATTTTTCAGGCATTTCTGTATAAAGAACAAGACTGGAATGTTTGTCTTTTACATGGAAAAACATTTCCAGTGCATTCAGTATTTATGAAGGCATGCTAGTAATGACGAGTTTACCAAATAGTTGAAAATTCCTTCAGGAATTTGGAAAGGTATTTACATAAGGATATGAAGTATATTATGCAAGTCCTATTGCCTCTGCAGAAGCTTGTGGATAAATCACTTGTGCATACTTTATAGAATTACTAGATTTTTTTTCATAATCACTGGGGAAATAAAGATTGAATTTACCACCAATGAAACATAATTCTAAATTTCTTTTGAAAATGGAATATTAAATCTTGTAATCTGCAAGCACAATAATACCAGTAACTATTCCAGAAGGCTATTTTGTTTATAATGTAATGAGGTGTATTACATATGGGAATTCAATTTTAAGGGGAGCAGGCATACTGTTTGAAGAATGGTATAATAGCTATAGGTAAGTGCGTTTGTAAACACTTGTGTACCTTGTGCCTTGATATACTTATTGTATTAAGGGGTAATGTATGAAACGCTAGCTTCCTCTAGCAGCATCTATCTTAGAGAATGCTTACGATATCTTCCATACATAAGATAGATGAGTCAGAATCCTGTCTTGATGGTCATTTGTGACTAGACTGAAAAGCTGGGACTGAGGACTTAGGGTGTTGAAGATAACTTGCAGAATGACGGAGCTGAACATATAAACCACCTATTTTTCCCCTACCTTTTTTTCAACAAATAAATAATACTGTACAAAAGACTGATAGAAATTTTGTGCTAAATCTGAAAATAGAACACAGGAACTAAACTGTAAAATCATAATGGGTGGGTTTTAAAACTTTCATTTGAATGCCTTAAATGTAAACCTCAAGTATGGAAGAATGTAATAGCCTTTACTTTTTAAAATAAACTTTAGGATTTTTCTTTGTCTTCAAAATAGATTGTGAATTATTCATTGCCCACTTTGTGTTTTGTAACAGCAAAAGCTCAAGGAAGAGAGGGAGGCTAAACGTGCTCGGCTGGATGGCAGGCATGGTTACTTACTGGATACTGTTGCCTCTTGTGTGAATCTGGACAAAGCAGAAGTAGAAGATGCTATTCTTGATGGTAACCAGGTAATCTGATAAATTTGACAGTGAAGCTCATAGGGTGCCTTAGAGCTGGTATTACCATCAAATACTTAGTGAGGTAGTTGTCAGACCGTGTCTGAAATTACTCAAGTCTTCTCATCCAAAAAATATTTCTCAGCATATTGCAATTAAGTGAACAAAATTGTTCTTAGCTTCAGGACCTATTATGGCAAAATTGATTTTGAAATTGATTAGAATTTCTGCTTTCCAGTGGTTATAGATAGTACAGTAAAACCCATGACACTATTTCATACTGGATCTGCTGCATGAACTCTCTTGATTCTTGAATATATAGTGCATATAGGTTCAAGAGTCCTGTCCATAGCAGGCTGCATATTATTTTTGTTTCCATTAGGCTGCCACTGGTATTTGTGGTCTAGTTTAGGAAACTAAATTGGGTGGAAAATACTTGACAAAATAGAGTGACTAAGTGATCTGACTGACTACACGAGGGTAAGCAGTTAGAAATATGTATACTGAGGAAACAGTGCATCAAAGTTCATGGTAAGTATTATATGCAATGGAGATAAATTCTGTGATTTGAAAAGAAATTGTTATTTTTTTAAAAGCTAGGTAGAGAGCAAGTAGATCTTGTTTTACTCCCTGACACTAAAGTAAACGTGGTTGTGTGGTTTTCTATTTGTTTTTTTGTTATACCTTGCATTCTCTTTCCATCTGTGTACTTTCAATTTATACATTCCTGTTTCAGTGCTAATATTGTTGAGAAACTGAAAAAAGTCCAGTGGAAGACTACAAAGATAGTGATGGACATAGAACATGTAAAGTATTAGAAGAGGGAGAATAAGAGATTGAGGGACAGACCAATAGCCTGCAGTTGCTTGAAGAGTAGTTACAAAGATGAGAGCTGAACTCTTCTTAGTGGTTGCAGATGATATAATGAAGGCAATAGCCACAACTTGCAGACTGGACATTAAGAGACCCTTCTTTACCAGGAGGCTAATGCAGCATGGGAATAGTTTAATCAAATGAGCTGTGTAATTGCTATCCCTGAGGTTTTTGAGACTCAGCCTTGGCAAAGCTCTGGATGATCTGACTGTTGTTGATGGTACAGGAGGCTGGCCTTGATCTCCCAGAAATCCGTTCCACGTTTCTGTGATTCCAGGTGAAAATAAGCTGTGCAGAACACTGTTACATAAGTTAAAAAGCAGAACTTGTATCAGCCTTTGTGCATTTCATCTCTAAATGGGTTTCCTGGCAAACTATATTGACTGAGAATAATTGTCAGATGAAGAAAATATTGGCAGCTGTTATACTTGGAGAGAGAAAAGTAATAGTTGTTTTGACCTCATCTTGGAGGACTCAGCCAAGATGTTCTGGAATTGCAGTTTATGTGATCTTGGTGTAACTGAGGCCCGTTATTAATGGAAGAGGGATAAATGCTGCTTTCTTCCTGCTGGTGGTGAACTCTTAGCCTTTTTTTCTGTACTAGGAAACACAAATGGTACCAGCAAATGTTTCTGAAGAATAACTTCTGGAAGTAGAAGCCTTTTCTGCTGGAAGATTGTTATGTAGTTAGGGACTATGTGAAACAATGATTCACAGATCTAGAAAAATAATGGATTAGGCTAGACTTTCAAGTGCTGAAACACTGATCAGCATACCAGAATAGAGCAGCTTTCTTCCTAGGCCTGTATAGCCTATACGTGAGATTCCTGGACTGCACTGCCAATACGTGGTTCAAGGATGCTTGATGGCAGCTGGAAATTAATGGAGAACTGTGAAATTGCCCTAATGCTTAAAATATAAATAAAGGCTTCTTCTATTCCTATGGTGTGGAACTAACTGTAGCTGTGTGTTTTCTGCTCTCAGCTAGTTAGCTGAATGGCAGTAAGAATAAGATGGGTGAGGGACTTCAATGAGGTGCTGCTGCACCCTAGTAAATGAAGAAATGTCCCCTGCCCTCAGTTTGAGAGATGACATATAGCATGTACAGTAAGTGGTTTCAGTAAACTGAAGCATGGGCTGGCAATGTTCATTTGTATTCAGCATGGTGTATGCTGCTAAAAGAACAAGGCAACTTAGGCATTTTTTGGGGGTAGTAACTGGGCCTGGTATAATTTTATTATTGAACAATGATAATGTGATGAGTATGTCAGCCCCGTATGTTAAAAATCTGAGCAAGTTGAACTTTTCATAGTGGGTATGCTATGCCTAAATACATCAACATTATCTCAAACAGATAGAGCGCATTGACAAATTCTTGGCCCTTGGAGGTCTGCGTCATCTGATGTTCTACTACCAAGATGTGGATGCAACAGATACAGGTAAAGCATCTTAGATTTTTCTGCAATATATTACAGTTGTGCTGAGCAAGCCTGCAAGGAAAAAGCAAATAGTAAAGTTCTTATAAACTGGTGCTTAAGGCAAGTCAAGTTTGGTCATACTATATCTGTCCTTACTCATGAAATGAGGGTTAATGAAATTATTGAAGCTTATTAGTGCACTTCTGCATATTGTTAGTATGCAGCAGCAAGGTACTTCCTTGTGAGCCCAGCAAATCTTGCCTGGGGGGGGTTGGAAAATGGTTTTTGATAGTTAAAAGATGACTTTAACACAAGGTGAGCAGTGGCAGATGTTCTGCCCCCTCCCCTCCAATCACACCACCAATGTGCTGTAGAAGCACTCCACATCTCTTGGCACATGACCATCCATCCAGGTGGTCCTGTTACTGGACCAATGGCCCCAGGAGGCCTCCATTATGGGTGGCAGGGCCATTTCCCCAGAAGTCCCTTCTGCTCATATCTTCCCTTCCCCAGAGCCCTCCAAATTACCATGCTTCTGGGAGAAGCTTCCTTCTCACTTACCCTGGGGGCAGCTCAGGGCCCCTGTGGCAAGGACATCCTCCCTTTCCCATGGCATCTGTCCCAGTCTCCAGTGCTGCTGCTGTTGGGACTAGCCAGGTCCCGTGTGACCTCTGAGACCCTGTGATGTGTTGGTAGGAGTTCATCCAAGGTAAACAAATGGAGGGTACAAGAAGGGCCTCGTAAATATAACTATATGTATCTCTAAATACATGTGTTCATACATTTATAAACATGTATTTGCACACTCATACAAGTATGTATTTTAACGCTTCATGTATTCTCAGTATATGTACATATATATCTAAAAGGTATGAAAAGACTACTTGATAGAAGTAACTTTAACTTAAATATGGATAGAAAATTAAATGAAAATACAAACTCAACCATTGTTTAGAATTTTGCTGAACAGGTTTTACCATGCCTAAGTTGAAGTGTTGGAATTATGTTGGAGAGAGTATGAGGGAAGGGGTAAAGCCTGGGAATCTAATCAGAGTTCCCCTTGCTCACCCCAGACTGATCAGATGACCCTACAGTGTGAATGTGGTGGCCTTTAGTCTGAGATGTGCCACAAGATGCAGGCAATGTGGAAAGCTGGAGGGGGAAAAAAAACCCAAACAAAAACCAAACAAAAAACCAAATTCACATCAACATGTGCATTGAGTCAATAAGCAAAAGTCCCCAAAAGACCGTGCATGTTGGGGTGGGGGTAAAAAATAATGAACTGGTGATGAAGGAAGAAAAGACAAGTGAGTGTGGGATGAAGTGTTGGAGGCTGCCTTTGCTCACAGCTGTGAGTGTACAGTTACTGGTAATGCTGTCATGGCTGAGCTGGCAGCTCAGCCCCACACAGTCGCTTGCTCCCCCACCGGCAGGATGGGGGAGAGAATCAGAAGGTTAAAATAAAAATAATAAAAAAACCAGAAAGGCAATGGAAAGGGGAACAATGAGAGGTGTGAAACCCAGGGGAGGGGAATGAACCACCAAAACAAACAGCAAGTGATGCCGCCCCTCCCTGAGCTGCAAACTGCCCCCTTTAATATACTGGTCATGGTGTCACATGGTATGGAATGAACACCCCATTGGCCAGTTGGGGTCAGCTGACTTGGCTGTAGCCCTGCCCCTCCCAGCCTCCCACTGCTGTGGCAGAGTGTGGGAAACAGGCACCACAGTGAAGAGAATTAACCCCTTCTCAGCCAAAACCAGCACATTCTCCACCCCTTATTCCATATCATTTATACCATCACCACGTCCCATATGATCAAATACAACCTTACCAACCACCACACCTCCCCTTCCTGTCCTTTAACATAATACACAGACATCATTCCCTTAGTCTATGGACCTTCCCTGTAGAACGTCCATTAAATTGTCCATTAAAATGTTCACTGAGTTCACCTAGTCCATGACTCTGGGCTCCATCTGTAGTATCAATCTTTTCAGGGTGGGAGAGATGGTGTGTGTGCCGTTGGGTTGCTGTGTACTGAGTCAGTCATCGTTCCATCACTGCTGCACGGCTTGTTTCATAGTTGATCTTCCATGGGTTGGGAGGCTCGTACTCCGATATCATTGGTACAACACAGAGGTGACACACAATATTATATAGCAGTTTGCATTGTGCCATGCAGTTCATTGACTGTTTTCACCCAAAATCAAATCCCCTTGAGGCACGCATCGGATTTCTCCATCCTCCCACATCACCCACCAAGTGCACCCAGGTCCTCGAGCAAAGGCAACCCCATGAATGGGTTTGCCTTTGCTGGAGGCAGGAAGAACCCAGACTGTTTTGCCCAGCATATTTTTTACATGCACTACAGGGACACTATCCCCTTCCACAGTATGTAGGATTTCTGACTGGGCAGGGCCAGCTTGGTTGGCAGATCCCCTTGTGTTGACTAACCACATGGCTTTTGCTAAATGTGTACCCCAGTGCTTGAATGTCCCACCCCCCATTGCTCTCAGTGTAGTCTTTAATAGTCCATTGTACCGTTCGATTTTCCCAGAGGCTGGTGCGTGATAGGGGATGTGATATACCCACTCAATGCCATGCTCTTTGGCCCAGGTGTCTATGAGGCTATTTTGGAAATGAGTCCTGTTGTCTGATTCAATTCTCTCTGGGGTGCCATGTCGCCACAGGACTTGTTTCTCAAGACCCAGGATAGTGTTCCGGGCAGTGGCGTGTGGGACAGGATATGTTTCCAGCCAGCCAGTCGTTTCTACCATTGTAAGCACATGGCGCTTGCCTTGACAGGTTTGTGGGAGTGTGATATAGTCAATTTGCCAGGCTTCCCCATATGTGTATTTCAGCCGTCGTCCCCCATACCACAGAGGCTTTACCCGCTTCGCTTGCTTGATTGCAGCGCATGTTTCACATTCATGGATAACCTGCGCAATAGCGTCCATGGTCAAATCCACCCCTTGATCACGAGCCCACCTGTATGTTGCATCTCTCCCTTGATGGCCTGAGGTGTCACGGGCCCACCGAGCTAGAAATAGTTCACCCTTATGTTGCCAGTCAAGATCCACCTCAGCCACTTCAATCTTGGCAGCCTGATCTACCTGCTGGTTGTTTTGATGTTCTTCAGTGGCCCAACTCCTGGGGACGTGAGCATCCACATGCCGTACCTTTACAACCAGGTTCTCTACCCAGGCAGCAATATCTTGCCACAGTGTGACAGCCCAGATGGGTTTACCTCTGCGCTGCCAGTTGCTTTGCTTCCACTGCTGCAGCCAGCCCCACAAGGCATTTGCCACCATCCAGGAGTCGGTACAGAGCTAGAGCACTGGCCACTTTTCCCGTTTGCCAATGTCGAAAGCCAGCTGGGTGGCCTTTACCTCTGCAAACTGGCTCGATTCACCTTCTTCAGCAGTTTTTGTTACTTGACATGTAGGACTCCATACAGCAGCCTTCCATCTCCGGTGCTTTCCCACAAGGCGACAGGACCCATCAGTGAACAGGGCATATTGCTTCTCCTTTTCTGGCAGTTTGTTATACAGTGGGGCTTCTTCAGCACGTGTCACCTCCTCCTCTGGTGATATTCCAAAGTCTTTGCCTTCTGGCCAGTCCATAATCACTTCCAAGATTCCTGGGCAACTGGGGTTCCCTACTCGAGCCCGCTGGGTGATCAGTGCAGCCCATTTACCCCACGTAGCATCAGTTGCATGGTGTGTGGAGGGGACGTTCCCTCTGAACATCCAGCCCAGCACTGGCAGTCGGGGTGCCAGGAGCAGCTGTGCCTCAGTACCAACCACTTCTGAAGCAGCTTGGACCCCTTTGTGTGCTGCCAATATCTCTTTTTCAGTTGGAGTGTAGCGGGCTTCTGTATTCTGTATCTGCAGGACCCTCTGTATCCCCGACTCCAAAACCCTAGGGTTCGACCTTGGGTCTCCCCATGTGCTTTCTGCCAGAGGCTCCAGGTAGGGCCATTCTCCCCAGCTGCAGTGCAGAGCACAGTCTTTACATCTTGTCCTGCTTGGACTGGCCCAAGAGCTACTGCGTGAACTATCTCCTGTTTAACCTGTTCAAGGTCAGCGGTTGCTCAGGGCCCCATCTGAAATCATTCTTCTTCTGGGTCACTTGACAGGGCTTATGATCAGACTGTAGTGTGGAATATGCATTCTCCAAAAACCCACAACGCCCAAGAAAGCTTGTATTTCCTTTTTGCTAGTTGGTGGAGACATGGCTGCTATTTTGTTGATTGCATCCGTGGGGATCTGACATCATCTGTCTTGCCGTTTGATTCCTAAGAACTAGATCTCTTGTGCGGGTCCCTTCACCTTACTTTGTTTTATGGGAAAACCAGCTTTCAGAAGGATTTGGACTATTTTCTTTCTCAAAAACCACTTCTGCTGTATTGCCCCACATGATGATGTCATCAACATATTGAAGGTGTTCTGGAGCTTCTCCCTGTTCCAGCACAGTCTGACTCAGTCCATGGCAAATGGTAGGACTGTGTTTCCACCCCTGGGGCTGTCGACTCCAGGTGTACTGGATGCCCCTCCATGTGAAAGCAAACTGTGGCCTGCACTCTGCTGCCAGAGGGATTGAGAAGAATGCATTAGCGATATCAGTTGTGGCATACCACTTGGCTGCCTTGGACTCCAGTTCACATTGAAGTTCTAGCGTGTCTGGCACGGCAGCACTCAAAGGTGGAGTGACTGCATTCAGGCCACAATAGTCTACTGTTAGCCTCCACTCTCCGTTAGACTTCTGCATTGGCCATATGGGACTGTTAAAGGGTGAGTGGGTCTTACTGATGACTCCTTGGCTCTTCAGTTGGTGAATGAGCTCATGGATGGGGATCAGAGAGTCTTGGTTGGTGCGATATTGCTGCCAATGCACTGTTGTGGTGGTGATTGGCACCTGTTGTTCTTTAACCCTCAGCAACCCCACAACAGAAGGGTCCTTTGAGAGACTGGGTAAGGCAGACAGCTGTTTAATTTCCTCCGTCTCCAAGGCAGCTACAGCAAAAGCCCACTTGTATCCTTTCAGGTCCTTGAAATACCCTCTCCTGAGGTAGTCTATGCCAAGGATGCAGGGAGCCTCTGGGCCAGTCACAATGGGGTGCTTTTGCCACTCATTGCCAGTTAGGCTCACTTTGGCCTCCAATACAGTTAGCTCTTGGGATCCCCCTGTCACTCCAGCAATGCTGATGGGTTCTGCCTCTATATGGCTTGATGGCATTAAGGTGCACTGTGCACCGGTGTCCACTAAAGCTTTATACTCCTGTGGGTCAGACATGCCAGGCCATCAGATCTACACAGTCCAGTAAGCCTGGTTATCCCTTTCCTCCATCTGGCTGGAGGCAGGGCCCCTCTAGTCCTGATCATAGTGTTCATCACTCACTTCCTGTAAATGTGAATCAAGAATCTCTCTATTAAGCTTAGAAATAAAATCAGCGCTTCTACTCCTCTGTCTGGGGACTTGCTCACTGGAAACTGGAGCAGCAGCTTTCCTGGAAGAGCCTCCCTGAGTGACTGTTCTTCCTTGCAGTTCATTCACTCGTGCCTGTAGGGTCGAGGTAGGCTTGCCATCCCACCTCATCATGTCCTCTCCATGGTCACGCAGGTAGAACCATAGGATGGCCCGTGGTGTGTATCCCCTTCTTTGAGCCAAAGGACGCTTATTCCTAACAGCTGAGACACTACTCTGTAGGGGTGGGGAGTAGGACATACCTTCTTTTTGTTGCTGGACCTCTTGGGATAGTTTCTCCACAGCAGAGATGAGCAAGGAAGAGATATTTGCTTTGTAATTCCGGAGTCTATCAATCACCTCCGCCACCGTTGGTGTCTCGTCATCTTTCCAGGACATCACTGCCAATGAGCTTGCATGCGAAGATGGTGCGCTCTGTACAAACTTCCGCCACATGGGTTGTGTGCACTCGACTTCATCTGGATCTTTGGATGCCTGTTGATTGTCCAGGTCACCATAAATCACCTCAAGCACAGCTAATTCCCTCAGATACTGGATGCCTTTCTCCACAGTTGTACATTTTCCTAGGCGATATGTAACATCTTTAAAGGGATACCTTTCCTTCACTCCGGACAGGAGTCGCCTCCAGAGGCTGAGGGCTTGTGTTCTTTTCCCAATTGCTTTGTCAACGCCCCCTTCCCCAGAAAGGGAACCCGGTTGTTTGGCTTCTTTTCCCTCTAGTTCCAGGCTACTGGCCCCATTATCCCAGCATCAGAGCAGCCAGGTGACAATGTGCTCACCTGAACGACGGCTATAATCTTTTCGCATATCTCGCAACTCGCTCAAGGACAGGGATCGGGTGGTCTCTATTTCATTTATGACTTCTTCCTCCTCTTCTCCTCGTGATAGCCCTGCTTCTTCATCATCCCGTTCTAAACAAGTTGACATCAGCTTCCAATATTTCGTCTTGTGTATGGGGGCAACTGATACTGGCATGGGTTGATTCTCTGAGCCAGCTCCAGTACTTGTTGTGGGGGTTTGAGTGGCTGCAGTGCCTGTCATCAGGGCTGGAGTGACTACAGTGCCTGTCACTTTGCCTTTCAATCCAGAGACCACCTCTTCCCCTTGGGAGCACTGAATACTGTTGAGCAGGGCTTGATACGCATGGGCCAGGCCCCAGCACGTTGCAGTTATCTGTGTCTCTCTGGAGTTCCCAGCGTAACAACATACTTTCTCCAAATATTCTACTAGCTTTTCAGGATTCTGCACTTGTTCAGGGGTGAAACTCCAAAACACTGGGGGTGCCTACTTCCCTAGGTATTTGCCCATGCTATCCCACATGCCCTGCCACTCGTAACTATCAAGCCTTGGGGCAGATTTCTGGGTAACATTCTTAAGTTGCTTAGTCAAAACCAAAACAACATGCCCAAAAACTAACAATAAGTGCATCTTACCACCCAAGGATGTTCAAGATACAAAAAGGTTGTTGCAATAAAGGCGGAGACTTCATAGAACAAAGTTGCAAAGATACTATTCTGTATTTCCTCCATATAAAATCTCTCAGAGGAGGAGGTATAATTGCTAATTGCCTCAACAAGGTGCTATCCAAAGTACAGTAACGGTTCCAGCAAAAACCCCAAATACCAGATAAAGCTGAAAATGAGTGTTTGCATGATAAATCTCATATGCAAAACATTACTAATCACAGCAGAACACAGCAGACTAAACAAACCAACACCGATCTTTAACACCAGCTGCAAAAAGGACAACATGGTGCTGTGACCAGCAGCTGTTGTTATCTCCAACCCTTGAGCCCCACGTTGGGCACCAAAAAGACTGTCGTGGTTTAGCCGGCAGCTCAGCCCCACACAGCCGCTCGCTCACTGCCCCACTGGTAGATGGGGAAGAGAATCAGAAGGGTAACGCTCGTGGGTTGGGATAAGAACAGTTTAATAATTAAAATTTTAAAAAACCAACAAAAATACAATGGAAAGGAGAACAACGAGAGGTGCGAAACCCGGGGGAGGGGAATGAACCGCTGAAACAAACCGTGTGTGACGCAGCTGCTCGCTGCCCGCCAACCCGATGCTGCACCTCCCCGAGCCGCCAACTGCCCCCCTTAATAAACTGATCATGGTGTCACGTGGTGTGGAATGAACCTGCCATTGGCCAGTTGGTGTCAGCTGCCCCGGCCGTGGCCCCGCCCCTCCCGGCCTCCCGCTGGTGCGGCAGAGCGCGGGAAGCTGGAAAGGACCCTGACCACCACAGGCCAGTGAAGGACCAGTGAAGAGAATTAACCCCTTCTTAGCCAAAACCAGTATAAATGCCATCACAGTGTGCAGCTTGTACTGTACATTTTTCCTTCTTATGTGGGGCAGAGTTTGTAAAAGAATGTTTTGTGCTGATTGTTCTGAGGCAGTGGTTCTTAGGCTAGCAAAGCGAAAATCGCAGCTATAGTGGTGGCTTCTAATCAATGAAGTTAAGTGAATTTTTATGGCATTACATGCATCTTGTTGGCAAAGGCACTTCCTACACACCAGCTCATATACAAGCTGGTTTTCTGACCCTGGTGTGGGTTGGTGGACGCTTCTGTTAGGGCAGAAGATGACCCCATGAAGCGTACCTACAAGATCTGTGCCCCTGCAGAGCAGGAGACTCTATCTCTGAGTTCAGGAAAACGTCCTCTAGAGCCCTAAGGGGTCATTTCAAAGTCTGGTTTTATGCCCACCCTCACATGCAGATTTTTTGCAATGTTTTGAATAGCACTTTTAATATGCAGCATATCAACTTCTAGCACCCTTTTCAATAAAAGTACATCTTTTCTAAGGGACTGCAGAGTATACTACCTACTCCAGCTCCACACATTATGGGATTGCCCTGAAAACTAGGATGGGTGTTAGAAGTCTAGCCTCTCTAATTACTGACATACATGGATAGTGCAAGTGTATGTTAATGGGCAATAAATCAAATTAATAAAATTCCCAGAGTCAAGACTGTTTTGCTGGTAAGAGAGCCCTTGATGTGCTTCTGAGGTAAACAAGAAAGAGACTTCTGCAGGAGGTGTGGTGAAAAAGGGGAAGGTGGGGAAGGTGATGTGAACAAAAGGGAGGGGAGGGGACTTATGGGTGGCCACCCGATCCAAAATAGAGATCTCTGGGGCAGATGGTCGTGTGCCTGAATGAAAAAGGGGTGGGGGACTTTATAACTTTTTGCAATTCTTTGGATATTGTCCTTTAACTACTGGTATCAACAATTTGCTTTTTGATCTTTTTATTGTTGCAGTGTGTCCTGGTTTCAGCTGCGGTAGAGTTATTTCTTTCTGGTAGCTGGTATAGTGCTGTGTTTTGGATTTAGGATGAGAATAATGTTGATAATACAGGGATGTTCTTATTACTGCTGAGCAGGGCTCACACAGAGTCAAGGCCTTTCCTGCTTCTCACCCCACCTAACCAGCGAGCGGGCTGGGGGTGCACAAGAAGCTGGGAGGGGACACAGCTGACCCCAATGGACCAAGGGGATATTCCACACCATATGATGGTATGTTCAGCATATAGAGGTGGGGGAAAAGCTGTCCAGGGTTCTGCTGCTTGGGAACTGGCTGGGCGTCGGTCAGCAGGTGGTGAGCAATTGCATCGTGCATCACTTGTTTTGTGTATTCTTTTATTATTATTATTTTCCCTTCCATTCCTGTCCTATTAAATTGTCTGTATCTCAACCCACGACTTTTTTTTTTGTGATTCTCTCCCCCACCCCACTGGGGGCAGTGAGCGAATGGCTCTGTGGTGTTTGCTGCCTGCTGGCTTAATCCACTACACAGCGTCTCACCAAGATACGCGTGCGTACATGTTTCATTCTGAGGAAATACTAGAAGACTAGTAACAGGGAAGTAATGTGGCCAAAACCACGATTTAAGAGGACTATTTTTCCTCAGAAGACACTGCTACTTCTTGGTGGCTTTTAGGCTGTTGGTAACATTAAAGCATGGGAACATCATATTCATGTATGGGGAAGAGGAAAGGACAGGGAAATCCCTTGTAGCTGCCTGTTGGGTTTTTAGGTTTTTTTTCTCCCAAACAATTTGCTGTGGCCTGTCTCTCCTTGTTTCTAGAAGCACTCCATTTCTTTTTTTTTTGTATGTTAGGCTTAGGTCTGCACGTTCTTGAGGAAAGACAGTTGATAATAGCTCCTCTGAGGTAAACTACATTTGCTGTGTTTTGTTTTGTTTTTTAAGCAGTAGAGCATTATCTGCAGCTATGCGATAGAGAGCCATGTAAGAGGATGTTGAGCCTAAACCTTTGCTTAGAAGGAATAGAAAGCAAGTACATGAATAGAAATGAAAGGCTTTTGATGTGAGAATGGCAAAACTAGATGAAATAGTTCTTACTGTGCCGTGAGGACTCTGGATGTCGTGTATTGTCTGTGGATAGTCCCATGGGGTGGTTCCACGGGACTGGGACTCATGGATACACATATGATGACAGAACTGTTCGTTTAGAAAACTTTTCTTTGAATAAAGAGTCACTGTTTTTTAAATGATTTTTTTTTATTTGAATCTTTAGAGCCCTTTGGCCTTCCAGGAACAGGAATCAACTCTCATTTGACAAAGAAGAAGAAACCTAAAGTATTTGTGACAGAAGGAAAAGAAGTTGCTTTAACTGGTGTATGCATTTTCTTCATTAGATCTAGCCCTTTTAAACCCATCACAACTGAAAATATCTATCAGGTAAGAGTGACTGCTCATCGTTGTACAGAGTCTTGTTTAAAATTAATTTTCATCACGGGGTATTTCCTCTCATCTTGTAATTTGACATTCCTCCTTTGACATGGAGGTATGAGCAAAAGGACACAGTCTGGCTAGACGAAACACAGGACAAAAGAGGAGGCGAATGGAAACAACAACATTATCTAGTGGCAGCAACTTGAAGTGTGTCATTCTATTCATCTATGAAGAAATGATGCTAAGGAAGAAAATTTATGAGAATCCAAAATGACAAAGAGCAATTAGTCAATACCTATTTAATATGCTGTTAAATTTCATTAAGTGCTAGGAAATCTATTTAAGAAACAAAATATGGTTTATTTTTGCGAGCGTATATGCAAATTATATATAACCAAGCTTTTACTGGTGAAAGACTCCTTAAATCTGTGACAGTCTGAGGTGAACAAAACTGAATCAAATGTTCTAGTAGCGAGGGAATGTAGGGAATACTGTAGTTGTAGACAAACTAATTGGAGAACTAAAATAAGAATAATGGGCTAAATGAGAATTTAGTGTTGTGGAAAACTTTCTATACACTTCAAAATGGGAATTTTCAAGTACAACTCCTAAGCCAGCAAGTTATAACTTCCCCCATCTTTTCTAGGAAAACCTTTAAGACTGTGTTTTGCCCAGGTAGGCAAGAAATAGAAGAGTAAAGGGTGGATGAGCTGGCTGTCATCACCAGATTATTATCTGATTTCTACAGATATATGCTTTCAAGTTTAATGATTAATCTCTTTTTAAAATGATTTTAAAATACCTGGCTTAGATTATAGTCAATTATTTACTATTTAACTTCTGAAGATTTTTTGCTTATTAATAGTGCTGGCAATCTGGTAATTGCAACTAAAAGATGCGTAAAGCAGACTTCTTCACAAGTAATGATATAGCCCTTGCTGATAGTAGATAATACCTTAAAACTAGGAAGGACAAGTTGAAAAGTAAGAATGATATGTCTGAAGACATTTAATGTGTGACACTTAAATACAAGTTGTTTGCTATTAAATTATTTTGCTGAAAAATTTTTGTGTGTGCCTTCTAACGAAGCAAAAAGTGGCTGGCAGATTCATGCAATTTACCTTAAAAGTCTTCAGAGTCTTTTTCAGAATGTCTAAAAAGCAGATATTCTGTGAATTTTTCTCTCTCAAACTGGGTAGAGGTATTCTTCCTGGACCAAAATATTTGCGCAACTGGAAAACAGAATTAACTGTAGTTCATAATTCTTCTGGTATCTAAGCCTTTTAAGTACACTGATCTCTGCCTATATATATGTATGTATGAATATATTAAAAAATATAATTCTGGTAGCTTTAGAAGTGGCAGGCTGGAATAACTTTACTCAGATAAACTGAACTTTATAAATAGAGGTGTCTCATACTTGTATTTTGGAAGTGTTTTCAGATCTTCTTTTCCTCACTTTTGTATGACAAACTGTGACCCTGTGCAAACTTTGCAGACCCTGCTGGCAAGAATTATGCTGTTATTACTTGAGGAGCACTTGCACCCACTGGTAATTTTTGAGGTTCTCAAGGCAATAGGACTGGAATAAATGTAATGACGGCAAAATTTTGTTTTCTGTTTCAACTTGTATTGTGTTTCTTTTACAGGAAGTAAATTTTAATATGATGAATGTAGGTCGATATGGCTTACTAAAAAGCGTTGAGCAGTTGATATCAGAAATCTTCATTCCAGCCTTAGAGACTATGGACTGTGGCTGGGTTGCAGTTGGTGAACCTCAGCAAGCTTCCAATATTAAGCAGGACTTCCTTCGTTCCCTTGAAGCGTTTGTTAGTGTGCTATCAGGAACTCAGCAGAGTCTGTTGGAAAAGGTAGTATGTTCATGTGGCAACTAGAAATTGAGTTGGCTGTAGAATGTCTCTTGCTCTGGAGCTTTTGAATTAGCTGCTGTTGTAGAATACTCATTAAAAATTGCTTTTGTTAAACTGGAGAAAAAACACTTCTTTTTTGTTGTCATCAGCAACTCATTTTACGTTCATTTGTAGCTTCAATGTCTCTGAAAGTCTGTGGCTTTAACAATTCTGCAGCTGATTCGGTTATTGTTTATTCTGGTGCCAGTTCCTTTAAGCTATTAGCTTCTTCATTGTTCAATAGCTGTGATCTTTCTTAAACCAAGGACACAGAGTTGCTTTAACTGTTAGTTCCTGCTTGTGCCCTTTCCTTCACAAAGACTTGAGAGCACAGCTTCTGGGCTGGTGAATTCTCCAGATTCTGGAGTCCAGTTCTGGCTCAAACCAGTTTAATTTAAACTAAAGTGGGCCTATGAAGTGAGATATACCCCAAGTGGGGAAACCAGTTACTTTTTACAGTTCCTGGATTACTTGTCACAAACATTTCAGCATTTCAGGATTTTTTTTAAAACTTGTGTTTTAGGTCAGTCTGAAGAAATGTGAAACATATGATCTGAAAACTCTAAGAGGACCTTCAGATTATCTGATGGTTGTTAACAGCATAGACGCTCTTGAAAGAATAGAAGTCTGCATGAAAGGGTGGACCAAACAAATTGAACAGGTGATACACTGGACAAATGTGAAACATGACAACAGCTGCATATTGGCAGATGATGAGTTTAATCCTGGTGGCATGTAAATTTCTATAAATTTACATGTGATCAATCCCTGTGTTTTAAAGTACTGTTGGCATTTTTTGTGTGCTTTTACTTCTCAATGAGAACATTACAGAGAGCTTTTTTCATCGACTAGTAAACAGATTTTTCACCTGGCTTTGGAAACTTAGTTCCCTGTTTTTGATAATCACCTCATCTTAAAGAGAAAACATTGTGCTGATGGAATCTGTTTGTGGTTAGAACTATTGTACAGTCAGTGCATTAAGTGCAGATAAAATAAAAAAATGCAGATGAGCTTTGTATTTTTTTAATCTCAGAAGCAGGTCCTTTGTAGGCTATATAGCATAGATCTTAAAGTTCTTTTCAGAAAGAAATGAAACTACCAGTTGAGATACTGCATGAAATTAGTATCAGGTTCTTGTGGTGTATGCATCAGCAATCCATTCAGTGTAAAATATAGGAGCTCAGGGAAACAAGTTCTGTAATGTTTATACAGGCAGACATTAAGGAAGAGGACAGAATGAATAACTTTTAAACTTGGAAGATGAAACTTAGTTGCTATCTTATTCTCTGTTCTGCCAGTAGAATTTACTGCTAAGATTTTTTTCAGAGAAATATGTTTATTTGCAAATTAAAAAAGCAGCTCCATGAAAGAAGCTTCTTTATTACAGCCTATAGCTCCTACAAGGAAGAAAGAAAATTAAAAAAAGAAAACTCTTTAATTTATAAACATGTGAGCTGAAACTGGTGGGGAGAATGTATTGCAATTAGCCGCACTTCTTCCAAAAGATGTACTCTGTTGTCTTTTGCTATTCATCTACTGCCAAATACTCATTAAAGCATTTGCTATGATTGATTTAGCAAAGCAAGAAAGATCTTTATTCTGATGAACCCAGATGCCATGGAGAGATTTTAAGTTGTGCATTATTTTTTGGTGAAAGAGGGATGGTTTAGTGTAGTTTTATTTTTGGAATTGCATTATGGGTTTATGAGTTTTAATTCCAAACTTCAGAATTTTAGATTTGCTCAGAAACTGGAGGAAGAAGGGAGCCATGTTTTGAGTTGACATTAAATGTTTCTTGTTCTTTATTGTATGAAGGATTGGAAGCATAATTTTTGACAGGACAGGAGTTTTCATAGCTATCCTTTGCTTTTTCAGAAAGAAAAGACTTAACAAATGGCAAGGTTCATGAGTGCACTTTATTACCCCTTACAGCAATGAGGGGTATGAGCAAGCAGAGGCATATCTATAGTTAAGCTTATAATAATTTACATAATAATTCTGTCCCAACATCACCTGGTTCTCCAAGGGACTTGAGTTTGTATTGCCTCTTATGAACATGGCTTCATCCTTTATAAACAAATCAGCACAAAACCTACTGTTGCTGGTTTGAATTGAAGGTCCTTTTAAACCAATGACATCTCTCTGACAACAGGCAGAAGTGGGTGCTGGGGTATAGTATCAAAGCAGAGTAAGCAGAAAGCAGTACTTCCCATCAGTATTCTCCCAGCATCTAACAATTTACAAGTCAGAGATTTTGTAAGCCATTTTTTTTAAATTCAGTAACTTTCTGTGGTTTTCTTTTCCGTGTAAACTTGTCCAGCCCCCCCTTCAGCTTGTCCAGAAAATGTAAGGATGTGGACAGGAATTATTTCAGTCCACGTTACCCAGCTCGGAGAGAAAAGCTGAACCCACTGAGCTGATGAAAGATAAGGAAGCCTTCTAAGAAGTTTAAAGTGCACCTGAATCTATCTTAATTCTTTAGATCTTGAGTGATGTATTTCAAAAAAATAAAATGAGCTGTTTTACCGTTTTGAAGTTGTTTGTTTTTTACAACTCATTATATTCATGATGCAAGTGTTCAGAGTTATTATAGAACTGCAATGCATTCTTCTATTTGTTGTGACTGAAGTGTTGTCAAATATTGTGTAGAATAAGTCACAGCTAGTAAAAATTTTCAGTGAATATTGTACTTATCAAAGAAAAATGTTGTGAAGCAAACTAAAGCAATCTTCAGAATATTCTGAAGTAGCTGGCTGCTGGTAGTTGAATTACCCACTGGAGAAGGATCACAGTAAATATGCTCCTTCCAGTTCTTTCCTCGGCACTTACTGTGAGCTCCTTCTGTCCATATTGCATTAGGGAAAGTATTCTGTCTATGCTTATAAGCATGGTTACTAAGGTGAGCATCAATACCTCTTGTAACAAACTGTCAGAAAAGATTCACCTTTGCCAAGAATTCAAAGTAGAAAACAGTGATTCCCAGTGGATTTAATGAAAGCAAAAGGAACACAGTAATTCAGTGAACATTATTCTCAGTGGTCAGAATTGTACTTTGAAACATGCTTTGCAGGTTATTTGCAGAAAATATAATTGTCTGTAACAGTGCTCCTGAGATACTATTCCCTCTTTAACTCAGAACTAAAAAGGCCAAGCAAAATTAAGGTGTCTTATATGTGGTGGTGGCTGAGTTAGGTAATTTATCACAGGAGGTTAATACTAGCAGTTAAAATATTAATTAATCCATGCTATCCGTGCAGGTAAAAAAATATAAGCATCACTCACTAATATTACTATATGATAAAAGGTTCTTGCAGAAAATGACCAGTTGAGAAAGGAAGCTGATGACCTTGGACCACGAGCAGAGCTTGATTACTGGAAAAAGAGATTGTCAAGATTCAGCTACCTTACGGACCAACTGAAGAGCCCAGATGTGAAGGCAGTGCTTGGAGTACTCACTGCTGCTAAATCGAAACTGCTGAAGGTTTCTGTTTTGAATTATGACAGACACAAATACTAGAAATGCTCCGTATACTCTAGTTCATTTTGATGGTGTATATAACAATGCTGGTGGGGAAAATATTGAAGCATCTTTGACTTCTGCTTTCTTTGCCCTTCCTTACCCCTCACCTTGAGTAGATAAAGTTTAAATCTAATTTAATTTATTGGAAAAGACCAGGAATCCCCTTTGTCAAAAGGCTGATAAGTTCTGTATGCACATGGAGCAACAGAAATAAGTACTTGCAAATCTTTGAAAAGTTGATTATTAAATCAGAAAATTGAATTAGTGAACTGGGTATTTAATGAAAAGAAAGTTAAAACCCACCATTTTTAAAACCTCTTTCTCATGTTGTTACAATGTCTGTAAAAACTGGTTGTGTGGGGTCATAACTTCTCACATTGACCTAACAAAGTTAAGGACCCATTGCAAACACAAAAGTAAATGAACAAAACAAAAAATCTTGGCTCATCAAAATGAGGGATGTGAAACAAATACATGGTTATCTATTCATCAGTCCATAAAGCAAAAATCGTTAAGAGATGATGTCTATATATTTTTAGAGCAGCTTGGCTTGGCACTACTGTTGACATAACTTGTTGAGCTGAGTGGCCTAAACTAACTGAACGTTCACAGTCAAGTTATTGAAGCAAAACAAGGACCTGTTCCTCATCTTGGGTAAACAAGCGTAACTCTGAAGTAACCGATACGTACTTTCAAATGTCTTTAAAGGTTAACGACAAAACAGTGATCGCAAAACAGTTTTTCTGAAATGTGTGATTTTTTTTTTGTTTTCAACTTTCTATTCTTAGAACTGGCAAGCTTTGGATATTCGCATCACAGATGCAGCAAATGAAGCTAAAGATAATGTGAAGTATCTGTATTCACTGGAAAAATGTTGTGACCCATTATACAATAGCGATCCTGTAAGCAGAACTCTTGCATTCATAGCATAAATCTCTTGAGACAATTAAAATGAATGTATTTTGTAGGATCAGTTTGGAAATGACATAGTGTTTTAGGTATGCATCTTCAGTTGGAGACTTTGTTCAGTTATGCTAAAAGTGGCCCAGTGGGAATTTCAGGCTACAAAAAAGTATTTGTTATTTGCTTGCTGTGGTATCTATGGAGCTTTCAGTCTGATGGTGAAACTGGATTCTGTACTATGGGAGGAATTGAAATCCTTATGACTTTAAAAAAAAAAATGCTGAACGTGAACCTGGTGCTGTGCTGAAGGCAAAGGCTGGGCTTTTGCATTGGTGGCCAGGTCATGCTTAGCCTAATACTTATAAGGCAATTTTCAGGCTCTGGGGTTAGGAAAACATAAATATGGTTATGTAAATATTAGGGTGTAAATATAAATCATCTTCTCATACCATAGCAACAGGATGATGCAAGCATAACAAGTGGTAAACAAAACCAGCCAACTTACAGTATTGGGTAGGAGGAAGGAGTCTCACTGTCCCATTATCTGCTGAAGTAGGGGGCAAACAGTTGCTTTTATTAAAACTGGTTTCGCAACAGACTGTATGTGTCTTGATAGTCAGAGAAATACGACAAGTAGCCATGAAGACTCAAAGCTTTGACCATCCTAGCTACCTCTCTCTCTCCTCATGCTTTGCCCAAAGGGGAATTGCTTCGAAACAGTGCTTGGGGCAACAATGGTATGGCTCTGTTTGTTTCCATTTATTGAACAGTGTTAGAACGGTGTGTTCTTTAAGTGTTTCCCAGTCTAGTATTTGCATCTCTTTGATGAAAGGTTAGTATGATACCCAGGGTATACAAAACAGAGTTGAGGTGAATATGCTTGCTATTGGCACTGTGCAGGGACCGTGGATCTGTTTTGTGCTCCCCCTGCTGGCTTTTCCCAAGGAGGAAGTGGTGTCCACCTTCAGAGGTGTTTAGTTTTGGGAGGGTATAGCACTTGGGGTGGAAGCCTTCAAGGCATGGAGTGGAAACCTTTCCTTTACTGATATTTACCTGTAAAATGTTGAGAACCAGTTTGTCAATAGACTAAAACTGTCATTGCTTTGGAAATTCATATGTGAGGAGGAGCTGCCTGGAAAAGTCTTTCGATCTGACCCATTCATGGGCTGAAGGCAGGACGGCTGGACTTCCAAAATGACACTTCTCAAAGTATTTAGCAAAAGTTATTCATCATTCCTTTATTCAAATGAGTACCATGAGGCTTAATGCAATTTTTGGGGCTCTCTTTATATGCAAGCTTACATCAGGTTTAGTGGAAGAGTGTGCAAACATACTTTTTGTGAAAATAAGAGGTACTTTTGAAGAGGCCTTTGTCTCTGTCAAATTTTACTTGCTGACCAGAATTCCTCCAGCCAAGACTCTAGTGAAAATTCTTCTCCAATATTCCCCAATATTGAATTGAACTGTATAGCTTGGAGGGTGAAGTAGGACAGGCAGCTCTGCAGGAGAGGCCCAAGGAAACAGAGACAGAAACGTTAAGGTGACCATGTTCATAAGGATCCTGTGTTCTCTGATTAGGTGTCGACCTCATGTATGGTAGCAGAAGTACTGAGCAGAGTTCGGACTGTGAGTTTCTTTCCAGGTGGCCATGGTGGATGCTATTCCAGGTCTCATAAATGCAATTAAAATGATTCAGAGTATCTCTCAGTATTACAACACTTCTGAAAAGATATCCTCGCTGTTTGTGAAGGTCAGTACTACAGCGTGAAAGGAAATTTTCACAGATTTTTTTTGTGTGTTTTTGCTTGAGTGAGAGAGAGAAAACACAAAGGGACGAAGCAACTGAAGAGGCAGCATTTTGGTCAATGCTGCTTTTAAAACATACAGAGAATTGGAAACAGTAAGAAAACTACTTCAAAGTTAGAACTTCTTTTACTGTCTAATTTGGAATTGTAAGAACTCTTTCAGACATGGTGACATGCATAGATCAGGAACTTTTTGATAAAATGAGGTTTGCCTGTGGTGAACTGTTTCTTGTAGAACTTACAAACTAAATCTTCTTATGATTACACAGAAGAAGAAAATGGAGTTGGGAGGACAACCTGTTCTTTAATGATCTTAGTCTCATAGGCCGTTGATTTTACCTTTGCTTTCAGAAGTGCCAAAGTCTTATGACTTTGCAGTCCTCAATGCCATTTCAAGGTTTGTACAAGGTGTGTACGTTTAGGATGAGCGGAGTTACTCAACACCATTTTGGTGGTGTAATGGTCTGGAGGCTGGATACTGCCAGGAAGACAGTCTGTCTATGTGCCTGGTGTTTAGATTTGGTATTTTGCAGGCTTTAGGCTGGTGGAGTTAGAGGTATGGGATGAAACTGAAAGAAGGGCAAGATATGCTTTGTCTTGAAATGTTTTTTTCACAAGGTTAAAACTACTTTTAGGTGACCAATCAGATGATCACAGCATGTAAATCTTACATTACAAACAACAATACAGCCACCATCTGGAATCAACCTCAGGAGAGAGTTATGGAAAAGCTACAAGCAGCCATTAGACTTAAACAGGTAGGTGGGAAGAGCATGTGGAAACAGAATGTAAGGTGAGATTTAGGAGGGCATGATTAGGAAAACTTTGTTTGATAGGAAGAAGCAATGTTATACTGAAAATGAAGCAACTGAAAAATACCCTTTGGAACTGGAGTGTTTGTATTAGAGCTAACGGGTATTCAGTCCACAGTCTCATCTTCTGGAAACAGGATTTTGATGCTTAGCCTAAATGAACTATGTTTCTGAAATGAGAATTACTTGGATTTTCATGCCTAACTTTCTCTAGAAATTTTCTTCTCATGTGATGAGGAGGGATGTGTGATAGAAATGAAAACAGAAGTTGTTACTGAGCTGAATATATTCTAAAGATATCTGGACAACCTGTACTTCTAGGAAGGATAATTTCATGGACTGAGAAAAATTCAGCTATTCAGATTGCATAGACTTGTTGGGAAGATAGCCTTTATAACCTCTTTCACTGCTTGACTGTCCTTAGGGTGAGAGATTTTCTCCTTACGTACAGGTAGAACATCTGTTTCAATTTATGCCCATTGCCTCTTGGCTTCTGTCCATGTGTTACTGTGAAGAGCCTAGCTCTCTCTTCTTGACAACCTCCTTGATATCAGAAGGTTCATATTACGTTTTCTCTTATTACTTTTTGATTTCTTAATATTATGTGCTTGGAAGACTGGAACTTTATCCTGAAGCAACAAATCTTGCATAGTTCTAGCACAAATTAGTGTAAATTTATATGATGTCTTACCATCAGCAATGAGCAGTAAATTTGTATTTTTCTATAAAGATATAGCAAATTATTCCATTGCTGCATTAAAATATCTTGAAGGATTAGGTTTTTATTGGAGTTGTATTAGTTCCAAAAACTTTCAGAAAATCAATAGATTAGATTAAAACATACGCATTTAAATCACTAACAATTTAAGAAACTCTGGGCACTTTGTATTAATATCTCCAAGTGGGTTTATTCATACATGTATGTGTTAAAAACCAATGATCATCATATTTTAGAGGGAACTACTCTTGAAAGAAACATTTCAGGCAAATCTGTTGACTATGTAATCTGGCATTGGGAAAAACTTAATTTTAACATGTTTGGAGTAACGTTTGTGCCCAGTTAAGAAAGCAGAATGGAAACTGGAAGCTGCTGTGGAGCAGCATTCTAACTTCAGAAGGGTTTTTGTTCTGGAAAGTGATTTTTGGAAAATTCGAAACATTATTACTCAATAAAACTGCCCAGCACTCAGTTATTACTTTCAGTCTCTGAAAACTGAAGTCTGGGTTGTCATCTTGGATATTCAGTAAACACTTCAAGCCCTGCTGTAAAACGGAGGGAACAGAATTTCACGCTAGCGAAGGATAGAATGTACAAATACATATATGTGCAGTTGATTAATTTGATGAAATGTGTGATCCTCTAATGGTATTGTTGGGTTAGTTTTCAGAGACAAATTCTGTTACTGTAGAGTGTTCATGACTGTGAATGAAACTTCTACTTGTTATCAAGTTAGGATAGTATCTGCATAAATTTTGTTCTAACTGATGACAGTGCCTTTTATTATATGCTTGACAGTTTTCTCTTAAATTCTTCTTTGTTTTTAGGAGTATCAAAATTGCTTTCACAAGATAAAAGAGAAATTGGAACAAAATCCAGCTGAAAGGCAGTTTGATTTTAGTGAGATATATATCTTTGGAAAATTTGAAACCTTTCATCGACGTCTGGTAAAAATAATAGATGTTTTCAATACTATGAAAACCTACTCAGTTCTACAGGAGTCTAAGATAGAGGGATTGGAAGGAATGATCACAAAATACGAGGTACACAGTAAATTTTGGATATCCTGTCAGTCTGACATGAACTTAATAATAAACAGTAAATAATTATGAAAATTAGAAAAGTATGAAGAGAAAAATTAACTGTCTAGGTTGTGCTAAAATTACTGGGTAATAGTTAATGATCTAAATATGTGATTGCTGGGGAAGTGAGCAGACAAGATGAAAAAAGGCAGGTGGGTATGTGAAAGAGGTATGTTAAAAGCAAAGTGGACTTTAAAAGCAACAAAATAGGGGGACGTTGTAACAGGAGTAATTGGAGCCATGGTTTTGTGTTATTATCAGGCGAAAAAGTGAGAAGTGCAACTTTTCTGTCTTTACAAATGTTTTCCTACCTATGACAGTGTACTGTGACTGAAATTGCAGACTGTTTTAATCTCTTGCCCATTATTCTAGGGGTACCTGATCAATGCCCACCACTGAGGCTGGCTCCATTGCCTTTGGTGGTCAGTGCTGCAGTCAGATTTTCCTTGCAGCTCGGGGTGAAACAAGCCCCAGTTCCACTTCTGTGCTGCATAAATACCAACTGATATAACTCTGATTTGTTGAGATCAGTAATTTTTGAAAAAGAAAAAAAAACCTTGGACTCTCAGATCTACTTTGTTTCATTAAGGAAATGGTGAGCTTCACTCCAGCAAAACAGATTATTAGGTTTACTTAAAATCTGTGGTCTAGATCTAGAGTACTATCATCAGCTTTCTGTTTTATGAGGGAAGAAAGAGTTAATTCACCAATGGCTATCTTTAGGGTGAGGGAAGAAGAGAAATGACTTAGCTGGTTTGCTCTGGAAAGTTCAAGTTTAGGCTTTTTCTTTTGTAACAGCAAAATCCCTTTGGTTGCCAGTATTACTATTCAGGTTTTTTTCCTGGCTCTTTTATTTAGTTAGGAGTGAGACTTGAGCACAAGGAGCTCTTCTAAGAATATAAATATGCTAAATGACGTTCTTTTCCTTCTTTCCGAGATTAACTTTCTTTTCTACCAAAGAGTCTTCCCTGCTTTTACTGAGCCTGAGTTAACTTATCATATCGTATATCTTTCTTAGTGCAGTATCCTAATTATGGCACTTGTAAATATTAAAATAAATCAGAATTATTCAATGTATGGAGTTTGTAGACTGCTTTTAGAGATCACATCTGTTACAGTGGCAGTACAGGCAAATGTGGCATTCTAATTTGCTTTGCCCTGTCCTTTTCCTTTTTGTTATGGCCTTGAGTAAATCACTTTGCTTTAGTTAAATAACTGTAGGGTGAAATGTGAGCATTTCATGGTCCATCCTTGTTCGATTTACTCCCTGTTGCAGTCTGGGGTTTTGATTCCTTGCCTGCATCCTTCACAGTAGGCAGTTTTCTCTTTTGTTCTTTTCTGTAGTCTTCTGAGAATAAACCTGGGCACAACTGGGAGGGTAGTTTGGTCCAAGACTATTCCACATGGGCAGGATAGGCATGGGCTGCTCTAAATTTTGCATTGAGAGCTGCTTTCTAAAGCTGTGCCTGCAGGCATCTCAGCAACTCAGGTTGCTGAGAATTTTCAGGCCATGCTATGAAGATATGATTTTGGTAGGCTGGAACACAGACATCTCATTTATTTGAAGCATTTGTATTTGAAAAGCTGCCTGTGACCATTAGCCCAGGCTGAGGTGCAGTCTGTAAACTCTGTACAGATATAGGGCATTATAAATTGCAGCACTCAAGTCCTAAAGTAAGAGCTTTGTGTAAGACCTAGTTACTGTGAAGTCAATTTCATTTGAATGGGAAAAGAAGAAATTATTCATGCTTAGGTAGAAAATACTACATGGAAGGTTCTGGACGGTATGCGTAAAGGGCAGAAAGTGATTGTACTTTTTTAACAGTAACAAACTTGAGGTACTGAAGTATTTGACGTGGACCATAGCTATAGTTATGTGACTTGAAAGAATTTTACGATAGGAAGTTATTAAATTGCAGTTCTTTGTGCTTTACCACTTAATTGCTATCCAGGATTTGCTTGGTTTTAGAGGAAAAGATAGGATTTTTATTTACAGCAAAGCAATAAAACTGAAGTTCAGTTAAATTACAACAAAATAGTGGAAGTCTGCTGTGCTGAAAGTATGTTGAGCTTCATAACTGTACTGTGGTAAACTACTAGGATGTTGAACAGTGGATCATCATTAGAAATTATTTAACTGTGTGTGCAGCTCAAGGGAGATGCTGATTAAGATGTACTTTCATTTTAGTGGACAGCAGCTGCGTAAGAGAAGCCAGGAATAATAAATCCTGGGCTGGTGATATGCTGCACCTTTGTGTGACTTTTGAATAGTCTGTTTTTCTATGGAATCAGTTAGTTTAAAAACATGGAAAATAATAATGTGAAAATATTTTTCTATGTTGAACTTTGTTAACTTTCAAATAGAAATAATGAACCTCTGCATGAGAGAATATTTAATAGGTAACAAATGTCTTTGATTAAAAGCAAGAGTGCATTTTCTGTCAGTTCTTGTTGACTTAAACCAGAAGTAAATAATATAAATGAAAATCTTATGGCTGATATACCAACTTGTTTCCTGCAAATATGTCATTTAAGTAGTTTCCTTTTATTGCTCAGCAAATACTGCTAACTATATAGTAAAGGTAAAATGTGAATGTGCACAGCTTGTTGTGCTAAATATTTTGGTGTGGTAAGTCTTTTTCATAAGACAATTTTTTGGTGATGATTTTCTCTTCCTGTGAAACTTTAGAGCATTGTTGACATCATGAAGAAAAGGCATTATAATTTCTTGGATCAACGGAAGACTGATTTTGACCAAGACTATGAAGAGTTTTGCAAAGAGATAAATGATCTTCATGTAGGTTTTATGATTGAAACAAGAATTTAATTTACTGGTGAATCCTCATGAAAACAAAAATACCTCTGAGTTACCACCAAACAAATGATGCAAATCTCAAAGTTTGTGTTCCAAAATTGAAAAATTATCTTAATGTATCTCTACTTTAAAGCTTGCATTTACTATGTAATTTTCAGACTGGTTTCATGGAGTAGGCCAGAAAGGGCCTTGAGGACCTCCAACAAAAGTATTTTTCGTTACTGTACTTGATCTATAAGTTATGCTAGCAAGTATAACGCAGAAATGGATGATTTAATTGGGTCATTGGGAGCATAGCACAAATAAATCAGAGAATTAATTTTCCCATAGTTCTGAAATCACAGGTTGGTGGAAGGAAAGGGCATCTGTAGAAGAAAAAAAAAAAACCTTGGCTTGCCTTGGCTGCCAAAGAGGTAACCAACATTGTTTGAAGGCTTTCAGCCTGGTGGATCATTTGAGGATTCAAAAACTTTTTTTGGTTGCACAGCTACAGGGTAACTTGGAAAGAAAACTCCTTGGAAATTGGTTATATTTTGTTTAATTCTTGAGGGAAGGAAGAAAGGGAAAGTCGATAGTTACTGAGGTTAATTTCACATACACAAATCATTTTCTAGTATAGTGAATGATAAATCCTGTCAAATAATACCTGATATATTTGAAACGTGTGCCTTACGTAGTTCTCTGCTGTAGAGTTATTTGCTCTCCTTCAGGATCAATTAAGGATTTTCATGGACATCACCTTGGAAAATATTGTGAGCACTGAAAGAGCACTGAGCATGTTGAAGAAATTTGAAAGGTACTACGTCCTATCTAGATTGCTAGAATTCTGCCAGGGAGTGGAAATAACACTTTGAGGATGGTGGGAAGCAGGGCAGCCGAGCAGGAGGTGTCTCCTTAAATACAAATGAAAAACAACTCAACCTCCTCTCGCTCAAGTGTTCAGCTCCATTAAGGGTTGTCTTCTCAGCAGTGTGGATGAATAAAAAACATATTTTTTGTATCAGATAATGCAAAATATAAGTGGACTTTGAACTTCATCTTTCAAAATTAGCATAAGTACAGGAATACTTTATGGCTGTTACAATATTTGCCTTAGCTTTGTCCTTGAACAATGACATTAGTTTGTTACCACAGTGCACTTAGGGGAGAGTAAAGTGCTTGTATTAGGAAACAGGGAAATTTGTCTTGATAAATTCACATTGTTGCAAAGGAGCCTTGGTCTTTATTGCATCAGTTTTCTTATAATATTCTGTTTGATGGAGTAGACTGCTGGTGGTGGATTGGTTACGGTTTGCTGCACATAATTTTAGCTCAGTGTTTGAAAACAGTGACAAAACAGAAAATGTGTAGGCTTACTTGGAAACTTATCGTCTGGTCTAAATCTTGGTTACTTGAAATCAGGTTGTGACAGCATTTGTTCAAGCTTTAGTGAAAACTCTGCTGCTAAAGTAGTTACTTTCTAAAGAATGCAAGGGAATCTGGAAAGATTATATTTCCCAATGATGCATCAGAAGAAGGAATTTTAAAAATTATTATTATTTTTCTAAACAGATTACAAATCCCAAATCTTGGCATTGATGAAAAGTATCAGAAAATACTTCAAAACTATGGTCATGACATAGAAACAGTCTGTAAGATCTACACTAGGCAGAAGCAGGACCCTCCACTGGCTCGTAATCTGCCTCCAATAGCTGGTAAGATCTTGTGGGCACGCCACCTATTCCATAGGATCTGGGAGCCCATGGAGTGTTTCCAGCAGCACCCGGCTGTTCTGCAAACACCAGATGGCAAGCGCATAATCCACAACTACAACAAAGTAGCAAAAGTTCTTACGGAGTTTGAGGTGATCTACCACAGGGGATGGCTTCAGCAGGTAATACAGCTGATTTTGATTAGAATATTTCTTTAACAAAATGTGGTGAATTTTTGTTGTCGGTAGACTAACAACATCTAGCTTTACAGGCCAGATTGGATTCCTGTTGTTTCAGTTCTCAGTGAAACACTGGGTTACAGCAGTGCAAAGGAATCTCTGGTTAATAGCAGTAGTCAGGTATGCTAAGCTGCAGACTTAGGATGCCTTTTAAGTGAGGCATGAGTAAAAAAAGGTACTTTATAAGAAAGTGTTTCTATTAATAAACAGTGCCTTTACTGCCTATAGCTGAGTTTAGGAGCAATTGAAAGACCTTCATTATAACTAAGAAGCTATAATGAGAAATATGTATTATGGAAATGTATAATGGAGATTCAGTGGTAGCCTTACGTGCCCCTCTCTCTGCCATATGCTACGGACTCTGGTGCAAGAAGATAATGTGTGGGGAGGGGTGTTTTGTCAACTGGTTAGCTTGAGGTAAAAGCAGACACAGAGGTTTGCTCTGGTCTGGACAGTATGGATTTGATCTTTGAGTGACGGTCCATGGGTACACTCTGAGTGAGTGTACCTATAAAAAGCATCCAGTCTCAACAGATAGAGCATCCTGTAGAATTAATAGCATACTCAGTGCACAAGTGTGTCTTGCCTTGAGCCTGTTGTGGGTTAACCCTGGTAGGCAACTCAGCACCACACAGTCACTTGATCATTTCTCCCTGCCCACCCTCAGCAGGATAGGGAAGTGGAAAGAAAAAGTAAAAGCAAGAAAACCTGTGAGTCAAGGTAAAAAGTTGTTTAGTAAGTGAAGGAGAAGTGGAGGAAGAGAGAAAGAAAACAAACTAACCATTGCAAAGGCATTCACTCACCATCTCTCATGGGTAGACCAATGTCCAGCCAGTTCCAGAGTAAAAGATGGCTAACCCCCTCAACCCCTACTTCTCCCTTTTTATTGATGAGCATGGTGTTATATGGCATGGAATATCCCTTTGGTTATTTCAGGACATCTGCCTGTTTTTGTCCCCTCCCAACCTTTTGTGCACCCACCCCAATCTATTCACTGCAGTGGGTAGAGTGAGAAACAGAGAAAGCCTTGATGTTGTGTGAGTACTGTTCAGCAATAGCTAAAACATTAGTGTGTTATCAGCATTGTCTTGATCACAAATCTAAAACACAGTACCATAGAAGCTGCTATGAAGAAAATTAACTCCATCCCAGCCAGACCCAATACAGAGCCGTTTCATTTCCTATTGACCATTTGTTACAGAACACTTTGTAGTCTGAATATTCTTCAGAAAACATGGTTTACCTTAAGTTCTAAATCTCATTTGACTGATTTTGTACCTAGAACCTCTGACTACCTTTATATTATCAGATGGGTTCTTCAGGGACTACTTTATAGCCTTGAAATCTCTGCGAGTTTCTACTATTCTATTAGCATCATATTTTCCACCTCCAGTTTCTTTGTTGCCTTGTGAAAGAGCATGTTGTAGAAAAATTGGCCTCAGCCTCTCAAATCTCAAAAAGGAGGATCAGAACCTCCAGGTGACTGTTTTGAAGGTGATGGCACAATTAGCAATGCATCTGCCTCTTGTTCGTGGAGCTGGGACCCAACTTTTGTTCAATGTGAAAACCTCTGGTGCTGATAAACATCAGCATTCTCAAAGCTAGTCTTACACCAAGCCTGAGATGAGAGGTTCCTGCTGTCTCTTGTCCAATCTGAATATACTGAGATTTTCTGACTCTTCCTTCCTCCCTCACACTTTCATTTGCCATGAAGGTTTAAAGGAACATCAGATTTGAATGTCTGATACTGTAAGTTGGAGTATTTTTGTCAATTTGGTATACTAAACCGTAATTGTCTACACTATTAGAAGTTGTATAATATGTTGTATTCAGACTGCCTTGGCTCTGGCGCTGGGTTTATGTTACTGATGATTAAGCTGGTGTTGACTGCCAGTTGGGAATCAAGGAACCTGACCAGTATTACCTCAACTGTTCTTTAATTATAGATTATGTTTCAGGTACTATTATGTTTCTAAGTTTGGCACTATTGACCTCTGTATAATTGGTCCTCCTTCCAGGCATTGATGAAAATTACCATTGTTGTACTTAGACATGTCTTTTCTGGTAACTTGAGAAACCCATCTTTGATTTTATGTGCTTTTCACAGAGAGCTATTATGCTATGTGTATCCCTCATGTTTTATGGAAGAGGAATTGTGATACTTCAGGGAGCCTTTGGCATTTGTTTTGTGTTTCTGTCTTGGACTCAGTTTTTCTTTTGATGCCAGTAATCTGCGGGATAGCTGCATGGTTCCAAATATACTGACTGTAGCTTTCACTGAATTGTACCTGCTGCCGATATCATGTCCTTGCCTGGACACTTCTAAGAGAATTCCCTGTCCCAGCTGTGAAGTCTAAGGAGGATATATGCTTCTTGTGGGGCTATGTCTGTCTCCTTTGGCTAGACCATCTAATGATCAGGTTTTGCAGCATGTACCGTGCCTCGATGGAGCAGTCAAGGGCATTCTCCTTTCATCTTTCACAAAATGAGCGTTACATTCAAAGCATCTCCCCTGAACTGGTGCCTTTCTCAGTGAGGGGCTGGTGATCTGTGATCTGATTCTGATCTGTGCTAAAAATAAGCATCTGGTTTCTCCTGTAGCAAAGTCAAATCCCCCTTGGCAGCCTTATAAACTTGCTGAGCCTGCTCCAACCTTATACTTACTAGGTGGGAACAGAAGGAGGTGGATTTGAACATAATTTCAAGTTTTGGAAATGAGCACACATGCATTCAAAATACATGGAAAGTACATCCACTTTAACATCAATGCACTTGTCTACCAGATATGGCAAAAAATGTGACTACTGTTCAGTAGTCTCTCCTGTCTTCTTGAGGCAACAAGAGCGCAGGCTGATGTGGACATGAGTGTTGTGGAACACAAGGTGGAGCTCCTGCTCTACTCCGGAACAAAAGATAAAACAAGAGGGGGGGCAAGTGTCCTGTGGGGAATACAAATGCAACAGAAATAGGGCTGTAGCTCCTACTACTTTTATTCTTCTGTACAGTGGAAATAGTTAATTTTAGTGGTATATTCTGATATTTCTGAACATTTTTCCCTCTTTCGCCTGTTTAATGCTGTATGGTTACCACTTCATTTTTCCAATTTTTTTAATAGAATAAGATTTAAAGCCATTATTTTTGTGCTATAGCTAATTATGTCCAGCTTGTACATATTAAAATAATAAAATATCGAAAAGTGTGAAAGTTACTATAGTTCTATGGCAGTGTAAGATTTGCGCCTTCAATGTACCCCTTATTTGTACCAATTTCTGTTACTTTAATAATGAAAATTGCATGGAAAAAAAACATAAATGGGAGAGGAAAAGATTGATAATGGGAATAATGAGTCTCTGAAGTCCAAAGAGTAGTGCAGTAAGATTTGCTGGTGAACTTTGCAGACAAAAATTCAGCTCCTATTTAAGGCAGCTGCACTGAGTGACTTTGCTAGTGGATAGAGCATGACAACTTTACTGACAAAACTTGATTAGAGGATTTCTTGAAAAATGTTGTTTAAAATGTCATGATAATACATGATACAGCTGAAGCAAGCAGTATAGTCAACTATATTTTAGACATTGAAAGGGGGTGCAGATTTTCAGTGTGTGTTCTGTAAAAACGAAAAAAGTACACTGAAAGAAACCAATGAGTTTTGAAACTAATGCTTAAAACCAAGCTTCATCTCAATGTAATGTGGTACATGAAATTTGAGAAGTGAGTAAAGAAAAATAAAGTTATGTCAGCAAAAGGACAACTGGCAAATAAGAAAAGCAGCAAAGTTTTTCAGGTAAGAAAAATTTCCCTACCTAAGGCATGAATTCCTGGTATCAGCTGTATTTTCCATGAGTTTCTATGTGTATTATGAATGTTCTCGCTTCTAATCACATGGAGCACAAATGGTATTATACTATTCAAATACGTCAGTTAAACCAATGGTGTGATTAGGCTTCCATGTTAAGAATTAAAAAGATGTATAGTAGGAATTAACTTTAGTGTTTTTAAAAGTTTGCCCAGAGGTTGGATAAAATGGGGAATTCCACTGAGATAGGAGAGTGGTGTATCTGTTAGGTAGTGGAAAACAAGTGAAAGGAGAAGTGAGGATAAGTGTATTCAAAAGATATCTGAAGAATTTATCCAAGAATAATTTTGTTCATCAAAGGGGTTGTGAAGAGCCTTATTGCAGAATGTACAATAAGTTTTAAGGAAATGAGAGTTCAGATTTAAGAGTAAGTCAGTCTTAAGTTCAGATTTAAGAGGTAGGAAAGTCTATGGCTCTGCTTTTGATGCTGGACTGTGGAATGCAGCTGATGATATCCAAGAACTGACAGAAGAATGTCTGTCAGATAAAGAAGAGTAACTTGATTTTGAAGCATTTGAGTGCATACAGATTGTGCTAATAAAGTTTCATTGTTGATTCTTACTGTATTGATCTTAACTGTCAACAATACCTGATTTTAATATCTGCCAAAGTGATATTTATGTCCAAAACAAAAAATTCCATTGTACTGGTTGTCTGATCTGGAACAATGACTTTGTTTCCTGCAGATCGAATTAGCTAAAAGAGGGCTTCAGGCATCTCTTTTGGTAAAAGCTCCAGAAACAGGAGAATTATTTGTGAATTTTGACCCTCAAATATTAACTTTAATCAGAGAAACAGATTGCATGGCTCACATGTGTCTCGAAATCCCACCATTTGCAAGTATTATTCAACAGAAGAGAGACTGGTATAAGAAGATTGTCAACAATTTGCAGGTGGGTTTATTTTAGTTATTTTATGCATGTGTAGCGTACCTTAAGATGTCTAGGTTCTATACATATGGAAGAGAAAAAAATGACAATTAGCTATTATACATTAAGAAATATTGGCAAATCTATTTTTTATCTTTGTGACTTTCTTGAGGTACTTTTTAAAAGATTTTCTTGGCTTTGTATTTTCTGTGAAGTCACTTCAAAGATACGTGGGTTTAGGGAAGCTTGGCAGAACTTGGGAAAGAGGTGAGGATGGGGAAGCTTACATGATGCCTCGCTCTGTTGCCTGCTTTCTCAATGATAAACAATTTATCTCTCATCCAATAATGGAGTCAACACTGGACACACTTTGTTTTGAAAAGATAACTGGGAGGGAGGAACAGGTGGTATGCCTCTTAAAAATGTAGAGCCTCCAGCAAGTAGCAGCATAGTTCCTGCACTAGTGTTTTACACAGATGTCTGTGGAATAGCTTAAAAAAGAGAAGCTAAAACTTCCCTTTCTCTCATCTTTTAAATCCTTTGGATCATTTTGTCTACCTATGAACAGAAGAGCTTCTCAGTGACTCAGGATGAGGATTCAAAGATAGGTGTCCAGAAGATTACAGCTTCAAAGGGCTACTTGATTCTGAAATGAGAAAAAAAGCATTATATTAAGTAATAAAGTTATTGCAAGGATTGGTTTTTTTGCAAAAGACCAGAAACTAGATCAGTGGGTTAAAGATGCATTAGAAACCAAATACCATATTAAAGTTCTGGTAAGGCTGGTGTAATAAAACTGCTGGAAAGTTCATGTAGATGCATTTTTTTTCCCTTGGGCTTTTTATCTCCTGGAACATCCATTTAGAGATTGAAATTTGCAAACCTTTTTCTGTGTATGTTGTGGTTTAACCCTGGTAGGCAGCTAAGCATCACACAGATGCTCGCTTGTTCCCCCGGTGGGATGGGGGAGAGAACCTGAAGGTTAAAAAGGCAAAAACATGTGGGTTGAGATAGAGACAATTTAATAGGGAAAGCAAAAACTGCATGTGCAAGCAAAGCAAAATAAATAATTAATTTACTACTTCCTATTGGCAGGCTGGTGTTCAGCCATCTTGAGGAAAGCAGGGCCGTATCATGGTTACCTGGGAAGACAAACACCATAGCTCTGAATGTCCCCCTTCCTCCTTCTTCCTCCAGCTTTTATTTTTGAGCATGATGCCATAGGTATGGGATATCCCTTTGGTCATCTGGGGTCAGCTGTTCCAGCTGTGTTCCCTCCCAGCTTCTTGTGTGTCCCCAGCCTGCTCTCTGGTTGGGTAGGGTGAGGACCAGAAAAGGCCTCAATGCTGTATGAGCACTGTTCAGCAATAGCCAAAACATTGGTGTGTTATCAACACTGGGTCACAAATCTAAAACACAGCACTGTATGAGCCACTATGAAAAAAATTTACTCCGTCCCAACAAACCTAATACAATCTACGAAGATTAATTTTCATGTAAAGTAGTACTTGCATTTTTACAAAGAGCAACAGAGTGAACTTCTGCCAAAAGTAATGAAAACATTTCACAAACAATTAATTAGTGTCTCTTAAGAATTTCAGTGATGTATATGCAGAGGAATTTCTTAGTTTAAGTTACGATAAGTATGTGTATGTGAAGAGGTTCAAATCAGTGTATATAAATTAATGCTTTCATTCTCTGTTTATTTCAGATGATGCTGGCAGAGTATAAAAGAATTATGCTGAAAATACAACACCCTGTTGAACAACTGATGGCTCCTAGGTTAGCAAATGTAGATGATGCTATCCAGCCAGGTCTAATGTTACTGACCTGGACATCCTTTAATATTGAGAAATACATTAATACAGTTTTTTGCAAGCTAGGTGAGTCACTTGCCTCCTTCCATTAACTTCTGTTTGTTTGTTTCTATACAAATGCAAGCTGTTATTAATCTTACTGTCCTTTATATGATTTGCACTTAATTGACTTCTACATGAAAGAAATCAGAATTATTACCTGTCCTGTACGTCATGAAACTTCTGCTTTATAACACCACCTTCTTTTTGTCTCATGTATTTATCAAATTTTTACTAATATGGATGGGATGGCAGTTAGGATTAAACCAAACAGAGTGTACAAAAGGTCCTCTGTATTCTGAATTCAAACAACGATAGCTACTTTTTAAAGAGCTCCTAGGTTTCAGACTTTTCATAACCTTGCCTTTTGTTTCTATAATGTACAAAACAAGTTCCAAGGGAATAATATCCTGACTGAGTTGGCATTGTCACTGCTCAATAGCTTTTTATATTAAACTTTTTTTAACATCAGTTTCTTTAATGCACATGCATCTTGGGCAACGCTTTAGAAAACAGATGAGCTTGTAGTTTTTTCAAAAGATTATCACAAGATTGCAGTGAGATGCGTATTGTTCCTGAAGATACCAGGTTCCTTTTGCTTCAGCTGAATTAATACACCAAACATAGATTTTGTTTCTTGAAATGATGTAAGTTATTATACTGGGAATTTTCTTTGGTGAAATGGCAAATTAAAATGAATTTTGGATGCTAACCTGACATTACGCTCAATTTAATTTTGAATAATACAAGTAGTTTGAATCTGGGACAGGTACCTTGCAATTTCACCGTTGCAAGCCAATTGCTATTAAACTGTGAAAATTCTAGTCATTGCCTTCTGTTACCTATTATTTGGCTTCTAACTCTTTTTTGAAGGACATTTTATTTGTCAAAAGTTTCTGTTGCTAGTAGGTTCTCCAAGTGGTAACTAGTCCAAGTTATAGGAGAAGGACAAGTATTCCTGGACCTTGATTGAATTTTAATGTCTTTGTGTTTGAAATGCATATACTTTAAGCTCATCTTATATATATTTATAATATTTTGTCTATTATCTTTAGGATATGAATAGCATATGCTAGATGACCACATGTTATGCAAAAAATTGATGATGATTTCAGTGGTGAACCTTGCTATAGAAGTTGAGATGTTTGAAGTAAGCTGGTTATGGTGTAGAATTCATATAAAGCTAAATATGATACTTTGTTGAAGTAAAAATTTAAGCAGGGCTCTGCAAAGATTATTGTTGCAAACTTTTAAGCTTGTCTTGAATCTTCTGTTTGCTTCAAAAGCTGGGCTGGAGTTATTGCTTGATCGAGTGAATGACTTGGTTCAATTTCGTATTGATGCTGTCCTTCAAGAAATGAATAGAGTGCCACTCTGTAAGTTGCCAGAAGATGAACCACTGAGCTGTGAGGAATTTCTCCAAAAGACAAAGGTTATTAGATAAAATTTTCATAAAGAAGAGTTCAATGACTTTGAATTAAGATATTTTTCCTTTTTGATGAGATAAAACCAGTGCAGAATTAATGAGGCATGCATGGGAAACTGAAGAAAGAAAATCCCCGCTTGCTTGGCTGGAACCTTAAAAAGGAACAAAATACCAAATGCAAAGAGGCCTGAGCTGAGATGTTCTTTTCTGAGCTTATTAATGTCAAGCCAACTGCTGTATGCTATTCCTTTTATGCTTTGATGTCACTCAACTTAAATGTCCTCTGTGATAGTATCTTTTTTGTCATTGTTGCTTGTTAGTGCCTTTAAATGAGGGAATTGCCCATCTGATGCCTGTGAATAGCTCTGTAACAAGTGCACTTGATTGCCTGGGAGAGTAAATACTATGGAAATGATTGTGCACTGACTATCTTTGTTAATCTCAAGCTCTCCTGAGTTGGTAAAGGGATGTGCAAAATATACTCAGAAGTACCTGGCTGAGGGTATTCAGGGAAAAGCCCCTTCCTTCACCCCATCACAGTACTTGTATGTTGAAGAGGATTAACTGTGTGTAAGTTGTTAGTTAGAAAGCTGATCAAGCTAGTAATAAAATCGAATGGCAGAATTATTTTTGTGAGGCAAAAGTGAGATATTCTGGCATTTTAGGATAGAAAGTCTAACTTGTGTTTTCTCCTGAAATAAACTTTGCTTTGGAAGAGATTGCAGAAGATCATGTAGATAATCCCCATCCCTGGCCTCTTGTAGCAATAAATACTACAAATGAACGTTTTGTTTCTGTTAGTGTTAGTTAGGCCTTTCCTATTTTGTCCCTTATAACAGCTCAGCTTGTTGTTAAATACAAAGTAAAACTTAAAATATTATTTTATGGAATGAATGATATTTTGTAAGCCTCACAATCCATAGTCTTTTCTATTGATCTTGTTGCTGCTTTCCTGATAGGGCTAGTACTAAAATGTAAAGTCACTAAAGTAAAAATATGTAAGCGAGCACAAAAAGCTTCTCAGCACTGTGTGATAATTGATATTGCTTAATGTTGATCTGCAGGAAAACTTGGGCTGCTACATAGCAATTACAACACCACAACAGCCAGTCAGTTTGGTTTAGCAGAGTAAGTGGTATACTAACCCCAGCTATGGGTACAATGAAAATAGTAACAGCTTTTGTAAGCTTATTGTAGTTTTTAATTAGAAGGGACTATCAATAGGTTCTATCACCTAACAGGCATCTTGAAGTTTCTAAAGAAATTTCTGCAACAAAAATAGTTATACTGTGGAAAAAATCCAAAGCACTTAGTTTAGTAGTTGCAGTGATATTGCAAATCAGATCTGGCTTCTCTGCCAACTGGACTGAATCATTAGGAAATCATTGGGAAACTATAGGTGGCCAGTCAGTCTCACCTCTGTCCCTGGAAAGGTGATGGAGCAGCTCATCCTAGAGGTCATCTCCAGGCATGTAGAGGACAAGAATGTTATCAGAAAAAGTCAACATGGGTTCACCAAGGGAAGATCATGCTCGACCAACCTGATAGCCTTCTGTGATAGCATGACTGGCTGGGTCGACGAAAGGAGAGCAGTGGATGTTGTCTTATCCTGACTTCAGTAAGGCATTTGACACTGTCTCCCATTGCATCCTCATAGGCAAGCTAAGGAAATGTGGGTTGGATGAGTGGACAGTGAGGTGGATTGAGAACTGGCTCAACAACAGAACTCAGAGGGTATTGATCAACAGAGCAGAGTCTGGGTGGAGGCCTGTAACTAGTGGTGTTCCCCAGGGGTCTGTGCTGGGTCCAGTCCTGTTCAACATATTCATCAGTGACCTGGATGATGGGATAGAGTGTAACCTCAGCAAGGTCACTGATGATACAAAACTGGGAGGAGTGGCTGATACACCAGAAGGCTGTGCTGCCATCCAGCGAGACCTGGACAGGCTGGAGAGCTGGGCCGAGGGGAACCTGATGAAATTCAACAAGAGCAAGTGCAAGGTCCTGCACCTGGGGAGGAAAAACCCTAGGCACCAGTACAGGCTGGGGGCTGACCTGCTGGAAAGTGGCTCTGTTGAGAAGGGCCTTGAAGTGCTGGTGAACAACAAGCTGGCCATGAGCCAGCGCTGTGCCCTTGTGGCCAAGAAGGCCAACGGTATCCTGGGCTGCATTAAAAGGAGAGTGGCCAGCAGATCGAGAGAGGTTATCCTCCCCTTCTACTCTGCCCTAATGAGACCACATGTGGAGTACCGTGTCCAGTTTTGGGCCCCCCAGTTTAAGAAGGATGTGGAACTCCTTGAGCAAGTCCATCAGAGAACTACGAAGATGATCAAGGGACTGGAGCATCTCCCTTATGAGGAAAGGCTGAGAGACTTGGGTTTGTTCAGCCTGGAGAAGAGAAGACTGAGGGGGGATTTTATCAACACCTATAAATATCTAGAGGGTGGGTGTCAGGATGGTGGGACTGGACTCTTTTCAATAGTGCTCAACGACAGGACAAGGGGCAATGAGCACGAGTTGGAGCACAGGAAGTTCCACCTAAACATGAGAAAAAACGTCTTTCCTGTGAGGGTGCCAGAGCAGGGGCACAGGCTGCCCAGGGAGGCTGTGGAGTCTCCTTCCTTGGAGAAAATCAAAACCCGCCTGGACGCTTTCCTGTGCCCCCTGCTCTGGGTGTCCCTGCTCAAGCAGAGGGGTTGGACAAGATGATCTCCAGAGGTCCCTTCCAACCCCTGCCATTCTGTGATTCTGTGAAAATCAAAGATTGTGTCTTAAAATTCAGAAATGATTGAATCTTGCTAATGGCTGAATTTTTCCAATTATTTATTTTTAATTAAACAGAGGTAGCCAGGTTTGGTTAAGCTTAAAGAAATAGGAGATAACAGAAGAAAAAACATCAAAAGGCAATCTAGGTAAAAATTATACTTGGCTAAAACATACTTGATCAATTTTACTATAACTATTAAAGAAAAAAACTGTACAATAATATATTTCTGAATTTTATTAAATCTCATTCTTCGATTCCTTCTCCCCCCAGTTAATAGTTTTCTTGTTTATTCTAATCCTAAATAGAGCTTTTATTAGATTTTACCTCCTATCTAGCTATAAATGTGAAATATGATTGGCTAATACTCCTTATGGCACAGCCAAAATAATGTTAAATGGCAGTAGTTAAAAGAAAGGTTATATCTTCCATGTCTACATTGGAAAGTTAAGAAAATTAAGAAGCACTTGCTTTTGGGAGCCATTTAATGGAACAAGGCTTTATAAACATTGATTTGTTATATTAACTATGGATGACTCATGTGATTTAGGGAACAAGCCACAGCAATTTTGAAAGACATTTATGATGTCATATTTGGCACAACAAAGAATCCAACACTAAACAGTTAGGAACAAACCAATTTAAAAATCATGTTGTGTATTGATCTTGTTTTTCACAAATACGAGGCCTTGGCGTCTATATTAGTAAAGACTGCTATGACAGTGAAATAGATGTGAGAACTGGGAAGATAAAAACATATGTTTGTTTTGGTTTGATAACAGGAGCTCTGTATAAAAGGTTCTCGGACTTTACATTTAAAAAGCTCCCTGGTGGAAGACGCTGCTAATGAGCTGATTGACATGTTACTTGACACTGAAGAACAGGTCAGAAAAGAGTCAGTTGTACCCACTGGTGAAATAAGGGGAAAACATACAGGTAAGAAGATTGTATTGTAGCTCTGTGCTTATGTTTCTTTTTCATGCTGATAGTATGTGTTGGGCAATATTGTAGCTTACTTGACTGAAGTACCAATCAGTATCTAATGTCTAAAGACTTTTGTCTGAATTTGCCTGGGTAACGGATCATCTAACAGTCATCCGTTGTCTGCAAAATAGGTCACTATTATCAGTCTAACTTGCATGTTGAAATGTTAATGCTATAGGAGCAGCTACTTACAGGCCTTGGTTAATTGCTGGACTTGCTAGAGAAAGAATATATGAAGTAATATCCAAATTTTCGTGATAGTCATGCCAGTTTGGACTGAGTAGAGAAGGTGGATAGGAACAAAAGGACTGTTACATTGAGGTACAGATTACAAATTAGTATAATTTGCACTTCTGTAAAATTTAGCTGTATGTCAGACACCTGTGGAGGTGTTGCATTATTGTGTTTTCAGGTCCCTTAAGTCAATTTAACTAACTAGATTTGTGATGTTTTAGCAACAGAAGAGGAAAGAAGATCAAAAAGCTTGACTTCCTCCCACAATCCCAGTGAGATATGGGCTGGACTGTCTGCTTCAGCAAAGAGGAAGAGAACAGATTTAGAAATGTTAGAGGAAGAAGCCAATGAACTGCTTTCCTACTTCAATCATTGTAATATTGACTCCCTCTTGAAAGTCACTCGAAACACTCTGGAGACTCTACGCAAGCGCATCCATGCATCTTCCATGATCAACTTCTTAGGTGGCCGTATTGCAGTACTTTGTTTTCTTAGCCTATAAAAAGCAATATGCAAATATAACATCCCAGTACTGTATGAAAAAGAACCACATATGTAAAAGAGGGGGAAACAAAAGGAGTTTGAATAAGCTGCCTTGTTAAATCAATTGATAACATGGTATATTTCCAAAGGAATTTTTTTCCTGTGAGAGCAGGAATGTGTCATTGTGATGCCATTTCTCTTAGGACTGACTGTACTGTTCTGAAGCTGGATATTGTATTTGGAGCTGGACTTGATAAGTGGTTACCTCTTTGACCTTGGCTTTTACATAAAACTGTATGAAAAAAGCAACAGAGAAAGGGGTGTGTTCCCTTTCTCTTACTAATTGCCTTTGGATCTTTCTGTGCATTATGATGGAACACTCTTTTTAAGTGTAAAATAAAGCATTTGTATTTGATCTCTATAGCATATAAGGCATACAATGAAATTCTGAGGAGTTTTTGTGCCCAGTTTAATATGTTGACTGGGAGTACAAGCCAGATAAAATTTTCCTGCTAAACGGAGTTTAGCTGCATGGAACAAGTTGAAGAGGAACTTCATGGAAAGTAATAGCGTGGCACTTAGTTTTCACTTGTTCTGCTCTGGACTCTACCAATACATCTTGTAAATTACTCAGGAATCTTTCTTTCGTTAAGAAATAACAGTCAGTAGTCAACAGTAGGATGTATATATTGGTTTATATCATTACAATGCCTAGTTTGATGTCTTGAAAAAAAAGTGAACTTTTTTTTTCTTTTTTTTTGTCTTTCATTCAGAAAATCACAGTGCTTCTAAGCAGAAAAGAAGTGCTCATCCTATAATTAGGACTAGTATTAACCTATCTATCCCTAATATCATCATGACACCCTCTTTGGATGAGGTACAGCAGACACTTAATAAAGCTGTAGAGAGTATTGTGAAAGTAATGAAAGGAGTTGGACAGTGGAGTCAGGAGAGAATATCCAAGGTTTGTGTCTTTAATAGCCTTACCTAAAACTAATGTTTCAAAATTACTACAAATAGAAAACAAAATTTTATTTCTTCCCCAGAAGATGATGTTAAAGAGAAAAGTGGCTGTGATGCAGTGTGAGAGCAGAGACAGTGATTCTGATGATGGAATGAAAGAGACTGGAAGTAAAAACACCCATGGTAATGTTAAACTCTGACATCTCTTAATCTGAATGTTAGGTAAATGTGACTTAAACAGTATGTGTTAAAGGATATTAAACACAGAATGCATCGAAAGCAGTAGAATAAAGACTTCATAGATCTTAAACTGCCCCAGAGAAGGAGGATATAATAACAATGCCAGAGCTTCTCTTTGTGATTAGAAACCAGGCTTCCCTGAAGATACTTGTCTTTGTGTGGATTTGAGTAAAGGGATTTGTTTGTGCCTCTCAGAGTGTGTACTGCTTTGGGTTCTACCTGCAGCATGTGAGAAGTTGTTAGGGTGCCAGCGTAGCAGAAATTGTGAATGAGTTTGGAAAACAATTCTAGTCACTACTGCTACACAAGATCTTTCATTATTTGCCAGTGTGGTTTGTAACTCGACATGTTCAAGTGGCATCTTAAACTTGTGCTGAAATTCCCCTTTAGGAAGGGTAAGTTGAACTTAAACAAAACGTGGTATTAAATAGAAATGTCTATATAATTGCAGATTTGGTGGAGAGGGGATTGTGTAGAGGACTGAATTGACTAAAATTTCTAAAAAGGCTTTTAACTTAATCTGTTTTGTGATCAGACATGGAATTAAGTTATTGAAGGCATTAATTCAAGGAAGTTTAAGGTGGTATATTTGGTTGCTGTTTTTTCTTGTCTGAAACAGTTTAGAATCAAGCCAAATTAATTGTTCTACTTTGTACTTCAGGTACTTCACAAATATATTGAGTCTTTTTAGGTTAGCTCCCTGTTATACACCTAAAAAATAGGAAAGTAATACTTGAACTGATTAAGAAATGAAATTGTTCTTTCAAAACTAAGAGTTTCCCTTGCCTGAGATGGAATAACAAATGATGGTAAGTTCAATCTTGTGGGTACTTGCTAACTGATGGACTGTCCTTGAGGACTGGCTGTGATCTTCTTCTCAAATTTAATGTTAATTTGTTTTTCAAAGTGTCAATTGTGGTCTACCCCACGTTATTTTAGAAAATAAAAATATTTATGGATTTGCTCAATGCTGACATATTAGTAAATCACTTAGATGAAGTGTATAGCATAAACCTTGGGGAGAGATGAGGAAAAAGTAAAGATTATATTTGAAAGATTGGAGTGGAACTTGTTCCAAATTTAGCAGAGTACCTAAATGAAGCAAGTTTCCTAAAATGGAGGGGTTTATGAATTTTTGGCAATTATATTGGCTCCCTAGATGTTTAGTTGCTTTTTTGATTAATAAGAACATGTAACTTTAAAATGCATGCTTATTGAAAAATAGGTCATTAGTTTTTGTTTATAGGAATTTGCTTGGCCTAAACAATATGCCTGTCCTAAAACTGCTTTTGTATTTGAATCTGCCTTTATAGATGGTGTGTCAGATGCAGCATCACTCAGTTTGTCTGATCCAGTGCAAAGCCAGAACTACTTCAAGAGTGTTTCAGAGAACAAAGAAATTATTAAATTAGTATCTTTACTTGGCACTGCTATTAATTCTACAAAAAGGGTAAGACAATAGGGATGTTAATTTGATATCACTCTTCAAATGATGTTCATGTATTACTTTTAAAGTCCTTGGGCAATAAGGGTGGGCATTTAAAGCAGTGATTAAACATATGAATGAAAAAGTGTAGGGCGGTAGATGGAAAACATGTGCCTACAAATTTGCAAATATGCTTTGAAAGTGTAACGTGGATTAAGTGTACTCTGCTCAAAAAATTATGAGGTTTTGAATATTATGCTTAGGTCTGATCAAAAACATATTTCCAGTTGGTAAAACACCATAAAAAAACTCTAGGTATAGTTGAGTTGCATGTACTTAATATAGAACTGGAAGTAATTGTACAAGGGTGTTAAATACGGTTTTATTCACATAGAAATTCTAATGAAGCAAGTATGACTTCTGGCCCATTATGAAGGTTTTTGGAAGACAACTGGCTGTCAGCTTGGCATTTGTGAAGTGCTGCATAGGATTTGCTACTAGAGGTTAGGAGATAGCTTAAGGGATATGAATAATTTCTTTGCCCTTTCATGATTCTATGCACTCTCTAGTAAACTCTAGGTATTGAACTGATACTTCTTTGGGGAACTCTGCATCAGTTCCTCCTGGGGCCAGTCCAACCTTACAATGGAGCCTTGCCAGGTTGATTCAGTCTTGTAAATTCAGCAGTACTGAAGTGTAACTAGCACAGTGCCATATAGGTTTGTGCTGAAGAGTAAGGTGCAGTTAATAATGGTAGATAGTTATCTTTGTATTTTGATACTCAATATTTTGTAATTGGAAACTTATTTAGCCAGGTTTAAATGCCTGCATGCACTATGTTTATCATAAGTCATGATGTGGGTTATCTCTCATAGCAGTCACCTCTAATTTACTTGTTTAATTAGCTGAAGTGATGATGATTTAACGTTGAAATTTTCCTGCACTCCTGAGAACCAGAAAAATAATTCTTTTTCAAGCTCTTTGATATTGAAATCAAAGGTACCTGAATTGAGTGTAGAATTTAATGTAATCATCATTGATGTCATAAATGAAAAAAAAAAAAGCCTCATAAATTCATTGTTTGAGAACAAATCGAGTTACTGCTCTTGTTATGCTGGGCCCTGGAGCTCAGGTTTTGATTGCTAGTGGTAGGGAAGGACAAGTGTACTCTGTCCTAGTCTTAAAGAGGTTTTTTACTTCCCACTGGTTCCTAGGATTTTATTGACTGAAGAATCACTTTATTGGAAAATACTGTAGCTGATTTGACAAATTGAATGTGATTATCATACAGTTCCTGGCAAGGCTTGTGATTGCTAATGGAACTTGCTTTAGCATAAATTTACCAGCAGCCTTCTGTTCAGTGAGGTGATGCAACCTGTTCCACTATGGAGTTCTTAATGTATTCTAACTAGCAGATGCTAAGAAATTATATATGTTATACATACAATGCTGAGAATCTTTCTTTGGACTTCTGATGTGTTTCAGGAAGTTCTTACAGCTGTGAAGAGTTTTAGTTGTTACTGCCATATATGGCAGAGGGACAAGGAGGAAACCATTGATAAATTAATGATGGGAAACCCCTTACTCTCTGAATTTGAATCTGAAATTCTGCATTTCAAAGACTTGGAGCTGAAAATCGATTCTGAGCCTGAATATATCTGCGTGGGAGCTATTGCACTGCACACTGGTAGAGTTCAGATTTCCATTTCTTTCTGACTCGTGTAGGAAGGAGAGATGGTGCTTAGTTCTGGATGGGTGAACTATGTTAAAGATGGAAAGGAGAAAACATTCATGCATGCAAACAAAACACTAACACAAGTGTATCTGTGAGGCTCAGCTGGAGTTTCTTCCGCCACCTGGATACTTCTGCTCGGTTATGGGGTTGATGGTAGCTGTTTGTTTATCCTTCTGACCCCCATAAGTACATATTTTATGGGAGTAAGATGATAAGTTTATGTTGCTTCTCTCCTTGTCTGGATGCATGTAATGAGACAGCTGACAAGCTTTCTATTTAATACAGTTAGTTAAGTGAAGCATTCATGTTGTTGCTGATTCCCTTTTTGTCGTGAAAGCCAGGACTCAAATCTTTACTTTTTTGTAGCTCAGGTTGCACATCACCTAACTAAATTTTGCATAAACGTTTTACAGTAGTGTTAACAGAAAAGACAGTCGGGAACTATGATGGACAGTAAGAAATGCATGCAGCTGATTTTGCAGTGGATGTCAAATCTGAGGAAGCAGAGTATTTTCTTCATTAGAAGTGGTGTCAACCAAATGTCATTGATTATAGTGTAAGACAAAGAACTAGAGAAACAAGCTGGCTTTTGAAACTCAACAGAGCTGGGGTAGTTCCGATATTTAATAAATACAAAAGACCATCAGGTGTCAGAGCTAAGCATGGGAAGAGGCACTGTGTAAAAAGGAAGATGCACAAGTGAAATCTGCACAGAGAATGAATAGGTAACAGGGCTGAAAGTATATCTAGCTAAAATATATGTAGTGTTTGTGTTGGTACTGATTTTTGACTGTTCTGTTGAGAACTGTGAGGAAGAAATTTGAATTTAATGGCAGAGCTTTAGAGAAATGGACTGGATTGTTGCAAAGTTGGGCAGTAACTCAGTAAGACTTCAGCATTCTCTCTAAATGTTTGTCAGTTGGTTCCACTGATGCTACAGATAAAATTTATAAAAATTAGATGGTGCTGGACCATTTGGTTTCATTAAATGTCAGATTAAACTTTGTTTCTTCAACTTCCATAATCAGACTCTTACTATTTCCCCTCACAATATTTTTTTTTAAAGATTAATTTTAGAAAAAATTTTAGACTTAAGTGAGAATAATAACAATTTGTTAGTGATGTGTAGGACAGAAATGTGTATAATGATAAACGAAGAAGACAAGGAGTGTGGAGTCCAGCCTCATCTTCCCAGCAGGAAAGATGATACATTCTAGGAAGATAAGGAGGAAAGCAATCCCGAACTGCAAGCAATCCTAGAAACCACTCAAAGCTGTCAGTATGATTTCATCTTCTCTGTATGTGGGTGGTTAGACTGAAAAAGCAGAACTGGGAATGAAGAGAATACATACTGAAAAAAGAGTAAAAGTACATCCTAAAAAATACCCACAATATCTAAATATCTATTCATTGTTCAATATTTTTAGCTGATCTGAAGCTAGCACTGAGAGCAGAAACCAAAGCCTGGATGACTTTGCTGGGGTGTCATTGTAACAAGAAGTACCGAACAGAGATGGAAACAATTTTCACTTTTATAGAGGAAACTGGCAAGAAGTTAAATCGACACATCAAGGATCTGGATGATATAAGAACAGTCATGGCAGCTTTAAAAGAGATCAGAGAACTACAGATCTCCATAGAGTCCCAAGTTGGACCCATTGAGGTAGTTAACAGGAATGCTGAAAGTATGGTACTGTTCCAAGAGAGCAGTTATTTTCTGGGTTAAAGCTTAACAGTGCACTTTGAAAAGGTATGATTTATTATGTGCTAAATGTTGGGTGGAAGACCTGTTGTGTTCCTCTAAATGTTTTCTGCATGGAACTCTGATATGGACAAATGTGCTGGGCCATCTTGTTTAGACTCTGCTCTTCCTAGAAAGGTTGGACTAGATGATCCCTGAGGTCCCTTCCAACCTGTGATTCTGTGAAACGTAAACCTGTTGAGGTGAGAGGTGGTTTAGTGAATAGTGAAGAAATTGAGTGGTTGAGCTAAGAGGAAGATGGGAATACTGATATTTAATGCAAGAAAGCTTTTGGTACTTCATGGAAAAAGTCTGTGTATGAAAAGCATTGATTTTTTTTTTTAGCCTACAGAAGAGAAGAAAGCTAATTTTAAGTAGTTTATATGAGAATGCGTGAGAGTGATTGCTTTATCAGCTATATCACGGGTTGAAATAAACAATTGAATTCCTTAAAAAAGTTAACTTACTAGAATACATTTATTGAATATCTGACAATGTAGCGACTTCTGGTCAAATGGCAGAGTTAAAAACAGATAGTAACTGTTTCTCTGCATTCCTGACCAGAGTATGGATTTAAGAACACTATAGTTTAGCAAAATGCACCATTGACTAGATGTCCAGTAGAATTAATTTTTTTTCTGAACACATGATCATGATTCCTGATGGCCCATAATTTTATTGTAAAGGTTGTGTCCTTACTGTTTTAAAGTAACTTAACACAGAATTCTTATCTACCACATATTGACAAATCTAATATTCTCTTTTTGAGATGCAAAAACTGTTTGCTGTCAGACAAACATCTTGCACCTGTGTTTTCTGATTCTGTTTTCTCTGAGGAGATGTAAACTACAGAATGCAGTATGTACTCATATGTGCAAATAATGGAAATGAGTATGGAGCCCTTCCATATTTTGCAGAATACAGCTGAGGAGGAGTATATCTCTCAGCTTAAGAAGCTGTGAGGGTCTCCCTAGTTGTGTGAAGGAGCAAAAATAGGACAAATAGTTTATGGTGATGAGCAAAGCATATCTGCAGCTGGAACCTTCTGTGAAATTGTTGTAGGTAATGGGATCTCTTAGGAGATGACATCTTGTAAGTTCCTGCTAAGACCTGTCGTGGTTTACCGTGTCATGTGGAGCCAAGGAAAAAGCCGTGGTAGCCAAGGATTCCTAAGCTTCCAATTCTGCAAGCAGGACCCTCAAGAGACACAAGGAAAGGAGCCATGCTTTAGATTTTTGAAACAGAGGCTGACATGTTTTCCACACAGTGGGGAGGCAGACAAATAGTTATGTCTCAGTTTTTGCAGTTTGTCTGCAGTTTGATCAAACTGGAAAATGTAACTGGAAGTAACTCCACTTTATAGAAAAATTTTCAGATGAAACTGTTATCCAACAGGATTCATTGTTACCCTACCCTATGCTAATTTGCAGGAAGTGAATATCAGCTGTGCTTTTGTGAAACTTGACTAAGGGTTTCAGTATGTGGAGTGTTTATATGTTGATGGTACAAGTGGAGGTCAGTGTTCTGAGAAAAAAAGAGGACCATTAACTAAGATTTTTAAAGTAGATTCCTCATTCTGAATGATGAATAGTTGTAACATCTGAAATAGTTGCAACAAATTAGTTGTGGTAACTTTTGATATGGTTTCCCAATTCTTTGTTGTGGAAGAGATGAAGTCTTAAATGTAGGGCTTAAAGGTCTTTATGGAATAGAAGCTTGCTTGATTTGCTTACTTGAAGGCTTCTACTTAGATGTTTTCTCATGGCTCACCTCCCATAATATTCAGCTTGGGTCATACCAGGTAATTGAAGACATGGATCAGAAATATATTCTCATTAAAATGACACTAAAACCTGTGGACTTAAGGAGTACTTTAACTGGAAATAGTTTTTTAGAGAAGCAAATTGCACTAGGGAAAATAATCTATCAGAAAGCAGAATGCTATATGAAAGGTAAGGAGTAAGGAGAGCTAGATAGTTTTAATTTTGATGTTTCTTCCAGTTTAGTATTGGTTTACCAGATTGCAATAATTGCTATGCAGACAGAACAGAGTTTCGTTTTCTAACAAATCATTCTCTGTTTTTAAAAATTTAAAATGTTAGTAGACATATATGTGTAAAACTAGCTACAGTTGTAATTTTGTGTATCTTGATCCGCCTTCTGACAGGAATCCTATGCTATGTTAAACAAATATGATCTACTTGTGGCCAAGGAAGAGACGGAGAAGGTGGATACTTTGCGCTACACTTGGGAAAAACTGCTAGTCCGTGCAAATGAAGTGCAGAATGAGCTCATTGCTTTGCAGCCAAACTTCAGGGGAGAGCTCATTAGCACTGTGAAGACTTTTGCTGAAGACTGTGCACAGTTCTATTCAGATTATGATCAGGCAAGTGTTTGTGGTGTATTTTTATTAGAGGAGTTTTTGAGGAGCAGTGGGAGCATGGAAAGATTGTGGAGTTGACTAATTAATGGATTGTACCTCTACTGTCTGAAGAATATGGTTATTCTTGTTAATGTGGTATTTGAGTTTCAGTGCAGGGCAGGCTTTGGTTTTTGGTGTTTTGTTGTATGTGACTTAAGTATGTAATGCTTGTAAAGATTAAGACTTGAGACATTTAGGATTTATGGTAAACATCTAATTAGCGTGAGAAAATGTGAAGATTGGGATTAATGAGAAATTATGTTAGATAGTAAAAAGTGTGTTTCTGATGTTGGATCTAAGTACAAATGACTTAAGCGCTTATATTCTTTCTCAGTAGAATATAAAGTTGTCAAGCTGAACCAGTCTTGTACTATCTTCTAAGTAATACTGATTTTTACTTGAGAGAGGAGCTACTATTGCCTACCTTTTACACTACTATGAATACTTCTGAATTAAAAAGACAATTAATTGCCTTCTTTGTTTTAGTTTTTTTTAGATATTTGTTTAAAATAAAGTGCTTGTTCCAGTAGGTAACTGTGGTCTCTTGATTCAGTTGTTATCTGATGTAGGGATGGAATCCTGCAGCTGCAAAAAATGTTTGAGTTTAGCATTTAGAAAACGCTTGTTAGCAATAAGTTGTGGCTATTTTCACCCTCTAAATTCACTATTTAATTTAATTTTTTATTTTCTTACTTTTTGTTTTTTTAGAATGGGCCACTGGTGGTTGGTTTAGAGCCTCGGGAAGCTAGTGACAGGCTTACTATGTTTCAGGTACTGTTAATTCTAAGATATTGCTTAATGCTTATTGCAAGTAAACTGACACCTGAAGGCTCTGAGAATGAAATGGAGTAGTTGAACTAATTTTCATCGATGTATAGGGTTACTAATTGGACAAAGTCTGTTTTAACTTAATGGAAACTAAATTGGTATTTTTTTCTATGCATTTGCAAGGAATGCTGTTAAAGATATTCTTTTTTTTTTTTTTTAAGGAGCTAAGAGAAAGGATGTATAAATAATGAGTAATAATTACTAGAGTCAAGTATCCTGATGAGAGCCTACTCTCAAGTTTAGTGTGTTTGTCTATAGCCTGTTCTTGTGTTCATTATTGTGTCTTTTCCTCACAAATACAATTTTGCCCAATCTTCTTTCCTTCTCCTCTCTTTTTTAATAGTATTAGAGGTTTCCAGTTAAACTGACTTTTTCCTGTTGAAATGTTTCTTTGTACTATGATTAATATCTATTCCTGTAATGATGACTTCTAATGGCTTTCCTTTTCTAATAGTGCTGTTCATTTGGCTTCCTACTATGGTCCCTCAGTTATATTGCAATTGACAAGTTTCGTTTTCCTTTGTTCCTTAAACAGTAGTAATTCTTACTTTAACCCTTCAGTAACAAAATGGCACACCATCCTCGGAGAGGTAGAATTTGCTGCATCTGCCCTTCTTTACTTTGTATGTCATGCTACACCTTTTTCAAGTGCAAGCTTAGCATTTACTGTTCTATCACTGTTCCACATGGCGTAAATGGCCTCCCTATCAACTTCTAAAGATATGCCTCCCAGCTAACTAGAAGTTAATTTTCTTATGAAAATTGTTGACAAAACTGTTGACAGTGTAAGTTGTTAGTATCTCCTGTATATCTTTCTAGTATTTACTAGATTTTAATCACTAATGCAGCTCTAAGCATAATGCCAGATCTTGAAAATTTAGTTATTTAATTTAATCTTTTTCTTTTTCTTTCTCTTTCTTAGAATCGATTTGATAATCTCTTTCGGAAGTACATTACGTGTACTAGTGGGGAAGATCTTTTTGGTTTGCCTGTTACTCGGTATCCTCAGCTGCTTGAAATAAAGAAGCAACTGAATCTATTACAGAACCTCTATAATCTATATAACAATGTCATTGACACAGTCAGTGGCTACTATGATATTCTTTGGTCAGAATTAGACACTGGAAAAATTAGCAGTGAACTTCTGGAGTTTCAGAACAGGTGAGAAACTGCTGCTGTGGTACAGATGCCTAAAATACTTTTGTTACTTCTTAAATATGATTATAATTGGTTAGCAGCAGTGATCAGTTCTGAACATGTATTTGTTCAGTGAAACACGAAAAATATTAATTTTAACATATCCATTACTAACTTTGTAAAATAAAGGAGCCAGTTTAGACTCTAAATGTTGAGGATTATTTTTCCTTAGAGAGCTTCTTGGTTATCTTTTTTATGAGATTGGAATATATGTTAAAATTTCTATTTATTTTGTTTATGAAGGGAAATTTCGCTTGTTTGTTGTAATATTATTCATGAGACAGACTCACCCTAGATGTCTAAGGCAAGTTAGTGAATTCCTGAATCATTTTCCTACAAAATGAGATATATTGCCTGTGTAGAAGCTGAACTTTTCATCAAACCGGGAATCAAATGATTTAAAGAATTAAACCCACATGTTCTGAGGGACAGGGTTTTTTTCTAGAGCGTAGAGCAGTGCATATCATGAGCCTCACCAAACGATAAATCAAGATGTAAAGTGGTTCAATTGGTTTTGAAGATCGCTTGGATAAAATGTATTAGAATTATGTAGCTACACTCCTTAGGGGGAGCCTGTAGGTGCCCATCCAGCTATCACTGGATGAAACAGACTGGAAACAGATTTTTCTCACATGCAGAATCACATACAGAATCTTCAAAATACAGGTAACCTGAATTTGGAAGGTATGTGGTTTGCTGTTAAAACTGTATACTGTGGTTAAATGAGTAATGGAAAGAATATTTGAAACTGTTTGAAAAATCCTGCATTAATTCTACGTAGATGCCGTAAGCTTCCTCGTGGTGTAAAGGAATGGCAGGCCTTTTTTGACCTAAAGAAGACCATTGAGGACTTCAGTGAATGTTGCCCATTGCTTGAGCGGATGTCAAGTAAAGCAATGATGCCTCGGCATTGGAAGCAGATTATGGATCTCACTGAGCACAGCTTTGATGTGGAAAGTGAAACATTCAAACTGAGGAATATAATGGAAGCTCCACTATTGAGATATAAAGAGGAAATAGAGGTATTGTGAAGGAAGAGAAGTGGATGCATGAACCAAAACAATCTGCTCAAATAGTATAGGAGTAACAGTAATAAGAAGGGAAACAGTATTTCTAAAGAAGGAACAGAGAAATGAACTATCACTTCAGCTTTCTGTATAAAAAAAAGACACAAATATATTTTGGTGTCAAGTCCTTTTTTTAAATCATGCAACTTGACCCAGGAGTTAATTTGTGAGGGTGCCTTGTTTTGCAATGTTAAAGATGTGAAAAGTAATCACTGTAGTATTCTTTTTATCCCCCCCAAAGCTGGTCGTATCATGATGTGGTACACAGATTAATAACTATAGTGTTTCTATGCCTTTATATCTTTCCACTTGATAGATAGTTGCTCCTCAGCCTTACTAGGAAATACGAATTAGATTTGTATACCAGAGACTTGAACCATTCATAGCTTGCTTTGACATCCTATTTATTTAAAAGGATATCTGCATAAGTGCTGTGAAGGAGAGAGACATTGAGCAGAAGTTAAAACAAGTGATAGCTGAATGGGACAACAAAACATTTATCTTTGCAAACTTTAAAACCCGTGGGGAACTTCTTTTAAGAGGCGACAGCGCATCAGAAACAATTGCTACCATCGAGGACAGCTTGATGATTCTTGGCTCTCTCATGAGTAACAGGTAACAGGAAAGGGGGACAGGGGGAAATAAAAGTATCTGCAAGAGGCTTTGTTTTATTGAACAAATCTATCATTCACAGAGGAGAAGGAAAATAAACATCTAGATAAAAACTAAGAGCTTGCTTGTCCTTGAACTGTTCATGCGATGGTCCTTGTCTGTACCTCTCCAATAAGTTATTTTGAAAGCATGTAGGTGCAGTTCAGACTTCCTGAATAATCAAGTAGACAACTTTCATCGATGCAAAAACGTGGTGGTGAGTGTAAAGGGGAACACTGCCTGTTTGTGGCAGGCATACTATGGGCACTACAGGCGCTGCTACTCTGCCCCCGTGACAGGTCACTGCCTCATGCCAAAGGTGCTGAAAATCCCTGTTAAAATGAGCTTCAGTTTGTCTGGTTTCACAGGCTAAAGCCCGCAGATAAAATAAGGAACGCAGAACCTGATCATCAGGCAGATGTTCAAAAGCAAGAGTTCAGTTGATAAGGACCTCTGGGCGTCTTGCAGCTTTCAAGGTGTTTCATAGTCCTTTTTTGAAACCACTTTATCTTAGAGCGAAATTGAAATCTCGCTCCTATTCAGCTTCTGTTGGGTCAGAACTGTGCTACGCACCAAGTATACAAAGTAGGAAGTTGGAGCTGATTTGGTTATAGCTGCTAACTAGCTGAATTGAGTCACATATAGGTTTTTATACTTTCACTTGACAGAGGTAGACATTATTACAAAATTATTACAAAATTATTCCTCATCCTTATGAGTAATATGCTGGCTTTCAAGAGACTTGTTTCCATCTTGAAATAAAGCAAGTGTCTTCTTTGTATTTTAGATACAACACACCCTTCAAGACACAGATTCAGAAATGGGTGCACTATCTTTCCAACACAACAGATATCATTGAGAACTGGATGACTGTGCAGAACTTGTGGATTTATTTAGAAGCTGTTTTTGTTGGCGGTGACATAGCAAAGCAGCTTCCAAAGGTTTTCAGACCTGCCTTTTTTTCAGTTTGGTTTTCTACATTTTTAGGATAAAACTTAACTGTGATGTCATAATTGATGCAGTAACATAAACATATTTTTGGTACTTAACAAAACTAGTCTTGCTATGAAATCAGGTAAACAAGGCCAACAGAAGTATTGTGTTAGAATAATAAAAGTATGTGAGCTAGTTGATATTTTTATTTCTAGATTGTAAAATTGTTAACCAATGTGTTTAAGTGTTATGCCTAGTAGTAGCCTAGCCTAGTTAGGCTAGCTTAGTAGTACCTACCACTAGCCTAGTAGTACCTACAGTTTTGATAGGAATCCTTATCTTAAACTTTCCTACATAGCTTTTCAAATTAAAAATTTACTTCAGTTTTTAGAAAAAATCTTCAAATTTGAAACATGCAATTCAAGCATAATGAGTTTTCTGTCCTTTTCTCTAAGAATGATTGAAAGAGAAAGTAGATAGCAGGCTTGACAGCCAAGTACAAAATAAACTGTATTTTGTAAGCAGAAAGATTTGTGTTTTTCTAAGTTGAAAAGTCTTTAGAAGTTGGGCAGGGGATTACTAGTGAGACGATTACTGGTGAGATTACTGGATGCCGATTTTGCAGTCAAGTGCCTTTTCCCTCTTCTCTATTCCTTCCTCCATCTCTTCCCTTCCACATTCATTGTCATTTTTCAACAGGAAGCAAAGTGTTTCTCTAACATTGATAAATCCTGGGTGAGGATCATGACCCGAGCTCATGAAACACCTAATGTTGTTCAGTGCTGCATTGGAGATGAAATCATGGGACAGTTACTACCACATTTACTAGAACAGCTTGAAATCTGTCAGAAATCACTCACAGGGTAAGATTGCTACAAGACCACAGTCTTGGGCAGATGGTTGTGCATTGGGTAATTAGGGAAAGACCATTGCTTGAGTACTGTCCCACGGGCTTTGCAAAAATCATGTTCTTATTCTACTCTGAGTTCTGATGAACTGAGCAAACAAATTAGCAGGATGATACAACGCCTCCACAGAAATTGCTAGCAACTCACTGATAAGTATTTGATTTGTGACTAAGCTCTCACACACTGTCCATCTCTGTCGAAACCAAAGCTTGTTTCATCCTAGTTTCAGTCCAGAAGGCAATCTAGATCTGCATGTCCTATCAGACCCTTCACGAATCCAGGAGAAATTCAGCATGAGACCTAAATAGCAAGTAAAAGACTTAATGTAAGAACAATTTGTTTTGGTTTAGTTTCTTTTCTTTTTACTGTTTCTTACATTATAGCAAATAATAAGAGATATCCATGAAATGATTTCTGATGCTGAAAGAGTAGGCTTAAAGCAGGTGCTTAACATGAAGGTATGATGGATAAGAATTGTTATCATTGCCACTGCTAAAAATTGAAATTATACATTGTGAGAAATGCCACCTTTAAAGAAGAAAGGATGTATAAATTAACCTAATTAACTTACCATCTCTGTCCCCCCACCCTGCCACCCCAATTTCTTTTAAAATGCAGGTACCTGGAGAAAAAGCGCCTCCTGTTTCCACGTTTCTTCTTTGTGTCAGATCCTGCTCTCCTAGAAATTCTTGGCCAGGCATCAGACTCTCACAGTATACAGGCACACCTGCTGAATGTCTTTGACAACATTAAAACTGTCAGGTTCCATGAAAGGGTATGTACTGCCACACCTCAGTGTGCAATACTTGTTAAATAAGAAAGCTACCTGGGTGCATAGGGCATTCAGCTGTTTTACCAAGTTCGTCAATTATTTGATGCTGGATAGGCTTTCTTCATTTAAGATTTAGTTTCATATCCTCATTTGCTTAATATGAAAGCTCCATATAGAATAGCAAAACAAACAAAAAATTGCACCAGTGCATAGGTTTCAGAAAAAACCACCCAGGTCCTGAACTGTCTTCTGTGGCTTAATATAGGCTAGAACCCTCTCAGATAAGCTTCTGATTCTTTATGAGCATATTTGTATCTTTAGATTACCTTTATTTGTACTTTTTCATTAATTTTTTGATTGTAAGGAAAAGAAAAATTGTATCTAGTCTCCCTCTGAGTTATCCTTAATACCCCTTCAAACATACTGTTTGGAGAACAATTTTCTTACATCCTTTACAATAACAGATATCAACAAAATTTCCTCTGTATGTATACATTTTCTTAAAAATTCACTACCTCCCCATGCATTTGAAGCTCCTTTGATTGACCATGTTCCTTAACTTCTATGTTTCCATTATGTTTGGCTGTAGGACTATAAATTTTATTAGAATATTAACCCATCAGTAATGGGGGAAGGTTTCCTTTATTGTGACTGGAAAGTGGATGCTGTCACTGAAACTTAAGTGAAATTCAGGAATTGTCAGTGTGTTGGGCTTTGTCTCCTCATTCAGGTGATAGTGTTTTGTTTAAAGCCTTTCTGCAGACCGAAAGTAATGGTTTAATTGTTTTTACATTTTGCTTAACAGATATAGTATAATTTATTAGTTATCTAAATAAGTTTAATGAAGTGATTGCAAAAAAATCAGTTATGGTAAAGATAATAAATCTATAAATCAAAAAATGTTCTTGCTTTGCTTGTACCAGATATATGATCGTATATTGTCGATCAGTTCACGAGAGGGTGAGACTATAGAGCTAACTAGACCTGTAATGGCTGAAGGTAATGTGGAAGTCTGGCTCAATTCCCTGTTGAAGGAATCCCAGCTGTCACTGCATCACGTTATTCGCCAGGCAGCTGCACACATCCAGGAGACTAGTTTCCAGCTGACTGAATTTCTTTCTACTTACCCAGCCCAGGTAATATAATTGTTAAATCAACAAAGAACTGTTCACAGAAATGTAGTACATTGACATTTTTTCCTTGTCTTTGCAATCAAAATTACAGCCAGTGTTATATATGCAAAACTGATATTTAAATTTATCATAATCACCTCAGTCTTTAAGTTACATTTTAAATATCTGAAACCAAAAGAAGATGACTTACCCTGAAGCTCTTGTTCTAAAATAGTGCTGAATGCAATAAATTAATTCAATGGAGTTAACACTCTTTCTTTAAAAGCTTAATACTTGACTACTGAAGGAAAAGAAGTAAAATAGTACGTTTTTATATTCAGGAAAATATTATATACTGCTAAAGAAGTGGATCTGAGGGTAGTGCTGAGAGGAAATTATTTTCTTAGTGGAAGCTTCTGGTGATCAGAACAGTTTAATAATTAAAACAAAATAATAATGATTATAATTATTATATTATATTACTATATTATAGTAATAATAATAATGATAAAATAATAAAAAGGAAAAGGGAAGAAGGGAAAAACCCAGAAACACAAACAATATAACCACTCACCGCCGACTGACCGATGATGCCCGTCCCCGAGCCGTGATCTCTGCTTCCCTCCCCTGGCCAGCCCCCCCCCCCCCCCCCCCGAGTTAACATACTGGGCATGACGTTACATGATATGGAACATCCCTTTGACCAGTTTGAATCCGCTCTCTCAGCTGTGCCCCCTCCCCTCCCGGCTTCTTGTGCACCCGGCAGAGCATGGGGAGCTGCAAAAGTACTTGACTAGTACAAGCACTGCCCAGCAACAACCAAAACATCTGTGTGTTATCAATATTGTTTTCATGCTCAGTCCAAAGCACAGCACTGTGCCAGCTGCAGTGAAGAGAATTAACTCTATCCCAGCTAAAACCATGACAGCATCCACCCCTTATTCCTTTTCATTTATATCATGCTCAGGTCCCATACTATCCAATACAATTTCAGTAACCCCTACCTGCCTTCTCATCCTTTAATAGAATATACAGATCTCATTTATCATTCCCCTAGTCTATGGACCACCCCTGTAAAATATCCGTGAAATGTCTGTTGAGTTCATTTAGTCCATGACTTTAGGTTCCATCTATTGTACGATTCTTTCAGAGAGGTGCTGTGTGTCGTGTTGGATTGTTGCATAATGAAGTCCTCATTCCATCACTGCTGCACTGTTAGTCCTTGTTCTATCACCACTGCACTTTGCTTGGTTCAATGAAAGTTCATTTTTTATTAATTTGGGAGATTCCCACCATGATACCATTGATATCGCATGTAGCAACCATAGTAGTGCTGACATACAATATTATATAGCAATTAACAGCATACCATTCAGTTAATTGAATGTTTTCACTCAAAATCAAATCCCCTTGAGGTACACACCAGACTCCTCCATCCTCCCTCATCACCTACCAAGTGCACCCAGGTCCCTGAGCAAAAGCAGTCCCATAAATGGGTTTGCCTTTGCCTGAGGCAGAAATAACCCAGACTCTTTTCCCCAGCATATTTTTTATGTGCACTACAGGACTCTATCCCCTTCCACAGTACGTAAGATTTCTGACTGGGCAGGACCAGCTCGATTGGCAGATCCCCTTGTGTTGACTATCCAGGTGGCTTTTGCTAAATGTGTATCCCAGTGTTTAAATGTTCCACCCCCCATTGCTCTCAGTGTAGATTCCTGGGTGACTGGGGTTTCCTACTCGAGCCCGTTGGGTGATCAGTGCAACCCATTTACTCCACGTAGCATCAGTTGCATGGTGTGTAGAAGGGATGTTTCCTTTGAACATCCAGCCCAGCACTGGCAGTCGGGGTGCCAGGAGCAGCTGTGCCTCAGTACCAACCACTTCTGAAGCAGCTTAGACCCCTTCGTGTGCTGCCAATATCTCTTTTTCAGTTGGAGTATAGCGGGCTTCTGTATTCTGTATCCCCGACTCCAAACCCTAGGGTTCGACCTTGGGTCTCCCCATGTGCTTTCTGCCAGAGGCTCCAGGTAGGGCCATTCTCCCCAGCTGCAGTGCAGAGCACAGTCTTTACATCTTGTCCTGCTTGGACTGGCCCAAGAGCTACTGCATGAACTATCTCCTGTTTAACCTGTTCAAGGACTTGTTGTTGCTCAGGGTCCCATTTTGAAATCATTCTTCTTCCGGGTCACTTGACAGGGCTTATGATCAGACTGTAGTGTGGAATATGCATTCTCCAAAAACCCACAACGCCCAAGAAAGCTTGTATTTCCTTTTTGCTAGTTGGTGGAGACATGGCTGCTATTTTGTTGATTGCATCCGTGGGGATCTGACATCATCTGTCTTGCCGTTTGATTCCTAAGAACTAGATCTCTTGTGCGGGTCCCTTCACCTTACTTTGTTTTATGGGAAAACCAGCTTTCAGAAGGATTTGGACTATTTTCTTTCTCAAAAACCACTTCTGCTGTATTGCCCCACACAATGATGTCATCAACATATTGAAGGTGTTCTGGAGCTTCTCCCTGTTCCAGCACAGTCTGACTCAGTCCATGGCAAATGGTAGGACTGTGTTTCCACCCCTGGGGCAGTCGACTCCAGGTGTACTGGACGCCCCTCCATGTGAAAGCAAACTGTGGCCTGCACTCTGCTGCCAGAGGGATTGAGAAGAATGCATTAGCGATATCAGTTGTGGCATACCACTTGGCTGCCTTGGACTCCAGTTCATATTGAAGTTCTAGCGTGTCTGGCACGGCAGCACTCAAAGGTGGAGTGACTGCATTCAGGCCACAATAGTCTACTGTTAGCCTCCACTCTCCGTTAGACTTCCGCACTGGCCATATGGGACTGTTAAAGGGTGAGCGGGTCCTACTGATGACTCCTTGGCTCTTCAGTTGGTGAATGAGCTCATGGATGGGGATCAGAGAGTCTCAGTTGGTGCGATATACTAAGTCCAAAGCACAGCACCATGCCAGCTGCAGTGAAGAGAATTAACTCTATCCCAACTAAAACCATGACAAGAGTTTTTGAGGTATTGAAAAAAGATTTTAAATTGAAGCATTAACTGATTAGTTATTAATTATATCTATAAAGTAAATGAATTATATAAAGTATTTATGTATATGCTGTACCTTATATTGAGCAGTGGGCAATATCTACAAGGCTGAAGTGTGGACTTAACTCTGTTTATGAATGGAGCTGGGACACAAAAGAAATACATGGGTTGAACGATCTCTGTAAGGATGCATGAAAAAATAATTTTGTACAAATAGGACCAGAACCATTTCTTTAGCTTATCTGTGTCTGTGAGTGTACATTTTAGGTGAAAGAGAAAAGATTATGAAGCATATACGTTTATGTTTTCTAAGGTTGGGTTGTTGGGGATCCAAATGATTTGGACAAGAGACTCAGAAGAAGCTTTGACTAATGCCAGGTATGATAAAAAAATTATGCGAAAGACGAACCAGTTTTTCTTGGATCTTCTAAACATGCTGATAAATATGACAACCAAAGACCTTAGCCCAGTGGAACGAGTTAAATACGAGACGTTAATCACTGTTCATGTGCATCAGAAGGACATTTTTGATGGTCTGGTAAGTACTGAAAAATTTAAAATTAGTTAGAGGGTGTTTCCATGTAAAACAATGTGAAAGGATAAGAAGAAAATATTACTATACCTATGAGCTCCTGCCTCTTAAGCTAAACATTTAATTTCAGGACTGTAATGATTATGTGACCTGGAGTGTTATAAAAATGCTGATGTTGCTTCAGTCCATGTCTTAGTTTCCCTTTAAGTAGTTCAGTGTCTTTTTTTTCCCCACAAGCAAGAGCAGAATTTTATAATGCTTTGTGTTGGCCCATCTTAAGTTAGATGCCTCTGTTGCATGGTTGGCTGGGACTTCTTTTTCCTCATATGTTGTGTTGCAAGTAATTGTCCTTTCTTGGGACTACATTGTAAGTCTTGAGGAGTAAGTAGAATGAATGTAGACTTACAGTGCAGGAAAAAGTTTGAAGTTGGTTGAAGCTGCTATCTCCTCTGTTCTAGTTTCAATAGCATACCTAATTATTACTTAGGGACTTATTTATTCACTTCACACCTTCTCATGCTGCCACAGGATACTAAAATTCAGAAAATGAAAGCATTTACTGCTTAAACAATCGAACTTAAAAGCTGGCATACCCTTTTGCCTATAGGAATCTCTGGACCTGACTCCAAAATTAAGCTGTCTGAGAAAACAATTACTGAGTTTTAACCAACTGCTGGTAGGCAGGCACCTATCTTTTCATTGCAGAACCAGTTGCTTCTAGTTACAAGCATCTTATGTGAAGTATAATTTTTAGATACAACCTGCAGGGCATCTTTTTTAATCCTGTTTTAATATTCAGTTGGTCAACTTTGAATTACTCTCAACTCTGTTGAATTTCTTAACTAATGTCTGCACCATGACACTGTGTTGAAATACCTTCTTTCCAATTTGCATGTGGCTTCATACAATTTTCATGACTTTTTTTAAAAATAAATATCATGTTATGTGCTCATGTGGTAGAGAAGAGTGAAAGAAATGGCAGTCTTAATGTTAACTGAACTTAATGACTTTTGAGGCTTATAGACTGTTGATTTGTATTTAGTTCTGACACACTCATCTAAAGCCTGAAGTTCCTTTGCCTTAGTATGGGTTTCAGGGACAGCAATAACACATTAGCAATTTTTTGTGGTAAAAATCAAGATGGGGTCTCCGCTATTCTTGTGTTACTAGTTGTTCTTTATGCCTTTCGTTGTGATTGCAGTGCTGCTTTGCGTTACTAATTAGATGAGATATTATAAATGCTAACCACGAATACCACAGCCTTTTTTCCCCCTCTTTTCTTAGTGTTGCATGCATGTCAAGAGCCCTACAGACTTTGAGTGGCTGAAACAGTGTAGATTTTATTTTAATGAAGACTCTGATAAAATGATAATTAAGATCACTGATGTGGGTTTCACATACCAGAATGAATTCTTGGGCTGTACTGACAGGCTTGTCATAACGCCTCTTACAGACAGGTGAGAAAGACTGATTTTATTCCTTTATCATTTGGCACCAACCCTAGGCTTTTACAACAGCAATTTAGTCATTCCTATTGGATGGAAAATAGAACTCTGCAGAGTTTATCCTTAACAGTCTTATCAAGGTCAATAATTTTGCATGGAATATGTGAATATTTTTGTTTCTGTGCCTTACAGTATGAATGACTTCCAACTTATTTTCTGCCACATGCTTGTGTGATCCCCACATATATGATGTATGGGACTCTGATTCTCATGTATGTGAGGCTAGTATACCTGAGGATTGGGTACATCCAACAGCCACAATATATAGAGAGAGATACAGGACAAAAGTAAGTGTTTACAGGCAAGCTAACGAAAACAGCTAAGGAAGAATAGACAGGAAAATAAAAAATTTTATTCAACTGCAACAGATTGGACATCTTTGATCTAGAAGGATGTTGAAAGAATTGCAGTCCTATTAACAGAAAGGCCTACCTGCCTAGCTGGAACAATACAAAGAATGCTTTATAAGCTATCATTGGCCAAATAAGAACAATGGTTTTGTTGGTTTGGTGTTTTGTTGGGTTATTTTTTTAACCTATTCCATACAGCAAATTCTAAAGCTTCTCTATAGATAAAATTGTTAGCTGGTGTTTTACTGCATTATGCATAAAAGTTTCATTTATGAAAATAGGGTGCACTGTATGATCAAATTTTACAGGTGGATGAGAAAGGAAAGCTTTCATTATTGTACTCCACAGTATAATGTGGTTCAGAACTACTTCAAGTAAAGTAATTCAGGAACTAAGCTAACCAAACAGATTAGGCAGCATCTCTCTATCTGTTTTCTTCCCTTCTTGTGATCTTTTATGTTGTTGATTATTGAGGATTATCTGTTCTTGCACTTTATGTATGAGGAGACAAACCTTATTACCTGCATCAGAGGCTGAGTGAAGGGTTTTCCTTCTTACTGGTTTACATTGTAATTAGAGGCATGTCATTTCAGCGGTTTCCATGTAACACACTTGAGTAAGTTCCTCTGGCAGTATACAGAAAACTATGCACTGCAGCCCATTAAGTGACGATAGCCTATTGCTTTTTAGATGTTACATCACTTTGGCTCAAGCTTTAGGCATGAACATGGGTGGAGCACCTGTGGGACCTGCAGGAACTGGAAAAACTGAAACCATCAAAGACATGGGACGGTGCCTTGGAAAGTACGTAGTGGTTTTCAACTGTTCAGACCAGATGGATTTCCGAGGCCTTGGGAGGATTTTCAAAGGTAAGATGTAAATGTTGGCCAAAAGGGTGAGCTGTATCTTGGGGTGCATTAACCGCAGTATAAGTAAATGGTCAAAAGAAGTGACTGTCCCACCATACTCAGCATTGGAATGGCCTCACCTCAAGTACTGTGTGCAGTTTTGGGGTCAACAATGTAATAAGCGTAAAAAAATATTAGCATTTGTCCAAAGGAGAGCAACAAAGATGGGGAAAGAACTAGAGGGTATGACTTACGAGGAATGGCTGAGTATACTAGGTTTGTTCAGCTTAGAGAAAAGGAGACTGAGGGATGCCCTCATTGCTGTCTACAACTTCTTCGTGAGGGGGAGTGGAGAGGGAGGTGCTGATCTCTTCTCTGTGGTGTCTGGTGGCAGGACATGAGGGAATGGCTTAAAGCTGCGTCAGGTGAAGTTCAGATTGGATATTAGGAAAACGTTCTTCACTGAGAGTATGTTCAAGTCCTGGAACAAGCTCTCCAAGGAAGTAGTCAGGGCCCCAAGCCTGTTGGTGTTCAAGGAGATGGACCCCTAACTTCTGTCCAGGTGGAAGCAACTTTATTGTTCATTTCAATCTGTGCAATAAACTATTGACAACCCATCACATTTTCATAGACTTATTGCAGGGACTTTTCGGGGAGTAGGGAGGAACAAGAAAACATTGAAGATACTGAGACAAGGAGCAGAAATCTAAGGATGTAGTATCCTAGACTAGCTTGAGGACTTATGGAACTTTGTTCATTCTTGCTTGAAGCAGTATTAAACTCCTTTCCTTGTCCCTTTCCCAACTGTCCAAAAGAAACTTTCTTTTCTTCCCCCTACCCCCCCACTCTCCCCCACCCCCCCAAGGTAGATTAACCTGATTTTTGGCTTATGAATTGCACCAAAAAAGGGTTAACCACATAGTGGTCAGATGCTTAGTTTCTTTTCTCTTTGAAGGTCTTGCTCAGTCTGGCTCCTGGGGTTGCTTTGATGAATTCAATCGTATTGATTTACCAGTACTATCAGTAGCTGCCCAGCAAATTGCAATTGTGTTGACGTGTAAGAAGGAACGTAAAAAATGCTTTATTTTTACTGATGGAGATAATGTGGAAATGAACCCAGAATTTGGCATCTTTCTTACTATGGTAGGTATTTGGTAGGTTTCCAGTATGCTAGTGATGATTATTCAGTAATCGTTTCTAGCCTTGTATGCTACATGTAGTTGCTAACTGTTACGTCACTCAGCTCTTAGAATTCACTGACAGTTTGAGAACATTGAGCATTACTACAAAGACAGTTTACAGGGTCTTGTTTCAATGACATCAAGCTCATACAATTAACAAATGCAGCCAGCATTACAAATACAAGTTGTTATCTGGATGTCAGATTACTTCTGCATGCTACATTCTGGTTCCCAAAGTATGCTTTTTGCTACAAGTACAGAAAAAAAATGGCCATAAAGATATAGGTAGAAGTGGGCAATAAAACCAGGATCTATAAAACAAATAGAGGTTTGAAGAGTTTAGGTGGAACATTTTTCATACCTCATGGATGTAAGAGAGGCTAAAATGCTGTAGAGATATGGTGGTAAATCTGCATGGCAATTCATTTTTTGCATGTGATTTAAAGCCAAAATGCTATTTTTGTCTAACCAGATTACATGTTCCTTTGCTGATTCTTCTGTTTGTGCAAGGTGCAGTCCACTTCAAAACCTGTTCTTCTTTCCAGAATCCAGGATATGCTGGAAGGCAAGAACTTCCTGAAAACCTGAAGATCAACTTCCGTTCAGTGGCTATGATGGTTCCTGATCGTCAAATCATAATTCGTGTCAAACTGGCTAGTTGTGGTTTCATTGCTAATGTTGTATTGGCAAGGAAGTTCTTTACACTGTACAAGCTGTGTGAAGAACAACTGTCAAAGCAGGTAATTATTTTCATATGAGGAAAAATGATCTTAGGGAAAAACTATGTATGATGTCACAAGTCATTAGTATCTGTGTGAAAAAAATGGAAGAGTTCATGTTCACTAATGCTTACACCTCATGTAAGCTAAATGACAATTGCAGTTTAGTAGTGCAACCCTCTGCTGTCCTGGAGGAGTAACTCCTGCTACAGGTTACCTATACAAGAATGGGACTATCATTCAGAAAACTGCTTATTATTGAGATTTAACTTTAATGAATGGTGATGATTAAAGCACATAAAGAGCGTATATATTAGTTGGTCTTACAGAGTGGATTGAGAGGCATTTGGTTTGTGCTGCTTGTGCTTTCGATGTTTCTCAAATAAAGTCAGTTTCCAAAGTCCACAGAGAATTCAGAATAATACTGCTAGTTTATTTCTTAATAGTCCTTGGGAACCTTATCTTGGTTCAAAGATTAGTTTTGATTACATCTCTTTTTTCTGTCACAATTTAGTTTAGTAGATGGTAGCAGAGGTGGGGAATGAAGTCGCCCATAGTCATACAGCCAAAGACTAGTTGTTGGATGTTAGGACTAATTTGTGCTACATGTACCACTTCTAATACATATCCATATCTTAAATGATAAATAAGAATTGTTTCATCCCTGTTAACGGGGGGAAATTTTCCCAAACTTTGCATATCTTTTAGGTGCATTATGATTTTGGCTTGCGGAATATATTGTCAGTGCTGCGTACATTAGGAGCAGCAAAAAGAGCAAATCCCACAGATACTGAATCTACCATTGTCATGCGTGTGCTGCGGGACATGAACCTGTCTAAACTGGTAAGTTCTGAGGGCCTGGTGAATTATTTAAACTGCACTTTGGAGCTATGTGTTTTATTTTGAAATACAAGTTAAATTTGTTAAGGTAATCACTAGAAGATTGGATGCGGCTTTTACACTGAAGCTAGCTTGGAAATGTTCCATTCTCTGGATAGTCTTGGGTTCTGGTTTTGGCTAGGATAGGATTGATTTTCTTCATGGTACATTGTATAGGGCTGGGGAGGGAATTAGCTAGGGGCTGTGTGGTGCCTGGCTGACTACCTGGATTAAACTACACCACCTTGAATTGTTCAGAATATTTTTACACATTTCTCCTGCTATCTATAGAAGTGTGACAAAATAGAAGTCTATGTAGTAACCTCTTTAGAACCTTTGGCCTAAAGTATTTAGTCACTCTTTTGAAATAATGTTATTTGTAGTGACGAGTACCATCTCCTCTGTCTTAAATAGCTCTCAGAACCTGTTCTGTTGCTGTGATACTTCATGTCCTTTATTATCTTTTTTATACCTTAGACAAGTAATTTACTATTCATATAAATGTTATTGCTAAAATCTACTTTAATAAATTCAGTCTCTATGTTAGTGGTTTTTTTTCAATAAATTCGATTATTGGAACCATCACATGATCTACATCTGCTGTGTACTGCTAGAGTGTTTAGCACCTAGAGGGTTACTATAGATGGTTCCTTATATTTTCAAGTATTTTGTTAACTCCCTGAGGCTTAGGGATTGCTTTTTTTAAGATGTTAGAATAAATAAAATAGGTGTTAATCTGTGGGTTTCCCCCCCTGATTTTCACTAGATTGATGAAGACGAACCCTTGTTCCTGAGTCTAATTGAAGATCTGTTTCCAGACATCCAGCTTGATAAAGTAGGCTATCCTGAACTGGAAGCCGCCATTGACAAACAGGTAATGTTTCTCTTGATCTGTGCTGCTGTGGTGTAACTATCACGATGTGAAACTTAAAAAAATTATTGGTGTTGAATCTACCCAGCTGGTAATAATATGTTTTACTATTTAGAGGGAGAGTAAGATTTTCCATAAATCTTTACGATCGACATATTATTATTAACCTTATTCTTAATGGTGTCACTGAATTGTGATTGTGGTGTCCTGCAGTTTTCTTGAGTCATTTGTGGTGACCAGTTTGAAAAATGCATGTATATACGCTTGCCTTATGTGACCCAGGATTTAATATTTGTATGAAGACTAACAATCAGAACATGAGCTTGAGACAAGATTTACCTAAAATGATATTTCCTCTATTTCATCTCCCATTAGATCTTCTGGGGTATTTCAACAGGGCCAACTTAAGAACATCAATGGGATATAGAAGGTTTATGAAGTATGCACACTAAAATGAGCATCTCTATTAAACTTTCCTCCAGAATATAAGTAATTCCTCAGATAATTATCTAATAGGTAAACAGAGAAAAATACTCAAAAAACCTGTCCAAAAACCCCACCATGAAAAAATTGAAAATCAAAAGTGCATTTTAGGAGAATTTGAGTACATGACTTTCATTTACTTATATTTAATATGATTAGATACAAGTAAGGAGGTCTACTTTGGGCTTTCCTAACAAGGAAGAGTTGAATCATCAGCTAATGTTTATAAAACTGTTTCGCTTTCTGTAGTTTACACAGCTGGCTTTAAAAAATGACTCAGAAATTCAGCTTTTATTAGGAGAAAGTATAAAGGACTTGAATGCTTTAAATTGTCATTTCCTAATAAATTAAAAAGAGGTTTTAATGGTTTCATGGTTTTCATAGCTCTACTGTTGCTGATCTGTGAAGCTGGACATAGGAAGTGTCAACCCTTTTAACAACAAACAATTATCACTTGCTTGTAAGTAGGGTGTAATGTCAGCCCATACTGAAGCAGTGTTGGAAACACAAAGAGCTTTAGGCACTGTGATTGTCTTATGTAAACCAAAATTTATCCAAAGTTTGGGTCTGGGAATCTTAAGGTACTTTTTTAGTGTTATCAGTGTTTGGAAATTTTGTTACCTTATTTTGGCATATTTTTCCTCATATTGCTAAAACTTAAAATCTGGAGAAGCCGGAAGTGGTAGGCCCTCTTGTTTGTCTTGGAAGCAAATCGAGATTTTATTGAATGCAACTTTGCTGTGTTTTCAGAGCTATAATGACTCAGTACAATGAAAACAGGTAGGTTAGGACAGAATCCACGTCAAGAGGAATATTTTTGTTGGGGAAGGGAGACAGGAATTACTGGGAAAACGTCATAATGAAGAAATAGTTGTTACTTGAATTAAAGTGTTTTTCTGTGTTTATATGTTGTGGCAGGTTGACCCCAGGTGGTAGCTAAGCTAACACCCAGTCGCTTGCTCGCTTTCCCCCAGCAGGTTGGGGGAGAGATTTGGAAGGGGAAAAGAGAGGAAAAAAGTCTCATGGGTCTAGATTGAGACAGTTTAATAAATGTTGAAAAAAACCCCCAAACAATCGATGCAGAAGCGATCACTCACCACTGTCAGGCTGATGCCCGTCCAGTCTCTGAGCAATGGCTACTTCTGACAAGTTTCCCCCCAGTTTTATTGCTGAGCATGAGGTTATATGGTATGGAATATCCCTTTGGTCGGTCAGAGTCAGGTGTCCCAGCTGTGTTCCCTCACAGCCTCTTGGCCATTCCAAGCCTACTTGCTGATGGGGCAGTGTGAGAAACAGTTCAGCAACAGCCAAAACACTGGTGTATTATCAACACTGATTACAAATCTAAAACATGGCACCATATGGGTTACTATGAAGAAAATTATCTCCATCCCAACCAGACCCAGTACGTATGTACAACGGTTAACAGAGGATCTTTTGAGAACAAACCAAGTCTTCTTGTAAACATACTTCTTTTACAGTAAGGGAAATATCTAGTCGACTAAACCTACTGTCATGGTTTAAACCCAGTCAGCAACCAAGCACCACGCAGCCACTCACTCACACCCCCCTGGTGGGATGGGGGAGAGAATCGGAAGAGTAAAAGTGAGGAAACTCGTGGGTTGAGATAAAGACAGTTTAATAGGTGAAGCAAAAGCTGCGCGTGGAAGCAAAGTAAAACAAGGAATTCATTCACTCCTTCCCATGGGCAGGCAGGTGTTCGGCTGTCTCCAGGAAAGCAGGGCTCCATCAAGCGTAATGGAATGGTTACTTGGAAAACGCCATAACTCCAACATCCCCCCCCTTCCTCCTTCTTCCCCCAGCTTTATATACTGAGCATGATGTCATATGGTATGGAATATCCCTTTGGTCAGTTGGGGCCAGCTGTCCCAGCTGTGTCCCCTCCCACTTTCTTGTGCACCCAGCAGAGCCTGGGGAGCTGAAAAAGTTCTTGACCAGTGTAAGCACTACTTAGCAACAACTAAAACATCTCTGTATTATCACCGCTGTTCCCGGCACAAACCCAAAACATAGTCCCATGCTAGCTATTACAAAGAAATTTAACTCTATCCCGGCTGAAACCAGGACACAAGATTATTACAGAATCCATGAGTGTTAGAAATTGTGAAGAAAATATAATGCTCCACTGATGACGTTGGAGTAGGGAGAAGGAATAGCTAACATGACCATCTTGTTTTATGGGGAGGAAGAAATCAGCTCAAATCCAGTCCGCTGGTGCGTCATTAGATGTTGGATATATTACTGTATATATGTGGACTCTGGAAACAAGTCAGAAGGCTATATTCCATATTGGAAAGAAAGGCAGCTTGAACTGGTTTGTATCAACTATGAGAGCTGTTAAGATCGGAATGATAACAGGATTTTATTGAGCATCCATGAAAATGGTGCATCTGATGGTCTCGTGCTTTGCAAACTCCATTGCTTCAACAGTGGTGTTCTTCATGGCGATGACGAGTTGGTGGCAGTGTATACTTCATGGTTGCTGTTGATGAATTCATCTCGTGTTGCCTTCTGTTCTTGGCTTCCTTGCAGAATGAGATAAATAAGTTGAACTGACATGAGCTTTGATAAGCGAGTAATATAGCAAATGGTAGTGCCAGTTCCATGGTTCTAAATGACTGCATGACAGTAATTGTAAAAGCAGAGTTTTATCTTTTCAGTAAAAGTTAGTCCTCTTTTTACTGAAGGTGTTTTCTGAGATTTTTTTTTGTGGAACATAATTTAAAAACAGAAATGATATTTGGAGTAAAATATAATTGTTATTTTGAAAGCTTCACTTTTTTAACATGATCTTGAGTTTTTAGAATTATTTTTGACTGTCAAAAACATATAGTGTGCTATGAATCCTTAAGGAATAGTTCTAGCTTTTCTCTATTGGCTAAAAACTTTCTTGTTCATTTTCACCTGAGTCACTTTCACTAGAAACAGCAATACCATTATAGTGAGATAACTTCTTTAAGCTTGGAACTAGTAAGAAGTAGTAAACAATCATATGATATTTAATTCTAAAACATCATGTCTTTTCTTAGAAGGATGATATTAAGAAGTTACTCAAATGTCTCTCTGTACACTGAGAAATATTTAAAATGTTTGACAGAAAAACTTGTGGCTATTGTAAGCATTTAGAGATACAAGTCATCATCATCATAAAAAGGCAACTGTTCTGAGGCAAGTGAAAATGCTGTGTGGCTATGAAAGACATTGCTAGCAAGGGTGTTTCTAAAATTCTTAGCTTTACCTTAAAATGATGTTTTAACCCTAAGAAGAAAAAAAATTTTGGTTTATCTTCTTTGATTTTTCTGAATACATATTTGAATACCAAATATCCCTTCTTTTTCCAGAATTTTTTTTATGTACAAAAAACCTTTACAAAGAGTGCAGTCTTCTGCTGAAGATAGGTTTGTTTTTTTTTTTTTTTTTGTTTTTTTAAAGCATCAAAATATTTTGTGCACTAATATAGTAGTAATTTGGATTTCTGTCTCTATCTATAGGTGGAGGAAGCTGGACTTGTTTGTCATCCTCCTTGGAAACTGAAAGTTATCCAACTTTTTGAAACCCAACAAGTAAGGCATGGATTGATGACCCTAGGACCTAGTGGTGCAGGAAAAACTGTTTGCATCCACACTTTGATGAAAGCCATGACAGGTATATGAGTATTTATATCGTAAACTGTTATTAAACTGTTATATTGTAAACTTTAAAACACATTGTTTCTTCATAGAATGCTTCAGTTACTTCACTGTGCGAATAAATTATTGGAAGAATCAGTTTGTGTGTTGTGATACTAATTATTGTGGTAGTATCTTTTCAAAGCCTAAAAATGACACTCAAAGTCATATAATACAGTGTGTATCCTATTTTCCATATTACGATATTTAAATCAGAAGTTCTTATTCTAGAAACATTGCAAGAGGAGTACTGTCTGGGTAGGCAGCTTGGACAAGCATCTCCCAGGTTTGGCTGAGGTAATGTTGAAACCTTCCCCTAATCATAAATACTTAGTTTTTCTGGAACGCAACTCAGGAGGCAGGGTCTTTATCTGCAGTATAAAATAACTACTTCTATCATTTGTTGCTCCTAGGAGATGGTTCCTAGTTTAGGTGGTGACAAAGTGTTCAAGGGTATTCATTTTGTGTCCTGTCTGGACAATTGAGGAGTGTGTGGTTTTGTCCTCTGTATTTCTAAACAAAACTATTAGTGGAAGAACTTCTGTTTGATCTTATTAAACTAAAACTTCATAGCTGGGGGAGAAAAAAATGTGTTACCCCATTTGATAGGCTTCAGTAGGCTGCTTATACAATTTCCCAGAAGTGGATAGTTTCTGTAGAAAGTGGTTCAGCCTGTCTCTTATCATGCAGCACCTTTGTGTGCTTAAGAAAAACTGTAAGGTCTACATTGCAGTGTAAATGACTGTTCCATTTAGGAAAAAGCAGAAGGAAGAGATAGTTGCTTTACACTATTTTCCTATATTTCTATGGCACTGAGATGTGAGCTACAACCAAGATAAAGCCACTGCAACACTTTTTTCAAGCTCATTTTCTGGCATAACGTCAGGAAACGTAAAACTGTGATTTGCCAGGCTTCTGTCTTACATGTTAGTGAACTCTGATTGTAATTAAGATTTTAAGATAAGCCATTTTTTAGCTCACTCTTTCAACATCTTTTTGCTGGCTCTTCATTAAGTTTTAATATTGGCTTTTCTAAAGATGTCTGTCATAGGAGATTTTAAGCTGTTGCTAAGGACGAAAATATAAAGTTTATAGGATCATGGTATGGCTAGATACAATTTAGCTGCCTAAGAGACTTCACAGGAATATGCCAATATCATATACTTCATCTATTCTAAGGTGTGTGCAAGTGCACAGTGGGGAAAAACAAAAAACTATCAATCATGTGGAGCATCTGTCCGAATTTTAGTCATTGGGTTTTAAAAAGGTACATAGAGCCCTATTGTTTGATAAGCCTTCAAAATATTAAACTAAACAATGAATAAATTTCATCTTTCTGCTCTTTTGTTCCCGTTGAATCTGTGAAATGTGAATTGTACTTTCAAAAGTTTCAGAACTTTGTTCTACTTCAAATTTTGATGGCTCCAGTTAACAAATATTGATATATAGGAAGAGGTAAGTTTTCCAAGTAAATACCACAACTTCTTATAATGTTGGATGCGTATTAAACCATACATTTGAGTGTATTGATTTTGAATTTGTCAAAGTTCTCTGACTGTTGAAAAGAAATACCAAAACTAACTGATGATCTGTCTTCATAGATTGTGGACATCCACATCGTGAAATGAGAATGAATCCTAAAGCTATAACTGCTCCACAAATGTTCGGTCGTCTCGATGTGGCAACAAATGATTGGACAGATGGAATATTTTCAACACTCTGGAGAAAAACTTTAAAAGCCAAGAAAGGTATAATGGAAAACAATTTTCTCCAAAACAAAACAAGCTGCAGGGCATCTCTCTAAAGCACATTAGCAGACTTGTTTTGGTTTTTTTTAGCTTGCATGGAAGCATTTGGAATATTGCTGCAAGAACTTCTGTCAATTGTATAGTCTCTGTTCTAAACACTTTGTGTTAAAACTGTGTGGTGTAGCAAATACTGTTTCACTGCATTTGCTTATCCCTCTCTCTCAAAAGATAGGCCCTTATATCTAAGAAAAGTGGAAGGAAGAGTCAGTTCCCCAAATGCTGGTATACGATAAAAAATTCTGGTGCTGTCAGGGTTTCTACCTGGCCTCCAGCTGCGTAGAAGGGTGTGAATCTCCTTTATGTCATACCTGATAGCCCTGCATGTACCATAGTCCATCTCAAATGGCACTAGATAATTCTATTTAGGCAACCAATTCCTGCCTGAAAACATGCTGGCATATATATACTTAGACTGCTATATTAACTAAAGGAGAGGTCTTGGTGGTGTGATGTTACATGGATTCTTCCTTGTTTTGTCTGAATATTATTATGTGACCCTATCATTATGGCCTTAAGGAAGAAAGAAAAAGAGATACTCCTAACATTTGTTGCACTGTCAATTTTAATGCAAAAATTCTTAGTGTTTAAGGATACAAACAGAAAACACTTTTGGGTTTAGTTTTTTTGGTTTTGTTTCAAATATAGATGTGTAGCACCCTTGAGAACGTAGCATAGCATCAACTGGTGATTTTTCTGTTTTTTTCCTCAACATGAAATACAAATTAGCACACTCACATGGCTTTCTCAGGTTCACTGTTTGCAACCCTTCTGTAACGTGTCTTCATGAAGTGAACTCCAGACCATCTCATGCCTGAGATGTGTACGCTGTAGATTTGTGTCAGAGGTGAGAGTGTTACTTGTCCAGAACCTTGTGGTTCATACCTAACAATGCACCAAGCAACCTAGGCCTGGGTACTAAGGACTCACTCTGAAGGCAGATGAGAGTGGGACCATCTCTGACTGAATCCACAGCAGAGCTGGCTAATCCCTTAGGGATAGGGAGCCAGAAGCCAAGGGAGAATCCCTTTCCAGCCAGGGCCTCTTGCTCAATTCCCAGGTGAGGTGAGCAGGACAGACCCAGTCCCTCCTAGGAAACAGAGAGCAGGCTTTAAGATACACTTCTGTTACTAGATGGAAAGAGCTGGAAGAACTACAAAGGGAGCTGGGTCAAGTTTACAAGCAGGAGGACAAACAAGAATCTTCCGCTCTTGGACCTCTTTTGCTTATGAAAGTGCGCATGCTATTTGAGAAAGTGTTTTTTCAAATGTTCCTTTCATTTAATCTCACTACATTTACACAAACTTTTTGAAAACCAGTGGTGGTTTTAAATAGATCTGTATTTTCTGCCTTTATGTTTTATGTAAGTTGAAATAAACCTAATTTATTACTGCGTTGAAGACTGAATCCATAAAACTGTTTCAGACTGTTACAAACATGACTTGTGCTGATGACACTTTATATACTGAGCAATGGATTGTTATTATCAGTAGGTGATGAAATGAAGTACTTAATTGAAATTGAGTGATGGAAATTGTGATTGTTTTAAATGCTGAGATTCTAGCTGTGTGTGTGAATTCAGAATTAGTTCAAAAGTTGTTTGCAGAGAGAAGAAACTGATCCTTGAAAGAAACTAGAACTTCCTCCGTAGGCATTTTTATCTGTTATTTTGGATTGTAGGTGACCACATCTGGATAGTTCTTGATGGTCCTGTTGATGCTATTTGGATTGAGAACCTTAATTCTGTCCTGGATGATAACAGAACTCTAACGCTAGCAAATGGAGACCGGATACCTATGGCACCAAATTGCAAAATAGTCTTTGAACCTCATAGTATTGATAATGCTTCTCCAGCAACAGTATCAAGGAATGGGATGGTATTCATGAGCTCATCAGTTCTCACTTGGAGCCCTATCCTTGAGGTACAGTAGCTAAGTGTTTATGTATTGAAAGTTTTACTGGTCACTTATTCAGCATTTCACTGTTGTTACTATAGCACCTAATTTTGTGACTTCTGCTATGAAATAGCTTTTACACTGTATAAACTTACAGGTCAGTATTTAATATAGCAATGTTTCTGGTAGTTCATGCAAGAGTGAATAATGTATTATTTTCAGGATCATAGTCAACATATTACACTTTTAAAAACATTGATATTTCACTTTGGGACAAATTTGTAATTCAAGGTATTTTATACAATTGAAGAACAACTTAGCTGTCAAAATACAACTACCTGGCAGCTCTTAGTACAGCCTAAGACCAAGGAAGAAGAAAGAGTAAACAGGCTGATTCAGGAATCTAGAAATCCTCAAGAACATACGAGTTCACTTGATATTTCTTAAAATTAATTGCAGTTGGGATTTAGAACCAGTAATAAAGTCCAGTGCAGCATCAAAGTATGTAAATTTTAATTGATGTTCTTAACTCGTTAAGTTGTCTGTTAACATTTCTAGAAGCAAAATGTGTGAAGAGCCAAGCAGTGGTTACTCACTCTGGCATGGAATGAATGATTTACTAAAAACAGAATGTGTTATAGGTGTGTTTTGGAGGGAAGAACAGCATACAAGATATAAAAATTCAAAGTGATTTATACAGTGAGTTTTTTTTCTTGTATATGTTATCTTCCATCTTCCAAAAACCAGAAAAAATAAATCCTTATCTTGGCTGAATGCTGGTAAGGATATAGTGATGATACTCTTAGAGACTTGAGCATATTATGGGTTTTTTTAGTATAGCAAATATTTCGGTAAAGACGAAATATGAGAGTTCCCAAGAATCTACCTAATGTGCCGTAGTAATATCTTTCAGCAAAATTTTCAGTATTTAACTCCAGGTTTCTTCCCTTTTAAGAAAAAAATGGAGACAATAGCAGTAAAAAAAAGTTGGTGTCTGATTTTTTTTTTAAATTCTTAAGCTCTATATCAACTTAGAAATTTATTGGTGAAGTAGGCTCCTCAGGATTAACACTTTCTAAAAAATTAAATGAAAAGAAATATTTATTTCTTTTATCTTTATTTTTTTCTTGTCTAGTCGGTCTTATTGAGAATATTTTGTTGACGTTATTGTCTTCAGTGAAACATGGACTGTCTCATGAGTATCAAAAATTAAAACTCTTCCTTGTGGCTAAGATACTGATTCCTGTGATCGTAGAGAAAAGTACTATATTACTTTCTCCTGAAAATCAAGTAAATATACCTTTCTTGTGTATAGTCCCAAATTAATGTTCCTTTATGTGGCCTTTAAAGTTTAGTTTTAAGCTAGGAATAATTTAGTCTTCCTGTTCATGAAATTAGAACATCATCCAGGCCCTTGTAATGGATTTACCCCACTGTTTGCAGACTCAAAAGAAAAAACTTCATGTTACTGAGAAGTGACGGACTGAATTTTACTGTCCTCCTTTCTAGAAAGTATCACATTAACAAGATTTTAAAAATAATTTTTAAAAAGAATGTTTCTCAGTCTCATTCACTCATTTAATTTTCCAAATCAAATAGTACCTGTGGAAAATACAGCTAATGCTCATGTAGACAGTGTTGCTTAACTAGCCAGATGAACATACAGTTGGCTTGTCATGCCTGTAAGTCTTACATAGCTTGCTTCTTTATAACCAGATTACTCGTCCATAAATCTGATTTGTCTGGCAATGGGCAAAAAGTTGACATGTGTCATGGTTTAACCCCAGCTGGCAACTGAGCACCACGCAGCTGCTCACTCACTCCCCGCCTGTGGGATGGGGGGGAGAATCAGTAGAGTAAAAGTGAGAAAACTCCTGGGTTGAGACAAAGACAGTTCAAGAGGGAAAGCAAAAGCAACGCGTGCAAGCAAAGCAAAAGAAGGAATTTGTTCATTCCATCACACATAACAGTTACTTGGGAGGATAAACACCATAACTTCGAATGTCCCCCCTTCCTTCGTCCCCCAGCTTTATATGCTAAGCATGACGTCATATGGTGTGGGATATCCCTCTGGTCAGTTGGGGTCAGCTGTCCCAGCTGTGTCCCCTCCCAGCTTCTTGTGCACCCCCAGCCTGCTCGCTGGTGGGGTGGGGTGAGGAGCAGAAAAGGCCTTGACTCTGTGTAAGCACTGCTCAGCAGTAACTAAAGCATCCCTGTGTTATCAACACCGTTTCCAGCACAAATCCAACACATAGCCCCCTACTAGCTACTGTGAAGAAAATTAACTCTCTCCCAGCCAAAACCAGCATGAGGCATGGTCGTGGCACTGCCTAGAACTACTGTCTTAGTGTATTAGAGGTTTTGGCAGAGATGGGAATCAAGACAGGCAGTACGCTGTTGTCCAAGCCCTGATTGGCAGGCAGTGCCTGGTGCTTCTTCCTGGGGCTGGAGACACTGGAGCTCCCCTTGGGAAGTGTACCCTGGGCATGGAGTTATCAAGTAGAGGAGCTGTGGGAAGGGGTGAGAAGACTTGTGTGTCTTCAGGGAACATAAATAGATTAGCAGGATCTTTGCAGACGTACTGCAAACTCAGGATCCCTAGTCCTGTAATGTAAAGGAGAGTGAGTGAGGGACTGCATTCAAAGCTTTGGTGAACAGAAACTCCCACGATGAGGAAGGCTGTAAAGTTGTGATTACTGGCAACAGAAGTGAGGTTTCTTTTCCGCCTGAAATGGCAGGTCAGGTACAATGCCCTGAGAATAGGTGAGCAGCACAAGATCCACTAAGGAAGACATCAGATCTCAGCTTAGCCTTAACCAATTACGAGGAAAAGGAGTGTGATTGTTATCAGAGACTCCCTCCTGTGTTGGAAGCACCCATGTGCTTTGTCTTGTTGCCTGTGGAGGTTTGCTGCTTGTGAGGAACTAAGGGTTGCTGTAGAGGGTTGTTACCGTATTTCTCTAGTAGTGCCTTTCCCTTTTAGAATAATATTAAATTATATGGAGCTGGTTTTTCAATCACAACCATTTAGCAACTCTGCTAAATCCAGAATCATCCAGAATAAGGCGAGAACCATCACGAATTCATTTGATAGGTTTCTTTGCCAAGTCCATAATGTTTACATATTATTAGAAAAAAAAGTGTTTAATAAGTTCCCTAAAAATTTGGCTGTTATTGAAGTTTCACCAAGGCAAATACATGCAGTAAGCACAAGCGCCTTATGTATATTACTGCAATGCTTTACTTCTTAAAAAAAAAAACAAACTAATACTGATACTTGGGAAACTGTAAGTGTAAATTGTGCATATAGGACAGTGGCTCCCATGAGATTCCTTTCTGAACTTCTAGCACTGCATAGGGCCTACTGATGTTAGGTTCTCACTGCTCTGCCTCCTTGCATTGGTTAATTTACAGACACCATCTTCTTGAATGTTTCAGTTTAAAACGAGCTTATGGATTCATCTGCAAAGACAGAAAAACCAAAGAAAAGCATTTTATTTTGCCTTATTGGTCATTATTTACCTTCTCACTTTAAAGTGATATGCAGGCTAAATTTAGTTGTGTTGAAGTAAGTGTTGCATAATTTCACTTAAACCATGACTTTATGCTTTTAATTTATTTTGGTGGTAGCAACAGCCAAAAGGAAACCAAGAACATGTTTGGTTTGACAATCATTTCAGCCATGATAAAACCCTTCCAACCTCCCTTCCTCTCCCCCCTCAAAAAATTGGCTATAAAATTGCTACCTCTAGTTATTTATCATTTGAGCCAATAGCATTTATAAGGTTTTTTGTTCAGTTTGGTTTTAGTTTGAATAATTGTCTTGATGGCTTTTTCAGTACATCTGCCTTTAAATCTATTTTGTAGTGCGATATACTACATATTCCAGCAGATCACGGTATATGTTAATCTGGCATTGTTCACTAGAGGATTTCCTTTTGTAATAGAAATGGATTTTTCTTTCTTTAGTTCCTAATTCTCAGATGCTGAATGAAACACAGTATTTATTGATATTTCTGAAGAACTTTGAAAAATAATTAAAACCAAATATGAATAGTGTAGGAAGTTGTTGTATATATTTACATTTCCCACCCTTACCATTTATAAACAACTAAATTACAGAAGCCTATTGGGATGCAATATCATGGCATAAGCAATTTCCAGATTCAGAGAAATAAACCTCAAACTTTTCATATTGCTGTTTTTGTCCAACGTGCTTCTTAAGCAGCTGTTTTACCCCTAATATTTTCTGAACAGCTGGTGAAGTTCCAGATATCTATTTTAAGTAGTTCTGCCATTTAATCTTTAGTACTTTGATTTCCATCTGTTTCTAGGAAGCTTTTTCATATATCTACCTATTTGTAATCGGTCTCTGAGTTTATTTACTTTGGGCAGTAAAAGAGTTGCAAAAGATTATGAAGATAGAAGTGTAGAAAAGAATCACACGGGCATAAAATAGTTGAAGTTGGAAGGGACCTCTGGAGATCATGTAGTTGAATGTACCTCACTCAAAGCAAGGTCAGCTAGAGTAGGTTGCTCAGGACTATGTCCTGTTGAGTTTTCAGATGGAGGCTCCAGAAGTTCACAGAGAAGCCTGTTTCAGTGCTTGACCACCCTCACAACAAAAAGTTTTTTCTTATGTTTAAATGGAATTTACTTGATTTCAATCTGTGCCAAATTTTAGTTTGAATTTTGGGGAAGAATCTGCAAGTGTTTTTGCTGATAAGTGTATTTTATGTAGGAAATAAATTCATGGGAAGTAAATGAGAAGCATTCTGCCACACAAATGAGAGAAAACTTCTGGGTGACTCAAAGAAACAGGTTACTACTTTGAGCTAAAGGCATCAAAGAACAAATCCTGTTCTATGATCTTGAGAAACAGGTAGTTTTAATTAGGTTTTGTTTATCCAGTATTACAGACACTGAGATAAACAATAAAAACACTACACATACCAGGAGACATCCCTTCCTGAATCTTAACTTATTTTCTGCAACTGCCAGATGTTTCTGGAATACCCTGTATCACTGCTAGAAACTAGTGTTGTGCAGAAAAAAATCAAACTTGTGTTCAGACATATGACATGCTTTCTTTGCAGAGTTTTTTTATATCTTAAGCAGCTAAAAAATATTTGAAAAGAATTATTTTTGTGCTGTTGAAAACTTTAAAGTGCTTTTTTTCTTCAGTATCTGTGTTTAACATCCAGTAGGAATTATGCGTACTTGGGTAAAGTTTGACCTTCTGCTAGCTAAACCCTGCCAGCAGACAGGGAATCTGAGCCACCCAAAAAGATATCAACTTTCTATGATCACCGGACCTTTTGAATTACTAGAGTTGAATTTATGGAGACTTGTGTTGGGAGCTAATTTATTTTCTCACCATGCTTTGTAACAGGGATTTTTGAAAAGGCGTTCCTTCCAAGAAGCTGAAATTCTACGTCAGCTGTATTCTTCGTCATTCCCAGACTTATACCGCTACAGCATTCAGTCTCTGCAATACAAGACTGAAATGTTGGAAGCCTTTGTGATTATGCAAAGCATTAATATGCTGCAGGGCCTTATCCCACCTAAGGTAAAATAGTGTGGATTTTTAAATATTTATTTAAACTAATGGAGATAATTTTCAGTCATGAGGTTATGTAGAGAGGATGATGACTTGGAATATAAATGAAGATGCAGATTAGTAAGGAATGCCACCTTTTTCTTCAGAAATTAATAGCTAGGATGTGCCCTCTTTTGCATTTGGATTTGAAGTTAAGCACTGGCACGTAGCATGCATCAGACAGCAGTTTTCCTTCAGTTTTTTTTGGGTGGATTGTTATCAGATTATAAACTAGAATTTAAACAGATCAAATGCATAATGGATGATTTAAAGTGATATTTACAGGGTGCTTTTCTGTGGCTTACTTGATATTGATTCAGTCTGTACATTGATGAAGATATCAGTACATTTAAACATGACTGAAGGCTTTAACCTGATGTTACTAATTATTATCAAGTAGAATATTTAGGCTATTGAAAATAAAAACCTAACTCAATCCTTCAGGAGCAAGGAGGGGAATTGACTCGAAAATACTTGGAAAGGCTGTACATCTTCTCTCTTATGTGGAGTGTAGGAGCATTACTAGAACTGGAAGACAGATGCAAAATGGAGCACTGGCTTCGACACCATACAACAATAAAACTTGATCTTCCCTGTATCCCAGAAGGCAGTGAAGATACCATGTTTGATTATTATGTGGCACCTGACGGTTAGTAACCCAGCTGGGTGGTATGGGGTAAAACTTCGAAGTAATTTTAAAATTGTGCTTCTTGTAGAGAATTAATTCAGATTTTTTTTTTGTAGCTTACCTTCTTTTGTATTCCTTAGCAAGTTTTGTTTTACAGCTATACTTTACTGGCGATGTTGTATAAAGCTTTTTCCCTGTTTCCTGTGAGAAATCAGAATGTGGATATATTGCTACAGAAAGCTGCATGGACTTTGTGCTGATCAATTTCAAGTGAACAAAAATAGACAGGTGTTGTCCTTGTCATAATTTATGTAGGAACAAGGAGTAAGCCTCTTAGATCCAACTTGAGAGGTTCTATGATTATATGATTCCTTAATTTTGGTCTGAATTTACAGAGAGTGGGATTACTGTGTGGGAGACAGAGGCACTGACAGATGAGTCAACTCAATGGAAAATAAAAGAAGTGCCAATGCTTATATTTCTGAAACATTATCTTCATTTCTTTCTTATTAGGTAAATGGATGCACTGGAATACACGTGTTGAAGAGTATGTATATCCCAGTAGCAGCACTCCAGAATATGGCTCCATCCTTGTGCCTAATGTTGACAATGTGAGAATGGATTTCCTTATTGAAACCATTGCAAAACAGGGCAAGGTACTTTTTCTATGTTTCACATCTAAATAGTGCTAACAGTACACATGATAATGTTTTTGAATTAGAAGTGAAATATTCTATTATTGAAAAGGAAGAATCAAATGGTGAATGCAGGAGCCTCATTCATGTAAATATGCTCGAACTCTTGAATACTCACTGCTTCCAGACTTTTTTGTCTTCCCCTCACCCATCCATCCTGAAATGGAAGTAACTGTAATTGCAGCTGAGATCACGTGAGAAGGGAAGCAATTTTTTCATGTAGCTGTTGGAGAGGGGGCAGCACACAGGGCAACAGAGTGCCAAACTGCTATGAACTCTGCCCACATGGGGCAATTACAGAGTTTAGGTACCTTTAGGTTATACAACCCATTCTTCACCAAAACTGTGTCAGATAAGCAGGATATGGTAAATAACAACTGGAATTGAAATTTTTCAGATACCAAGGCTCTAGGTGGTACATCCTTTTTCAAATAATCAACTCCTGTTATGAATAATCCATTCCTTAATTCCGTAGTTAGTTAAATAGTGCTGATGGACCTGACCATTAACTGCAAATATTTTTAACTTCTAAGACCTGCAAAAGTCTATGAGATGCTAACTAATATGCTTCCGCATGTCCCTTGCTGAGAGTTTGCTTTGCATAACTTTGCTAATTTCATTTCAGTTTAAAAGCTAAGTGGGATAGGATTGCTGAGGCTTTACCAGGACACCCAGCTCTTGTGTTTCATCTTATTCCAATGTTGTCTTTGTCTAGGCTGTCCTACTAATTGGTGAGCAAGGAACTGCAAAGACTGTTATCATCAAAGGTTTTATGTCAAAATATAACCCTGAAAGCCACATGGCTAAGAGTTTGAATTTTTCATCTGCAACTACCCCATTAATTTTCCAGGTATAGTAGTCATTCACTTTCTAATACAACATTACTGGATTCAGAGATTGTTCTGCGAATTTGCCAGGAGGATGCTTCTGAAAGAGGTTTATTTAATTGAAACAAAAAAAGAACATGCTTAAATGGACTAAGTGTCCTAACACACGGTTTAAGAGACTTCTGTAAAAACCATGTTCCCTTCAACTTCAGTAGTCACTGAGCTGTTCTTGGAATATTACAATACCATGCATATTATTTGCTTCATCGTGTTTAATGTTTTTGTGTCAAATGTATCAGTTCTCACTAATTGGGTGATGCTGTCAGTGACTTCCCTCAGGTTTTACTAAAAGCCATGTGTAAAATAAGTGCTACCCACAACAATCTGTCATAAAAAGTGTGCTGTCTGCAGTTTCAATTTCAGTAAATTAAATTACTCATTAAAAAAGTAACATGGGCAGTACAGCTGCTCTAAATACAACTATGAATACATAAATCCTGAACTGTACTGCCTGTCCAAATTTCTACTGAGCTACTTTGAATTATTTCAACTTTCTTTAACCTGCTGGCAATATATATGGGAAATAGTTTTAATTCAGTTTGGTGTGCCAAGCCAAAACACTGTCTGTGCTGTAATCAGAAGTGCTGTCTATAAGCTTAATGCATCATCTATCATCTGGCTCTGTAGCATAGTAGAAACTATTAATATGTTTAATATACAAGTATGTAGTTTTGGTTTTATTCTCCGTAGTATTTTTCCTTCTATTGATTGGGCTATAGAAACAAAGTAATGTTGGTACATCTATTTTTATAAATTAGATGTCAAGTTTAGTGATGACAGATGATAGTCTGATGATCAAGATGTCTGAAACAGACGTGCAAGTCAAACAGTCAATATCTGATAACAATCTAGACCAAAGCATTGTCTGCTATGACACACGTGCTTTTAAATTACTCTGACTTTCTAAAATTGTGGTCTGACTGATGTCAATTGAGTAAGAAGGCTTTCCAGGCTCCTGTACAGGAGCCTAGGCACAGGGTAAGAGCGCAGGTATTTAGATTTGCACTGAGGAATAACTAGGCATGGCTAAGTGAGCTTTCAATTGGTAGAGAATAAATAAAAACTGAACCTTAAGAATGGAGCAATGGAAAGATGACAGGAAGAAAAATAGTCTACTATTAAGTCTATAAGTCTACTATTAAGCAAAGTTATTTCATCAAGTCTATGTATGTGAATTTAATTATCACTGTATGCTTTTATGAAGTACATGTGATTCTTGAAGACCTTTCCAGCAGACATCAATCTTTCAAATCTGACAGATTATTAGTTTAATCTTTATTGCTAGTAACCATCAGTTTTGCTGACAAATGAGAAAACTGAAAGAAAAGTTTGAAATGGTTTCAAAAGTATGCAACTGTTAGGCATGGTTCTCTGTACTAGACACTTGTATCTGATACTAACCTAATGCGGCATAGCATGAGATTGCAGACGTTCTGGTTGAACTAGTGCAATTACCTCCAGCAAATGTGTTGTCTAAATCTTCCTTAGTACAATTCTGTGTAACAAAACCATCAAGATGTTGAAATGATTGAATCATGCATGAAAAGAAGGGCTCTTTGTAACTATGCTAATAATTGCTTTTTAACAGCGTACAATAGAGAGTTATGTGGACAAGCGCATGGGCACAACTTATGGTCCGCCTGCAGGCAAAAAGATGACAGTCTTCATTGATGATGTGAATATGCCCATAATAAATGAATGGGGAGATCAGGTTAGTTTGTAAAAGGGGAAAAATAAGGCTAAGTATATTTTCTTTTTTTTTTTCTTTGCTACATGTAAAACTGGATTCTCTTCTCCATTGGGCAGTAGGGTGTAAATGTAATATGTAGTGCTTAATTTTTAAACTGTCTTCTTAAAGAACCCATCTAGTTTTGTATTGTCATGAATTAAGTGAAAATAAATATACTGACTAGAAGAAGCAGTTTGAGTACTCCTTAAAACATGCCTGTATAATTTTAACAATGTTTTTTACCGACACTCATTTTTTAATTAAAAAAATGTCTAAACATTTAGTTAGAAAAAAACCTTTGGCACACAAATTGCCAAAGCATTGATAGCGAAATGGCGGTGTGGACAATAATTAAAATACTGTGAGTGCTGAGAGGTAAGAAGTGACTTCTCTGCTTTAGAAAAAAATGGAATTAATCGTTATGTACATGGGCAAGATGGTTCTGAAGTATATTGCATTGGAAAAGCAGAGTTTCTAGAGAAGTACAGTCGTACAATGTACTGTCTGTGGAATATTTTCAACTGATCAAACAGAAATCAGGGGATGCATTTATGGCTAAGGAAAGGAATCTTGCATTCTTTTGTATGGAAATAAGTACCGAATCACAGAATCACGCAGAATCCCAGGCTGGAAGGGACCTCAGGGATCATCTGGTCCAACCTTTCTAGGAAGAGCACTACGTTTGCAGCTTGAAAAACCATGTTTGTGATTGTTACACATGGAAATTTAATAGAAATATTTGGTAGCAGATGCAACATGTGAGGATGCATCAGCTTGGGCTTGATTATAACAAACTGGAAATTTTGTGTTAAAAGGGAGAAGAATTTCCAATAAAACAGTATTGAAAATCATGCAGCATTCAAGTGAGAATGGATTTAAGTATGGAGGATTAATTCTAAGCTAGGCATTCCCTTCTATGCCCAGGATTTTTGTCCATAGGTCCTACCAATGAAAAGGACAATCTAAATATGTTTAATCCTAGCAATGCATTTTTCTCCTGAAGCAAATAAGCAGGGGTTTGGGAGAAAATAATGGTATACTTTTTATTAGGTTTTTCAAGAATGTAAGTATGTTTTGTATTTAATTTAGTTGTGTGTATAATATTCTGTTATATAATACCGGCTTATTTTACAGGTCACTAATGAGATAGTTAGGCAGCTGATGGAACAAAATGGACTGTATAACCTGGAAAAGCCTGGAGAATTTACCAACATTGTGGACATTCAGTTTTTGGCTGCCATGATCCACCCTGGGGGAGGTCGCAATGACATTCCACAGAGGCTCAAGAGACAATTTTCTGTGTTCAACTGTACTCTGCCTTCTAATTCTTCCATTGACAAAATTTTTGGTAAAGGGAAATTAGCTTTGTATCCATCCCATTTTTGAAAATGGTAGTTGATTTTTCTTTATCATTCTATTTATGAGCATTATGATTAAAATTGAGGCTTAATCCCCCTCTGACTTGCTTGCCAGCACATTTTCCTTCAGTAATCATTCTCCACCTGCAACTCCACCAATCTGTAAATTTTCCAAGTCTGGTCACACCTCTGAATATATTGGTATGCTTACGTGTTAGGAGGAATGGCACGAAGGCTGTTCCTAGTTTTCGTGACAATGCTGGAGAGTTGCTAATGTGCTACTTGTGCTGAGTGACTGATGACTAGACTTTCACAAATGACAGGATCATATTGGTCTCTCAGAACAGACTAGCTGTTCAAAGGCTGTGGAAGCTATTTTGGTAGACAAAAGAACATTTTAAATGGACAGTTAACTTAGAGCTAAGTACCCAATAAGCTGGTGGTGCAATAATGTTAAAACCAGGTGAGTCAAGATTTGAATAAAGACTGGAAAATTAGAAAAGGTTTTTGGGGTTGAACAAAGAAAAAGAAATTTAAGAAGAAAGGTAGCTCTTGGTATTCTTCTAGTGTGTCTTTCATTTGGCATCCTTTTTTTCCGCAGGCGTAATTGGAGAAGGGCACTATTGCAGTGAGCGGGGATTTTCAGAAGATGTGAAGAAAACAGTAGCCAAATTGGTTCCACTGTCACGCCGGCTGTGGCAGATTACCAAGCTAAAAATGTTGCCCACACCAGCCAAGTTCCATTACGTCTTCAACCTTCGAGACCTCTCAAGGATTTGGCAAGGAATGCTGAACACTACATCAGAAGTGATCAATGAACCAAAGGCAAGTGCAGCACATCAGCGGCTTTGTTATAATTACTATATAATTGGTGTAGCAAAGAGGATGAATAGTCTAACTTCTTGGCATTTGAGTTTGCTTTAGAAAAATATAATTTCTGATTAAAAAAGTTTTTCAGTGTTTTTTTTGAGGCAAAGATATTTTAGTCTAGCTTTTACAGTGCCAACTGAAATGATAACTTTGTTTCATAACTACGACAAATAACCCATCTTTTGACAGGAGGGTTTGCTATCTGCTTGCTTTGATAGTGACAAATTCTACTTTGTTTGAAAAAAGTGAGCAAAGAAAATTATGAGAGGCAATGAACTTTTTAGAACCCAATGAAAATGCGTATATATTGATTAAAAAAATAAAGTTTCCCTCTCTCCACTAGTGTCTTTAGGCTTTCAGTCACTGCCTAATATCTGTCTAACAAATGATTTCTGGCTTATGGCTTGAAAGGAAAAAGTAGTAATGAGTATAGTGATATTTTTTTTTCCATAATCCACCTTTCTTCCAGATAAGCTCAATACTTTATGCATCATTTATCTTTTAATTATTTTAAGGAAAGGTGATTTAGTGTTTTGAGCACTGAAACATGAAGTGCTGGAAAAGCAATGTTTATGGTAATCATGGAAAATTTGTTATACATTTGGGTTATATAATCACTTCATGTTTAATGTACTTCCCTACTTGTTGAATAAGCTCCTGAATTCTACTACATCTAAAATTTAAATTTTAAAATTGATTTTCATTTCTGAAGCTAAAATGATACAGCTCTAAGATGATTATGCGTGTATATACTCTCAATTAATGTCTTTTGAGGTATAACAAGCAATTGCTCAAAATCTGATTGTATAAATTTACATATTAGTTCTGAGACTTGACATAATATGTGTCATTTGTACTAAGTGCTGTAGGCTTATACAAGAGTTCTTCAAGGAGTACTTGGAATTTGTGTGTGTAGTGATAGCATAGGATTAAAACCAGTGCTGCTAAGATTAAGAACTTGGCAGGTTTTCGTTCTCCATCCTATGACCAAACCAAAGGACTTTAAAGATGCATTGAATTTGGAGAAGTCATAATATACACACTTATACATTTTTTTATTTTTCTCTACTTTGGATTGGATATTGGGAATGACATCTGGTTTTGGCATGAAATTATTCATGCCATGATGCTATTATTTCCACCCACGTTTACTTAATGACCAGTTAAAAAAGTGGTTTATCAGTGCATAAGCATGTGTTAGGAGGTATGAATATGGTTTCAGAGCTAGGGAGATAAAATCTTAATTTAGTGCATATTTTCCAGTTTGGACAGCTAGATTAAGGCTTCTTGCACAGTTAACTGAATGTAAGTTTAAGATGCTATTGGGCAGAATGAAAAGCTCAAAGTACCGCTTCTGAATAAACCCCAAAAGACTATTGTTTCTTTTCTAGTGTTAATATGAATTTTAAAATAAATAAATAAATAAATAAAGCATAGCTTTTAAATTGGTGTAGCTTTGTTGCAAGCCTAATCTGACTGAAATTTTTTATATATAGGTACTGATAAAACTGTGGAAGCATGAATGTAAGTGTGTTATTGCTGATCGTTTCACAACCTTAGAAGATATAAACTGGTTTGATGCAGCTGTGACAAAACTCATTGAGGAGGAATTTGAAGAAACAAAAGCTTTGCTGGACCCTGAAACTGATGCATTCTTTGTGGACTTCTTAAGGGGTGCACCTGAAAGAACTGGTAAAGGTGGGATCTGATAACCGTGGAGGTGGCAAGAATAGGGAAGGGGATATGATGAACCAGATGCTAATAGAAATATGTCTTAAAAATGCATAAGAAGTTTACGCATCAAGGCTGGCTGCTCTGTCCGGTGACTTTGAAAGCATTCTATGTTACCAGCTGTGGCACATCTTTCTTTTCGTGGGATTTTTAAGTTCATATGTGTATCTAGGTTGTCTGTATAGAAGTGCCTTGTTTCCGTTCCCATCAATGTGGTAGACAAAACTGCCAAATAGTGATCATGAGTCTATATTATTCTAAAATGATGAAAGAAGTAAAGAATGAATGATCTGAAGTGGTGTGGTTGCAGTACTAGATAAAGGATAGCACTCTAGCTACCATCCCCATGAAACCTGGTAAAAGAATACTGGCTCTGGGCTAATCCAGTGCTTCTTCGGAAGTACCCGGTACATGATTTTGTAGCAACTGAGTATTATTTCAAAATCTCCTGAATGCTAGTAAAACCTGTGGAATTATCTATATGGCTTATCACAATGTCTCTGTGTCTTTTAAATAAAACACTGTGTCACTGACCTTGTTAAATGACCTGAGAATAGTTGCTAGTTGATGCAAAAGAGCAGAAAACAGTTGTTTGGGTTTTGGGGAAGGTCATTATTTAAGCCATTGGATGATTCAATTATCTGTGTTCACATCACTGTAATGATGGGTAGTGGAGAAAATAAAAGGTTGGTATGAGTGGTCAAATGCCATTTAAATCTCTTCTTGGATAATTCATAGAATCATTAAGGTTGGAAAAGACCTGTAGGATCATTAAGTCCAACCCTCAGCTCAGCACCACCATCCTTCCTAAACCATGCCCTGAAGTGCCATGTCTACAGGTTTTCTGAATGCCTCCAGGGATGGTGACTCCACCACCTCCCTGGGCAGCCTGTTCCAATGCCTGAACAATCTCTCAGTAATGACATTTTTCCTAATATCCAATCTAAACCTCCCCTGATGCAGCTTGAGGCCATTTCGTCTCGCCCTATCGCTTGTTACTAGGGAGAAGAGACCAACCCCCGCCTTGCTACAACCTCCTTTCAAGTAGTTGTAGAGAGCAATAAGGTCTCCCCTCAGCCTCTTCTTCTCCAGACTAAACAACCCCAGTTCCCTCAACCTCTCCTCATAAGACCTGCTCTCCAGACCCTTCACCAGTTTCGTTGCCCTTCTCTGGACACGCTCCAGCAACTCAAAGTCCTTCTTGTAGTGAGGGGCCCAAAACTGAATGCATGCACTTGAGGTGCAGCCTCACCAGTGCTGAGTACAGGGGCACGATCACTTCTCTACTCCTGCTGGCCACACTAGTCCTGATACAAGCCAGGATGCTGTCGGTCTTCTTGGCCACCTGGGCACACTGCTGGCTCATGTTCAGCTGGCTGTCAACCAACACCCGCAGGTCCTTCTCCGCAGGGCAGCTCTCCAGCCACTCCTCCCCAAGCCTGTAGCGCTGCATGGGGTTGTTGTGACTAAAGTGCAGGACCTGGCACTTGGCCTTGTTAAACCTCATACAATTGATCTCAGCCCATTGATCCAGCCTGTCCAGGTCCCTCTGCAGAGCCTTCCTACCCTCCAGCAGATCAACCCTCCTGCACAGCTTGGTGTCCTCTGGAAACTTACTGAGGGTGCACTCAATCCCCTCATCCAGAACATTGATAGAGATGTTAAACAAGATTGGCCCCAAAACTGAGCCCTGGGGACCACCGCTCATGACTGGCCGCAACTGGATTTAGCTCCCTTCAGCAGAATGAAGTAGCTGGAAGGCAGTGACAAAAGGATAGTAAAGGATGTTTGACTGGAAGGAATAAAATAGAAGTAAAAAGCAAACTGGTGTGAGAAAGTAGTCAAATACATCCTTAAATAACTTGCTAAACTGCAGCAACGTAGAGAGGACTGAAATGTAAATCAGAGTACGTACTGAGAGAGTGAAGAGTGACTTTTAATGTGAAAATTTGAATCCATACTAGAAACCGTGATGTTGAACTGAAAAATAAATGCAAAACAGAAGCATGTATTTCTCAACTTGCTTCCTTCTGACAGTTTAAATGTACCTGCCCTGTAATATGCCTTTTAGTATGAAACTTCATCTAAATACAAAGTAGGAGGCCCTCATTTAGAAAGGGTATGTTTTATCCTCAATAGATTTGTCAAAGCCTTGAGAACCCCTTTCTGTTTTAGCTTTAAGTGAAAAGTATGACAAGTGTAATTTTGTTTTAATTGTCCCTTTAATGGAATTTAGCCTTGCCCATTATGATGGAAGTGTAAGAACAGGGGCTGGATTTCTGAGCTCTTAAATATATGAAAAAATATATCTGACATCAATTTCAAATAACCTTATGCTCAGGTTAGTGATATGTTTACATATACTCCCTGTGTCTCTTTGAGTTGTATAGGCACAACGTATTTGTCCCTGAGATAAATACACAAAGACTTGAGATGAAGAAGCTCAAACGTCAACATTTAGATCTTAGCTTCACAGAAATAGTTAGTGGTACCAGTGTTCTTGAGACCCTCAAACTGTTCAAAGGTGTTTATCAGTTAGTTTTGACAATGCTATTGAGTACTGAATCTTGAAACTAGAGGAGGTTTTAAAATAATATTACACCAGCTGCCTCTGTAAATAATGTAAATGTCTGCCCTTTCTTAGGTTTAGTACTTGATCATGCTGTCTTTTGACATTAATAATAAAACTGCAGGAAGAGGATTAAACTGATGTAATTCTCTTAAATGGTTTGCAACTGTAAAAGCATCAATACAGTTTAACCCCTCGCTGCATTCCTTATTAGTTCCTTATCAGTAGCTAAGTTGTTTAAATGTCTCATTCAGCTTATAAGGAACTTACTTCCACCTGGAATACTCCTTTTGTTTAACCAGTGCTTTTGCAGGTTGAAATAAGAAATAGGTTAATTTAATTAGGTCTTTATCTAAAGGGGTGTTCATATATGCAGAAACAATACTGAGCTAAAGAATTCTGAAATTAAGATGACTTCAGGCATACACAGAATGCAATATAAAGGACAGCTGAATGAGAATTCATCATCGCTTTATTTTGAGAGGTTTGGTTCTGTGGTAAAGGCAATTTCCTTAAACCATTTTTTTCGATATATATATTTTTATATAATTATGTTTGGTTTTTGGTCGTTGGTTTTTTTTTTGGCGGAGGGGGAGGTTTGTTTGTGTTTTGTTTTTTTTTTTTTCTTGGAAGCTGCGTCATTACTGGACCACTGCTAATTTGTAAAAGCAAAATATGCAAGCAGGAAATGCAGAAAAAAATAAAGTGAGAAAAATATCACATATACTATTCTAAATACGGTATGGTTTGATTGCTTTTTTTCCCACCTTTACTGCCCTTTCCAGTGAGTTCCAGTGCTTTACTAAGCATTAGGGAAATACTTATTTTACTGGAGTTACTTATTTCATTGATTTTAATTCCACCAGTTAGAGATGATATTATGAATAATGTATTTCTTCAGTAGGGAAAAATATATCCTGCAGCATATAGATCATGAAATCTTGAAACTAATGGACCTAGCTCTGTGTAAGTAAGAGCAAAATTCTACTGTATCTACTATTATTTTTTGAGGAAAACCAAACCAATCAACTAACCAACCAGCAAAAAAAACCCCATGGTGTCTGCTTGTTGGCACTCTTCCAGTGAAGTTTGTCAGTTATTTTCTGATGAAGTATGGGCTGGATGATCAGTGAGATGGGTTGAAATTTGGCTGAATGGCCAAGCCCAGAGGGTAATCATCAATGGCATAAAGTCTAGCTGGAGGCCAGTAATTAGTAGTGTACCCCAGGGGTCAATACTGGGTCCAGTTGCCTTCAACATGTTCATTAGTGATCTGGATGATGGGGCAGAGTGTAGCCTCAGCAAGTTCCCAGATGACACAAAACTGTCTAGAGGGGTTGCACTGCCATCCAGTGGGACCTTGAGAAGAACTTCAAAAGGTCAACAAAGGAAAGTGCAAAGTCCTGCACCTGGGGAGGAGAAAGTCCTATGCACCAGTATATCCTGGTGGCCACCCATTTGGAAAGCAGCTTTGCAGAAAAGGACCTGGGGATGCTGGTGGTCAGAAGGTTGAAAATGAGCTAACAATGTGCCCTTGCAGGAAAAAAAGGCTGATGGCATTCTGGGCAGCATTAGAAAGAATGTTGCCAGCAGGTCGAGGGAGGTGATCCTTCTGCTTTATTCAGCACCTAGTAAGGCCACACCTGGAGTGCTGTGTTTAGGTCTGGGCTCCCTGTAACAAGACAGACATGGACATACTGGAGAAAGTCCTCTATGAGGAAAGGCTGAGATGGCTGGGACTGTTCGGCCTGGAGAAGAGAAGGCTCAGGAGGATCTCCTCAATATGTATAAATACTTACGGGAGGGTACAAAGAAGATGGAGCCAGGCTCTTTTCAGTGGTGCCCAGTGACCGGCCCAGAGGCAATGGGCACAAACTGAAACACAGGAGGTTCTGCCTGAACGTCAGGAAACCTTTTTACTGGAGGGTGACTGAGCACTGGCACAGGTTGCCCAGAGAGGTTGTGGAGTCTCCATCCTTGGAGATATTCATAAGCTGTCTGGACGCAGTCTTGGGGAACAGACTCTAGATGGCCCTGCTTGAGCAGGGGGGTTGGACCAGATAACCTTCAGAGGTCCCTGCCAACCTTAAGCCTTCTGTGATTTTGTTTGCTCTGAGTAACAAGTCTTACTAATGAAGGGCATGTCACCTTTATGCATGATTAATGCTTATGAATGGAAAGGTGAGACAGCAGCAGTATTTCCTCCTTTCCTTTCAATGGGGAAGAATTGACAATTCCTTGTGACTTTCAGATGACTCGGTGAAACAAATGAATGCTTTTTCCCAGTTAATATGCTTTTTTTGCTATGGTGACTATTCATGTTACTAGTAACTTTTTTCACTAGTGCAATGATTTAATCAACTTAGAGTGTTTTTGTTTTACAAAATAGATTATTTGCAATTTTTAACTGCAATATTTATTTACCTTCATTCTCTGGTGCTACTTCTGCTTCTAACATCTAAGTTAATTTCAGTTTTTTGTCATTCAAGCTTCAGATGTAGAGAAAGAAGGCTCCTTAGTTTTTGCTGGTTTTGTCTTTGAGAGTTAAGCAGCTGAACTTAATGTTCCTTGTAGGCAGGGTATAGGCAGCAGTCTCATATGTACATTTACTGTGTAATATTATGTATAGTAAACCTAGTTCTGGGTGGTTACCTTCACTTACTCATCCCCACATTGAGTATTCGTCAATCATTTAAACTGCTAAGGTTTGGTTACTTGCTTTTTGTTCTAGGTAAAAAATCAGAGGAAACTAAATTAGATATTCCCAAAATCTATGAGCCAATTTACTCCTTTCATCAGCTACGGAATCGTTTAAATATGTTTTTACAAACATACAATGAGAACGTCCGTGGTACTGGAATGGACATGGTTTTCTTTGAGGATGCTATGATTCATTTAGTCAAGGTACTGTGTTACTAGATTGCCATTTGTTGTTATTGTTCACTTGCCCTCAGCACCTATGAGTGGAGGTATGCACAAATCAAGGTAAATTACTAATAAAACTGAAGCAAGTAATTTATTGCTAGCAAATATTTTGTCTGTCACTCTGTGACTAGATACTAAAACTCAACTTTTCTGAAATTGCACTGGATGGAACTATTCTTTTATATCTATCTTTTATGTCTGGTGGGATGATGGTCCTGACTATTCTAACTCTGTTTCAACCTTTCTTCTTGTTAATTCTTCTGAGAGCCCTTCCTCTCTTTGGAATGAGTCAAATCAAATTCAGGTTAGGACATAATTGGTTGCTTATGAGGGAGTAGGCACAACAGAGTAGGAATAAATGTAGCCCAAACTTCCTTTGTAGATCCACAGTATGCTAATTTCTTCTAAAATTCCTTTGAATTTTGGTAGCAGTGTCCACACAGAATAGGCTTCATACAAAGGGGAAGCTTTTTTCTTTTTTTTAAACTAAAACCCCTATTGTGTCTTAGTTGCACAGCGACGTTATCTGTATTTCTTATAATAAATTATTAAGAACTGAATATTGGATTTTACTATCCTAACAAATATTATAATAAATATCAAAACAAATTTAATTATAGTTGACCAATACATTGCATCTGCAGTTTTCAAAATTCTGGGGTGGATTGTTATTTCACAAAATTCATCTCTTTTCTTAAGGTAGTTTCTGCAAAATGGATGATGTTCTGCTATGGATTTCTTTAGGAAAATTGTTAAATCATCATCACGCTATCAACTTTCTGTTTTATTTTTAGTAAAAAATCTATATAAATTCAGGATATAGCAAAAAAATATATTTTTTCCCCTGAAGAGCCACCTTAGAGAAGAGTCTTCAGGAATCTCTTCTTTGGGTAGCTAGATGGTAAATATCTTAACTTTCACTAGGATAGAATCAATATATAGTGCTTCTCTGATCCCTTATTCTTGAAAACAGAATTTACAGCTGTGCAGGTCTGAGCTTTATGCATTAGCTAGACTTGAGACAGCATCTAAGAGAAAGCTAGGTAAGCACAGTTAAGGGAATGCCTAATGTGAGTTGATGTAGTATGACTTGAATGAGTTAAAGCTGAGGAATATCTTAAACAGAGAACAAAGCTTCCAATTTGCAGCATGTGTAAATTTTCTGCCTGGAAGAGATCTACTAGCCATAATTGAAGTGGTCAGCAATATTCCAAGTGGTGTGCAAATCTATTTTTCTTTCTCTGGTTAAATACTAAATATAGTTAGAGTAAGCCTTAGCACCTGATGTTATCTTTTCTTATAAAATGTTAACCTATGAAAAAATAACAAGTATGTTACACGCAATATGTAAAAACTATGGGTTTAAAACTGCAGGAAATTGACATGGCTATTTTTAATAACTTGGAAAAAAGTGTGTTAGAGGAAAGGCAAGTAAACAGGTATCCCAGGCTGGTTATTGGCATGGTGGAGTTCTAGGGGCATCAGAGGGATGTTCAAAATAATAAAGAGAACAGGAGCCAATACTCTGCGTCATTGCTTGTGCAGAGGAGACCAGCTGCCAAACAGCTGGTTAGTATTACCTTGCCTTTGAAAGGCAAGCGACTCCTTGCTGTTCTGGAAATTAATGTAGGCTCTTCTGTATACTATGAGTATCTATCCGCATGCAGCTGATGGGGTGTGGAGCAAATTTGTCTCCTGTGCTTAATGGCATATTTTCTCAGAATCAGGTAAGATCTACCTGTTTCCAGATTTCTTGGCATTATTTTTTGGCTGTGGACAGTGGGATGGGTGCTGCATGCAGTTCACAGTTGGTGCTGAGAATTTTTTTGCTGTGAATTGCAAAGAGTCTCTTTGTTTACATTGCACTGGCCTGAATTGAAGGAAAACGTGGAGGAGTAGCTAACTACTGCCTTTTGCTTTAAAAGGTAAATAATGAAATGGGAAAGAAAAGGAGATTTACCTGGGAGATGTTCCACTGTAACCAAATATTAATCCTGATATTGTGCATTTTTATAATCAAGTAAACTAGAAGCTTAAGGAGTTTGATTATAAAGGCAGTATTATTACTTGCTGCAGAGAATACTGGAGACTCTTTCTCCTGAATTTAATGTGCCTGGGACAGCTTGTCTTTCTGGTTGCAATGAAGGGGCCTGGAGAAATTAGTGATACTGAAGTTGTTCAGAGGGTATGGTATTGGAGAAACTGCTATTTCTTTCCCAATTTTAATAATCTGTCATGCTATGATAGCAGATCACTAACAAATCACAGTTGAGACTTCCTTGTGCTTCGTGGAAGTGTGAGATGCAGTTCTACTGATAACTGAAAGTTCACAGTGATGGAATCAAGTGGTTGCTATACTATTGGAAGATTTACAGAAAACATTGCAAAGTGCCAATGTTCATAGAATATATTAATAGTAGCATAGGATCCCTTAATTAAACCTTAAAAATTCCATTTGTTCTGCATTTCTAATACAACTTTATTACTATGGTAGCATAGGATTTTTGGGTCTGTAACTTTTGGAATAAATGACTATGATCTTACACAGATTTCTCGGGTGATTCGCACTCCTCGTGGAAATGCTCTTTTAGTTGGAGTTGGTGGCTCAGGAAAACAGAGCTTGACAAGACTGGCATCTTTCATAGCTGGCTATGATACATTCCAGATAATGTTAACAAGGTGAGCATTAATTAAAATCAGTTCTCTGATTCTGTAGCAGGGGGGCTACAGGGGTGGCTTCTGTGAGAAGCTGCTAGAAGCTTCCCCCATGTCCGACAGAGCCAGTGCCAGCTGGCTCCAAGATGGACCTGCTGCTGGCTAAGGCTGAGCCCATCAGCGATGGTGGTAGCACATCTGAGATTACATATTTAAGAAGGAGGAAAAAGCTGCCGTGCAACAGCAGCTGGAAAAGAGGAGTGAGAATAAGTGAGAGAAACAACTATGCAGACACCAAGGTCAAACCCACCACACTTTGTGCAATAATTTTAATGTCATTTAATCTCTTGGTTTGCTGCTGCTCTCTTCCCTTTTTGTAAAACTGTGAGTGCCACCATTGGTGATGACTTTCACCAGAAGGGCCAACTAGTTTGAGTTTTTTAATTAGTCAATAAAATCTGAAGTGTCGTATTGCATCCAGCGCATGACAGAATCCTGTGAGACAACACCTGTGTGTTCATTTTTTTCTAGCAAAAGAGAAATAAATAGCATGATAAGACTTCAGGTTTCAGGTTTTTTTTGTTGATTTGGCTTTTTTCTAACTTTGGGGTGTGGGGTTTTGTGTAGTTTTTTTTAAATTTATTTTTTATTGATGTGGGAGGTGAAAGAGCCAGAAAGATAAGAGATTAGGTGTTTAATGGGAAGCTTTGAAATTAGCTATGTCTTTCCTCCTAATCTAAATGACAATTCCTGGACTTTAGCACCTTTTTGCCTTAAATTCAAAGAGATTGTTTCCTACTTGATTTTGCTTGTTCTTTTTCTTTTAACTGGAACCCCTTTTTAAAAGGAAAGATTATGAGTACAACTGTTCTTTTTTGTAGATCGTACAACACTTTAAACTTGATGGAAGATCTGAAACTCCTGTACAGAACAGCAGGACTGCAAGGGAAAGGCATCTCTTTTCTTTTTACAGACAATGAGATCAAAGATGAATCTTTCTTGGAATACCTGAACAATGTTTTATCATCAGGAGAAGTAAGATGCCTTCTCATGATCGTTCTCCTGCTTTTTAAATTTTATTATTCTGAAGTAAAATAACCAAATTTATTTGAATATTCTTTGATATGTCAAGGGGCATGCTTTCACAAACTGAATCTCCAGGTGCTTTCTATTATTACAGTATTATAAAAATGGAAACAATCCATTATACTAGGTTAGAGTGAGACAAAGCTATTGTAAAATTAAGAATGAACATCATCATTCCATACAGAGAAACTGTGTAAGTCAGACCCTTTTAAATGTGTTGACAAGCTGTCATGGACATGGGATTAACTGAAAAAAAAATTTGAGACTTGGGGAACATCATAGAAGTTTAACAAAATTGTTATGTCAATTTAACAAAATTAACTATGTCATTAATGTACAATTAGTTTTTGTATGTTAGATTTATGTCCACAATGGATGGGATGGCTTATATTGTATTTATTTATTTATTAATTCAGGGGTGTGTTTCAGAGTAATTTCTCCTAGTTATTAAAATATTAAGAGAAGAAAGCAAAGCCATTGTACATGGATTCTTAGTTTTTCATATGTGAGAGTGGGTTTTCTTATTCATCAAGTTAGATTTCAGTGTGTTTAATGGAATCCCTTCAGGAAAAGTTCTGGTTTAAAGGAGTGGGGTGGGTCCTATTAACTTCAGTGTCTGAAATGTATGCCCCTTCCTGAAGTGCTGTCTGTTAAGTGAACATTATTCTATATAATCTAGCTTGGATCATCTCATAAAATGTGAAAAAGATCTTCCTTTTTCTCAAAGGTGTCAAACTTATTTGCACGTGATGAAGTAGATGAGATCATTAGTGACCTCATACCCACCTTCAAAAAGGAACATCCACGTATACCTGCAACCAGTGAGTTTCTGTATGACTACTTCATGACCAGAGTCCGTCAGAACCTTCATGTGGTTCTTTGCTTTTCACCAGTTAGTGAAAAATTCCGAAATAGGGCCCTGAAGTTCCCTGCTCTCATTTCTGGATGCACTATAGATTGGTTCAGCCGATGGCCTAAGGATGCTCTAGTGGCAGGTAGGTGTAGATTTTGTCTTTGCGAATATTTAATTCTCTGATTGGTGGTCATGAAGTTTTAATTACTTTGAATTTTGCCAGCACACTGGCAGAAGAAACTTCCTGGGTTCTAAAATTTGATACAGATATTTTCTTCTTTAAAGCTTGCTGTATTAAACTGTTGAAATATTTCTAACAGAGGAAAGGCTTTGAATGCAGTTGGAAGAAAAATTCCAGTTGAAGGTGGCTTAAAGACATTAGAAAAGAAGGCAAAATACTACTAAAGAGAGTGATTATTAGTGACTTTGTTTGTGATCAGGCATACAGAGGAAGGCTGTGATTACCTGATCCCTGGTGGCTAGCAGTTAGACAGGTTCAGAGAGAAAAAGCAGTTGAACACTTTGGAGGTGAAAGAATACCAGATCCTTGGCTTTACTTTTTACTGAGAACTGTGGAATAATGTTAAGAATCTGATGGTGGAGAGTAAAGACGACTGGGGTTTCAGAAGCTGGGTGAAAGCTGACATAGTATCTTGTTGATGCAATGTGGAAGCATCTCCCATGTCATAGCTGTCAGTAAGTTGGTTGATAATATTTACATTTTAAATTAAATTTATAGAAGACATCAAGAAGACAAATGTCAGATTGCCTGTAACATTGTATAAAGACTTTACTTCCAGAGGTATTCTCTGCTTTGCAACTATTGCCTGGTGTAATGAATACCATCCTTTAGTAGACCACATATTGGATTGTGAAATGTTAAAAGTAAAATGCTATTTAAAGTTCAGGCACATGCTGAGCCAAATATATATAAGTGGTACGCAGATCAATGGCAGATGAAGATTTAAATTAGATGAAATATTTATCTTTGTTGAGGTACACAGCCTTTATATTGCCTTATTTAAGCTAAGAATTTTTCCTGAATATTTACTAATATTTCTGTTTTTCTTTCTTTCCTAAGTATCTGAGCATTTCCTTTCCTCGTTTGATATGGACTGCACTGCTGATACAAAGAGGGAAATTGTGCAGTGTATGGGCTCATTTCAGGATGGAGTGGCAGAGAAGTGTTCTGATTACTTTCAAAGATACAGACGTTCTACACATGTAACTCCCAAATCCTACCTGTCCTTTATTCAGGGGTATAAAACCACATACAAAGAAAAGCACGCTGAAGTGCAGACATTAGCAAACAGGTAAACTGCTCAGTTTACTCCTAACTTTCTATAGCTTCCTTCCCTGGGTAGGTATATTCTGATGCACTTCATTTCAGTGCATGGCTTGTCTCTTTGCAGAGCAAAAGGACTTTTTTCCCCCCAGGTTTCCTAAAATTGTGTAAAGGTGTAACTTGATCAAATAATGTAGTTGGTCTTTGCATATAAGTTAAAGGCTATATATTTTTGGAGGGGAGAAAAAGGTAGTGACGTATGAAAACCAAGGTGGTGGGAAAAGAAGTGAATATAAATTATTCCCATATATTTTTAATGAATAAAAGAAAACACCTACATGTAATTTCATAATATATTCACAATAACATTTAATTTGTCAGAGAACATCTTTTGTTTTCTTGCTAAACAGTTGTGTCCTCCTGGTATGAACATGTATGAAATACCCTTGGTGTGTTTGTGATCGTAGGCTGCTGAGCTTTTCACCTGTAGGTTATTAAAGTGATTTTGATATATTAATTCTCCTTTTCAGATACTTTCTTAAACTAACGAGGTCTATTTGCACACTTACCTTCATGTCAGAAATACTCAAATAGAATGTAAAATCAGCATGGGGTTTATCAATTGGAATGACCCTTAAGAAAAAATGTCAGTTTTGAAAGATTGGCACACAGAGCTGGAAGCCTTTAAGAGACTCAAACTAGTTTATTTCACGTCGAAACATCCTTCAACTTCAAAGCCTAATTGTCTTAAAAATCTGTGGCTACGTCATGGGCGAAGACTTGTAAAACAGAATTCTGGTCCTGTTTTCTACCTTCTGATGCCTCAAATCATGCATGTCAATTTGTTTCTTAACATCAGTTGCATGGTCTGAATTGCTTTGCCAGGTGTTACTCTTTATCTGTTCTCCTGTATTTGTTCAGCAGTCCGAGTACTGCTTAGACTTTGCAAGAGGAGTCTCTGTAGAGGCCACTTAAACTTGTCTGAAAAGTCCCAAGTGAGGACTAATATTTAATAGACAAAAAGCACTGTTGCACTGTTGAAGGGGCATTTTAATGCTGAATGAGAGAAGTGTTATCTCAGTGCTATTTTTCTGTTACTCTCTTTCAGTTGGTCTTGATTCCAGTATTTTTATTTTATTAGCCATTTCAATATCCTCTTCAAACCAGAAACAGTGATTTGAGATATTTCCCAGGATTCTAGTGATCAGAAAATGCTTTCTGATATACAGAACTCAGTCCTTTGAGTATCAGATTGGAGCTCAACAGGGACGGTGACATATATGGACCAATGTATAGGATTTTTATGCAATGATAAAGGCATACTGTTTGAGTGAGAAGTGGGTAAAATTTCAAGCTACAGACTCTCTTTATGTAGTTCTTTATTCACTTTCTTGATTCTGAAGACACCAGACGCTTGTGTGAAAATTCCTGTACAAGTGTTATTTTTGGTGTAAAATCGCTTTTGCTAGTGTTTGTTCTGATTGATGTGATTCATTCTATTGATGGAATAATTTGGAAAGCAGAGTGTAAATTACATGCCGTTTATTTTGGTTTTTAACTCCAGAATGAATATGGGACTGGAAAAATTGAAAGAGGCCTCCGAGTCAGTGGCTGCTCTAAGCAGAGAGCTGGAGGTAAAAGAAAAGGAACTTCAAATTGCCAATGAAAAAGCTGACATGGTATGTACAGCCTTCAAAGTGTATTGCTGTTTGATTTTTTTCCCTTTCTATTTCTCCTATTTTAAAAAGATTACTCAAGTAAAAGGAAGTTAAGTGTCAGGAAAAAAGGGATCTTGGAAGCTTATAATACTGATGAAAGTCATCTTGTTTGAGTTTTCTGGTTCTGGAATTCAACAGATAAAATTTTACAACAAAAATGAATACATTCTTCCATCTAGGTGTTTTCTTTAATATTTGGCATGTGGGTTTTCTCACATTCTAGGTATTGAAAGAGGTTACTGTAAAAGCACAGGCTGCCGAGAAGGTGAAGGGTGAAGTTCAGAAAGTGAAAGACAAAGCTCAAGCTATTGTAGACAGTATCTCAGTTGACAAAGCCATTGCTGAAGAGAAGTTGGAAGCCGCCAAACCTGCTTTGGAAGAGGCGGAAGCAGCCTTGCAGGTTAGTACTTGGACCATGTATAACTGCTAAGAAGATGGGCTTATTTGAAAACAAGTATAAGATTGTAGGCACATCATATAAGTCATCTATTGACAGAAAATGTATGCAGATAAATATACATATTTTGAGACTTTTTAGGTTCAGTTTTGGTTTTCTTTTTCCACCTGAGTACCAAACCCAAAATAGGCAATTTTTCAGTAAAGGGTAAGTTTTAACTTTCATTTGAAATATAGTTGATATATGACGCACTACAGATTGATATTAGACCAGTAACTGAATGTTGATACTGTTACAAAACAGCTTGTGTGCAGTAAGTGGAGTGCCTTCTATGTAAAACCAGTTATAATTCCATACAAATCTAAACCTCCTGTTTTATTTTCAGTTTTCACCAGTTAATTGCATTTTGAATAAGTTTGCTGATCCACTCTTTTCCGCCTCCTTAAAAAAAATTTCTTTTTTCTTATGACTGGTGGCATTACCCAGTTTTCTAGCGTTCACAGTGGGACTTCATGTCTTTCGGCATATTTGTAAGCTTTTTTAATAAAGTGATAACACTCTGCCCGTATCTTTACACGATGCATCATTAGTGATGAAAGGTTTGCATTTTTAAAAACTAGGTAAAATTTCAAGATATTTCTGTTTTGCTCTTTGTTTTGTCAAAAATGTGCATGGTAGTTTTAAGGTTTTAGGTGTTGCTGTAGAGGTAGAGCTGAGACTCTACCCCTGTAGAGTGGAGCTGAGGTTTCCTAGTAGTTACTAGGAGGTAGTGGTGAGAATCTGAGGGTCCTTCTAGCTTCATGCTTTTTAGAGGTAACATGATATTAAATCAAAAATAATATGATTTTTTTTCTTCTCCAGTGGATTAATACTGTTCGTGAGTTTGTGCTCTGTGTCTTATTAAATAAACAATAATGGTAATTGCTTTACCCCTTGTTTTAAATTCACAGACACTAAAACCTGCAGATATTGCCACTGTCCGCACATTGGGTCGACCTCCTCACCTCATTATGCGTATCATGGACTGTGTGTTACTGCTCTTCCAGCGAAAAGTGAACAATGTGAAAATTGATCAGGAGAAGTGCTGTGCCATCCCATCATGGCAGGAATCTTTGAAACTAATGACAGCAGGGAATTTCTTACAGAACCTACAGGTGCTTGTGCAACCTTCTTTTAAATATTTTTTTACTTTTAGAAAATAGGGGGCAGTGTTTTCTCTGGTGTTCATAGGAGAACGAATGTGCAAGGGGAATCAGACACACAACAGATCTGAAATGTTAAGGGCTTAAAAATAAGTACATCATAATGAAACAAACTTGAATCTTTCTGGCAAAGTCAGGTCATAAATCAGTTGCAGTTACTCCTAAGTAAGGCAATGAAATTACTTGCAGTGACAAATGATTCAAAGCTTTAAGCATTTGGTTTGAATAGCCATTACTTATCTGTTTCATTAAAGCTGATAGAAAACATCTTTTTTCTGGTACCTAACTTTTCATTAATTTTCAGCATTGCAACTTGCGCAGTGGCTTGCAAAAGAATAGTTGATTATTAGGACCTACAAAATCAGATTTTCTAAAAATTTGGGATTTTGAGCTCTGTAGCATGTGTCTAGGGACATGGGAAGGGTGAATAAATCCCTGTTCATAATTTAAGCTAGTAATATTATTATTAATCTACTCATAATAAACTGTACCTTGTCATGCCCTGCTGGATATTGTTATCTCTGATTTCTGCATTTTGAGGAGTTAATCTGTCTCTTGTCCAGTGGGAAATCACAGATGGGAGGCTTGACCAACTTTGTATGGTTGGTAGTGCTGTGGATGCCATTTATGTAGTATTCACATTGCATCTACTCTTAAGGTTTTTTATTTTACCCCAGGGGGCCTTCAACATTTCTTTGCTTGTGCATAAATAAACCTATTTGTGCCTCAGGGAACAGCTGTTTTTCAGGTTACTCAGCAATAGACTTTCATTATACCTTGTAAATAAATCTTTAAAGAATACCAAACTTACATAGAATATTTGACCGTCTAAATAAATTTGAAAGGAAAAATGGAGAGCTTTTGGGGATGAAAAATGGAAGAGATGTTTTTTGGAGAAAAGACAGGGTCAAAATAAATTCTTAAAATTGAAACACATTCCACTAATGAAATAAGGTAATTTAAGGGGAAGATAGGTGGCTTCCCCTCTGAAAGGACTGGCTTGTAGAATTTATGTTTATTAACCAGAGCTAAGCTTTTCCTTTTATTTTTGAAGATTCTTAAGTTACTTATTCAGTATTAAGGAAAATGGAATTTCAAGCAGGATATCAGTGATATTTTGTATCAAAAATTACCTGTGTAATTGTAATGGATAGTGTAAGATAGAGAAGATCATAAATGAAGGCAAACTTTTTTCTACTTTTGTAAGAATATACAACAGAGTGGAATGATTTGGGCAAGCTCTCAAAGATGCATGAGATAGAGAACTTCGTATTAGCTGTTTGTAAGTAACATCTGTGATCTTGGTAGTATTCTGCATGTGCTGAAATACATATATGTATAGTTTACATATATTACATACATTGTGTATATTGCACTTTATTTTTAGCAATTTCCAAAGGACACAATTAATGAAGAAGTGGTAGAACTTTTGAGCCCTTATTTTGAAATGGTGGATTACAACATTGAGACAGCCAAGAGAGTATGTGGGAATGTTGCTGGCCTTTGCTCGTGGACCAAAGCTATGGCTGTATTTTTTTCCATCAACAAAGAAGTATTACCTTTAAAGGTAAGTCTTTTAATCAGTGGGAGGCATGCAAACACCCTTCGCTCCTTCTCCTCCCCACCTGTGCGCACGTGAGGATTTCATCTGCTGGAAACATCAGCTGCCTTATTCTGATTGGTGCATGCCTCTGGAGGAATTTATGATCTAGAAAATAGTAAACCTACAGTAAAATATATTTCAAATGTGCTACCACTTGTAAGCTGTCAAAATTGCAGAAGAGGTTGTGCAGTTCTATGCCTTGGGCCCCTTCTGAATGGGGTTGAAGGAACTTTCATCTAGTTTAGTTCACTATTGCAGTTGCTTTACCTTAATTAAGAATTAAGTAGGAAAAAACTTGAGATCTGGTTTTTGTTATGTTTGAGATCTCAGTTCATAAGAAGACTGTACAGAGTCTCTGTTCATCAGTGTTGCTTAGAGAAAAACAGGCTTAAATAGTCGTTAAAAAGTAAGAGTGAAAGTCAGAAAGAACATGGCCAAGCATGATTTTTGAAATAGAATAGCTTGTATTTATAATAGGAATGACTGAGAGGGAAGCAAGGTTTGTAGTTAAAGGTAGTATGTTTCATTAGACAAAGCATATTGGCTGGAGAAATCAAGTAGGCTTCTAGTAGTAGTACCAGTCTCTTTTTTTGCAGGCCACATCAGACTAACTTTTGTGTCAGATGGAGAATGGCTGGTATTCCCTGAAATTTTTCTAATTATTTTTTCTAACTGATGTTAGACCAACTGCTTAACTGCATCTACCTGCAGTAAGGAGTTAGTTTGTTGTAAAATTCAAATAAAAGGTTTTAATGAATGATGAAATCTCTACTGAGCAGTTTGATTTTGAAATCTAGTACAGTAAACCTCTTTGAGATACATTATAGTAAATGCTTTGAGATGCATGTATGAATACACTTTTAAGTTTGTCTGCTTCATAGGCTAATTTAGCAATCCAGGAGAATCGCCTAACCACTGCTATGCTGGACCTGCAGAAAGCTCAAGAAGAACTGGGTGCCAAGCAAGAAGAATTAGATATTGTCCAGGCAGAGTATGAAAAAGCAATGAGAGAAAAACAGGTGAACTGCTCTTTACAGGAAAGAAGTTGCTACCCTAACTTTAAGGAAAACTTAATGCATTCTCTCAATTTCACTATTATTCCTTGGAAAGCATGTTGATGACATTTATGACAGATGTTCATAGTTTGTCCTGATAAATTTTTTCCATCCTACTTTCCCTCTTTCTTTGCACAGAGGTATAAGTGTTTGAGAGTATATTTTTAGGCTGTTGTTTTACCACTGGTTTAATTAGATGCAGAGATTTTTCTGGCCTATGAGATACATGACTGTAAACCATATTTCTTGGTGTATGGCTTTCTCTAGACTTTGCTTGAAGATGCTGAGCGTTGCCGTCATAAAATGCAAACTGCTTCAAGTCTTATAAGTGGTTTAGCAGGTGAAAAAGAGAGGTGGACAGAGCAGAGTAAAGAATTTGCTGCACAAACCAAGAGGCTAGTGGGTAAGCTTTTGTCCCCACCTTTGAACTTGGAAGTTAGGCACCTGAGTTTTAATGGGTAGTGAAGCTGAAAGCATTTGAAATGTCAATCTTTTCCTCTGTAGCTTAGCTTTCCTGTTGCTAAAATCAGGGTAATTGTTATTAATTCTCTTGCTAAAGCACTGCTAGGTAAAAAAATTAAATATGAGACTGAAGATCATATTAAAAAAAACCAAACAAACAAAAAAGCCCAAAACAAAACAAAATTCCAACAAAATAATGCAGTAACTGTGTATGCTGTGCATGGGCTTTTACTTGGTGTATATGACATGCAGTGCATGCTTAGGACGCTGATGCTTCTAGGAAGCAGTCCAAAGAGAGTGATATGTTAACAAGTGCCAATAAAATGTCTATAACTGATAATACATATGGAGGAGAGGAAGACTAATATTCAGGCATTGACATTTATATGTAGAAATCAATATTTTTAAATGCAGTTACTCATGTTCATAAAGCTTTTGTTTCTTAATTTAATTTAATTTAATTTTTATTTTATAAATATGCACTTGGAAACTGAAGTGCTTTGTAATAAACAGTTCACTAGTCAGATCAAGTAAATGAAATTTATTGTGTTCTCTGCTGTGGTCTGAAATGTCTTCTCTGACTTTTGCCTTGAAATGCTGTAAAAAGCAGATATTGTTGTATAGGTTGTATTACGGTAGATAAGTTGTATTTTATTTGCTTGTATAATATGTATACATGTATTATTAACTTACTAAGAATACAGAATACCTTCCCCAAAGAGTCATCATGGTTTTATTTATAGATAACTTGAAAAAGTCTAAAAAATATTAGTACTCAGTATAAAAGTACAGTATCTTCTTCAGTTTGGAATCCTGAATTTTTGCTTCAGAGGTACAAAAAATATGAACTATGGTGTCATGAAACTAAGGGGGGCAATTTTGAAGCTGACCAGAAGATTAAAACTTGTCACACTTAATACCTCCATAATAATGTTTGTCGCAATTTTTATTATTAGTAGTAATAGCTATGATTGATTTGTTCTTAATTAATAATATAAAGGTTCTTTTCTCCCCCCAAAATATCGTTTAAGCCTGTTCTCATGGCTGTTCAAGGAAATGATGGAATGGGAAGTTTATGAGTAAGTTTATTCTGCCATGTCCTGCTTGTTTGGAACAGTAGTGTTTGGAACAGTGTTCAGAGTTGAGTGTGTGTGTGTTGGGTTGACCTTGGCTGGCTGCCAGATGTCCATCTCTTGACTCTACAGATGCATTGTAAAGATAAAGTAAACGTGGGATATACTGAAATGTAGCATTGCCTTGCTATGTAATGAGCCTGGGGAGTAAGGCTGATTTGTCATCTTTATGGGTCAAAGTGTGTTCTTCAGGTACCAGCCAAACCATGTAACAGCTAGAGGAGGAAGCAGCTCCTTCATGAAGAGATTTGGCAGAGTTGTAATGTTTTATTTTCTTTTTTCCTTTGTCTCTTTCAGGTGATGTACTCTTGGCTACTGCTTTTCTGTCCTATGCCGGTCCTTTTAACCAGGAGTTCCGCAGTCTGCTATTAAATGACTGGCAAAAGGAAATGAAAAGCCGGAAAATCCCCTTTGGTAACAAATGGAATCTCATAGAAATGTTGACTGATGCTCCAACTATTGGTGAATGGAACCTGCAAGGATTACCAAATGATGACTTATCCATACAGAACGGAATCATCGTCACTAAAGCATCTCGTTATCCCTTATTAATCGATCCACAGGCACAGGGTAAAATTTGGATTAAAAATAAGGAAGGCAGAAATGAACTTCAGGTAATAGCAATGCTGGCACTTTCATAATCCCTAGAAACTCTTTGCTCACAAAACTTTGCAATTCAGTGATTCAAATAATACTTTGCAAATTCCTTTTATATAAAAAGCTTAGTCATGATTTAAAGGACACCTCAGATATACTTTGGTATGTTTGAGATTTGGCTAGGTATGAAAATGTACATTTGAAGCTTATTAGTACCAGTGACTTGATTTATTTAGTGAATTTGGGACTAGACTCTCTTCAGTAGTGCCCATTGACAGGACAAGGGGCAATGGGCACAAGTTGGAGCACAGGAAGTTCCACCTAAACATGAGAAAAAACTACTTTCCTGTGCGGGTGCCAGAGCAGTGGCACAGGCTGCCCAGGGAGGCTGTGGAGTCTCCTTCCCTGGAGACATTCAAAACCTCCCTGGACACGTTCCTGTGCCCCCTGCTCTGGGTGTCCTTGCTCAAGCAGGGGGGTTGGACAAGATGGTCTCCAGAGGTCCCTTCCAGCCCCTGCCATTCTGAGATTCTGTGTAATTTATTTTGATGAAACATAAACTGTTGGAAAATAGGCTGAATGGGTAATGTCTGCTAAGGGCTGAAGCATATTTGCAGAATGCTATAAGCATAGGAAAAAAAAAAAACAAATAAGCGATTAATACAGATTGATATAAATGTTTAAAAATTCAGATGCGCAGCATGGTATTTCTGTCATCTTTTAATAAGAAATTTTTGATTATTTGTGTTTTCTTAGCATGGATGTCAGGTGCTAAATATTCTGCAAATATACAGGGAAGACAGTATTGCAACAACATATGGTCTGAGGCAAAATACACCAGCTCAATGCAAACGGGAAAATACGAGAAAGTCCTTGCTTGCTACAATTATACTTACACCAATAAATCAGCATTTTTAAAGATACCCCTGAAAAAGATAGAGGAGTTTGAAGGATTATAATAGCGTGGCTCTGAGAGTATTACTAGGAAACTACTTTCATTCATGTTGATTGTTATCTCAGTGCAGAACCCTTTAATGGTTGCATAGCTAGTTATGTAAAAAATTATTATTAGACTTTAACTATGTAGTTATAAACAAACTAAGATGAATGTGCTTTGTGTACACATTGAAAATTAATCACAATTGTACTGAGGGCTACTTTTTAAAGCAAAGACCATTTAATGGCTTGTTCATTATAAACCCCTGATTTTCAAGGGGGAAAAAAAAAGGCACCCTAATCTTCGTGCAGTTCGACTTGGGTTATAAAAGGTTTCTGTGAATTTCTGGTTTAGTTGCACTCATAGGATGTCAAAACTTTAAGTGCTCAGTGTTACTTTGCTTCTGCTTATGTAGTTGAAAAGTAGAAGTTTGCATTCAGTAAGATCTGAGAATATGGTATGCTGGTGCTACCTTTTCTTGTGGTCACAATCTTTGCCTTAATTCTAGTCTAACCATAGCGTTGTTTTTTTTGTCAGTACTTTAAATAAAATGAAATACTTTATAATTATAACACAAACAAAAAGCTTAGTAACTGAGCATAACGTAATGTATAGGTCCATGATTGTATTTTCAGATCACTTCTTTGAATCACAAGTATTTTAGAAATCACTTAGAAGACAGCCTTTCTTTGGGAAGACCTCTGTTGATAGAAGATGTTGGAGAAGAACTTGACCCAGCACTTGATAATGTTTTGGAAAGAAACTTCATTAAAACAGGTTCAGACAACAAGGTAAAAAATAAAACCAATGAGCAAACAAGTGGAAACAGCACCTCCCCTTGCCCTCAACAAAATAACTCCTAATAAATATATAAAAGGTTAAACTCATATTTAAATTTGATTAATGCTAATACCAAAAAAAGGTAGAGTTAAGATCACAAATAGTTAATACATTTAACCTACAGAGTTCTTCTCTCTTTGTTTATGAAAATTTTTAAAAATTGAAATAATCTGTGAATGAGTAATTTAAAGTGTTCCATAGATATTCGCAATAAATTCTTTGCATCATATGTATAATTTAAAGCTGGATTTTTATGCATTTGAACAGAAAAATGTAACCTTTGTTTCTATATGCAGTATCTGAAGGAGCATGTGCTGGTTCTTGATGTCTCAAGACTTCTTTTTAATACTTTTTTTAAGGTGAAGGTTGGTGATAAGGAGGTAGATGTTATGAATGGCTTCAGACTTTACATTACTACAAAACTGCCAAATCCAGGTTACTCTCCTGAAATCAGTGCTCGAACCTCCATCATTGACTTTACTGTGACCATGAAAGGTCTTGAAAATCAACTCTTGGGCAGAGTCATTCTCACAGAGAAACAGGTAAAAGAATTAATTGTATCTTTTTCCTGGCTATACATCTTACATTTACCTGTAGAAGGTTTGACTTTCATTTTAATTTATTACTTTCCATATTGCAGGGTAACTTTCTGTCTCTCTCTATTGTGATTATTCTTAATATAACCTATTTATGATGGTTTAAAAGATGGCACAGAAGAAATTGAGTCATTCAAATAGAAGTTTCTGTTTGTCTTTATTGTCGCAACTGCACCATACTTAGATTATTTTTCCTGCCTTGGTGAGTCATAACCTTGTAGGAATGGCCTGTGAAAAGGAGGAGGCCTGGAATAAAAACTGATGTTCTTCTGACTACACACTGTGGAGCTCATGGCAACATAACCTGATACAAAGGACTCCATTACTTTCTTGCTCCAAGGGGAAACGGGCTAACTGCCTATTTTGACATTTGTCTTGGTTCAGCCTCAGTCGGCAGCTAAACACCAGGCAGCCGCTCGCTCACTCCCCCCCACCCCTCTGGGATGGGGGAGAAAATCGGAAGAGTAAAAGCACAAAAAAAACTTGTGGGTTGAGATAAGAACAGTCTAATAATTAAAATAAAATAATAATTATAATAATAATTATTATGACAATAATAACAATAATGATAATATAATAAAAAGGAAAAGGGAAAAAGGGAAAAAACCAGAAACACAAATGATACAACCACTCACCACCCGCCGACCAATGCTTCTCGTCCCTCAGCCGCGATCTCTGCCTCCCTCCCCCAGCCAGCTCCTCCCAGTTAACACGCTGGGCATGACGTTACATGATATGGAATATCCCTTTGGCCAGTTTGAATCTGCTCTCTCAGCTGTGCCCCCTCCCCTCCCGGCTTCTTGTGCACCCGGCAGAGCATGGGGAGCTGGAAAAGTCCTTGACTAGAACAAGCACTGCCCAGCAACAACCAAAACATCTGTGTGTTACCAACATTGTTTTCATACTAAGTCCAAAGCACAGCACTGTGCCAGCTGCAGTGAAGATAATTAACTCTATCCCAGCTAAAACCATGACAACATTGCAAAGGTGTTAGTTGAGGAGGTCCAAGTTCAGGATGACAATCCCAATAAACATGCCACCAGCAGTTCTAGAGGGAGGCTGGTTGATATAGAATCATAGAGTAGTTTGGGTTGGAAGGGACCTTAAAGGGTCATTTAGGCCAATCCTGCTGCAATGAGGATGGACATCTTCAGCTAGATCAGGTGCATAAGAAAGAATCTTTTGAACTGTTGGACACTAATCCCTGTAACTACAAGCTCAGGCAATGCTGAAGTCAAATGAGACACTATGACTGTGTTTTTATTAACGTTTTGGCAGTAGTTTCAGTGTACCTTCACTAGAGTGGCATGTGTTCCCTTAATGTGGCATCTGTTGAGGTCCTCCTGTCCTCTTCCCAGTGTAAGACATTCCTTCTTAATGGCCTCAGTCATAATGTCAAGTAGTTGCATTTCATTCCTGATCAGTCCATGGAGCTCATGAGAGAACTCATACTCTATAAAGGCTTATATTTTGTCAGACAACTTCACTGCACCATCAGCTTTGCTTCAATCAGTAACAGCTTGTCAACCCACAATGTAATGAAACTATCACTGTCTGAAACACACTGTAATGTGTATATTCACAAAGCCTTATGCCAAACTTCACTTCTGGGCCCCACAACACAGTACATTCCCCAAGATGACAGCCCTTTTATGAGCTAATTCCTCCATTCATTGAAGTTGCTGTATGCCTGCTTGGAGGATACAGGAAAGATGTGAGCTTAATTGTTCTCAGAGATGCAAAACAATAGACTGAGAAGTAATGGACTTAAGTTGAAACATAGGAAGTTCTGATTAGATATTAAGAAAAAATAATTACATCAAGAGTAGTCAAAACCAGGAGCAGATAATCCAGGGATGTTGTGGAATCTCCATTCTTGGAGGGGTTCAACACTCAACTGGACATACCCCTGAACAACTGATGTATTTAGATCTGCTCTGAGCAGGGGATTGGACTAGTTAATTTCTAGAGGTCCCTTCCAAACTAAAACGGTAGCTGGTCTATCTACATAGATTTAATTCCACTCTATTTCTTGGAATAATTGGATTTGAGAGACTTGATATATGTCTGAATGTAGTATAACTTATACTGTTTTAATGATATGATTGTTTTGATATATTGGCTGTTATGTAATTTGAAAAAAAACTTGCTTATTTAGAGTTGTAGAAATAGATATGGCACATTAGTAGTGGAGTTATACAAGAACTATTTGTGGCGTTCTGAATTTTCACATTCATATTTCAAGATTTGTAGTGGAAAAAGGCTCAAGTTTTGTAAGGAACAGTTGATGCAAATTCTTGCACTTGTGAATCATTTTGTGACAGAGTGATACAAGCTATGTAGCAGCTTTTATGAAAATTAACAAGGTCTAGCATTCTTTGGTACAGCCTGTAAAATTACATCAGCTTGTAATAGCAATTCCATAAAGCTGGATTTGAAATAGCCGCCTTGGTGTAAGTTCCTCGAATTTATGTATATGGTAACTTGGCTTAGTTTTTTTGCATCGTTGACGTTACGATGGAAAATTTGGAAGACATGCTGAAAACTTTCAATTGCGTACTCTTCCTGATCTACAAAAAATATTTTAGAAACTTAATAGATGGATTTCTCACTAAGTTTTCATCTGAGGTTACTTCACTTGCTTTATTTTGGTCATTCTGTTTCCAACTTGTTACTCAGGCTCTTCTTGTGAGGAAAACTTAGCTCTCTGGTTTTTAAATGCATTGCACTCTAAAATATGTTTAACCTTTTAAATTGAACTCAGCAAAACATGAAATTTAATTTGGCTTAGAATGATTTCTCAGCATGATAATTATTATATTTAGTTAGATGCTAACATTCTTTTAATGCTATACTTTTAAAAATTGTTTCTGCTTCATCAAACTTGCATAATGCTTGTCTTACTTCATAATTGCTACCTGCTTTTCTTTAGTTCCGTTAGGCATGAGTTGATTAAAATGGAGTTAACTGTAGTTTCCTTGTCTTTTTTCATCAGCTTTTGTCAGAATCTTTTGAATCTGTATGCCCATCTTCTAAGTTATGTGACATTTACATTATTCTATGACAACGGTTCAAACAAATCTTTTTTACCTCATGATGATGATGTTTCAATACACCTTTTGTACAGTGAGAAGAAAAGAACCTAAATCTGATAATGAGATGAAGATGATTTTTTGTTTTAATTTAATTTTTAAGATAAAAGAACATTCTTTACAGGAATCAAATACTTAGGAATGTTTGAAATTTGAAATACTTAGGAATGTTAGCAGAATGTAGGAGTGAGTAGACCACAAGTTTAGAATGTGGGAAAACAAAAAAGCAATTTCAGAAGTCATAACAGTGTTGCAAATTTGTATAAATGAAGGCTACTCAAGTGAGGCAGTAAAACCTTTCCTTAAGCCTTGTTAAGGTCTCAGGTTCATAAAGCCTCTAGTGCTATATGAAAGGTGATGTATTTCTCAGTGTTGTCCCTGTGTTTTGGAATAGTAGCAGCCTGTCTGTAGTGCTGAAGTGGACTTGGCAAACGTGGAGTGAACAAACAGCTTCCAACTTTGGAGAAACATTGTTAAAACTGTCCACGAGACCTCTTCAAACAGTGAGGGAGTACTTCCGTAGACATAACTAATATTTTTACGAACTGCCTCACATATTGTTGATTCATAAGATTCACATTATCCTTATCTTATGAAAAACTCTTAACCCTTCCTCTGCCTTTTTCTTCTTTCCTTTTACTTCAGCGTATTGAAACATTTTGTATTGTTTCAGTGGAATATTTTTATCTCTGAGGGATTAATTTCTAATAAATTTTTCAAGTTTAAGAGTAGTATAAGAATGAACTGAAAGGGCTTTTATCTTTGAAGAAGATATTTCTCTAGATATATTAAACACTTTTTTTAAATGTAAAGCTCTTAGTCAACAGGTATTCATCTTTTATATATGGTATATAAATGACCCAGCTTGTATTACTAAAAGTAATCAACTAAATACTTCCAGTGAAGCAACTCAATCTGAGTTCTGCATGCTTTCTTGAAACATGTTTCAATGAAATATTTTAGTGAGAGACTGAAGTTATCCCTGTTTGATGGAGGAGTATTTTTAGATGTACTTCTTGAAATATTTGATGCTTGATTCATTGACTAAGGATACTCATTATTACTGAGACTATATTTTCAATATGGTGATTGGAAAACAGAGCATAAATGGGGGTGGCATTAGATTAACTGAAACAAAATCCCTTGCCTGGAAATGTGTTTGCACTTGTCTTTGAAATAGAAAGAGAAGAAAAACAATTACTATTCTGAACTTCTAATTCTATTAGGGCATTATATGAGCATGCTCCACAGTATTTGTTGAAATGATTTGTAAATGCGTACTTATGTAGCAGGTTCAGAAACATGGCAATACACCAGCTGTCAGAAATAACCACTGGAATTCTTTCCCCAAATTAGTGCAGTTACTCTTGACCTACACTGTTTGAGTAGGACCAGTACTTCTAAAATAAAATACCTTTGGTTTATTTTGTTTTTATTTTTGATTACTCTTCTGTTTTCTAAATATTACCATGTATTCCAACAGGAATTAGAGAAAGAAAGAACAGATCTTATTGAAGATGTGACTACGAACAAAAGGAGGATTAAAGATCTGGAAGATAACCTTTTGTTCCGACTTACAAGCACTAAGGGGTCTCTGGCAGAGGATGAGAGTCTGATAATTGTATTGAGTAACACTAAGAAGACTGCTGAGGAGGTAACACAGAAGCTGCAAACTTCTGCTGAAACTGAAGTACAGATCAACTCAGCCCGTGAAGAGTACAGACCTGGTGAGTGAAGGTAGTGATGAAAGACAAATGACTGGATCATATGGTTAAAACAGCAATACTTAGAGAAATGGTAGGATGAGATCAGGAAGACCATAGTGGGTGGGAAGGATCTGTGTTTTTCTGTAAGTAAAATGGATCTAGGAAATGTCGTTTTGAGCTATGGTGGAGAAAATAGTCAATGTTATGCTTCATATGGAATTTATAAAATGGAGCGATATAGTCTCTCCCTAGACTTCCCATTGCTCTATATACAAGTGTACCTGTTCATCTAGTCTACTGCTTAAGAAACTTGGGAGGGCTTGTGTGTTCTTTTTTAGCTGTTGAAATGTTGACGCTTTATATGGACTGCCAATGAGATCAGTCACTAGGGTATTCAGGTAACTATGTATTTGAGTTCAGTATGTTGACATTCTTTTAGGGGGGCAGTATAATTGTAAATGCTTTTTGTATCTGTTTGGATGAATGCTTTGTTTATCCTGTCATAGATCCTTAAGTTATTATAGTCAGCATATTTAATCAGTCTTTTGGCTTTTAACTGAGAGGTGAAAAAGTGAAAAAAAGCGAAGAAAAATATGCTCTCTGGAATTGTTATACCTGCATTTTAGGAAATGCATAAAATGGTAAGTTAGAGTACCAGAAATCATTGCAGATTTTGTAAAACCTCTGTGTTTAAAACTAAATGACTGCGCTGAAAGTAAGTTAAATCAGTGCTGGGTAAGTTAAATAATTATAGTTCATTTGGCTTTTATATGACTCCTGTAAATGTCTGTAAAGAGAAATTTGGCTACTCAAGCAGTACTTCAAACCATCTTACTTTTAATATGTCCTACTGATGATCTGAATATTGCAGTATACTCTCCAGATGCTCTCCAAATATGCTCATGTTTGCAAACGGGGCTTTACATAGTATGCATTAATTACAGAAAAGATTGGGTTTTTTGCTGATGTATAAATGAGGATCAAATTAAAGTTTTAATTATTTTTCTGGCCAGTAAAGAATGGAGCAACTCAAGGATATTCAGGTAACATTAATGTTAGACTCACTGAAATTGTTGTAGACAGTTACAGTTTTCTGCTCTGCATTTCTACTTTGAACACAGTCTTGTTTCCTGTCCTTCAGTTGCAACTCGAGGTAGCATCTTATACTTCCTTATTACTGAGATGAGCATGGTCAACGTGATGTATCAGACTTCACTTCGGCAGTTCTTGGGTCTTTTTGACCGCTCCCTTGCCAGGTAATTTAGCTAACAATAAGTATCACTTACGTTTACCCAGTCCTGGAGGTGGTTGTAGTACAGTAAAGATTTGCTGTTAAGTAATGTCAGAAAGAAGAGTGTTGCTCATTACAATCTTGACAGGAATTGTTAGTTTAAATACCCATAAGCTTTTGTCTGTTAGTTACCAAGGCAAAAAACCTTCAAATGTACTTACAGTCCTTAAAAATTATGCATTAGGTAATTAAAAACCATTATACTGTGTTGATTTTCAGCTACACAGAAAGGCTTGATTATGAAGGAATTTTTGTTGCTCCTTCAGTATGAAAGTTGTTGCTAGCTTGCTCTCTGATATTCTGTGGTTTTGATCTATTATTTTTTCATGTTTTGAAGGTTCTGAACCATGGCTTTTTGTAAAGACAAAGTATTCCCTTTAATAAAGCCTATGCAAATTGACATTCAACTGCAGACCTTTCTTCCAACAGGTCTACCAAAAGCCCTATAACTAGCAAGAGGATTACTAATATTATTGAACATATGACATATGAAGTGTTCAAATATGCTGCCCGTGGACTCTATGAGGAGCACAAATTTCTCTTCACATTATTACTTACATTGAAGATTGATATACAAAGAAACAGAGTGAAACATGAAGAATTTCTGATGCTTATTAAAGGTTGGAACTACGGAACAATTTAAAGTAGAACACATATATTATTGTAGAAAATTTGTGAGCTGTAGTTATATCTCCTAGCCAATCTGCTGCTTCCTTTTGCACATGAGAAGCCAGTCAATTGAAAAGAATACATGCTTATCATTCTGTTCTGTTGAGAGACAGCTTTGTATGGTGTTTCTAATGTATAGCAGCACACTGAATATTGATAAATATAGCTTTGACAATTTTTGAGAATTTAAAAGGAAATTTGTTAAGTTTCAGTTTGTTTCAGCTGATGTTTATGTCTACTGCTCAAATACCACCAGGTATGTGTTTGACTTAGAAAACTTATTATTATACTAAACATCTTTTAGTTTATTTGGTAACTAGGAGGATGAGCAAGCAAATAGGAACAGAAAGTGTTGCTAACAATTTAAAAGAATATCATACTCTTAGCTGAATGTGACAAATTCATGGCTTTAGTCTTAACTGCATGCAAGCACTGTGTATCTTTACTTGAAAGCTTGGAGTAATTTTCTATTCCCTTTCCAAGATACTTAATTTTCCAGGCAACATTTATTTATGGATTATAACTGTTAGTTTTTCCATGTTGAATCTTCAGAATGTCTTTTCCCAACAAGCATTTGTTTCCAGGCACATTGCACAAAGAAATAGTAAACCCTCAAAAGAGAAACTGATTAACAAAGATTAAGTTTAAGAGACATCATAACAAAAATATAAACTAACCAAACTACAAACCCTGTTTCACCAAAGATGGTGTGACTTTTTAAGGTAGAAACCCCCTGTAACTTCATGATTGAAAATCTGGATTCACGTACCTTGTAGTTTCTTTTTATTTTGTGTTTGTTTTCTTTTAGCTTCAGCTGAATACCAGGGAAAGCAAATGTACATATTGGGTGTTATTACATTATCTACACAACAAAAAAAAATCAAAGAAAAAAGATGGATTAAAAAAAAATCACAGAATCACAGGTTGGAAGGGACCTCGGGGATCATCTAGTCCAACCTTTCTAGGAAGAGCACAGTCTAGACAAGATGGCCCAGCACCCTGTCCAGACAACTCTTGAAGGTGTCCAACGTGGCCGAATCAACCACTTCCCTGGGGAGATTATTCCAATGGGTGACTGTCCTCACTGTGAAAAATTTCCCTCTCATGTCCAACCAGAATCTCCCCAGGAGCAACTTGTGTCCATTCCCCCTTGTCCTCTCCATGTGACTCCTTGTAAAAAGGGAGTCTCCATCTTCTTTGTAGCTACCTCTTAAGTACTGGTACATGGTGATGAGATCCCTTCTGAGCCTCCTTTTCTCAAGGCTGAACAATCCCTGTTCTCCCAGCCTATCCCCATGCGGCAGGCTTCCCAGTCCTTTGATCATCATCTTGGTGGCCCTTCTCTGGACCCCTTCCAGCCTGTCCACATCTTTTTTGTACAGCGGGGACCAGAACTGTACACAGTACTGCAGGTGTGCCCTGACAAGCGCTGAGTAGAGCGGGATGATGCTTCTTTATCTCTGCTAGTGATGCCCTTTTTTGATGCAACCCAGCATCCTGTTGGCCTTCTTGGCTGCAGCAGCACACTCTTCGCTCATGTTGAGCTTCCTGCCCACCAGGACCCCCAGGTCCCTTTCCACAGAGCTGCTCTCCAGCCAGGTGGATCCCAGTCTGTGCTGCACTCCTGGATTATGTTTTCCCAGGTGCATGACCTTACACTTCTCCTTGTTGAACTTCATAAGGTTCTTGCTGGCCCACTCTTCCAGCCTATCCAGATCTTTCTGCAGAGCAGCTCTCCCTTCTGGAGTGTCTACTTCCCCACTCAATTTGGTGTCATCCGCAAACTTCATCAGGCTACAGTTGATGCTGTTATCCAGATCACTTATGAATATGTTGAATAACATTGTTATTGATCCCTGGGGGATCCCACTTGTGACAGGTTGCCAGTTTGAAAAAGAACTGTTTACCACCACCCTTTAGGTGTGGCCTGTCAGCCGATTTCCCACCCACTGCTGGATTTAAAAAATTATGTTTTAAAGTAGGATGAAAAACAAGATTTGAAAATAAATTTTGCATGTTAATTAACTCAGATATTTCTTTGTGACCATCCATAGTTACTAAGTAGTCTTTCTCCAGACCGGGAAGACTTAGTCATGTGAAATAGCCTTGCAGTATCTAGTTTACATTTTCCAAATAAACAGGTCTTTTGTTGTTGTTGTTGTTTTTCGTTTTTCTTTTGTTTGTCTTCTGGGTGTCTCCAACAGTTCTAATTATAACTAATTCCTCATTTCTTGCAGGTGGTGCTTCCCTAGACCTTAAAGCTTGTCCTCCTAAGCCTGCTAAATGGATTCTGGATATGACTTGGCTGAACTTGGTGGAGCTCAGTAAGCTAAAACAATTTTCAGATATTCTTGATCAAGTAAGTAAGAGCTTTTTAAAAGGAATCTCTTGTCTGACAGTGATAGTTTGGTAGTGATCAAGGCATCTGGTGGGAAATTGGTTTATTTTATAGAACAGAATGAAACTGACAGCAGATAGTGACAGTTGAGGCCCCGACTACTTAGCAACTTTTATTGAGAAAAAGACCTTAAAAACCCAAAGAATAAGAAGAAAGTAGAATGTTTCACACCCTATATAATTATAATACTTGCAGACTGGGAGACAGCTTGGTGTTATCCAGTTCACATAATGCAACTTGAATGTTCTTCCGGTTATTAGATTTTCTTCCATTCCCTTCTTACACTATGTTTTATGATACTTGTTCCAATATTTTTCTGATTACATGGACAAAGAGTTAGGGAAAGAGCATTCAGTAAATTCAACACTTGCATGAATACTCTTAATGGACACTAAGTGTATGGTACCTAATGGAGTAAGTAACTAGTGTTTGGTATGCATGAAGAGTACCTTCTGTACAGTCACGTGGGAAGCAGATACATACCTACTGCTCTCAAAGCTGTGTCTGAACCTAGCTATCTGTGTTCTGACCTTGTTATGCCATTATATCATTAATGGAAAATACTGAGTAGTAGCTCATTTTTTTCAGAATATGAATACTTAAGGGCATTCTTGCATTCTACAATTTTTGTACTTAAAATCTGAAAGCTTATCCTCTCTTTTTTTAATAGCCTTACTAAATATGTGAACTAAAATGTCTAAACAAATGTCTGCGTGTAGATTATGTGTCTCTGACCCGCAAAAATTTTGTAACTTAGTGGCAGTTGAAATGTGACTTGTCTGTTTAGTGAGATTTACTCCTTTGATGGTATAACTGCAGATTTCCAGAGCAGAGAAACAGTGGAAAATCTGGTTTGACAGTGAGAAGCCTGAAGAAGAACTGGTTCCAAGTGGCTACGGTCAATCCCTGGACTGCTTTGGACATCTTCTTCTTATGAGATCTTGGTGTCCTGACAGGACCATAGCTCAGGTACGTATATATAGCAAACAGACTTTATTTAGGTGTCATTAGAATAATAGTTGCAGGATTGCAGTTCAGTACTTTATTTAATGCTAAACTCCTTTTTGTAATGGACCTTTACATTGCATTTTCTGAAATTATTTTCAGACAATTTATACACTTGTTACAAGGGCAGCGTTAGCAAAATTATTCCAATGTATTGAACGAATACAGAGGGGCAACAGGGATGACCCTGGTAACTATAGGCCCCTCAGTCTCACTTCTGTGCCTGGTAAAATTATGGAGAAGATTATTCTGGGAGTTAATGAAAACCACCTGAAAGACTATGCAGTCATTGGTCCTAGCCAGCACGTGTTCACGAGGGGAAAGTCCTGCCGAACAAATTTGATTTCCTTCTATGACAAGGTCACCCACCTAGTTGACCAAGGAAAGGCAGTCAATGTGATAATTTTGGATTTCAGTAAAGCTTTTGATACTGTCTCTCACAGTATCCTCCTGGACAAAATGTCCAGCATACACCTGGATAAACATGTAATGTAGTGGGTGAGCAATTGGCTGATGGGTCGGGCTCAAAGGGTTATGGTAAATGGGGTTACATCGGACTGGAGGCCTGTCACTAGTGGGGTTCTGCCGGGATCCATCTTGGGGCTCTTTAATGTCTCCATAAATGACTTGGATGTAGGACTTGAAGGAATCCTAACTAAGTTTGCTGATGACACAAAACTGGGAGGAGCTGTTCACTCTCTTGAGGGCAGAGAGATCTAGACAAAGTAGAGAGCTGGGCAATCACCAACTGTATGAAGTTTAAAAAGGGCCGGTGCTGGATTTTGCACATCCAGGGTTGCCATGCTCCAGGTACATACAGACTGGGGAATGAGAGACTGGAGAGCAGCTCTGCAGAGGGACGTGGGGGTTCCAGTCAACAGCAAGTTGAACGTGAGCCAACAGCGCACCCTGGCAGCCAAGAGGGCCAACCGTGCCCTGGGTGCATCGAGCACTGCATTGCAGCTGGTCAAGGGAGGTGATATTCCCGCTCTGGTCTGTGCTGGTGCCGCCTCACCTTGAGTACTGTGTGCAGTTTTGGGTGCCACAATACATTAAGAATATGAAGCTACTAGGGAGTGTCCAGAGAAGTGCCATGAAGTTGGTGAAGGGTTTAGAGGAGAAACCATATGAGCAGCGGCTAAAGTCACTTGGTTTGTTCAGCCCAGAGAAGAGGAGACTGAGGAGAGACCTCATTGCTTCCTCGCAAGGTGAGGAGGAGGGGCAGGTGCTGTCCTCTTCTCTCTGGTGACCGATGACAGGACCCAAGGGAAAGGCAGGAAGATGTGCCAGAGGAGGTTTAGGTTGGATATTAGGAAAAGGTTCTTCACCCAGAGGGTGGTGGAGCAATGGAACAGGCTCCTCAGGGAGGTAGTCATGTCACTAAGACTGACACTATTCAAAAAGCACTTGGACAACGCCCACAGACACATGCTGTGAATTTTGGGGTTGTCCTTCGCAGGGCCAGGAGTTGGACTCGATGGTCCTTGTGGGTCTTCTACAACTCAGGACATTCTGTGATTCTGTGACGCTAAGAATATTAGCCAGTGATTTTACTATGGAGATAGGATTTAATCTGGAAACATACGTGTTTATCCAGTTCTGCTTTGTCAGTTCAGAAGGTATTCGTGACTGTCCTTGCTGATATTACTCACTGGAATTGTAGAATTGTCCTCATGTTAGGCCTTCATGAACTCAGTTGGCTGAGAGAAAGCAAAATGTGAAAACAATTTAACTGAGGAACCATTTCTTGCATGGAAGAATTAGACTCACCTTAGAAGAATCTGTATTAAGGTCTGTTCAAAATTTGTCATTTACTGCCATCAATTTAGAAAGGTGATAAATATAAAATTAAAGTTTATTAAATGGTTAGACTTATTTTTAAGAAAAATCAACTTCTAGGAGCCTGTTTTAAATCTTTATGTTCTTCTCCAGTGCAAAAGAATAAAAACTATGCAATTGCTGACAATTTCAGAGCAATGGTCGGCAATTTACTGGAGTCACAATGCATCAGTAAAAGTGTGGTATTAATTTTGTGACTGGATTCAGAGAAAGTCTCAGTAATTATTGGTGTAACTGCAGCCAGTAGAAGGTTAAATAGTACTGTATAAAGGATCTCTCAGATGTGTGCTCTGTATCTGAAACTGATAATGCAAAATTAGTTTCTCAGTTCTGTTAATAGCGGGCCAGATACACTTTCATCTTACGATGGTTTTATGAAAACTGATGCTAAATGCTGAACATCTTTTGTCTCTGGGAAGTAACCCAGAAGTCTAAGACAAAAGCATTGTAGTAGGAAAAGAATACAGGAAAGATCAACTCGGACTGTTTAAAAGAGCCTTTTCTATTTCTTAATAAAAAGGAACAAAAATCTAATTATTTTAAAAATAAATAAATGAATAACAGAAATGGTCTTCACCTGTTCCTCTGGATCTTCTGCTTAGTGGCAGTTACTTTCATCATTACTACTATTAATTCATTGGGGTTTTTTAGTATGAAGGTGGGAGAGACCTAACAACTTTGAAGCATATCGTCTATCCTTTCCTCTTTTTTTCTTTAGTATTTGGAAAGGAAAACTAGATTTAAAGGTTAGGAGTTATGCTATCTAATGGAGATACCATCTTTAAATCATTAAAGCATTTCTAAAGGTTTAGTGAGATTATTACTTTTATTATACTGTATTATATGTTACAATTGCAAGGTATTATATATAAAAATACATGCAGATATATGTAATAGAATAATTATTTTTTAAGTTTTATCTGGTTTTATAAGGCTGTTCAAAGACAGTATATTAACACATAAAAATAATTATGTTGCATATTTGTATTTTTTATATAAATTTATAGCAGCCTTTGCTCTTCAGTTTACTTATTGGTTGTATTTACACTGGGAAAAAAACAGTATCGAATGATTACATCACAGGTTAAATTTACCCTTTTTAATATAGGCAAGAAAATACATCATTGACACTATGGGGGAGAAATATGCAGAGGGAGTCATCTTGGACTTGGAGAAGACATGGGAAGAGTCAGATCCACGTACTCCTCTCATATGCTTTCTTTCCATGGGCTCTGATCCTACGGACTCAATTATTGCTTTGGGAAAAAGACTGAAGACAGAGACACGTTACGTTTCCATGGGCCAGGGGCAAGAAATCCATGCCCGTAAACTCCTACAGCAGACAATGTCTCATGTAAGAGACAAAAATCTGAGTGGTTTTTTGTATCTGTATTAAACTTAGAAATGAAAATCCTATCGTGAAATAAAGTTTTTTGGTGGGTAGTTATTGCTGATGCAAGAACCTGTATTTATTTGCATAAATAAGTGTCCTAAACAATAGAACTGCCTTTTCATAGTCATTTAATTGACCATAACAAACTTCTTGTTGCTGTGCAGACATCAGTGTTTTTCATATAAAATGGAGGTTTTGTTGCAGGTTGTTCATTGATGAACACAGCTGAATTGGTTGTTTGGAATGCATGAATACTAAATATTCTTCAGCAAGCATTTCACAACATTTTTTCAGTTTTGTATTTTTTAGTAATGCAATCATATTTAGTTGAATGAAGAAGATGAATTCCAAATATACTATAGATAGTTACATAACCTTGAGAAAACCAAGGCTGTATAGTAAAATCCAGACTACTATTGCTGTAGTCTGGATTTTGAACTGGGATAGGCAATATGATAGCACAGGCATTTTACAAGTGAAACATGGAAGAATTAAAGAATAAAATTTCCTGTATGAGAAAGAAAAGCTGAGTTGTTCCAATTTAGTATGCTTTGCCCATCAGGTAGTAGTACTGCTATGCCTGCTGACATGAACAGGTTAAACTGCTTGCAGTCCTGTGTTATGAGCTTCTTCCCTGTCTGTATAGCCAGTTTTCCTCTGACTTTTGCCTCAGATTCTCGTTTCACAGCTTCACATTAAGAGCTAATTAGTAGGTCAGATGAGAAGAAACTCACTCAAAAGATGGGGAAGAAGAGCTCCTTTTTTTTTGTTAAGAGAAATGCAGTTACTTTCCCTCACTGTCTCATATACCCTCTTAATGAAGATGTATTTGAGATGTCTGTATGAAGTATGGTCATTCATATGAGAAAGTTTGATCTCTATTGACTGAGAGCAATAGATTGATTAAGTATGCATATTTGGTTTTTTTTCCAAGCCTGTGGCCCTTGTGAGGAACGAGGTTTAGCAGCTTGTTCTTAGAGCTACTTCTGAGCTCCCTTATTTAAGATCAATGAAATCATCGGTTCACCTAGAAAGTAAAGATTTAATTAATTTATTAATTGCATGTGTACCATTAGTATGGATACTGGCCTCTGTACATGGAGTGTACATGAAAATGAATTATTAAGTCCTTGATTTTGATTTGGTGAGCCAGTGGTGCAAAATTGACTGTGGAGGATTTCTTCCTTTAACAGCTCTCATAAGCACTTAAACCTGCTATATTTTTCTATAGCTTAGATGCTTTGGCTTTGTTCATAACCTACAGCATAAACAAAGAGTGATTTTAGTCATTTCAGTTTGTAAGCGACGTTGATAACTTCATATTCTGTTCCTTTAAACTAGGGAGGTTGGGCACTTCTGCAAAACTGCCACCTTGGACTTGACTTTTTGGATGAGTTGATGGACACTGTAATAGAGACAGAGACTATCCATGAAAGCTTTCGACTGTGGATGACAACTGAGATTCACAAACAGTTCCCCATCACCCTTCTTCAAATGTCTATTAAGTTTACCAATGAACCACCACAAGGGCTCCGAGCTGGACTAAAGAGAACATATAGTGGTGAGTGCTAGAGTGGTAATAATTTAAAGTTAAATTTTGCTCATTTTTGGACTCTGGGGTTATCACGTGGCGACGTTGTAGCCACTGAGAGTAGGTGTCAGGTAGTATGAGGAACTGATCACAATGATTCCAGGACACATCTTGATCCTTGGTTTGAGCTAGAAGTTGTGAAAATTAAAAGGAAGAGAAGATCTGCTGAAGTTCTGTCACCAGAACTGATTGACAACAAAACAGGAAGTGCTTTTTCTTTTCTCAAATGTTGTCTTCTAATATCTCAGTTCAAAGTGTTTAAATTTTTAATCTTCTTGTGTCTTTTGGTTGAAAAGCATCATGTTAATCTTTGTCGGCTATTGAGTGCTCTTTACGCTGTATAAAATAAAGGTCTGGAGTCAAAGAGTCTGTATAGAAAGCAACTTAGTGTGAATTCAACTGTTAGTAAATTGTGGGCATTTTTCTTCTGAAGATTACTCTCTTAATTTGAGCAACTTATAATTGTGTAAATTGTTGCCTAATAATAAGAAACTTAATAACATGCTATAAACTGTCTCCAGCACAGAATACTTTGTAGGATAATAACTTACTCCTGGCAGAGGCAGAGAGCCAACTGAATATCTCTAGGAGTGATGTTTTAGTGCTGATTTGAAGTGGTCTTGAAAAATACTATTACTGTGTTTCTTATAAAGCCCACTTAAAATCAACAGGGGTCAGCCAGGATTTACTAGATGTCAGTGACATGGTGCAATGGAAACCGATGTTGTATGCTGTAGCCTTTCTACACTCCACTGTTCAAGAAAGACGAAAGTTTGGATCTCTGGGTTGGAATATACCCTATGAGTTTAATCAAGCTGATTTCAATGCTACTGTCCAATTCATTCAAAACCACTTGGATGGCATGGATGCCAAGAAGGTAATCAATGTTTTTGTGGGGAAGGTGGATCAGGATGATGGATCTTTCTAGTAGTGGAATGTATTTACATGGTTCCCAATAACTGAAACACAAGCATGATTTTAAATCATTCTTTTGTTTCTTTCCACAACATTCAACATTCCAAGTGTACATGTTTGTAGAGCAGAAGGCTTTAAATTATCCTTTTAATTCTGTGTATGTTAAATTTATATATTAACCTGTATGTTAAAAAAAAAATCCTTCTCAGCCATCTCCCCATAAAACTTCAGAAATATAAACCTTAGAAGTAATGTCTAGACCTTCTTTTCAATGCTAATTAAACCAGACAGTTTTTTGTTTAAATCAATTTTGAGTAAAATAGTAAGATTTGGCTCCTCTAACCTATTTTGGTAGCATAAAGGAATGGAAAGTTGCTTTAAATGACTGCAAGAATTCCTCTTACATTCTTCACTTTCATATGTTCAGTTGGCATATAGAAGTATGTGGCAGATTGCTTTGTGATTGGCGTTTTAAGTGAAGTTGAAAGCATGATTGGAATGGGGCTGTATCGCTCTTCCCCACATGCTGGAATAGCCTCTTGAATTAGTTGTCAGTGAATTCTATTTTGAGAAATTCTTGAAGGTGTTCTGGAAATGCAGGTTTATAGGAAAAAAGAGTAGCAGGAAACAATTTTCTTCCAAAAGGGACAGAGATGCAGGACTTGATATATCAGCTCTTCTTACTAAGGGAGATGTAAATAGATGAGAAGAGGATTAGCTAAAGCCAGTGCTTTCTTCTTGGTTTTAGGGGATCTCCTGGAATACTGTTCATTACATGATAGGTGAGATCCAGTATGGTGGCCGTGTGACAGATGACTATGACAAAAGACTCATGAACACCTTTGTAAAGGTTTGGTTCAGTGAAAATACATTCAGTCAGGAATTCAGCTTCTACAAAGGATACAGCATACCCAAACGTGCTATGGTGGATCAATACCTTCAGTACATACAGGTTGGTAAATGAAAGCTTTTCAAACACAAAAAAAGCCTGTTCACTTGTTTCTCACAAGCTCCTGAGTATTTTGTCTTTTCTTCTGAGTACCTGTATTTTGCCTTTTGTTCACAGAGTCTTTATTGCTTTCTAACAGTCTGCATATCTATTAGTGACAACTGGTTGTTGTCATCAATGTTATCACCATTGTCATGAAAGTAGACTTTTCTTTTTTGTGTGATTTTCTTGAGGGACATACCTGAAGGCATACAGTTATTAAAGAGGACATAGAATGGACTCCAGACATCGAGTACAACCTCACAGAACTAAAAGACGTAGATATATGAAAGTACAAGCTGGCTCTTAAAATAGTGTATAGGGGTTAAAACTGAATTAGTGGTTAATCTTGGTGTGATTTGGGCTGTGACATGACAAACAGATCACAAGTTGTTTGCCCTAAGACTGTTTGATCTAGCCTCTTAGTTTAAAATATAAGGGAGGGGTTTTTGTGTTTGTTATTTGGTTTTGTTGGGGATTTTTTCTTTTTTATTAATTAGCTCATAAACTCATCTCCAGTTGTTCTCTTTTTATATTTTATTATGTAGAGTCTTCCTGCTTACGACACACCAGAGGTGTTTGGTTTGCATCCCAATGCAGATATCACTTACCAAAGTAAACTTTCAAAAGATGTATTGGACATCATCCTCAGTATTCAGCCTAAAGATAGCTCTGGTGGAGGAGGAGAAACCCGAGAGGCAGTTGTAGCCAGACTGGCTGATGATATGCTGGAAAAGCTTCCTGCTGATTATGTACCATTTGAAGTGAGTTAATGAAATTTTGTCAAAAACGTTTTCTCCATCTTGCTTTGTGTGGATTAAAAAAAAATGTAATGATGTTAATTATTCTAAAAGGATGTCTTCATTCATTCATACAGACAATACTTCAAAAACATATTTTAAAGAAGTCTGACCCCAGACCCTTAACATTTATAATGAAGTCACTAAATGTGCAGTGAAGTGCTTTTTAAAGAGCTTTTTCAAAATACTAAACCACTTAAGCATTAAGTTGTCATTTGTGCTATGAGGGAGGTGGAATCATCAGTTTTTAAGCTAAGTTTGTTGACATTGTAGAGAACTGAGGTGGTGTTGCAAGTGTATTTTTGCTTCTAAAAGTATTACAGCTTTAACATATGTATTACTTTGGGATTCAGCTTGCATTCTGAAAATATTTTTAGGTTGCTTTCTTCTTCAGTGAAGTGAATGCTGAAAAGCTTGTCAAGTGATAGCTTTCATTGACTGAAGCCTAGTTTTGGTGTCTCAGGATCCATATTAACATATAATAGCCCATGTAGTTATATTTGTAATGGACACCTGCTGCCTTACAGCCACTTATTTTTTGGAATAGCAGTCTTCCTTTTGTTTATGTGGAAGATGGAATGTCTCTCAAGGTTAGAGGGTTTTCTTACAGTTAGAAAACATTTACTAATGACTAGATATATGGACACTCCAATTGACCATATTCTGTGTCCCCATCCTGGAGACTACAGTTGGAGTGTTTGGAAAATTTGTGTTGTTTCTGGGTCTTTCCATAGTTCTTAATTGTCCTTTAGAGCCCCAGAATTTTAGAATGCTGACATTATAGTTCTTCTTAGGTGAGGTTGGCTATGAATTTCAAATGAATGAGAGGAAAATGCTTGTAGAATAATTAAGGTTCCTGTATTTCCTGTATCAGGGATGCTGAACTTCTGTGTTTCATTGTATTTGTGAAAGCTTAAAAGCAAGTAAGATTGATTATGTCAGCAATAAAGCATTTACAACACTTCTGTTATTAAATGGATGTTAACCGCCCCAATGTGTCATCGGAAAAAAGTTCACATTTTCTGTTTGTGCTTTAACAGGCTCCCAAAGTAGCCACCTGCTTATCTAGGCAGTAAGACGTTTTATTAATTGGATCATTTGCCTGCCATCTCCTTCTTGAGGAGAGTGACATCTCTTATCCTTAGTCTTCTGCCATTTTAATTACTCTTTAATGAAAGTTAGCATGAGGACCTGATACAAGGCTAGGTGGCTTATGAACACCAAGATTTTCCTGTCAGGATGCTGAGCTATGAGAAGGAGTAAGGAAACTTGTCCAATCTAACAGCCTCTTTTCTGTTTTCACACACTAATAGGCTACCCTTGTGTAGGGTACGCTCATAAGTATAGACTCTCTTCAGGTACCCATGTCTTATATCTGTTGCTTTGTGTTTTCTGTAGCCCATTTTTGTAATATGTAGTATTCCCTTCAAATGGCATAATTATGGTAATGTATTTTATCTGAACAGATGAGTTAACATATCTGAATTTGGAATACTGATTATCTAGCATTCTTCCAAAAGTTTGCGCTTGCTGAAGTTTCTGACCTACTGTCTTTCTAGCAGCCTGAGCTTTATGACTTTCCAAAAGGCTGAACCAGAGGTCTGAGGATGGCAAAGGATTGCAATTTGTTGAGTTTCTCAGAAGGGTACTGCTTTAGTGATGGGCTAAACCTCCTGGTAGCTATTAGTCCAACTCTTCTCAAATGCTACTTGACATCTCCAGGAATAGATATGTGGCTTAATAAAGATATATGGTGTCATTGTATAGGTACAGTTAGCCCTGTTAAGTTTACAAGAGCTCTTTTTGGGCAGATCAGCTCTCATTAGAAATGACAAAATGAAATTTAGTTTGTAATAATGAAATTGAATGTGGAGCACTAAACTTTTTAACATGGTGAAAACTATTTCAGTTCCTTTTTGTGTAGCAAAATACTGATAAACTTAAGAAAGGTTATGCATATTACTAAGAACAGGGCTGTAACCCTGTATAGCAATCAATATATGGTATGTATAATTTTTTTACCTATCTCCCAATAGGACCAATATTGACTACAAAATTTCTAGTTTTGTCCATACAGTTAATTTGTTAACTTTACACTCGTGATTAAAAATATATCAGCAAGTTGTATTAGAATACAAAACTGCCTGGCATTGTGATAGTTCCCAGGCATTGCTGATAAATAGCGCTACTATGCTGAGAAAAAGTGGCTGGGGCAGTTGCTCTTGATTAGTTTGTGCAGAGTGAACCTTGGGTACTGTATCTTGGAATTAAATCCTTGAAATGAGGTATGCTGTTGAAATGACATTAGCTCATACAATGATATACAAACTAAATATTGAGTTGGGCAGAAAACAGTCAGTTTCAGCATCATAGGTTTGGAACAAATCCTGTATTTCTGTCTTGCAGAGGATTCAAGGAAGATACCAAACTGACCATTTAACTTCCTAAATAAAAGTATTATGTCTTAAAAATTGTATAGGTGCCTAACCTTGACACAAAGCCACCTTTGTTTTTTATTTCTGTTGAAGGATCTTTGGTTTTCTACCTACAGGTAAAAGAGAAACTAAAGAACATGGGACTGTTTCAGCCTATGAACATATTTTTGCGACAGGAGATCAACCAAATGCAGAGAGTTATTTCTTTAGTGAGAAGCACTCTGACTGATCTAAAACTTGCCATTGATGGGACAATTGTTATGAGTGAAAACCTGAGGGATGCTTTAGACTGCATGTATGATGGAAGGATTCCTGATAAATGGAAAAAAGTAGGTGTACATCACTTGTTTTGTCAGGAAAAAAAAATTATTTCTGTAGAGCTAGATTAAACTGCTAGACATACTGTAAATACTGTTTTCAAACACAAGTGTTAACCAGGACTGTGCAACTGCTGGAGCAGATCTTGGGCTAAAGTAAACACAGTCAAAACAAGCCCTCTTTCACTTATAAAATCAGAAATAAACGTGGGAGATGCAGGTATTTCCCATTTTAACAGCCTGTTGCATATAAAAGCTAAAGATAAGAGAATAACTTAAAATGTGATGACAAATTTTAAAAAATAGCATCCACACTAGTGGACTACACTGTTGCTATTCTTTGACATTGAAATTTGTAGTTGTAGAATCACAGAATAGAGGAGGCTGGAAGGGACCTCTGGAGATAGTCTAGTTTAACCCCACTTCTGAAAGCAGGGTCAATTAGAGCAGGTTTCTCCACAATCAAAAGTCCACAACCTCTCTGGGCAACCTGTTCCAGTGTTTGATACCCTCACAGTAAACAACCAACCACCAACCAACCAAACAAAAGCCCCCTTAAGTTTAAATGGAATTTCCCATGTTTTGTCTTGTGCCCATTGCCTCTCCTCCTATCACTGGCAAGGATCTGGCTCCATCTTCTTCCATTCTCCACACATGAGGTGTAAACGTTGATAATATCTCCTCTGAGCCTTCTCTTCTCCAGGCTAAACAATCCCAGGTCTCTCAGCCTCTCCCCATATAAATAGTTTTCAGGAAGAACCAGAGCTGTTTAGGGCAACTGCTGGAAAGAAAAATGGGGAGGGGTTTTTGGTGGTTTTGTTTGCTTATTTTGTTTTTATTGACAAAGTGTGTTCTTGGTACAAAACCTAGACAAAAGCAGATGCTTCACGGCACAAGTATAATACAACTATTCAAACAGAAAAATCATCATAAACCTTCACATAGTCCAAGCTCATTTTTCCTTAGCTTTTTTTTCAGAAAAAGCAGAATAGTTTTGCAGAAATCTTGTTATCTCGATGCATTGACCTTGGCTTTAGAAAGACATGTAGACAATATTTCTTCCTAGTTCACATAGCTATCTAATTTTGCAAAAAAGTCATAAAATGGATAATTACCACAGGGAGCATTAAGCATGTCTAAATGGAATGGTAGGCATGAATCTGAACAGAGCAAGAATTAGCTTCAGGTTTCAGTGGGATGCAATATTTATCTATCAGGTTAAAAGTTAAGATACGAAAAATGAGCTTTAAATATGCTTTGCTAATATTATGTTTACTACCTTGTGAGGAATTACCTTTTCTTGACATGAATAAGTTGTTTTAAAACTGTTGAATAAAATTTTAAAATGAACATGCTGTTTACTATTTTTAGGCATCTTGGGCTTCCAGTACACTTGGTTTCTGGTTTACTGAGCTTCTAGAAAGAAACCACCAATTTTACAATTGGATTTTTGAAGGCCGACCGAACTGCTTCTGGCTGACAGGGTTTTTTAATCCTCAAGGATTTTTAACTGCAATGAGGCAGGTAAATTGTGTTTGAAGTCTTACTCAGCTTATTCTTTGATATACTTTTAAAAAAAAAATGTATTGTGTGATGAAGGCTGAGTTACACACATGGCTCCATCATGTCAGCAGGGAAGGTATGTGACTGCATAACTGTCTGACATTCCCTGAGTGAAATGTTCTTCCTCTACACATACTTTTTCAGTACATCAACCACTAATGTGTTAAAATGTATTTCCTGTTTTGATCCGAGCACTGCGTATGTAAGGGCTACCTTAAAATATCATTAAGGCAGACTGGAGAAGTAATGTCTCATGTTACCATTGAGATATCCCTGAGAAGAGGTGTTTAGGCCCATGAATTTGTTTTCCTGTTTTTCCTTCCTCTTGGTCTATGTTCAGTACTTACCTGGCTGGAGACTGGCCAGAACAGCTGTTCAGAATTAGTCTTAAACTACACTTCTCCAGTTGAGTAGCTGATTCAGTCTCTCTTCATGAAGTGGGAAGAGTTTCCTGTATTAATGCGTAACAAGTATGAAGTTTGTGTATTTTTTTAATGTATCTCTGTTGACTTGGTGATTGTGTTGGTTGCTCAGCATGCTAGTTGCATTTGACAAGTGAGCTACTTTTTATTTTAAAAGGAGGCAATAAATACCTATGTTGGTTGGCGTAAAGGGACACATTAGAGACAATAATTGTCTGGAATCTGTACAATTGGGAAAGAATACTCAGGTGGGAATCCAGTGGGACCTCAGACAAAAAATAACTTGTGGAGGAAAGAATGAAGATTTGCAGAGAAGGAAAATCTCTGTTCTTGCTTTGAGGTCTGGGTAGTGTAATCTTTGGCTGTCAAACTGAAGTTCTAATTGGTGACCTACTTCTACTAAAATTGCAGGCATGTAATCTTGGAATTATATATTCTTTTGAGTAATCAGTCCTAAACTGGAATTTTCTTTTGGACCCAAGCTTGTGGAAAGGGTTTAAGTAGCAAGATCTGAAATAGGAGGAATCTACAGAATTTTTCTCCTTCCCTAAAAAGAGAATGTGGGTACATAACAACCTGGTGCCCTAAGTAAAAACAGAAGTGACTTTTGGGATTTGCTATATGGTGGAATAACTAGAAATGAGAAAGATGAAGAGCCAGAATGATCACTGAACTATAACCATTCTGCTCTTTTAAAGCAGCTAATTAACTGCAGTATAGGACAAGCATTAATTCCAGTTACTTCAAGCAGATCTTGGAAAGCACTTACAAGACCAGGGTAAAACTTAGGTCTGGCTTAACTTAATAGCATGGGATAGTAACGGATTGGACAAGAGAAAGGAGTGTTGTCCAGTGCACTAACTGACTAAATTTGAAGTATATGTCGATTCTTAAACAGGTCTATCTCCAAGTGTTCTCTGGGTTTTTTTGCAGTCTCTTTATGGAGCTTTAGAGCTGAGTGAGCCCTTTCTCATTGTTAGCAATACAGTTAATGAAGATCATAGGTACAGGAAAAGGAAGGTAACCTCAGCAAATATGCAGCAAATTATGCATTTTGCTTTTGTCATTGGAACTGTTTATCACATGCAGTTAATGTTATCTCATGAAAGCCATGAAGTTTTCATATTCGCAGGAGCCAGTTGCCATTGCCATTCCATGGTTGTGTTACTTAAATGGTCTTGAGATATTGTATATAATAGAAAGATTGAAAGTCATATATATAGTGGATAAAATACAGGAAGCTTTCTTGTTGTACCATGCCACCTCTAGCTTAGAAGTCAAACTGCTGTAAACATGGATATCACAAAAAGTTAATTTTTTTGAATTGAAAATGGTATGTTGTGACCATACAAATATGTTTCTGAAATGCTTGGAAAAAATGGCTCTGTGCACATGTGAAAATGTAACCTCCATTCTTTTGTCTACTTTGGGCAGGAAATAACAAGGGCTAATAAAGGATGGGCTCTTGACAGCGTAGTGCTGTGCAATGAGGTCACTAAATGGATGAAGGATGATATCACAAGCCCTCCTTTGGAAGGGGTCTATGTGTATGGGCTGTATTTGGAAGGAGCTGGCTGGGACAGAAGAAACATGAGACTGACTGAATCTAAGCCCAAGGTGCTCTTTGAGATGATGCCAGTTATAAGGATGTATGCAGACAACAACAGTAAGTATTGTAAAGGATGTTATTTGATAGAGTTCAGTGCACCTTTTTATTCGATTGCATGGAAGTCTTTTGGGCTTTAGGGATTTCATGAGGCTGTCGCTATTCATTGTCCACACACTGAATCTTTTTCAACAGGGGAGGCTTCCCAGTCTTCCATATAAAATAAGCTTTCAGCCTTCCTTAATAATTTATAATAGGCACTTTTTCCACTAATATTTAGATAGGTCTCTACCTTCTCGTTTTAGTGGTATTAATAACTTTTTAAACCCATTACCAATGAACTGTTCTCTGCCTCCTCTGACAAACATACTTGCATTCAGTCTTCCCTTGACGAGTCCTAGATTGAGATCAACATTTATATACATAAACTCTGTAACCTAACCCCAGATAACCCAAATAACCTCTTTCCCACATCCCCAAACCAATGCAATTTATGAATATAAGTTTTTGTAACTTATAAGTACGTACACACAACATATATATATATATAAAACATGTATATCTTATAACATTTGTAATTTTTTTTTACTGGACAAGGCTACGTTTGAGCTAACAGAATCAAGCAAGAGGTGGAGTGAGGTGGTGGAAGATGTTCTGTCTGAGGCAGAAATGGGCTGTAAGAATAGAAAGGAAGCTTAGGGGTCTGAAGGACAGTGCTGTTTTGTGAAAATGTATAATTTCAGTTAATGTGTTTTTGCATATAAAATAGGAAATGCTGTAGAATAGGGTTGTAAAATAGAATAGGACTACCCACTACTGAATGTAAATCAGGAAATTTCTGTTGAAAAGCATTTCACCTCCAAAAGCAAAGCCTGCTTACATGCTATTTTCCCAGAACTTTGTGTAGCTGATCTTTTATAAGAGGCATGATCACTGTGAAAGCAGACAAGATGCTAAATAATGAACACTGAAGTATTAAGCACAACTAGACTGCTGTTCTAATTCTGCAGTGAAGAAGTTGACATTTTATACTCTGAAATACTAAATGCCTTTCAAAATAGGTTGTTCAAAATAGGGCATTTTTTATTTTAACACATTAATAATATATTGAGATTAATTGAGATTAATAATATATTGAGAAGAAGTAATGTTCAGTGGGCAGGTTGAACTAATAGTAACACTAATCACGCGAGAGTGTCCATTTGCATTTCTTGCTACATCCAGTTCCTAGGTGCTGATCTTACAGGAGTTTCAAGCCATATGTGGCCTTCAGCGGGCAATAACACAAACAAACAGTGTGAGAATCAAGTAAGAGTTTCCTTTGGTGGTGATGGAGAGCTGTGTACTACTGAACTTTGATTCAATTTTACATTTGCCTTATGCCCAGTTTTTCAGGGCCCTGGTTTTTCAACCTAGTGTCATTGTTTTTTGTCTCTTCTGTCTTCTCAGCTTCAAAAGATCTGCGTCTGTATTCATGTCCAGTCTACAAAAAGGCCATTCGAACTGATATGAATTACATTGCTGCTGTGGATCTTAAAACCCTTCAACCTCCAGAGCACTGGGTACTGCGTGGGGTAGCACTTCTGTGTGATGTCAAGTGATGTTAAAAGAAAAAGGTTGCTAAGAGGTTTTTTTTCTGTTTTCAAATGTAAACATCAATATGTAGTTAGTTATACAGTGGATCACTTCTAGAAATATATTTTCTAAGGCATAGACTCCGTTATGGTATTTTTGGAAAATTGTTCTCAATAAACCTCAACAGTAGGCTTATAAATGCTAAATCTCAGAGTGATATTAAGTTTGGTAAATAGATTGAAGTATTACCTTTGATGTCTTGACAAATCATGACAAATATGTAGTGTTCCTGTCTCACTGTTGTGTGCTTAATTTTACCTTGAATAAAGATTAATTCACTTGAACCTTGTTACTTTTCAGTGGTAAATATGCTTGATTCAGGGCTTACCTTCAAGTAGGTAAATGCAAAGCTTTTTTTTTTTTGCATTTTTTGGTTGCTTTTTTTTGCTGTTTTTTTTTTGCCCCCTTTTTCTCCCCCCTTACTTTTTTGCCCTTTTTTTTTTTTTTTGGGGGGGGGGGTGGTGGTGGTGTGTGTGTGTGTCTCTGTGTGTGTGTATCTGACGAAAACTAAGCCCAGTTGTTTATTCATATTAGTTAATATCCCTCAAGATGATCTAGGATTTATCTCCTAGCTGATAGTTTCTAGTTTGCTTGCTGTCTAAATAAGGAAGGTGAGACTGGGAAAATGTCACGCCTGTTTCACCACTTGGAGATTAATTTCATTGTGTTACATAGGAAAACAAGCATTTGACAGCTACCAGACTTCCTTACTATCTGGTTCATGACTTATGTAATGGATAGGAAAACAGTAGTTCCATACGAATGCTTGGATATTTTTTCATGTGCTAGTACACCAAATTTTATTCAGTCTTCTTCAAGGTTATTAGTTTTAGAACATCAATTTTAGCTTTGTTTCTGCTCTAATTTTGCAATTTTGTGGTTTTATATATATTTTTTTTTTCTTTCTCCTTTTTTACTTAAGTGCTGCAGCCTTTTTGATGTCTCAGCTAGATAGTATGTTTTTCATGTGAGAATCCATCTTAAGAGAGGAATGTTAGCAGCTCCATTTAATTGAGCACAATTGGCTTCACACATCAAGCATGCTTATTTAGTCATCAAAAAACCAGTGTATTTTTGTTGCTGAGTCCAATAGGTCATGCATCTTAGTAGTATGCTAGTCATTCACAAGAACAGGTGCTGCAGAAGAGGAAGCAGAAAGAACCAGTATTTCTGGAGCATCTGTTGTAGAATAATTCTGCAGTGGAGAAGCTGTTTTCAATTTTATGTCAAATCAATACATGGAATTTGAAGGATGAATTAATTAGTTATTAAATAAACACGCTAAATATATTTCTTGCCTAAAGCTAATATTTAAAGAAATAAAAAAAATATTAGAAGACAGTATAATTGTATTTTAGTGGAGATTTCAGCGTTCATTTCTACAGTCAAGCCAATTAGGAAACTTAGGTGGAACATTGATGAGATCGTTTGAAATTCTAGTTGTAGAGGTCTTTCCATTGTGTTTCCATCTTAGAATTAGTCTTTTTTTCCTTTTTTCTTTTAAATAACTCACAGTGAAACAAATGAAATGTGTGAAAATGTCCTTTAGGAACTATTTAGATGTGGCAATAGATAACTATAAGGTGAGAGGGTTGAATTGTTCTTTATGGGGCCTTGGAGCACCATACTCAGATTTCCAGGAGATCCTCCAAATATTCATTGGAGTTCTAAGTTGCTGTGGGCTTTCACCAAGACCTTTCTTTCTGAAGGAGATGCACACACTTCGTCCTTGTGCAGGTCCTTCACACTGAGAATTTTCAAGCCACATACGCTTCAAATGCCACACTTCAAACTGTGGATTTGTTGTACTGTTATTGTTGTAGACACAGTGGAGATGTCAAACCCCACGGTAATTCTCAGCGAGTGAACTGTGCAGATTTTTTTCAAAGTGTAATTTTCTATGAGGGTGATGGGGGGAAAAGGGTAGTTCCCCAAATAAATACACACTGGTGATCCTAGTTATGCCAAAGACTGTTAGATCAGTGAAGCAATTGTCGTTGGCAGTCACTGTTATTTCTGTTCTGTTAGCTCCGTTTCTTAAGAGGTTTGGTATTGGCTCTTTAGGTGTCTGCAAAACCACCAGCAGGAATGGAATGATGAGGATGGGGAAAGTTCAGTGAAAAGCTCTTTTGAAATGCAGTATCATGCCAGGGGCCAGAGAGCCTAAGCCTGCTCTCCTGGGCATTTTGCTGCCTGGGCTGGGGGATGACTCGGTGCAGCTGGAACTGGACCTGCCTCACTACTACAGACGTGTCTGTCAGTCACTGATCTCTGGAGCTGGACACACAAAGTGGCTTCCTAATGAATCTTGAAATAGAGCTTGACTAGTACTCATATACAACGTTTTAATTTTTAACCATCATGTTTTTGTTGCATAAACATTATCGGTCTATACAAATATCTGAAGGCTTTTAGAACTTACAAAAGGCTTAAAAAAACAATGCTGCAGTGGTGGATTCATATGAGACAAGTTGCTTATCAGTGGTGCGAAGTTAAACAGATGAATTAAAAAGACGTTTTTAATGTCTGTGGATCCCAAGATGTACCATTTGCTGCAGTTTCTGGCATCTTTTAGTCTGCAATATGCAGCTTTCCCTCTAACTTTTCGAACTACTATACTAGCTTTTTCTATACCTTTTGTTCTTACAATAAAGTTAAAACATCCAGTGTAAGTGATAATGTATTATGTGTGTCTGTATATTAATATAGAAAAATTAAAATGAAAATCTGGGCTTTTAAAACTAAACAGCAAATACATGTTGCCAATCTCCATTTGCCTGTGAAGTCTGCGAATAGAAATAGAAATTTCTTGGTATTTACTTGTGTATTCAGTCTTCTAAACAAATATCCAAAACACAGAAGAACTATTGAACCAACACTAGAAAAGCTGGCAGAAGAAAGAGTGGGAAGAACAACGTGGTTAAAATATTTTTTCAGTTAGAGCTATTATTTGAAACGTATACCGCCCTTTAACTTTTTAGTGAAGCTATTATTTGAGTTGCAATCACTCTGAGAAGTGAAGTAGTCATTTTAGTTTGTGCTGTCACAGGGTATGAGATATCCTACTTTGGCAAGAAAAACAACAGCTGTTTGACTGCTGATATAAAAACATGATTTTTTTTGTCAAAGGTGCTATTTTAGAACAAGAAAATTTACACACAAGAAGAGAATGGTTAGGAAACTGTAGCCTTCTGTGAAAAGAGCTTTAAGTGGTTTAACAGAAGGCAGCATAACTTGTGAAGACACTGTTTTTACATTAATTATCTGCTAATAACTGAAAGGTTTCAGTTTCTCTGTTAAACCACCACAAAAATGGCAGCTAATATATATAGCTCCTACACCAAAGCCTCTGCCCCACTGAGTTGCATAACTTGAGTATAAAAGGTGTATTTTTTTGAGAAAAACGTAACCTGGAATATCTTTTCCTGTTAACTGACCTTACTGTGTCACATGTCACATTATGCTTTCTTCTATTTCCATTGTATTAGTTCCTGTCTAGCTCACTTGCTGTGCGTGAACTGCGATTCCAGCAAAGTATTTGTAGATTAATTTGGGAAGGGCACTGTAAGTGTTTCATCTTGTCTTTGTTTCCTTTCTAAATCTAATTAATATGTACTTGGAAAGTAAGTGTTGACTGATGATGAAGTCTGTTAGCACTGTATAAGATTGTGACAAGAATGTGTGCAAAGGATGTCTAGAAATGCTTTGTGAAGTAAGATGCATTCGGTACATCTCCCTTTTCTGAGTCGTCATTTGCAAAATCAATTCCTTTGTATTAACTTTCAGGACTTAAAGGGGGCTTATAAGAAAGGTGGGGACAAACTTTTTAGTAGGGCCTGTTGTAATAGGACAAGAGGTGATGGTTTTAAACTAAAAGAGGGTAGATTTACACTAGATATAAGGAAGAAATTTTTTACGTTGAGGGTAGTGAAACAGTGGCCCAGGCTGCCCGGAGAGGTGGCAGATGCCCCATCCCTGGAACCATTCAGGGTCAGGTTGGACGGAGCTCTGAGCAACCTGATCTAGTTGAAGATGTCCCTGCTCACTGCAGGGGGGTTGGACTAAATGACCTTTAAAGGTCCCTTCCAGCCCAAAGTATTCTATGATTCTATAACTTGCACAAATGAGTACTATTTCAATTAAAATGTTTTGCATAAAATGTGCAGATGAGAAAGAATAATAATCATTGCAGCAAAAGCTCAAATGACTCTGTGCCTTCAAAGAAAAAATGTTTATTTTGCCCATAAAATAAGTTGCTTTGCATTTCTTCTTGACACTATGTTGTGGAATACTAAAGCTCAAAAATGTATATCATAGAATAGTTACATGTAGAGTTTTCATTTTAAGCAATTAGAAGATATTTGATCATTCTGGAAAAAAAGTGAGCCAACAAAGAAGCAGCTGTCGCAAAGAAAAATAATAAATCACTGACCACTTGAAGTATGTTTTCCTTTTTGCATTTTGGTCTCCAAATTCTGCATAGTAATCCTTACTTCCCAAAGGCAAATAAAGCTGTTCTTTATTCTTCCAAAGCAAGATATCTCAGGTGAGTTATGTCTGAGGTTCAGTATGTTTATTATTTGGATAAAGTGAGAGGCCAATTAAGCAGTACATGATCTGTGCATAACAGGAGAAATTTTACAGTAGGAGGCATGACAGAGCATAGTGGAAATTAAATCCTTATGAAGAGAAATGCTGGCTGGTGATCTTTGAATTGCAAAAATTTCATCTATTGGTGTTAGTGTTATGCTGTGTTATGTCAGCACAATAAAAATTATGCTTGATCCCTAGATACTGAGTGAGAAATTTAATACTGAGTTGAGCTTTGTTTTTAGGCAGGTCTCAGTGAGCCTTCTCCTTTTTTATCCTTTATAAAAATTTAAAAAAGTAATAATAATAATGCTACAGGAGCTAGTTGTTTTCATTCGATGAGCCGTGGTTTCCGGTCTCTATTATAATAAAATGGAGCAGATCATCTTGAATACCATTATGCAGCACATGCAGGACACCCAGGGAATCAGGCTCAGCCAGCATGGGTTTATGAAAGGGAGGTCCTGCCTCACTAACCTGGTCTCCTTCTGTGATAAGGTGACCCACTTAGTGGATGAGGGGAAGGCTGTGGACGTTGTCTACTTGGACTTTAGTAAGGCCTTTGACACCGTCTTCCACAGCAATCTCCTGGAGAAGCTGGCTGCTCATGGCTTGGGCAAGTGCACTCTGTGCTGGGTTAAAAACTGGCTGGATGGCCGAGCCCAGAGAGTGGTGGTGAATGGAGTCAAATCCAGTTGGTGGCCAGCCACGAGTGGTGTTCCCCAGGGCTCAGTGCTGGGGCCAGTCCTGTTCAATATCTTCCCTCATGATCTGGATGAGGGTAATGAGTGCACCCTCAGTAAGTTTGCAGATGACACCAAGCTGGGCAGAAGGGTTGATCTGCTGGAGGGCAGGAAGGGTCTACAGAGGGACCTGGACAGGCTGGATCGTTGGGCCGGAGCCAACGGTATGAGATTCAACAAGGCCAAGTGCCGGATCCTGCACTTGAGCCACAACAATCCCATGCAACACTACAGGCTTGGGGAGGAGTGGCTGGAGAGCTGCCCGGCAGGGAAGGACCTGCGGGTGTTGGCTGACAGCCGGCTGAACATGAGCCAGCAGTGTGCCCAGGTGGCCAAGGAGACCAATGGCATCCTGGCTTGTATCGGGAATAGTGTGGCCAGCAGGAGTAGGGAAGTGATCGTGCCCCTGTACTCGGCACTGGTGAGGCTGCACCTCGAGTACTGTGTTCAGTTTTGGGCCCCTCACTACAAGAAGGACTTTGAGTTGCTGGAGCGTGTCCAGAGAAGGGCAACAAAGTTGGTGAAGGGTCTAGAGAACAAGTGTTATGAGGAGCGGCTGAGGGAACTGGGTTGTTTAGCCTGGAGGAGGCTGAGGGGAGACCTTATTGCACTCTACAACTACTTGAAAGGAGGTTGTAGCGAGGTAGGGGTTGGTCTCTTCTCCTAAGTAACAAGCGATAGGACGAGAGGAATTGGCCTCAAGCTGCATCAGAGGAGGTTTAGGTTGGATATTAGGAAAAACTTCTTCACCAAAAAGGGTTGTCAGGCACTGGAACAGGCTGCCCAGGGAAGTGGTTGAGTCTCCATCCCTGGAGGTATTTAAAAGAAGGGTAGACGTGGTGCGTAGGAAATGGTTTAGTGGTGGGCTTGGCAGTGATAGGTTAGCGGTTGGACTCGATGATCTTAGCGGTCTTTTCCAACCTTAACGATTCTATGATTCTATGATAAAATGGCCAGATGGGAAAACAGGCCCTGGAAATGTCCAACCTGCGTGTTTGATATATAAAGTCTTCTACAGCCAGAGATCTCAGAATACTACTTAATGAATAGGATGTTCTTTTGCACTATGCTTTGAATGAGTTCCTGTGTTTGATAAGAAGAAAAAAGACTGAGGGAAAATGGAAGGGGGAGTGCCATGTGAGAAAGTTGGGGTGGATCAGAATCACCACAACATTTTATTGTACATCCTATTTATTGAATTAGCTTTATTTTAGGGTAAATGCTCTCTAGGTCTATTACTTGTAAATAGCGATGTTAGTTGTGGTACCACAGAATGATTGAAGTTGGCAGGGACCTCTGGGATCATCTGGTCCAACCCCTGTCTCAAGCAGGGCCACCTAGAGCAGGCTGCCCAGGACTGTGTTCAGATGGGTTTTGAATGTCTCCAAGGTGGGAGACTCCCCAGCCTCTCTGGGCAACCTGTGCTAGTGCTTGGTCACCCTCACAGTGAAAAAGTGTTTCCTGAAGTTTAGAGGGAACTTCATGTGTTTTGATTTGTGCCCATTGACACTGGGCACCACTGGAAAGTGCCTGGCTCCTCCTTCTTTGCATCTCCTTTTATGTATTTATAGCCATTAATAAGATCCCCACCAAGCCTTCTCTTCTCCAGGCTGAAAGGTACAGCGCTCTGAGGCTTACCTTATGGGAGACGTGTTCTAGTCCCTTCATCATCTTTGTGGCCCTTTTCTGGACACTCTGCATTATCTCTGTAGACTTACTTATGGTAGATTTCTTTTACGAGAGTTGGTATACATTTGTTTCTTAGCTATGCATGTGTTACAAGAGCGCATATTTTAAATACAACAGGGTAACTGGCTTGCTCTTCCAGTTTTTGTACTGTGTGCTTTTACCAGAAGCATTTTTCAAATGAATCAAAAATGTGTTCTGTATGAAGAGGTGGTGTGCCTGCCTCTTTAGTCTGGTTAAGGCATTGCTGGTTGGCTGCATTGTAATGAAAATTGGTAAATATTGTAATGTATGTTTTTGATATAAAATTAAAATGCATTACTTTGTCCCTGATGCTACCTGTGTATTGAAGAACAAAACAGTTACTGAGACTGACAATATGTTATGTAGCTGCTGGATGTTAGATATGTATAGTGTACTTCTGCATTTCTCACACTAGATAGGAAAGTTTCAGGCATATGTTGTGTTTCCAATTATTGTATTGTTGTGGTTTAACCCGGTGGGCAGCTAAACACTACACAGCTGTTCGCTCACTCGCCCAACCCCCAGAGGGATGGGAGAGAGAATCAGAAAATAAAATTAATGGGTTAAGGTAAAGACAGTTTAATAGGACAGGGAAGGAAGGGAAAGGAATGCTACTACTAATAATACTAATGGTAAAAGAATATACAAAGTAAGTGATTCACAATGCAATTACTCACCACCTGCCATCCGATGCCCAGCCAGATCCTGAGCTGCTGCCTCCTGGCCATCTCCCCCCAGTTTATATACTGAGCATGCTGTCACACGGTATGGAACACCCCTTTGGTCGGCTGGGGTCAGCTGTCCTGGCTGTGTCCCCTCCCAGCTTCTCGGTGGCAGGGTATGAGAAGATGAAAAGTCCTTGTCTAGTGTAAGCACTACTTAGCAACAACTAAAACATCCCTGTGTTATCAATATTATTCTCATCCTAAATCCAAAACACAGCACTATGCCAGCTACTAGGAGGAAAATTAACTCTATCGCAGCCAAAACCAGGACATGTATCAGACCTTTGAGCATTCTCTAACCGTTCCAAATTGTCTTGATGGCTTGATTGCACGGTAGATTCACAGCGCTTATGGCTATACCGAAAGCGGCAGCATTTAACAGTTTATGTTGAGGAATGGGGGCAGCTGGAATTTTGGATGCAATTCTCAGTGAATTTAAACACACTGGTTTTGTTTCTTTTTCTAATATCAGTACAATGGGAACGTGGAAATCCGGTGTGTTCCAAGGATTAAATCGTTGGCATTTGCAAAAAGCTCTGACAGTGAAAAGCATGGAAACAGTACAAATGTCTTTCTTTTTAGACAGTTCAGGGCTTTGGTGCATGTTACTGTATTTTGCACCTCATGGGTTTTACAAGCCAAGCTGTGGCAATAGGACAGTCGACAAAAACCACCTTGTGCTTTTTCCCAAGAAGAGACTGTTCTTTGCATTAAGTGGAGATGAGAGATCTGAGGAAGGATCGAGACAATTGAAATGAGAACAAAGCAGTTTCTGCCATTCATCTAGACAAGGTTAAGGGTCAGGGGTGAAAGCCTTTGAAATAAAATCAGCTCTGCTCCTGAACTTGTTTGATAATATAATCTTGCCTGGTCTGTTCCTCTTCTCACTTTCTTTTTTTTTTTGTTTCTAGTGGGAATGTATTATTTCCTTGATTATACTATCTAAAGCCCATAATTATTCTTGTAAAGGGTAAATGTAAAAGTAATAATTTTGGATATATCAATTATAATTAATACACATCATAGTGAATGACATATTAAATGGTCCACTCTTTTTCATTAACTAATAACAATAATCTTTTGCAGCTCAGGCCAGAGTTATGAAAAATACTAAATCTGTACAGAGTAAAAGCATACATAAAAAGAAAAAAATTTGCATAAAACAAAAGTTTTAATTTGTCTTTTGACAGAGATTTTATTTGAAATTTAGCAACAGAAAAATCACTTCCTTAGGAACTTTAAGGTAACTGTTTATTGAGTTGTATAATAGAGTTTGAGTCTGAAATTTATCATGGATAAAGGTGAAATATACCATGTGGTAGTGTCTGACCTATAAGCCAAAAAGCTCAATGAATTACACTTAAATGTAGTTAAGCAATAAAGTGTATATTACACTCATAGACAATTAATTGCAACTTTCAAAAAACTGCTTAAACACTGAGACGTTGATTAAGGTCTGGGCCTAAATGCTCAAATATACTATTCCTAATATAGTTTCAAGGCAAAACTATATAAAAAGCTCATGTTTTATCTGAACAGTTTTATCTTTCACTGATAACTGGTAATCTTACATGCATAAAATACAAATTATATAGTTATAAGTGTTTTGGACATAATCTGCTTTTTAGTCTCAGAGATTCAGCGCCCAGAATGTGAGAGTTAAGATGATAATCCCAGAGCATTTGGAAGTACACTCTTTTCTCTAGTTGGAAATATTTAGTTTGATTATAGTGCCTTGGAGAAAGAAATAAAGCGACTGAACTTCCTATTTAAATGCAGGATTAAATTCTGCCTGGCTGAAATGCCTAAGCCGAGGTAACAGGCTGTTGAGGAAGGAAAGTAGCAGTGACTGTTTTGGTACCAGAGTGGGCAGCTTGATTGGTGTCTGAGAAGAGAAGCACATCTACTGCCATGAGTGTTGTAAGAAAAGCACACCCCGTAGGCACTAGCTAATTTCTTTCACTAGCAGAACTGTGTGTTCTCTACTGTTTTGTAGTCATATTCATCCTATGCAATCCTTAGTATCTCTGTTATGTTTATGATACAAAGAACTACATAGTGTTTGCTTTAGTGTCTTCTTTTATATCAGTGAAGTTACATTTAATGACCCTAAATTTCTTATACTGAAAGTTTAGAGCATTATGCTCTCTCTGCATAGATGTGTTTATGCATACAGACGTTTGTGCATTTTAACATTTTAGTTAAACCATGTATTTCAGGAAGACAGATAGTAAGATCTTTTAGGGAAACCTAAAAACTGACCAGCAGCTCTCAAGAGACTAACTTACGTGACAGTAGCAGTATGTGTTCTCCCATTTTTTATGCAAGACTGATGATCATGACTTCTTGGAGCCATTTTTCAGGGAAGTAAAATGCAATCTTATTCATCATTGTTATCACAGGTAGTCAGCACTTAGGTTCAGTTGTTCATTTTCTATTTAAAACAGGAGGTTGATTTTTTAAATAGAAAAATTCCTTTTGTGTTATTGTAAGTTGCAGAATTCCTTGGCATCAGAAAGTGCCATATCATCTAACTGATGCCTGTTTCCAAGGCAATATTAAGCCACCTCAGTGAAGCTGAGAGTCTGATGTGAAGTTGCCGTTCTCCCAAAATAAGTTAAGGATAAAGTGACATATTTATACTACTGTAATGATAGGGCTCGATTGGAATTAATTTTGAGACAATAATAAGGAGTTGCTTTAGTTTATATTTTACATTAAAAACAAACAATGAAGGAGCCATTAACTGGAAGTTGCAGGCACTGAGCTATCAAAGTTAAATATGTGAAGCACAAAAAGGAAAAGATTGAAGTCACAACCAGTGGCAAGTTTCTTTGAGTCAGTCATCCTTGTGAAAGGTATTTAGGCTGGGAGGAAAACACTTTGACCGTTGCTTCTTTTCATAGTGCTTCTTTTTCCTTTCTCCTCTTTATCATCTTTCCACGTTTTCACATCTCATCAGCATTACAGTGTTCTCTGAGTGGATACGCAGTTAAGCACTCTGCTGAATCACAGACGTGGCCGTGTAAAATATTTCACTGCAAGTGGAATGAAAAGAACAGCCACTCTGTTACCACCTCTCTTTTTCTAGGAGCTTGTGTGCCTGAAGCTGTTCGAGCCGAGGCTCGCTAGGTGTCAGCAAAGTAGTCCAGAAAAAAAGCTTTCTCTCTGAAAATTAAAAAAGGAAGTGACAGTTAAAACTTCATGCATGTAGCAGAAATTTTAAAGCATATTAGGCTGTTGTTTCAGTTCAAGTTAACCTAACCTAGAAAACCAGTGTTTCTCTGCTTTCCATGCCATTAGCTCTGTTTTATTTCATAGTCAAACTGCTCTCCATACATAGAAAGTGTCATCTGCGTGTCTAGGGAACAGTGACTACATGCTGCCTTTCGGGCAGTAAATGAGAGACTATGACTTAGAAAAGGAATCGCTCTGTGAACTTTTCAAAATACATGAGGTGTGCAGTCTGTCACGAAGTCTTTATCTTCCATTTCCTGTGTATTATCGGGTTTTTTTGGATTCCACTAATTGATAAAACTTTCTGTATTTTCTCTGGCTTTCAGCTAGCTTCTTCCACAGAAGGATAGCATCTGCCTTTGCTCTCAAGGCAGTTGTGCTTGCCAGCCATTCAGATGACACCTTCCACTGGCATGCTTCATTCTGGCTAATGCTGGGCTCAACAGCGGGCTTTTGTTTTATTCCTTGACAAACATTATCTGATAGATCAGCCTCCCTCAGAACTTTGCCTTTATTTCCCAACACCTTTTTAACATTTTCGCCTACTCTTAGGGGTGTTTGCAAAGTCTTGCCTTGCCACTCAAACAGTTCTGAAACAAACAGTTCAGAAAAGCCTTCCTATAACCATCACAAAATTAGCTTTACCTGGAATTACTGTAGCACTACCCATAGCTTGCACCTGAAGAACAAGAAGCTTCTAGTACGTGATATGCAATAAAATGTAACTGATACAATCCACATGTAGGGTGCATAGCTGCATACATTTCGGTATATATGCATTTATATGTATATGAAAAGTATGGCTTTTAAAGATTTTTAAATACTTGGTATATGACACTCTCAAACAGCTTTTTCTTCTTTATTTTTTAAAATGGTGCTTGGTATCCATGTAGAAGCAGTTGCTAAGTGGCTTAGGGAATTGTCTGTGCAAAGTAGAGCTTATTTCTGTATTTATTTATGGAGCTGATTCAGCCTCTGTCTACGCAGGAAAGCATATATATTGGCTTACCGAGGAGGCTGAAAAGTTCATCCTCTGCGTCTGATGAAATTTGTTGAGTTAGAGTTGTGTGATGCTATAAGGCAAGGAATAATGACCTCTGAGGCTCATGAAAGAGTCCCAATAAAAATTAGTTGGCCAAATCTAAGGCTATGCAGTATTAAATATGGTCTGTGAAACTGCTTTTAAATGTTAAGCTACTACAAAGGTTCATGAGGATGCATCCTCTGAAGAAGTAAAGCACTGAGTTTAATTATTATTACCTTCAGATAATTCCTTGTATTTAAAGCTTTAAATCTACTTTTGAAGAGACAGTTTTGAAGATAGTTCTCCACAAGACTACCGCAATTTTTAACTTCTGCTGCGTTAGCAGGAACTGACCTATTTAAGAGGCTATGGATCATATAAGCCTTGTTGCTAGTGGACTCAAGTACACAGGGTGGAGAATAATGTTGTCTTTTGCCTTTCCCATATCTGAAATGTTTGTCCAGAAACTGAAGAAGTCCAAGATGCAGTAATTGCTTTGATGGTAATTCAGTAAAGAAACTTATGGGGTTTCTGGTTTTAGAAGTTTATTATAATTTAAACTTTTTCTTTTTTAACATGTAAAGAAAGGTGTATATTATTTATTTTGATAAAAATAACATTTATGCTAAAAGTAAGCAACACTACGAAAGTTAGTGGTGTAATTGTTGAGAATGTAAAAATGGTGTGAGCTTAGTGTCAATAATAGAAGAAAGGGAGTCTTCTAGTTCTTAAGTTGTGACTGAATAAGTGGATAAGTGTAGCTCATAAGAACTGTAGTAATTCTATAAATTCATGGCTTTAGATGTGCACAGAAATACAGGAACAATAATTTAAAAATCTGTATAATTTTTGAAAAATAGCTTTTTGATACCATGAAAGCCACCGTAACTGACTGCATAATTGCTTGTTTGCTCAGAAACATGTGCTACCAATGGGTACGTTTTCATGTTATGTCAGTTTTTGATAAAATTAATTGTCTTCTCAGGTTTGGCATTAGTGTATGGACACTTCCTGCTTTAAACTTAACAAGTAAGAACAAGTAGCTATATGTAGCATATTGCATTCTGAGGAGTGGATCCTTCACTCTGTGTAAGTCAAGTGTACCTATTTTCAGACCCCTTCAATTTAATGTCCACAAGACTTAAAGGAGGTGTGCTAGTGGTAAAAATCACTAACAATCTTGTTTGCAGACCTCTCAAATGCTGTATACCACAATGCTTCTTGTGGTTTAAGGTAGGGTTTTGCTGTATGAGTTAGGTTTCAAGTCATGTTGGCAACGTTCGTTATAAACCAAAGGGATTTTTAAAAAATCTACCATTGATGCAAGCACCCTGAATAATAGCAGTGACAGTGCGGTTGCTTTATGTTTCCATAGGTAACTTTGGAGCACCGTATGAAATCGTATCTAACGTTGTAAGAAATGTTCTAAGGGTTATTGTAAAAGTCTGAAATCGATTTTGCTGGCAAATGGAAAACAGGGAAGCTTTGACTTGCTTTTAATAACCTTGATTTCTTTAATTTGTTCAACATTACTTTTGTATGCAAAGTTTCTCTTAACTGCTGCATGTTCTGACTTCCTGAACTCTTCAAATTTATTTTGCTGCTTTAGCTAAACAGTCATAATGGAAAATGACAATAGTAGAATAAAATTTTGGGGTTTCTGTTCCAAGTGTACCTCAGCTCATAAAAGCATTTACTGAGGTGAATTAAGAGCATGGTTCAGGTCTCTGCTGCTATTTCTTTGAATTGTGCGTAAGAGAGTTTTGTAAAGCTAGATAATTAGGGCAGAACTGTTAACATTGCAGATTGCTTCCTTGGCATAATAAAAGTTTGTTAATTTTTATAGACATGTCCTCCCCCCTCCAACAACAACAAAAAAGGCAGAAAATCATGCATACTGTTTGAATACAACAAAACTTTCTGGAGAAAACAATTAATAAAATTAAATAAAAAAAAAATCCAAACCTACTTGCATTGAATGTACTAGCCTGAAATGTTTCCTTGAAGTTGTTAGTTTTTAAAACCTCTGAATACATTGTTGTTTTACATACAGTGTGTTTAGTATGAGATCTTATTTTTAAAGCAAAGTGTCAGAGTTCCATGCTTCTCTCGTTCCCCTTTCTTTATTGACAATGTGATACAAGAGTGTGAAGGGAAATTTAGTAACAGCTTAAAAAAAGAAACATAGAGGAATCTGAATGATTTTATGGAAAAAAAAAAAAAGGCAGAGCCCTTGGTACAACTGTCTCTTGAACGAGTGCTTGAAAGGCACATGTTGAAGTGTTTTTTTAAAAATAAAAGTTCTCAATCATAATATGTTTGAAAACATAATATTTACAGTTAGGCTGTATGCAAACATACATTTTGTATTTTCTGGGCATATGTAAAACCAAGTCCACCCTCTGTCTTGGATAGTCTCTAATGAAGGGATATGTATTTGAATCAATTAAAAAATGGTTTTCAAATCAGTGTAGTACAGCTGAGTTTCAGTTTATCTTTGCAGGACGTATCATGCTACTGTACTGGCTGATAGGAAATTTTGAAGACACTGGCAATTTAACTATAGAAAACCTGCAGGATAGGATTATTCTTTAGGTATTTCTAATGAAAATTAAAAGTGGCACTAAGAAATGTAAAGCCTGAGTTAGTGCGGTACTTCTGAAAATGGTTATATCTGGAATGGACACTAGCTAGAAGCAAAAAGCTGTTGGTTTAAGCCATAGTGTCTTGAATGTTATATGCTAGAAACCAAAATTAATAGCAGGAAAGTTGTATTATCTTAAAAGAAGATACACAAGTACCTTAATAAGCACTGCACATGATGCCAATGCACTGTAAGGAAATAAAGAAATTGAGTGTAATTGACCACAGAAGACATGGGGAATGTTTGAGCAGAAACTGTTATTTGAGTGAACACAAGCTAACAGCAAGTCTTAAGCTTGGTAGAAATTCTCTGAACAGCCTTCCCTGAGAAAGCAGTGTAGCAATTAAACATATTTATTTCCAGCTGGTGCCACTTATAAGGGGCACATAAGCTATAACTGATAGCAAAATTTGATACTTCATGCAGGATACTGTTTTTGCAGTTGCTGGTACCTTGGCCAAATTTTTACAGTTGAGGATGAGACTATGGTTTACAGCTTGTCAGGGCTGTCAGCATTTACAAATGATGTGGTTTAACCCCAACTGGCAATGAAGCACCGCACAGCCACTCGTTCATTCCACCCTGGTGGCCTGGGGGAGAGAATTGCAAGGGTAAAAGTCAGAAAACTTGTGGGTGGAGACAAAGACAGTTTAATAGGGAAAGCAAAAGCTGCACACACAAGCAAAGCAAAACAAGGAATTCATTCACTTTTTCCCATTGGCAAGCAGGCTTCCCCTCTCCAGGGACGCAGGGCACCATCACACATAACAGTTACTTGGGAAGCCAAACGCCACCACGCTGAATGTCCCCCCATTCCTTGTTCTCCCTCCAGTTTTATATGCTGAGGATGACATATGGTGTGGAATATCCCTTTGGTCCGTTGGGGTCAGCTGTCCCGGCTGTGTCCCCTCCCAGCCTCTGGTGGGGTGGTGTGAGGAGCAGAAAAGGCCTTGACTCTGTGTGAGCCCTGCTCAGCAGTAACTAAAACATCCCTGTATTATCACCACTGTTTCCAGCACAAATCCAAAACATAGTCCCATACTAGCTATTGCGAAGAAAATTAACTCTACCCTAGCCAAAACCAGCACAATGGATGATATGGTCTTCATCTTTCCTCTGACTTTTCCAATACGCTGCCTGGAGACACTATCCACAGTGATTTCTTCTGACTCCTTGGGGGTGAGAAAAATCCCCATGGGGTCCTGCTTCCTTGCAGGGTGCCCTGGCCATGTGCAGGAGGACAAAGGTACCAGGTGAGAGGGGAGCAGCTGGGAATGTCAAGAAAAAGAGGAATAACAGGCTGGGGAATAAAGCTAAAATTGGCATATGGAAGAGGTAGAGGGCAATATAAGGAAGATCCAGGGTACAGTTAAAAAGAGCTGGGAGTAGGAGAAGAAGGAAGGGATATGCGCTGCTTCAGGAGAGTAAAGGATTAAGATCTTAGAATAGGGAAGAAGATAACTAACAGAGCTGAATGAGGTGGAGCAATGAGGTAACAAAATCAGTGTAGAAGCCTAGAAACAAGAACAGCCTTTTGCAACAGCTATAGAGTTCTGTTGCAAAACATGGCTTTGCACCAATGATTCCTGTATCTTTATACTGTTTTATTGGCATAAGAGTGGAAAGGAGACTCAGTAGTTTTACGTGTATTCCCCCATATGTTGGCATTACTAAGAAATTCCCTAAAGTTAATTTCTGGGTAGTTAGTCACCCTGAAGTGTTTGCCGCTGTTTTGTAGTCTCAGTTGGAAGCCAGTAATGAGCTCTGTGCCTCTTTGTTTCTTTCAGGCAACCTATCCCTGGCCAGTTTCCCAATTTATTATTGTCTGGCTTTACAATTTTAAGCTTTAAAAAGAATTATTTTAAGCATTTTTATGTGACTACTGTATTTATTGTTTCAGTCAAAATTGTTTTTTTTTCCCTAGAACTCTTTTTTGCTGAAATGATAGAACCCAAAGCAGTGAAATGACCAAGTGTGAGCATTTAAAATATTTCTGTGGATTTTTCTTTTGTTCCACAGCTGTTGTTTCTATGGAGTAGTCACTGTTGCTATGTATTTTTTCTCTTTGTGGTTGCCAGAACATGACTGGCTGGGTCAACATGCTCATGGTGTTAGTGGGGAATAACATAATTGCTGCTTGATTAGAGGAGGTATTTTAGAAACAGCTTTCTGAGTTAGAAGAATCCCTATAACATTTAAATTTCTTTAGCAATGGCATAATCATGAGTAATTAACTAAACAAGGCATGGTTAATTGTGGTGATGTAACAACCTTTATATTGGAAAAAAAGGTGGGGGCGGGAAGTAGATCTGAACAATATTCGATATTGTGGTGTCCTGAGCTTTGCCACTACCTAGTGTGCACTTATGCATATCAATCTAAAATCTCTAGAGCAATGAAGCAGTGATCCTTTAATTATTTTAATCAATACTGTACAGTCAGACAGGTTAAGTAATTACCTACCATAGCTGAATAAACTGAAGTAAAAGAATACTCTCTCGGTCTGTGTTCTCACGGGTGCACTCAGATGGATGCACTTTCACCTAAAGGGCATGAAGATGCCTGACAGCAAGCTTTTGGGAAGTGTTTTGAGCCATGAAACTTTTAACAGTTAATGGGTTGTTTCTCACAGATGTGAGAGGATGAGAAGTGAAGAATGTGTCACCAGCAAAAACTGGCATGTTACCTCCTCCCACTTTCTGTGTTGTATTCAACCACTGACTTTTGGCTACATGCACTGCCTTTTATCATGCTAAGAAATGCTGAATGTAACTTATAAACTAGCAAAAAAGAAATATTGTGCTTCTTATTTTTTGTGCAAGTTTTCTTCACAGGCTGCTGGATTTCTAAGTCAGTCGGATCCCACAGCCTTGCAGCTTAGAATGTGCTTAAGCGTGAAACTGCATTTTTTTTCATCTTGAATATCATGCCAACAGAGAAAGCGTCTTAAGAAAATTCCTAATGGAGCCAAGACAGAATTTAGTATAGAGATGAAGCAGCTCAGAGGTGAGAGGAGCTGATTTGCACTGTCAAGTGCTGCTGTGGCTGAATTCTGGCCCTGCACAGGGACAGTTTCAGCCCAGTGAGGGTTCAGGAAAGCCAAGAATGTCCTGTCAGCAGAAGGAATTCACAGGAGCAACATTCATTTAAGTGAAGGCTTCTGCAGTTGCAGATTTGCCTCTGAATTACTAGAGACTACCACTTCTGAAGAGAGGATGAAAAGCAAAAAGGTAGCACCTCAGAGCAGGAAGTGGAGCTTGAAGGGTCAGCACATCAGGGAAGACAGTGCTCATGGCCCAGACTGTTTTAGTTATACATCGGGATGTAAAGTCAGCTCTTTGCACAAAGTCAAAGTTTTACAGTACCAATGGCTATGTACGATCAACTAGGAATAACAGGGCTATGGAGTATCTGCAAAGGAGTTGAAACAAATGCTCTGTGCCAGCCTTGCCAGTGTGCTGTCCTGCGCCAAACGTATAATGAACTTCTGGCCATGGAGTGATCACATTGTACTGAGATCATGGGCATCTGATGCTTATTGTTTCCTGTTTGCTTTGGGCTTAGAAGTTCATTAAAATGGTAAAATGTGACCTTTAGATTTTTGCGAGGTATAATTTGTTGAATAATTCAATGTTTTGATAGTTTTTCTCAACTGAGGCCTAAGCTTGGAGGAAACTGTAATATGGACAAGCCTGTTATCAAGATGCATGTGAACAAATGTGTTGCCAGAAGCAGGTTTAAAAATGTGCTATAACTTTATGGAGCCAGTAAATGCACATAGCTCCTGTAAACCAAGAGATGACAGAGACGTGTTTAGAAAGTTAAAAAAAATATCTGTGATGATACAGCTTAACTGAAATCCTGACTGAAAAGACAGACCCTCACCGTGCATTATAACCAGAATGATTGGACACATTGTGAAAAGGAGTGTTTATACACTAACTACGAAGGCACCTCAGCATTAATCAGAAAAACTGAAACCACTGTCAAGACACAATCATACTTTGATAGAAGCGCGCTTCAGAAAATACTTGAAAAGGATAGAAATGCACAAGCCACAAAAGGAATCCTGAACTAGCAATACAGAAGCTAAAGTAAGGTCAGCAAAAAAATATTTCACTGTTACCTAAAATTATTGCCTTTTGGAAATAGCAATGTCCTGGTCAGAGTGATAATGGCAAGTTTATGCACCTTTATTCAAAGTGATGATAATTAAAATGGAGAATTATATAGCATTCTTGATGACAAAAAGATTTTTTGCTTTACACAGCAATGTCTCCACTTGTGGTTGAGACAGATAATTCGGGACAACAGCCTTCATACCTCTGCTTTGTGATTTCATCTGTTAGCCACATTAAGCTACTATCTTTGGTATAGTTACTTTCAGTACTGTTTTTTGTCAGCAGTATCTCCCATACTCAGTACTCAACAAGAGATTTTTTTTTGTCACAGCATCACTAGGCATCATAATGTGTGACTTCACTTGCTTCATGTTAGTTCATTCTTCTTGTGACCTTGCTGATGAGATCCTACTCCCTCTTCTCTATGAACTATGGATATTTCCTGTCCACCTAACAGGAATACATTTCTGAGGTCACCTAAATACTGGTGGAAAGTCTTGTCTTCACCACAATTTCTCTTTTGAAAGGAAAATAGAAGGGCAAATTGGGGAAAGAAACTGGCATGGAGAGATCATTAGAAGCAGCTTCTAAGGGGAAGAAAAATAGTGTCAAACTCCAGTTTCACAAACATCCAGTCATCTTGCTGATGTACAAATCAGCAAAGTGCCTGCTATGAGTGGAAGATTCATTACAGTCACGAAATCAGTTTGATAACTCCATCTTTAAACTTAAAACACAGAGAACTCCTAAATCATTGGTAGCATCTATGCTTGGTAGCAAATGCTTCTCAAAATTAGTATCACTTGAGGATCCCTTTACCTGGCTTTACAGAGCTGAAATTAGAATAGCTGAAGATTAATACAGTACAGTGTTTAACCTAAAAAAGAAATAAATTATTTTGCTCTCTCTTCAGGCTCAGAATAAGACAAATAAATTGTGTTGTGAGGACCTTAGTAATGAAAGTAAGGTGAAGGTATATTTTGACAAGACTGTGCTGCTGCAGAAGTAGGGCTATGACTAAGACAGAAGTGACAGCATGGAGGGGAGTCATGCGATAAAGTCAGCTTTTGGATGGAGGTGGGGCTATTACATCTTCTTATCTGAGCTAAGCTGCACTTACTCCTAATGGCTAGAAATAAACCTGAATGCCAGGGATGTAAGCAAATGAGGTTTTCATTTCAGCTGATCCTGTACTTTATATATGTTCTCTTTATTTTAACTTGTCTTTTTGAAACATATACCAAAAGAGACAGGGCAAAAGGTATATATCGTGGATCTGCTACTGAAACTACATAGTCTCACGTAACACAAAATTTTTGTCTGCTTATATTAGGAAGACTTACCAGACAGCCACTGTGCCTGAGGAATCAGAAGCATGATGGTGATCACTTCGTCTTCCCAAAAACTCTTCCTTTTGAAGCTCTTGTGCAGTTTAAGGGGAAGAGGTATACAGCTACTCTTTTTGATAAAGATGTTGGGTGTACATTTTTTTCTTTATATATTAAAATGCCACAGGGAGTGAAGTGTGTGAGGAAAGATAGCTGTTGAGGAAATGTTGTATTGCTGCACTTTACCATGATATTGTGGAACTATTAGTGTATGGTATTCCTCCCTACCTCCCTTTAATTCTTTTGTGATATTTGAGAAATACAGCTGGTGGCTTTTTCCCCATGGACATGCCTATTTTTTGGGAAGCTTAACAGTGTGAAAAAGGTATTGCAGTCTTTGCAAAGAAGCGTGATTTCTTAAAGGGCATGCAATAGTTTTTAGTACAACTTTTTTTCCCATTCAGAGTACTTAAGGCATAGAAACATTTCTTTTCCGTAACAGGCAGTGTAGGCTTGGTTAGCAAGGACTAGAGATAATATGGGAGTTTGTAACATTCTGAAACTTCACCAATGAAGTTTCTTTCCAGTTAAGGGACGCCTCCCTCCCTGGTGCTGCTTTCAATCCCCAACCATCTGGAAGATGTGGTGGTTGCACTAATATCTGGAGGGGCTACAGTTTTATAGGATCAATGTCCCATGCAAAGGCTTTCAGCATATTACCATAGTGTATTTCCTAACAGAGAGCGAGTAAGATTTTTTTTTGTGTTTTATTTTGCTAATAGTTTGTGAAACCATTTGGAACCTTCTGGAGACAAATATGTTCTGCTCTTGCAAGGTGTCCCACTGTCCTGAAGTGTGGTAGGAGGAATTTAAATGTTAGGAAATTGCCTATACCAACAACAGAGAACAAGAATGTCTTTAGACCTATGTTACTTGGGATCCTGTTCAGCTTTTACCACATAAAAAGGAGATTGCCTCCAGTTACCCTAGCGTATCAATGACAGACAGACATTTCTGTCACAGACATTCAGTGGTATCCAATCACAAAATTACATTGCCATGATGTATGATAACAGCTTTGACAGGTAAGAGAGTACTTACCCTTCATTTCTGAAGGGGATGGTGAAAGTATGGGATTTTCCTAAACTGTGTTTTACTTCGTTTAAATCGTAACAATGTTAATGTCCACCAGTCCATAGTTTGGTTTTGTTTTTTTTTTTTTTTTCATCAGGTTAAAGATTCTCTCATTCTTTAGATGTTTCTGCATTGGTGGAAAACAGTGAGATGAGTCTTTAAGGACAATGTATTGCATGAAGGAGGGAGAGGAAGGAAGAAAGATAAGGTCAGCTGCTCTTCTACTTGAATGTTTCATTACTTACCCTCAGTAAGTTTCCAGATGACACCATTTTGGGCAGGAAGGTTGATCTGCTTGAGGGTATGAAGGGTCTACAGAGGGACCTGGACAGGCTGGATCATTGGGGCGGAGCCAATGGTATGAGATTCAACAAGGCCAAGTGCCGGATCCTGCACTTGAGTCACAACAACCCCATGCAGCGCTACAGGCTTGGGGAGGAGTGGCTGGAGAGCTGCCCGGCAGGGAAGGACCTGCGGGTGTTGGTTGACAGCCAGCTGAACATGAGCCAGCAGTGTGCCCAGGTGGCCAAGAAGGCCAACAGCATCCTGGCTTGTATCAGGACTAGTGTGGCCAGCAGGAGTAGGGAGGTGATCGTGCCCCTGTACTCGGCACTGGTGAGGCCACACCTCGAGTACTGTGTTCAGTTTTGGGCCCCTCACTACAAGAAGGACTTTGAGTTGCTGGAGTGTGTCCAGAGAAGGGCAACAAAGTTGGTGAAGGGTCTAGAGCACAAGTTTTATGAGGAAAGGTTGAGTGAACTGATGTTGTTTAGTCTGGAGAAAAGAAGAAGAGAAGCTTGGGTAGACCTTATTGCTCTCTACAACTACTTGAAAGGAGGTTGTAGCGAGGTGGGGGTTGGTCTCTTCTCCTAAGTAACAAGCGATAGGACGAGAGGAAATGGCCTCAAGCTGCATCAGGGGAGGTTTAGGTTGGATATTAGGAAAAATTTCTTCACTGAAAGGCTTGTCAGGGATTGGAACAGGCTGCCCAGGGAAGTGGTTGAGTCACCATCCCTGGAGGTATTTAGATGTGTAGATGTGGTGCTCAGGGAAATGGTTTAGTTGTGGACTTGATGATCTTAAAGGTCTTTCCATCCTAAACAGTTCTATGATTCTATTTAACAAAAACAAGAGAGACGGAGGTTTCTACTGCAGGTATAGATTTGAAACCAATGTAAATGCACAGGTTAGCTCAGAAGTAATAGAGACTTTTTTTTTTGATAGATAACGAACTCTTAATACTTACCATTACAGTTTGCATAAGCTTAAAATATGAGTTATAGGATTGGGTTTTTGCCAAGTTTTCTTTTGCTTTTCTTGGGTTTAAGAGCTATAGAATCTGGCCAAGAACAATCATATATCTCTGAGGTAAATTTTTTTTTGTTTTTCAGGTAGCTTCTGAATGTGTAAAGTAAAATGTACAGCAATAGATATAACTGTAAACTTAAAATCACGGTCTTTTTGCCAAAATTAGTACACTGGGATTTTCTTTTATGGTAAACTGTAATGTTTAATCTCTGCACTCTTTTCTAGAAGATATACTGCTGAGCAAGTTGTTAATTTTGTGACTAACACCCCCTATTGATTGACTTGATCTGAAATGGTGTAATTGAAGGATAGTCAGTACCATTTATGGCTCTGTGTTGATCACCGGCTATCGTAGTTCTACCATTAGACAAGCCATCTCTATTAATTTTAATAACAGTTCAGTAAGACCACATTCTAAATCTGTGTAGCCCTTCTTTTAAATTTCCAACAGTAGAATTCCTGTAAAATTAATTTCTGGAATTGCCAATAGTAGACACTATCTACAGAAATCACTGCATGAAGGGTGCTTATTATGTTACTTTATGTTTAGACTTTTATTGTGCATGACTAGTACTTCTTACTGAGTGATACATTTCTCAGACTGTGACATTTTAACACTAGGCTGAGGGCTGGGTTTCCCAGGATTCTGTGGAAGGAGCACAGATCTTAGTAAGTGTGTATATAGTGATGAGTACATTCACTTTCTAGGTGCCAGACTTGCAGAAGCTTGTATTTGGATATTTCTTGCTTAGTCACAGGGAAAATGCAGTGTTCAAAATGATGGTGCCTAGGCTGATGTGTTCTGCCCATATGCCTCAACAATGAAACAGAATTGTGCACTGTGGGGGAGAAGGGGAATGTGAATCAGATCCTGGTGTCTGATGAAGTTGTCCTTCTGTGAGAGGGCTGCTGGCTGTGTTATCTTGTAGTGTTTGCAAACTTGTGCTCTTAAAAAGTTAACTGGTGTCCCAGTTCAGTTCAGATTGGGATGTGCTGGTTAGGCATCAGAGTAAAAAGCTTTGCTTGTGACCTGCAGTGAAGACTAACAGTGGAGTGAAGATAAAAAATTTATTATTTTGTCACTAGTTACTCAATCTATTTAAACTTCTACAGCTTCTTAATTTGCAGTTCTTTAATATGTGCAGAAGAAATAGTTATTTTTAAAACTCCTGTTTCAGTGGACTATGTATTTAGCATCTTCAAGATATTTCTTTGTTGATAACCACAGGTTGAACATGTGGGACAAATGTCTGATGAGCTTGCTGGAAAAAGGGTGCTGTACATCTTTTGTTCTCAACCTGTCAAGCAGCAGGAGAATGCAGAGCTCTGTCACTCCATTCACTAGCTTCCTCAGCAGTGTGCTGTAGACTTCCAAGCCCTGACCCTCCGCTGACAGACACACAGACCCTGTGCCAGAAGAATATAAACTCATACAATAAGGTTGTGCCATAATGTGCAAGGACAAGAGTCTGGAAATAACACTCCTTCATGCTTCTTAGGTGTTGCAGTTCCTCTGTCCTGTAAGTTTCTGATAATGTTGTATTGCATGCATGCATGAATAGTTTGGCAAAAGAAAAAGAGCCAACATTTTAGGAAGCAGATGTTACTTCCCTACATCTGTGGTAGAGTATACGAAAAGCATGTTATATATTGAAAGCTGCTCCTTTCCACACTACAAGTGTCTTTTGGTCACTGTCTTCATCTTTGCAAAACTTATGTGAAATAATAAAGCATTAGTATGAAATACAGTAAGAAGAAAAGGATCACTGGAAATTACTATGTCTCTGCAGTAAAAGCATGATTAAGATGGGGTGTGAACCCATATCTTCCGAGTCATCTTGCAATATACCTAGACTCTTGAGCAAGCAATGGTGGCTACAGTTTTACCAGGTAATGTTTTATACTACTGCTTATTTAAAAAAAAAAAATATCCATGATTACTAGTGCACATAACACACAAAGATGTGTGTAGTTGTCTGTCTTTCTATCTTTCTTCTCCTTGAGTCTCAAAAACCTGAAGAACTCCTGGGGGTATTTGATGAAAAGTGGAATTATAAGCAGGTAAGATATCTACTACTTGCATGGTATTTATATGTAATTAATCTTCACTGTAGCATTACTAATACAGAAATCTACAACTAGGTTGAAGTGATATTTATTTAGAGGTGAATCATCACATCATGATGTTCTTCTAATGTCTGATACATTACTGGCCGCAGAAGAGGTTTGCTGGTGGTAGTCTCTAGGAGATTAGTGTTTCATATAAAGAAATCAAAAGTCTAGAGGTGCTCTCAATTGAAAGAGGACTGTTTGGCCATTGACTCTGATACATGTAAAAAAATAATTTCCAACCTAGAGGAAACACTGGAGAAATTTTTCTTAACAACTTCAGGAAACTTTTTCTATTAGTTTGATGGTCTTCATCAAAATAGCATAATGAGTAAATTTCCCTCTAAATCATGCTGTTGAAAATATAGAGTTCTAACTCTGACGATTGATTTAAGGTGTTAACCTTGTGTATGCTGAGTGCTATTAGGTGATAGGTTAAGCAAATGTTTCAACTAGTCAGACTACTGAGAAGGCTCCTCTGTTCGGATGATAGACATAGCAATGATTCAGCAACCTGTGAATTAAATAAAGCTTTGCATTTTAAAAAGCATATAGTTGATTTATTGTGCACATAAATGGCTAAGATATAAAATTTTCTCCATTGTATAAGCTGTTTCAGAATGAGGATGAAAGGTAGAGAAGAGGCACCATATTAATGTGCATCGGCACATTAATAATAGCAATAGAAGTAAGGAGCAGAGATGAGGTTTGGATGCAAAAACTGAACTTTCTTCACTGCAAATCTTGAGATAAGTTGGGCTACAGGAAAAATCAAATGCTAATTAACAAGAGTTATCTAACCAACCAAAGGCCCACTGTGAGTGGGCAAGGGGTAACATAGGCAGTCTCACAGGTTTTGAACGAGATGTATTTGAGGGTTTGGAAGGGTTAGTGGGAAATGACAGGTTTTCTATTATCAGGGTGTAAACAACAGCCAAATTGTGATATCTCTTTAATCAAATGGCCAAGCAGAGGTATTTTATATTCTGAAAGAAAATTGACCATGAAAGATATGGGAGGTTTTAAAGGAAGTTGGGGTACTACGCAACTTGAAGAACCTGCACAGACTGTGAAGTAAAAGAAGACTTCAATGATGTTTATGGCTGTCTCAGCCCCGTATAAGTCCTGCTGCAGTGAAGGACTCTAGAGAGGGCAGTGGAATGGAACAAAGAAAACAAAGACTTTAGAAAATATTATCTTTACTTTAAGAAAGTTTGACTGCTTTTTAACTACATTTGAAGATGCAGAAGTAGTAATTCAGAATGCATCATCCTCAATAGGAATACACCAGAATGTCAAGCCTAAATTTAGGAAAGTTTGTGTTCTGCTTCCTTAATATGACTTGTTTCCTTTATTCAAACAAAATGCTTAATTATCTGAAGAAAAATATCCTATCACTTATTTAGCACTGATAAGAAGCTTCATAAATCCATTCAAGTAATGTTTTCTAAAGAAGAGAATTAATTATTTTCCCTTTATTTAAAAATATTTCTTTGATCAAAACAATGCTAAACCTAATTGTGCTTGAAAAAGATGTATTTCAACTATGGTAGGGAAGATTAACGTATGTGATGAATGTGAAACCAATTTGACTAAAAGTTCTCTAAACTGATAAATTCCAGGCCAAAGCTGTTTCTTTTTCTTCCTTTCCACTTGTCCTTGAAAAGCATGAAGTTTCTATATTAATTCATCACCTAGTTTTGTTCAGATTGATTAGGTAATAACAGCTTTGGATCCTACTGGTGCATTATTTAGACCCTCTGTAAATAAGTAATTCATCTCACTTGAGGACTTCTCTTTCTGGTTTAGGAACTGAATACTGGCAGAATACAGATTTTTTTTTTTTTACAGTCATTTCAAACCACAAGATTTTAATCAGAACTGTGATGTTACTATTATCTAGAAAGGGTTTAATTTTAGTGTGTTGTGATGATTAACTTTTGGTTGCATGTCACACAACAGAAGTCATTCCTTACAGAGTCATAATAGCAGGATGGTTTAGTTCACCAGGTCAAAGGAAGTTTAAAACTCTGCTGGTACTTGGTTTCACAGCTGTAAGCTTAGGGAATGAAAGTAAGGGATTGTTGCTCAGATAGGGCTGGATTTAAAAGCTTCTATACATGCTTTCATTCCTGTCTCCGTATCTTGCTACTACCAGCCACATGCATGATATAAACACTTCATAGGGTTCCCCATCGTGACAGTAATCTTTTGGCCTTATCTTTTGGAAATCTACTGCAAAACTGAAATATAAATTAACCTTTTATTATAATGACACGATTTCTCTTGCACATGCTAGCATGGATACAGGAGAAAGTGAAAACCATTCGGAGGCCTGCTCAGAGATATTAGATGGTTGTATCACATGCAAAATTTACTGTAGTTCTACTCTGATCAGACATACTGTAATACCCTGTAGGCCAGTAATACAGTGGTGCTTTTGCTACCAACAGGACACAAGGTTTCTATTTAGTTTGCAAGACCTCAGAGCTGAGGCTTGTGCTCTCAGAAGTTGTCAGTCTTGCTCTGTTTGAGTTTGTCTTGACCTCTCTGGAGCTTTGTTTTTTACTTGATTTAGCTGTAATAGCAATTTTTCTTCTGACTTCATAGGTGACTATGGCCAGTTATTTTACTTCCCTTACCTTTGTATGGTACAACCATAATTTTATAGAGATAGTAGTAGTAAGTTGTTATTCTGTGTAGAATAAGACATTCATGACCGACATAACAGTATGGTTTAGAGATATACAGGCCTTCTGTGACAGCAGAGGCCTTAAGAAGTGGAGAGACTGGGTGCAGTGTAGAGGAATAGAGGAATACAGTGCAGTGTAGAGGAATACAGACAGGTGATGATAAATCATGGGGCATAGACTGACACTGCTTGTGGCTACAAACAACTCACCTGTGGTCAGTGACACAACGCAGACCTGCAGCTGGACAAAATGTCTTTGAAGGGTAACAAAGAGAACAAAGAAATAGCATCTAACAGATGTAAAATGTAGTTAACCTGACTGTAACATGGAATTGCAGATCAGTAAAGAAAAAGATTTTTAAAAAGTCTCAGCAAACATATGGAAGTGATTCCAAGTGTATTCGAGGTGAGGAAGAAGTAATCATATTTGTGTAAGTCATCAAAATGATATTACTACTGAAGTATCCAAACTTAGGACCCAAAGAAGCAGGGGAAGGGTGAGCAGGGAAAGGGTGAGCATAACCCTAGGAAAAGAGTGGAAACTGTAAGGAGGGTGTGTGTGTAACAATCTCAATCAAGTGATTTCTGAAATTATGACAGTGTGCGATTGTATATAACTTCATGGCAGCATTGAATATGTACAAGTCTGATTTGGTACGCCAAACTGTGGGAGGAAAAAACAACAGGAAGGAAACAAGCAATTTTTCCTCAAAAAGTCTTTGGTTTGAACAGGATTCTACATATGGGGTAAAAATTCCCTTTGTCCTTACTTTTAGTACTGTTGTCTTTTGTACTGTAAATTGTTCAATGACATCACTGACTGCTTTTCCACCTTTGAGTGCCTCTGTGAAGATAACATTAAAAGTCACTTTCATTGTGCTTGAGGGCTGGAATCCCTTTTCAGCACTGTTAAGTGCTCTTGAGGGAGCAAAAATGTCTTGATAGAAGCACTTTTAAGAAACAGCAGTTTCTGACTCCTCCTTGTTTCCAAATGCTGTCGAAACAGTCTGGTATCTGCACAGTGGCAGCAGCCTCACTTTTTGTGGGATGGTTCTTCATAATCTTCCAGAGTTTATACTTGTGTTGTTATTAAACGTGGGGAAGAACTGAAAGGCTGATGATCTTTTTTTTTTTTTTTTAATTTAAATGTGCTTGCATATTTCAGGTTACACACACAATATTATTTTTAGAAGAGTTCAAGTGACAAACCCCAAAATTTAGTTTAAACATCTTGGGTGATGTGAATGCCAGTAATTTCTTTACTGCTTGCCCTGCTTTCCATTTTCTACCCTTTCTTCTACCAAGTCATGTGAAAATAGCCAGAAAATGCTGACTTCTGCACAGGATTGGAAGACTTCTAGGGAAGTGCTAGAATCTCTTTTGGACTGAGCATATTAAAAGTGCTGTCTATCTAGCCATGACTATGGTGGTGACACCCACCGCTATTCTGTGACTGAGCACAAGAGTCAGTCCTAAGTTTCAGGTCCTTATTGCTAATATTACATCAGAATTATTAGTAACTCTTTACTGTCAGTTTGGTTCATTGTTTTGTAGGCACAAACACTCAGAATAAGGGGTAACATATATATATATATAAAGTATAAATAAATATATGTATATATAAAAGATATATTTTACACAAAGAGCTTGATTTTTTTCCCTTTGAGTATGTTTATGATAGACCTTGCATTTATGGTATCACACAGTCTTTTTCTTCAGATCCTTAAATTTTTTTACAGTTCAAGACAGATGGTGTTTAGAGAAGAAACTGGAATACTATCATGGAGGTGACTGATGTGTATGGTTCTTATTGGTTGACAAAGGTAAATAGCATGTATGGAGCAAGGTGAAGAAATGTAGGAATAGGAAGGATAGATGTGTAAATGTAACTCAGTTCTGTACTTGAGAAGTGCAAAGGTATCCCTTGTGCTTTTGAAGTTCTTTGTGACATTAGACAAATGACTGCGACTAGAGGCTCACAGGTAGTAACTCATTGCATACTTCTCATTCCTGCATGCCTGACTCCACATCCTGGAGTTTAATTTGCTGGAGTGCTCACTCTTGCAGCTGAAAGTGGAAGTCAGCGTGTGAAGGACAGGCAGCAAAGAAGCACACAAGACTACTAGCCATTCTGGTAATGTTTGTTTCTGCATATCCAAATGTATGCTCATAAATTCATTATAAAATCTTGAAAATTTGGATTTCATGCTTGCTTTATTTTTTCATTTAGAAGACAATAGCTTAATTTTATTTTCCTTGTAAAACTGTAAATTACTTTAATTGTTCTGAGAAATATTTTAAATAAAAATGAGTTTAAAAATTCTCTATGTATGTTCATTCATGAATGAATTTGTCATTAATTATAGCAAGAGCCTCATGCTGAGTGGTGAAATGTACAAAGACTGTAGAAATTTGTTTTTAAAATGAAAAACTAAACATTCAGTGAAACATGTACTTGGAATTAGACCACAGAAAAGGTACTATTTTGAGATTGTATTAATAAATGAGCCTGTATTTTTCAGGACCAGGTGCTTGTTTAATGTGGATACATCCTAGTAGATGCAACTAGGTAGAAGGACCTTGCAGAATTTCAATTACCAAGTGTATTTACAGTAAAACTCAATTTTCATATTTTGCTTCAAAAGTTTAAATGTTTTAAACTCTATATTTCAGTCAAGTATTAAATCCTATAACTTTGATATAGGAGTTCCTTCCATTTAAAAAAACCCAAACACCTGAACCTACCAAGCTTGATTGATTGATAGGTCTTTAGTGAAACTAAGAGATACATGTCCATCTTTCTGCAGAGTTTTGGATTTGTCAGTTTAATTTGGAACAATTACCTTATGGCATAAATGGTTTATTCTGTTCAGCAATAGCTTAGTTTTAGTTTTGAAAGTCTTGTTGAGAGTAAGTCACAGCAAAATAAGCCATCTGTAGAGGAAATATTTCTGAACAAAGGATGTAATATGTCCTCTCAACTTAAAACTATGTTTCTTGGCAGTGGTGAGGCTTTGCGTTCATGCTGAGGAAACAACTGGATAGATTTCATAAGGCTTGATGTTCAGGTGCTTGCTTGTGGCTCCGGTACAATGTGCTATTGGCAAGTTAGTGAGTGGAACAAGACATAGTGCTTAAAAATATGTAAGGAATAGCAGCCAGACTAAAATGTATACATTAGCCAAGGCTCTTATATGTATGCATTTGATATCTTCTGGAGAAAAAACTTCTAGCAGATGTCTTTGATTATGCTAATGTTTGCAACCTTAACATTCAAAATAATGAGATTGAAGGATTTAGACTGGTCAGTTTTGGACCTTCACTGGTCAAGCTCTATAGCAAACAGCAGCATTTGGCAATAGGCACATGTGGTTAATCTTGGTGGACTCACCACTACAGATGGACTCTTAACCTATGGTAGATGTGTAATCCCTCTGTCTTTTTTAGACTACATAGCCAAACGTCCATGTGAACAACGGGATCTTGTTTACTTTCGTCATTTTGAAAAGTGAGATATGAGTCATCAGTGATGAAAGCTGTTTCCTTCCTGTACTGAGGTTGCATCAAGTATTTTGGTACTTGGTTCTTATTTGAATAATCCTAATTGTTCGTACTAAATCCTAATTATATGTACTAAATAATCCTGACTACTATTAATATTCCTTCTATATTCTGATCCTACTTTTTTTTTTTCTCCACTCAGCTTGGTCAGCCAGTGAGTTCCAGAAATAGCAATTTAAAAGTCAGCACTAGGCAAAAGATAGGGTGAAAAATCATTACGGTCACTGTAATGCCAGCACATACTTGGTGACACATTCTGTTGATGTCCCATCCAGAAAAGTAAATTATGGTATATTCCACTAAATATGCTTCACTGTGAAATGTACCCATCTGCACACCTGTACATACATGAAGTCACTGTAACACAGAGCAAGTCAAATAATGTGAATTAATTCCAAAATTCATATGGGATAATTAGAAACATTTTACGACTTATGAGTGAGCAGCAAGGGGAAAGCAAGGATCATGTCCTTTACAGACCACAGAGAACATTTTAATTAAAGCAATAAACTTTATAGTATAGATTGGAGATAGCACTTTAACATACTGCTAATACCTAAGTGTGAAGGCTGCACAATAATTTAAAGGTGACAGTTTCGATTTAGTATAACTCTTTGCACAACGAGATAGTACAGAGAGTAATCAATTATCTAGTGCTGAGGGTTACCAAACAAGGCTGAAGTGACAGAAAAGGCAATGAATGCACAGTGGGAAAGGCAAGTTTGCAAATTTAAAGGCTTATATGCAAGTACAACAAACTGAGTGAGTAATGGTGTGTGCAGTAACGAAAATCAGACGCTGCTGTCATGTGCCTCTTGCTGTTTGTACCACTGAACACTGATACAGCTGCTGAGTGTTTATTTGTAATCATGGCCTCAGTTGCCACAAGGAGGAAGTGAAGGTTTGGGATAGTTACATTGCTCACTCTTTATAACATACGCATTAAGCTGTCATAAGCATCACTAATTATTAAATCAGGAGTGAGATAGGGATTTTAAAAAGCTGGTGATTGGTGCTGTGATTGAGTATCAAATGCAGTGGTTGATTAGGTGCCATGTATGTGAGTGGCTATGTGAGTGGTTATATTAAAAAGATGGGAAATAGCTGCATCGATCCCTTTTTCGTACAAGGTTGGTGAAAACACATAGTCTGTCTTATAGACTAATCACAGAAAAACCTTCATTAGAGTAGCAGCAAAAAAAGATGGCTCAATCTTGCTTACATTACTCCAATGCAGAAAAAAAGCAAGTAAAGGGTGGAAGCAAGACTGAGAAATTATATGCGCTTTAAATAAAGGCAGAGTGGGAGAAAGTAGTTCTCTTTACTCTTCAGTAGCCTAATGTTCTTTCTCACATATTGATGTTTTGATTTCATCAGAGCTGGCCTATATATACTTGTCTTTTGCAAGGTTTCATCTTTTCACGTGTCAGCATCAGTAGAATATGAAGAAACCAGCATGACTGGGGTAAAAGAAGTTGGTGTGTCTTTATCTTCTAGGACAGACATAATTAAATGGTAGAGATTCTGAAGGAGAGAAACAAGAGTATTTTGCAAGTTACTACATCAAGGAGGAGCTGTTAAATGCAGGGTATATATTCTTGAGTCTCACCAGTGGCCACTATAGCTACCTGAGAAGAGAGAGGTGGCTGAATATCTGATGATCTGGGCTATGTGGATTTAGAGACAAAATACGGAGGCTCATGTGGCTCTGAGAGCTGCACCATCCCTTCAGAAGGATAGAGGTATAATCAGTTACAATTGGAAAGAGCAACCAACGATAAAGAATGACATCTTAATTCGGTAGTAATAAAACATACTAAAATGGAAAAGCGTGCCAGGTATTGAAGAAATTGCTTATACAGCTTTAACCGGCACAGAATTGTCTATTGAGTCATGTGGAGCTCCATTTCAAGATTTATTAAGCTCAGAGCTTACATATATCTAGTGCAACAAGCTAACCCAAGTGAATGAAATCCCTGTGTAAGCATTAAGCTCCTGATTTAACATTTCTGCTCATAACACAGGTGCATGTTCACACATCCAGAAAACCGACTGCTCTGAATATCCTAACTTTGAATCAGAAATTAAGAAATTCTACCTCTGTCATTTGGTTGTGCTGTTGAAACGAAAGAAAAGTACTTCTGTCAGTATTAAGTGTTTTATGCTTTTGACTGTGATGGAGATTATCCTCTTGTATTGCTTCTGTACACTAGTGCAGAAGAAAAGTAGCTTTAGCTGAGGCTTAAGCAAAAATCTTTCATTCCCCCGAAGAACAGAGTATTTCTTTAGCTAGACCTTTTAAAAATGACTGATTGACACTTTGCACTGGTCATGTAACTCCAAAAAATGAGGCATATGTATTTTAAAATGAAACCCAAGCACTAGAGTAAAAAATAATAAAAAACTCATCAATCCCTAATAGACTGTCTATAAACATAAAAGAAATCATGGACAGTAATAAATATTTTTAAATTATGTAGCTAGCAATAAAGAGTTAGGGGAAAAGTCTGTGCTTTGCACTACTCCTTACAGTTATATTAACTTTTCAGCCTTGCTGTTTCAAGGTGTCTTTCATCAAAGTGTCTTTATTCATATGCAGATGTTGGTGTCTCCAAACATGTGGCCAACACAGAGTACATTGGTTAGATAAATATTATGTTACAGAGCTAAGTCTAGTGAAACAATTTCAATTTGCTGTCAGCTGGATGACCATTGCTTTCATCTATGTAGTTAACTTCTGAGGATGAAGTTCCTGCTTGAAATTTTGGTTTTTTACCACGACTGATAATGACACCTATAATAAGGCAAATTTTAAAAACAGCAAACAAAGCAAGAGTATAAACTGAAGTTAGGCAGCTGTAGATGGGTAATGACTGTTGTTTAATTTTCTAAGGGTAAAGTTTGAGAAGTTTGGAGTATGGTGTGTTAACAGCAAGAACCATGACTCCTGTTTGGTCTCAAACAGAAGCTGCATTCACAGTCTCCGAGTATGTGGTTTGGTGCTGAGATAACATGAACTGGCACTGTGATCCAAATATCCAGCTTTTACATGACAGAAGACCCTGAATCTGTTTTGAAGTTGTACTTCTCACTGGGACATTTGAAATATTTTTTCTATGGCTCTGTACTGCAAAAAGTAGTTTGCTACCCTACAGATTTTCTGGTAAACTTTGCCGAAGCTTCTCTTTCTAGGAAGCTGGAAGGAAACTGGGAGAGCATTACTGAATTGTCAGCATTTAAAACATCCCAGTGGGATTATAATCCTGGCTGCCAGGCCCTGCCATGAGCCACTCTGGGGAGCACCCAGCATTCCTGGTCCCAGAGAGCCACCAGATCCTGCAGTGCCTCAACACTGATTGGTGTGTTTGCTGGTGTAGGCAGGCCCTTGGCCAGCAAGGCAATGGCTTGCCATTCGAGCTATTTACTAGGAGTGCAGCTTCTGAATCAGACCATCAGCTGTTCTATGGAGTTAAGTGGTTGCGTTTAGTCACTTTGGCAACACAAAGCCCTCTGACTGTTTTTAATTTGACCTTTCCCCCCTGTCATTAGATAATTCAGTAAGCCAGGCTTCAATTTTCTATTGAGATCTACCTGCATTTTACCTGGGCATGAGACATCTCAAAGAATAACCTGTGCTTTTGATTGCATAACTGTAACTGAGAAAAGCACCATATTCACATGAAGATGTTGATGAATCACAGACTCTGGGTAATGGATCATAACTTGCTCTATAGTATTGTGGGCTGGTTTTGTGTGTGTGTGTTTTAAACTTTACAGTAGTTTGTTCTTGGAATTTACACCTTTCCTTGGAGTTATTGGATTTTGACACTATTTAAAAGAAAACACCTGGAGGTTATGAGTAATATGGCTGAGGAATGCTGAATTTATATCATATTCTTCTGGAGCTCTGTATCAAGACAGCTTTTGCCAAACGTGAAGTCATTTCACATAGTAAAGTTGGCATCAAGCCCAGTGTCTTTATGGATGTAAGATAAGGGAAAATCAGGATGCAGATATATTTGGTGGATCACATAGCTTCCTCTTTCTTTTCTTTCCTTTTCTTTCCTTTCCTTCCTTTCTTCCTTCCTTCTTTCCGCTCTTTCTTTCTTTTGCTCTCTCCCTTCCTTCCTTCCTTCCTTCCTTCCTTCCTTCCTTCCTTCCTTCCTTCCTTCCTTCCTTCCTTCCTTCCTTCCTTCCTTCCTTCCTTCCTTCCTTCCTTCCTTCCTTCCTTCCTTCCTTCCTTCCTTCCTTCCTTCCTTCCTTCCTTCCTTCCTTCCTTCCTTCCTTCCTTCCTTCCTTCCTTCCTTCCTTCCTTCCTTCCTTCCTTCCTTCCTTCCTTCCTTCCTTCCTTCCTTCCTTCCTTCCTTCCTTCCTTCCTCCCTCCCTCCCTCCCTCCCTCCCTTCCTCCCTCCCTCCCTCCCTTTCCTCCCTCCCTCCCTTTCTTCCCTCCCTCACCTTCCTCCCTCACCTTCCTTCCTGTCTTTCTTTTTCTTTCTTTCCTATATATCAGCTGCTAAAGAAAGTTATTAAAGATAATTCCAGTTCCTTTACTAAACCAGATTTTATTTGAAGGAAAAGTGGTCTGTGCTCCTGGGAGCAATTTGGTATTCTAAAATGGATTTCTCTGAAGTGTTTATTGAAATAGAGAAATTATTCCCCATATTCTCTCCATTTAGAATGGAAATCTACTCTAATACAGTGAGTGAACCAAGGAAATGAAGAGTGCAGAGCAAAAGAGTTTTTGATGAATGAGAGGGAGAGACAGGCACAGGAGACAGACAATAGAATCATTTGAGGAAATGAGAACATGAAGTGTAAGTGTACAAAGAGATAGAAATGACCACATTTTTCACTGGCAGAGTAATGATGACAATTTGAAAAGTCATTTAGGTCAGTGACATGCAACACTTTAGGCACTTGTATGTTGACCTTTCAGTGGATCAACTCCTTGGAGAGAGTATCTGGTTCCTGCACTTCTTGAGAAGCTTAACTGTAGGAGAGTGAGACTTGAAGTCTGCTGGGTGAGTCCAGGACAAGAACTTGCAAACAGCAAAGCACTATTAAAATGGTCTGTGGAGATGTGTGATATTTTCAGATATTGTCTTCTTTATTTAAAACAATGCTTAATCTTACACCAAATGTGAGATTTCATTATTTCTTAGCTTGAAGTGGAAGTCAGGACCATGACTAGGTGAGCAAGGCCTCCTGGAACTGCTGACATGCAGGACAACAGTGGAGATTGTACCATAACAGTATGCTTTATTCAGTCTGTTTTCTATCCACAGTGTTTCTGTCCTGTGGCAAATTACAATTTGCAGTTTATGGAGTACTTCAAGAAAGACAGAGCTGTAGGTTCAGGAACATTATAATCTTGGGGAGTTTCTTTGTATTACCTTTCTTTTAAGAGCTAACTGGGACCAACAAGGGATAGGTACAGATTTTACAGGTCTCTAATAAACATGACTTTGTACTCCTACTCAGCATCCTGGGAAAGCAGAAACATTATGAGATACTGGTGAGATAAGCTTCCCCTGTCACCACCTCCAAGAGGGAAATCAAATAGCTTCATAGACATTTTTCCTTTTTTCCGTGCAGTAAATTTAGCAGTAAGATAAATAGGATAATGAATAACAACTAAATATTCTGTTCCCAGAGTATGGCTAGTTATTTAAAATCCTTCTCCATGGCTCATCTACAAGGCAAGCTCTCACTCAAAACTTTGGAACTGTTAGGTCCAATATCCTCTGACTAGCACTACCTTTTATCCAAGGTATCACTTGCACCAAGAGGTAGCCGGCCACTCGTGCTCAGCTAGCTGTTGCTGTTGGAGCTCTCTTTAACCCTCTGGCTATGGCTGTCCTCAGCTGGCTGCTTGGACAGCCTTCGCAACCCTTGCTCTTCAGTTATTCTGTGTTATTAAAAGGTGCTGTAGTGTACAAGATTGCATACAATCCCTGATAATCTGGTCCTACCGAAGAAAACCCCACCTGAAAGAAGGCTCAGCTCCTCCAAACCACCTCTCTTAAACACGCTACTTTTCAGTTTAATTTTTTTTTCTTTTATGTCTGCAAGCTGTATTATAGATTAGGGAAAATATTAACCCTAGGCATATTTAGGCATACTTGACTCAGATGTTCTTATACCTTCACAGATATAAAGGTTAGTGACAACTTCCTTTTAATCTAATTTTTTAAAACTGGAATTTCCTCAACCATTGTGAACAAAACTCTAATTAAGTGTTTCAGTCCTGCTCATTAGTCTTACTCTTTTCCCTTTCATGTCATGAAGACCACCTTGATTTCATTTCCTCCTTTCTTCCCTGAGACTCTGCATATGACTCTTTTTCTCTCCCAGGCCTCCATTACTAGGCTTATATATGGGATTTTTGAATGTTTCTCAGGAAAATAAAGAAGGCTGTTTCTAAGCTTTCAAGACCAGAGACATAGCAGTGGATGTATGTAAGGTATGGCAATCACTTTTACAGCAGGATCATATCATGTTTGGAGGAAAAAGTTTAAAAAGAAAAAAAGAAAAGGTAGGAAGATAGACAAGGGCTTGGTTTTAGTTGTAGATTAATGGAAGTAAAAACTAGAAGTAGGGCTGCTCAACATGACAGCAGACGCTGGCTTTTGTCTAAGCCACCAGGTGATACAGTGAGAAAATCCTTAGCTGTTTTTGGTTTGGTGGTTTTTGGGTTTTTGTGGTGTGTTTTTGTTTTGTTTGTTTGTCTGTTTGTTTTCAGTATGTGTGTGTGTTTGTTCAGTTGGAGTCAGTGAGAAACTGACTTAATGGAATTTTACATGGACAATTTTACAGGACAAGAATGGCTTATTAATTTTTTTGTTGTTTGTTTGGTTGGTTTTTTCCCCTGAAATAAAAATTGACTATTGCTACTTTGCCCTATTTTTTCAGTGTCTTACACTATGAAAATGTGAGGGTTACAATAGCTGTATATTTTGCCTAATGCAAAGTGTCATGGAAGGAGCATGTAAGACAGCTTATAAATATTATACTGCTGTTGCCATGATGCTGACAATACTTAAGAGATAATAGGGTTGTTTTTTCCTGTTTAAGTCCATATGTTAAGGTTATTGTTTTCTTGAATATTTCATTGATTTAAGCATTATCAGGAGAATAAACTGCATTGGAATCACTTTGGGTGTAGAAAAAATATTATTAAACTTGAATGGGAAAGATTTTTCTTTAGAAATGCAAAATTAATTTCCTTTTTATTAAAAAAAAAAAAAAAAAAGCTTGGGATATCTCTCAGAATAGTAGGGAAAAACAGGGAAAGAGTATGGAAGACTTCGTTGTCCAAGTGAAATAATTAAGCCAAAAGTAATAAGAAAAGTTGTGATTAAAAAAAAATTTAATACTTTAGATTTAGACAGATTTTAATTAAATTGGGAATGCATCCATTGTTATGCATGACTGCAGCATCAGTGATACATGGTTAGCTGTATATTATGCCTAAAATATAAACAGTTAATGAGGTTATTGAGGACAATCAGGAAACTTTAAGTAACCTCAAGTGTGTTTATGCATCTGCCTATCAAGGCTGAGTGAAAGTTAGCTGAAGACAGCTGTGTCCTCAGGCCCTCTTTTTCAGTCAGTATCTTGTTGTTCACTGTCACGGTGACAAATGAAAACATTTCATGGCAGCAACTGTCAAAAGCCCTCTCGTGAGCCCTGCATTTTCTTTCTATTTCTCAGTCAACAGCTGCCATGAAATATGACTGCACATCGGTAAGCTACAACTCTGTGATCAAATGGGCTAGCTGTTAGTCACTGGCTGGTGGCCATATTAATGGTGAATGATGAGCTTTAGTTGGCCATTTTTCACTGAAAGAGGAACTAAATCTCTCTTTATAGGCTACCTTATACTACAAACATGGAATATTTATCTGTGACATAAGAGCCTATTCAAACAGTGCAGTGTCAGACTCACTATAAATGGATGTGCTGGCTGATACACAGAGAGGCGCTTGGCCTTTACCCTGCTGCCTGTGAAGTTTCCAGCAATTTTGTCTTTCCTGGCATCCATGTTACTTAAAGAAGGAATGTATGCACATTTATTGCTGTGTATGGTACTGCTCTTAATAATTAGTAGCTGCCTGTCACCCAAGGTTTTTTCATACATTTCATCCACCTGATCCTCCACCTCCTCTTACCTGGCCTTGAAGGATCTTCATTTAATGGAAAATGAGCTGATGCATTTCTGGTCGTAAGCAAGCAGTGCTGCTGAGAAGGAAGTATAAATCTGGAGTGGGGCGTAAAATTCCTCAGGGAATGAAAGGTGTGTGCCCAGCATTGGTGCTAGTGTTAGTACATAAAAGAAATCACAGATGAAAATTCCTGGTAAGTGAATTTGTAGGTTTATCAGAGCATGTAATAAGAAATTAATCTATAATATAACACAAAGAAAGAAAAAAGACATCTGGAAATTATCCAGCTTATCTTTTTTGTAATATCAGTGTTTTCTCCTGATGAATATCCAGTGAAAATCCAGGTATGTTGTATTTTCTTGATGGTCACTAAAGTAAAGAGAGTAAATTATTCTAATGAATGGAAAGTAATTTGGTATCAGCCAGTGTTGCAGAAATAGATTAGGTGGTTATTGATCATCCATTCTCAAGGCTAAGGAGTTTTGGAGCAGAATTCAGCCTGCCGGATTTGTCCCTCTGCTCTCCCTTGTTAGCTCCTGTTCTTTGTCTTGGAAAAGAGTTGAATGTTACGATATCAGTTTTTGTTTTAGTTTTATGAAGATAATTGTAAAAGAGAGGGTGGATCTTTTGCAGTAATACAAAATAAATCTATTCGTGGTTCTCTGCCCTTCAAACTGATGATTTTTTTTTTTTTTTAATTTACTTGTAGATTTATTTGCATTGTGTTGTATTTGCCTAAAGCTGATTTCTGGAATATCAACCCAACATGACACTTTGACCAACTGAATCATATCTGACCTTGTTTTGAGGGCAGAGATTTTGACTCCAGACTTGGAGTTTTCACGTCAGTATCTACATAACTTTCGTATTTCTTTTCAACTGTGGTGTTGGGACTTTGTTTACACCTGTATCAACTCACAAAGACGTCCAACATTTCTTAAATAGTTCAGTCTACCCTTGTCAATGGAAAGAGAAATTTTTAATCAAACTATCAAACCAGAATTTTATAGTTGGATAATTTCACTCAACCTTCAAAACTTCTTTAAGGACATCCTGTATTTAACCTTAACATTGTCTGCTTCCCTCATATCTTCTGTAACTTGCAAAAGAAAAGCTGCTGGTGAATCACAGTACAGTACAGCAAGATCGTTTCAGCCATTATGAGATAAATTCAATACCTGCAAGTTTAAAACTCTAACCCATATGAAAAATTGACACAATCAATGTTACTTTTGCCTTTGGTCATGCCATAATTTAGACAGGTATAATTTCAACAGCCTTCATAATTCAGAATATACTAGTCCTATGATACTTCATTAAAGCCATCTCTTAATGTAAGAGTACATATGGGTCAGCACAGACCCCAAACTGATCATTAAAGCCAAATGGCAGCAGACAAGCCAGCATCACATGGAGCTCTTCTGTACATCATCAGTCTCTGGGATGGGAGTGGTTGCTTCAAACTTGACTAAATCATCAGACCTCACAGTCAGTTGTCAAGAGCCCCAGTGCCTTCATGGACACTCACCACGAACCCTAGAGACAAAAAGTCTTGCATATTTATGCAAATCCATGAAGACAGTGCTTAGTCATGTTGCCAGGTTGAGCCTAGATAAGAGAGAAAATAAGTCTCTGGTGGATTAATCATGATGATGCTGTAGGATATAAAACCCTTCAGTGTTCATTCAGGCTGGGAATACATTTGTGGAATGAAAAATGCGGTGCTGACCTTGGTATCAAAGTTAGAAAAGCTTGAAACAGACCCTGGAGCTATGTATGTGAACTATTTCTAAAGACTTTTTCATTCTGTGTCAAATAGGTAAACTGGTTCATGTCATTTGGCCTTTTCCATCTGGGAAGATGTACTTCTCATTGCTATCACTGACATATTCCTCTCAAGCAGAGGTATCTTTGCTTTCAGTGAAAAAAAGGCTTGATAACTTTTGCTCAATTTTAAAGTAGAGAAAGGGGCACAAGGGAAGAGAAGAAAGGGAGAGAGGCATACCAACTGATCTTCACAATTGAAAGTCAAAATTATAGGTTGAGCAACACTTTGACGTACCTTTACTTCAAGCTGTAGTCTGGTTTGTGATTCTCAACCAGTGTACATTTTAAGTCATATACTTGACTACATATATGTAATTTGCAGAACACACCAAAGTTTTATACTATACTGTTGTCTGGACTGACCCATCAGAGAGTTTCACAACAAGCTTTCACTTACCAGAAGTCTTGGGAGGAAGGGAAGGCTCTCACATCTGTCTTTAATATGAAGTTCTGGTCAAACCACAAATATTTCCAGTATTGAGTGTGGGCTAGACCACCTGTTTTGGTCATGCTTTTAATTACAGCAGTACTCCATGGCTCAATTGCAAGCAGCTAACTACAAGTGCAACTAAGACCTTGTTCAGGTAAGTGAGTATGAGACACATTCTTAGCACTGAAGACAGTATGTATGACATGAGTATGAATCTGAATATGAAATTAAGTCACCCACTTGTATGATCTGGGTATATGTGCTCGGTGATGCAGCTTTAGCAATTTCTCTTTGTGTTATTTTTTTGCATAAGATATTGAGAGTGGCATAGTATGCCATGAAATGCATGAAACAAATTTTGATCTTCAAGGTAAATATGTATGAAGGAGTTTTTCATTGTTCCTGCATGTGACATTAGCGTATGTGTTAGTTATGAAGCCTCTGTAAGTCTTTAGCATATGATAATTGCAGCAAGGTCCAATGTTTAGTAGGAATAATTTATTTTCATCACCTTGGAAAAATGGATGCCAATCTGCTACCTCAACATTCTTAACAATTTAAATTTGTTCCACTGATTCTTAGTCAAATCCCCAACCTTTAGTTTCAATTATTGAAATGCCAGTCTGTGGCAGCAAAGCACTTTAAAATTGCCTTTGCCAGACATTTAAATTTTTGTTATTAGCTAATGAATTATGTTTTGAGCAGTGTGTTATTTACTAGCATGTGAAATTATAGTTCTTATTGTAGCTACATTTAGAACCTGTCACAGGTGGCGATGAATGAATGGAAAATAACAAAAATGGTAGCTGTATTTAAGCAGGAGCAGTGCAGGGAAAGGAATTGGAGCTATTCAGTGTAATATAAGATGGAAGAACAAGGAAGAAGAGAAACAGTATCAAACAGATTAAATACGCATAGATGTAGATTATGGGAGACTAGTCTGTCATCTTGAATTATAAGTGATTGTCTGGAGGATATAACTGATTGTCTGGAGGAAAGAAATGTAGTAGTTCTGAATCACAATGATTACAATAACTCAGGTCATATACTCTCAAAAGCAAAAGTGCTAGGTCAAGTTCAATGACATGAAGACTATTATGAAACTTGTTTTAGTGGGTGCAGGTGAGAAGCTGTGATATCTGCTGAAAAGACCATGTGGCAGATTTGAACATGGTTACAAGCAGAATTTATTAAGAATGGCAGGCTGACCATAATAGGGAGAAAAAGAAAATTAGAAATAGGTTAACCAAACTTGTTGATTCAATAAAGTTAGAAAGCTCATGTATAAAAAAAGGGACTGGATCTTATATGTGATGAATTAGATGGTTTTGAAGAACAGGGTAATAGAAATTAGATGTAACTGAATAGTATGAAATCCAAGGTCATTCATATGGACACCAGGACAATTTTTACTAGAAGCTGGAAGCCTGCAATCTGGAAATAACTAAAGGTATAAAAACCTGTGTGCATTTACCCAATTGCCTATTGAGTCTGAATGGTCCATGTGATCTGTCTTTGCAAAATGTAATTGTGACCTTAGGTTAGATCATGAAAGTTGTTTCCAGGAGAAATGGCAAAGTATTAATGACATTCTGTAAGGCACCGGCAGGAGAACCTCATCTGAAATATTGAAAAAGTGGATTGAAATTGAAACAGGGTCAGGAAAGGTTTAGAGGGATGGAGAACCTGAAGATATGGTTACGTTTCTGTCACTTGTGATGTGGCTTTTGTAGGTACGTGCTAGTCAGTGCAAATCTTAATAACGTTGGATGTAAGTGTTATAGAAGCATCTCAGGGTTCGGGATAAGAAAACAGTCCAAGTGTTAATTCAGTTTCTCAGACAGCTTTATAGGCCCCACTGATCTGTATGACCATGAATAATTTTAGTCTGGAAACTGCAAATGGTTACAAGCTATCTGAGTGGATGGATTAATGAAATTCTTTCTGGTAAGAGAAGAAGAGGTAAATGCTGAATGAAATTTAAGACTAAATTTGATCAGTTACTGAAAAAAAAAAAATTCTCATGCTTTGCCTTGACAACAGATAATTACACTTACTGGACCAGAAAGTACTTCTCATTCCTTTGTTTGTAGGATAGTAATTTGGCTGCATGTATGCCCCAAATGGTAAAATCACTGGAGAGAGAGGATAAAGACGTTCTTTATCTCTCTGGGTAGTCAACTCTTACACTGTACACAAGATGCAAAGATACTTGGCTAATATTGTCAGCTGCATTTTGGATAAGCAGTTTTACCTGCACTTTAGCTTCAAAATATTGCAATAGAATATCTGAGTCTCCAGTGGGAAACTTTTCATAATAATTTTGTAGTCATTACAGACTTTAACCAAGATGATGCTGAAACACGAAAGTTTTTCTCTAGTGTTCTTAAAAACAGAAACAAACTCCAAATACTATTCCACTGTTTCTGAGATACAGAATGTACTGTTGCATAACAAAGGAAGAAAAATAAGGCTGTTAAAAATATGCACCTAAGAGTATATTCTATTTTGAAAGATCATGATCTTGATGAGGTGTTAGAGTTTTAAAACCTGTTCTTCTGACCCAGCTTTTAAGTTTTGTTCCTCAGTTGTTCCTGTCATAGTTGAAAAAGAACCATAGAGACCCTACCTCTTAAACAACTAGTTATGTTAGCTTTATCTTCAGTCAGTCAGCTCTGATGATTTGGACTCATTTAACAAATTCTTACCTTCACCTACCTTTGATGGAAAAGAGATGAAGAACAGCAAGAGCTAGAGTAGCCACATTCACAAAGTAGATTCTACACTTCTTAAAATACATGAGGTTGAGGGCAAATTTAGTTAGACTTAAACTAATAAAAGGGGTGGGTAGGTAAACAAACTGCTGAAAATATTTTTATTTTCCATGGTAACAGACACAATGCAGCTTCTGAGAATATAATGCTGAAAGGAAAACAAAACACAAAAAAGACAAAAACCGAGCATCCAGGGTGAGGGTACTGGTATACTTCCAGTATACCTGTCATATAACTTCCTTGACATTTGTATTAATCTTGTCAGGTTGAATCATGGAATTATATATATATTTTAAAATTCTATTATATTAATTAAAAAAAGGTCCTTCTTTTGAACTTTGCCAAGTTTTGTCTGCGTGACAGTGTAATTCAAAAAATCGTAGTGAATTTTCCTCTCTCCCTTGCTGTTTCATAATATACAGTGGCAGACATATTTTGGTCAAATATACAGGATTTGGCATAGAAGCCACTCAAACTCTCAAGTCCAATTATGTCATTTTTCATTTGCTCTCACACAGTGTCTTCTATGTGGAGAAGAAACAAGAGGTGTTTTTTATTTTTCTTTTCTTTTCTCAAATATAACTAAAATATACTTTTAGAAATGTTTTAATAAATATAAGTGGTATCAAAGTTCCCACAGAGTGGCATTTCTGGTAGGTTTCACTGATGTTTGTTGGCACTAGCAAAGTGCTGTGACTAAAGAGGAGGCCCTGACTATGGAAGCACTGCACTGCTGCATGCACCTTCTTTGACATATTCCTCCTTTTTTCTGACCTTTTCTGTTACATTGCTTCCAGTATGCTCAAATCCTGCTGCTTCTTCTCAGATTTTAGGTATCACAATATTCTCACATCTACACTCTATTTCTTCACAAGTTGTATCTTTCCTCTTATCTGTTTTCTTGTCCCACTAATATACAGTTGGTTTAACTCACAATGGAAACTCCATTTTCCCTCATCCCCATCATCTTTAGATTCATGGGTATTCCTCCTGTCTGTTCATCTTTGCCAGCTCCCCATGCCTCTTCACAGAGGTTTAGCACTTTCCTTCATATTGAAGCTTCATATGTGTTTTTGTGGTTTCAGTAGTGCATAGTTGAGAGGGACAGGTAACCTACCAAAATTTATCCATTGCAGACAGACATTTTGGAAAGTGTGTTTTTTAAAGTTCAGCAGGATGTGCAAGTTTGACAAAGCTGCATGCAATTGAAGACTGATGGCAGTCTTAATAATACCATATTCCAGCTGTGACCAAAACATTAATTATTAAATTGTGCATTGTATTTCAGTTGTAGTCTATGTAAAAATTAGTTAACCATGTAGCTGAAATTTACCAAATGGCATCTCTCATTGGAGAGATCTGAGAGCAAACGCATTGTGGTTGGAGTTTTCTGTCATACTAAAGAGGTTGAAAATTGCCACTGGCTTTAGCTTCACTGTCTGCAGTACGTTTTTTCTTCAGCTGAGACACAGTGGCCAAATATCTACTTCTAACTTATTAAATCAATGACCTACAATGAGATAAACCTAACGGTATTTTTGTTAGGAAAGGTCGCCCACTTTGTTATGAGGAGGGAACTGAAAATAATAACTTCCTTAGTTATAACCATTTTGATCTTTCAGTTGTTCTCTCCAAAACTATAGGTACAAACGAATAAAATTTTAGCCAAACAACATGCAGGTGCTGATTCCTCTTGTGATGAAGCCAATATTCTTAGGAAATAAGACACTAATAGTTTTCCACATTTGATTTCATTTTGGCATTGAAGGAATTAGAGGGGTGAAAAACAGACTAGCCTGGAGCTTAGTAGAGGAGAAATAACTGTCCTTTTCTACAAATTATTAGCATGTTAACCTTAAGACTGCCCTGTAATACTGTGGTCACCAATAATACTTCAGTTAGAAATTTGGTCCTGGAAATGTCTGTGAGACAGGGAGCTACCAGTTGGCTTTAAAACAGTTGTTCCCTGAATGTCTTCATCAGCACAATCAGCTGGAAATCAGAGGTGAATGTGTTTTCTACGTTGCTCTGGCAACCTAGAGATGGAGGGTCTATTAAGAATGAAGGAAGCAGGATCACATTTCCATGCATAAATACTATTGGCTCTGGGCTTTTATCTACATGATTGGTCAATTTTATCTGTTTTTTAGTTGTTATTTGTCTGCTGGCTGAAAAAAATATTACTTCCCCATTTTCTAAATGTACAGCTCATAAGCCTTCACCTTTTTATTACTTTAATTATTTGTGTTTTACATAATGCCACAATGATAACTGACTTTGTGTCTGATGTGTGATTTATTTCAATAAAAGTCAAAAGATTACTTGATCATATGAATTGTGGATGGTTTTGGAATAGTTTACAGTTGTTTCAAATTAAAAATATGAGAAATTGTTGATAAATACATATATTAATACCTTTCTTATAAAGGCAAAGTAATGTATTTATTTGATGATGCCTCTGCTACGAGATGAGAGCTGAAGTGCATTTCAGGTAACCATTATCTTTTTCCTGAGCATCCCTTATAAGTTAATGTCATTTCATACAAAAAAAGATTAAAGACTTAGCTGCTGAAGCTAGTTTGATTTTAAAACTTCAAGGCTATTTTTTATTTGGGGTCATTCTTTTGGTTTTTTTGGAGCCATTCTTTAAAGAGGTCATTCTTTTTTCTTCTTTTTAAATTATTTTCTCCCCTGGCATATAAGCCTCATTTTGAAAAGGAAACTATATGGGAAACTTATTTTTCTGGCTCTGAAATGGCTTTGTCAACCAAGGAAGAAAGCTGAATTGCTGCTACCTTGATTGTATCCCTAACAGTATTTGATATCAGATGATTCTTTAAGCACTTTGTAAAACAGATTCCTAGGGATGGTGTCCTGAGCTACATTTCAAACAGTGGGGGGAAAATAGGTAATTGTTTTGCAAAAAAATAAATTATGAAGAAGGCTTTTTACAAGCATTGAGAATGAAAGGGATTTATTAGTGATCATTACTGACTGGGCCTGCTGAGATATAGAGTGTAGAAACCCTTTATTTTCCACTAATTGTCTCACTTGATTTTACATCCTAAAAATATAATTTTACCTTTACGTTGCTGAAGAACAAGTTCTAGGCATTCAGTTGCAAGATGCCCAGGGATTGTATACATCAGCAGATAGCTCTTTAACCTCCAACAGAACTACATGGTTTTATTAAAATTCTCTTCATTATACAGAAATAGAAGAAAAGGCAAAAAAGAAACTAATTTCCCTGATCAAAAAGGAGGCAAGGCTCCCTGAGGCAAGAGCGTTTTGGTTCTCCTCATTTGCTTAATAATAGCATTTTACGATCATTTGAAGAGAGAAGGAGATTCTTCTGAATGATGGGTCTAGCTTTGGGTTGCTATTGAATAGAGTAATATGGAAAAATAGTCAATTACTATCTTGTAAAGTTTAGTATTTCAATGTTCAATAAATGCACAATCCAGTCCCATTGTATGCCAAATAAATATTTTCTTTAGGATTAGGAATACTGATCATATAAATTCAGAAACACTAAAAATGCACCTACTTCATAAATATGTCTGCATAACATAATGTACAGGAAATATATAATCTTTGCTCTACTTAAAATGTGTTTGGTTGCAACTTATTTTTAGGTCTTTAGTGAAAAAAAGCATGGGTGCAGTACTTAGGGGGAGTGAAGAACAATGGGAGGATTTTATATAACCTGGTGTTTTATTTAATTCTTTGTTTCTATGTGATCTCAAAGGGTTAATGACGGGTCAGTTTCTAACTAGAAAAGGGAAGTTATAAATCAAATAGGATATTTTTAATAAACAATTTCTTTTAAAGGCTTCCTTTACAATCCAGTGGGTACTTCAGTGGTCTCCCTTTGGTGTCCAAGGCCCAAAAGCTAGGTTTTTCTCCTACTGCACTGACTCGGGGCTTTATGACAGAAGTCTAGTAGCCCTTACAGCCAGCAAGTTTCGTGGCTTTAATCTGAAATATTAATCACGAGTTTCTAAGGATAAAAATTCTTTGTTTTTGCCACAGGTCACCCTCAGATCATTCAGCGAGGCAGCGAGCGGGGTTGTGGTCTGTGCACAAGAGGTTTCTCTCTGCTTCTCCTTGTCTCACATCCTTTTCCAGTGCTCTGGCATGGGTCCTCCATATGCTGCAGAGATTCCATGTGTCTGTGGTGCAGCAACAGGCGAGAGAAGAGGGCATTGTGTGGGGGTGTATGTCAGTGTGTGGTGACCAGTGAACACCAAGTTAGACTAGCTAGCTTGCCTAGTGTCTAGCAGCCTAGTGTCAATTGGGCTTCCAGATTTGACAGCCCTAATAATTTATGGATGTTTTTATGTCTCTTTCTGATCCATTGGGTGGATCTCCCATGTAACATGGGTGATAGGATCTCAGCCAGCAATTTTGGTATAGCATGTACAGGTTAAAGTAAGGAAGGTATATTTTTAACAGCTTCTATGTGATTTAGACACCTAGTTTTTACAGAAGAAATTATGTTTTCAGAAGCTTTACTGCAAGTGTTGCCTCTAAGATACTTGTGCTTTTCTGAGATGTTAATTTCTTTTTAAAAAGAAAGCTTAATATAAGGTCCATTTTTCCACATTACATGTTAAACTTTTCCATGGTCAGTTATTCATCTCTCCCCTGATCAGAGTTTTCCACTTTGAACATTAAATGTTATACTTTATTACGCTTTCATGTGAGGCATTTAGGAACGCACTAAATCAATTTTAAATGTCTGCGGTATCTGCCAAAAGTTTAAGCCATCTAAGCAGTAGCTGATGATGAAAGTGGTTCTCCTCTTTACCTTCCTCTTTTGGGTTTAGATCATACTGTCAGGGAAAGCAGTTCATGGTTTAGAGTGTATTATTATACTTAGTTCTTGGTGAGACAAAATTGTTGTGGACATAACCAATGTAAGATTGCATCAAGAACTGTAACAATTTATATTGGGGAAAGGTGTTTCAGCATGCTTCCTTAAAATACAGATACTTTTGGCTGAATTGCTGCTTTTTGCACTCCTTGTTCCAAGGTTGCTAGATAATCCAGTGGGCAAACCAGAATTTTACTGGGGAGCAGAAATGTGGTGGCTGAGTGATGTGTAGAAGTTATGGCATCATTCTTTAATTAATAGTGGCTATCAGGCCATGCTAAGTCAGCAAAAGCGAATGCTGCTGCTGATGGTCTTAGTCCTTGTTGCCTCTGAGGATTGAGGCTGTAGTCATTATTGTCAGGTGGAAAAAACTTATCTGGATGACTTTAATGGGCTGTCCTACAGCTACTAACTATTGGCCGTTTATGTGCTGGGTTTAATAACAACCTAGAACAAGTATAACAGTTGGATTTTACCCTTTATGTTTTGTAGCTGTTTCAGTGTTTTAAATGACAAATCATTTCAGCTATTTTTTTTTTACTACTACAGCATGTGACCTTTTGAGATAATTGTACTTTTAATATGCAATTGTGATTGTTGAGGGAGAGAGAAGGGGAGTTGAATTAAATTTCTAAGGAAGAAAAGAAAAGAAGAATAAGATATTCTTCAAAGGAATGATAGGGATGAACTTAGAAAAGGGATTTTTTTTTCTTGCAGAGAATTAGATAGAATGATATAACTGAATGCACCTTTTGAAGAACTTCAAAGTTGTGTAACTCAGACCGTGATTGGAAATGTCTCTTAACTGACAATCTGTGCAGTCGGAATTCAGTTCTGAAGTTTAAAATTCTTGAAGACTAATTCTATACTGTTAGTTACCCTTTCTCCTCTTTGTAAACAGTTACAGTGCACTGGGTAATCTATATAGAAAATTTTCCAGGTTCCCATTTTTAAGTTTGCTTGCAGCACAATATTCATAGATTCTGCTTTAAAGACCGAATTTTTAATTGGCTTTTCTATGGTACTTTTTGTTAGAGTAACCAATGCTTCACAAATACCAGCAAATGTCTATTTGAAACACCCCAGTTTTGTGAGGTGACTGACATCTCAATTTTTGCCCTTCCCAATTTACAGAGGCTCTAAATTAAAACATTCCAGTTTATTGGAATGCTCAATAGAAGGGTCTAGAACTTGCTTTGGAAAAGTATTTAGTGTTCTGTGGCACTTCACATTGAAAGTACATCTCAAATGCCCTTGTGCATACTAGAGCTCTCTAACAAGCACCCAGAACTGTTGCCAGTCATCTGTAGAAAATCTAATTAAGGTCCTGAATGCAAAAGCTGGAGCAGCCAAGTCCTGACTGTGCTAGTTACTGTAAGAAGTTTCTTTATTCCTCAGACCTACTTCACCATCAGGATGACTGCAGAACCCTCTGCAGCTGAGGAAATAGGGCTTTTGGTGAAAAGCAAGTTCCTTATCTACTTACCCTCAAGCCACTACCTCCTCTGCCTGCTTGTCTGTACCTTTTGCTCCAAACCTCTGTCTGGATCAAGTCAATTCTCCAGGGAATCACAGTGGCCAAAGCAGCAATGTTCTTCTTTCACTTTACATTTATTTTCCCAGCTGTCCCTAGGCTTTTCTGTGGGGAAACCTGTGTGATCGATTTTTTCCTTGTTTTTGGACCCCTGTCAGTTCTCTTCCCTTGTTCTCCCCCTTCCTTTTTCAGGATTATTGTCTGTCCTCCTTGTTGCAGGACCCTTGCTTAGATATGTCTATTTTTGTGAATTAAGTTAATCCATTTTTTTAAAGTGTAATGAACATATTTGGAATAAAAGTATATGCACAGGGAGCTGATTAAAGACAAAATTAACTGTCTCTGAAGGACAAGCCTTATTACAGTCCTTTGCCAAATGCCAATTTTCAGGTGTTGAAGTCTGCATGTAAAACCTGGCTTTAGTTATTTAATGCCAGCTTCACTTCTGGCATGCTTGAAAGTGGCATTCTGGTGCACTACGATATGCTGTGGACTAAAACTTTTGTTAATAGGTGCTACCGGTTGGCACACAGGGGAGAATAAATATGAAAAAAACTCAACAAACAATTAAACGTGGATTTCTCCACAGAGAGGCTGATTCAGCTCTTCTGATACAGATATTGGAAAATCCTTCAGTGATATGAGGAGGAGAGTATATACTCTGAGCATTAATTTGGCATTGCAAACATTTTTTCCTTGTTTTTTTGGTCAGAAAAATTAGGTGGAAAAGGATAACGCTACATAGTAGGGATAAATGAGAAGAGAACAGTTTATAAGTAGATTTGCCAGAAGTTATCTGGCCTAGCAGAGAGCAGATTTCCTTTAGTCTCTGGAAGAGAGAGAGAGCGCTTTTGTACATTCCTTAATACCCCACAGCCCCCTTCACTCCCCCAAACCCCAACCAAATGCACAACAACAACAAAAAATCAGATTAGTGGAGTCTTCCAGAGGTTAGTTCCACTGTAGCATACTCACTAATCTACTAATAAACAGGTTAAACACCTTTAAGTGGCTTAAAAGAAACTGAGCAGATCCATTTGTATTTAGCTTGAAAAAAGCAGGACTCCTGATGTCATACTCTCCAGGGCTGAAGTTACAGGAAAGCTGGGAAGGTGCCAGATCAGGGCTGTTCTTGCTTCAGTGTCCTCATATCTTGGATGTTAATAAGTTATTTTTAAGTAGAGATCTTTTTCAAACACCTCTCTGACTTCCCCTGAGTTTTGGAAAGCCCTTTCATTTTTACCTTGGTTTAATTCCTATTCAAGACTGTGCATCATTAGGGTAGCATTGACATTGGCATTAATACCTGGAGACCATGAAAGCAAAGTGTATGACTTAACTGTCAAGGTGTAATGGAGCTGTTTGTTTAGTTCTAGGCTGTATTTCTGTCCGTACTTTTTGTTCAAGGCTAGTTTCAGACAGCAGTCTCCTTGACTAATACAGCTTACAGTTTTGGGATTTTTCCTTTTCTTCCCAAACAGCTTCATGCTTTGGATTGGCAGAAATTTATAACCTAAGGGAAAAATACTTCAAGGTTAATGCAGTCAGCCTTGACTACCATCCTCCAGAAAAATCATACATTACCCTATATAGGAACAGCTGTGATACAGCACAAACATCAAATATTGAAAGTATTTCAGATGCTGTATGAAGTGCTTGTATTTTTATTTTCTCTCCACCTTCCTGCCTTCCTTGGGAGAACTGGTTCCGTTTGAAGGTTTTTTGTTTATCGTACTGAAACTTGACAATGTTGTAGATAAAGCATGAGGATGTGAAAGCAAATTATTTAACATTCCTGAAATCACACAAATACAAGGAGAAATAGACTACTCTCAAATGACACTGACAAGATCTTGTGCTTTATTTGCAAAACAGAATGAAAAACTTTTATGGCTCTTGACCATAAAGAAAAATGAGGGACAAGCTGGAAGCAGAAGCAGAAGCCAATAAGTTAACCTTTGTACTTAAAATGTGCTTAAACAGACTGTATTGATATCTGAGTTGATTGATAACACCAAGGGGAAAGAGTACTATCAACTCACAATTCATTTGTCTTCTAAGACAGATGGAGAACCAAAATGATGCCAGATACTGTAGCTAATCCTGCTCCTGATTCTGTGACTTCCTGAATTAACAGAGTTAAAAAGAGTTAATGGTGCAGTGTCCAAAAATAGTTTCTCATGGCAATTTTTAGTGAATTGTGGAAACAAAAATTAACATGGGTGCCTATTTATGCCTATGAGTGTAGAAAGCAGAGATAGAAAAAGACTCAGAATACAATCTCTCAACTCCAGGATGTAAACTCTACTTTCTAACAGATTCTTTCTCCAAACTGTTACATGGACAAATTGGTTGATTTAATAATAGGAATTTACAGCTCTTTGAAATATGGCAAAAGCAATCTTGTTATTCAGAAAGAGGAGACACCCATTGAAATGCCAACAGCATGCATGAATAGCACTATATTAATCCTTCAAGTTCTGATAGCCTCTCCGCAGACCTCTGCTTTTTTGAATTGTCCTGCAAATGGTAACTAGTGCAGTGGAGAATAAAATGTCTTTAATCCTCAAATTAAAAATATAGCAATTTCTCTGTGTAACCATGCTTTTAAAAGAAAACTTATTTTGCTTTACATTGATGCTAGAAGCACTCAAATTATAAGAAGGTAGTGGCCATAATTTTTTTAAATACTTAAATTTCATTAGACGTTTTTGTCTTATAACATCCTAAAATCAGGTATTAGATGAAGATCACCTCTAGCATAAATGTGGAATAGTCTTGCCTTGACATCTACTATTACTTTTTTTCTTTTTGGAAGAGGCATCTACAGAGGTATTATACAATGTAATGTAAGAATCATTAGCACAGTGTGCATTATGACAGAAAAAGGGATGCATATTTGTATGATATCTCTCACCACAGTATTAAGCCCTTGTTCTGAATCTTGGTGGAGGAAATATATCAGATTGGTACCGCAGATTATTATTAGTCAGTTATAGCTCCTTTGACCAGCTAAACAGAGATTTTAATGGGATTCTCATTTTGTCTCTTCTATGTATGAAGTGAAAAAGAAAGTCTTACAATTTTCTAAAGTTAATATTTTATTTCAGTTATCAATGGTTTCTGTGAACTTTACTTCTGAGGTATTCTATTACTGGATAATGGCTGAAAGTCTGCAAGTGTGAAATTTCCTTGCATGGAAACAAGGATAGAAAGCTTTCATTTACTGTTTCTCCCTATTCACAGAATTTCTGTTGCAGGACAAAGCACAGACTTCATTATGCCATTAGTTAACCTTCAAATAGGTTTGATGTTTTGTGAAATGTGCGCTGTGCATTCATTCCTCCATAAATTACTGTCTGTGGTTTGGGGATTTTTTCCCCCCTTCTGCTATGTTATGGAAAAATCTTAATGATATTCCTGTATTGGTATACAGCAGCTTGTGATAATATTATGCATGGAGGAGAAATATAAACATTATTCCTCTATTAGTCAAAAGCCTTGTTATGCATGAATATTATCCACTCAGCAAAGGGGCTGAGCTGTCAGACATTTATTTTGCATTGTTCTAGAGTCAGTGCCGTAGAAGGAGAACCAAATAAATCCTAAAGGCTTAGCTAACAACAGCACACTAGTGAGATGCAGAAGTACCTACCTAACTAAGCCTGCAATCAGACATTAGAAAGTACAATAGCTGGGGAATTATGGACGAGACTGTTGATTAAGCCTAACTGAAGTTAGGCATGGAGATTAAAGCTAGTAAAATTTTTTTTTAGTATCAGAAATTGTGTGGTATGATGAAATCCTGTGGCTTCTAATAGGTGCAAGTGCTCTGAGTTCCTGATTTTCTGTGGCAAGGCCTTCCAGACCTGCATTTCCACTGCTACTCATTTAAACTCCATAGTTCAGTCCCACCTCTGCCAGCCCTACTATTCCATCCAATCCAATGTTTCCAAAGCTGAGGCTGTCAGTCCTATCATATTCCCATAGAATTTCGTTTTCCTCCTTTGATTCATTGGAAAATGCATACTTGGATGCTTAAGGGACTTGATTTTATATGTATTTTCCACCTTCCAGTTTTTTATTTGTATAACCTATCACCTTTTTCTCACCTTTTCAGTAAAGTGTAGTCACTGTTGATAGCTTTGAGACTCTCTACCATATACCCAAGTTTTGCTTTTTTGGCTGATATCTGCCTCTGGATGTTGATACCAACCTTAGACCAGGTGCTGAAACTAAGGTGTGCAAGCTCCTCAGTCTTTACACTGACAAAAGCCATTTCACTCAGGGTGTTGGTACTTCGAATTTCTAGTAAAATCTATTTTGGAAAAATGTGGCAGGCTTGATGTAATTTAAAGCATAGCAAATAAGTCTTCTACTTGCTGAGACATCTGTCTGAACTCGAATGTTCCTGTGTGCACTTAAAAAGCATTAAAATCTTGCAGGATGCTGCCCTCTATCACGACTTGCTCTGCTGATTTGGGCTTTGAGCCTGTTCCTCTGTCCTCTTTCCTTCATGTCTTTCTTACTTGTTGGAATGGTTGTCCCTGTTGCAGAAGAATTATACTTTTAGATACAATGTCGTCTTGGTGTTGCATGCTGAGACTAAGAAACAACAGCTCTACTAAAAGTAATTTCTCTTTTTCTCCTACTGACTCCTCCTGATGATAAAATAAAATGTTTCTTGGAGGTAGGCCAGTAGTAAAGCTGACAGTCCCAGAAGCCTCTTAGTTATACTCCTTCAATGAATTTCCAGGCAGGGTGACCGCAATGCAGTATAGCAGGTTCTTTAGACAAGGTCAGACTAGTATTCAGCGGAATGCAAATAGAAATCATAACTCAGCACAGACATATCTCACTCTGTCACATACCCTGCCTGATGACAAATTAATAACTCAGGTTTTAAAGGCAGATGTTTTTCAAGCCTGTTCACTCCTTTTGTGGCAACTATAACATTCTTGTGTATGTCTACCTTATACATTTTCTTTATGAGGAGAATAACTGAGCTGAGAACAATTATTGACTAACTGCTAATGCAGATGTTTTTCACGCCTGTTCACTATTTTTGTGGCAACTATAACATTCTTGGGTATATCTACCTTATACTTTTCTTTTTCTTTATGAGGTGAATAACTGAGCTGAGAACAATTATTGACTAACTCCTCATATCCCACTGAGTATTACTGTGGTTTGGTATTAGTTTGCAATGCTGTCTGCAAGCTATCCATATATGAGTGGTTTGAAAGGTATCCCACGAGCCTTTGAATCCTCATGATGTGGGCAAATGCTGTGTTTTCTTTCTGTCTTACATGGATGAGGTTACCACACCAGTGCCTGCGGCAGAAGAGTGATACTAAAGCATTTCTTTCTGCCATCAGTTACCTCTACTGTCATTTTAGGAAGTCATGCTGGTCTTACTATCTGCTCTCTCTGCTTCTGTTCTGTGGATCACAGTACCACAATACTCCCCACAGTGGATCATCTATGTTTTTCAGGAGGCGGTATGTGAAGCCCTAGCACATATCAGGTCCTGACCTAGAAATATTCTTACTGTGTACTGGGGTGTGTGTGTGCAAAGAAAAGCTTCTTCAAGACCACCTGAATGAAGGCTTCCAGGTGGAAAAGATTAAGGTCTCCCAGTGTTGCTTGTCCCTCTGTTTGTGGCAAAGATCTGCCTCCAGGGACTAAAAGGAGTGCAGCATCCATGTGTGACTCTCCAGCTACGTATCACAGAATGGAGTGTTTTGCAGCAAAAACTTGCAGCAGGGGACCAGAGACTGGTCCAGGACAAAGGCTAGAAAGGACCCTTTACCTAGGTGCTTGCAGACATTGTTCTTTCTCTGGAGATGGAGGGCACTAGCTACTCAAGATGAAGTGGGAGGATAATTAATAAGCAGAAACCTGAACATGTCTCAAAAGATTTTCTGTGGTGTTTGGCCCAGTGCTAGTTTTCATTTTCTTAAATGTGAGGATCCCTTCAAGGCTTGCAGAGCAAGGTGTGGGTGGTTACTTCCTGCTGTTATCTCCAGCCTAATTTTCCCAGCTACAAAACCAAGGCCTCTGTTAGCACAGTTGGACCTGCACATCATCTTACTGCAGTGCTCAGGGAGAGGGTCAGGCAAAACCACTTCTCTAGAGGAGAAGGGAGAACAAGGGAAGAGAATGTTAAGAAGATGAAGGACATGTGAAAAGAGGAGAAGGCAGCATAAGAAAGGGGAAGTTGCTGAAAAGGAAAAAGATCTGAAAAGGTAAAAACAGTAACTAGCCAGTGGCATGGCAAAAAGTGGAATGACCAGCAGAGAGAGGCACACGAGACTTGGGCTTGGAAACATGCCACTGAATGAATCTCATGATGCTTGAGAGCTCTCTTAGTTACCTTTTACACTGAGGTAACCTTGGGAAGGCTTCCTTCTGATAGGGTGGGACAAGCAGAGACAAGCAGGGTCGGAAGGAAATGGATCATTCCGCTCTGCTCTGTCCTCCTTGCTGGGGAATTCTTGGGGTGACATTTCTTCTTTTCCATATTAAAGTTTTATCTCTAATGAAAACATTTCTTTTTTTAATTATTCCAGCTATGCCCCAGGGAGAGATGCAATGTGTCAAGTGAGGACACTCTGAGCAGCTCCCATAACGAACTGTAAGGGTAGGTACATAGCTGTTATATCTGTTCTCAGAGAGCTGAGACACAGACTATACCTGTATCATATGCTACATATGTTGTAAGCATGCACGAAATTATATTCCTGCTTCCAAATGTTCTGAGCTAATGTTCATACCGTTGCTGTAGTAATGTTTTAATTGGAAACAAGGAACAGGCTTACTGTTGCATCATATTCCCAAAGGAAATAAAACCACATTTCAATAATTCTAGACCAGAAACAACCTGCCCTGGTCAAACTTAAGTCAAAAGCATGCTGCTGGGTATTGAGAATGCTGATTCATTTGTCTTTGTGGCTATAGAAGTAATTTTGAAAGAGTGAGAAGTCTACACAAACATGAGATCTCTATACAAGCATTCCTTGGAAGAAATCATAGAACCATAGAATACTTTGTGTTGGAAGGGACCTTTAAAGGTTACCTGGTCCAACCCTGCAATGAGGGACGTCTTCAACTAGATCAGGTTGCTCAGAGCCCTGTCCAGCCTGACCTTGAATGTTTCCAGGGATGGAGCATCAGCCACCTCTCCGGGCAACCTGTGCCACTGTTTCACCACCTTCATTTTAAAAAATTTCTTCCTTATATCTAGTCTGAAATGACCCCAGTGTTTCTACTAAAATTTGAGATTTTCAAAAAATGAAAAATGATTGTTAGAACGATGAACTAGTCTCTGTATAAATATAATACAAAATGTCATTTCGATATACTCAAGTGTACTTAAGTTCTTTCAGCTATGAAAGTTACAAGAAATTGCTCCAAAATTTCTAAAATGTGCTTCCTGTCTTTAGAAGTAATGCTTGTCTGGAAGTCGCATTTGGAGTAGATTTTTAGATTCAGTTCCAAGGTCAGTGGTGTTGAGAAATGGGGAAGCAGAATTGAGCGTTCATCTTAGTAGAAGAATACAGAAATCAGAATATTGTTCACGTCTCCTGTCAATAGCCTTAATCATCTTATTGCAATAAGCTTTAATGGCACTGGTGTATTTTTCTTAAATTATAAGGTAAGAATAAAAAAAAAATTTCTGTGTCTTCAGGATATTCTGTTCAGTTTGAAAATGAGAATAATAAAATCAAAGAATGCATAAATACCATTTAAATAAAAAAAGAGCCTTGTATTATCTTTTATTAAAAAATGTATGCATTCAAGTGTGTTTTGCAGGGTGGAAGTCTTGTTTTGTTTTTATTCTTTTAGGCTGCCATACTTACTCAGGCCTATCAGTAACTTCATAAGTTGTGACAACAAATGTAACTTCTACCTTCTAGATTTTGAAATACTGTCAAACCTTCCCTATTTTTTTACTTTAAGGAACTAGGTCTTTATCAATTAACAGAAAATAACAATCACACTCATGTTTTTTTGCTGAGATTTCTACCACTCTTACAAGTAATTTATATTGAAAAGAGATAACCTGGCTTATTCTATTGAAGTTGCCCAGTATGAAATAATATTTTTTAAGAAGCTTTTTCTTCACTGTATCATGAAGAACAATAGGGGGAGGTGTGAATAAATAACAAAATAATTAAAGAAGTGTGAATAAATAACAAAGCCTTGAGTATTATGCACTCTTGCAGACAGTGTAGAAAGCTGCTTATTCAAGAAATAGGAAGATTGACAAAAATGATGGAGGTAAACTCTGTAAGTGCATCTAGAACTGTGTACAACGATTAACACTCAAACACCATATTAGCAGTTAACTTTCCATAAATCAATCTTTACTTTTCAATCAATTATACATATTGTTTTGGCATCTTCATAAGAGGAGAAATTAAATATATGATACTTTAAAAACTTTACTATTGAGTAATTTTGTGCCAAAACTAAAATGCACAACCATTCTTCTTAAAGTAAATTATATGTGCTGTAGCAATAGAAAAATTCAGATAGATCAAATATTTATGGTGATATGGTCAAGGATTTTGTGAAGTTTCTGCTGTAGAAAAGACATTTCAATGTTATACTCAGTGAGAGGGGGGTAGATGCATGCTTTTTGCTCTGAACAGCAAAAAAAATTCTGTGCAAAGTTTAAATTAAAATGCATCCTTCCTGTTTTGGGGATGGGATGCTTAAAGGTGAGCGAATGGAGGGAAAATAGTGTGGAAGCAAAGAATAGGACACACATCCATTTCTGAGCTGTTTTGTACTTCACAGCAATTAGCTGATATGATGTCAATCAAATAGATGTGGTTTTTTAATGGAAAACGTTCACGGTTGCTGTGAAAAAAGTGTACATTGTCACCTTTTAGGTAGCATCCCATTGGCTAAATACACCCCTTTCCTCACAACACAATAGGTCAAACGGTATTCCTAACAGAATGTGTTACATGCTGCTTTTGTTGGTTTTTTCTCTCTCTTCTTCAGCTGAAATGCAGTGTTTCACCCTGGGTAGTTAGCCTAAACTATCCTTACTGTCCTCTTAAACCTTGGATAACTACCCACCTTAGACTATTTCCCTTTTTAATAACTGAAGACATTTAAGTACTTGAAGGGGACTCTACTTTGAATTCTGTATATTATAAGAAGATTTTGCTTCATGATTATATACATTTAACACTTGTTCACTACTTCATTTCTGTTTTTTAAGATTATCTGGATACCCTTACCATCACCACTCAGCACTTCAGAAAGAATAAAAGTCTGGAACAGATTAGATTTGATTCTTGCTTCCATCTCTTATGTGCTAGCCATCACGCTTAACATGTAGATTTTATTAGAGACTTTTGGAGTGTCTGATAACAATCTAGGCTTTAAACACATTTAAAAGTGATTTGGATTAATGTTTAATTTCGTTATTTAATTTTGGGAGAAAAAAAACCAACCAACTTTGTACCTAAAATTTTCATCTGGAACTATGAGAATAAAAATCTTAACACTTTTTCTAGAGTATTTGTCAGGGTCTGCATGATATGTCAGCTATAGTTGAACCCAAAACTATAGAAAAACAATTAACTAGAAAGACTTGCTAAAATTTACCACTTAAGAACCTAAGTGTTATTTATGCCTGAGTTCATATATGTTTTTCACTGGCGGTAATTTGTTTATTTGGTCCTCTGGCTTGGTGGCCTGAGCTAAAGTGAAAATAACTGTTTACTTTATCTGTTTCTATTAATTATTTAAAATATTCAAAACTCTTTTTGATTAGAACTAGTGAAGACTAGATAAGGCTCTTCCTGGCCAGGAGTATTCTCCTCTGATGGGGCATATATCAGTTGCCCTTGGATTAGGTGACATGTTCTAGACTCAGATAAACTGTGAGGGAAATAAAACTTTAAATCACGCACTATTCCTTTTTTCTGTTTAATTATTTGCTAGCATTTCAACATGCTTTTTTTTTTTGTTTGTTTGTAATAAATTCGCCAGTTATGAGGGTCTGGTTCAGACTTTGAATATTACTGTGGTGTTCCTGTTGAAGCTGTATCTTGTGAGAAAAAAAAAATTTATGAGCAATATCATCAGCTGTTGAGGTCTTGTTCTTATAAATATTATTTTTTTGGATATTGGAAGAAGAAATAGTGAACTATATGTGGTCTCATGATTTATAAATTATCGTTTTCAAAAACTACTTGTTTTCCTTCTGATTACATGTTTCATAAAAGGTACTAAAAATCTTGGGTTTTCCACTTTTATAATAATTTTATACAATTTTGTTATAATCTACAATCCTATTGCTTGTGTCAAATGTAGCAGATTTCCAGACCTATACCTAAACTTTTACTGAACAAGTTTTCATTCTGTCTGGGTATGTGTTAACTATTTTACACTTGATGGATTCTTTAAGCTTTAAACTAGGATAAATATAATGCACTCTATAGTTGTGTAATTACTGCTGTATTATAGTATCTCTTTAAATAATTCAGCATTGCTCAGAATGTTGTGGTTCTTTAAAAAAATTAAAATATATTTATATTACTTATTGTAGTGCAATTAGTAGAAAAGATGAGAACTTTTCAACTCCCACTGCCAAATTGTATTTTCCAGTAAAGTGCTAATCTCTTTCTTTACAGTTTATGTACTCTCACACATTCACTAGATATATTGCATTGTACTCAATGGAATTGCACTTTTAAAAGTTTGGCTGGGAACTCCTTTAGAATCCGACACTTTTTTCCCTATCAGGGTTTGTGAAATCATTAGAGGAGAGGAAGAAAAGAGTGATTATATCCCAAGGTAACCTGTATGACAACATTGTCAGCACAACAAAATTTATTAAGCCCAGTCATGGCTTTAATCAGTACTAATTCAAGAGCAGTTCTTATTTCTGCAATAAAATAATTTGATTTGTTTAAATCTGGGGTACTTACTGGTTTTATTTTTTTGTGGTTTGTTTTTTTTTGTGGTGGGTTTTTTTTTCCTGCACAGAGTGAAACATTATGGAGGTATTTAATCCTTTTTTTCTGCTGAAGTGAAAAATACCTTTTTCAAAATTGAGAGTAGATAATCTGTGTTCTTTTTTCTTTATTCAGGTGAGATGTCAATTCTCAAAATCTGTGTTATCCGTGAGAATTTGAAGTTCAAGAAAATCAAGCTTTTATGAACCTGTAGTGGGATTCCCTATGCAGTCTTCTTTTGGCTCCTGGGAAGGTAATGAAAACAGGAGAAGTTTTTCACATGTTTTCATAGCTTTCAATTTCTCATTGTTGAATCTCCCACTGTTGGACCTGTCTCTTTGGTGGTCTTGATCTCCTAGCACTCCATGTTCTCACTCAAAATCCTGTGGTGCCTGTGCTTCCTTCACAAGATAATGCCTTCCAGTTCCCTGGTAGGTCTTGTTCAATCAGTGTTAATGTCCTTTTCTCTGGAGCTGTGACTCCAAAGGCCTGATGTTCTTCTTGACATGGGCCAAGGTGATTGCTTCACATACCTGTTCAGTTATCCAGTTTTGTCTTTTCCATACGTGAACTGCATTCTTTGATCCTGAAATAAATAATATTTTTCCTCTTTTGAGGGAGAATAACACTTGAGTGCTGTTAGATTTTTTTCTATGTAGTATATACTACAATTTATACACTTAATTTTCTGTGTGTATATGTGGATATGAACACACTTGTACATATAAAATTATATGTTAATAAATATGACTACTATTTTTGTTTTACAAAAAACAGTGATAATAAACTGTGGTAATTAAATGTCAGATTAAAATAATAATAAATAATAAATTTGGACTCCCAAATGCAAGTATACTGAAGATCACTTGCTGATCGCCCATTTGTAGGTTTGAATTTCCATAATAACACTTCTCTGCTTTGTTTTGATTTTAATAGGTATGTTGCCCTCAAGTGAGAAGGCACCCAAGTGAAAGGTGACAAAACAGCCTCAGCTGCCCTGTTTAGTAAATGTGAATACAATTAAACATTAGGTCAGTACTTCAAAATATTTCTGTGTGCATGTTTCTAATCTGCTTTAGGGAAAATATAGTGTCTTCCCAAATCATACTATTTACTACTGCTTTGAAGCAATCCCTCTTCAATTATGTGTAAATATTTGACTACACTTTTATATTGTTTTTAGAATTGGAGGATAAGTAACAGTTGATGCTTTTTCTCTTAAGTATTATAGGCCTAGATGCTTTCCTTAACATCATAAATATTTAAAGCACATTTGTTTTTTATATATTAGGTGAGAAACATATATAGGCTTTAGATAAAATTTATTTTTATCTTTTAGGTAACTTAAATTTGTACTACCTGCTAAGCAAAGAGAGCAGAAATTGAAATAACATAAATTTACCTTAAATGTTTGAAGTGGAATACACTTTATGTGGATTTTAAATAGCGCTCTCTGTAAAGGTGTGTGTGTTCAGCTGATAAGGGTTTATGGATGTAAAGGAGTAAGCTTTATTCCATGACCAAAGTGGAAGTCTAATCTAACATTATCAAATATAATGCATTGCTTTGAAGTTAAGCATTTGCAATACAATGTTGTGAATTAGAAAAGCTGTCTAAATGACTCTATCGCCTGTATTGTGAGATGACCGATAATCATCTGTTTCAAAATAAAGTGAATAAGGATTTTTTTTTACAATATTCTGTTTCAAACTTGCTCTATTCCACATTGTAATGAATCCCAAGGAATGCTGGGGCTTGACCTGCAAGTTAGTGCTTGGAGAGCTGCTTTCTAAGGTCTTCCAGAAAGAAGTAATAGCTATCAAACAGCTTGTGCGCCGTTGTATTGGGTGCAGGTGTCAAGGTTCTGGTAGTGCTGGGGGCCTGCAGGGGTGGTGCATTACATTTCCCTTTGTTTTAACTTCAAGAGATACTTGTTGACCTATTTCTCCAACCTGTTGAGGTCCCCTGAATGGATGCAAAACCATCTGGTGTGTTGGCAACTTCTCCCAGTTTTGTGTCATCCTCAAACATCCGTCCATCCATCCATCCATCCATCCATCCATCCATCCATCCATCCATCCATCCATCCATCCATCCATCCATCCATCCATCCATCCATCCATCCATCCAGGTCATTAATGAAGAGGTTAAATGGTATTGGCCCCTTTAATGACTCCTGGGGTACAGAACTAGTGACTGGCCTCCAGCTGGACTTTGTGCCACTGATCACCACCGTCTGGGTCTGGCAGTTCTGTCAGTTTTCAACCCAGCTCACCATTCATTTATCCAGTTTGTACTTTATCAGTTTTGCAGTGAGAACTTTATGGGAACCAGTGCTGAATGGCTTGCTGAAGTCAGAATAAACAATATCCACTGCTCACCCCTCATCCACCAAGCCATTCATTACATCACAGAAGGCTATAAGGTTCTCTTTTGTTTAATTATTAATCAGTTGTGTCTACTTCTACAACTTCTTTCAGTTTCTTTCTCCACGTACCTTTTGTTTTTGGTGGAGGTAGAAAAGGTCCTGTAACTGTTCATTATATCGTATTATTTTCTTGAGTCTTTTAACCAAAACTGTAGGTTTCATTTTAAAATAAAAATGTTAACATGACTTTACTTTCCTAAAGCTAATGGAAATCAATGAAACAATGTAAACACAACTACACAGTCTTAAATACCATCTAATAGAAGTATGGATTAACAGATTTAATGGAACTGAGTGAGCTGATGACAGCTTTAGTACTCTCCTGATAAAAGAAAGGGTGGAGATAGAGATGCTGTGAAATCAAGTTTTGCATCTACTTCAGTGTGGAAGTTGTGAGCTAACTACTTTATTTACTCATTTTTTCAACCTACAGCTTCTTTAAAGTAAAATGAAGTCACTAAAATTGGATATGGGCCAAGTAGCAAAATAAGAGACAATATGGGTCTCTTTGGACTAGGACTGTTAAATAAACTTTTACTTCACCTGTCTTAACAAGGAAATTGTTCAGAAAGACATGAAAAACCAGTATGCTAATATATCTGATGATTCATTCCATGGATTTACTTAGCAATGAATAAAAAACCAAGAAGCATTTGACAAAGAAATGTTGCATATTGTGTAAATATAAGAATGTTACATCATAACCGAAATATTTCATATGATAATTGACCTTTCTGCTTCAAAATTATTTGCTTCTATCAGAACAAAATGGACAAGAAGTGAATGTGCCACTCTTTCTCCTTCACTGTGTGGGGAAAATAGCATGGACAGACAGGGAGTGAACAGTCACTCATTTAATGTCATCATTAAACTGGACTTGCTGGTTTTTATGTGTCATATAGAACTATAGAAATGTGAGCAATTATCAGTTCCTGCATTTTATGTGATGAGACACAGGGCCTTTTATTTTGGAAGGTATTCACAGAATCACAGAATCACAGGTTGGAAGGGACCTCAGGGATCATCTAGTCCAACCTTTCTAGGAAGAGCACAGTCTAGACAAGATGGCCCAGCACCCTGTCCAGACAAATCTTGAAGGTGACCAACATGGCCAAGTCAACCACTTCCCTGGGGAGATTATTCCATTGATTGACTGTCCTCACTGTGAAAAACTTTCCTCTGTTGTCCAATCAGAATCTCCCCAGGAGCAACTTGTGTCCATTCCCCCTTGTCCTTATATGGTAGGCTTCCCAGTCCTTTGATCATCATCTTGGTGGCCCTTCTCTGGACCCCTTCCAGCCTGTCCACATCCTTTTTGTACAGCGGGGACCTAGTTGTGAATGGGTGATTCAGAGTGCTTAAGGAATCACTAACAAATGTATTAACAAAAATGGTTTTAATATGATGTTGTAAAAGTGTGACTTAACAAAGTTTGGTGGCAAGGTTCACTCTATTAATTACTGCATGCAAAAATCACACAATAGAAAATTGAGTTACACTTGAGTTAAAATGATTCAGAGACTGTGGATGCAAAAGGGTAAGGAGGACCCACCCATTGAGTCATGAGGTTCTCCATCATTTATCAGCAGTTCTGGATAACAGGGGAGGTCCCAGACGACTAGAGGCTTGCCAGTGTGATGCCCATCTACAAGAAGGGCCGGAAGGAAGATTCAGGGAACTACAGGCCTGTCAGCCTGACCTTGGTATCGGGGAAGATTATGGAGCACTTAATCTTGAGTGAGCTCAACAGGCAAGGGCAGGACAAGCAGGGTATCAGGCCCAGCCAGCATGAGTTCATGAAAGCCTGGTCCTACCTGAACAACCTGATCTGCTTCTACGAGCAGGTGACCCTCCTGGTGGATGAGGGAAAGACTATGAGTGTTGTCTACCTGGACTCTAGTAAAGCCTTTGACATTGTCTCCCACAGCATCCTCCTAGAGAAGCTCATGGCTCATGGCTTGGACAGGTGTACACTTTGCTGGGTAAAAAACTGGCTGAGTGGTTGAGCCCAGACAGTTGTGATGAAGAAGCTAAATCCAGTTGGTGACCAGTCACAAGGGGTGCTCCCAGGACTCAGCTTCAAGGCCATGATCTGTATGAGGGGATCCAGTGCACACTAAGCAAGTTTGCAGATGACATTGGATTCTGTGGGAGTGTTGCTCTGCTCAAGGGTAGGAAGGCTCTGCAAAGGGTTCTGGACAGGCTGGATTGATAGGCTGAAGTCAATTGTAAAAGATTCAACAAGGCCAAGTGCTGGGTCTTGTACTTTGGTCACAACAACCCCATGCAACTCTACAGGCTTGGGGAAGAGCAGCTGGAGAGCTGCTCAGTAGAGAAGGACCTGGGGGTGTTGGTTGAGAGCCGGCTGAACATGAGCCAGCAGTGTGCCCAGGTGGCCAAGAAGGCCAACAGCATCCTGGCTTGTATCGGGAATAGTGTGGCCAGCAGGAGTAGGGAGGTGATCGTGCCCCTGTACTCGGCACTGGTGAGGCTGCACCTTGAATATTGTGTTCAGTTTTGGGCCCCTCACTACAAGAAGGACATTTTGTTGCTGGAGTGTGTCCAGAGAAGGGCAGTGAAGCTGGTGAAGGGTCTGGAGAGCAGGTCTTATGAGGAGAGATTGAGGGAACTGGGGTTGTTTAGTCTGGAGAAGAGGAGGCTGAGGGGAGACCTTATTGCTCTCTACAACTACCTGAAAAGATGTTGAGGGAGGTGGGCGTTGGTCTCTTCTCCCAAGTTACTAGTGGTAGGATGAGAGTAAATGGCCTCCAGCTGCATCAGAGGAGGTTTAGGTTGGATATTAGGAAAAATGTCTTTACTGAGAGATTGGTCAGACACTGGAACAATCTGCCCAGAGAGGTGGTAGAGTCGGCATCCCAGGAGGTATTTAAAACATGTGTAGGCATGGCACTTCAGGACATGGTTTAGGAGACATGATAGTGTTGGGTTGGTGGTTGGACCTGATGATCCTAAAGGTCTTTTCCAACCTTAATAATTCTATGATTCTACACCAGAAGTTTTTGTGCAGTATCGGTCTCTTACCAAAGATATGTTGTTCATAAAAGGTGTGTCTGCCTCGAGGAGCAACCTTGAGAATTGTCCCAGCTCAAGGAAAGATCACCGCCATGCAGCCACAGTGTCTAGCAGGTTGATCCCAAAGAAGGCTCACTTAAGCTGTCATATTTATAGGATAAAGTGGTTGGCTTGTAGTCAAATTACTTGTGGTGGAAAAGGTATGCAGGAGACTCCTTGTATCCACAACTTACTTTCTTCCTTGATAACTAAGTCTTGGAAATGCCACCCACTATTGATGTGTCAATTGGTCATCGGTATTCTAAGCTCATATTCACTGATGCTCACAGTGTCACTGCTCTTTTGTGGGTTTTCAGAGAACAGACTGAAACTGGAGGAGATCATGGCCCAGCTACAGCTCAGGCCTTTATCTCTTCAGAAGCCTGCACCAAACCACTGCCAGACTGTTCAAGGGGTTGAACACATCCATTACACTCCAGACCATGACTACAGTCAATCTACTTTATCAACTCATAGAGTGGTAGTATGCTAACCACTTGCCTCTATGTCATAAATATGTGGTGTATTGCAGATCAGTGGTAAAAGTCCAATTATCTTAATTTAAGTGCTCTAATTATGTTTGTTATATACCATTTTGCATACAGAATCAGTTGATTCTATATGTTTTACATACTGGTTTGATGTAATTAGTTTCATTTTTTTGCCACACTCTGATATACAGAATGATTACAAGCAATAAACATCATACAGTCAAAACTAAAAAAAATACAATTGGAGGTAGCATTAAATTCAAAATTCTAATTGCTTTTGGGGACCTTCCAAAAAGAGGTTCCCACCAGCTGTGTTTTCCATTTTCCTTCAGTCTTTCCAGGACATCATGTATCTCCTTTGCATCATGATGGACAGTAACAAGGGTTTTTTCCGTTCTGAATTAATTTTAGCAATTGACTCAGATTGCAACATTATGTTGCAACAGTTTTCTCACCAGTGTGAGATTCATTCCAATGAGGGTAGACATTAAACCCTGATATGATGTGTAGTTAGATTGTAGGAATTGGTGGGTTGTGACAGGAGCTAAATAAAGTCACATTCTCTGATTTTGGAAAAATTGCAAATACAGACATTTAAGTAATTTTATATATCATCTGCCATGGTGTTGTTCATAGATATAGAACTGCAAAAGATTCTAATGCAAACACATCCATTTCCAACATGTACAAGTCCAGGTTCAAGGGTTTCATCAGGATGTATTTCAAAGTGACAAAATTTTTGTTCAGTGTCAAGACAAATGTCTTGGGCCTTAATGGTATTACTTTCACAAATAAATCCCCAGTGTTCCCATAGGACACATGCATCAGCATCAATAGTTTTCCATTTATTCCCAATTTGTTGGGCCCATACTTTATGTTATATCAGGTAGAGGACAGTTCCATTGTGATTTAATCCCAGCACAATGATTTGGTATATGGTGTATACCGAAGTATTGTATATTGTCAAAACAAAAGCTATGGCTTTACTGTAGGTTGGGTTATAGGTAAAATTGACTAGAAGCCACCAGGATTGGAGTTTCCTTTCAAATTCAGTTGCGTTATCCCAGATTACCTTTCGAATTTTAGTGGGTAAGGTGCCCTCTTCACCTTCTCTCACAATTGCTGTTATAGTAGATTGTATCCACAACTGGGCTTGAATACAGCTAAGAGCAAGCGAGACATTAATCTGAGCTGCACCTAGAGCATTCACAGTTGGTGGTCCTTTTCATGAGTTCTTTCCCCTTGGGGTAATATATCAGTTGACAGCCACTGGTTAGTTCCCAATGCAGATAGTGAAGACTGCAGTGGACATTCTGATTTGGGTAAATTACTTGTTGCTGAATTAATTTTGTTTGCCCAAACTTCAACATCCATGCTATTGGATACTCCTAATCCTGTTCCTAAAATGCCAGTCTCATCTCGTTTGTTTTGGAGAAGAGAGGTTTTGCCCATGCAACCATGCTAACCATCCTGCACTGGATGTACTTAGGAATGGTGAGCAAATAGTTTTAATTGTAAAGATATTGATCTACATTGATAGTTCTGCTTCTTAAAGGGACCATGATGGACTAAATAACACTTGTTGCTGGCTTGTATATTTGATGGTATAGGGTCCAATTTTAGAAATTTGTGGGGATAGGATATTCTCATCGTTTACAATTGGGGCAGATGTTAAGTGAGGAGTGGTGGATGTTGTTGCACTAGGCTTGGTATGTCCGTTTTGAATTTAAATTATAATCCCACGTTCTTGCAATCCCAGATGCAGATTACAAAAACAGGTTGTACTAAAGCAAAATAGTACCAACAGTCTAATATCTTTTGTCTAAGTCTAAGTCTAAGATCTTTTGGACTGGCCATACTAGTAAATTGTATGGGGAATGAGTTCTACAAATAATGTGTCACTTTTCCAAGTCTGCTGCTACTTCAGAAATTCCATTTTGTGCTGTAGCAGAAATCAGGGATTGCAGTATGTTAGTAATCTTTGAACCAGGACGTGCAGGGACAGTACGGAGTACATGCACTGTAACATCCCAATTTTTATCAGGGTTAGGGTTGATATTTGAACCAAAAGACCACATGCTGCCATTTGGCAGGCACCAGGTTTGGCCGTTCAAGACATTAAAGCCCAAAATATTTTCATTGTGATCTTTGATTGCAAAGCAAGTAGGCAACATTCACTTCTCGCCCAGGAGCCACAAATTAACCTTCATGGTTTGGCAAATAGTACTTGCTCCATTCATGCCAGTAATTTTAACTCTTTGGTGTCCAGGTCGTACACCCAATATCTTGGCATCCTGTTGCATTAATATTGAAGTTTTTGCTCCTGCATCTATCAGGAATTTTACCAATGGTAGTTGAGGGCTGACTGGAATTAAACATATGGGCCATTATTATTTATCCATTGATAGGATTCCACTTGCCAGACAGGCAGGCCCAGTGTCTGTCCTGACCTTATTCATTTTTTGGCCTCATGTGTTGCAATTCATCCCTAAGGGGGAGGAAAAGGTTATCACTCTTTTCTGGAGTGGGAGATGACATTGGAGTATGCTCTCTTTTTTTGCCATCATCACATTTCTGGAACACTTGAATTAAACCTGGGAAAATGCCAGTAGGCTGTCCCTGAATTGCAGCTTTGGGAATGCCTAGTGCTAATGCTTTCTTCCACATCTCATTTCTCCACTCCCTGGATTCTCCTAGAGCTTTTTTAGGTGAAGCTCAAGGGTCTTTAGATGTATTTTCTATCAATCTAGTTCCTGTTCCCTGCGGGGGTGTTTTACTGGTTGCATTTGGTGTTCTTCTGTTTGGGGCTTTGGATCTGATTTTTTGGCCAACGGATTGTCCCACCCTATTTCACCATCATGGTTTACAATATGGCGCATTAATTTTGCCCAGGTAGAGAGTTGGCTGCAGGGATTGTTATCACCTAATCCCTCCTTCTGTTGTGTAACTTAATTTCATCTCCTTTTTGCAATTAAATAGGGTTTAAGAATTGCTGGGGCTCCTCTATGTAGTGGTTTTCACATTGCAGAGTTTATTGTGGCAGATATTTAATTCTTGTTTATGCATGGCTTGTATGCAGGCAGCCTTTGTGATGGCTGTAGAGAGCTCATTAAAAGATCTTATAGGGATTATGGAGGGTTCACCTCATTCCATAGCATCTGTTCCCCCAGCCCAATAAGCTACCCTGCTAGTGATAGAATGAGACACATTTGGCAGGTCAGGTCCTAAAATTTATAGAACTCCTGGACCCTAAAAGCCATTTGTTTCATCCCCAGTCAACATCATTCGGTCACTACCACTTAGACTTGCCACAAATACTCTGTTTCGGTTTCACCTGACTTCCTGCTGTATTTTTCTTGCAAATTTGCCAACTGTAACAGATCCCAGGGAGTGATTTTCATGGTATATCACGGAGTACCACCTCAAGGTCCTTCAGACTGTTCTGTTTTAATAATGGGTCTGGCTTCATATTCAGGGGGATTTCAGGGAAATAAAGAATCATCCTCCCCTGTTATATATTATAATAATATATACAATTTAAAATTACTTTGTGTATTATTTCCTTTACAATAGTGATGGGTAATTTGAGATAATTAAGTCTTAAAAAATGTACAGGACTATATTGGCCTATTAACAAAGACTGGAGACTAAATCAGAAATTTAGGACAAGACTAAATAAAACCACAGAATCACAGAATGGTAGGGGTTGGAAGGGACCTCTGGAGATCATCAAATCATCTGCTCCTGCAGTGAAATGACTGAGCTACCGATAAAGTACTTATATGCCCTTTTGCAAGTAATCTTGAGGTGTAACAGAGTTTTGCTCGGTATGATTTGTAGCTACCAAATTTATATTCTAAAAGAAAGTTTGAGTTATCATTTTATGCAGTGTATGTAGAACTTAGTGAATACATTTGAAAACAATTTCTTCAGACTTATATTTGTCCAATTCATTTGTCATCTTCCCAACAGCTAACTGGTTTTGTATCACTTGCTGCTACCTCAGATGGGTGTAGCCACTGTTATCAGCAGAATAACTAGATTTCCCCCAGATGATCATAAATATACCGTGAGGCTCTTTAAAGGAGCTGCATCAGTTCTCCTTCTATAATAGTTTTTTTTTTTTTTACAGAACACAGAAGCAGCATATGGCATATATAAAATTAATAAATTTGTGGTAAAATATGGTAATCTATGAACAATTAAGTTTCACAGTTTTCTTTCAACATTCAGAAAACTATGTGAGTGCTATAAATTAAGGGTCCCACAGGTGACTGTGAAGCTTCCAGATTAATATTGGAATATAGAGCTCCCCAGCTTTGGCTGTGAAACAGGTACTGAATTGACTACAAAGGAGATAACAGGTTGTGTTGAAACTGGAAGTATCAGAATTGAAAGATGTGATTAGTAAAATTTGTCAGTGATCATTCTGGGAATAATTTTATTTAATACTTGCTTCACTGCCTTGGCAGGAAAGAAGGGTATGTTAATAAGCTAGGATTTCATACAGAAGGAAATAGATTTTATGAAGTATTGAGATGATAGAAGGGATGGAACTTAACAGTATAAAATGCAAAGTTTGAGTTCTTATGGTGCATATTACCAAGTGGAAGCTCATCAATTTGTAATAAGATAAATGAACTATAGGTGTAATATTAAATCCTAGGGTAGTGTTTGATTAGTTTGTGAAGGTGATTCTTTGATGTACTCACCTGGAATCACAGGAGACTATTTGGGATAGAAGTGCTTAGAGTGTCACTTAGCTGGTTTTTCAAAAGTGAGGGATCATTTGATGGTAGTTTTTCTACTATGTCCTAACACTTTAAATTGGTCACCTTAGGAGAACTGGTTTTTTTTTTTTTTTGTGTGTGGGATAAAATGCTTGTGGTTTGTTTTTGGTGGTGGGTTTTTTAAAATTTTTATTTATTTAGATGGCTTTGGAGTCACAAAGTAATCTCCGAGGTGAACTGAGAGATCAATTAACTCTGTGAAAGTGAAAACCACATGAAAGAAAGTTTCTTGTTCTTTCATGCAGCCAACAAAGCAAAGAACTGGAATAATAAAACCCCCTGTCCTGTAGGATCTTAAAGACATAACAACTACCTCAATATTCTTGGCAGATGTTATCTAAGATGTTTACAAAACTCTAGCATTTGGAGACACTATCTGATATCCAGGAGGTTATTTCAGATCTCCATATTCTTTACAGTTGTTAGTGTGTATATATAAATTTACTCCAAATCCCAAAGAACTAGCTTCTAATCTTAAATATCCCTTGTCTTGTTGAGTATAGAAGACGTTTACTTTATATAATGTTTTCTGATAAGTTTAAAACTTTGAATTCTTTCTTATGTGCCCGTATTTTCCATATGATGCACAGAACTGGGCATAGTATGCCAGCTGGAAGCTTACCAATAGTAAGCAATATGGAAGATTATGTAAGAGCAGAAGGCATTCACATTCTTCATCTGTTTCTGAATGAAGGGAAAATATAATTTCCTGTGTAAGCGTTGAAAATATTTGTTTATTGGAAAACCATCTTTAATTTCCTTAATGAAAATACTAATATATTAACAAAATAGAGATTTATGTGTTAAAAAACCCTAACTGTTCAGAAGTTCCTGTTCTATGTGTCTTAAGCATCTTTTTTTTTTTTATTAGTAGTAGAAAAAAAAATGACTTGTCAAAATGAGGCAAAGTAGAAATAAAAGTAAGGAACCTACATGTGTGATAAAAAGAGATCATCTTAAAGTCATATTTATAAAACAATTTTTCCAAATGAATGCACAAGTCCGTTTTATGGCACTGAAGTATGAAAAGGGCTAGTGTGACTAGAGCACATGTTTCTGAGATGAAAACCATAGGCCTGTGCAGGTATGCCTTTCAGCCACTCTGAAGAACTATCTACAGAATGGCAATAATCCTTCTGAAATATCAGTTAAGTGAATTTCTGCTGAGAATTGTACTTGAGAGGTATTATTGCAGGAAATTGTTCAAATTTGAACAAATTTAAGGGGAGGTGATACAAGATGTACTTACATGTCATGGTGTCCTTGTTTCAGCTAGGATAGAGTTAATATTCTTCCTAGTATTAGGTATAGTGCTGTTTTGGATTTAGCATGAGAACAATGTGATAACACACTGATGTTTTAGTTGTTGCTAAGCAGTGCTTATAGTAAGTCAAGGACATTTCAGCTTCCCATATTCTGCCAGGTGCACAAGAAGTTGGGAGCCAGGACAGCTGATCCAAACTGGCTAAAGGGATATTCCATACCATATGAGGTTGTGCTCAGTGTATAAGATGGGGCAGCTGGCTGGGGGGCAGTGATTGCTCCTTGAGGACTGGCTGGTGTCAGTTGATGGGTGGTGAGTGATTGCATCCCTTGTTTTTACCTGTTCTTTTTTTTCCTCTCTATATTTTTCTGTTTTCCTTTTCATTTCATTATTACATTATTATTATAATTATATTTTATTTCCATTATTAAACTGTTCTTATCTCAACCCACAAGTTTCCTCACTTTTAGCCTTCTGATATTCTCACCCCTGCTGGAATGGAGTGAGTGAGCAGCTGCGTGGTGCTCATCTGCTGGCTGGGGTTAAACCACAACAGTCCTTTTTGAACATGGGGCACAAAGGGTTTGAGATAAACACAGATTAACTAGAACATATTAAGGAATTTATCTGTTAACAGTTGCAGGCCACAATACTGATTCATCTATTCTCAGTATTAGTTTATCTGATCTGCACCATACTCTTTTTTTTTGTGCTGTACATGTTAGAGTTGTGTTAGTGTTTGCAGTTTGCTGTGGTCTGCAGTGATTAGTGATGTTTTGCCTGGGAGATCTGTTGTTAAAACACAGGCCTTGAGCTTAATCTGCTATTTGTGCTTTGTACTGAAGCCATTACTGTACTTTTGGTAACCCCTTGTGGAGACAACTAGCAATTGTACTTCTTCCTCAGAGGTTTTTTATAGAGGAAATACAGAATGGCACCTTCACTACTTTATCCTATGTTGTTTCCTCCTTCATTACAATATTTTTTCAGTATCTTGAACTTCCTTGGGTAGTCAGGATGCTTCTATTGCTATTTCTTGGGTATATTGTTTTGTTTTTTCTAAGGTTAATAAACAATTTAAGAATATAATCCAGAGATCTACCCCAAGTTTGGATAATTGTGAGTGGCAGGGTGTGTGGGAAAGCATGGGAAAATACCTAGGACAGTGGGCCCCTCCAGTGTTTTGGAACTTCACCCCTGAACAAGTGCAGAATCCTGAAATATTACCAGAATACTTAGAAAAATTGTGCTGTCTCCCTGGCAATTCTAGGGAGACACCAATCACTGCAATGTGCTGGGGCCTGGCCCATGGCTGATGAGCCCTATTCAACAATATTCAGTACCCTCAAGGGTAAGAGAAGGTCTCTGAATCTGATGACAAAACAACAGGCACTATGGCTACTCTAACACCTGTGACAGGCACTGCAGCTGAACCAGAGAACCAACCCATGCCGGCATCATTCACCCGTATACACAAGAAGAAATCTTGGAAGCAAAAGTCAGCTCATTTATTAAGGAATGATGAAAAAACAGGGTCATCATAATGAGAGGAGGACGAAGAGGAAGAACTCATAAACAAGGCAGAAGCCACCCAATCCCTATCTCCAAGTGACCTGTGAGATATGTGAAAAGATTTCACCTGTTGCCCAGGCAAGCACATTGTTACCTGACTGCTCCAATGCTGTGATAATGGGGCCAGGAGTCTGGAATTAGAGGCTAGGGAATCCAAGCAGCTGGGATCCCTTTCTAGGGAAGGGGGCATTGACAAAGTGATTGGAAAAGGGGCAAAAACCCTCACCCTTTGGAGGTGACTACTGTCAGGTATGGAGGAAATATATCGCCTTAAGGAAGGCATTATATAGCGCCCAGGAAAATGGACTGCCATGGAGAGAGGTATCCAGTACCTGAGAGAATTAGCCATGCTGGAGATGATTTATAGTGACCTGAACAACAAGCAGTTATCAAAAAATCCAGATAAAGTCAAGTGCATACGATCCATGTAGCGGAAGTTGGTACAGAGTGCACCAGCGTCATATGCCAACTCATTGACAGTAATGACCGGAAAAGATGAAGAGGTACCAGCAGCGGATGAATTGGCTGGCCAACTCTGGGAATACAAAGTATCTCTTCTTCCCTTGTCTTGGCTGTAGAAAAACTGTCCTGGGAGTTCCAGCAATTCAAACTGGACACAACCCTCTCCCCACCTGTATGAACCAGTAACTCAGCTATTGGGAGTCAGCGTTCTTCTGCTCAAGAGAGAGGATACAGAGGGTGCACACCACAGGGCACCCTACGACACATGGTCACTTGTAAATTGTGGGAGAGCAGGGTAGAACAATGTGGTGGAAGGAATAGCAGTTGGCATGGTGGCGTTTAGGAAATAATGGTCTTATCTCTTCCACAAAACACAGGGTAGGTCCCTTTTTCCAAAGTCTCTGACAATGGTATATACCTATTCTGTTAGAAGGTATAGAGGGAACTCTGAAGGAAAATTATATCTTTTTCATCATTAAGTTTTTCCCATCTGTTTTGTCATTTTTTGGAGAGAGTTCTGAGAGAGGAGAGAAGACATTAGGATGTGGAGGGGGGGGGATCTTGTGTCTGTCATGTGGGGGAAAAAAAATATCCAAAAGCACAGGTTCAATTTGAGAATCTGATTCAGACTAGCTGTCCATATCTTTCTTCATTTGAAAATTTGAAATTAAAGTACTTATTTGAAGAGTGTCTTTCTACTACTTGATTGTTAGAAAATTTAGTAGACTAATGCTGATGAGTCATGTAAATGGTGGCAATTATATTAAATGTGTGCTAGCATCAGTAAAGCAATAGATTGCATTATTAGTATTGTCTAAATTTGTAAACATTGTTGCCATCACAGTTGATCTTTTAATGGTAATTTCTGGTATCTTCTGATTTCCCAGTGTAACTTGGACTCTGCTAAAGGTAACAAATGTAAATCTAAATGTCTAACAAACAATTGTCACACTAACAATTGATGCAGTGTGTTTTATGCTCAAATGAACATTACTTCAGTTAGATGGCAGAATGTACATAATTTGATGTGTTTCTGTTCCTCCCAATGAACTGCAGCGTACAGGTCTTTGCTTGAGACAGCTTCTTTCTATGTACAAACAGTGAAACTTACTTATTTCCCTTCACTCTTTCACTTAGGTTTATACTCACTTCCTTGTCTTTGAAAGGAACACAAATATTTGAAAAGCCTTTTCCAACTCTGGACCATTTTCCTTCTCAAACCTTTACATCACATCTCTTACTTGGGTTTTATTTGACACTCTTCATCCCTCCACTTCTTTTACATGCCCCCCCTTTCTTTTTTTCTTCTTTTTTCTGACAGCCTGTTCGCAGGAACATCTTGTAACATCACTGCAACTGGAATGCCAAAGTCTTGCTTAACGAAACTATATATTTAAACCCTGAGAGAGGATGAATAGAAAAATGAATTAATTTCTGGATTTTGGTTAAGAAGAAACTATCACATTTTGATATGTAAAACTTTCCTCTTAAATCATTACAAAACTGAAAATTAAAGGATATGCAGTGGCTAATTTTGATGCATTCTAGGAGCTCCAATGTACAAACGCTTCTGAAATAAAATGTTTTCCTGCTTCCCTAAGCTCCCAGAAGTCACTCTACAAAACTTTCTGTTAGTGCTGGAAATTGCTGTGGTCAAAATTCATGTGGTTTCTTTCCTCTGCCAGACAAGAAAAAAAGTCTGAAATTCTTGAAAATATTGAAGCAAAAAACTGTCAAACCTAGGCTTCTCCCATAAGGTCCTTTGTTGTCTTAATATTACCAATTCCTCTTCTGGAACAACATGCTTCACTTCTGCTGCTGTTTCTGTTATATGTATTCAGACCCTGCTGGTCTTGCCATGTAGTCAATTAAACATGTTTTTCTCATACCTGAAGACTAAGAGATTTTAATTCTGTGCTGAAGGTTTGATGCATAAATGTTCTTGTCTGCACTTGCTTACAGTGCAGTGAATCTCTGCTGCTATTCAGTAATGAGAAAAATATATATTTCATTTCAATAATTTGGTTCCCCTTAGAAAAAGAGTGTATCAGTTTTGTATTAATTTAGTTCTCCTGCACTGCAGTCCTTTGTTCTGTTCTTTCTCACTTTGCTTCATGTTTCTGTTCTGAAAGCTGTCACCCTTATTTCAAAGCCAGTGCCCCCATATTTTGCCTAGGTCTACCAATCAGCAAGATGCTAGCTCCTCTGTGAGCTACCAGAGAATTATACCAAAGGGCTGTAGAGAAGTGTGTGCATAATCAGAGTAATAGCTAAGCTGTTTGGAAAAGAACTCAATATCTGCGGTTGCCAGGGAGATCACCTTGTCCTATGATGTAATCCTGGCTATATGCAGTCTCAGCTATGGAGCAATGCAAAAAATGAAGATGCGCCAGGGCCTGCACTGTGGAATCAGAGCAAAATCTCTGGAACAGTCCGTGAAGCATCATAAGCTAGCAAGTTTTGTGTTCAAAGTCAGGAAGCTTAGTAAAGCTGTACTTGAACACCTGCTTTCTAATTGTTGCTCATTAACTTCACAGTTACAGGAGAAATGGTAGCCTTACAGGGTAGACCACCTGGTTTAAGACAAAAGTAGCTTTTCATGCAGAAGAATATGTATAAAATCATATGACATAACTTTATCTGGAATGGCGTCTAGGGTATTTGTTTGGAAAAACTTTCCTTCCATACAGCCATATGTGCAAAACTGGGGTTTAAAAGAGAGCTTTAGGGTGAAAAGACAGAATTGAGCTTATAATTAACGGTAGTGCTAAATGAGTTCTGATTCTATGCTGAGTGATGGAGTAAGTGCCTGTGTTAGCAAATGTTCTTCCTTCTTGTAACTGAGCCATGAGTCATTAGAATTATGGTGTGCTATAAAACTTAATTAGCATTAAAGTATTCTCTCAGGTGATATACATTTTAACAATCTTGTATTAATAGCCACATCCCACAAGTCCATTACAGATTTCATGGTTTAATTATCTCTTCTCAATGTTCAGAACCTGTCTGGATTGTCCACTCTTTGGCAATGAGTGGCAAATTCATCCTGGTTTTAGTAAGTTTATGCATGAAGTAGTTTCACATCCTGTTAATATCCATCTAAATTTTGGCTGTCTGGGCAAACAGAGAGTCAGGAATAGTCAGCATGGACTTATGAAGGCTAAATCATGCTTGACGTAATTGCTTTCTACATTGAAATTAGTATAGGGCAGCAGAAAGAGTGGTGCATGCAATATACCTTAATTTTAGTTAGAATTTTTATACCATCTGCCACAGTATTTTCACTTGGAAGCCCATGAAATATGGACTAGAACTTTGGATAATTAAATGGACTGAACATTGGTGACATCTTCATGTTTAAAATGTAATAATCAATGGATGAACATCTTTTTGGTTGCTGGTAAGAAGCAGAGTGCCCCTGGTGTCAATACTGAGGCCCAGGTTATTGAATATCTTCATCACTGACCTGGGTCATGAGGCAGACTGCACTTTTATTAGATCTGTGGATGACAGAAAATGGGGTGAAATGACTGACATGTCAAACAGCCACACTTCAACCCAGAGAGACATTGGCAAACTTGAGGGTTGGGCCAACAAAAACCTATTAATTTCAGCACAGAAGAAATGCAAGGGTCTGTACCAGGGGTAGAATAGCCATGCATTACAGGCTGGAAACTGACTGGCTGATAAATGCTGAAAAGGACCTGAATATCCTTGTAGATGCCAAGGATATGACAATAGGAGTATGAATCAGCAATGTATTCTCTTCTTAAAGAAGGCCAACCATACACTGGCGGTCCTTAGGCTGAGCATGGCCAGTAGATTTGAAGGAAGTTACTCTCCTTTACTTGGCACTGGTAAAGACACACATGAACCACTGTGTCCAGTTTTGGCTGCCTGCTTCAAGAACAATGTTGAGTAGCTGGAGAGGGTCCATTGGAAGGCTACTACAATGATTTGGGGTACATATGTCCCATGAGGGGAGGCTGAGGGAAGTGGGCTTGTTTAGTCTAGAGAAGAGGAGCCTAAAAGGGTGGCCCACAGCTACTTGAAAGTGTGACAAAGGTGATGGACACAAACTCTCCTCTTCAGTGGCAGATGATAAACAAGAGAAAATAGCCTCAGGTTACACCTTGTGAGGCTCATGTTGGACATTAAAAGAAAACATTTACACTAGTAGACTAGTGCTGCAGTGGAACAGGTAGTGGTATCTTGATCCCAGAGCTTTTCAAGACTTTGCTAGATGAAGCCCCAGCTGACCTGACTTGTTGACAGTCCAACTTTGAGCAGGAGGGGTGGACTAGAGACTTTAGACCTGCCTTCCAAATAATACTTTTTATGATTATATGAATTTTAATTCCATTACTCCTACTTCAAAGTTTTTAAATTGTATGAACAGAGATGATTCTGCCTACTGTACTCCTAGACAAGCCTTTTTCTGTTTATTAGTAGTCTGATGATTCATCAAATGAGAAATAGTTTCCTTTTTGTTGACAGCTGAGGCATGGAAACATTGGTCATAGTTCTGATATCTCTTAAATTAGTAATATTTTAAAAGACTTTTTCCAAACCAGGATTAATATAAAAGATAATACATGGAACAAAGCTCTGTAGCTGAAATCAGCTAAGTTCCCCCTTTCTTATCTTTTTTCCCTCTTTCAACCTCTGTCAGTTTTAGGTGACATTAAATCTGAATTACTAAAGCCACAACTTTAGCAGAAGCTGCTCAATGTGTCATGAAAAAAAGTTAAAAGTAAACATTTAAAAGGTTTTATATATGTTTGTTTTTATCTGAAGGCTTGATGCAGAGAATGAAATATGAAACACTGAGATAAAATACCAAATCATTCCATATTAATACAGGTGTTTTTACTCACATGCCCATTTGAAAACTAAAAAAAATACATCCTGCATACTGGTTTAGAGAAGTTTCAACCCATGAGGGGGAAAGGTGAAGGACAGCTATGTGACGGTAAGTGTTACATCCTAGGGCAATGTGAAAATCTTTCCATTGATCTCTGCTGCTGTTGGTCAGGGTACAGCACATCTTTTGCCTGGCTTCCTGTTAGGAGGGTTTACTCTACTGGGATAAGACTATAGCTGGACTTCAGCAATTTCTTAAGAAATCTCTTCAGGGTAGAATGAGGCCTCTGCTTGCCCAGAGAGACAGCTGCTAAATTTCATTGCCACTAAGCTGTCTATTTTTTCTGTATGGAAGTTTTTCAGTGAACCTACTTCTGGTTAGTCACAAATTTTAGACGAATGGAGTGATACCTTTTGAACTTAAAATTCATTTACTTACTTTAATGTTGAAGAGCTTGTGAAAGTAAGTGGTATTAGTTCCTGGATAACTTGGAAAACCTATGTGCTGGAAAATCAACTGTTATTTCAACTTACTATTTCTGTCAATCATAAACTCTATGAGTGTGAGCGAGCCACAGCATTGATCAGTTCAGACTTCCATCAATACAATATTAAAATGCACTGCAAGCAGTCAATGTAATATTAGACCACAGTTTAATGACAATCAATCATAAGCAGGTTTCAGAATGCATTTGAAATATAGTTCTGAACTGTAATCACCGCCTTCGTGTGGCCAGCTATTGGATAATGTAGAAGAGGGTTTTGGAAAGGCTAAAAGTCTCTTTCTTCATGTGGCAATTGCAAAGTAATATGAGTTTCAGATGCTACTACTCTTCTGTGCTTGTTGTCCTACATTAGTTACTAATCACTTTCCTTTACAAAACTGTTTTAAAACTTGTTATGATTTTCCCATGAATATCACATTTGCTATAAATGTAACACTTCAAGTCCTGGTAGCTTCTACAATTCAGGTAACAATGGTTATGATATCACTTTCAGTTTCAGAACATCTTTCTGCATTCATGCTTCACAAAGAGAAGCAGTTCATTCCTATCTTAACCTCAGTTTGGAATGGACATGGGCAGAGTCCAGATAAAATGCATTAAGTATTGATGGCCCAATATCTCCAGTTAACAAAACATGAAGGACTTTGGGATACATACTAAGGACCTAATGTCCATAGGGAATAATAGGTTTCCATGAGGAACTGCATGTTGAACAGGATAAACATTGCTGGGGAGTGGATCCTGAGATAAGACCAGATAATGATGCATAATCAAGATGTAAATATATTTGGTAGTAATGTCTCTCAAATTCTTTTTCCCTTCACTATTAATACCCAGAGAAATTGGATTAACATAATTTCCTGTTTACTTTTTGAGATTTAATTATGCTGTCTCCTACTTTATCAATGTTTTTCTCTTTTTCTCTCTCTGTTGCCTAACAAAGGGCAATATCCCTTTTTCTCCATACTCTTTCCTTATTTGCTATTGCACTACACTCTGGGCAGTTTATTTGTTAAAATATACCAGTACTTGTAATCACAGCCTATGTCTGACTCAGGGAGTCCAGCTTTGTCACAGCCGTCCTAGAAATAACTTAAAAATACCTTGTGGAAGTTGCTTGGTGTCAGTGCACCTGTACTGAATCTCTCCATTGCCAAGGTAGAGAACATATATAGACACACGATAGATGAGAACACCAAGAAGTTGCTTTAGTATGTGAATGTACTCATATTGACAAAGCCTTTGATTGCTATTACAATAAAAATAATAAAATATATGTAAGGAAAGCTGGCAAGCTGGCTGCCAGCTGACAGGCTGTCTTCCATCTTCATGTTATAAACCTTGGAGGAGGTTACAAAGAAAATATGTATGATATCATAGTTATGGTTGTCGTCTTTCTAACAAATCTTGTAATTTATACCTTACCAAATCTAAAGATAACTTTTACTTTTCTGCTTATATAGTAACTTCTATGAACAAATATAGCTGATGATTCATCATACTTAGTTGCTGTGGAGATTGTATTTCACCAGTAGGAGAGAAACAATTAATCTTTGGTTTCAGTGTAGCATTTAGTGAGTGAATTAGTAATATTTGATCAACAGAACAGATCTGGAGGTCCTAGTGCAACTTTACAGAAATATAAATGTTCATTGTTAGCCACTAATACCTTTTGAATAAAACTTCCAAATTCTTCCTTTAAACAGATATTATTTTCTTAAAGGCTTTTGGTATCGATTTTGAGATTCAAGGGAATTCACCAAATAAGAAGGAAGCTACCCTATAGCACCTGGGTCATTTTTTTATTTCTCCTCTTATCTTCTCTAACAACATTTGTATACTGAAGACTTTGTGTTCTCCAATTTTCCAATGGCGGGAATGCCAGAAGTGGTCTTAACCCTCACAATATGTTCATAGTAGTCCCTTGGATGTTGTGTGGCTGCCAATTAATTTTCAAAACTAGCATCAATAATGTTTCACTTAAATGTGGAAAAATTTAAAGTTTTCTGAGAGTAATGCCATGTTGTAGCTATGCAACAATTTATGCCAGAAAGTGCTGGAACTTCCTGTCAAATTGACTTAAAGTGTTATTTTCTGAAGTTGAACAGCTTATGCTCATGGTGATTCCTTTGCCTGTGTTTGTAAAGTTTTACATTTAAAAAAGAGGTGTTGTATGAGGACAAAGACAGAAAACCAGAGTAATAATCCTTTGCAAACTTAAACTACCAGTGAAGTAGAATGTTTCTGAAGTTGTTTCATGAATCTGTAAGAATTTACTAGAAATATGCAAATATAGTTCTTGGGGGAAGAAAAGTTGTTTTCAGCTGCTTGCATCAGTGTCTTTGAAAATTTGTAGTTTTTCTAGTTGAATTTTAAATGAAAATTAATTTGATATTTCACTGATCATTCATGTCCAAACAGGAAAAATCTCAATCTTCTTCAGAAGTGTATTGCAGATTCTAAACTACTTTTTAGATCTAGATTTTTAGGTTTGGATTTTAGGTTAACTGTCCTACAGTAAAGATGGATACCGTGTCTCCTACTGTAAAGGGGGTTGGAATAAACTGTTACACAAAATAGAAAACATTGTTTCATTAAGTATTTGCACTCTTATACTGATGACAAGCTGCCATTAGTCATGCACAAGTGTATCTGATATTACAGAATTAGTATCATTAATCAGAATAGAATTCAAAATCCCATTGTTACATCCGTATTACTGCCATCCTACAATCTAAACACAAATTTTTGAAAATCCATAGCAGAGTGAGTAATCAATGTGTTCTATATTTACATTCATTACCCATTGTGTAAAAGACATTTTGCTTTTACAGGTAGAAGGACTCAAGATGATGTACATGTTGCAAGAAAGAGGATTAATAACCCTACGTAGTTTTTATCTACTTGGAACCATTCCTTCCACTTCTAAATCCTTTATCATCACTCAACACAGACCTCTAGAATTAGTTATTCTGGTAGCAATAGAATATTCTTTTGGTTCTTGTCATGTTTTGAACACTGCTGTTTAGAAGTGTTGATGGTGAGAGGTAGGAATAAGTAAAATGCATTTATTCAAAATCTAGGTAATCCAAATTTTTTTCCATTAGAATAGCATGTGTCTTGATTTTTTCACTGTTCTTTTTTGTGATGTTAATTACATTCAGTTATGCAGTGCCCAAGGTGGTTATTTATAAAGATGACCTACAAAGAGTTTAGAATTATAGTATGAAAAAAAGATGGGAAAATATCCGTTTGGAAGAGGACCAGATGTTTCAGATATACGGTGGTTTATTTTGCTTATTTTTCTGTTTGACTTAAATCTCTTGAAATCTTTTAAACTGCATGAGCTGAGCCTCCTTCAGCATAGGAGCCTTCTGTAGGAAATGAAACCTGCAAAGAAACTTTGTGAATTTGGTATATTACTCCTGTGTTCTGACTGAATTCAGTTATGACAGCTATCCTGCCTGAGGCACAGACTTGGGCTCCGAGACTCCACTTGCTTATTGTCAGGTAGCTGGAGTCTGAGACCTTTTCATCCTTCGGTTGGCTGTGTAGTCTCTAAGATGGGCTCTGAGGTACCCGAATCCCCGTTTCAGTTCCTGGGGGATTAGAAGCATTACTGAATAAGCAGAAGAGTCCCATCTCAGCAGTCATCTTTCCTGGTAAATTCTAGAATGGACATGACCAACTACACTGTGGTAAATGACAGAGCTGCTAGGACATGAGTTTTCTGTCATCCTAAAACTAAATGTAAGCTAGGATTGAATTCTCCAAAAGGTTTTGAGTAAGAGCAAAAATGTTTTAGAGATGTTGTGTCACTTCTCACTTATGTTCTCAGAAATTATAGCATTAATTCCAGGATGTAGGAGATTTAATTTCAATTTCCTTCTCTTTCTATAGGTAGCAATATACCTCACCTGAAAAGAGAATCCAGACTGCAAGAATACTTTTGTTTGTCTTGGCTGTGTTGGTTTTGCAGTGGAGTTCTTTTAACATGCCCTATTAGATTTCTGCCTCATCTCATAAAATGCTTATGCTGTAAAAATTAGTATGAACTAGTTTGATGGTTAGGGGATCTTCTCAGGAAGTGGGAGACTTGGATATCCAGTTACTTATTGATCAGATGCTCATATAAAATTGAACCATGTCACCAGAAGAGATGAGCTGGACAGTTTCCTGAGAAGGAGGAAATGAAGATTCTAATAATTTTTGGCAGTGGAAGAAACCAGTATGAATTGTGCATGCATTTTTTTTTGCCGCTGTGCTATTAAGCTCTTATGTGAATCAGTCTTTCACTTCCTTTTTTAAAAAATTGTTGAAAGGTTTTTAAAAAAATAACAGTAAGACAAAGGAAATAATTTCACTTTTTGCTTCAGTTCAAACCTACTTTCTAAACTACTTAAGCAAAATGAAAACAAATCCACCTCCTTCAGGGAAGTGAAGGATGTGCTTGTTGTAGGGACAGTTTTGCTTATTTCTGATTCACATGCTTTGTGAATCTAAGTCTGTTTTTCTATAAAAATGATATTTGCCAGTGTTTGTAAAACTGGTCAGAGTCCATTCTGCCTCTTTCCTACAAGTTATTACATGTAAAATTAACCATGCATGTGCCAAGATAGTTACCTACCTTGTATAGACATACAAAATCTGTATCAAGTAGATCTTTTCGGTATTCCATGTATTCCACCTGGGAAGCTGTAGCTTCTTGTCCCGTGTCTGCAGAATCGGGGAAAACAATAAACAAAAAGCCCTGTCCAATGGAGGGTAGCTGGTGTTTGTTCTGCTTAATAACTTTGAGCTGTTTTCGGCAACCATTCTATCAAAGGGCTGTCAAATAACTCTTCTCAAAAGAGCAATTATCCAGATGTAGTGCAGTAGATTCTCTCTAGGCATCCTCAGGCTTGTTTGCAGTCTAATAACTTGACATCAATGCACCCTATTCTGTCACTTAGTGGAATACTGCCACTGAACTAGCTACTGAGTGAATGGAACATAAACTGTAAGTTGCCTGTGCCCATAATGTACTTAATAAAAACTTTGTGGAAATATCGAGAACACACAAAAAATCAGAAATCAGTAAATATTGTGATAATACATACAAAATGTTGCTGAATGTGTGACATAGTTCTTAATGTTATGAAAATGTTGTCAGGACAAATAAAATCTTAATAAAAAATTACTGGCATTTATACAGCTGTAAAACCAAGTCTTTACAGCTGGGATGACAAAAACTTTGGTTCATAGTCTAGGAGAGAAAGTCTATGAATAAGACAAAAAAATGAATAAATGTTTGGACAACTTTTCTATATAGAATACTCGTATTCATTTACTCATTCCTCCAATTCCATTTCATGTTCAGGTTTCAGATTTGGTTACTATATCAGTGAAATTAAAAAATTAAATTCGTATGAAAATTCATTGAAATTCTATTTCTGGTAATATTATTATAGCCAAAACCTGGCAGACGTGACATCTGAAAGAAGGTCTAGCTCATTTGTACGGAGATAAAGCAGTTGAAGTGTCAGAGTCTATAGTCCCACCCATCTTTGTCCAAAATAACACCCCTTTCTTTCCAGAGCAGATTGTTATCATGATATAGATAAACTATTAAGCTCTGCATCAGTAATTACATATATGTGTAATATACCTATTTATAGCAACTTATAGTGAAGACACAATTTGATTTCTGGAAAGAACTTTTGTACTATGTAATAATTGAAATAATTATGAGTGTAATAGAGATTTCAAATAAGTACCCCAGTTCTGCTTACAAGAAAAAAATACAGAAAGCATCTTTAACAGCAAAAAATTATTTTGCCCAGCTGATACAGAGCTTTGGATATCTCTGCAAATAAATCTCCTAGTTTATTTGGACAATTGTCTATGTTTTATTTCTGAAACTTTTTTTAGACTACTCTTTACCTAGTCTGGAACCTGGGGACAGAAACATGCATATCTATATTAGAATCACTAAGTGGGAAGGTTTTGTGTTTCACAAAGGAAGTGGAAGATAAGCCTCTTTCTGTGACTTCTAAATTTGAAAACAAAGATCACTAGCAGTATCAAGAAGGGACCAGGTAACTTTTTCTTAAATAAACTTCGAAGAATTGTGGAGGCAACAAGGTTCTTTGAATTGGTCCATTAACTTCCTGCTTTTGGTTTATCAATCTATATGTTGGTTCTTTCAAGTTATTCTTTGTTACTGCAGCATGTTTTAGAGTATGCGCATGCAGGAATTCATAGTTTTTGTTATGGAAGTAACAAAACATAACTGTATTTTTTTCTCTTGCTTTTCTGTTGCAAATTTTCAGTTTTGCCTTATAGTTTTATTGCCTTTCCTTTTGGGGATGTTGCCTCTATTGGGCTGCATTAAACCAGGTACCTGAGTGGCATTTAAGGTTCCAGGTGATATTTTATATTTTTCTTCAGCCAGTATATGCAGTATTCTTGTCCCTTTAGAATTGATCTCTGCAACTGCTGAAGCTTTTGTACAGATGGAGCTTTATTAAAATGGAAAAAAAAACCCATAAAAAAGAGCAGAGTCTTGGGTTTCTAATATAGTTCCTGTATTTTTTTCAGGGTTGTATACAGCCAGATTGAATCTTGTACTCCCTTTCCTGCCTCATCAGGTGGCACTTACAGCCCATGGTTCTATGAAGTATCTCTTCCCTTTGTTTCAGTGTAAAACATACTGTTTCATTACCATTGGATTTTACATATTTTTGATATGGATGCACTGAAAACAGTATGAACCACATGATAATGATGAACCACAAAATAAATCAGTTGGCCATCTAATTCCCTTCCCTAGGAATGGGAGGCTACCTAGCCCCTCAAATCACTTAATTAGACAGTGATACATGCTGTGTGGTTGTCACCTGCAGAATCTGAAGCAAAAATAATAATAAAGCAAAAATTTCACCTGTACTGACCCTTGTGCAATTGGACAGTGCAGTTCTTCCTACCTTGATTAATAGCCATGACAGCGACCATTTGGCCAAATAGTTAAAACTAGTAATAATGGAGCAATTTTAAAATTAACCATCTGTTTCTAAAAAAAATGACACTTAAGTCTTTATAGTACAGAAGTGTGTAGTTTCTGTTAAAAAAGCTATAAATTATATTCATAATCCAAAATGCATAATCAAACTGTTTTTTTTCTGTAAGACTTGGGAAATGTTGATGAACACAGCAAGTGAATAAATATGACTCTCTTCTATGGTGGCAGAATAAGAATATGTGTAAAAGAATGTAAATATTATTTATTTGTTAGATTTAGGACAAAGTATTTAGAGTTGAATGCAATATCAGAGACTGGTTTTCTGCATGTGATGTGATGAGGTTTACTGACTCAGCAATACTTGCAATGGTTATAGATCGTAACTGAATCATAAGCAATGCAATTTTTTTTTAGCTAGAAGGACCCAGAAATGTATAGAGAAGATGGTAGTTACTAGTCGTGGTCTGTGTCTTTTTCTGAAGCCATAAAGCAAAATTCTAGTGAGGAAGCTTCCAAAATGAAAGCCTTGAGAAGCTGATCCATGTAGAGCTCAAAGAAAAAAATGTTAAAGCTAGACACACGAGACAACTCCACAGACACCAGGGATGATTGTCTGGGTGCCGAGTATTATGTAGGCTCATTTTTAGGTACTCATCAGCTTTGATATAAGTTTCCAAAATCAGTCTAGCCTTTTGTCAAGGACTTGGCATGCTTCTAATTGAAAGGTCTTATAACTTCAGAATGGAAAGATGAAGTACTAGTTGCCTAATCAGTTGCTTTAGCACCTTTGGAAACACTGTCTGTGAAAACTGGAAGGATAACAAAAAAGGTTTTTACAAATGTATCAACAACAAAAAGAGAATCAAAGAGAATCTCCATCCTCTATTAGATGCAGAGGGGAACATTACAACTGAGGATAAGAAAAAGGCTATGGTACTAAATGCCTTCTTTGCCTCAGTCTTTAACAGTAAGACCAGTTATCCCCAGGGTACTCAGGCCCCTGAGCTGGAAGGCAGGGATGGATCACAGAATACGCCCCCACCATAACCCAGGAGGAAGCAGTTTACAACCTGCTGCTCCACCTGGACACACACAAGTCTATGGGGCCAGATGGGATCCACCCAAGAGTACTGAGGGAGCGGGCAGAGATGCTCGCCAAGCCACTCTCCATCATTTATCAGCAGTTCTGGATAACAGGGGAGGTCCCAGATGACTGGGAGTGCTGATGTGATGCCCATCTACAAGAAGGGCCAGAAGGAGGATTCAGGGAACTACAGGACTGTCAGCCTGACCTCAGTACTGCGAAGGTTATGGAACAATACATCTCGGTGAGCTCACCAAACATGTGCAGGACAACCAGGGTATCAGGCCCAGCCAGCATGAATTCATGAAAGGCTGGTCCTTCCTGATCAACCTGATCTGCTTCTATGACCAGGTGACCCTCCTGGTGGATGAGGGAAAGACTATGAGTGTTGTCTACCTGGACTCTAGTAAAGCCTTTGACATTGTCTCCCACAGCATCCTCCTAGAGAAGCTGGTGGCTCATGGCTTGGACAGGTGTACTCTTTGCTGGGTAAAAAACTGACTGGGTGGCTGAGCCCAGAGAGTTGTGGTGAAGGACCTAAATACAGTCAGCAGCCAGCCACAAGTGGGGTTCCCCAGGCTCAGCTTTGGGGCCAGTCTTGTTTAATATTTTTATCAATGATCTGGATGAGGGGATCCAGTGAACACTCAGCAAGTTTGCAGATGACACCAAATTCTATGCAAGTGTTGCTCTGCTTGAGGGTAGGAAGGCTCTGCAGAGGGACCTGGACAGGCTGAATCAATGAACTGAAGTCAATCGTATGAGGTTTAATAAGGCCAAGTGCCAGGTCCTGCACTTGGGTCACAACAACCCCATGTAATGCTACAGGCTTGGGGAGGAGTGGCTGGAGAGCTGCTCAGTAGAGAACGACCTGGGGGTGTTGGTTGACAGCTGGCTGGACATGAGCCAGCAGTGTGCCCAGGTGGCCAAGGAGACCAATGGCATCCTGGCTTGTGTCAGGAATAGTGTGGCCAGCAGGAGTAGGGAGGTGATCGTGCCCCTGTACTCGGCACTGGTGAGGCTGCACCTTGAATATTGTGTTCAGTTTTGGGCCCCTCACTACAAGAAGGACATTTTGTTGCTGGAGTGTGTCCAGAGAAGGGCAGTGAAGCTGGTGAAGGGTCTGGAGAGCAGGTCTTATGAGGAGAGATTGAGGGAACTGGGGTGGTTTAGTCTGCAGAAGAGGAGGCTGAGGGGAGACCTTATTGCTCTCTACAACTACCTGAAAGGAGATTGTAGTAAGGTGCGTGTTGGTCTCTTCTCCTAAGTAACAAGTGATAGGATGAGAGTAAATGGCCTCCAGCTGCATCAGAGGAGGTTTAGGTTGGATATTAGGGAAAATGTCTTTACTGAGAGATTGGTCAGACACTGGAACAATCTGCCCAGAGAGGTAGTAGAGTCGGCATCCCAGGAGGTATTTAAAACATGTGTAGGCATGGCACTTCAGGACATGGTTTAGGAGACATGATAGTGTTGGGGTGACGATTGGACTTGACGATCCTAGAGGTCTTCTCCAACCTCAGTGATTCTGTGATTCTATGATTCTATGAATGTTACAGCAACTGAACAAGCAAGTCTATATATTTAATATATAAACCTCTGATAATGCTACATGGCCTTCTTACTTGGACTGACACTTTCTCACTTTTCTTCTCTCCCTGCTTCCTCAATCTCTTCTCTCCAAACAGATTGCAGTTACCTGTCCTCAGCTTATCTCAAGCAAGTTACCATCTCCTCCTTTTACAGAGATTTAAACCCAAGCCAGAGCACAGCAGCTAGAGCAAAGCTAACAGGCAGCTTCCCCTCCCATTCAAATCTACAACCTTTTAACAACAGATAAACAATACTACAGTACAGTAAACAAGCAATTGTTTGTATAATTCACATTATCATTACCACATTAGCAAAGGAAAAAAGTCTCTATTAAGGTAGGCAGAGGTACAAGAAATGTGTATGTGAAGATATGTGACTGACTGTACCCTAGGGGTAGAATGTGACTCCCTGAATAAGCCCCTACAATGGAATAAGGGTCAGAGGAGGTGGGCGATGTGGACATGTCCAGAAGTTCAGGAAATAATGCAGGGTGTGACTGACCATGGCTATTGTCCAGAAGCTGACTCTATCTCAACACAGGGGACCAGAGGGAGACCTTTGTTTTAGATAAACAGCTATCAACAGTTCAGTGGATCAACTGGTGGTTTAAATGTTTCCTCCTGAGTTCATTAAAAATATGAATGTCTCCCTGAGTTACCCAGACCAGCATGGGGGGAGTGAATATGTGGCTCAGCCCAACATAGAGTATGAAAACTAAACAAACAGAATTTCAAAGAGAGCAATGGGCATGAGTGACTTCCTAACGACTGGGGACATCCAGTGAGTATATTAGAGAGACTGGTAATGGGGACCACGTTGCTATTGTGACTGAACCGTGTATTGCGATTGCTATTTTTTTGCCAAGTATAACTTACATTTGTATTGTGATTTCAGTATATTTTGTATCATTCTGCTAAATCAAAAACCCCATCTAACACCCACTGTCTTAAAACAAATGAATTTGTCATTAGACCTTACACCCTCCAGTCATGGAATATCTAAAAGAACATGGTCAGAGAGTACTGGACTCTGACAGATAAGAGAGGGTAGACAGAAGGCATCTAATAAAGCTATATGAAAAATATCCAACCAAAAAAGCTTATTAGAAAAAGACACGTAAGAGCCTGAGTTGTACTTTTCTGAGATGAATAAATAGGCAGATATTTTCTCTCTTTCATGCACTCTGTGTGTTTTGGAAAATTGTATGCAGTAATGAGAATGTTGTAGACCTGGCATGTTTGGAGACTAAGATCTTATGTCAGAACGTGCTCGTTTGAGTGTTAAAGAACTTAGTGATTTGATGAGACGTCTAGAACAAAAATGTTCTTTGTGGTCATTTATTTGGTGGAGTTCACTTGCTTCACCTTATGCAGGTGATATCAACACATTTAGCACCTCAGTGTTATAACAACTTCCTGCTATTAACCAAATGGAACAAATTTAATTGAAAGATGTAAAAAGGAGAGCTCTGTATCCTATTACTTAACATGTTATAAATTACTTTTCAGCATGGAGAGAAGCAACAAAATGGGTGGAAGCAACTATTTCTCACAAGTTTTGGCAGAATTGCATTTAAAAAATATTTTTAGGACATTAAGGTGATAATATATTTATGCTCTGTGGAGTTCTTATACTATTTGCACAAAGGGTAATGAGAATTGGCCAGGAAAAAGAGATCTAAGCAGGTGCTGAGGTGGGCTTGCCAAATAGATTTTATTTTGATGATATGTGAGTACAATATAAGACTTTCAGAAATCTAAAAAGATGTCCACTGATTGTATTTTTGTTTGTTTGTTTGTTATCAAGTTTTTTGAAAGTGTTAAGTCTAACTTCAGTTTGAGATTTGTGTCCACCTAGTGTTGCAGAGTGGGGATAGCCAATTGAAATGACTGGTGATTAAAAAGTGTGGGTATGGAAGTCAAAATTATTTAAACCCTGCTCTCTAAATAATAAGAATAATGTTTTCTCAGTCTGTAATAAAAAACAACATTATCAGCAGTTGAAGGAAATGGGTTGAAGAGAATGTTCAGGCAGGTAGTTTGCAGCCACCAAAATATTAGCAACTACCACAAAATTTAGATCCAGATGCTGCAACACAACATTGCTTGGTGTGTTCTGTATTCAACATGATGTGAACGGATATTTGCACTAGATGGATCTTTGTAATGGGTATAACTAAGGGAAGCTGTATTTAAGCAGGACACTGGAAAGAGGTTTTCTGCAAGACCAAGCAAACCCAATCTCCTGGAAAATAAAAAATTGTTGGAATGGTTAGACAGATTTAGCACCTCAGCGTATCACCTGCATAGGGCTATTAATGATGTTCAGAATGCTCACTTATCAATAAGTAAGCATTTTTTCACAAATGCCTCCTCCATTGCTGACCTTTAAGTCTCAGTTTTCAAGGGAGACATACAAATAGATGAGCTTTGGCACTGAAAAGCCTGCCTTTATTTGCTTCTAAAATTCAGGAACTCACTTGAGTTATGGATTAGGTTTGCATGCAGATGGCTAACCCTGACCTGTGGCACCACTAACAAGGTAACAACATGAGGAGTTTCAGGATGCTGCAGATTACAAAAGGAAAGTGATGTTTGTGCAGATGGCCCACCCTGACCTATGGCATCACTAACAAGAGAGTGACATGAAAATGTCAGGATGCTGTAGACAACAGAATGGGTGTGTGTGTGCTAGCTTAACAGAACTAATAACCAGCGTAGAAATTAACAGAGTATCCTTATAAATACCAGAGCATGCTAGAAAATCAACCAAACTTGGGCTACTGGGGAAGAGGGAAACAGGGATGTGCTCTGTATTTGGGAGAGGATGGAGGCAATACAGGGAAATTATTTAAGAGGCAGGAGGAAAGGCACTATAAAGTTAAGCAAACCTTTTGATCAGGGCATTTAGGAGTCCCTGTAGAGCAGCTCTGTGTTTGATTAATGCAGCTTGGAGAAGGACAATAAATCTGTTTTTGTTCCAACCATATTTGTGTATGACTTACTACCAAGGTTGGGGAGGCCTGGGATACTTTTACTACTGCTGGCAAGGGAACACCTAGAGGGGATTTCTTGCTATCCTAACACTTACTGATTTTATAATATGTTGTGATTTTTCCCACCTTCAACTTAGACCTCAGTGTTCCCCAGGCAATTGTGTGCCCATCTGTCTAATGTGCTAAGAATCTTATAATCTGTCCCCTTACTAACATTTTTCTCTTTCCTGCCAGTATCAATAATCTTTTCTCTCAGATTAATTAATATAACTAAATCAAGCTCTGAGCAGTTCTTCTCAATCTATATTTAGGATTAGATGTCCCTATTTTTATTTGAGATTTACTGAAAGGTCTGTGCATTGAAAAGCAGTCCTTTTCTTTATTTATTTGGTCTTACAAGATTACCTCTCCCATGTGTCTTGAGACACATATCCCGATTGAGATGTAATCTTTGAAAGCACCCTTACTCAGCCCAAGCATGTGAACTTTCCTTCCTGCTAAGCTACTTAACATGTTAAGACAACAGTACAGTATTCCTGTTCCTTAAGGGGACTCCTGTTAAGAATAATGTTTTTGTTTTTTCTCCTTTTGAGTTTGCCTACACTTGTGGAGAGTATAGCCCAGAACTGGGATTTACAAAAATGGGGAATAAGGAATAGGAGTGTTAAATTTCACTACTCATTGAATTTGTGTTTTTATAGTTTATAAGGTAGTATCTAAATGACATGTGGGTAAGAGTGCTCAGCATGGGAGACCACAGACTTTTGGGGTCAGGCTTGTCTAGAAGTGCTGCCAGGGGGCAAACTTGGGGTAATCATCAGTTCCAGATTGAAAGATATTTTGATACTACTGTTTGAACATATATAGCCTTGTTGTGCTATCAGAATTACAAGGGTTACAATTTAGTCATTTATTTTGCACAGTATAAAGAAATGTAGTTTAAAGAGTGTTTGTGTGGGGAAAGTAATAAAGCGTTTCTGACAGATGGTTTTCTCATAGGAGGCAGTGATGGAGGGAACGAAGTAACTGCTTTAAAATGCTGGGAGGATAAAACTTCCAGAAAGACTTGAAGTTGCTGATAGATGAAAATAGGAAGGTAACAGATTTATGAAACCATTCAAAAATGCAGGGTTTCTTTCAACATGACATTGCTGCTTGTCTTGAAGCTTGTTCCTCAAGGATCAGTTTAAATGTAGCTTTTTGGATTTAGCAGTTTTTTCTCACACCTTTTCATGAGTCACATTGTGCTGTGAAACAAGTCCTGGAGATTCAAATCCTGAGAAGGTACTGGGAAGTTCGGTGTGTAATGTGAAATACTTGAATTTTGAAAATATTTGTTCTGTTGTGGAAGAAATACATTTTTGCTTGGTTCTGTTAGCAGTGATATACAGTCTATATGATAGGAAGCCATACTTCTTATTGCAAAATTTCAATTTGTGTTAATGACCATGGAAAGAAAGATCACTTTGTATTCACCTTCAGGTGGATAAACTCCGGGCTTTGTGTGGAAGGTTCCACCTGCATTTCCTGCATGAAAAGAAGCTCAGTATTCAGCTTCTAAGAGCGCAATCAAGTAGAGTGGTAAGAGGGGTCATAGATGAAGTGCTCATGTAGGGGTTTAAGAACAGAATTTCACCTGAAAACTTACCCAGTTATTGACAGTTAAAGGTTGAATGCATTTCTTACTCTGAAAATCTGAACTTTTCAGTCAGTCTGAGCATGCAGTAGGTGAAAAACTGAGGGAATGCTATTGCTTGAATCATATTCAAAACAACTTTAAATCAGACTGTAAAACTATGAGGGTTTTTTTTATTATTTTTTTGGTGGGGAGGGTGCTGGGGTTTTTTTGGTAGAGTTTATTGAGGGCTGTGTATGTTAGAAAACTTCAGTCATAGTTACTATGAATATCCTTGAAGCCCACTTTCAAAAAGCTCTTAGTAAAGTGCTATATACTGGATTAAAAAAAAAAAGAATTGAAAATCAAGCTCTGATGATTTTTAGGGATACTTGTCTTCACAATAAAGTTTCTTTGGATAATTCTGGTTCTGTATACAATAGACAGCTTACTGCACACTTTAAAGAATTAGAAATCTACAACAAAAAAAGTGTTCAGACAGAAGCACAACACATTTAGTAGGGAAAGAACCAATAATTCAGTCATTTTTGCATTCACTTTACCTAGCAAAAGAATATTAAATGATCGTGGAAGCAAAACCCCACCACAACCCCTTCAAAAAGTATTTTGTCCACAAAAGTCATTATCGATAATAATCTTAATAATAATAACTAAACCAATATTTTCTGTTGAACTAATGTAGCACCATTTGAGTGTTGAGTGAAATGTGTTGAATACAAGTCTTGAAAATCCACTTACTTCTCAAACATACGAATCACAGCCTAGCTGATATAGTTTGCCTGTAGATATCCGGCTGAATGAAATAATCCTGCTGGAGTGATAGCATCCATACAAAGTCATTTGCATGTAGTAAAGGAATGCAAACACTGAGTATTTGCAGATAAGACATTAGGAAATAAATGCATCCTGCCACAGTAATTCCTTCCATCCAAGCCAATGGAGTACACGTAACTTTGTTCATGTTGGGAGTTAAATAAAATTGTATAGTAAATTACTTTTTTTGCGTGTGTTGTTCCTGGAAATAAAAAACAGAAGTGCCTGTTCTTTGCTCATCACCTGCTAATGTGCAATATTTCCTCCTTCCCCTGGCTTATATTCTTCCTTTAAAGAAAGGAATTCTTACGTTCTACTTAATGAAATAATCCATTAACCTCTGTTAGTACAAAGCAGGAGAGCATCCTCTTTGGTTTTCTTATGGGTCTTGGCTCCTGTCAAGATAAATAGGGAAGAGACTGGATGCTCAATCAGGGTATGAATGCTGGTGTCCTCAGATATTCTGGGTGGTCTGTGATGGCAAACATCAGAGGGCTCATTTTCATCACAGCACAAAATTAGATATGTAATGTGTATTGTTCTCTAATTTCTCACTCATGATGCCAGAAATGCAATCCCAGGTGTCTCATTCCTATGCAAGCAGATGTGGAATCTCATAAACTGAATTACAACCTGAAGGAATGAGTTGTTCTCAGATCTTTTCGTTGCCAGGGAAACTACATTCTCAGTCTGTGTATGTTTACAATAGCCTCTTTTTCCAAAGCTGTCTAAATTTCATGTTGTGGCACTCAGGAACAGACTAAGATAGAGAAATAGTAATATGTGTCTACTAAATGTTATCACTGGTTTCTTAAATAGTATTTACAAAAATAGGTCATACATTCTGTCTCAGAGAATATACGATTTTACTAGATATGTGACAAACCTGAGAAGTTTTTAATATACATTTTGATCCTTTTGGCCACTTTCTTGTGCTCCACTTATAAATCAGTCTCCATTAGAGTACAGTTAGGTATGGCCTGAATGTCTAAAGAGGTACTTCTCGATGAAAAGTTGTTTCAGGAGAAACTGTATTTTTTCTACTCCAAACATAGTATATTTTTCTAAATTACTTTGCGGCACCAAAGCAGAATGGGGCCTATTGAACCACGCTTCATCAGTGGGGACACTATAGATCTAGGGGCTGTCCTTTATGTGACAGAATTTGAGAATTTCTTTATAATAGCTCAAAATCTCAAATGGTGGCATTGCTATGTACACCATACCTACTCTGACTAGCATTTAGGGCTTACTTCAATGTACTAGTATCCTGTTTTTCTCTAGAGGATCTTAATGTTAGATCCCAGAGGCTAATAAAATCCAGTTTGCAAAAAAGTTATCAGATTTTTTAAAAATTACCTAATGACATAATTTTCAAAATCTTATCTCTAAAATGTATCTGGACAGTGACATAGTATAAAATCCATACTTGTTGTCCATGGAGGCAACCTGTGTGACTGACTGCCTGACTTGTTTACAATTTGTGAGTCAATGCAGTTCTCCAGATTTAGTACAGCAAAAGAGGCTTTCCTGTCCTGGTACATAGCATGCACACAGGCTACTTCTAACTAATTTTCTCCACAGCAGCAACCTCACCTGCATTATTTCCTCCTGGACAGTGGAATACAGAGACGTTTGCTTTTAACTCTTCTGTGAAGGCCTACCATCACTACCTCTTTTTTTTAAATCTTTTTTTTAAAATTTAAAAAATCATAAAAATTGGGCATTGTATCTGTAAAGGCAGCTAGGGAGTTATCCGGAAGCTGTTCTGTTGTGAGGTTCAAACTGATCAGTAAAAACCCAGGCAGTGTGGCAGATACAACAGATTTCTAGTCTCTGAACTATTTCTCAACAAAATATATTATCACTAAGTCCCACTGGAATAGCAATTCACTTAAAATGTCAACCAGAACTGAAGTAGGCTTAAATACTCTGTGTTTACAACCAACATGAATCAGCAGGAAGGAAAACAGCCAAAAGGTGAGTTAGTGACAAGAGCTAGGTTTTGAAGCACTTGAGTCTGAATAGTGTTCAGGTAGCTCAGCAAAGAAACTTTTACTTAAATGACCGGAATCATTATAGACATTGCAGAAATGGAATGTGTGTTCCGTGTTTATAAAATAAATATTTTAAAAATGATGTCATCTATATTTAGAAGACTGGAAACTGTAGAGTTTTAAGGGTCTGGACCCTGACTGGAGTTCAAGCTATGCTAGCTTTTGGTATAAAATTCTGAGAATATTGGAAAGACCGTAATCAATCAGTGACAAAATAGATGAAATCGCTGGTAGCTGATTATGCCCTGTTTCTGCCATTGGTAAAATGAATCAAAAATGTTACATTAAAACATTATAAAATGAGAGAATTAAAGGAAAATTCATCAGTCTGAATTAAAAGGTAGTTTGTGGAGCTATATGTGGTGTTTGTTATGTTTCATTATGTTTCCTGGTGTTTGAAGGGAAAAGAAAAAGCAAGATTTAATTATTCTTCAAGAGCTTGTTGAGGTGGGCAGTATTTGTATTGCATGAACAGGTACAATGCCAGTGAAGTGCTACTTGGGGCACTAAAGCAAGCTTCTGGCCAACAGAACCTGGTTCTTATGGGTGATTTCAACTACCCAGACATTTTCTGGAAGAACAGTACAGCAGCTTGCATGTCATCCACCAAGTTCCTGGTATGCGTAGAGGACTGTGTCCTCATACAAATGTTAGATGTGCCAACCAGGAAGGAGGTGCTGCTGGACTTGCTATTCACAAACAGAGAAAACCTGCTTTGTAATATCTCAGTGACAGCTTTGGCTGCAGTGATCATAATATTGTGGAGTTCGGGATCCCCCTGAGCATGCTGAAGGTCAGCTCTAAAACAAGGGTTCTGGATTTTAGAAGAGCAAACTTCAGCTTGCTCAGAGCTCAGTTGGGAGGGATTCTGTGGGATGCTTCCATGGAAGATAAAGGAGCTAGTGACTGCTGGGTGTTCTTCAAGAACTTTCTATTGCAAGCACAAAAACAGTTCATCCCCTATAAAGGAAAGGGAAGTAAGCAGAGCAAGAGGCCCCCTTGGCTCAACCATGACCTCCCAGGTCTACTCAAGTCCAAAAGGGAAGCATACCAGAGATGGAGAAGTGGACGATTATCCATTGAGAGCTACAAGGGCATTGCCAGAGCGTGCAGAGATGCAGTTAGAAAAGCAAAAGCCCAACTCAAATTGCAACTGGCTGTAGATGTCAAAAATAACAAGAAAGGTTTATTCAGTATGTCAACCAGAAGCAGAATAAGAAGGAAAAACATAGCCCACTGTTAAACAGAAAAGGAGAGTCAATCACCAACGATGCTGAAAAGGCAGAGGTCTTCAATGTTTTCTTCACCTCTGTCTTTACCAGCACTGTCAGGTCCCAGGCTTTGGGAATGAAATTGCCGGTTGATCCAAACACCAACCTACCATCAGTGAAGGGAGTTAGTATGTGAATTAATACAGGAGCTTGACCCCTACAAATCGATGGGCCCTGATGCCATCCACCCGAGGGTGTTGAGAGAGCTGGCTGACGTAATTGCAAGGTCACTCTCCATAATCTTCGAGAGGTTGTGGAGAATGGGGCGTGTCCCAGAGGACTGGAGGAAGGCAAAATTTACCCCTATCTACAAGAAGGGCTTGAGGGAGGATCTGGGTAACTATAGGCCCATCAGCCTTACTTCAGTCCCTGGGGAAGTTATGGAATGAGTCCTCCTGAGGGCCATCACAAGTCAAATGAAGCACGTATTTGGGAAAAGCCAATATGGCTTCACTAAGGGCAGATTATGCTTGACAGACCTGGTGGCCTTCTATGACAAAGTGACTTGCCTGGTTGACGTGGGGTGGGCAGTGGACATTGTCTACCTGGACTTCTCCAAAGCCTTTGATATATGGTCCCCCACAGCCTCGTCCTGGAGAAATGGATTTGTTATGGCCTAGATAAGTGGTCTGTGCAGTGGGTGGGGAATTGGCTGATGGGCCGCACCCAAAAGGTGGTGGCAAATAGCTCTTTTTCAAAGTGGCAAACTGTCACAAGTGGGCTCCCCCAGGAATCAATATTGGGCCCAATGTTATTCAACATCTTTATAAGTGATCTGGATACCGGCATCAAGTGTAGCCTGATGAAGTTTGCAGATGACACCAAATTGAGTGGGGAAGTAGACACTCCAGAAGGGAGAGCTGCTCTGCAGGAAGATGTGGATAGGCTGGAAGGGGTCCAGAGAAGAGCTACCAAGATGATCAAAGGACTGGGAAGCCTGCCATATAAGGATAGGCTGGGAGAACTGAGTTTGTTCAGCCTTGAGAAAAGGAGGCTCAGAAGGGATCTCATCACCATGTACCAGTACTTAAGGGGTAGCTACAAAGAAGATGGAGACTCCCTTTTTACAAGGAGTCACATGGAGAGGACAAGGGGGAATGGACACAAGTTACTCTTGGGGACATTCCAATTGGACATGAGAGGGAAATTTTTCACATTGAGGACAGTCAATCATTGGAATAATCTCCCCAGGGAAGTGGTTGACTCGGCCACATTGGACACCTTCAAGAGTTGTCTGGACAGGGTGCTGGGCCATCTTGTCTAGACTGTGCACTTCCCAGAAAGGTTGGACTAGTTGATCCCTGAGGTCCCTTCCAACCTGTGATTCTGGGATTCTGTGATAATGGTGACACAGCTCTGTTGGCACAGAGGAAGACCTTGAGTGAATCAGTAAACACTTGTGCATCAGGAAATGAATGAATTATAAATCTACCAGGTGATCTGCAGTTTGTTCGTTTGAATTTGGAAGCTGGTACCCAGTAAACTGATTTATTAGGAAAAATGCATACTTAGATGATTAATTCCTATGAGATTAATGGTTAGATCATAATAAAGCTGGAATTTTCCTGTTTCCTCTGCCAGGACAGATAAAGAATCTGTTCAAAGATTTCTTTCATGTAGTGATCTCAGAATGTGAACTATGTGCCCAAGTCAGTGACCCTGGAGGACAATTACACAAACATACCTTACTAAAATGTTATGCTAATGTCTTTAAGACATTTGAGAAACTGAAGGAATCTAGGGAGGCGTTCTGTAGATACCAGTGTGGTAAGTATTTAGAAAGTGAAACTGAACTTTGTACCTTGGTTGCTTATACATATTTGAAACTTTACATTATGTGAATATTGACTTGTATTTGAATAGGGAAAGAGGCTCACACAGGAGCCAAGAACAGCAGCTGTGATGTTGTATAGAAGCTGCTGATAAACAGAGCTCTTCTGTGTGCCATTAGGCTGGTTCTGTGGTGGCTATGAAGAACCCTGTGGTCTAAGTGAAGCACAGATGAATGAAACTTTATTGTACGTTTTAGCTCATATTTAAAGGGAACTAAAGAGGTGACTGGAGAGTAGAAACATAGCTGAGTCAGTTAATATCAGAACTATAAAACTGCTTCTGTGGACTGCACTGATGAAGGGACATGGTATTTATATTTCTGTAATCCAAGTTGATGGTGGGAAAGAAAATCTTTCAACCATTCATTAAATGGTTGATACTGAGCATCTGTTCAGTACTTGTACTGTTGAGTAGTTGAGCCTGTGTCACTTACTACATTTGTGCACTGTGCTGCAGCCTGTATGTCCAGGTAAGAGGCTTAATTTTCTGAACTTCAACTTGATTAATGCCCTGAATATCTTGATCATTTGAAGTAAAAATACCTATATTCCAATTTTACATTCATATAGCTATTTTCTGAAAACTTGTTTTCAGAGCTTCTCAGTAGTGTCTCTGTACAACAGCTCTCAAAATCAAAAGATGTAGTGCATTAATAAATTTGCTATGCTTTGTTGAAAGTAACATCTTTTCAAACCACATTCTTGCATTACTTTCCCCTCTGCCCCTTCCCCATTTTCAAAGTGGTCATAATACAGTCATTTGAGGTAAGTAAAACTCTCTACTAAGGCGACATTTCTTTCAAGTCCCATCCTGTAAAGGACATGATGTTATTAACAACTTAAAGTCTGGCACAGCTTGGCACAGCTTTCTTTGATTTGTAGGTGTATACTTATACCATCCTGTTTTCAGCCACCATGTAAGTTTTGCTTGGACTGCCTCATTTATCTTACACACCAGACTAGAGGAGTGAAAGCTTGCAAGAAGAAAGAGGGGGAAATGCCTTCTGGGAGTACTGATTTAATAAAAAAATTGTTTTTTCTGAGCACTTCAAATTTATAAGCTCTTGAGTGCACCTAATTCCCTGCCAAAATACACACTTTCTATTCATAGAGGAATGGCACAGACCAGCTGTCAGTTTCTCTCAACATCTTCTCTTCTGCTTTACTGAAACACATACTTCCCTCATATGCAGTCTGCTGCATGCAGTACAGATATCAGTAGCTATACCATACTTACTAGTGAATATTTTCTGGCTTCTCCTTTAGTGTCTTTGACTGCTTTTGAAGTGGATAGAGGGTTTTTTTGTTGTTATTGTTTGGGATTTTTTTTTAAAAAATGAAATCATTATTATTTTTAAGTGGGCTACCTCCTCACAGAAAGAAAATTGTTGTCAATTGGTCTATGACATTTATGTCTTATTCCAGATTTTTAAAACAGGCCTACTGAGACAAAAGTTTTCTATGGCTTTTGTTATTTTGCAAACAAGTCTTATGTATTTCAAATTAGTCAACTAATTAGTCATCTTCTAAAGTGATGTCTTATTAGAAGCATTTTGAGTATATTGCTAAGTCATACCCTGAACTTAGCTAAAATATCACAATAACAGGATGAGTTTGCTGGGAAATTCTAGTAAAATCTTAGTATTGTGAAGACTGTAGTTTCTGTTAAACTAACATTTTAAAATATTTTACACATTTTTGCACTCTGATTTTGTTTCAAAGAAGCACAACAAGGTATTTACTATTAGGGCTGGTCTAATAAAAATATTTATAAGATAAAAGAGTATTTCTTCTAATATATTGTTCCCTCTTGGCTGAAACCTTTGCAGCCTGCTGCCATAGGTGGATCTCTTGGTCATTTTCCTCTCCTGTAAGGCAGTGCAATTTCCTCTCTCTGCTATGAGAGGTATGAACTGGCTTTGCTACCTGGCTTGCGAAAAAGAACAACAGTCCTTTGAACATGGATGAACGTACAGTGTCCTGCATATGTGAAAGTTTTGTGTTAACTGCTAACCAGAGGCATGTCTTTTTTTCTGCTTATGCTGAGTCCATCTTGAATCCCATATGACAATTCAGTGTGGTGTTCCTAAAGCGTTGTGCAGGAGGTGACTATCATGTACTGATTATTTGTGGTCAAGTAGTCAGTTAACGCCTTTCAGTACATATCTTGTCTTTCCTAAGTTTGAAAAACTAAATTAAAATGAGGATTAAATACTTTGGCAGATTGTAGAAAAAGCATGGGAAAAAATCACCCTGAAGATCAGATGGTCTGCAAATATATCTGTATTACTTTTTATGCCAGAATTCATTATGAAGTAGCTGCTGTTATCCTACTCTTGAAAGACATAATTTACCTTTTTGCATAGATGTGATTTTTAGGTTTTTTATCAATAGGCAAAAAGGAATAAACAAAACCTACTCAGTGTTCAGCTATCTACTGTTCACGTCTCAGATATATTTAATAAATACCAGCCACAGGTGTAAAGTAGGGTTACTATGTTCCTTCTGGTATTTATTTCAGATTAGATGCCTCCCACTTGCTTTAAATAAAAATTCTGAAAATCAAGCTTTACTCTGAGAAATGGAACCTCTATTACCGCACCTCCCACTGACAGCATCAGTCCATACACTGTGCCCTTTGCTCTCTGGCCCAATGTTACTTGATTGTTCTTTCCTCAGAAAAAATTCAAATGGCTGTCATCACTCCAGAATGAGCTATTCCCCTGGGATTTGAGTGCTCTCCCAGCTGTAATTGAACAGGATTTTGAGGCTAGAGATTTTGTTTGTAAGTGTCAAAAGGAAAGATCTCTATATACATCCATTTCACATATCATCTTTACTAACCATAATAGCAGTTTTTATACTAGTTATTTTTAGATGTTTACCAGTATACATGAGTTCACGCCCTCATATTGGCATATATTAACACCACCAAACAACATAATACAGAATATAATAATAACAACGAATAAAATACAATAATAATATTATAGATTATTTTATATTAATTCAAGCACCACTTCCTTCATGTTCAGCACATGCTTAATGACCAGCTTTACAGAAGTGAAAATAAGTATCTGTTTATTTGAATCTAACCCATTTTTTTTCCGTATGATTGTGCTTTCCTTTCCTTTACAGTTAGGTGTTCAACACACAAACCTAGTTCACCTTTGTGTTTCCAGGTCACCTGATCCTGATACATTTTCTGGGTTTAAAGGTACATCTTTAAGGAAAGCATACAAATCTAGTTAATGTTCATAGAAATTTTTCTACCTCCTTGAACTGACTAGGTCATCACACAAAGCTAAAGAATTTGATATATCGTTATTTTATCAGGATGGAGTGAATTGGGTTTGAGAAGTATTTTACTGACAAAAGCAATAAAAACTTTGCTGTGCTTGGATGCATACTCTGCTATCTGTTAAACTAAGCTTGTCTGTGATTTTCTGAAACTTTTAGTTAGAATTGAGAGAACTATCTGGTTTCAAATAAGAAATAGAACATCTTACACTTGTGGGTAAGAAAATTCTTAAATTAACTACAGGGTATAAACCTTGGGAAGGAAAGTAGTGTTACCAGGGAAAATGGGGGTGAAAAAGACAATGAACAAAGTTGTTCATAAACTTAACTTTAACTGAAAATTAGAAACAAGCTAAGGTATGAACACCTAGCTAAGCTATCACTTTGCTATTGCGTAGCACTGCCCTTGTGGGTGTTTTTGTCACTCAGTAACTGAACGACATTTGCCTTTCAAATTAATGACAGGTAAGTTTCTGCACACTTTCAGCAGGACAAGTGTGCTCTGATGTTAACTTGCCATTAAAGCACTAGAACCATTAACTACCACACCAATCTCTCCCTGCAGAACTGGTGTATTGACACAGTTGATAATAAGAAGTAAAAAATTATTGAACAAACTGGTCAGGTTTCTAAGGACTCCACCTTCTGGCCTGTTCTTTTCTGCTGCTTTGATAATGTCTGTTGCAGTATTTGCAATTATTAGTTGAGTCAGTCTCAGATATCTTGATTTCAATTTGATCATATGAATAAAAATTTTTCTGAGTGGAGCTTTCTAGTAAAATACTGCTTTAAGTCATCTAATTATATACAAAAAAGATGCAAAATCTGGCTCTACTTGCTCATTAATTAAAATGGTCTTAAATTTCTCTAAAAGTATCAAAAGTTGTTCTTAGCAGTGCAGAATATTCTTCTGTGGAATGGCTACAGATACATTCAGGTATTAGAAGACTGGCTTCAGTGGGACATTGAACAGTGGTTTACTTTTGATTGAGACAGGTTAATGTCACTGTACTCCAAAGGCACCCTGTAAAGACGACCTTTTTCATAACGCTTCATTCTTTATGGAAACTGCATTGCAAGCTTGCAAGCTCCTGGTTTGAAGAAGGAAAATATCTTTGGCTAAGGAGAGTACAGTTTTAACCTAGACAGGTCAAAGAGCACACTATTACCCTTGCAGGTTTTGCAGTGAAATGTTTAACAGATTTGTGGAGCTTTCAGAAATGTTCATGGTTAGAAGACAATGAAGTGTGGATGAACTTATCATTATTCTACTCTGGATGATGCAGAGTGATCACTTTGAGAAAATGGAAAACAATGGTATTATTCAATGAACTGAAATGACTTTATGTGGTACAGTGACTGTGTAAAGTGCTTTTCCCTTGAAAAGGTCTGAAGCTTGAAAGTAAAAGCTGGAGCAGCTCTTGCATCTACTTCTGTGCATACCCACTTTATGCCTTTTGTGTTCCTCAGGGCATTTGGAGTTATTTAAAAACCAAAACAAAACCATTCTACTGGGTCAAAATGGTGCTGATTCATATCAGACACAGCTGATAGACATTTCCCTATGGTAAGCCATTGCCTTGTTACAATATCAATGTATTGTGTGCATAGAGTAAAGGTGCATGTTTAGTGATGTTTTTTCTGTCTTCTATTGCTACATTTGAGTGAAAGGTGACTCTAGAGATACTGAAATAGAATGCTTTTGTAGTACTAGAAATCAAAGATGGTATGTGGAGCTCCAAAATGTCACTGGGTTAGAGTAGATCTAAAGCTAAACCCAAAATTATGGTGGGAGTTTTCTTCTGTAAACAATTTATTTTATAAATATCCAATAATACCTGAAGAAAAAGAAGAGTTCTCCAGAACGGTGAAATTCTGCAATGTATTTTCTGAAGTATTTTACTTTAGCACAGGGAAGACTTAACTCTTGTTATTATCGACTAGCTTCTAAATTTTCAAAATGGAAAGGTTTTGCTTTTTTTTTTTTTTTTGGCATTAATTTTGATTTCTTCTGGCAAAATGTCAAGAATAAATAAATAGAATACATCCAACTTAGTTAACAATTCTGCTGCTCAGCTTCTGGATAAAGAATTCAGCTCTGGTGAGGCCTGGCAGAATGAAATTAGAACAAAGAGCTCACTCCCTGAAATTCTTGTAGACTAAGATGTTCTAAGCAACTTAATAGTTTCAATGGTACACACTGCATTCAATACAGAAAAAAAATCTGCATAAAATAATTTGTTTCTATAATATATAACTATTTTTCTCAACCCCTAAATTCTAAGAAAATTAAATTAACTGTTCTCATGGTCAGAATACTGAATGAAAAATGCCACATTTACCTTTTGTTTAGATTGGCTCAAACATGAAAAACTGTACTGAGTAATTAGGCATTTTTCTCCATGTTTCTGTTTACTCCTTTAACCTGCTGCGTTAATTAGGTGGATAGTGGTGGAACTGGGACCACCATTATAAAATGGTGTTGGTAGTGTGCTTGTTTCCTATTATATCCTGTGGAATACAATGTACAAATGACACATCTCAAAGTATTTTCTCTCCCAATGTACATTTTGACAGCCCATGGGAGGTTTTGCACGGCTGGGAACAGAGGGATTTTGACTTACAGCTGGGGTGGGTGGTTTTGGGAGTCAGTCTGAATTTAGCTAAGAGTTGTTAAAAATCCTTGAGGCATTTGCAGTCATAAAAGTCACAGAAGCTGATATGACAATAACAGAAGTCTTTGTAGCTACTGCCGTAAGTACTTCTGCATCAGGGAGATCTTGGACTAACTATTCCCAGAGTTGCCAGCTTCATTCCAGTTCCTTCTCAGAGCAATAAGGGGGACTGTATGCAAAATGTAAACAGTCCCTGCATGCTATGTCCAAGCTTGTATCTTTTCAAATACAGTACTATTACTGTACTCAGAAGTAGCCATTAAAAATTGTTCTGTTGTAAGGTCATCCCTATTCTGCCATCCTATTCTAAGGTCAGATGAACAACTTGTGAACTTGAATTAACTGATTTGAGCTGAGATAACCTGATTTGAACTGACTGCATTTGCACTCCCACCACATGTCCAATCAGAGATTTAACAGATATTGAAGGATTTTATAAGATTACTTTGCAATGCTGAAATTGCTGGAAGATGATTTTCACTTTTTAAATTGGAAAAAAAATAATCCCCAAACCAACTATGCAAGCGTAAGCCTTTCCCTCAGTATTCCCTCTTTTCTTTGGAAACCTGTGTATGACATAGTAGTTACACTTAAGCCTTAAAATGAAGTTTAGAAAAGAAAAGTGGAGTCTGGTCTCAGTGGAAATGCAGAAGATGAGCATAGATAGCATGTGCTTTGGCAGAGTAACCGGATTGTCAACCTGGATATTTGAGAGTTTCTGTTTACAGTTGCAGAATAAACTGCCAAATTTCCTTCTGTTATTTTTTTCCTTAAACTCATCCATGCATTTCGTTCCTTCCCTTTGCCTCTGCATTCTTGTTTTTTCATCTTTCTACCAAACTTTAAATTTGTAAATGTATCCTAATATTTTATCCTTTTCTTCCTTCCCTTTCTTTCAGTATTTTCTGTCATCAAACAATGAAATTATGAATCTTGGATGGATATTGCTGCCAGAAGTGCTTCTTACTTTCTGGTCTAGAAATGAATACCATGCCACCTATAAATAGAAGAGTTTCCTAAATTTATCTTTATTCACTGCTGAGGGGAGCTTTAGAAATAGACCTCTGTCAGGATGAACAGCTCTTTGATGTGCCATGCTCTTTCTTCTCTAGCTGTGCACCATAACATGTATTCTCTGCAAATTAATTTCCCAGTACAAACAGGGTTATTCTGTGTGGCAATGTAAATAAACGTCATTTTTGTTGTACAGTAATGAAAAGGATGTCCCCTCCACAGGGCTGCAGTAGTTGGATGAGGATGAGGAGAGTGTGCTTGCTAATTGTAGCTATGACCTGGCCTGATGGCTCAGAAATCAAGTTAGAACAATGGCTGACTGAGTAAAAAAAAGTGTCTTGCTGTTTAGCTCTTTTCTTCTACTACTCAAGATTTCCAAATTAGCACTTCTAATACATTAGTTGAAAATAAGATATTGTATTTATTCTGCTGCTTTGTTCTATAATCTTTCTGATAAAATTTTTTGTCCCCCCAGAATGTTGGTAAAGATTTTCTTTTGGTTCACTGTGTAGAAGGGGGTATAATCCACTGTTTAATAGTTTTTATTGTGGAACTGTGTGGTGGTCCCTGCAGTTGATACTGAGACTACAACTTCAAACTGATCTTTTTCATCTTGGCCCCTAAATAATTAACATGATACTTCCGGCCGATCTCTTAATTTGTCTCTATTTCTGTATTTGAAAATGGAGATAAAGGAATGTATTGACTATTTCGCCTTGAGTGTTCAACTTGGCCATCAATGTTTGGATCTTACTTAAATAACACATCGAACAAGCTCCCAAAGGTCATCATTATTGCTATAATAACATCTTAATGATAGCATTATTACAGTCAGAGGATAGTCATAGGCAGTGGAGGGACTCTAGACCTCTAATTGCAGTACTTCCATACCTCTAAGTGCTGTAATAAAGCACTCTTGGAGACCTAACTACATAACACTGTAGTTTGCTGTTATGCAACAAACTGGGCAAGTTGTTATATTATTAGTTATATGTCTCCATTTTCATGAGCAAAATGCCAAATATACTTTCAGAATTGCCCTAACTATTGGACATCACTGTGTTTTCACAAGTGTCTATGTTAAAATTTTGGTTCTCTTAGCAAAAAACACATTTTGATATTGAAGAGACTATTTTTCCTAGTACGTTTTTCTTATTCTATATTAAAAACCTGCAAAGCCAACACATTTTGACATTAATTTACTATTGCTACAATACTTATAAAAATTAATTATAATTTTAACAACTTGTAATAATAATGTAATAAAATAATTTAATTTTCCCATAAAATATATCCTTCTCTAAGCAATCATTAACTGTGCTCTCCTTCCCAATATATTTCCTTTGATTAATATTTATGAATCATTCTACATGGAATGGTGTTCTTTCAACTTCAAGATCCAGGAAAGGAAGGTAAAAACAGAAGGAGAGAAGGGAATAACTGCAATAAAGATTTTTTGGAATTGGCTTTTGTGAAAACATGAAGGACACAGTTGACAAATTTATTAATAGCTTGGCACTTTAGGAAGAACCACTGACAATCTTCCATAAGAAAAACACTTCCTGATTCTGAGGAAGTGTTTTAATGGGAGCATATTGATTTTTGTCTCTGCTCTTGGGAGAAACTGCCCAGACTTCTTATTTCTCAGTTTTCATGGCACGCTGCTCGCTGGTGCTGTCAGGGGCATAGGACAGTCCCGCCAAAGCTCTCTCTTCCTTTGTGCATATAAGTACACAGAGATCCAGTTCCTGACTTCTAGGCAGCTTTCTCCTCAGCCTGTTCAGTTTCTCAAAGAGATGGCTCTTTAATGAGTTGGTGAGTCCTGAGCAGCTATTTCCATGATTCAGTCACCCCAAACAATGAGTCATTTGCAGACCATTATATTTAGTTTCATTGTAAAACTAGTAATTAACTGAATTTCATATCACTGATGTGTTTGTGCAACTACTGCTGAGGTTTTAAAACTTGAAAAGTGTATGTACTGAGATTCATAAACTGAGAGGTGATTAATGTCTCCTCTTCCACAAGTTTGTCCAGAAGAAATACATCTGCCTCATAGGAAAAGCGCCCTGGCAAGCTAACTGATAGTAGAGGCCAGTTACTCAGGCAGTTAGCGCTTCAAAAATATGTCTGCATGTCACTAGCACTTTATCAGGTGGCCTTAAATTAGCAGGAGATTCATAAGTCAATATCCTGATCACATTTATCAAGGGGACTCTGGATTATAGGAAATCCTGATGGATATATTTCCATTAAGTAGAATTCCAACAAAGAAATCTTCAGGTTAGAGGTTACAATCTGGGAGGACTGTGATCAGTGCCAGAAAAATGTATATTTTCTGATGAATCTGACTTCAGATCTGAGAAACACATAATTCCTCTTGTCAGCTCATAGCTAAATGAAGCACAGAAAAGACTTTGGGAATTAACCCCAGAGGCAGCTAATGAAGTGTGTTCTTACCTGACTACTTCATGTCCATTTTCTCAAATTAAGTAAGTTAGTGTCTCGATTTTATGTGTTAGAGAATAAAACACATTCATGGTTTTCATCTGCATCTTTTCTGGCATGACAGGGATTTCTAGAAAATTGTCAAATAACAGGGTGCTTTCTCCTGGGAAAAAGATGAGGAGCACACTGCTTCCCTTGGTGCAGCTAGGATTGGTGTCTCTTGTTCTTTCAATGTCAAGCTGCAAGAAAGCCTGTCTGTGTCCTCTGCTAGACTTCCCACAGTAGCTGAAGAGAGCAGGTAGCTGAGAAAGTCTCCTTGGTCTTTCTTCTCTAGAGTGACCTAAGCCAGCTATGCCAACATCTCCCCATAGGTACTGTGCTCCATCTGCCTACTTACCTGGGGGGTCCACCCGGGCACTCACTGCAGCTTGGTCATGTCCTTGTTGGTATGGGGAACCCCAATAGGGACCTAGGCTGCAGACTCTGGCTGCCCTCCTTCTGTTGAGCTGGGAGTTAAGGTGTTCATCTCTGCAGGGATTCTGGGTTAATCCTATTAATGTCTTCATCCTCCCTGATGCTCCACAACATGCTCACCTGCTCCTGCAGTCCCATACCCTAGCAACGCAGCTCCTCAACCAGCCCACACCTCCTGCAAGCAAGGATACTGTCTTCACCTGCCCTCACCCTGGGGGGAGGCCCAAGTCACTGGGTAGCCACATTGTCCCTCAGAAGCTCCTCCCATTCCAGCCTCTGCTGTGCTGTGGGAACTGCTCCAGGTGCTGCTGGGGACTGATAACTGATGCCAGCTTCAGAAGAACATATGGCCTCTTCTAATTGGAGCAACGTAGCTAAGTTTTGTAATACTGGGAATACTTCATAAATAAGATAGTCTTAGAACTTGCTATATGTGATTAGATAGAAAGGAGTCTGGAGACACTGTATCCTTGAATAGAATAAATGAGGGAAATGTACTAGAATAAGCTAGTTTAGTATCAGTAAGAATTGTGTAAGCAAGCCAAAAATGAACTGAGCATGCCCAGAGACTGAGTTCAACCAGTGGACATGGTGAGGAAGACTACTGACAGCCACTAGGGGACCCTGGTAGACCACTAATGAACGTGAATGTGCATGCGTTAAGGACCTTTGCATATATAGTGAATTCTAAGAATAGTATGAATATGTTAATTATTTCTTAGAAATCTAACAAACATGTACATTTTGATTGCATATAACCCCTGTAGTAGAGCAACTCAAGGCACACACTAGGTGGAGCAATAACCCGTGCCTCCGGCACTGCAATAAAGGTTGCCTGATTTCTAGAACTACAAATTGAGTTTTAAAGGTTTCTTATATTTGCTGACTTACGATATCAGGACCATGTTCTGTGTTGTGACACCACCACTATTGAGCACTTGTTTCCTGTTATGGGCAGAGTTTCCAGTCCCCAGCCCTGCTCCCTCCTACACTAACTGCTGTGTCTCTTATTTGACACATCTGTTAGCTGTGTGCTAGGGCTGCTAGTGTTATCCCTAGCACCAACCAAACAGTTGCCAAAAACTCTAAACAGAAATCGGCTGAAGATGAAAGGTCAAAGCACTGTTTGATCAGAAACAGCTGGCAGGTCATTAGAAACTGCTAGAGTCTGTGAAGAGCAGAAGCCTGGGACAACTCCCCTTGCCCAGTAGCAGCATACACCCTGAATGTCGAAGAGATCCTTGAAGTCTTCTGACAAGAGGTCCCACATTTGACCCTGCTTTCTCCTAGGGGCGTTACACTACTTTGGGATCATGCTTCAGTGTTCCCAACTTTGTAGCCAGGCTTAGGCACCTGGTCAGATTGAGGGTAGACCTTCTCCACCAAAGCCTGGGGGCACTTTGCCTTCTCCATACCCTTTGTCACTGGTTTGCCTGCCCCATGAAGCAGCAGGCCCAGCTGGACCTTGACTTTTATTTGGGTGGCAATGCTGCCTGAAAGACAGAAAAGTCTTCCTTTTTGTCCCTAACATCCAACCTGTTATTGTGTCTCCATATGGTGTTTTATCATTCCAGCTCATCTATCTCTCCTGCCATTTTGTTGTCATCCACAGAATTTGTGATCATGCATTTGATCCAATCAGCCAGATAATTTATAAAGATTAAGTAGCAGGAGTACTGGTATCTGTTCCCTTGGAGCTCCATGCCTGACATCTGCCAGTTTGACTTTGAGCCATTCATCACCACCCTTTGAGGTCAGTAGCTTAGGCCACTTTCAACCCATTTTGTGGTTCATCTGTCCAATCCAGAGTTTGCCAGCTTGTTCACAAGGACATTGTGTGAGTTGTCAAAAGCCTTGCCAAAATCAAGGCAGATGATATCCATGGCTTACTCCCGATCCACTAAGCAAGTTGTTTCATCATAGAAGGCAACCAAATTGGTCAAGCATGCTTTACCCTTGGTAAATCCACATTGGCTTCTCCCAGTCACCTTCTTGTCCATTGTGTTACTATCAGTAGCTTTCCTGAGGATGCTTCCTAGGAAATGAAAAGAGGCTGACAGACTTCAGTTTCCTGGATCTTTTTTTTTTTTTCTTTTGCCATATTTGCAGGTGGGCATAACAACTGCCCTTTTCCAGGCATCTGGATTTCCCTTGCTCCCAGTGACCTTTCAGATATGAGAGGGAGTGTTTTGTAATGATGCCAGCCAACTTGCTCAGCACCCTCAGATGCATCCTGTCAGGTCTTGTGGACTTGTATATGTCTCATTTGTACAGATGGTCCCTAACGTGACCCACCTCTGCTACCAGTGGTTCACCTTTTTTTTTGCCACTGCTCCTTGGTGTAGAGGTTCAGTTGCTGACCTTACCCATGAGGACCAAGGTAAAGAAGGTTACCCCAGCTGCCGCTGTGTCATTTGTAACTAACTTGCCTTTCATGTTATTCTTGACATCTCTTGCCAGTTTGCTCTGCTCCAGCAGAGCTTCTGCATTCCTAGCTGCACCTAACTGCAGATCGCCAAATGATATTTCTATGTTCCCTTTGGGAGTCTGTCCCCGTTTCCATTTCTTGCATGCTTCTGAAGAACTGCCTCAGTATCTTGCTGTTTTCTTCTTCCAGGCTACTTTCTTGTTATGCCTGATCCTTTTCCCACTTAGGGAAAAGGGCTGTCCTTATAATTTGAGAAGGTTGTCTCCAAAAATCTCCCAACGCCCCTGAGCTCCTTTGCTCTCCAAGGCAGACACACAGGAGATCCCTCCTCACTGTTCCCTGGGCAAAGAGATATCTTCTCTCCTGAAGTCCTGGGTCTTCTTTGTGCTGCTTGTCTGCCTCACGCTCCTTAGATCTGAAACTCTACAGTCTTATGGTCACTGTGGTCTGTTCTGCTGTGTTGACTTCCCAGCAAACATCACAGGGCTTAGAGCCCGTGTGAGAAGCAAGTCCTGTAGGCCTGAGGCCTGTTAGAGGTATCTGGAGAAAGCTCCATCCACTTCTTCTGCCTGATCCAGTGATCTGTAGCAGACACCTACTACAAGGTCTCTGTCATTGATGGTCTTTCTGATTTTGGCCCAAAGGCACTCTATGGATCACACACTGCACATTCAAACTGCTCTTTTGCAGAGTGCACAAGCCCTCATCGTCTTCTGCCCTTTCAGTCTTTCCTGAGGGTCTGTACCTGGCCACTGCAGGACTTCCATCACATGAGCTCTCTCACCAAGTTTCTGTGATTCCAGTGGCATTGTAATGATGAGACTGCAGGTGGAGCTCCATTTCTTCTGGCTTGTTCCCCAGTCTGCAGGGGTTGGTGCATAGGCACCTGTGCTTGTGTCTGTGAGATGATGTGCCATCTGCCCATTGTCCCTGGGAGGAGTGTGGGAGCCTCCCCCTTGGCTCAGCTCCATGCATACTTTCATTTCATCCCCTCTGGCCTCACTTGTCTCCAGGCTTCAGACAGCACTCCTCATTAAACTGAGTTTTAAGCCTGCTTTGCTAAGTTAGCCAGCCCATTGAAAATGTCCTTGCTCCTTCTTGGTAGGCAGATCCCATTCCTCCCAGAATCCTTTGAAATGTCTTCAGAAAGCATCCTGCGGTCACAGGGGCCAAAAACCTGCCTGTGATACAGGCCACACAGGCAGGTGCTGACTGGGTGATATGCTTGCCCCTGCCTGTACACTTGCCGTGCACTGACAAGATTGAGGGGAAAGCAACCTTAATTCTGGTCCTCTTTCTCTTAGCCCATGGGACTCCTTTGTCTTGCTTGTTCTTTTCTGGCTCATATTTTGCAGAATTGTTGGTGTCCACACTGAAGAAGAGTAGAGGGTAGAAGCCTGTGGGCTGGATCAGCCTTGGCAGTGCCTCCGTGACATGCTGGATGTTGGCTCCGGGTAAGCAGCAAACTTTCTGTGACTGGGTATTAGGTCAGCAGATGCGTGCCACAGTGTCCTGCAGAAGAGACGTCTTGTGATACTAGTGCCCTCTCCTTCTTCTCCCTGAGGATTTTGCCCTGTTAAGCAAAAGCTGATGGCCTGGTTTTCTCTTTCAGGGATGCTTGTCATGCTTGTTTGTCCTTCTCGTCTTTTGCTAGGACTCCCTGCCTCTTCAAATGAAGTTTTCCAGGTGAGGGATGAGATGTTGCTTGTCAGGGACAATGCTCTCTGACCAGGCTCTTTTAGCTATTCCACAAGGAAGGTTTAATGTTTGTTTATTGGGTTTTGGAATCAGGGTGGGGCTACAGGGGTGGCTTCTGTGAGAAGCTGCTGGAAGCTTCCCCCATGTCCAGCAGAGACAGTGCCAGCTGGCTCCAAGGCGGACCTGCCACTGGCCAAGGCTGAGCCCATCAGCGATGGTGGTAGTGCCTCTGTGATAACATATTTAAGAAAGAAAAAAGAAACCTGCACAACACCAGCAGCAGTCAGAAGAGAGGAGTGAGAATATGTGAGAGAAATAACTCTGCAGATACCAAGGTCAGTGAAAGAGAGGAGTGATAGAGATGCTGTGGTGGGTACCTGGCGTCCAGCCAGGGTCAACCCACCACAGGTTAATATCAAATTTACTGAGTAATACAGCAATGTACTGCATAATGTATCAATTGCTATATATAGTTGAATCACGATACAAATGTGATTCCTGTTACAGGTCTCTATGTGCTCACTGTCCAGGTGCTGGGTGTGCCCAGTCACTGGGAAGAAGTACATGGGTTGAAGTCAACTTGTTGTTTTTTTTCAAAGACTGTTTCATTAGTTGTCCAGTTTTATACCCTATGTTGGGCTGAACCATGTACACACTTTCTCCTCCAAACACCAGGCTGGCCACACACCAGGAAGACATTACTCTCTACTAATTGTCTCAGGGAAGGCTGAGATAATTACTGCAGCCATATATCCAAAACAAAGGTTACCGCTCCAGTCCCCCTTGTGTTAAGCTCAGCTTTCTTTATAATTGGTGGTTTTTCTTTACATTCTTCCTCTTTGCCATAAACAAGGTTCTGAACCTATCACAGGGGGAAAAATGTTAACTGCTAAGTAGTAGTGCAAGTATTTTAATGTGTTGCATGTGTTTAACTTTTACCCAGTCATGCCCCACTCCCCCCAGAAAAAGGTTTCTGTTAGGATATTATAGATTCAGCAGGTGTATGATAAATGGCAGTGAAGGGTACATTCAGCTTTTCTCTTTCTGTAAGCCTTTTCTTCATTAGGTGTCCTGGACTTTCTCCTTTTTTTTTTTTCTTCTGTATTATTTTTGGATGGTGTGTGCAATATTCAACAGGTACTTTTTACTTTTGCAGCAGTTATAGTCAGTGGAGTAGTGAGGACTTCATGAATTATAGATGTCTTTCAGATCCAAGAATCTTAGACAAATAACAATATTATTGGATAAAATTCAAGTCAGAAATGTGTTCTAATGACTGAGCATAAGCTATCCTGTGTCTGCCAAAAATGAAATACCATCTAAATACCAACAAAGACAATCTAATGTTATGAAAACAGTCTACTAGAAAGAATGTAATAAGGAATGTACACTTACTAGACGGAGGATGCTTTACAGCTGCTATATTGTACATTACTTCTGGCAGTGACAACACTGCAGTTAAAAAGATTGTAATTCATATAGTCTTGTAATTGTTATTCCCGTGTCTCCCAACCTGAGGTCAGGCTGCTCACATCTTTAGAAGTATTTAGAACCCATAGCTCTGGTACAAGGCATATCCACATGTACTATTAGCTCTTTTGAGAAATATATTACAGAACACACTGAGTTTTGGTTTGTTTGTGTTTGTTTTTGTCATATCCTAGCCATGCAAAACTAGGGATTGGATGTAGGTTACTACCGTGTTTTTTAGCTACACAGTTTGTGCAGAATTAAAAGAAATGTGTAAGCTGTGATAGGCTGTTGATGGTGTGGGAGCATCAGAAGGGGGGAGCTATTTGAATGAATCTGTGGCTCAAATGATGAGACTTCATAGGTGCACAGTGAGTTATTATTTGTGATTTCTGAGGAAAATTACAAAGAATAATATACTGACATGAAAACTAATGCACGGAGCTATTATTTCTTTCCCATTGCATATCTGTAGGAAAATCTATAATCAAATCTGGAAATTTTATATGTTCCTTTCATTTATTAATCTTTACAGATTTTGTTAGGATGCTGCAGATGTATTGAAAGAAACAGAACAGAACCAAAAAGAAAAAAGAAAGATATTTACAGGGAATTGAGAAAGATTTGAAAATCATATGTATTAAAAAATCTATGTACAACAGTTACTAGGGAAATGGGTAAACATGAATGAAAGCTTTTCTAGATGCAGTTAGTGCTGGTCTGATCCCACACTTACTTAATGCTTTCATGAATTTTGAATGATTTATATAGGAGAACTTGCCTTAAGGTTGCTTCACTCACCAAAGTGGCAACATCATGTGCAAAATGACCTCCTGCCCATAACTGATAGCAGAAGCAACACCACTTTGAGATTATGCCTGGGGGGAAGTTATAATGGTTTCTCAGAGGATTTGTAGAAGCCACTCGCACTCAGCTTCCTGGCCTGACCATCTTCAGGTAGTAACACCCACTTAATCTTAAATTGGCCTGCTGGAAGCTCATGTGCATGTAATTTACTCAGCTTTTGTTCTACCCAATCCATCTGGGAGTGCTTTGCAGAAGGCTAGCCTGTGTGAATTTTTGTATGTTATATGCTGTGTTTGTATAGCTGAGAAATGACTCACACCTCTCAACAGCAACAGCTGTTAGTTGGCCATAAAAAGCTTAAATATATCTTGCTATATTGGAATCTTAACATGTGCAAACTCATGATTACAGTTGCCAACAGTGCACTGTACAATAATGGTAGCACAGACAGCTTGCTCTGAAATGCCATTTTGTGACTGCAGCCTCCCTTCCACTGTACAGCTGCCTTCTACACACTGTTCTCGGGCATCTTTAAAGTTGGCAGAATACTGCATCTGAATTCCCCAATGTAAGCATTTTTACAATTGACTTCTGTACCTGCCACTGTCCTGGTGGAGGTCTCTAACTCCTAGTATAAGAGAACAACCCCCCCTTGGAAAGAACAGGTAATGTAATGTTTAATTAGCATGAATCTAGGCTCTGTTCTTTTTGATCAAGCATAGTTTCATGTTTTAATATTTAACCTAAGCTTAGGAACAGGATATCTTGGCCATCAGTGATTATCCATTTAATCAAGGACAAGTGTTCCTTCTAGAATAAAATTGAGGAGACCTTGCAAGAGAAAATAGCCTTAAATTGTCCTTGCATAACATGCCATCATATATGGATAAAAAAGGTTAGGGTACTTCATCTATAAAGACCACCAAAGGCCCCCAAAGAGAGGAAGGCACGCGCAGAAGAATCTGAAGCGGAGCCAAGAAGAGTGACTTAATGCCATTACACAATTTATGTAGATTAGAATGAATATGTATTAGATAGGCAGAATATGTATGGACTTATTGTATAACTATAATGAGGTAGCCGGCTTCGGCACGCTTGATTTGTGGAAAACCGCCGAGCACCCAGGCTTGTGCAACCCTGAAATAAATTGGCAATGTCTCTCCTGAGTGTGTAATTATGGACTCATCACACACTGGGTGACGAATCTGCCTTTCGGACAACACTAGTGCATTTCATTGTCGTTATTTTGAAATAATTGACATGCTCTAGATTAAACTGTGTACGTGCACTTGGTTCTTGAAGCATAAGTCTTCGTTAAACAATCCGACTGCATGCACATTTTAATGCTGTCATTATTTTTTGCATTGCTTTTGTGAGAGTCAAGTTATCTCAGTAGAGGATTGAATGCCATGAACATTTGAATATATATATTTTTGTCAAAGTCTCTGCAGTGAGAATAGTTTGACTGACATTTTTTCAAATCACATCTCAGAAGTTTTTCCCTATTCGTAGTTAGTAGTTAAAACATTGAAACAAGTACAGTAAAAACATCCAAAACATCCTTTCGGTTGGTTGATTACTTAAAAATTGTATGAAATATTTCTTTTGAATGTTCATTTTTAAATTGTAGTATTGTTTCTGTTTTATTGGGAGGAATAAAATTCTCTACGGTTTTGCAGGTGTATCTTTAACAGCATTAGTGAACTGGAGAATGGGAGGGAAGCTACTGCTGTCTTTTTTTTTATATATACATACTTTTTTTGTGAGGAAAACTGCTACAGAGTAAGCAGTAAGTAAGAAAAATGACGCCCTAAAAGAAATATATGAAAATAGCAAGTACAGAAATTAATTCTTCATTCTTGATTGCATGGAAATTCAAACAACTTTTCTAGAGAAGTGTAGCTATATATGTCAACTCAAGTATTTTTCCCATGCAGACCTGATGAGAATGACCATCTATACCATTGATCTTTTATAGGTGAAATAACTGTGAATAAAATGTGGCAGCTGGCCTGTTTGGAACAAGGGGTTTTTGAGCTACATGTATTTATAACACAAATCTAAATATGAAACTAGACCCAGACATTAGTGTCTTTCAGGATTTTGGCTTCTGGTTTTTTTCACCCAAATAATTGGTAGTTTTAATATCTTAAAATTATTATTAAGTTATTATTGTATTATTTAATGAATGTCTGTAATATTTTCTTGACAAAAATGACTACTTTCAGCACTAGTCCAAGGATTTTTGGAGTGAATATTGTATTACACTGAATCTGGTGAAATGTAATTATATTGGTCTTTGCACAAGCTTGATCTTTTTTTTGTTGTAAGTCTGTCTGTACAATGCTATATAAACTGATTTAGACACAGGATTTCACTTGAATGAATCATAAATATTATGTGTTATTCTAACTATGGTTATTTAAATATCTATCTTGTAGCACTTAATATCATTTTCATAACACTAATTCTTTTTAAATCCACGATGAAATAAAAAATATATAAAACAAGTAGTTAATTTGCTTTTGCAGATTCATTTTGAAGAACTATTTTCAAGCTAGAATCCCTGTCTGCACTAGATAGATATAGCAGTAATTTATTCCAGGATGTGTTCATGAAAATAAATGTAAAAGACCTTCACACAATGTCTTCTTCAACCTTGGAATAAGTTAAATAAAGTCCCTTAGCTGATCGTAAACCATAAACTCGTGTAGCTTTGGTGATATATGTTCTGTCAAAGAGTCAGACTCCTCAGCAGTGAAATAATTATCCTGATCAATAAAGTAAATTAGGAATAAAGACAGAGCATAAGAGGAAGATTCTGGGTAGGACAGGGAAGTAGGTGCTGGAACTTGAGTTGTTCTTGTTTTTACACAAAACCTGACAAAACTAAAAGTAGAAATGCCAGGATTAGTTTCTGTTGAACAAATTTTATTTCTAATCTTAAATAAATAATCATGGCCAGTTAAACCTTAAAGCTTATACTCAGAAAACCTCTTGAAATTTAATAGGACTTAATGTTGTGATTCTGAAATGCTGCAGCCAGCATTGACAGCCTTCATAAGCCCCTTCCAAACTTGTAGCTGAAGTTCTGTGGCGTATCAGGAAGATATGTCAGAGGTAAGAAGTTTATGCTAGTACAGTTTTATGGCACGGTGAGGTTTTTTGGTGTTCAATATCTGATCAAGAAAATTAAGGAGCCAGGAAAAAAATATTTTTTGGGGGTCAGTTTGTGCCCACTGTAACACCAGCACATGCAGGAAAAGGAGCTGCCTTCTCAGCCTGCGCAAGTGCACCTTCCACCAGCTGCAGGGTTGACATAGTCATATTTAAAGCTGGTGGTTGTGTGGAAAAAGTTATACCATTCAGTGGTGGTAGGATAATTTAAGTTGTCTGACCATATACTAAGCAAATTGAACACAAACACCCAGGAAGGATCAGAGGCACCATATCGCCTACTCAGTAAGAATGGAGAACACTCAACTGGCTTCTCCTACAGCCAGCCAAGGAGAGTGATTATACCTCTGCTCCTGGTGGGAAAGCCACCAGAATGACACAAGGACAGAAATGCTCTCTCTTGAGTACCATTTAAACTGAGAGGGGTTATTGCCTGCAGGATTTACTCTGGGGTGCAGGGAAAAGAGCAATTTGCAATGAGGCAGTGATAATTTTGGGGATTGTCCTGGTTTTGGCTGGGATAGAGTTAATTTTCTTCCTAGTTGCTGGTATAGTGCTGTGTTTTGGATTCAGTATGAGAATAATATTGATAACACACTGATGTTTTAGTTGTTGCTAAGTAGTGCTTACACTGGTCAAGGACTTTTTCAGCTTCCCAGGCTCTGCAATGTGCACAAGAAACTGGGAGGGGACACAGCTGGGACAGCTGACCCCAACTGACCAAGGGGATATTCCATACCATAATACGTCATGTTCAGCATATAAAGCTGGGGGAAGAAGAAGGAAGAGGGGGGACATTTGAAGCGATGCCATTTGTCTTCCCAAGTAACCGTTACGCGTGATGGAGCCCTGCTTTCCTGGGGATGGCTGAACTCTTGCCTGCCCATGGGAAGGAGTGAATGAATTCCTTGTTTTGGTTTGCTTGTGTGCGCGGCTTTTGCTTTACCTGTTAAACTGTCTTTATCTCAACCCATGAGTTCCCTCACTTTTAATCTTCTGTTTCTCTTCCCCATCTTGCCAGGGCGGGAAGTGAGTGAGTGGCTGTGTGGTACTTAGCCTACTGGGGTTAAACCATGACAGGGATTTTATGGAAGTGGATTTTGAGGGTGTGTGTAGTGTATTTTAGGACGCTTCAGCAAAAGAGCAAAGGCGGGCAAAAGGCAGGATCCAGGTTGGCTGGGGAGGAACATGCATGGAAAAATAGAGGGAAGAGGGCATAAAGAGGTCTGATCATGTTTAAACAGCTTGCTGGTCTGTAAACTTGTGTGACGGAGCTCTTGCACTTTAACTGCAGTTTGTCCTATGTTCCCATTCAATCCTGATTCGATTTTCTGTGGAAGTGCACTGTCTATCCTCTGTGTATGTGTGTGAGAGCGCTAGAAAATATCCGGTTGGACTAGCAGAGAAGTAGGGTGAGAGGTTTGAGTACCATCTACTAGAGCTGGATCATGGGTCTGAGGGATCTGTCTTGGGGACCACAACTACAAGACACCAGGGTGTGGGTGCCCACCACTGGATCAACTGCGCCCAACTCTAGCTACCTGGGAGACGTATATGTGTGTATGTATGTGCATGTTGCATCTAGAAAACTCCAATCTTGCTCAACTGGAGAGGAAAAACAGGATCAAGTCATCCATCAGTGATGTTTATGTGGGTACAGGTAAAGGGACTGCTCTCTCTGTCTCAAGCTGTGTGGCTGGACATATGTACATTGTGGTGTGTGTGCGTGTGTGTTTGTAGCTATTGGGAATACGTGCTCTGCCTCAATACGAACTGCAGATAGAGAACTGCACCAGCCTCACTGGGACAGGAGAAATCCCCTGGGCCCAGTCCCCTTGGGTGTGGTTACCTGCAACAGAATATTGGACACATGAAAGAAAGGCAGAATATAGAAATGAATGGAGTTATGATTCAAATATATTTTATAGAAAATCCAAAGCGGTTCCTTGGCAACATTGTTAAAATTTGGAAACGCATATTGCAACCAAGCACTTTCATCTTGCATATCATAGGCAGTGAAAATATCTTCATCTACCCAAACTAGCCACATAGCAGTATCATCTGCTCCTTTCTCATGGGGCATTAACAACTTGCAGTGTGAAAAATCTTCTGAAACGTGGTAAGGGCCCAGAGTCAGAGAGGTGTTGGGCAGGGCAGAGGTACAACCGGAGTGAAGGCTGGGATAGCTTACAAGGGGCCTGTGATCAAGCTTCAGTTTCACAGGTATGATAAATGATTGTGTGTCTAGGTATGATTTGTAGGAAAATGGAGAATGAGAAATAGAAGACTTCTAATAGACAAGAATGTGGTCTTGTTCCTGTTGAAACTAATAGGAACAGAAGCTATCCTTTAACAGAGAAGGTGATACACTTTTTGAAAATAATGACTGGAAAGGGAGAAATAACTGAATGCAGTTTTAGACACAGGCAACTTTTTTCCTTGATGTTTCAGTGGAAAATGAAATTAAACAAGTCATGATACTAATTCTAACTCTGTAATATTTTCCTCTATATGTGTAGGATTATGCTAAGGAGTTGAAACCTGAATCAATTAAAGAAAGTGGGTAAGTGTTATTAAGTCCATATGTAAGAGGTTGTCATTAATGACAAGATAATTCACAGAAATATTTCTGTATCAGTATTTAAAAACAGAGATGAGGAGAACAGCCCACCCCTAAAATAATTCTGGGAAAAAAAAAGAAACGAAAATGTGGAATACTCAATGTTCTACATTTAGAAGCAGAATTTCTGAAGTCCATGTGTGCATGATAGATTTAAAGGTCCATGAATGATCATAGCATTTGCTATACTTAGGTATCTTTTTAGGTCTTGAAACTTGACAGCTATCTCGGTACTGTTACTACATTGAAACTATAGTGATTAAGGTCTTGGTAGGTAAGAGGCTTATTACAAGTGCAAATAGAAAAAAAAAATCCTTTTTTTGTTACTGAATTAAAACCAAGCCACAACAAATCCCAACAAACAAATCTATACTCCTGATAATATGCTGATATCAAGTGTATGATGATACACTTTTCTATGCCTGAACAGACTGCGGTAAGACGTTGAATGCTAAAGTCCAAATTAAAGTACTATCTGTTGGCTTTCACATTGTTAGTACCAGAAAAATATATGGTTGCAATAACTGTGCTTCAGTAAGTTAAGTTGCTCATATTCAGGTTTACACCTGAATTGCAAATGAGAGTTTTATTGCAATGATAGGATTATAGTATTGGGTTTTTCTCCACCTGTGGATTCTTAGAAGTCAGAAGAGTAAGTCTATATGGAGAAAGCTACTAAAAACCACAATGAATGAATACAAGCTGAAAACTTCGCACTTTATTAAAATCAAATAAAAATATTTGCCCATGTAATAGCTGTAAAATTTGAAAGTCCCTAACAAACAGTACATTCAGATTTGGGGTTGATTTTGTTGAGACTGCTGTCATCCCTAATGGTCCCGAATAACTGAGCCTGTTCTCAGCATTTCAGATTCAGTAAATGGTCTGGGCTGATAGAGAATCCAACACTTGTATCTTTAATTTTAGAAGTCTCCAGTCTCTCTGGGGTATTGTATGTGGGAATTTCTTCACTCTCATGAACTGTAAAAAGATTTTACTTTTCTGGTAGCAGATGTAAAACTAAGCTTGTATATTTTAGAAAGACTCAACCCAAGAAAGAAAATACTATAAATATATACCAATGAAAAGACATATCAAAGACTGATATTTCCTTAAATTCATCTTTTCCATTGGGTGAGGTATAGTCATCTGATGAATTGAAACATACCCTTGTTCCATGAAAATCTTGAAATATATATAAAATTTTTCTTAAAACTTCATTCTATACAATCTATAATTCCTTCTAAGAGATGTTACTACTGAAAAACAGTAATGTGAAAATAAGCTAAACCTCCCATGGAGAGGACATTGTTGATACTACACTAACAGTGCAGTACAGAAGAAAACAATACTTATACGTCCATGCTGAAGTCAAGGTCCCACTGTATCATTCACTCTACAAATCAAGCACAGTATCTCCATTAACAAGATGTGATTTAAACAGAGACCTGATTTAGCCTTTAATACACTAAAAGATAAATGATAGCTCTTTCTCATTCCTTTACTTTGAGCGGCTATTTTCTAAGACTGGAACTATAAATGTAAAACATACTGCTAGCTGAATGAAACTGATTGAAAGATGTTTTACTCCTGACAGACAAAACTTAGAACCTCTTCCTACTTAGTCTACAGCAGGTTTTGCAGGTCCATTTAATTATGAGATTTTAACTCATTCTGAAACTTTAAGTGTTCCACTCATGTTATTGCAGAGTGTGAACGTGAGATTTCAGGATATAAAAAAATAGGCTTTAGCTCTTGTACTGAACAATGCAACCATTAACTTTAAGCAGTAACAGACTTCTAAGCCTATGTATATTGTGCTGGAAGTGACACAAAGCTGGTCAGGTGACAACGCTCTACACTATAAGCAAAATATTTTTGCAGTGATTTTATTAATAAGACATCCATAAGCTATGGTTATTATTATTTGCATGTAGTTTTGGTTTTTTTGTGAAATGACTTTCTCTTCTATAAGAAATAAAACAAATACTGCTTTCATGGAGTAGGGACACCAAATATTAAGGCCTATTCAGATTGTTTTGTTGTTGGACAAGTAGATGCCAACAAGTCTTGGATGTATCTTAGCTTAACAAAGGAACTTTAAATATTCTTATTTTCTTTGGAGCAGAGATCACCAGAAAGATAACTGAGGCTATTTTGTATTTAAAATATTTTTGTCTAGAACCAATCTCTGCATCTCTGGAAATAATCTAAGGTAAACATTAATGAAAAAAATTAACATCTTTAGTATTAACCACAACTTCCTCAATGGAATGGTATTAAAAATCAAACAATAGTAAATCTGGTTAGGAATTTGCTGATAAAACATAAATGTAAGAAAAGACGGATGATAAGTAACAGGGCAGAAGCATCCTTCCTATTACTGCAGCTTCACAAAATGCTATTGAGAAAGTAGTAGAAGTGCTGGGAAATATTTCTAGGGTAGATGGTCCAGGTGTGTCAATGGATCCTTGACACATTTACTATGTTTGGGTTGAATAAATGATAGCCACCACACTCGAAGTTTGGAAAATTCAAGCTTCAGGACACCCTTCTGACTGGGTTACCCTGCTCTAGGAGCTATAAAACACTTCTAGTTAATAAGATGTTCTGTCCTATTTATAACTTTTTGTAACTGAACGTTACTGATAATTTCATCACTGGAGTTATGGACAATGTGCAATGTAAAAAATCATAGCAGTTTGACTAAGAAGCTGTGAGGAAAAAAATATGTCCATCTCCCTGATATGTAGTTTCAGTGTTTCCAAGATTAAGACTTTTAGAAGAGTAGGCTTGGTTCAGAACAAAAGCACTTTACAGATTTGATTTTTACTTTAGATGGAAAATTCAGTGATTTCCCTCTTTTCCCAAATTTAACTACAGACTGTTTCCAAATACCAAAATATTAACTGAGGTGTACTTTAATATGTAGTAAATCGATACTCATGTGCTTGGGCAAATACATAGCAAAGCACAGTCTCTTTCTAGATATGTGTTTTTTTGTGGTCACTTTAAAATGTGTGAATGATTAATTTAATTTAATCCTTTCTATTGTTTTCAGAAATATGAATAATGAATATATTTTCCAAACCTTCACAGTGTTACTTGAATATGTTATAAGATGGAATTAAATACGAATTCTGGAGTATAGATTTGCTGTATTTAACCTGAGAAGTAAATTGGTTGCTTAAGTACAGTGTTCTAGATTGACAATTTCAGGTCTTAAAAGTCTGTTGTGAACAGAACAGCCCATTCATAATGACTTAAAGCTTTCTTGCTATATAGAAAAGTTGACGTTAAAGTAAAAAGAAATCTAAGAGCAGATGGAAGCATTTCTATGTCTTATTTAATTGTGAGTAATGTATGAGACAGCTGAAGAAAATATTTTGATAGCTTTTCCTTTTATTCTGTAATTGTGTCTTGTCACTTTTGACTTACACATAAGTCTACTGTACAAATAGAGAGGATAGCAGTGTGAACTTTCTTCTACCTTTGCAAACATGAGAGGACTCTCACTTCAGAGTAAGTTGAAGAGCCATTAATTAACATTAATGTGTCTTTGTAGGACTAGATTTATAAAGCAAAACAACTGGTGCTTTATAAAATGAAACAAATGGACCTGAGGACTGGAAATCCACACTATAGGCATTAAGGGGACTTTGGACTAACTCTAGTTTGGTCCCAGGGACTGAATGTACATTAGAGATTGGAGTGCATCTTCTTGTTCAGCCTCGTCTGAAAGAAGTGCTGCTCCTGGGCTTAGAGACTGCTCCACAGTGTGAACCAAAGCACAGCAAACGGGGACAGTCAGAAGATTAGTTTCCAAAACACAATCCTGAACTGACCTGAAATGATAAACACACTCTTAGCGTACTTGTATCCCATTGCTCTTTCTTTGAAATGCTTCATCTAACGTCAATGTCCCTTGAAGTAGTTTTTTTCTGTGATGTGGAGAGCCAGCCTGTTTTGCACTGAACTGATAACAGTTCCTGTCCTGTCTTAAACTATCACAGCTTCCAGTTGTCATTTAGGTGGGATTCATTTTACTGATTTTTAGTTCAGTAAAATTAATTTTCTAATGTCAGAGAGTCATCCAGACTCCATTATCTGCTAGAGGGAAACACACCTCCAGATGGAGATTCATTTCACTTGTTTTAGGATGGAATGGATCACTCTGAAAGTGTCTCTTTCTCCACAGGATAGAGGGGGATCCTAACCCTGAAGACAGCTAAATTTAGAAGGATAGATCAAGATGAAAACAATTTCAAGCTTATTCATCTGAGCCAGTTTTGACCTTACCTATCAGAATGGCTTACTATTAAGTTGCAAGCTAATCTCTTAAATGGAAGATTTTCTTTTCTTATATTATTTTGAATTAGTTATTAATTAGAATAATAGAATATCTTATGTTGGAAGGGACCCATAAGGATCATTGAGTCCAAGTCCCTGCTCTTTGCAGGACTACCTAAAACTAAACCATATGGCTAAAAGCATCATCCAGACACTTCTTGAACTATGGCAGGCTTGGTGCCATGATCACTTCCCTGGGGATCCTGTTCAGGGACCATCCTTTCAATGAAGAACCTCTTCCTAATGTCCAGTCTGAACTTCCCCTGATGCAGCTTCATTTCATTTCCTCGTGTCCTGTCACTGGTCACCAGGGAGAGGAGATCACACCTCCCCCCCTGCTGCCCATGTTGAAGAAGGTGTAGACTGCGATGAGGTCACCCCTCAGCCTTCTCTTCTCCAAGCTGAACAAACCAAAAATGACCTCAGCTGCCCCTTGTAAGTCTTGATCTTGAGGCCTTTCAATACCTTGGTCACCCTCCTCTGGACACCGTCTAATAGTTTGATGTCCTTCTTATACTGAGGCACCCAAAACTGCACACAGTATTCAAGGTGGGGCTGCACCAGTGCAGTGTAGAGTGGGACAATCACCTCCCTTGACTGGATAGCTATGCTATGCTTGATTCACCCCAGGACACAGTTGGCCCTTTTGGATGCCAGGGCATCAACTTGCCATCAACCCAGACCTCTTCACACACGGCTGCTGTCCAGCCTCTCATACCCCAACTTGTATGTATAACCAGAATTACCCTGTCACAGGTGGAGAATCTGGCACTTGCTCTTGTTAAATGTCACATGGCTGGTGATTGTCCAGCTCTCTGGTCTATCTAGATCTCTCTGTAAGGCCTCTCTACCCTCGAGGGAGTCCACAGCTCTTCCTAATTTATTGTCATTCTAATAGATATTCCAAGGAAGAAGCTGAAAAACTGTTTTACAAACTCTGGGCCACATACTAAAATGATACTTTTAAAAATATATCCTTCATAGATTTGCATTTGGGAGCAGGGGGAGGTACAGCTTCAATCCTTTTCATCATAAGCAGGTCTTTCTGAGTGGTTAAAGATGTATCCTAGTCTTCCATCCTCACCCTAAACCCAGAATTAGGCCATTTACAAGGGTCAGAAGGAGGATCCGGGGAAGTACAGGCCTGGCAGCCTGACCTCAGTACTGCAAAGGTTATGGAGCAATACATCTCGGGTGAGCTCACCAAACATGTGCAGGACAAGCAGGGCATCAGGCCCAGCCAGCATGGGTTCATGAAAGGCAGGTCCTGCCTGATCAACCTGATCTGCTTCTACGAGCAGGTGACCCTCCTGGTGGATGAGGGAAAGACTATGAGTGTTGTCTACCTGGACTTTAGTAAAGCCTTTGACATTGTCTCCCACAGCATCCTCCTAGAGAAGCTGGTGGCTCATGGCTTGGACAGGTGTACTCTTTGCTGGGTAAAAAACTGGCTGGATGGCCAAGCCCAGAGGGTGGTGGTGAACGGAACTAAACCCAGTTGGTGACTGATCTTGAGTGGGGTTCCCCAGGGCTCAGTATTGAGGCCAGTTCTGTTTAATGTCTTTATCAATGATCTGGATGAGGGGATCCAGTGAACACTCAGCAAGTTTGCAGATGACACTAAGTTGGGCAGGAGTATTGATCTGCTTGAGGGTAGGAAGGCTCTGCAGAGGGGTCTGGACAGGCTGGATTGATAGGCTGAAGTCAATTGTAAAAGATTCAACAAGGCCAAGTGCTGGGTCTTGTACTTTGGTCACAACAACCCCATGCAAGTCTACAGGCTTGGGGAAGAGTGGCTGGAGAGCTGCTCAGTAGAGAAGGACCTGGGGGTGTTGGTTGACAGCCGGCTGAACATGAGCCAGCAGTGTGCCCAGGTGGACAAGAAGGCCAATGGCATCCTGGCTTGTGTCAGGAATAGTGTGGCCAGCAGGAGTAGGGAAGTGATCGTGCCCCTGTACTCGGCACTGGTGAGGCCACACCTTGAATATTGTGTTCAGTTTTGGGCCCCTCACTACAAGAAGGACATTTTGTTGCTGGAGTGTGTCCAGAGAAGGGCAGTGAAGCTGGTGAAGGGTCTGGAGAGCAAGTCTTATGAGGAGAGGTTGAGGGAACTGGGGTTGTTTAGTCTGGAGAAGAGGAGGCTGAGGGGAGACCTTATTGCTCTCTACAACTACCTGAAAGGATGTTGAGGGAGGTAGGCGTTGGTCTCTTCTCCCAAGTTACTTGCGACAGAACGAGAGTTAATGGCCCCCAGCTGCATCAGAGGAGGTTTAGATTGGATATTAGGAAAAATGTCTTTACTGAGAGATTGGTCAGACACTGGAACAATCTGCCCAGAGAGGTGGTAGAGTCACCATCCCTGGAGGTGTTCAAAAAATATGTAGACATGGCACTTCAGGGCATGCTTTAGGAGACATGGTAGTGTTGGGTTGGTGGTTGGGCCTGATGATCCTAGAGGTCTTTTCCAACCTTAAAGATTCTATATTTCTGTGAATTACTGTTGCTGCAGGGGTTTCTTGCATGTCGCTGAAATCAATCTCATCAGAATAGTGCATTGTGTTATATTAATTATCTTCCATAGCAACTTTGTGTCTGATATTGAATATGCCTGCTCAGTGAAAGAATGTTCTCCACATATGTTCATATAATCTATCTCGTTCATATGAACTAGTAATATCAAGAAAAATGAAATAATCCCGTTAAATACATTTTATGATAAAAGATGGTTTATCTCAAAGGTAGAACATTTTCTTCCTTTTTTGAATGTGTTGTGCTTCAGCCCCAGTCAGCAACTCAACACCATGCAGCTGCTCACTCACTCCCCCCACCCCTCTGGGATGGGGGAGAAAATCGGAAGAGCAAAAGCAAAAAAAAATCTTGTGGGTTGAGATAAGAACAGTTTAAAAATTAAAATAAAATAGTAATGATAATAATAATGATTATGATAATATTAAAAATAATGATAATGTAATGAAAAGGAAAAGGGAAAAGGGAAAAAACCAGAAACACAAATGATACAACCACACACCACTCACTGACTGATGCTGCCGGTCCCTGAGCCGTGATCGCTGCTTCCCTCCCCCAGCCAGCTCCTCCCAGTTAACGTACCGGGCATGATGTTACACTATATGGAATATCCCTTTGGCCAGTTTGGATCAGCTCTCTCAGATGTGCCCCCTCCCCTCCCGGCTTCTTGTGCACCCGGCAGAGCATGGGGAGCTGGAAAAGTCCTTGACTAGTACAAGCACTGCCCAGCAACAGCCAAAATATCTGTGTATTATCACCATTATTTTCATACTAAGTCCAAAGCACAGCACTATGCCAGCTGCAGTGAAGAAAATTAGAACTATTCCAGCTAAAACCATGACAGAATGATATACTACGTGTCTTCTTTTGTTATCTCCAGCTCTTAGTGTGAAGCTGAAACTACCAGCCACACAAAAATGAAAACTATGACTTTTCAAAATGCTCAGGAGTGCTCTGGCTATGATTATGTCCTGGTTAAATTTCTTCATAGTAGCTAGTATGGGGCCGTGTTTTGGATTTTTGCTGGAAACAGCAGTGATAATGTGGCAATGTTTTAGTTGTTGCTAAGTAGTGCTTACACTGGTCAAGGACTTCTTCAGCTCCCCAGGCTCTGCCGGGTGCACAAGAAACTGGGAGGGGGCACAGCCGGGACAGCTGACCCCAACTGACCAATGGGATATTCCATACCATAAGACGTCATGTTCAGCATATAAAGCTGGGGGAAGAAGAAGGAAGAGGGGGGACATTCGAAGCGATGCCATTTGTCTTCCCAAGTAACCGTTACGCGTGATGGAGCCCTGCTTTCCTGGGGATGGCTGAACACCTGCCTGCCCATGGGAAGGAGTGAATGAATTCCTTGTTTTGGTTTGCTTGTGTGCGCGGCTTTTGCTTTACCTGTTAAACTGTCTTTATCTCAACCCATGATTTTCCTTACTTTTCTGATTCTCTCCCCTGTCCCACCAGGGGGTTGTGAGTGAGCAGCTGCGTGGTGCTTGGTTGCTGAATGGGGCTAAACCACGACAGATTATTAAAGGACTTGAATGATATGAGAAAAGTCACATACTTACCTATCTGTCTGTGTAGTTAGTTGGGGAACTATTGTGGAACTACAATGTCTTACTTGTACGAGTAATTGTACAGGGGGATGAAGGCTGTGCAAGAACAGAGCTAAGGGGCCTAAAACATCTGCAGAAACAATTATTTACAGGTCACATTATTTGAGGGGGCATCCCAGAGGTACAGGTAAACACAGCACACATGACAAAAGTATCAGAATCTATTAAAACTGTGTTTAGTGACTGATTATAGCTTTGATGGTGTTTTACCTGATAATTACTGTGGGCATCATCTCTTTGAAGATTTCCTATACCTCTTTCCATTTATTTTTATTTTTTTTAAATTATGTGAATAGACCATTTTGGCCTTTTTTTTTTGCTTTGTGTTGAGGTGTTTCCCACAATGCTTCACTTCAGAAACCTAATGGTGATGCTGGCTACATTCCTTGAAGTGACATAACATTTATACAGACCATGCAGGATACAAACATGTTTCTGAACTATATACAATCTTGACAAAATGGCTACATTTTCCACCTGTATTCAAAATGGCCTAATTAAAGACGTCAGCAACCACAGGGGGTTTGAATGGCTAGTGGAACAGTTTTATGTTTGGTTCCAGTAATTCCTCTGGAATAATTATTTGTCTGATCAACAGAATGGAACTGAGGCGAGAAAGTAAACACCAAGTGTTGTTCTGCATTTTCCATATATTTCTGCAGTTAAAGCATGCAGCATTTTAAAAATCTTTGGTTCTTTCAAAATAAGCATCCAGATGGCAGTTGGTACTTGTTATCGTGAGAGGGAGCAGCAGAGGTCAGCTTTTAATGACTGAAAGCTTCCTTTCTGAGAAGAAAAGAAAAAAAAAGAAAAGAAAAGAAAAGAAAAGAAAAGAAAAGAAAAGAAAAGAAAAGAAAAGAAAAGAAAAGAAAAGAAAAGAAAAGAAAAGAAAAGAAAAGAAAAGAAAAGAAAAGAAAAGAAAAGAAAAGAAAAGAAAAGAAAAGAAAAGAAAAGAAAAGAAAAGAAAAGAAAAGAAAAGAAAAGAAAAGAAAAGAAAAGAAAAGAAACCAAAAGAGAAGAAACGAAAAGAGAAGAAACGAAACGAAACGAAATGAAAAGAAAAGAAAAGAAAAGAAAAGAAAAGAAAAGAAAAGAAAAGAAAAGAAAAGAAAAGAAAAGAAAAGAAAAGAAAAGAAAAGAAAAGAAAAGAAAAGAAAAGAAAAGAAACCAAAAGAGAAGAAACGAAAAGAGAAGAAATGAAACGAAAAGAAAAGAAAAGAAAAGAAAAAAGAAAAGAAAAGAAAAGAAAAGAAAAGAAAAGAAAAGAAAAGAAAAGAAAAGAAAAGAAAAGAAAAGAAAAGAAAAGAAAAGAAAAGAAAAGAAAAGAAAAGAAAAGAAAAGAAAAGAAAAGAAAAGAAAAGAAAAGAAAAGAAAAGAAAAGAAAAGAAAAGAAAAGAAAAGAAAAGAAAAGAAAAGAAAAGAAAGCACCAGTTAGCTATTATTTTAAAAAAGGCTTTCACAGTGATATTAATGCTTGTTTTCTGGCAATGACAAATTAAAAAAAATGGGGAGATACTTGGACTATGAGAACCATGGCATGCAAACTAAACTTTGGCGTTGTTCTTGCCAGATTTTCTGAAGATCTGTGTAGGAGAGTGTAGAAAATAGATTTTTTGATTATAGTTTTAAACATGTTTAGAGAGAGATGTTCACATAGAAGTTCAGTAGGGTCATGTTCATAAAAGTCACCTTTTTGTATTGGGGGAAAGGGAAACAGTTATACACTTCTTTTTTTCTCTCACTATTGAGACTTCTCTTGGGCAGTAGAAGATATCTCTTTCTCTTTCCTGAATGACTTCTTGGTTTCTACTATATAGTCATTGTACATCACTTTCACAGACATGGTTGTTTTTCTTGGGGACCTTAGTCACAGTTTTTGATCCTGAACTGGGGAAATTTATGGACTTTTATGGGTTAGCAACATTGTAGCTGAATTTTGTACTGAACGATCCCCCTCCAGTGTAGAGTGTATGACCTGTTGATTTACTAACGGTGCTGAAACTCTCATTCATGGTAGTTCTTGTACTGTAATGAATGATACAGGTTTTTTTACATTAGTCAAAACAAAGTACAATGTACAGACATACTTTTATATATATGTGTTTGTGCATGTGTGTGTGTGTGAGAAACTGTTTTCTAGTCTTAGGCTTTTCCTTTCTTTGTTGTTCGTCCTGCATTTTACACCTGGTAGCTGTTAAGATGATTTCATGACTGAGATGCACAAGTCTGCAAGGTGCTTTTTACAGTTTTTTGTTTTATATTTAATGAAGGAGTGGAACACATCATCAGTTTGGGTTCTATTTCATTAATTTCTAATGATGTATTCAAGTAATGAATTTGACATGTTACATAGTGTAATCCAGAAATAACCTGGAATTGTCCTCATTGCTGCTAGACAGTAGCTATTAAAACTATAATAGTGATGTAAAACCATTTTTAATCTGTTCCCCCCCCCCCGATATCTTTGTATCAGCTAACAGTTTTCCAGCTTGACTTGCTGGTATTCCCAGTGTGCATGTCTTCCACAAATGGAACCAGGCATCTCACTGCCACTCAGTTTGACAGAACAAAGTGATCTACTCTTGACAGCAATTGTCCCTAGGAAAATGAAGCGAGCAGATATGGCTCCTTGGCTGGTGCAGCCTTGCAGTTTCATCTCTTGTCAAGAACTCGCTGCAGTGCATCAGCTCTAGATTTGGACCTTAATATGGTACAGAAACAGATATTCTCTCTACAGTTAATGTCGTTTCATTCTTGAGACTGAAGAAAATGTCCTGAGTTTCATGTCCTTACTGATGGATTGCATGTTAAGAAAACCACTAAAGATTCATAAAATGAGCACCCTGATTTTGTGAGTTGCATGCAAGAATAATTTCTGTAGGCTTTTTCATATTTCTAAATGCAGAAAGGTCACTGAAATTAACCATTTTGATGTGAAATGCTGCCTTTTAATCTATCAACAGTTAGGGAAGGCTGAATGCCATTGTTTATATTTCACAAGGCACAATCACAGCTGTCATATCTTATGCAGTAACACTCCTTTGCCTACCTTTTACAAAAAGGATCAGAATATCCTGGAAGGAGATTTTTTAAGATGGGGTAATTTGAAATATTATTGAATCTCTTTCATGCAGAGGTTTAGGCACTCATCATCCTTGAGAAATGATGCCCTTTGTAGGTCATGCATGTGTATGGCTTTAGCTTTGGTGACTGTCTTGCTGGGAAACAGTGAATAAAACCTTCAACTTGCTCTTCCATGAATGGTCCACCCAACTGAAAGGTGGGAGCCTTCTTTCACAAGGCAGGAAAGAGTGAAGGCAAGATGACAGCTAAAGAAGTAGAAAGACAATACTCTGATCCTCTTAATCCAGTGGGAGTTAGGAGAAATTTTTTCTTAAGCTTTTGAGTTTTGCAAATTACTAGAATTGTTACAATAAGACTAATATTTTTTAAAGAAAAATTTCTCCTAACTCTTCCATTAACTGCCACATCAACACTTCATGGAATAAGTGCAGGCTTCTTCCTCTGGATTAAGATGGGGTAATTTGACTTTGGTATACTTGATGTCAAACAAAGTTTTGCCAGGGACAATCTTCTGTTAAATTCTTCAGTCTTTGATGTGAAGTCACATACTGATGCTTGTTAGATAAGATTCCTTATTCAGCATCTGCTCTTTTGTCACTTTTCACCAAAGTCTCTTAAAAAAAAAAAAAAAGAAAAAGGTAGACAACCCAATTTGCAAATGCAATTGCAAATTGTCCTAGTTTTCCTTCACATGTACACACATGCAGAAACTTACAGGTAATAGTAAGATGTTTCTTAAAGATGCTTAGTCATTCTTGATTTTTGTCCTCCACTGCCAAGCAAACAATTTATCATTCTACCAGACCTGTTTTTAACTATTTTGTTTCACTTGACTAACAGCCTTGCAGTAACATAAATATTGCAAGACTGCTTCATAACTGCTGAGCTCTTGAATGAACACAGATTTTGACAAGAGTTCTTTAATTGCCCAGGACCAAATGGTAGACTGTTAATCTTTACATGAACTTTTTTCTAATGGCTCCCAAGGAAGCTTGTGCATGAAAACCTTTGCCTCTCTTCTTAGACTGAACTGGAGGGCTGCTCTTAATATAAAATTGGGCAAAGTGTCCTAGTATTCCAAAGTGGTGGAATGACAGAGGTGTCACTCTGATACCAGGAGATTGTGTACATGCTGTTTTCACATATTTTGACGTGAGTAGGAGGTTTTTTTGTTTGTTTGTTTTGTGGGCTCTTGTGCAATACTAATGTAGCATTTATACTGGTAGTTTAGGAGATAACTGATTGTTTAATTTTCCTCTCTTACTGTTGCAAAAGCCACTGGCATGTAAAGATACAGTTTGTGAAATGAAGGCAGACATGTTCTTTCCACTGGCAGCAGAACAGTGTATTTTCACAGGAAATTGTTGTTCAGTAATAGTGCTGTAGTTCTCCAACCACTTAGAAAGAAGAACCACAGTTAAAAACATTATAATATTTATATCTTGGTATATTGTGAAAACACTGACATTTGCAAATAACTGTTCAAGGAAAGTGTAAGGGACTATGTATTACACAGCAGTTTCCCTGTAATGTGAGGAATATTAATTAAAATTGCATGGAAGAGAACTAGAAGGTTGGTCCCTTGCTTACATGAATTATTCTGCCTAAGACAGGCATTGTTACAGTAATTTCTGTTCCCCGTTTCTTTCCTTTCCCATGTCCTCCTTTCTTTCTCTGCACTACACGGGACACAATGTCCTTGCACTATTTTTGGTTTTCCTGACTTGAACATTTGTCTATCCGTTCTCAGCCTCGTATCTGTGAAATAAAATGCTTTTAAGAAAAAAACCTGAAAGAGTCTTCTGTAAAGAGAATGCTAAAACTGTTATGATGGAGCAGCAACCACCAGTGTGTTGTGGAGAGATAGCTAGGGTGATAATCATTTAACACAGATCTGCTGTAACCACAGTCTAGGTAACCATGCCCTTGGGCAAGATTATCCATTTAGTTTAAAATATCTGGAAGGTAACTTTCCAGAGATACTTCAGCAGCACTACTCCTGCTGTGAGGCCCTTTGCTCCCTAATGGCGTCATCTGCTTCCTAAATGTCAATGCAGTGTTTGACTGCAGCCTGTACTTTGATTCTGTACAGCATTACTCTATAAAAGCTAAAGGTTACTGTTCTACTGGTAGAAAGTGTCTGAATGATTTGCAAGAGCAAAGCTAAAATCATAAAAGGAAGGAACTCAATAGATCAGGGGATGCCCTAAGACATACTGGTGTAAAATTAATCAAAAAAGCTTTTCCAGCCCCTGCTCCCCCTCTCCACCAACATAAAGGTTGGGAAAAATAGAGGAAACAACAAAGAAACCATTTCTGTATGAGACAGATGGCATTTTAAATGTTTTGAAGATACAATTAAGTATCCTTATGGCAGGATATAACTTTCTGCAATTTTTCTAAGTCTTGTAGTTAAATTACTGGTACTGAATATTAGTTTTGTGTGTGTGTGGGGGGTTTTTTTTTGTTTGGGGTTTTTTGTTTGTTTGTTTGATTGATTGATTTGTTTGTTTTTTTCAGCCTGAATCCTTTAGGTTATTGAACAGGAAATACAAGTTCTTTGAATCCAGCAAACTAGCTATTTATAGAACTGAAGAGCAAACTTTAATGCAAAAATTAGCTGAGGCACTGAGAACAGTTTCAGTAACTATTTTAGTGCATGTATGTCTGATTATGGCAAAAAAAAAAACCCCACTTCAAACTCTGCAACAACCAACCATATGGAATAATAGCTGAAGGGGTCTTCAAGAGGAATGGTGTTACATATCTGAAGTTTTCAGCTTTTCAGCTCATTTATATTAAGCTATAATTCCTTGAGGAGTCAGGAGCTAGAACTGGGGTGTCTGGTGTAGATCTTAGGCAAAGCTGCTGGGGCCTTAAGAGAAGAACAGTTGTTCCTTATGAAAGGTAGTCAAGTATCAATATTGAATATTCAAATTTCAGTATTGGATGAATAGAAATAAGTTGCCTTCCTTGCCTCTGGTTGTCTGTGTCAGTAGCAGTTAGGATATTGTACTAGCTTGTACTAATGCATCCATAAACATTGGCTTTAAAACCTTTCCTTGGCAGCCATCTTTTGAAGTTCAATATGAAACTTCCAAATTATTGAAAGAATAAAAGAAACCCTTTAACTACTTAAATCTAGAGTAAATTAATTGGCAGCTTTGAGCAGGTGAGATATTTCCTGCATATACTTTCATGATTAAAGAAGGAAAACCCCCAAAATTACTATCCTTTAAATTGCCCCATTATCTTCTATTGCTTTAATATTACACACAATTGTTTACAGCATACAAAAGTACTACATCAGCTTTTATTCTGTAAACATATAAATGGCTGTGGACTGCCTGGCATAGACATCACTAATACAGGAAGTTGCATACAAGTGACAATTTTGGATTCTAAGTTCTTTGCTGTAAGTGGGATTTAGGTGGCATTTTTTGTGGTACCGTGTACAGATTGTCTGTCTTTCAAGCTGCATTTCCTTCCACAAAGTCCCCCTGCATGCTTTAATGGATACTTAATAAGGCACATTATCCAGTGCCTGACAGGCTACTTGTGCTGTGGTAATCCATGCAAACCAGCTTCTCGTTTGTCTTCCTTTGCCCATTTACTATTCTGTCTCAGTGGTTGAACACAAACCACCCCTACTGCTGCAGCTTAAATGTAGCCAGTCATATTAATGATCTGACTAATGCTGAAATACAACAAACATGAGGATAAACATCCTCTGCCAAGAGAATGTCCATCAGCACCTCTTGTGCATGGATGCGAGCTAAGAGGTGGCTGATTCCTTTGTTGCTCAGCACTCTGCACCAGCAGAATCATCCCTGCGACAGTCAGTCGCTTTTTATATGTCATGCCTTTTACATGCCATGCTAAGGTCAGAGGCAAAACTGTTTAGTCTAACCAATATCTAATTATTACAAAATCTCCTCATATGTTAAGATTTTTTCACCCTTTTCCTTCTTTTTTAATTGTATTCTTCCTAGAAATACCTTTGCAGCAGCAACAGAACCTTGCAAGGATGACAGCTAGAGATGAAATGTGGTGTTTGATTTCTCCCAACATCTGACATTCTGTGCAAATGCCAGTGTGACTATTTGAGTTCACTTAAGAATGTACATTCTCTCTTCTTCCCCCCACCCCCACCCCAAATATGCAGGATGATATTTAAGAAAACATAGTTCTTATATTAAGTGAACTTACAGGTGATTAAGAGCAAACAGAATGTCAAGAAAAGGTTATGGGCTAAAATGTTCCTTACTGTAATTCCACATTTTTTCAGTAAACTCCTCCATCACATTTAATAAAAACAGCCTGATGCATAAAACTTGGTTTCTGACATTCTTTGTGTCAGTTCTTTCCTGAAAACAAAAGTAGTACTTATTCTTAGTTTGCATATGCAAAGTAGTTTACCTGGAGCCTACTATTCATTTTTTAGATAAATTAAGGGTGTTCTGCTCTAGATCTTAAACCTCTGCATCAGTCAGAGCAATGGGTGTCAGCTTCAGTCTCTGTCACCAGGCTGAAAATCTGTATTTGGTCACCTGGAACAATCTTCCCAATAGTGACAAAGGCAAGCTGTAGAATGTAGATTAACCTTCTCAAGAAGAGAGAGGTGTTGTGTTTTTTTTGGTTTGGGTTTTTTTTCCCCCCCTCCATCGGAAATTATGCAATGTAGCAGCACTGCAGATATTCATAGTTACAGGTGGAATTTTTTAAAGCACTGTATAAGAAACCTATCAAAACTTTTCTTCTAGAGAAGGTGCATAATCTAAGTAACATGATATATTGGTCAGCCTTCATTCACAGGAACAGTCCTGCTTCCTGTTTCCACCATCCTCCCTCTTTGGCAATTGTGGGTTCCTGCTCTGCCTATAACGTCAGCACTAGTGCTTGTCTGATCTGGTTGTGAGCTGGTGCAAGATGCTAAAGGGAAGAAAAGTATTTATTTTTTATAAGGTTAGTTCTTTGTCATTTAGCTTCCATTGCTTGCCATACAATCAACTCAGTACCTATGCAAGTGTGAAGAAAATGGGTTGAGCTCCTGGTGGGGGTCTGGGACTGGGATAGTGAGGGGGCAGGACCACCATGTCACACAGCAGCTGCCTGCTAAATTGGTTTGGGGGTACTGTGAAAAAGCACCTTTGTGTAGAGCCTTTGCCTTGATATTTGTTGACAGCAATAACTTTCAGCATAAATTACCTTTGATTAATCCACAAATAATGGGGTTTTTTTTTTCTGAATGTTTTGGTATTGTCATCCACAGAAGTTGTTAATTTAATATGCAGTGATTTGGGTTGATACATGAAGAATTTTCCTAAACGCTGAAATTTGAAGTTACATCTGAAGTTAGCCAGAGTACTAAGCAGAGTAGTAGTAGCAATTCAATTTCATATAAACTAAAAGATGCATTTCCTTCCCCAACTAAATCAAAATCACTTGAGGTTTTTTTTTCAAAATGTAAAAATATCCCTTTCATAGTGGTTACTGTATCTTGCCTGCCCCACTTTTCATACAAAATCTCAGTTTACAACGTGGAAAATTCAAACTGATGAGGCTAATATCCTGCAAGAAAAAAAAAAAACCCAAACATTTGAAACTACAGAGTAATAATTCAAAAAATTGTGAATTTTAATAAAACAAATTTAGAGACTAAAGTTTAAAAAGAAACTAATTTTATCCTACTTATTGCCAGAAAAGGATAATAGATACAAATACAGCAATGAAATTACCTCATGATCATCCATTGAAACCTGTTGTAGAAAGGAACTCGAATCAATATCTCAATACATTACATGGACATACATGAAGCAGAAGCTTAGAGATTGTAATGAACTTTACTGTCACGTGCACCAATATAAATTCACATGTACTATGCTGCTGACATTAGATCACAGGGTATTATTCTGTCTGCTGCTCTCCCAACGGTCCTTTCATAACATCTGTGTTAATTTTTTTGTCTCTGCACTCAGAGCAGTGATTATCCCCTGTATTTGTATAGCTTTTACCACATGTTAAACTCTGGCTTGATAAGTAGAGATCCTAATATGGCTGAAAAGTAATTTTGGTGTTTAAGGGGTTTGGGTATGGAATTGGGTGCTCAGACTTTCTGAAAGCCTTCTTATTACACACAATGGTTCTGGGAACATCATTACATCAAATCTCATAGGTAGTTGTCCAGACCTTGATGCCTATGCAGATTAAATAAGTGAACACATGCTGGTTTTATCCTAAATCAGAAATCAATGACTTCTACATTAGCTTAGAAGAACTTTCCAAAACCTCAGTAGAGAGACATAAACATGATTTTTTCCTTAGTTAATTACAAAAAGACTTGCTAAATCTTGACATTGCATAGGAGGGTTTTGTTTTATTGAACAATCTCAGCACTTATTCTAACTTCTCCATTTTGCCAAAGATCACAGTTATGTCTTGGCAAACAATATATTACCCAGGCAAAAATGCTACGTGCTACTCCTGAAAAAGAAACCTTAAAAATCCTCCTCAAACATCAGCTTCTAATCAACTGCAAATCACAGAGACTTTTGTCTTTTCCTCCTTGTTTTGTAAGCAATTAAAATGAGTGTTTACTTAAATGTTTTCTCAATAATTAACTAAAGGAAGCAAGTTTGTGTTTTCTTTTACTTTGATCTAGTGTTAGACTTAATTGCTTGATGGACTGTTATGGCATTGCAATTTAAAAGGAAGATTATGAATGGGGCTTTGCCTGGTATCTTCTGGGAACTGTTCTGAAAAAAAGAAGCCTCATAGTTTGTGTCAAGTGTTAATGATTTGTTTTTAAGAGCAACTTTTGTGAACCCTGGTGATTAAACTAGAGTTAAATAGAGGTAATACCACTAATAGAGAACAGCTGGGCTTGCTATAAATACAGCTTTCGTCTTGTGGATAGGTTATAAACTTTGCCCTGTGGCTGGTTCTGCTCCAGTAAATGCAGATACTTTAGTTAGCAATTGAGTTTTCATCTTCTCTTTGCTAGATGCTGGCTGAAGCACATATATTCCAATGAGAGGAGAAACTTGTTTTGTTGCTGTATATTGCATAGAACAGTTGGAGTTTTATGTAAAAGATAATTCTAAATTTTCCCAAGGGAATGGAGGGAAGAAGAGGTTTCAGGGAGGAGTGGAGGGACTCCTTTATAGCTGTCTGGCATAACACGATTTACTGAATGATGTAATTATTCTATTCTGTACTGTTTTTCCAGATTGCAGGTGCAAGATGTCTCAGAATCTGGTGACACACACCCTATGATATAGCTCCGTGTCCCCACTCTTCAGCACTTGTTGGCTCTCAAACTTTTTATTGCAACATATGGCTGTCTGATGTTAGCATTTCACTGTGGACAACATAATGAACTTCCAGCAGTCTATTGGTCCCACAAGCCTCATGCTAGCTGAGCAGTGGTGAACTTATCTGGCAAATATAATGCTTTTTCAGAACAGCTTGACATGAATGTCCAGAATGTGAACAAGAACCCTCTCCACCCTCCCCTCTCTAATCAAAAGTGCAAAATATTAGTTTTTGCTCAAACTCTACTTGGGTTATGGTTTCTTTTGATATATTTTTTTTAAATATTACTTTTCTAAATATCTAGGTTTTGATTGCTTTGCTATCCCTTCACCAGAGTAGCAGAGGACTTTCTCCATGATTTTGGTTTCTATTCTTACCTCAGCTGGTGAGGTAGAGTATCACAAACTGAAATTTTGAGGTTGTAGTCCAATGCCTTAATGATAAGTAGCCCCATTACTTTTTCTTTTTCTGTTTGTTTGTTTTGTTTTATTCCTATGTTAAGTTACAGATTTTTACTAGCTTTTGTGTGAAATGATAAACTGTTTCTACTTGCTTTGATCTGTTCTGTTTCCATGACTTCCTATATTTATGGGCTACGTCAAATATTTTGACAAATTGATGCTTGATAGTGATTGACAAAATTGTTGCCAGCCGCAGGCAAAGAGTAAAGATTTTGGAAGTTTAATAAACTACCATGGAACCTGCATAGCTACATGTATTTCTTATGGGCGAAAATATTGCATTATTTAGGAGTGTAATTTTTTAACTTCATAATCTATTTTTGGAAAAAACCCCAGAAAGTTCAATGGAAGAACTGAAACCTGAAGATAATCAGATAAACCATGGTGACATATCTAAGTGGAAATGAGCTGTTTATATAGGGCTTGTAAAACTGTATGTATTCATGGAAAGAAATCATAACATACCCATTGGTTATCTCATTTGAGCAGTTGGCGATTTGAATGTTATAATGTACTACCTGGGTTAGGAAACTAGCCTGAAATTTTTGTTATTTCAGAGATGCTGTCTTACTTAAAAGCCATTAGTGGTGTAGTAATGTGTCAATTTGACCGTGTTGAAGAGAAGGGTAATTCACAGTTGCTCTCACATTGAGCTACGACTTTCAGCCATTTCTTTAATACTTTAGAAAATTAAAAATTAGACTGTAAGAAATATTCCAATGCAAGAAGAAGGATCAACATTAGCCACTCAGAATAAATGTTTAGAGGACGGTCTGCCTACTCCTTGCCTGACATTTTGTTAAGACTCAGTCTTCCAGTATAGTCGACAGAAATTCAGAATAATATTGTTACTCAGACAGGACTCAAAGATTTCACCTGTCCATTAAGTCCAGTCATTATGTAGTCACCATGTTTTATATGTTTGTTTTCATAAATTCATTGATCATCATCTCAAAAACAATGGAGTATTCTGCTATTGCTGCTTCCCCTGGAAGTCTGTTCAGGTACCTGTGTGCTTTGATGATTAAATACATTCTTGGCTGTTTTTTTGTCCTTTGGCTGAGTAGCTTCAATTCTTGGTATGTTTAGAGGCAATATTTACATCTTATTTCTATTCATCACTGATAGTGCTTATAAAGCTTAAGTGGCATTGAGGTTTCTACTATGGCACAAATTTAAAACCCAGGAAAAATATAGTGTTAAGTGAGACTGTAAAGAGTGAATTAAATTCACTCCTTGATGGTTGATTCAGCTGTATAACAACTTTGCTCTGAACCCCTGAAAATCATTAGGTGCAATGTGAATGCTGGAGCGAAATCCAAGGGTGCAGTCCAATGATGTTAAATTTTTAAGCATAACAGCCTAAGTCGTTGCTATGAAATAGTCATAGAGCTGCAAGCAATATGAGTGAACAGATTGCCTGGACCACTCTGGACCATTTATATTGTGTAGGAAATAAAAAAGACAGTGGAAACCACTGCTTGAGGAGCTTCTTAGGTTGATGGAATCCCTAGTCAAAGGTCAACATTAATATTGATTCCAGTGGCAGAAGAAGAATATTGAGTTCTGAAAGCAACTGTTTTGTCATCTTGCTATCTTGAGATATGTATGAGCTTTAAGGAGTGATCTATACTCAAATAAAGTTTGTTTGTTTTTATGTTAACTGCATGCTAATGTTGGGTATTAGTAGTTCTGGTCTAAGGAACAACTGAGAAACCACAGCTGCTGGTCTCCCTTTCTAGTGTCTTGAAGGACTGGATAGAACATTTGTGGTCAAGTGAAGCCAGACAAGCTATTACGGTTCTCATTTCTGTTAGGGAAACAGTTACTGGAATGATTAGGAAATACCGTGTCCTGCTGAATCTGAGCCAGATACAGCAGGTGTTGATCTACATAGTCCAGGGGTTCTGAGGAAAGACCAGGGTGATCAAAAGGCTTTGTCCTCACTTCCTCCCTATAGGAAAAGTAATTTATAAAAGGTGAAAAGCATGAGGAAGACATTTTAAATTAATAATCTTGTATAGTTTTTAAACTATTGCTGTGGTCTGTTTAGTGTAATAGAGACAGTGGGGAATATAATGGCACTACCTTATTCTTGACTATACTTGTCAGGGCAGTGAACACCCTCTTCTTCCACGTCCTGGTGTTTTAGCTGCCTGCCCCCAGACCAAATTTGGCATGGTATCTGTATGACCTTGAGTTAGTGAGTTGTCTGAATAAGAACTTTCCAAAGCCTTGATAGGCACTTGTCCCCCTTGTTTGGGTAATGCTTTTAAGCTCAGGCTTTCACCACTGTGATCTGCCTGAGTAATGCTGCAGCTGTGCCAGTGCCTGGCCATGTGTCTTGCTGCTGCACCTTGGCTTCCTGGCTGGCCTTAGACCTGCCTCATCACCATGGACTTCTCTGGAGATCACTGGTCTTCATCTGAACTTTGTTACCATCCTCAGGCTCACTCTGCTCAGCTTCTGTGGGTACTATGAGTCTGCATCCTTGCCAAAGAGGGTGCTGCCCTGCTGGGCTCGCTGTCACTCCCAGTTGCCAACTTGCCTCCCTTTACTGAGCAACCCACTCCTGCTACTCCCTTCTGATACCTGCCAATATGGGTTTTTTTAGCATAAAGTCTCCCAGTTTGCAGCTATGTTGGGGTGATTAACAAAACAAAGGATTTTTTTTACAGCATAATTTTTCTTCAGTGCTTTACAGTTCCACATGAGAAATTTACTGAAAAAGTCTGTTCCATCCCCTGATATTTGAGGTCAAAGTGTATGGTGTCTGATCCTCTTCCAATCATTGAATCAGGGTTTGTGATGGGTACAACACTGTACTTTTTTTTTTTTTTTTAATGTTTTAAAGAATACTGGCTAGCAAAGGAATGCACGCTAGAATATGGATGTGCTTCCAATTGTGTTGATGGACTACAGTGCTCCACAAAATCGTTAAGGTAATCATGCATGCCGATGACTGTGCCCTTGAAGCAGACATAGCAAAACATGCAGCTGATGATAGTGAATAAATTGGCATAGCCAGGATATAGCTAGCACTCATTTTATACATTGGCCTTTGTAAAGTAAGTTGTATATAGATCAATAATTATAGCTGGAGCAGAGAGGGTTAAAGACACCTGTAGATTCAAGCATTTTGCAAGCACCTTATTCAGTGATACCCTCTCTATAAAGTATTGACAAATCCAGAACCAGTGCCTCTTTGCTTAATGGTCAGACAAAATTTGGATTCAGTGTTACCTGAACACGAGTCTTCTGTTTAGGTGCCAATCTTGCCTTTGCTTTTGATGGATATATATGGCTTTTGGCTGTGTTCAGACTGCATGCTATCTTACATGTAATGCAGCAAGGTATAATCTGTAACAATGACATTTTGGAGCACTGCAGGATCCTAAGGATTGAAATCCTGACAATCACAGGATAGTTTTTGTGGGTTGCATATGTATTGGGAATGAAAGACATCAGAATGCTGAAGTGACTTTTCTCATGCTGAGGCTGAAGTATTGCACTGAGTAGCATGAGACTGAAATCTATAGCTGGGAAAATAGATAGCAAAGCAGCACACAGTCGTTTCGGTTAGTGAGGCTCAGCTGGGGAAGTAAAACACAGCTAAGGGGATAGGATGAGAATCTAAGCTTTCTGAGGGTGGGATAAGAATTGGAGATTTCAGATTTAGTTAGTGAAAAAATCTCATTTGCCTGTTCTTAAATTGGACATGAAGTTGGGTTAGTCACATCTGTATATGAAAAACAGATTATTCTCAGTCAGGTCATTTCTGATTAATGAGCTGCTACCACACCTATCGCTGTACTAACTGATACAGCGTCAGTGAAACACAAGACTAGCTGCAGGCCACCAGAGAGTCTTCAATGGCAGTGGGGATAGTATAGTACTGTAATCTGCTGTATAGTTCTGAGCCTGTTTCAATTACATCTATTTAGAGGTTTCCTCTATGCATTCAAACTAAAGACATCTTGGTTTAGCTACTTCCCTCAGTTTTTGGCATGTATCGTAGTTACTTGCCCTTGCTCAAAGCAAACCTTATGGCTTTGCAGTATCTCCATGTCTCTGTTTCATGTCCTTGTACAAAACGTTGTTCTAGTCCAAAAGGTACTTGTAGAAAAGAATATTATAGGAATGTAAGTCAGTGTGCCATGTAGATCATCAAATCAAAGAGAGGGCATATCTGGTTCATAGAAATTCAACATGAAAATGAAAGACTAGAGACAGAAACAGTAACAAATCCCACCAAGATACACAAACACTAAGGCACAGGAGATAAGGGAAACTAAAGACAAGATCTCTCAGATCACAGGTTGAGGAAACACAACTGAAGGAACAACTCAAAGCCTTGGAGATGCTCAACCAACATTTTGTAAGTGATAAATTACGGAAGTTTATATATGTGATATTTGAGGAGGTTTGTGGAACTATGTGAAATTTATCATGGGCTGTTATAGAGGCAATGTGGGAACGTAAAAAATTTATTCTGTGACACTTAGGGGAGGAGCCAAAGGCAGGGAAAGGGAGGGATCCAGGTGGGTGGAAGGAGGAACAAGCATAAGAAAATGGAAATGAGGGGGACAAAAGGAGACAGTTACGTTTTAACTTGCTTGCTAGTCACTACATTTGCCTGTCTGAGCTCTGTGCCTGATCATTGTAGTCTGTCCTACCTTCTTAAACTCCATTCCTCTTTTCTGTGTAACCTTGCTATCTGTGTGGAGGTGCCTCACTAGCACACTTCAAGCTGGACTAGCTGACAAGTGGGAGGAGACCATAACCTTGAAAGACCCAAAGTTAGAGCTAAGACCAAGGTTCTACAGGGCCATGGGTTTGAACACAGATTCTGGGTCAACCTATGGGTCTGTTCTTGGGACCTGCAAATGTAGGAGTGACTGCAAATGAAGAGTGAAGTTGAGTGAGTGTCCACTTGTAAACTGATCAGGTGAAGAGGGGGGACAGGACTGAGTTGTGTTGTTCATGTGTCTCTAAGTGCTGCTGGAGGTTACATTGGTGCTGTCAAATGCACTACTCACTTTGTAGATGGCTGTCTGCATTTTGCTTGTGCCTGCTGGGAATACATGCTTAGCCTCACTGCTGGCTGGACCTAAAAAGACCACAGCAAACAGACTGGGGAAGAAAATCCCCTTGGCCTTGAAATCTACCATATACAGGTTCCCTCAGCAGAAAGCAAGCCACATAACTACACTATAAAGAGAAGCAAAAAAATCTAAAGAAAAAGTTGCTATTGGTATGTTAGGGCACATATTCCCTTCTGACTTCACTTCTTAGTGACTGATTAATCTCATATGTTAGAAAAGCCTCCAATCAGGTGAGAGACTTTCTTGTCACTTGATACTTCACAGCCCTCTTTTCCATTTGGTTTCTAGCTGTGACTGATAGCTACCTTCATCCCAAATTTCTATTTGTCTTTAACGCACCTGCAGCTTCAAAGGGGAGAACTCTTCCTGGGTCCAGAAACCACTTTTAAAAACCTATAAATATAGACTGCATTAAAAATGGGTCCAAAATTCAATATTGATGGATTATCACTGGTAACCCATCAGGAAGGTATCAAATGTCTTCATAAGTTAGGCAAACTCACTAATACTGCAGTTACAACACGCTGTTACAATATGATCAACAGGTAGCTCTGATCACTAGTACTGAACTTAAAAATTGGCTGCCCACACAAATGGAGGCATAAAAATAAAATAAAATACACCCCCTGCCCCTCCACACTCTCTAGTAATAATCAACAAGAGAGAAAAAAATAGACTTGAATATGTAATTCATCTATTCCACCTCTGCTTGCCTTCTCTTGCTTAGTGTAGGCACACTCAAGGAATTGAGAAGTTTTGCTGATAATCAATAAAGGCTTCCTGGTGATCAGCTGGTGTTTCATGAGCCTCACAAACTTTTGTTGTCATTCTTTTGCTTTTAAAGAACAGGCAAATAGTACATTTTCTAGTCCTTTTAGTGTTATAGGACAGTGGAGATTCCAAATTTTCTCATTTATACTGCCAAAATATACTCAGAACTGTGACATACATTATTTCATTCTGTGTTTACTAGTAGTTTCTCATGCTGTGAACAATCATCATGCTCATGTTAAGTACTCTGCCTCTCTCCTCTTGGACACTCTTATGTATTCAAGTTTCATGGCTGTAGATTTTATTCTCAGAGCAGTTTTCTTTTTTTTTCCCATTATTGGAGGTGGGAGAGGAAACCATCTTCCAGATGAATTGACTAGCACACCTACTGTCCCTGACCCCTACATAAGTAAAGTTCCTTAGGAGCATTACTGTGTCGAGAATCAAGGTCCCTTTCCTCTCTTCAGATTGAAGTGCTGTAACTTTCTGTTGTTAAGTGATCCATGTCAATTGCTTGAGTACATAATTTCTCTTAATTCAGTTGTAGAATACTGTAGGTTTTTTTGGTTTGAAATCTAGCTTTTGACTGGGCAAACAAGTATGACTTATTTGCAGTCAATATTACCATTGTAAGTAACAACTGCCTAATTTGCTTCATTTGACAGTTTTCTCCATTATTTCCCTTTCATTAACTATTCTACTGGGATAAAACTTATGTTAAATGAAGAAGAGTTAGAGTAAATATTTTAAAGTTATCTTATATATGCAGACCTGAGTTACAGTATGACCTTCTGCTTTTTGTGCAAATGGTTTAAGAAGAAATTTTACTTGTGCTACTGACAGTTACCATTTGAATAATCCAAAAGCATTACAGTCTCAGTTTCTGTGATAAAGGACTTCATGACTAATACCTACCTATTGACTAACACTTCATTTCTATACTGTAGAAATCCTTCCCTGGAACCCAGTCAAATGTCTAGAAAAATATAAACAGCTGAAAATAATAATGTTTGGAAAATTCCTTTCCCCTTTGAGAAATTATACCTTGCAACTGAGAAGCAGAACTGTAGGGTGCTCTGACTCAATTGATTCATATCTATCCATATCACAGATTAGGAAATGTACCATGTGAGTGATGAGCACTTGGTGCGATTTTGAAGCGAAAAGAAATCCTGCTTAGTGTGTGTTGTTTTTAACAGTCTGAAGTGCAGAGATTTATATTATTTTTTCCAGTGATCATTTCACTAATGATTTCTGTAATTTTTTTTCTTCTAGTTTTTTACTTTTAAATATTACGTAGCATATAGCAAAGTCTCAGTCAAAATCCCAAGTAATTCCTTGAATGAAAAAGATTTAAGGATCAGTATTTCTGGTGTCAAAGACTGACAGTGGGCATTTTATTAGCTTATAAACCTGGGAACTTGGGCAATACAAATACCATAAAGTTTTGGGGTTTTAAGTATTTTTTATATATACAGGAATACAGAATCCATTAAATGAAATGTTTAAAGCTAGGTTTTTGGTTTTGAGTTTTTTTTTGTTTATTTATTTATTACTGCCTAGGTGTAGTTCTGGTCACCAGTCTATTGGTTTCTAAAAGCAACCCATCTTGCAGAAATGTCAGATACTGTATAAATAACAGAATTATTTGCCTTTCCTGAAAACTAGAGTAATTGCTTTCTTTTCTCTTTGATCATGTTTTCTGTGCAAGACAACCTTGTAGACTGCTAATACTTGTCTAGTCATACTCAAGATTAGCTGTTTGAAGAAAAGGGCAGAGTGTGTATCAGCATCTTTGTTGTTGCTTTCTTATTTTATAATTTCTTCAGTTGTTTCCTTAAAAACTTTTACATTTAGTTTTTTTAACCATCATTCTTCCCTATTAGTCTGAGTCTGTCCTACTTGTTAAGACTAATGTTGTTCCTATATGCTTTAGGTAATCAAACAGTGGATGGATGTATACCTGTGTAATCTAGAAATTAATGCCATTGCTTTACATACCATCAATATTGAGCATATAGTAACAAAAGTGTTAGCTCAATGTGATGCTACTTGTTAGAAACGTGGTATAGAAAGGTGAAAAAATTTTGTTTTCCCTTGCTTTTTTCTTCAGAGAAAAGCAAGTGGAGGAATGGGAGTTTTTTAGAGAACAAAATGTCCAAATCAAACTTTTGAAGCCCAAAAGAATGAAGGGAAGGGTTTCATGTTGTAACTGCAGAAAAGTAAGTCATATAAATGAGACCTGCATGACAACAGGAAATACAGAGTCTGTGGCTGAGGTTAAAAAAAGAGCAATTTGAGAAAGAAAAATAAAGATAAAACAGAATTTCATTATTTAAAAAGTATTACAATATTGTTGCTGTACGCTTCTACGGGAGAACTTATCTTGGGCCGCATACCTCCAGGACAGGTCTCTACCCACCCTGGGGACAGTGATGCACAGACATCAATATGATGGATACAAAATGTCCGTTTATTTAGCTGCGTCACACGCTTATATAACTCTTGCGGTTCCTGTTCCTGCCACTCCTATGGGGAGGAGTCTATCTTTCCGTCACATCCCGTAATCTTCCAGTCGCCGATCCCTGTCTATTCCCCTACACAATATCAGCATGATATTAGAAATCTGTGTTGTAAATTGCTCTTTGATGGAATAGATGAGGCTGTTCTGATTTTCCTGCAGGCTGTCTCCAGGGCAATCATCCTCACAGATGCACAACAAACATCTAGTGGGAATACTTTTTTATTGCCATCCAGGTTCTTAGTATAAAGTGGTGTAGTTCAGTGCTCAAGGGACAAGTACATGTATTGGTCTCCAAAGTTAAGTAAAAACTAGATATTAGCACACAGTTGCTGTACAAAATCTAGTTTCTTCATGCAAGTAGGTTGTTAATGCATCCTTTGCAAATATCTGCTCTTGTGAATGAACTCACACACTGTAAAGACAGTCAAGATTTAGTACTGCAGTTTCATACAATATTTAAAAAGAGGAGCAATTCCCAGGACACATCTGGATTTAGTCTTTCTCAACAAGTGACTCATTCTTTGTGCTATAATATGCATTATATGTGGAGCCAAAAGTGCTGTGTGCAGCTTCTAGCAGAAACCGATGACTTCGGAGACCAAGGACTAGAAGAATGTACACATAGTTTACAATTTAATTAAAAGTTTGTATAAAACATATAAACATAAGACTTGAGAAACACTGAAAATACACAAAAACTCAGACTAGAGAAAAGTTGGGGAATCTGTGTTTAACTTCTTGTGGCAAGGAAGGGGATGGAAAACCTAAAATGAGGAACAAGAATGACTGTGAAGTGTCAAAATTTGAGAAATGCATTCTTGCAGGTGAGAAACTGTCTTTGCATATTTTTCATCTACAGCACTATGTATCTGATTGTCAAGATGATGAAGACCAGTGGCCTACCACAGAGGTCAAGCAAAGTACCCGCACTCCAAATGGATGTGTCCTGAGAGTGCAGGCAAAGCTGTGACCCTAGAGTAAGCTCCAGGTTATGTTTCATAGAAAGGGAATGCACTGTAGTAAGTCTTGCTACCTTATGTTCTGTCACTATTAATCTGGTCTTAATAACAACCGTTCTAAGAAGCTGTTTGCAAGCACATGCCTTGTCATACTCATTTGCAGTCCTGGAAGAAGAAAAAAAGTGAAAAATGAAGACAGTGATTTTCAGAATAAGAGGCGTCATTCACAAAACATTGTCTGACCAGCCTCTTCTCTTTCTGGCACTGGGTATTGTACAGTAACTTGGACCTTACAGTAATAACAGCTCAAAGATAGATAGTGTGCACTACATGCAAATCTTCTTATGCAAGTATTATAATTTTATAAAGCACATGGCCAAACTCTTATGGTACATAATCAGTAGAAGCAAGGGTTAGCTAGAATAAATATATTTCTTTGTTTGGAATAAAAACCTTAATATTAGTTTTATTATAGTGTAATCTCATGACAGTTACTGCTTGAATTACTGTGTGGATCTTTCTGCGTAAAGATGATAAGCTTGGATGGCCAAAGGGATACATGGATAGCAAAGTAAATGTTCTCTTCAGAATTGCCTCAGTTACTGAAATGTATTTATATTGCATAATACTTTGCTTGGTTAAACCTGGGCAGAGTTGGAAATGTAGTGTAGCTAGGTTTCAGAAGGTGAATAGGTATCCGAGACACTTCTAACATGTAAAGTTGGTGTCCAATGCAATTTGAAAGGCTGTCTGCAACGTTACGTATGGCAATTCTAGTACACCTCTTTCTATTGAAGGCTATTTAAAATTAATAATAATGGAGTTCCTCTGTTTTGTAAGAGGCTATTCCATAGTTTTTTCAGTTAATGCAGAGCACCAAGTAGAGAAAAATGACAGCTGAAAGTGATGATTACAGTTCTATGTATGTTTGCTTCATTTTACTTTCAGCTCACATCCTGAAAGGGAGAAAAAAATGCAGCTTTTTTTCTCCAAGATTAGATTTCAAGCAGGAAATTCATGACTTGCTAAAAAGGCTTTGGTTAGGTCACCATTGCTGCAGATTTGTGTCAACATTTGATCTATCAAATTTATTTGCACAAAGGATGATGAAAGTTAACTCTGAACTTGCAAAACCGTGTTATTAGGAAGTGATTATATTAATTAGACCATCAGATGTCATGTTATTCTGTCAGGCTTCTGCTTAATTTATAATGGATAAATTAGATCAGCTTTGAGGATAATAGAAGCCTATATAATGTGCAAGACTCCTGCTTGCTTTCTTTGCTGAAATTGAAATGTACATACCATGTAAAACACGGGACTTCAGAGAAAGAAGGGACCCTCATGTTATTCAAAGGGCCATGTGCTGCCCAGGAGAACAGGACTTATGCCTAATTTTTCTGTAGCTAATGGTTCTCTTTGGGTCAGATTTATGATGCGAGTAAAATGTAGCTATACTGGCTGAAGCTGAATGCCTACAATTGTAATCGAATATGTGGCAGGTGAGCATAAGATATTCTAAAGGTGAAAAAAAGAACAAAATATCAAGGCCTAGCTCTTCATCCTGGCAACCAGTTATGGGAGATATCTGTTCCGCAAACACTAGCCTAAAATATCTGTGCTTTGTTCCCTGGGTGTACATTGTTTATGAATTTTGCTTGTCTGTACTCTGAAGGTGAATAATAAATAAAGAAAACTCCCTCAACCTATTTATGCATTCCAGGTATAGTAAGAGAAAAATAACACCCAACCCCCAAAACCCAAAACAAAAACACCCCCTTACATCCAGTGCAAAATTTAGTACATATTGTGAATTAAGATAGTACTGCAAAAGAGCAGAACACCACCTAATTATTTTCTCAAAGTGGTGGTCACTCTGAGTAAAAGCAATACTTGATAATCTTACTACTGGGATGCAAGTATTTTAAAATATTCTAATACTAGACCATTTAGGTAAGAGGTTTACTTTACCTCTGTAATTATAAATCTCATGAAATTATTTAGTATTCCTATTAAAAATCTTGTAATCACAACCCTTGCAAACTTGCTAATTGGGAGCAATCAACTCATGTCTTAAAACTGTTTACTCATGAACGTCTAATGAATGTTCAAGATTATTGCCAATACCTTGCAATTGGTAATAAAGCCTTAATAAGGCTACGTACATTTAAGAAGTGGATGTACTTGATACGATTTCTTTTTCACATACAATATAAATTTTTGCTGTAACAGTAGACCAAGGCTAAGCATACATAAAAATGTATTAGTTCATGCACAGATCAAGATACCTGAAACACAGCCATTGCCCTGAGCACACATCAGATGAATTACATAACACACACCACATAAAACTTGTTGGCCTTTATACTTTTTCAGCCTCTCTTTGACTAACTCTGGATAGCCTGGGGAAGGAGGGTGTAGGGGGAAAAGTACTGATGCATACTGAGCGGGGTAGGGCTGGATTACATATATACTTCAAACAAAGATGAATGCTACACCTAGAGGGATACAAAGAAATATTTTAACCTGCAGTTAGAATTAGTGCTAACTCACTTCCCGTGCTTCAAGGACAGGTATTCATCCACACAGGTATCAACTGATGTTGATACCCATCTCTCTCATTCTGGTTATTTTCTAAGCAATTTGTGAGGGCTGTGTTGTCCCCCACGGTCAGGTTTGAAGATTTCTCAACTTCTCCTTTCAAGCAGCATTTATTTAAACAAGCTTCTTTTGGCTGGAAAATGGTATCACCATTACTGTGAAAACTGATGAACTGATGTTTGACTACAAGTCCTATTATGCAATACCAAGATCCCAAACTCTGACACTTTAATCAGCTGATGCTCAACATCCTGGTGAGCTGATGAAGAGGAATTTCTTTCAGCACTCTTCTTTCACTGTCTTTCACAGAAACACTGTGCTTTCAGAAAATACTCTGGCCATTTTGGAGAAGGGCAGATTATCAAACCCAGCACAGGAAGGAAAGAAATTACAAAAAACCTTGATAAGTGAGCAGATTACAGAAACTGTTTCTCTTAATTCTAATTTTCCTAAGCCCCCTTCTTTTCTTTTGATTTTGGATTTTTACTGGAAATCCTGGGAGGTGAAATATAGAAAAGGACTTATTGTCACTAATGCAAACAGAAAAATTTTTGCCTACAGATATATGCTAGAATTTGTTCTTGGCTACATTGTTATTCTTTCTTTCTCTTCATTTAAACATTAGCTATGTACACATGGTCTTCAAAATGTTTGTGAAAAGGAAATCTTTGATGAACAAAAGAAAGCAGAAGGTCTGAGCCATTTTTTCCTTACAAAATTCTTCATTTGTCTCCCATATTTTAAACTTCAGAATTCTCCCAGTTCAATGTAGTTCATGGTATTATTTCCATTATTCATCCACTCTGTGAAATTAATCGTTTTTAGCACAGTGTTACCTTTGATATTAGTTATGTTGAATCATATTTTTATCATATACATTAGCTCAATTTCCATGTTTTCAGTCGCAAGCGCGGTTCTATCAAGAAGTTTGTAACATGTGCAGATTCCTCCATTCATCCATTGTGGAAGTATTTATTCAGCTATATAGATTTTCTTTCTTTCTTCATATATTGAGTAGGAATGGGTTTCTGAAGTCCTTTTCTGAAGTACAGACTTGCTGTTTCATGCTCGCCACTTCAACTTTTGCAGAAGTACATGCAATTATTTTCTGTTTGTAGCCATTTACACTTCTTTATTTATATATAGCAATTACCACTGGGTTCTTTTTTTTTTTTGTCATTAATGCTATTTCCATTGGAAATAAAGGATTAACCCTTAGCTCAAACTAGGGCTAGCTTCACAGTTATATCAATTGTGAAAAGGGGTTATCCAGATGAGCTTTGAAAATCCTCCTGGGTAGAGGTTTCAGGGTCTCTCTTGGCAACCCCTTCCTGTACTTAACCTACACCACTGTGAAGAATTATGTTCTGTTGGAATTCCTCTGATTTATTTTTTGTAAAATTTATTTGCTATTCACAGTGAAGGTTAGTGAATCACTTTATCAGCATTGTCTTCTGCACATCCAGGAACTTCTCACATTGAAGTCTTGAGAAGAAGTTCTTTCATTCTTCCTAGAAGATTGTCTGGGAATCAGTACAGATGTAGAGTCTTCTGAACAAGTGCATCACTTGCTGCTGCACGTTGACCTACCAAGAGTTCCAAGGGTTTGCAGGGGGCAGTAACTGGAATTCATATTATTTTAACTGGGTTTCTTTTTGGAAAGACCTTTCTGACTTTCATAGACTAACACTCAAAATTGTCTGAAGTGATTTTAGCCTTACTGTAAACAACACCTGCAACACTTTTTGCTCTTCATCCACTGCTGCAACTCAGACTTTATCCTCTAAGTATTAGGTACACTCATATTTAAGTGATTTGATTATTTTTTGGAGATGCTGTGTTTCCTGCACGGGATGTTTTAACTTGTTACTGAAGAACGAGCTTGGATCATGTCCATTCCGTTGTTCTTATTGGGCAGCAGCCAGAGAGAGAAAGGAGGTGCTGTCTGTTTCTGGTTTTGTTTGTGTTACAGACAACAAAACATCTGCCAAGAGTCTGATAGTGGGCATTCTGCTCTACAAACAAGAGTGAAACTTCAGCAGGAGAATCACTTTTATGTAAGTGAATTTAGCAATTGTCAAGTTTCTGATATGGCACACACAAAGCCTGTGCTATTATTAGATTAGTTTTCTTCAATGTTAATGTGCAGATATTAATGTCAGTGGGCAGATGAAGATGTGATATGAACGAATTACTTCTGAATTATAGAGGGCAGCCATTTGGACATGAATCAAGACTGATCAAAGAGACAGTAAGTTTTTCTTAGCCTTAAGGGAATCCAAAAGGGAAAAGAGCTGCTCTTCACCACCCAGTCTCATGCTAAACAATCTCCCAACAGAGTTGTAAAAGATGAAAACATCAATGTAGAGCAGTATGAATGAGTTACTGAGGCAGAGACCTCGTGAGGGTAGGTGTAAGTGAGGCTTCCCCTTCTGTATTAACTGCAAGCCTGCTACTCAAAGCTGCATTCTGCCAATTTTTGCCCTTAAGTTTCTACTGAAAGCAATAGATACTGAATTCAATTGTACTTGTTCTTAAGAACATTACTTTTTAATGTTTGATATATTTTTTTACACATATTACTATTCTTTTGGATTTGCTTGTTTAAGTGGGTAACTCATTATCTAGAAAATCTAGATGTCATTAAGTAGATAGCTCAGATAAATCGCTATTTGGATGAGATTATAATTGCTGCTGCAGTTGCTATCTCCTTGACCGTAACTAAAATGACAGTTGTAAGTTTTACAACAGGATAAGGTAGTTGGTGCTATTTTTTCCATCTTCATGAAAACAAATGAGTCTACCCTGGAAGAAGCCATCACTCTTCTTGTTGGGAGGACAGTTATTGCACTCATTTTTCTTTGCAGAAAAAGACTGTGACTAAGCAAATGGTGCCTCAGGCTACTATGTAAAGCCAATAACAATGGAACTCTGAGTCACAGAATTTTCTTTACTTTTTTCGTAAACTCTCTAATGGAGATGGCACAACAGGTTTTTCAGCTAGTGAAGCTTTTATTGCTGGCACTGTTTTGGGCTTGTTTCTTCCTTTGTGGATTGCTACCTCTGCCCCATTCAATGTTGGATTCTGTTCTTTGTGAAAATTCACCTCCAGAAATCCACACAAGTTTGTAGACCAGAATTCATTTTTTGGTGCTGCAGCACTAAAACCCACTATCTCTAGAAATGAAACTGAATACATAATTTCTTTTAGATATCTGCAATCCTGCAAATACCATTAAGGAAGAACTCAGCCCAGTGAAAGTAATTTTGTAGCTAATATTTTGCTCACTTATATAAGTCCCTGAGATTTATTAATATATATAAAGTTACTGTGGAAATTGCTATTCATTTGTACTGAAGAAATGGAATTTTCTTGAACTTTTGCTAATTTAATATTAATGTATGTATGTTTAACACAAGTTAACACTTTTATATCAAGCTACCCAAGTTAATAAACTGATAAAACACCTCAAACATTTTGGAAAGGCTTATATATCATTATCTTAGAATCTTAGGATTTGATTGATACAGAGACTTTATTCAGAAGTTGATGATAGATTTTTCCATTTTTATCCCATGATTTAAGGATAAATACAGATACACTTAGGTAAATAAATATGAATGGACTTTTAAAGTAGATTGTTAAACCACATTTAACGTCTGAATAATACTTTTTTCCCTGTAGAATTAAAATGACCTCAGAATAGTTAAAATTTGTGATTTGGGTTAACCTAAAATGAGGCCACTTTAATTATGGAAAAAAAGGTGTCTATGGAGTACAGAGGAAAGCCTAGTGCAGATTAAGTAATCCTCTACAATAATATTTTCAGCTAATTTGAATTAATTTTTGAGTATCATAACAACTACACTATTATAAAAGTCTTGTGCTTATGAAATACTGTTCTTGAGTGGTGGTTCATTAGCTTGTTTCTAAATTTATGAAAGAAGACATATATTTGCATGTAAAATCAAAGGGTATAAAGATTCTTAATGCAAATTGTTGATGTATGAATTTAAAGCAGATTAGCTAAACAATTCAATCCTGAATGGATGCCTTTTAGAAGGATTAAAGAGGTCTGAATTTTGTCCATGCTAAGTGACTTCAGACGTAAATAAACCTAAAGGCCTTTTTAATTCTTAGTGTAAACTCAAAGAAGATTTTAATGCAGTTTAAAGGTTAAATGACATTATTTTTCCATGTAGCCAAAAATAGTAGTTGAAGTGTTTGGTTTCCTGTTTTTGGTTAAAAACATACTGGGGCTATGTGATTACAGCTTAAAAAAAAAAAAAACCAAACAAAAAACACCCCAAACAATACAAAAAAAATCCCCAACCACAAACAAAAAAATAAAGCCTCAGAATGGAAGCATTTTACATCATAATTTGCTGGTAGTATAAGCATTTATACATTGTCAGGTAGAGTATCAGGTTTTACAGTTGTATCTATATGATGCCATACTAGTATATCCTGAGGAAAAGGAGTTGAGCTTTTTGATGGGTGAACATGAATTGCGTGTAAATATTGTCATTTATTGTAATTGTGTCAATAACACAACAATTGTGTTAGTCTGAGCCAAGAGTCAGATTTCTTCTCTTCAAATTCAGTCATAGGAAATTTATGCTGTATTGCATCTTTATATGCCTTTAGAAATGGATCACCAAAAATTGCTGGGAAAGCATCAGAATGAAACCGACCACATTATTTCATAAAACTGTTGTAAAGGAGACAGTAAGAGCTCCCTGCAGCATGGACCTGATGTTGATAAATCCAGCAAAATCTTCTGGAGCCTTATGCATGCCAACTGACTTAATAATGCTACCATCATCATCAGTTGTTAGAGAGGTGACAAGTCCCAACAGACTTCTTGGCTATAAAGAGCTCTTGGCTAAAGTTTTATTTTTGGAATTGGGGGCATATCTGTGAAGCTTCCAGCTTAGAAACCTTTTCATGTCTTCTTTAAATGGATTTTTCCCTCCACAGCCATTTGTTCACAAGCCAACAAAGTCTTCTGGCTCAGTTCTTCCATTCCCTGTTTTATTTCTGATCCACCTCTCCTTTAACATTTGTGCTGCCAGTCAGAGTGGCTTGTGCTCTCTCTGTCATATGTGGAGAAGCACAGCATGGTGACATCTGAGCTGGTGCCAAGCAAGGGGTTGTGACACAGTATAGCCCTAGCAGGAGGTTACTAGTACGAAAACCCAGAAGGGACATCTTTATGTTGACGTGACTATATTGCTTCTGGTTGGAGGTTTCAGAGTTTGGACTTTTCCACACTGCACTCAGCTAAAGATGTACTCTTCATCTTATCCTCTGGTAAGCTTACCCTGACTTTATTTGAATAACGGACTACCCTATCATAGTTTATTTCACCCAGAAGAAGAGAGTCATATTACAGTATGTTACACTAGCCAAAGCACAGTTTTGCAGGCATTGTTTGTTCACGCTTTGTTTCCTACCTAAGCTGGGCCCCCAGTGAGGTCAAATATTCTAGGAAGAACTGAAAATTGATGGTGCAAAATGATTAGCTTTTCAGCTGCACTCCACAACTTCTAAATCATGGTTAAATCAGTTGTGTTTTCATGAATTTGCATCACTGATTTATAAAGGTGACAAATGCTGGAGTTAAGTAATAAAGTTCTGTGAAAGTCTTAATAATATACAGGAAGGGAATCATATCCCTTTGTATATTTCACCCTTTGGAAGGAAACATCTTTTTTTTGTTTTAATTTCTGAAGTCCTTTCTTTCATTCAGGCAGAAGATAAAAGTGTTACTGGGATTTCCAAAACTTAATCATTCGTTACATTTGTTGGATCTACATGGCAATATTAAACACAGCAACTCATAACTTAAGAAGATTATTACAGTTTCCTAGATAAAACAGGTTAAATAATTCCCTGAGGAGACTAATGAAGCTGTGCTTTTGGTATAATCATGTTAGTTTCCTGACTCTGTAAAGAAGGTACTAACAATTGGACAAATGCAATAATAGATCCTCTTTGAATGCTGTATGATTCTGTAAAGTGCTAATTTTGTTAATTATCTGGTTAATTTCATGCTGGCACTCTGTGCTTAGAAAATAATAAAATTAGTTTACCTGGGTGGATTAGATTTCATTTATATCAGTGCTGAATCCTGTTCAAAAGAAGCTGTTGACACTGTTTAGTGACAAAGGAATTAATACTGTATTTCTGTGGAGACTTTGGAACAATCTATTTGTTTCCATAGACTATTAAGTTATCTGGCTTTTTCTGATGGAGTAATCGAAGCTATAAGAGAAACTCATTAGTTCACACTGACAGGCCTAAGAAAATATATCCTGATTGGTTTACCTTAGTTCCAGTGTCATTTAACAAAGGTAATTGAGATTTAGTAGTATTACATCAAAGTTCTCCAACATTTAAGTCTTTATGCATCTATGACAATCAGACAAATTACATGTCTCCTCACAAGAACTAAAAAAGCTCTGCAGAGGGATCTGGACAGGCTGGATCAATGGGCCGAGGCCAACTATATGGGGCTCAACAAGGCTCAGTGGCAGGTCCTGCACTTGGGTCACAACAGTCCCATGCAAAGCTACAGACTGGGGGAAGAGTGGCTGGAGAGCTGCCCAGCAGAAAAAAACCTGGAGGTGTTGGTTGAGAGTCAGCTGAACATGAGCCAGCAGTGTGCCCAGGTGGCCAAGAAGGCCAACAGCATCCTGGCTTGTATCAGGAATAGTGTGGCCAGCAGGAGTAGGGAGGTGATCGTGCCCCTGTACTCGGCACTGGTGAGGCTGCACCTTGAATATTGTGTTCAGTTTTGGGCCCCTCACTACAAGAAGGACATTTTGTTGCTGGAGTGTGTCCAGAGAAGGGCAAAGAAGCTGGTGAAAGGTCTAGAGCACAAGTGTTATGAGGAGCGGCTGAGGGAACTGGGCTTGTTTAGTCTGGAGAAGAGGAGGCTGAGGGGAGACTTTCTCTCTCTCTACAACTACCTAAAAGGAGGTTGTAGTGAAGTGGGTGTTGGTCTCTTCTCCCAAGTAACAAGTGACAGGATGAGAGAAAATGGCCTCAAGTTGTGCCAGTGGAGGTTTAGATTGGATATTAGGAAATATTACTTCACTGAAAGGGTTCTCAGGCACTGGAGCAGGCTGCCCAGGGAAGTGACTGAGTCACCATCCCAGGAGGTATTTAAAAGATGTTTGGATGTGGTACTGAGGGACATGGTTTAGTAGTGAACTGCCATTGTTAGGTTTATGGTTGGCCTTGATGATCTTAAAGGTTTTTTCCAACCTATACAATTCCGTGTATACGTGTATTCTGTGTAAATCCCATAAAATAATATGCCAAGACTAGGGGTGCATCTAGTAAGTATTTTTCAAACAGACTAGATATTTGTGTGCCTTGAGTACTTTGATGAAGAACTGAATTTAAAGCAGCCCATAGTATTTTAAGTGCTAGATGTCTTTGAAAACCACAGCACAACATTTTTTAAATCAACTAATTTTGAGTAAGATCATAGTTTTAATTTATTCACAGTGTAGTATAAAGAAATAAAATAGCTTACCTTAAAACCAATGCTGTAGCACAACTTATTTCCTAAAGAGTCAGTTTGTCCTAAATAACACACAATAAACATCAAAATAAAATATATCCTGACCAAAACTCATCTTCTGTCCTGTAATGAACAGATGTTCACAAATTAATTTTGTTTGTAAGATGCTCCTCAAAAGCAGGCGGATATTTTAAATGAAGACAGAATTGCTGTCTAGGTTATGTTTTGTTATCCCTGTAGCCTTAGTCCCTTGCTTCTGATGGCATTTTTTAAACTACAAGCATCAATTTTAGTACTACTGCAGATGCTGCTTCAGTTTACATGGAAACAGATGGAAATATAACATGGGAAACAAACAGGAGGAGCTGGAAACTACTGCACTGCTAGAAAGCTATGACCTGATTGCCATTACTGAAACTTGGTGGGACGAATCCCATGACTGGAATGTGGCTATCAATGGCTACAGGCTGTTCATAAGGGACAAGGGAGGAAGGTGCGGTACAGACATTTCTCTCTACATCAAGAAATTGATACATTGTGAAGACCTGTCCCTGAAGAATAACCATGAACAGGTTGAAAGCTTATGGGTAAGAACCAGAGACAGAGACAACAAAGGGAACCTTGTGGTTAGGGTCTACTACAGGCCACCTGATCAAGGGGAGCAGACCAACAAAGCCGCCTTCTTCCAGCTCCAGGAGGCTTCAGATCACAGGTTCTTGTCCTACTGGGGGACTTCAACCACCCTGAAATCTGCTGGAAAAGTAGCACGAGCTGTAGGCAATCCAGGAGATTCCTAGAATGGGATGAGGATAACTTATTGAGCCGCATAATAGACAGCCCTACCCAAGGGGATGAAATACTAGACCTGACGATCACCAACACAAGTGAGCTCTTCAGTGACATCAAGACTGGAGGCAGCCTGGGCTGCAGTGATCACACATTGGTGGAGATCACACTCCTGAGGGATACAGGAAAAGCGAGGAGTATAGTCAGGACCCTAAATTTTAGGAAAGCAGACTTCCAGCTCTTCAAGGAGTTAGTCAGCAGGACCCCCTGGGAAACAGTCCTCAGGGACAAGGGAACAGAAGAGAGCTGGTAAATATTTAAGGACGTGTTCCATACAGCGCATGAGCACTCTGTTCCCAGGTGTAAGAAATCAGGCAAGGAAGGGAAGACACCAGCATGGCTGAGTTGAGACATGCTGGTCAAACTGAGGACCAAGAGGGAACTGCACAGGCAGTGGAAGCAGGGACAGGTATCCTGGGAAGTGTATAGGGACGCTGCCTGGTTGTGTAGGGATGGGATCAAGAGGGCTAAGGCATGGCTGGAGATGATTTCGGCAAGGGATGTAAAGAGTAACAAGACGGGCTTCTACAGGTATGTCAACCAGAAAAAGAAAGTCAAAGAAAGCATACCCCTGCAATGAACAAGAATGGTGGCCTAGTATCAAGAGACGAGAAGGCTGGGGTACTCAACGAAATTTTTGCCTCAGTCTTCACTGGTAACCTCTCTCCTCACCGCTTCCAAGTCGATGGACTGCAGGATGGAGACCAGGGGGATAGAGCCCCTTGCACTGTAAGGGAAGATCAGGTTCATGACTGCCTGAGGAACCTGGATATACACAAGTCTAGGGGACTTGACAAGATGCATCCCAGAGTCCTGAGGGAACTGGCTGATGTAGTTGCCAAGCCATCCATGATATTTAAAAGGTCATGGCAGTCAGGTGAAGTCCCTGGGGACTGGAAGAAGGGAAACATTGTGCCCCTTTTTAAAAAGGGTAGAAAGGAGGACCCTAGGAACTACTGACCTGTAAGCCTCACCTCTGTGCCTGGGAAGATCACAGAAAAGATCCTCCTAGAAGCTATGTTAAGGCACATGGAGGACAGAGAGGTGATTTGAGGCAGCCAGTATGTCTTCACCAAGGGCAAGTCTTGCCTGCCCAACCTAGTGGCCTTCTGTGATGGAGTGACTACATTAGTGGACAAGGGAAGAGCTATGGGTATCACCTATCTGGAATTCTGTAGGCCTTTGACATGGTCCCCCACAACATCCTTCTCTCTATTTTGGGGAGATAGATACAGATTTGATGGATGGACTGTTTGGTGGATAAGGAATTGGCTGGATGGTCACATCCAGAGGGTAGTGGTCAATTGCTTGATGTCCAGATACAGACTGGTGACAGGTGATGTCCCTCAGGGGTCCATACTGGGACCAGCACTGTTTAATATCTTTGTCAATGACATAGACAGTGGGATCGAGTGCACCCTCAACAAGTTTGCAGATGGCACCAAGCTGAGTGGGGCAGTTGACACACCAGAAGGACAAGATGTCATCTAAAGAGACCTGGACAAGCTGGAGAGGTGGGCCAGTGAGAACCTCATGAGATTCAACAAGGCCAAGTGCAAGGTCCTACACCTGGGTCAGGGCAACCCCTGATATCAGTACAGGCTGGGGGATGAAGGGATTGAGAGCAGCTCTGCCGAGAAGGACTAGGGGGTACTGGTGGATGAAAAGCTGGACATGAGCCAAAAATGCGTGCTTTCAGCCCAGAAGGCCAACTGTATCCTGGGCTGCATCAAAAGAAGCGTGGCCAGCAGGGCGAGGGAGGTGGTTCTGCCCCTCTACTCTGCTTTGGTGAGACCTCACCTGGAGTACTGTGACATGGAACTGTTAGAGCGGGTCCAGAGGAGGGCCACAAAAATGATCCAAATGATGGAGCACCTCTCTTACTGGGACAGGCTGAGAGTTGCGTTTGTTCAGCCTAGAGAGGAAAAGGCTATAGGGACACCTTATTGCAGCCTTTCAGTAGTTAAAAGGGGACTATAGGAAGGATGAGGGCAACGTCTTTAGCAAGGCCTGTTGTGACAGGACAAGGGGTAATGGTTTTAAACTAAAGGAGGGTAGATTTAGACTTGAAATAAGGAAAATTTTTACAATGAGGGTGGTGAAACACTGGAACAGGTTGCCCAGAGAGGTTGTGGAGGCCCCATCCCTAGAAACATTCAAGGTCAGTTTGGACGGGGCTCTGAGCAACCTGATCTAGTTGAAGATGTCCCAGCTCACTGCAGGGACTAGATGACCTTTAAAGATCCCTTCCAACCCAGACCATTCAATGATTCTATGATCTTAAGTAGTCCTCCAATCTTCAGAAAGAGTGGTATTTTCATTTGAACAATAGTAATCCTGCATTAACATAAATTTAAATTAGAAAAAAAATCTCAAAACCCAAACTAAAATAACATGCCAAGTTTTAAGAAGCAAATTTTATAACACAGTTTTTCTTTCCCGTAGCTTAAAGAACAATGAAAACTATTTGCTTTTAGGTCTCCTCACTGATTCATCTCCTCGCAAAATACATCACTTTATATTGCAAGGTTTACTAATAGTGAGGAAGTATTTATTAAAATTCTGCTGATGCTAAATACACCCTTATATTCTCATTCTAGAAGCACTTTGGTTGCAGAATTAAACACATTTCATAGGCTTACTATGTTCTTCCTGTTTTCTCAGAGCATAATTACACAAGGTAAGATTTTGTTTCTTCTTTTAATTTTGTTTAATAAAAGACTAGTTTGTTTCTAACTGGATTTATTAGTTTGAGAAGAAAGTTGCTGTACAATCTGATTTATATATAGAAATTCAGGGACATTTTAGGTAAGATAGCGTGAAAGCCTGAATAAAACAAACCCTACTGTTTTAGGGAGGTATAGAACAAAATGATTCTTAAGCAAATCTCAAGAGGCAGAACCATACAAAAAGTATCTGTCCAGACTTTCAAAAACCCCAGTTAATATACTCAGGAGAAAGTTGAAGAAAAACAAGGTACTTCTTTCTAAGACAATTGCTTTGTGTATTTTACAAGGAGGGACTCTGAAAGAGCTGGCTGATGAGCTCTCTGAGTTCCCACTCCAGGTGGAGACAGAGCTTTACTTGTCTGGCTGCAGTGCAATGTGTACACACTGGACGTGAAGTCTTAAAAACTGCAACAGCTCAGTCGCCTCAGTATGAATAGCAAAATGCTTTGTGAAGCCTTTCAAATCCCACTGTTTTCCTTTTCTGCATTTTTGTGATCCATGACTCTCTCCTTCAGTATGAAATTCACTTTTGTTAAACTTCGTTTCTTTTGTGTCTCCAAACATAGAAGAGTGTTTCCTTTTCTTAATCTGACGGATGAAAACATCTTATAAGTGTGCTCATATGCTTAACTTTAGTTATACTTAAGTATTGCAATGTCCTTCTAGTTTCTCACTCTACTCTACTACTGTTAACTGCATCAAGATCTCCCATAGCAAACCATTTTCATTTGCATATTTATTCTTTTATAATCTTTCAATTCTGACAGGTATATTTTTTCTTAAATCTTCTATTAAAACATTTAATATTTTGTATATTTTATAGGAATTAAATGGAGTCCAGTGTATATGTCTGAAATTAAAATATAATGCAACTTTACTACTCTTTGCTTCAACATTGTTATGACTGAATAATGTAACAGCCAGCTAATTCTTCCATTCATTCAAAATGACTTGGGCAGTTATCATATTGATCAAGATAATAACAGCTTTACATTATAATCAGATTTATGAAAGTTGTTTCTTCTAGAAAACGTTAAGCATATGATTAGATTTTTTTCCTAATGGTTCATGTGTTTCCCAGGTTATTCTCACAATAAAATCCTAGATCCTCATGAAAATGCTTGAGCAAATATCTTTATGTCTGACAACAGCAAATATGTTATGAGACAGGGATTAAATTTGGAGATGTTAGACTCTGGTTTCACAATATTATTTCGTGTTCTTTCTGCATTACTTGTCCATTAGTTTTCAAAGCTGTAGCAGGTTTCATGTAAAAGGATTGAAAAAAGGACCTGGAGGGATCTCGATTTTAACCTGCATATTTTTTAATAAGCTATTTGATAACAAGTTTATTTCTAATGTTAACCTGTTAGCATATTACTTTTATAGTTGTATCTTGGGATAAAGAAGAAAGCTTTTGAACCATTGCTTGGATTGTAACAGCAGATATATAAACTCTGAAATAAAAAAAGAAGGCAAATTTTAAATAGTCACCACTATAAAATATGTCTTTGAGGTTGATGTTTCCAGAAAAACTTGTTTAATACCTTAGTAAAGAGAAAAGCTGCATATTAACACCATAAACAAAATAGGAGCAATGACATCTCCACACTCGATAAGCAAAGTAATATTTTTGAGAAATCTAGTTAGGCTCTTTGCAATTCATTCTTAAAGCATAACAGAAGAATTTGGGGTTCTTTGAGATATCACAGTGGGTTTGATCTTGCCAGCTGACATTTGAATATGAAAAGGGATATTCCTTTTCCTACATGGGTGAATTTATTCCACTTGCCATTGTAGTGCTATAAAATAAACAATCTTTTATTCTTTGGATGTATGTTAAATTAGTGGCTTGTTTCACTATAGCAATAAGCAGTATCTGTTCCAGAAAAAAAAAAAAAAAAAGAAATTAGTGTTACAAGCTAAAAGTAACACACACATTTTAGGTATGTGACAGTTTAAGTGCTAGCAATGTTTGAATGGGGAACTACCCAGAGTGGTGACAACCATTATTGCAAGAACCAGGCAAATTAGCAATACCAGATTCATATCCTTGTTTCCTGAGCAAAGTATAATATTTGTCTCCAAGTATCCCAAGAAAACATTTCTTTTGAAAATTGATTATATAAGTGTAAAGCAAACAGCCTCAATGTTGAAATTTATTAACTGGAGTTATGTGACTGTGTAAAAACAAAGCTTTCTAAATATCATTTGAAATTATAGGTTTTCTTTTAGTCAAATGTAAGAATATTGAGACCTAATTTTCTGTAAGTCTATGGCAAATCCTCTGTAAATAGTCATAGAATTGATTACAAATTGCACATTTTTATTACCACTTCAGATTCTCTGGCATTTACAAATGTTTGGAATGTCATGGCTTCTGTCATTTGATAAAGTGGAGAGATACTTTGCTGTCAGTGGACAGCAATTTTTGGCTCTCTGAAGATATTTGTTAATCATGTTATCAGGATTTATTGTATTCAAGTCCACAAAAAATACAGGTTTGAAATATCTCTGCTGGGAATTATTTTAAAGGCATATTATTGTTATTAAAAGTTACCAGATTTAGTGGTATATTTTTATCGTAGTAAAAGGAAAATTTTCATTTATAATACAGTCTGAGAACTGTACCCAAACAGAGAATCATAGAATTACATTGTTCAGAACTGTTTAGGGCAATTCAATTGCCATAACACTGATTACGACATGCCTGATCATTTTTTAATGGTAAACTGCACATACTAAAATGTATTGCAGGAATTTTTTAAAGTTTTCAAAGATATCCAAATTACTGTTGAAATTATATTAAATTTCTGTATGCATTGTGGTATTATCTTTCAGATTACTTGCTTCTACTGTGGAATGAAAGAATCTTTCTTGATTTTTACTCCTGAATTCCCAAATTGTACATCTGTTAATTTAATTGCTTAGTATAAAAGTGCAAGTCTAAATCAATTAAACTTTTGCAGAGAAGACAACTAGACAAAGTAGCTAGTAGTTATATTTTGTTCTCAATGTTGAATTCAGTTGAAAGAAGCATATTTTATTTAAAAAGATAGAAAATATAGAAAGCACATCCTTGAGAATGTCCTATTGTGCTGCAACCACACTATATCAAATTGCTTTGCAGTTAAATGCAAAATAAGTATATCTGAAAAATACTTCTAAGAAATGGTTAATTTAAAGATCTGCAACTATATGAACTCAAGCTGTTAGTACCTAAAGAAAAAGCCTTTTCATTACAAGGACAATAATTTACTCAAAATTCAGGGTTCAAGCATTCTAAAAAAGAAAAAAAAAAAGGAGAGGATTTGGACTATTTTTTCATGAATTAATAAAGATACAGTTATAACTCCTAAGGAGTTAACAGTAGTTCATGGTTTACAGACATTTCTCAAGTGACTGTGTTCAGCTTGAAAGAAAGCAGAAATTGAATGAATTGCAGAAAAGATTTTTTTCTCTTTGTTTTGGTGAATAAATGTTGAAAAATCCCTGCAACAGCTGCGAGAACAAAATTAACAGAAGGGCTCTGACTGAAAGAACTATTATACTATGGTATTAGTCCTAGTCTTTCATATAGACCCGCTGATAATAACAGCAAATTAAGTAGTGTTTTCTAAGATTTATCAGTAATTGATGTAATATAGAATCATAGAAATATAGAATTCTTAAGGTTGGAAAAGACCTCTAGGATCATCAAGTCCAACTGCCAACCCAGCACCACCATCCCTCCTAAACCTTGCCCTGAAGTGCCATATCTACACATTTTTTTAACACCTCCAGGGATGGTGACTCCACCACCTCTGTTGGCAGCCTGTTCCAGTGCCTGACCACTCTTTCAGTAAAAAAATTTTTCCTAATATCCAATGTAAACGGATAAACTAAATGGATAAAGTTTTCTAAATGGAAAAACATAAATATATTTTGTCAGAGAAATGTTATATTCTCTCTCTGTTGAGAAAATGAAGACTTGGATGGAAATGGTGTATCTTGGGCCTCCAATATGACAAGGAAACTATAGAAACAGAAGAATATTTCTCCTATCTGCAGAAGTTGAAAGGCAGACCCTTGATTGTCAGCTCGATTGTTTCTTGACAGCAATGGAAATAGATTAGGAATGTAATCTTTATATAAAAATATACCATAATCTTATGGTTTGAAGCCTGACTAAATCTAATTTGCATCTGATACTGCCACTGTTAACTTTTGGATATGAAATTCTGTCCATTAGTTGAAGAAAAGATGAGAATGAACATTTGCTTGTAGCTAATTGCTGAGCTTATATACTGCATAACGCAACAATTTTTGATGCAGATAAGTTGTCATTTGATGTCGTGGTTTAACCCCAGCTGGCAGCTAAGCACCACACAGCTGTTTGCTCACTCCCCCACAATGGGTTAGGGGAGAGAATCAGAAAAGTAGAAGTGAGAAAAATCATGGGTTGAGATAAAAATGGTTTAATAGGGAAAAAAAACCAACACTGCGCACACAAGCAAAGCAAAACAAGGAATTCATTCACTCCTTCCCATGGGCAGGCAGGTGTTCAGCCATCCCCAGGAAAGTAGGGCTTCATCACATGTAATGGTTACCTGGGGAGGAAAATGCCATCACCTTGTATGTCCCCCGCTTCCTTCTCCCCCCAGCTTTATATGCTGAGCATGATGTCACGTGGTGTGGAATATCCCTTTGGTCAGCTGGGGTCAGCTGTCCCAGCTGTGTCCCCTCCCAACTCCTTGTGCACCCCCAGCCTGCTCGCTGGTCAGGTGGGGTGAGGAGCAGGAAAGGCCTTGACTCTGTGTGATCCCTGCTCAGCAGTAACTAAAACATCTCCACATTATCAACACTGTTTCAAGCACAAATCCAAAACATGGTCCCATACAAGCTATTACGGAAAAATTTAAATCTATTCCCATCAAAACCAGCACATTTGTTCTTGCAGATTCAGTATTAAATTTGTTTTCTAGCTTTACATTTTTTTCATTTGTCAAATTTTCATGTTTACAGAACACACTTATTTTGTCAATCCTGCAAAAAACCAGATGTAGAATGGTCTTCTGCTGTCTGCAATTCAAAGTTATAACTTTTTTTTTTTTTTTTAAGATCTTTAATTCTTTTAGAAGGAATGAAATTGAAAACTTTTGGGGAAACTCATTTATTAATGGAGCTCACTCTTTACTGCAGTATGAATAAAGTGACTGAAAGCAAGTGATTCATACTTTAGCCATAAAAGTGAATATTAACACTTATCGGAATATAATAATGCCAAAGTTGGGAAAAACAGGAAGGGTCTACTTTTACTGGCATGTGTTAGTTCCCAAATAACTCTTGTTCTGAAGGTTTTTCAGTCAGTGAATTCACAGTTATTTGATTAGCTAATTTTCTTTTGGGCAGTGGAGGGGGAAATTGAGTTACCGGAAATCATAGGGATTAATGTCAAATAGAAGCTTGAAAAGAGATGGTCCTGGACTGACTGTGTGAAGAATTGCATAGAGATGGTATAAAGCAGGTGCATTTTCTTTAGGAAACTTCTATTAGGAAACAGGCTAATGTTTTATCTTCAGATCTATCTCTCCTACTCTAAATACATATCAGCTTTTATGTCCATTCTTACCCGACCTGGTTGTTTTGTAAGTAGACCTGCCTTTTATAAGCTATTCTGAATAGATTTAAGAAATCTGCTGATCTGTGGCTTCCTTTAAGGTTCAACTTCAAATTTCAGTTAAATTTCCCTGTACAAGTAAAGAATATTATTAGTTGACTTACAAATAGAGCTATGCACGTGTTTTCAAATTGATAGTAAATATAAAATAATATGGTGAGACATGTTCAGTAAGGAGTAGGAAAAGGACAAGAAAACATGCTATGTTAAGGGAAATTATGACTCTATAAAATACTTAAAAATAAAACTATCAGGTAGGTACCTACAAGCCCTTGTTTACATCAGTGTTGCACACACTGGGCCTTTAACTGGGGGACAGAAAGATCTATCACATCTTAGGCTAAAATTAAAAAACCAATAATTTTCTGTTTAAAAAACAAGTATTGCAGGTAATGCTTGTGCTTCCCTTTGCTACTCTGTTACAAGTGTCGTGGTTTCGAAAGGGCAGAACTCTACTGTTTAAGAGAACATAGCAGATGTTGCTCTGGCCATGCATTTGTTCTCAGTGCTCCTTATTTATGACTCAATAAAATTATGTATTGAAACCACCTAGAAAAGAACCACAAGCATTAGAAATTACAAAAAAAAAAAAAAAAAAAGGTCAGGGATATATGCTCTCGAAAAACTTATCTGTCTATAAACCTGTTATTGAAAACTGTCTGCAACAACTGCATGTAAACTGTATTTGCCCTTACTGGTACCTTTCAAGCACAGAGGCATGCTAAAAGTCTTAAATTCAGGAGGCATATGCTTCAAAAAACACATAACTGTGAAAAAGTAACAATTTTTATCTTCTCACTTTCTTTAAAAGGAACTGATTAGACCATTTATTTATTGTACTTCAGTATCAGCAATGAGTGCCTGTAAATGCAAGCCATTGGAACAGGCAAGCGTTTGTGTTTTTTTAAATGACAATCTGGTACTTAACTTTGTGTAGCAAATCTTTATTGGATAGAAATCATCAGGGTCCCATTACTATGTGCTGAACTGTACTCCTTTACAGCAATTAAAGCTCTGAGACTGTACCTCCAATTTCTTTTTCTTTCTTTTATTTTTTTTCAGTCTTTCTGTCTTTAATTGCAGTTTCTTTTCTATTAATATTTTCTTTCAGGTGCAAAGTGAACCACTCCACAAATAGTTTTCTTTTAAAACTTTAGCTTCATTTCAGCCTTTTATGCCTTGCTAGAAGCATATTTATTACATAGTATAAATGAAATAGCATCTCCAGGATTTCTCTTCCTCCAAATTTTAAATGTAGCAATAAAGCAAGTTTCTTATAGTGTGGCTAGACATTTGTATGTCTACTACATAAAATTCTATTACACAAGATGTGATGTACACATATTTTCCTCTTAACAGTACCTTTCTGTTACTATAGTCCTTGTCACAATCACTCATCTATTGTACTTTTTTTGTACATCACCAATACCAAAGCTAAGAAAGCATGTAAGTTAAAATCAGCAGGCAACATATTAATTTGCTATAGCTGTGTCATGTTGTTCAGTAATTTGGTGAGCAATCAGCTACTTGACAGTAAAATTCCAAGTACATGCACATGACTTCTGTCTGGTTTAAACTTTCAGCACTGAGGACAGCGCCTTAAAATCAGTGCTCTGCTGTGCTAAGATTTTAAGGTTGTTTAGAAGAGTAGATAAACACTCTAGATGTAATATCACAGTAAGTGTTTAGTAATCACCATAACAGCAAGATGCTCAGGCTAACAAATACATGTTTTTCACTGCTGCAGCTTGTTTATTCCAAAGTCTCTAGTTATACCTACATTTAGGAGGCTAGGAAAGACTGAATCTTTCCTCTGATTTTTTTCTAGCTATATTCTCATGAATAACTGATTCTTAGCCTTGGCAGTTATCTCTTATCTCTTAGGAAGAATAATTTCCACTGCTGGAGTTTTGTGCATGTACATATAGGTTGGATGATTTTTCTTTTCCTCACACATAACCTTTAAAACATAGATCAAGTTATATGATGAAAATTGATTACAGGGATATGTACAGAAATGGAAAAAAAAACCCAAAACAACACAACAAAACCAAACCTGCAGGATGTCTAATTTACTTATCTTTTTGCTGATGTCTACCTCCATTTCCATGTCTGATGTGGAAGGAAAATACACATGGTGTTTGACTAAACATTTACTCTTAATGCAGAGATGGCTATAAAACTTTTAATTCATCATGTAAGGATAACTGCAGGAAAAATTTTTACTTGACTGAGTTCAGAAGACAACTGAGAACTAAGTTCTTCAAATACATTTGAAGTGAAAAAGACAGAATTAGTATCACTTAACTTTCAGTGGTGAATATATGTCTGCCTGTCTGTCTATCTGTTTAATTTACCACCATGGATGTACTCTTAAATATTCTGTACAAAAGGTTAGTCATACAAGGAAGGAGAGGGACAGAGAACCCATATAAAGTCATTGGTCACATAATAACAAATACCCTTATGACTGATGGACATTAATTCTGGAAGACAGAAGGAAGCTGATAAAATAGCACACCAGTATAGTAGCTAGCAATCTCGGTATATCTTGGTATTGTATACACTTGGAATGGGAATAGCATTGTACCACTATCATCATATTGTGCTCCTACTAGAAGAAAGCAGTAAGGGTTGAAGTGTTGTTCCATTCAGGACTGAGCTCTCATTCCTAAGCACTTTGATTTCATGTGCCTACTGTGACAAATAAAAATATGTTGGGGTTTTTTTGAGGTAGGAGACATTGAGTGGGACTTTACAAAAGTAGTCAACAACAAATAGCTATTACATGATATCTGAAAAAATCTTGGAAAATCTGTTGTTTATATAGAGAGTTCATAAGCATTGTGCCGGTAAAACATGATCTTAAGAGATCTAAAAAATGGCATAGTAACTGTATCTGTACTTTTACCTGTGATTTTCATTAAGATTAAAACTCTGTAATTATATAAGAGAACTAATTGGTTGATCCATACTTTAATTACTATCCATTTCAATAATTAAGTAGATTTGAGCATACTGGCAAATAAACTGAATTGATTTTGCTGTTTTGAACTCAGAGAAAAAGCACTGCAACAATGTTAGGCTATTTAGTTTCTTTTTGTGAATGCAATCAGGGAGCAATACCAAGTTTTCACACCATGCTTCAAGTCCTTTTCCTCAGCTGTTTTCACACATCTGAGATAATTTAATATTCAAATACTAATGATGCAAGAGAAATAAGCATTCTCTTCACATTCACAAACTTCAACTAGTTGCATTGATTAAATTAATGCTGATAGATATTTCTAACAATCAGGGTAAAAGTGCATACTTTTCCCTTTCTTAAGGTATTATTCCCTTTTAAAATTTATTTTCATTACAATATTATCACAATGCAAGGCCCTTCTTAAATATATCTTTATGTATTATCTGCAGTAGATTGCAATACGACCCCAAACGAAAGTTAAGTATGCAGATTTGAAAAATGCAGTCTGCTAAGGAAAGTGTTTATTTCAAATTGTTCTATATAGGGTAAAATGGAATTTATTTCCCCAGACGTTTGCAAAATGTCAATGGTTTTAAAATTGATATTTAAACATTTATGTTTTATACTCCTGTATATAAGGTGAGTAAATGAGCTGTAGAACATAACGTGGAAAATTACTTTGGCAACACAACTGTAAAGTAAAAGTCCAGGCTTTTAAAAATTCTTCTTTTTCAAGTTACCTTAATGACTCAGAACATTAGAATAAAAGTAAAATAAACATTGTTTCAATGTAGCATTTTAATATTTTAATTTACAAGTGTTTTAAAATTATTGTTACATTTGCACTACCACTACTAAAATGAGTAAGTATATTCTGAGTAACTCAGTTAATCAAGGAAATTCTATGATGGTTCTTTCTCATGTAGCATGAGATTGTGCTTTTTGAAGCAGGAGGTCCTTTATAGTCCTTTATTTTGAACAGCACTTTGAAATGACAGAGTGCTCAGTCATTTTATTTTGACAATTTTGCAGGTGATTTAATAAGGTTAAAATGTTGGCCTTTAATTGATGTCAACACTTCCAAGTATTGGTAGAGTGTCCAAATTGTTCACTACCAATGTTTCTTCCTTGGCTACACAGAGTTGAAGCAGGAAATTGCCTGGTTTGTCAATTAGAGGTGTTAATGTGTCAGAAAAAAATGAATAGAACAAAGACACTCTACATGTGATTATAGGTGGTGGATAACACAGCCTGCAAATAAGGCTGTGTAATCCTTCTAAGTGCAGCCAAAATGGCTTGCAGTTTTAAGACTAAGTGTAGAAAAAATGTGTTTATTCTCCTACTGTGAAAAGTGACATCTTTTTTTCTGTATCATTGTAGTCCAAGGAGAAACCTGAAATCTTGCCAGGAGTTGGCCTTTGCATCTTTTGCTAACCTTGTTAAAGTCCAATCATCACTAATCAAATCTTCAGTTATAAGCAGAGTACAGATCACAGTCCTGAATGACTTCCTGGACCTTAGCAGTTAAAATCTCAGATGGCTCTGTCCATACTGACCCCATGCCAGCTTTTCTCTTCTCACAGTGCTAAAAAGTCCAAACAGCCCAATGTTCTCTACTGCCCTACAAGGCTTCAGCAGGAAGACAACATTTCCCTCCAGTCACTGCTCTGGACAGGAAAACCAGCAAATGCTGAACCTTAGATCGGCGTTGCCAATTACCCAGATGCCAGATACTTCAGGTAACAGTGAGTCAGTGTTCCCCAACCTGTGACAGTCACTAAAGTGGCAGAAGGTGATGTTATGTATGTAAATGACTGGAACATCTAAGCACAAAGAAAAAGAATTAAACAAAATTTCTATGCATATTCCCATGCACACAACTAGGGAATTCAAAAAAATTGAAAGAAAATGAAAGGGCAACCTAATTTTATTTGGTTGTGAGAACTTTTTAGCAACATCGTGGAAGATGGCCCTCACCCCCACCCCATACACAATTTGAAAGTGATTAAAGGGTAAGGTAAAAAAAAAAAAAAAAGAGAAAATGTTAAAATTCCTTCCTGATACCCTAGCAACTGGCACAACAAAACTGCCTAATTCAAAGCGCCTAAAGCTTACATCAGGATCTGGCAGGGGCAGGGCCACAGGGAGGGAGGGAAGGGATTGGGATGTGCTGCCAGTGTCCAGTATGGGGGAGAAGGAGGATGACTAGCCATCGTGGGACAGACTGCATGCAAGAACTTGAGTGGCCAGGAGAGAAGGGGTTTGTCTCAAAAACAGGCTGTGTTGATGGGTCCACATCATGTTCACAAGTGAACGGAACTGCAGTGTCTTTCATAGTGCCCCTATTCCCCATCCTCCTTCTCAGCTGTCACCAGCATAAAAACGTCCCCATGTGCTCTTGTAAGCTTTACGTTAGAAATCCAGGCTGTTTATTGTCATGCTTCATGGTCAGCTACTCTTTCTGTTCAATTATTCTCATTAAGGCTCTAGGTTTTCAAGCTAAGTGCTATGGCAAGGGGGCTCTGAGCCTTGTTCTTCTGCTTCTAGCAAATGTCTGTGAGCTGACTGTGGGCCTACTTCGTAGGCAAGATGGCCTGGAGGGCAGCACCTCTGAAGCCAGGAGCATGAGTGTGACCTCCCAGGGTGCTTTCTTCAGGACACAGGGGTTGTCAGGAATAGCACAGGTTGACACAAATGAGGCCATCCATGTCTCTCACAGGAAGTGTGTGCAAGTGGCAAAACTACAGTCCCAGAAATGGGGAACAAACCCTTGCCTGTGAGGGGAGGGGTTTACCATCACTCCTTGCGTGCATGAGATTAGAACTTTCTGAGAATAATTATAGAACTATGCTTAGCAATTTGTAGGTATTTGTCAACACTTTGCAAATCCCTAGGACCATGGTTTCTCTGTTGTAATGTTGATGTTGATCCTGATCCACTGACTGTAGGTTAATTATGTATCATTAAGAAATCAACAGAACACTTGATTCCTGCTTTGGTTTAAACTACATGAACTGAAGAGTTTTCCCATGATCAGAATTTCCTATGTGTCTTTAGCATTGGTCCAAAAGTCAGGTAACAATTTAGTTTGCACAGTAGCAAGGGTGAATATTCCTAGAAAATCGCATGGCTTTGATACTAGATATTTTGATGTCAATTAATGGAATTTATTTTTGTCAGACATCTTTTCCTAAAACATGGGAAATAACACACCAATAAGCATCTTAAAAGAATATTTACCAAAACTGCAAAGTCAAACACTCAAAAAACCCAGCATGAGATAACACATTTTAAATATTAAAGTACTAATGATAAAGGCTTAAGTAACACACAGGCAATTATTTTCAGCATTTTCTAGCATAAGGAGGATGACTTTATCACTTACCGGTATTCTTCTTATGGGAAGAATTCCATTTACTTATGGGTATTAACTAGCCTTTTTTCTAGTTTTCAAGCAAACTTCTGTCATAACATGGAATAAAAATTCCATCTGAATAATGGTTATACTCATCCAGAAGAACATTTGATAAAAGTCTATGACAAATGAAATACTTGAATGTGATCAGTTTTTGCAGCCAGCTAAATTAAGGCAAAATCAATTAGAGACTTTTCCAAAGCTGTAGATGACAGAAATGGAAATAAAGGACAAGAATTAAACCTCAGCTTTTTTTCAGTAATGTTTCCATTATAGTTCCAAAATATTAACAACACATATACTATTCTGTTTTTCAAATAAATTTCCATGTAAGGAGCCATGAATCAGCTTATTCCCTTTGTGGGCCTGCAGAGCTCCTAAAGAATCTGTAGAGATTTGGTAGAACAATCAAACATTTTTCACATGCTGAACAGACTTCACTTGTCTCAGTTTCTAGATAACGTATTTCAACAACAAAGGAATTCTGCATTCCTTTTTCTGATCTGTTTATAGAATCCTCAAACTCCCTGTTCGTTCTTGTTATGCAATGTTTTGGTTTAATTGTAATGTCTTTTTTCCCATGTCCATGTTGGACAAGGAGAAGGGGAATAGGAAAAATATTTCCTGTTACTGGCGCATCTGAACCAAATCGGCCTTCTTCAAACTTTATCTGTCATTTCCAAAAGCACTATCTCCAAAAATCCCGTCTACTTTTTTTAGCATGTCTAGAACTCCACTCACTTCTGTATTTACTTTGCTCATGGAGCCTCTGACAAACCATTCCTCTTCAGGAATCAGGGTCTGAATCTTGCTTCCACATGAAAATAGTTTCATTTAATGTAGAAAAAGAGATATTTTTGCCAATATTGTCTACAGAATATAACTACTTTTTTTCTTTTTTAAATTTCTGTGGCTTATATAGAAATACCTCACAGCTTCTTACACTTGTCTGATGAAAGTGTGACTCTCTCATCATCTTTCTTTACTGTACAGCCTTCTTGCAATATACTGATGAACACGATCAACATGATTGCATGATCAACAGGAGGGCTGATGAAGATATTCTCAATATTAAGTCTAAGAATCAGCTGCTTAATAATGAAAATCTACAGACTATGGAAGTGTAGAGTAGTTCACATAAAATAAATCAGAGTCTTAAGAGCCTATAAAGTTTGTTCTAATTTGTTGAGAGTAATAAAAGGAAAAAGTGCAGTAATAAACTAAACATATGATGATTAAGCAACTTTGGACTGAACAAGTTCTCTTTGCAATAACTTACATTTTGCTTTGTAGCATATTTATTTGAATTTTTATGACACTGCATAATCATGCAGGAGAAATTGAATCACTGGATCCTCTCACATGAAATTTAAGCTCAAGTACAAATATAATTACATAACTGACTGTTGTAATTATATGGTTGTTATCTCAAGAAGAAAATACTGTAAAACTTTAATAACTTTAATACTATTTCTCTTCATTCAAAAACATTTAAGTAAACAGATTATGTGAGATACTCATACAGAAGTCATTTATCTTACAGAAATGTTGTTCTCACAATTTGACAGCAAGTACAGAAAATGAATGGAAATCTGTCATAATTCAGATTAAATATATCCATTTTACTTCTTGCCAGGTACTTCAGGTAAAAGTATAGAAATAAGGTGTTGATATTACTAACATTAATATCAATTTTTCTCCACTCCAGCTCTTTCTTCTCTTCCATCTCATATCAGTATACAATGACAGTTCTGGTTTCTTTTCAGAAAAAGAGCTGAAGAGCCTAGTTGCTATATTACTGCTGAAATAGCTAAATTTAAAGTTTAAAAAATTAAATTAGGACCACAAAGTGGTTGGTCCTCCTTTTCCAGGAAATAATAGATTATATAAAATGGAACTTCGGTTCTTCCTTATACTTTTGAAGTATAGGTAGATTTTTATTAATTACCCAAAACTTAGTCAGTGCTAATCTAGAGAGGGATTTCTGAAGTCAGTCACTACTTCTCTTACCTATATCCCTATTATGAAAACATGAAATTCATAGAATGATCATTGACATTGAACTGTCAAAGGTGTGTTCTAAGGCTCAGATACGTGCATGAACTTGATCCTCAATTCCTTGTCACAAATCATGGAAAAGAGCTGAAGAAAATTACTAAAACATAAATATATTGAAAACCATGTCACTAAAAAGTCACAGTTATCCTGTGTTTCCATATAGATTCCTTTGAAAGATATTTTCCCTGTGAGCTCCTGTTGGTTGTATTAAACAGTTCTTTTTTTCAGCTACATAAAAATCTTCCCCTCCACTCCATACTATGCAAGTGGAAACATGGCTTAGCAGAGGTATTTCTAAAACACATTATTTTTACTCAAGAGCTTTGAGTCTTGAAAAAACTTGAGTCCTAAGAGACATCTTCACTTGTCTGCATTAGCTCTTTCGTGACTCTATAGAGGCAGAAAACTAGTTCATAAAACGATGAAGTGATGCAGCAACAGCTCTGAAGCAAGCTTCATGGGGAATATAACTCAGATCCTTGCAAGTCTCAGTCAGTGCAAGCACAGAGTAATATCTTCAGCATGTATTCATAGCAAGTGAAAAGTCACGCCTCTGAAGATTTCCCAAAATGAAGCATCATTTAGCTTCCCCATTATTTTGAATATTTACGCTGTGAGGGGCATTGCTAGAAAGCTCCTTTTCATGTCTTTGAATATTATTTTCTTTTCATTGTTTTTCACATCTTACATCACTTGCTTTGTTTCACCTACACTGTTTTGTTTTTATATTAATATCTCATTCATTGTTATCAGAGAAGAAAACCTTAAAAACTGTCTTTAAAATGAAAGAAGAATAGTATTTCATAATGCTAATTGGACATTTGTATAACTTTAACTTGTAAAGACATGAAAACACGCTATCTCCAGTGAGTTTAAGAACTTATTGAATACTTTCATAAGAGCGGATTTACTCTTTCTATTGGGATTTATGTAACCATTTGGTACAATTATGTGCTTTTCTTTTGTGGTGTTCTATAAAGGAAATAAAACATCTTTTATCTCTGAAGGCAAAGAACAAGTAGGCAAAGCATTATTTCACTCCTTTTAAACTCCAAAAGTAAAGATAAAAAGCTATTAGACAAAATTTTAAACAATCGCCACATTTCTTAATTGAAAAATGAAGATGCAGAGGAGGGAACCGGGACTCTGTTCCCAATTACTGTGTCCTGGAATACTTTCTATTTTGCAGTATCAATTTTCAGTCATGAATAAACAATATTATTTAAACAGGTCTTGTTACTAAAAAAATGGGCAAATAACATTTATTTTAGAAAATAACAACTGAAATGCTAAAAACTGATTTACATACCAACAGAAATAAGTTATATAACAACAAAATGGCACACTGGAAAATACTTTTTGCCATCACAACTTCTACCGGTTTTCAAAAGAGCATTAAAACTGAAAAACACAGATCTACTTCTGAGGTATGTCTCCTTTGAAAAGAACACTTGATGATTAAAATCGATATGAAAAAAATTTATGTGCTGCATTATCTCTATTTTTTTCAGATGAATTTAAGTATGGATATGTAAATCCATGGTAAATGGTAAAATTGCATGTAGCAAATATGGGACTATATGAACAAATAAGGAGTAAGGCTGTTCAGAATAGGTCAGTAGTGCTAGGGAATTAAAGACTGTTAAGCACTTCACAATGTGAAAGATGCTGTTAAAAAGTACCAAACAATGTAGTCATTTTTATTCCTATTCTCAGCTATAATAATGGGTTACAGCTAGGCCAAAACATTTCACGTGCAAATTAAGACAGATCCATTAAAAGAAAGAATTTGACCTTGTAAAGTTGTGATAGTCAGAGGATCCTTATGGCAGAAGATGGCTGATGTTTATTGCACAGGTTAATATTCTGTATCTTAAAAGAAGTCAAACTACAGTGCATCATAAGTGCAATAATCTCTAAATTTAAAATGAAAATTGTTTCACTGGACAATTCCTAAACAGAAATCTATGAAAACTAGTGGTCTATTCTCAACAAGCATTGAAACCAACTAAAAGTAATTATCTGATACTCATTCAGTGACTTATGGGAAGTGAGTTGTCTCTGTGGCTTTTTAATTAATATATACAAGTGTAAAGAAAAGCATTAAACTTTGAATTAAGATTTGGGAAGAGGGAACAATTTTCTGGGAAAAATAATTTGTTAAAATGCAATTTCCACCTCCCCATGTCAGAGCAAAGCAAGTTTCTTTAAAATGGAGAGCAGCTTACATGTCATCACCAAAAAGCCAATTGCTTTTTTCAAAAAACTTATATTAAAGTATAAGTGTCTGACACAAGTTATAATTTTAAATGCAAGTGACCTGTAGAGAGGATTAAAAGTGCCATCTATGCCTCTTAATTTTTGTTAAGTATGAGTTCCACATCACATTTGATCATTACTGTAGTGATAGATGTTAAATGCTTCAAAATAATAAATAAATTATTTGCCTTCCTTCTTAAAGGAGAAATATCACCTACTTAGAAGCAGCAGAGAATGGGAGGATGATGTATGGGTTTTACAACTTTGCTTAAACACTTTTGAGAAGATGCTTCCTCAAATTAGGACATATATTTTGAAGTAACAAGGTCTATTTGAATTCTTCTTTCGAGGGAATTCTTTTCTCTGTTGCTCTGTTCTGATACCCCAGCACTCTCCAATGTGTAGAGTTTATTTCACTGTCTAAGACAAAACAACCAATGTGTCCCTGGAGTGGAGAAGTTCAGTTCTAGGCAAAGGGGTGGCTGCTGGAACCTGAGCCCTACAGGCAGCATGGACATGAGTGTCACTGCGATCTCCTACTCTGCCTGAAGCAGCCTTGTAGCAAGCTCTGCTCTCCCACACACTGCCCATCCTCAGTCCAGTAGGGTATAAAAGCAAAAAGTTAAGCATTCCTGGGAACAGCCCTCATTATGCACCCAATGGGTTTTCACCCATCACTGAGATGACAGAGAAAAGCCCAACAGAGGCCTCAGGTTCCCTTACATGCAGATTGATCACCCAGGGAACATCTGAGCAGCTGTCTTCTGGAAGATCAGCACTGAGTAATGACATTTGAAATTGAAAATGTTAGGGTGGCCAAGGTGCATATGCCCACAGTTCGAGCTGGTGTGCTGCTGCAGCTGAACACATGCATCTGTCAGCCTGACCTGCTCCACACCTTTGATGAAAAGGAAAGATGGAAAAGTCGTGGGCCTCTGCAGTCCTGGGTCAGAAAGAGCCTCCACACAGTGTCAAAGAAATCCAAAGCCTTTTCCAGATCTCAGCAACCTCAGGTTCATCCTTTTCCACTCTTGCCCACAGGCCTCACCAGCTCCATGGAGGTGGCCCTCCCCAGGGTAGGGGTTGGCACTTCTGGCAGTAGGTTGGAGGCAGGTTTTCCACCTCACTTTGCTTATGATTGCTTGAGGAAGGGAGGAACATGAGCATTGCGTTGTGGCAATGGTCAACTTTTGGCACCAAAAACTGCAGCTCCAGAAAGCCACAGGCTTTGATGGTGGGGAGAATTTTCTAGTCACCTCTTTCCTCCTGCCTCCACTTCATGTGATGAGGTAAGAGTATACCCACTAGTGAAATATTCTTTCTAGGCATGCAGAAGGTTTCATTCTGACATCTGGCTTGATTCCAAAAAGAAATATCCTCTCCTATGAATTGAACATTCAAAATCCATTTCACGTCCCCTTAGACAAACTCTGTATAGCAGCTTTTTCATTTACTGAAATACTGAGTCGTTCATGTCAGTGACCTAGATAGAAAATGCAGCCGATCATCTCTCTTGTGAGTTGTCAGAAATCAGACAACAGGACTGCTGCTGTCTTCAGATATCTGTGTAACTGTAAAGATATATTTATTGTTCTTGGAAAAAAATATTTAAGTGTTTTAAAGAAAATAGACTCACAAGCATTTTGATGATTTTTCTTTCATGGATGTATCATTGCCCAAAATAACAGAGTACTGTCATGTTTGAACACAGTCTTTCCACATTTTTCCCAGAAGACCATTAAAATGAATGTTTCCCGCAGCTCTTTACAGAAAGCTGCCCTAAAATTTTGCTTTAGAACAGAAAACAACTGAAAGCTAGTTAAAATCCATTGCTAAACACTGCCACTTTTATAACTATGATATGAATATGTAGCTAAGCCACTTATTTGTAATCTGCTTTTTATATATGCCATTTTTTTACAGACATTATTGTTTTGTGAAATCGGATATTCTATTCAATATCTATTGACAGTGAAAGTAATGGCAGAACCAGACACCTCTTTCCTCCTCACCAGTGCTGAGGCTTCCTAGACGTAACAGCCATGAGAACCACTTTCCCAGAAGAGAGGGGCAGCTCCATATCCCAAGCTGCCAGGGAAGTGTTTTCTAGAGCCTCAATGGCACTGTTTTTCCCTGCTGTTCCCATGCAAGTGCTCTTGTACTGTTACTCCCATGGCTTTGCACCTGCAGACCCCAGTAGTGTTGCTACGATAGACAGACTTCATAGGCAGTGACTACCACTGCTCACTCCTTCCTTCCCCCTTTTTCCTAGCCCTTTGTTGTAGCTTTTGGTTTAGGTTAAGGTGACAATAATATTCATTCAGAGACCTTAACAGCCAAGGAGCATGCAGAACCTGCCCTTGATTTAAGCATACTCCATTCAGCAATAACAACATCTCCAGCCTCCCCCTCCCTCTCTCCCTCTTCCTTTCTCCCCTCCTCCTCTCTCCCCTGATGCTTGTTTTTAATTTTCCTTGAACATAACTTCCCTGTTAATAAATCCTCATAGATGTGAATTAGTCTCTAGCCCCTTTTTTTACGCATGAGTCAGCATCATGTGCCAAAACAGCATTAAATTGAAATTTGCTAACTTGCCATATGTTGATTAAGTCAAGAAATTTGTATACAGACATGGTGAATTGCTTCAGATGTTTTGTGGTATTCCATATGATGGCAAACAACAGTTTATCCCATCAACACTTGAATTAAAGTTAGAAATTTTATTATATTTTTTAAATGCTTGAAGAGGTAGATTATGCCATATGACACAAATGGACATCGAATGGCGTTATTGGGCACTTCAAGAGTATATGTAAAATATTGTATGTATAGTATATTGCAAATAATATTTTGTCATAGTTTTGTCTGCCTGTATTAATACTTTAATTACACATACAGAAAGTTATGAGAATATTGAGAAGCTTAGATAAGTAAACGCTTTGTTACTTCAGGAATAAAAATACATTTAAGAGTATAGAATGGGACACAAGATTTCAGTTAATGATATAATTAGGTAATAAGTCTTATAATGTTAATTTCTTCAATTAACATGTGCAGAGGAGGTAATGAAACCAATTAACTGTGTCTTTTTAAGCCATTTTTGAGTTTGGGATGTGTTGACACACATTTTGTGATACTTGCATAGACGAGTTAGTGTAACCCTCTTGTCAATAGCTTTTAAGTTTGTAAATGTTATGTTTAACTTGATAGAAAAAGTTCTGAGTATACTGCATGATACATGAGCTATACCATTTATTTTAAAAATGGGAATCAGACATGTTAGGGGAGAAAACAAAATTTGCATGCAGTCTGTGTGTCTGTTTTTCTGAAAAGGAATCTGACATCTCAGCTCATTTCTGCCAAAGCAGTGAGATGTAAGTTTGGCATATACATACATCATATGGTAGACAGTGTATGGAATAAAGATTTAGCTGGCCAATCTTTATCTAGCAATCGACAACAATTCAACCAACAGTCACTTTGACTCTCATGAAAGACTATGCTTACCATGCTCAGTTGATCCAAACACATTTCTATAAATTAACGACTGTGTTTAGGCACCAGAAATTCTACTCCTTCAAGTATTTATTGAGAGTTAATATATATGTTTCTACTGTCAAATATTTCCTGTAAAGGTAAGTGAAAAATAATATCTTTCAGTTTGCAAGTCATACATTGCTCCCTGCCTGGTATCACCTGCCTGGAGGCTGCAAGTCCTGGCTCTGCACTGCCCAGCTGTGGAGCCCCCAGAATGAAACCACACATCTTGATGTAGCAGTTTTCTTTCAGACCCATGTACACTGAAAGTAGGACCCCTGCAGCTAGGCAGCTGGACAGTACTGTCCCAAAAGTACTCCATGTTGAGAACAATGATGAACCCAGTAGCAACTCATGATTCCGAACGGTCATTGGCAAACTGTGCTATTTTAACCTGTATTAACTTGTGCATTTATTGTGGTTTAGCCCCATTCAGCAACCAAGCACCGCGCAGCTGCTCACTCACAACCCGCTGCTGGGACGGGGGAGAGAATTGGAAAAGTGAGGAAAGTCATGGGTTGAGATAAAGACAGTTTAATAGGTAAAGCAAAAGCTGCTCATGGAAGCAAAGCAAAACAAGGAATTCATTCACTCCTTCCCATGGGCAGGCAGGTGTCCAGCCATCCCCAGGAAAGCAGGGCTCCGTCATGCGTAACGGTTACTTTGGAAGACAAACACTATCACTCTGAACTCTGAACACTTCCTCCTTCTTCCCCCAGCTTTATATGCTGAGCATGACGCCATATGGTGCGGAATATCCCATTGGTCAGTTTGGGTCAGCTGTCCCGGCTGTGCCCCCTCCCAGCTTCTTGTGCACCCGGCAGAGCCTGAGGAGCTGAAAAAGTCCTTGACCAGTGTAAGCACTACTTAGCAACAGCTAAAACATTGCCACATTATCACCACTGTTTCAAATCCAAAACTTAGCCCCATACAAGTTACTGTGAAGAAAATTAACTCTATCCCACATGAAACCAGGACAACATCCAAAACATCTCTAACTAAAAAATTCCTATCTGCTTCAATTTCCTTTTGGCTACAACATTGAAGCTTTCTGTCCACACCTGGCTACTCACTGTGCTTTCATCAACACCAGGAGCTGTGCTAGCCTATGCCCACACTGCAATCCAGAGTTACGAAGCTACTGGAGATTTACCTGGTCTGGGTTTAAATTAAACAGACCTGACGTCAGACAGCACTAACTTACTGAGCCGAATGGTTGCTACTGAAGTGTGGAAATCTGCCATAAATACATTTCAGAGGTTCTTACCTCGGACTTGCTCTAGTCGCATATTCTGAGTGCTGAAGAGCATTTGGAACTCATTAAGATGATCAGAAGTTTTGAGTCAAAATTGAACTTCTGAACTGAACTAAGATGTTCTTGTTGATGCATCAGCATCAGTACTCTGCGCTTGGGGCAGGAATGTGCCTATGACAGTGCTCCATTTTAGCTAGTAGGCCCCATCTTCAAAATGCTTAAGTATGAAGTAACTTTTACCATGTTTATGCACTATGGTTATTATTATTCTTATTTTACAGACAGCAACTGCTAAGGACAAAAAGGTAAAGGTCACTATTGGAGCATGGCTAAGCTAAGACAGATAAGTCATTATTTATATTTTAAAAGACTGAGTTTTAAACATGCAAAATGCTGACCTTCTAGATTAGACTTGTTCTCCAGCAAAAACATCAGTGAGCAGCTAGAAGTACATTCTTGTTCAAAGCCATTTAAAAGAACTCCATAACTGCAGGTCTGCACTGCCAAAAAGGTTAGGTGTTGCCCATGTATTTAACTTGCATGTTTTCAGACATGCTGTCTTTTATAGTCCCTGTTTTAAGAGTAGATGTATCTGTCTTACAATGTTGCATTTTTCTAAACACGCAAATAATTTTGAAGTATCTAATAATTTTAATTATAGCAATAATATAGAATTATTAATAATTTGCACATTGTTAATTAATAACTTATAATACTAATTATTATGATCTGATAATTTCTAATAATTTTTAAATTCCTTTGTAAGCAGCGTATCAAAGGCATTGCTAAGAATGCAGAGAACAATGCTCCTGCTGTACAACAATAGAAGGTACATTTTAAATAATATCTACATCACAGTAGGATTGTTTTTACAATGTAACCTAAATAATAAAGAATGATAGTGCTTAGTAGAGTAATTTATTTTTTGATACCTATTATAGATGATTCTATTAAAATAAGTAATCTATTCCAATATTTTTTCATTAGTAGTTGCTCTAAGTCTCTTTGTCATTTACTTCTTCCATCCTCATTTGTATTCCCCACTACGGTCATTTTATTCACAACATTATAAATCCTCGAAATGTTTCTTTCTTTTCTTTATTTTCTTTTTAAAGGATGCTAGTAATCAGGGTTTTTTTCCAAAACTCATTCTCTACCAGAATTCCATGTTTTATTTCATACATCATTTACTGCTTGCTTCATTTTAGCCCCAAAGGCGGTATGTAGGTTGTAAAGAAAAAAGCCAACTGGAAACCAAGGTCCTTTTATATTTGTGGTCATGGTTTTGTTGAGAATGTCACTGGTTACACAATAAATATGGTTCCTTTCTCCCTTAAAAGCATCTCTAGGATTTTGGTAGGGTGTTTCACAATGGAATTGTTATTCTGTGAGCAGCTCACTGACACACATCAGAAAAGGAGAGAAACGAACAAGTTGTCACCCTAATCAAACACTGCATCTTGGTACACTGAAGCTACACAAAGCTCACAGGAATACAGACACAATACCTGTGGAAAGGTCAATTAAGAATCAAAGCAGGGTTTTGAAAGCAAGAAACGATATTTGCAGTAGTGTCAGAAGGATTTACTCTGTTAAAGATAAACAATGATGTTGCATCATCTCTGCAACTCACTTTGTTTCTCAAAGTGAAAACCTATACCTGAAACCAAAAGTTCAAAAGTCAGTAAATCCATGGAATTATGTTAGTTTGAAGGTATGTCGAAAGGCTTCTTAAAGGAATACCTTTTTATATTTCAGTACCTCTTTGTGCACATGTCTGACGATGAAACTGATGCTATGTTCTGAATATCAGGTATTCCGTGACTCCTTAATAGACCTCTTCCTGCTCTTAATAGACCTCCTGCTATTACCAGTTGACATGAATTAATGGTTAAACACAGTTTTTCCAAATACAGCTCACTATCTCACCAGTTCGGTTTGGTTATTTTTGTTTTGTTTTGTTTTGTTTTGTTTTAATTATGAATGGACACAGCATTTCTTTTCAAATTCAAGCTGGTTACAAGTACAAGGTGGAGAGAACTGGCTGTCATTTCGGCTACTGCCTGCTATCAGGTTCTCTTCATTACATAGTTGCAGGCAGAGATAAGCAATGCTTAAGCAAAACAAAAGCCCAAACTCAGAGACTCTCATTTCAAAAGCAACATGGCTAGGAATATCATGCACTTAAGAAATCTTAGCAAGTACCCTGCATTTCAAATCTACTGCACATCCAGCCATTCCAATAACTTCAACATAGTCGAAAACATCATAAACAGTTAAAACTCCCTTCATACCAAATGACAGGTACAGACATACACCAACCGGACATTTTCTCCTTTCTCCTATTGAATGCTTTACTGCTAAGTAGCTGAATACCTAGGACCTTCAAAAAATATTTCAGGATTTTGTAAATTGAGGAGGATTGGGTGAATTAACAATCTGTAGACATTGAATAAAATTGCATTAGGTTCCTTTAGATATGATTAGTTTTTGATTGCTTGTGAAATTCATGGAATATAGATGAAATATTTTTATTAGGAATTTAGCTTTATGGTTCTATAATAAACCAACTCTGCTCTTTTTAATATTTGCTGACAACATACAGTTCAACAGTTCCTGTGTATCAGATCCTAAGTCAGGAAACAATATAGCTGGACAGAAATGGCATTGAACAGGGGTGCATTATGCTGTTGCATCTGTTTTGTCTCTACTGGGGTAGTGATGAACATTCCTCTGGTCAGATAATAGTGGAATTTAAATTAGCAGAAGCAGATGCTAGATTTTCAGGTATTTTATTGCTACCCTTATTGTAAAGTCAAAATCATTGCTTCATGAATTAATTAAACATTAAAAAAAATAACAAGAGGAAGCTCAATAAAAAGCTTTCCTTTTTGTTGCCTTATAAATAAAAATGAAGATCTTTGAAAAGCAGATCCCAGCTTAGATACTAAACTGGATTATATAGTAGTGTTCATATGCAACTCCAGATAGCCAAATGTTTTTCCAGAAGTAATCAGAAATGACAGTTAACCAGCTTGAGAAAAGTGTCCTGGGAAGATGGAGTATGCTAAAACTAATAAAAGACATTGTGATTTGTGGTAACATTCACCATATATAGGGGTGAAAAATAGGTGGAAAGCACAAAACGTTACCAAAATGCTAGTAGGGGAACAGAGAGGTAAACACCAAATGTCACAACTTTAGAGAAATAACTGTATATTGCAATCCCAGTCAAAGAGTTTATGGTAGAGATATTATTACATAGTACATTATAAAAACAGCTTTATGAAGTGAAAGGTCTGCAGATAATCATAGAATCATAGTCATATAGTCATGTGCAACCTACTCTATAGTTTTAACTGTTTCCACTGATGCTCTTTTGCTAATGTGCTCATGGCCTACTGCCATCCATTCCTGTTGTAAACAATAGCTCTGATACAGTCAGCTTTTTGCACCTTCACCCAGATTACTCTCTTCTGTTACCTTTTTATATGTCTTGCCTAAAAATAAACTTATTTCTCTGCTATGAATGAAGCTAATTGCCATTCAAACCATTTTATTTTTCCTTCTCTTATCATTTTCCGAACTCTTGTGCTGATTGAGGTTTTTACTTTATTTTCTTTTTTAAAACACTTCTCTGTTTTAGGGTTGCTTTCATATTGCCCTTTGGAATAAAGCAATCTTTTTATTCTCCATTTTCCTTCATCCAAATCCCACATTGATTAACCATGCCTACCTACAATAAATGGATTAATAGACTGCAGACTCACTGATCATTCCAGTTCCCACCTTTTATCTAGCAGTGAAGACGGTTTCTGAGTCCATTCAATATTTCTTATACTCCTCGGCTTACAAAATATGAAAAATGCCATCCTGAGCAAAGCAAAGAGTAAGTCTCTAGTAGTGTAGAAAAATATAGAATAAATAGTAAAGTTCACTCAGAGTAACAGCTGAAGTTACTAGAGATCTTTAATATCTAGTTTGTAATAGTGGCAACCCCACTAAAAACTATAAAATTATTTCATACTAAGCTAATGGTTTGTCTACCATATTTAAAGAATAATTTGTAAGTGGTTTTCTGAATGCATTTATTTAAAGGACTGTTTTGTTCAAAACACAGATGTGCCTCTCAACCTTTTTGTGTGCACTCCTTATGCAATTAGTCTCTATCATGGGATTCATGTTCCCCCTCCCCAGATAAAAAAAGCAAAACCCAACCCAAATTTTATTCAATTTAAGTATTTGTCTTCTTGTATATTATTTGAGGCTTCCACTTTATGATGTGCAAGACTCATTCAAGTAATTTAAGGAACTGTTGAAAATCCCTATTATGTCATTCAAATGAAGATGTTGGTTTAGATAACCTCTCAAAATCAGGATTCTCTTTCAAGCTATTTCCCTTCTGAGTATATGCCAAAAGACCAAAAAGAACTCATCTGCTCAGAAACAATCACTTCTAGTTTATCAGGGGCTGAGAAGTTGATTCAGAGAAACTATGCATAAAGGTAAACAAGATTCAGTGTTTGCCGAATTGGTGCATACACAGGAATACTCCAGTCAGAAACTTTTATGCTTCCATTTCTTTCCCCAGCCAATTTGTCGAAGCTTAATCTCTAGCAAATTCAGTATTAGGTCAATACACAGGAGTCAATGAGGCGCTTTAATGCTGTATTTGCGATTGCTCCATAGAGGCATTACCTCGTTCTGAATTGTAGATTTTAAATCTTGGGTTTTATTTATTCTGCCACTGTGAATAACTCTGCATTTATGATGATCAAACATCTCTTCCTGATCTACTTCCTCTCTGTTCTAATACTGCCAAACTATTTTGTATGTTGGTGCTGTTCACCCCTCAGGTAGCCCATCCACCATTTTGAGTCTACCTAGAAAACTCATAAATCATAGAAAACTTAATCTGATATAAAGCAATAACAGTCAGACAACACATATGGGGATTTTCAGAGGCTTCACAATTTTGTTGGTCAAAAAACCCAGCAGGAAGTTGCAACCAGCAGGAAGTACAATTGCTTGAAGACTAACAGATGATGCCTCATCACAGTACAGGAAGCTGTGTGGTAAATCATCTGGAAACATGCCATACAACCCAGCAGGAAAACTACTGAGCTAAAACTTTTTATTCTGCCAAAGGCTGCTGCACAGACACACACACATACACAAAGACACCAGAGGGATTCAGTTATGGTGTTCACAGGAACTCACTTCCATCAAATGCAAATCAGCATGTTAGAGGTGAAAGTCAATTGCTTGTTTGTCTTATTAAACAAGGGGAGCACAGAGAAGAAGTTTATACACAACCCGTTTCTTTTCTCCATGGATCATGGCAAGCCAAAGCACTGCACTGGGCACTTCAGTCTGTACACTGTGCTCTGTAGTAGATTTCACTGTGTGATTCTGTTCTTCCTGAGTCTTAAGAAAAGACATTTGCAAGTACACTATGCTTAACATATAAAGCATTCCAAATAAAAAGAAATAAAAAGAGAAGCCTGCAGAAGGACAACCTTTTGAGCCATCCAGTCTCTGCACCACTTAGTGGCCAGGCACACAGAAAAACATAGGTTTGGCCTGCAGCTGTCCTATATTCCTTCTTTAACTTTGTTAATGATGATCTAGAGAAGCTGATTCATATTATATTCCAATCTGTTCTAGAGCACGCCTTTGGTTTTTAAAAGCCAATTTTATAATGCAATTAACCATAATAGCAACTTACTATATAAAAAATGGGGGTGCAAACTCCAACAGCCCCAGGTTAAAAGGAAAAGGAATCTAGGGGTAGGACAAATTAAAAATTATTCCCTTGAGAAGAAAAAGACAGAACAAAAACAGACAAGTACTTAATTTCATCCAACATCCACAAATTAAAAAATATAAGTAAAATATGTTGGTACTGCAGAGACAGGAAAAGAAACAAGTTTGTATCACTTGCAGGCTTGTTACACACCACAATGTTATTTAAATCTCAGAAGTCTTTTTAAGGTATTATTTTTACTAATGATGAACTTTCAATAATTAATAGAACTATTTAGTAATTACTTGCTCCACCTTATCCCGCTGCATTCAGTGGGTTTTGGATTAAGCTAAAAGCAAGGTACTAGACCATGTGAGCGTCAGAACTGGGAGCAGGTAATGATTTTATTGGAGATATTAAAATATTATTTCAGTTGTATTTTAATTTGTAGATTAATTAAATAGAAAGGGAGACATTGTATGATGTTAAAACTCATTTTCATTTTAAATCAAGGTTCCACTATAATCCATGTACATGGGCCCTGTAATGAACATTTGATAAAACAGATAAAAATTGAGTGCACTCTAAGTGTCTTTAGACTACTATATCACTTACGGCAAAAAAGGAAAGTTTGTTTTAATACAGTAAAATAATATACATTATTCAGGAGTAGGCTTTCAAATTTTACATTCAGACAGGAAAGGAATTAAAAAGCATTTTTTAATATCTGCAGAATATTTGTTTAATCCTTAATGCGTTACTGAAAGAAAAGTGCACAATACAGAATGTTCCAATAAGTGCTGTTATGAGGCCGCACAGAAAACTAATCTCTTCACACGTCATACCCTTTCAATACGTCCTTAGAGGTTAAGGCAAATCTAATATCTCGCATACCAAGGTCAGCCGCAAACAATAGTAATGAACATAACCCTCTAAGTAAATAATTTCTCATTTACAATGCTAACACTACTCTTCATTATAATTCCACTGCCAGTTCTAAAACAAGCCATGAGGCAATTCAATTATTACACTATTAGAATGCAATTGTGTATCTAAAGTTCGAGATATTTTCCCCTTTCTTTTCTTTCCGCCTCTTACTGAAGGAAATCATCCTTTTCTATCTTGGGAGACTGCACAAGGTCTTCTGGCTATTTGCTGTTGCCATGTCAACTACTTTGCTCTCAGTTGTTGCTATGTCCTTATATTCTCATGTTGGAAATTTACTTGGAGAGATATAAACACAATCTTTCCAGAGCCTATATTATCAGCAAAAAGAGGAAAGAGGGTTTGGCTCTCTGTCCAAAGGAGTATGACAGCAATAAATAAAGGGGAAGACAAGAATGTAAATTCCTTGCATTCATATTTTATGTCCAGTTCGTTCTCTCCTGTTCACTTCTTTACTGTCTTTTTGAGAAAGCTGTTTGAGTTGTTTGTTTCCTGTAAGCCAAACAACTAGGAAATATGGCATTTTGTACTGGTTTTGGCTTAGATAGTTAATGTTCTTCATGGGAGCTAGTATGGGGCTATGTGTTGGATTTGTGCTGAAAACGGTGTTGATAACACAGGGATGCTTTAGTTACTGCTGAGCAGTGCTCACACAGAGTCAAGACCTTTCCTGCTGCAGCCAGCGAGCAGGCTGGAGGTGCACAAGAAGCTGGGAGGGGACACAGCTGGGACAGCTGACCCCAACTGACTATGTTCCAATCCATATGATGTGATGCTCAGCAATAAAAGCTGGGAGGGGGAAAGTTTGCAGTGGCTGCCATCTCTAGGGGGCTGTCTGGGTCTCGGTCAGCTGATGGTGAGTAACTGTTTGAGGTTTTTTGCATCACTTGCTTTTCTTGTTTTTTTTTTTTCCTTTTGTTTTACTCTCCCCCCTCCACATCCACCCACCCCCCCCTCCCCCCCATTTAAACTTTCCTTATCTCAACTCACAAATTTTCTCAGCATTACACTTTCTATAGTGTGGCTCAGGACATATGCCCTTTGTTCCGATATTGTAGCTTGGCAAAGTGTGGAACCAGATGGTTAAGGAAAAACTCAGAACAGAAAACACAAAAATAATAACTTGCAGTTGGACCATGTAATCTGGTTTGTGTACACCTAATGTCAAGTCTGATAACGACTGTTAGCAAGCATCTGTTCTTATTTGTCTTTATTCCATAAAAGTTGCTGGAAGACATTAAAGAAAAGGTTTCATGCATATTTTAATTTATGCTTGCACATTATTATTAATATGCATGAACATTATTATGCATATTGCTATGCATATTCTTACATTTTAAGTTCTCCTTTTCAAAGCAGCAGCCTAAGTTGCCAAGTATGGACTTAAAATGTACTTTTGCTCTTGCACTTAAATCAAGGCTTTGGCTCTTTAGCTTCTGAAGATGCAAGTCTGGTGTATCATATCCCTTTTTGGCCTCCCCAGTACAGAAACAGGTATTAATACACTGAAATAAGTTCAGTGGAGGGTCACCAAGATGATTATGGTAATAGAGCACTAGATTTTTGAGGACAGACTGAGCAAACTGTTTTGTTTGCCCAGGAAAAAAAAAAAGAGCTAACCGTGCTTCAGCATCTTACCTGCTCTAATTGATCTAAGGACTATTCTAACTGCTGTCTTCAGGTAATGGGTAGCTAAGAATAAGGCACAGCCAGGTTTCATAGAGGTACACAGTGGTGCAGCACATACAAGCTACAAAAAGGGAAGTCTAAATTATTTGGAATTATGAATATTACATATTCTCAGTATAGATATTAAAGCTGAAAAAATATCACAAAGATGGTAAAACACTGAAAAAGTTTGTTGAAGTAGGGTGTAGACTCTCCACTTGGAGTTATTCAACTTGACTGAACAAAGCCCTAAGGAACCTGATCTAACTTCAAAGCTGGCCTGCTTTGAGCAGAAGTTTGTACTAGATTTTCACCCAGAGATCCCTCTGACCCTAAATTATTCTATGACTTTAAGGATCAAAATGTCTGAGTTAAAATTTCACAGGTTGAGTTCCAGTGGAATTTTAAAGGATACTCTGTTTTCTGAGCTCAGACTACTTATAGTATGGTACTGAGCATTTGTTTGTTTGGTTTTTTTTGGTACAGACTTGCTCACTTTCCCACAAGCAACACTTCCACAGTAAAGCCCTCATATTAACCCTTCACAGGAGCAGCATATGATGCTGCAGATGAAGCAGCAATTTAATAATTACAGTAACTAGTTATAGGAGAGGTCACTTTTTGGGCAGTAACACCAGTCAACCTGCTCAATACTGAAACTGTCCTGTCCTGTTTCTATTCTGCTCCCAGGAACTGAGTTCATTGTCTGCTCTGGCTGAGAAAGGGGAAGGACCAGGAGGCTGAGTTATATCTTTTCTTTGCATCTCTTCAGTCTTCAGAACAGAGGGAGGGAGACAAGCCAGAAGTCGTAGGCAATAAATCAAAGAATGAGCTGGGTTCTTAGCACATTCCTTGCTCTGTCACTTTGGAAAGCTGGCCATATCTTCCAAACAACTGTGAGGGGCACAACAATTTTGTTCAGCATTTGAAAAGTTATAGCTGAATGAAGCAAGAGAAAGTCATGTTTCCTGGAGATTACCTCAATCTCAGTACTGGTATTCCCCTTCAAGGAATGTGTCATGAGTGTTATACAAAGGATTTTTGTACTGGAAATTGCTACATTATATTAATCTTGAGAGTCACTAGCATCCTCCTGGCAAGGTCTATACCAAGATGTTCTTTGCATAAATTAAATTACGGGTTGGATTAATGATGCCTGTAACAAATGTGTTAGTTAATTTGACTCAGAATGAGTTCCAACTGGAACTCCTGTAGGTTCACGTTATACAGAAGTCCCTAGGGCTACCATGAGTTAAAAATTATTCCCAAATGCAGCTTGTTGGTTCTGTGATAAGCACTGCTTTTTTTAGAGTCAAAGCTTCTATATAAAAGACAATTCTTTGGTCTATTAGGGAGAATGGGTGGAAAAATGTGGCCTTTAAAGTGTATTATAATGCTTTCTTAGTATCTCAGGGGAAAAGTATAAAATATGGGGTAAAAATATGAAGTAAATTTGAGCGCTTATTTTCTGATTCTTTGATTGTTAACAACTCTCTGGATGAGTCCAGGGCAACAAAGAGCCAAGCTCCTGTGGTGCTGATAACTCCTAGTTAGTCTTGCATCATCAAAGATAGAACTGAATGGTTTTGGTTGTGCAGGCTGTGTCCTGATGGCGTTACATTTAAAAATACTGCCTAACTCTACCATGTTTCTTCTTATCGGTGTATTTCACAGCACTCTACAAAGATTCTCAGTGTCATTATTCCCACTTAAAAGACAGAACAGACAAGTGAAAGTCTGTGGCTAAGATTAAGTGGCAGGCCAGTTGTAAAGTATCTGTAGTTCACAACCAGTGCTCTACTGATTGGGAAATACTGTGAATTTACCAGGTCCTCCAGTTATTGGACATCTCTACATTCACTGTAACTATTTTCAGTAAAAGAATCAAGGTAGGACAAAGGAAAAATAAACAGCACACTTTCTTTTTTATATCATGATTTTTCAATGTGTAGGAGCAGTGCTGAAATAAAATTCTAAAGAAGACAGGAGAAAACCAATTTAATATAAAAATCAAACTTTGGTGACAAACCATGGGTCCATTTAATTAATCTAACTTTCAAATCACCTTCCCTCCAGGATATCTAAATCCAATCCACAGTAATCAATTCCAGGGTGAACACCTCATATTTCACACCATTAAAATGCAGCACAATAGCACATTTCTTATCTTTTGAAGAAATAGAGCTATTATATTCATCAATATGCATCTCCAAGGGCAAAAAGTTTTCATGTTGGTTTAAGCAACAGGTCTTTCATAGCATAAATTAGATGAAGATGAAGAAGAATGTTTTGTAGTTGTTGTAGTGTATGGCATTAAAAAGTAAATATTTATATAATTTTTCCCATTAGTCCTTTAGATTTACATTTTTTTCTGCTTAAAATACACTTTCAAACAAGCAAATTTTAAAGCTTACAATTAAAAAAATTTAAATATTTCAGAATATCTTGACTATAACTTCAGTGTCAATAACTGTGCTAACACCTTATTCCAGCTCCCAGTGGGTTAAGCCGACTGAAGGAATCACTAACACAGATGTGTTTGAGGAATATTTCTCAATCTCCTTCCTTTTAATCTCTCTCTATAAAATAAAAATAATTTCTTGTTATTAAGAATAATTTCCAGCCATTTTGTGTTCATCTATTACATGCTTTCTGTGAAATACTAGTTAAGTATCTCTTTTTTGCTAACTGGATACACATAAATAGACATAGTGAGGCATTTGATTTCTGGCCCTGGCCTCTTCCTTCTGCTGAGAGCAACCCTGACAAACCAACTTCTCCACAGCTGCCTCAGGGCTATGCTCACAGGTGTCATACTGCAGGCAACAAACAAATTCAGAAATACTTCAAAGATACTGCCTTTGTAGACAGTTAGAAGGGATGTAGTTCACTAACCAAACAGTGCCTTCCCTCTTCCCTTACATGTGGACATCAAGCAATTCATACCGAAGACAGACTGCAGGAGTGCCTCAGCAGCTGCCATGGGTTCAATCCTCCAACAACCTTAAGGATCCCTTTCCTCATATGGCAAATATTGGTCTAAATAGAATCCATGGTGTCTACTTCCTTTGGTCACAGACGTTCCTTGAAAGCATATCCATTGTCTTTCTCATCTCATTTGTTTCTCAATTATTTGACATTCTGCCTTTCTGCATTTTTCATCCTCTCCAGCTTGTTTTTCTGTGCCTCAAAAGTTTTTTCCTCTCTCTTTAGGTAGAGTCATATGAAGAGACCTTATGTATTCAAAGCACTCACCAATGCAAGGTGATTTGGAAAAAGCCATCAAATTGCCTAAATAACATATAATTCCATTTCAGAATATCTCAATTTCTACTCAGAAAAATATTAACAATAAACATGTCAGGTAAAGTCCACCTCCAGGGTAGATTTAGAAATACTGGAAATGCTTGCAGTGAGATCTTTTTCTTCTTTGAGGGACATAGACTGAGCTGTCTTCTGCACCTGTGTCAGGTCAAAGCAATGCAGTTTGAAGAAACTGAGAAATTAATGTTGTTTGGAAGAGAGAAAAGGCAAAATTCAAGTTTGATTCTTATTCTTCCTCAAGCAAATACATACTACAACATTTGGAGACCCCCAGTTTTCCATCCTTACTGCTTACTATTAAAAGGCAACTGACACTCCAGAGAATCTGATCAAGCAGGAGCAGAAAAGGCTACCTTCTGTCTAGGGAAGAAGAAAATATAAAGGGGCTTCCATTTAAGGTAGGCCCACCTGAATTTAACTTTTACAGTTTCAGCTGCCTCTTTATCCTGATACTGAGGAAGAAGATAATTGGGAATTTGAGCAATTGAGGAATTGGTAGGCTTTGAGAACATTGGGGGAACATTTGGAAAAGTTTACTAATCTTTTTGTCCCCAAATGCTCACATTTTGCTCCCAGTAGTGTTCAAGCCCTCTCACAGTCTTGTTTTTAACAGACCATTCCCTATTTGTCTTACTTTCATTTCATCTAGGAACTAAGCTTTTCTTTATTTGCCAAGTAGAATAATTAGATTTTTCTCATTTCTCAAGAGCCATCAGCCTGGATTATCTAGCACAATAAGGAGTCACTCCAAGTGAAATGTCAGCCAGCAAAAAAAACTTCCAAAAAATTCAGTCTATGTGGTGACAGTGGAGAATGGTTTCCAAGTACTGGATATAGGAAACAGATTGATACAAAAGGGGATGAGACTTAAGAGATATGCCACAACTGCAATAGCAAAATAACTTTCAGACTTCTCCTCAGACCAATTCCTTCTGTTCCTATTCTGCCTCAAGAACAGTCTCTCATATGTATTAAAGCTTTTCTGCTAAACTTCAGTTTAGTCTTTTCCCGTATTATGCTCACAGTCTCAGAACTGACTGCTTTTTCAGCAAGCCAGTTCATTATGCCTGGAGATGCCCAGATAACATCTTCACAGTTTTAGTATCCATCCCCTCCAGCAGGCCCTGTCTATACAACCTCTGGGCAGCCATCACAGCATTTGCCTTTAAAGGGTGAGAGCATAACATGTATTGGTTGAGGTGTCTATAAGAGTGCCATGACTTTTGCTATGGGATCTCAGAAGAAAGCTGGTTAAAAAAACCCGGAGGATTTAGATATTTTGTCACAAAATTCTCAGAAACCAATGCCCAAATCTTCACTCCAAATACTGGAGATTTGATGGAGTAGTAAATAGGTAACTGTTCAGACCAGGAAGCGAATCTGAAGGAATTTTAGTCTTTACCTCTTTAAAAGAAGCCAGTTATTTGCTTGTTGGTTTTTCATTGCCTTCATTGGTGTTTCTCTCAGGGATAGTCTATCAACTCTGATTCTTCTTGGGTATTTTAACCCTTCTGACATCTCCTAGAAGGAATAAGTGGTGGAACTTAAACACTCAAGAAGATTGAGAGTGTCAGGGACAACTTCATGACACCTAGCAAGGAAGAAGTTGTTGGGGATGTGATAGTCGATGGCAGCCTTGGTAGCAGTGGCCATGAACCAGTGGAGATGAAGAAGGGAGTGAGAAAGGCAAATAGCACCGTCCTTGAGGCAGCTCATGGCATCCGATGGGAAGGTGTCTTTCTCTGGCCAAGGCAAAGTGGGGTGGGGTGTCTTCTGGCAATATCATACCAGGTTTTGACCATTGCTGTTTCCACTCTGAGGACTCTTCCCTACTATAATTTTTTATACTTTTTTCCTATCTCTTTCCTTTTTTTGAAAGTTTCTTTGTAATTTCAAATTTACTATTTAATGATGGTTTCACTGTCTTTAACACTATGATCCATTTGAGTCAAATGCCCTCCAGGCAGTTTTGTGCATTGATACATACAAACACAGAGACATGGAAAATTTGCACTCACATTCTTGTCTTCTGATTTGAAATATATTTCTCATCATATAGAGACGTGCCTTTCTTGCCTTTTCCTATTGAAAAAAGCACTGAAGAATTACAAGAATTTTTTATTCGAAATTCAGTAGTTATTTAGCAGCAAAGAGAAGTGTCAATGTCAATATTTTTTTAATACAATAAATTGCAGTAATCCTAGATGCATCAAAATTAACAGAATGCTTTCAAAGGATTTCATACTTCCAGGTGGCACTACTTTTGAAACACAGAATGCCTTGTTTTCAAAAACTGTAAGTAACCTTACCATCTCAACGTGAACACCAAAATTGAAAGTGCAGTTCTAAAAATTGAACTCTAAATGGTTTCTTCAAAGTCACATCAGAGACAAAATTAGAAAAAAAAGCCATTTGAAGCTGTAGTTCCTGCTTTCTCCCCTAGAGCACAATGTTTTTGCCTGTTCTTTTTCCTACTCTCATCCTTGTTGCTTAAGCTTTTTGTTTCAGCTTCCTCAACAAGAAAGAAAAAATTTTGGGGATAATTTTCTTTTATCTGAGTAAGTGTCAGATCCATATCCTGATAGTGGAGGAAACACCCTGTTGTGCTGACACAAAAATATAACAGATTTACAATTATCAAGTCTAAGTCAGACTGATGATGTAGATCTCTGCAGGAAAACCTGTACTTAAGTGTAAATAGGAGTAAATCTGTCTACATCAGCAAGAACAAGGGATATGCAGGTTCTTCTTCAAATTTGGAAGTGTAAGAATAATGTTCACAAAATAAATTACATCATAATTTAGATTTCATTCAAAATAATAAAGGTCTTTATTCTGTGATGGTTCCACAGTTTTAGAGATGCTATTTCAAGTAGGACTTCATTCAAAACCAACAAAAAACTGGAAGAAATATCAAAAAGCTCTTAGAATATAATTAACCTTTTGGAGAAGAAGCTTTAAAAATGTCAGTAAAACTGATATGGAATTATCTGTAAATATTCTCACATAATCAGGCTATACTCCATTTTACCAAGAGGAAAAAAGATTTAATTAATACTTTCAAGAAGATTCGTGAAAAATATGATTTTCAGTCTGGTTTTGATACCTAAAATACATATTCTGGATACAGAAGCGCATTCCCAATTCTCATAGACATTACAGGGAGATATGTATCTGCCTCTTGAATACTGTCAATGAAAATCAGAGGGTTTTTTATGCTCAGAACATAAAAAGAGAGTTTTTCAATCTTATGCCTACTGGTTCTATTGCCAATAGATCACCATGGAGTCAGTTTAGTGCTATTAAAATACACAAAGGTATCTTGTCAGTAGTAGTTAATTTGCTCATGGTATTATGGGACTGAATAAGACTGCCAGGAAAGCAGAAACACTACCAACAGCCTGTAGAAGTGGGATACTCTCTGATGTGAGCTTAGAAACAAATCGCTTGCATAGGCACTATAATAGATCTAAACTGTCTCTAAACTGAGCCTGAGGTTAAAACATACATGCAAAAACGACTGCTAGTCTTTGAATATAAGCATATCAAGGAGAATAAATTACATGCTTCAAATCCCATGGAGGTCTTCATTGCAAACCTAGTTATACAGGCAGGAAAGCTTTAGATTTTTTCTTTTAAAAAGAGAGTCTAGTCTTTTAAAGCCAAACTGAGTCTAGAAGGACGTTTGCTATATGTCAACAATTAATAAAACTAGTTGGTTCTTGTGTAAATGTTTTCTATTCTTTTAATGATGATGCTGCAGGTAAATACTTCTATAAATAATTACCAAAGTAGCAATTTTGCAGTATGGAATCTTCACATGGATCTGTAATACAGAATTCCTAGGGTGTAAATGTAACTTTGCATTAAGTGCAGCTGCACTGACATTTGAAACCAACAGTGAGAGTAAAATTTATGTATTAAAGTTTCCTGATGAATATAAATGAACATTTCTTTCCTCCCCGCTCTGGCAAGAAAACGCAAATCAAAAGCAGTGTTCCTCAAACAGAAACCAGTGCATGTAAAATGTCGGGGTTTTCTAGTAAGAATTTTCTTAGAGGCAATTTAAAAAAAAAAAGAAAAAAGGATTTCCCTACGTCTTGGTGACATTTAAACAGTTTATCTTGTCTTGGGAAGATAAAAGAATTCTCTGTCTTTTAGATGTATTTTTGTGCACAGCCTGGGATGCTTATTTGACTTTTAGTAATGTATTAGGACACATTCTCCTTTTTCTTTGAAAGCGACTAGTTAGTAACAAATTTGACAGCACGAAATCATCTTGTTAACTTCAAAAATATTTTGGGAGATAAATTTAGCAGTCATTTAATTCAACGATTGTACAATAAGCATTTCTTTACTTGTAGTTTAAATCAGTGGGAGATAGGGCTGCACAAAACCTAGCATCAGATGCCTATCGGTGTTTAAAAGAGATTTGCACTTATTAAATACATACTGCAAGCATTAGTATGAAGCTATAAAGCGTTATTTGTGACTCTTAAAAGCACAACTAAAACAGAACAATAATAATAGTGAGTGTAAAGTAAAGGACACATTTATAGTTACACAAAATACAGCACATGATTCTAGTAGTAAAATTAACTCCTGAGCAGTTGCCCACAAAGTCTATTAAAAAACTGTCACAGTCAAAACATGATTGAAAGATTATTATTAACATTAATAATGTGTAGGACCTTTCTTGCAGTATATTTTATAGGAAACTTTTAACATTACATTTTATATGTAGTTTCAATATGCTGATTTGTAGTACATGTTTACTAATGAGTAACTCTAACCTGAATCATAGGTAAGCCACACTTCACTTGAAAGTACACTTGACCAGAGATCATCGAAGATAATTTAGAATTATGTTTCATTTCAGTGAAGCCAAATCTTACAGAGACTGCACTTATTTTCTGAAAAGTCTTGCTGAAACCCCTGACATTTGAAGCAAGGTTAAATGGTTGAGAGTTTTTCCTGTTCATTAACATTAATCTACTGTCTTACATAAAGAGAGAGTTGTGCTAGACACAGAAACTTTGTGTTTGTATGATAATAATACAAAAAAATTTGGTTGACACTAGGGAAAATGCCTCCTGAAAAATGTATATAAACTTGCAAAGATTAGTGGGATATTCTGATTTTACAATTATTTCAAACCTTTTAATGTTTAGAAACAAATGTCTGACCTACAATAACTCAGAAAAGCTTGTGTTTGACTTTGAGCCAAAACTGTTTGAAAGTCAAGTTTTTCCAAAATGCCAAGCTCCAAACTGCTGCTGTACAAGCTCATTGTGTCATATCTTTGTTTATTTGTGATGGTAGTTTAAAAAACATTGAAAATTGCTAATCTATCAAAACTTCAGGCAAAGGTATAATTATGATGATTTTATTTGTTGGCCTTAGCTTCTTTGATTCTTATAATTTACTTTTTAAAGCATCATTTTAATTGCTAGTGTGTGAACTTCTGCTTGTCTCTATAACAGAAAAAAATTTAATTTTTTTAATGTTACATAATTTACAGAACATTGTGACATCAATTTTTACCTAGATTAAATATATTAAGTATCTATAAGAACATTTGGTAGCCAGTTAGAATAAATGCTCAAATTCCAATAAATCATTTGCCAGCTTGTAAAATACTACTGTTTTTCCTTGTGTAGACCTCTGCAGTTATTATTGTAGCATCATGCCTCACAAATTAAATTCAACTAAAAATACACACAATAGAGGGAAACCCAACTATGCTTGGAGTATGTGTGGAGTATGCTCCACGGAATTAGGTTGTTAAAAACAAATTGTTACTGCTGTCATTTATATAAGGTAATCAATAATTGAAACAGTTTGAAAATAACATGGAGACTTATCTTATGGGACTGATTTAAAGAACCATTGATCTTATCTTGTAGATAAATAAACTTAGGGCAGTAGTGATAAAGTGGCTTCTAAAAAAGTCTATAAAAAGTAAGTGGCAAGGCTAGCTATATAACCCAGCAATTCTGCACTCATTGTTCTGTCCATTGCCTTCTGCTCTTCAGTAATTCATGCATTATTACCTATCCTGGTGATAGAGCTGAAGTTTGCATGTTGTGCTAGAGCATGTCCTTAAAGCAATGCCCCTCAGGGGATGACACAGGTGACCCAAGTGATGGGGTAGTAGCTATGCAGTTCCTGCTTCAGCATGCACTGCGGGGTGCAGACAGGCTACTCTGGTCTCAGAAACATCATGCCTATGGCTCCTCTAACCTCCCCACACCCATTAGGGAATGGGAGGTAAATAATGCAGAAAACTAATTTAGAATGTAAAAAAACACCTGTGGGAGCATTGATTCAATGTGCTAAAGCAGTAACCAGAAGCATGCTGGCAAAGAGAAAGTCAATGAAACAGCAGGAATTACACAATTAGTACAGTAGAGGTTTCAGTATTTCTCTTTCAGGACAGCAACAAATACAGAGGGTACTACTACTTTCAGTGTCCATCAGATTGATTGAGGATGAGGTGTTAAAATCTATATAAGACCTAAACATATTTGTTTAATTTTCTGCTTCTTGTTGTGTTGATTGTTCATATGTATTATTTAAGTTTCTGTCTATATCAGGTATCAGATCAAAGGCTATCAGGACCAGCTGATAAAAGACCCTACTACACAAAACTAGAGTTTAAACTTCCTCTTCTTCCTGAAGTCAAGACTTTTTCAGTGAATGAGCTTCATCCAGAACTCCTGAATTTATGTTAAAAAGAAATGAAAAGGGAAAGCACTTCCTTCATACCTCCAAGCAAGGATGATTTTCAGATTTAAATCTCATGTCAGAAGTCTCTGTCCACTTCACCTTTATCTTTCCTTTGCTCCTGTTAAAAGCAAGTACCTAATTATTAAACACTAGACATTTATTGGCCCTGAAGCAGAAAAAGAAATTATGTAGAATATATATCTGAGATGCCTCAAATTATATGACTGAAACTGACAATTCCTCTGAAGGAAAGATAAATTCACCTAGATGGTTAGGACTGCTAAATAAATTTTTCAGGCAAATTATTATCTCCTTTCCTTTCTGGAGGAAAAGTGCTTGTATCTGGGGTTCTTTGTGATTCATTATCGATACAGGTAGATCTAAAGAGAGTAGCTGGAGGTCAGTGTACATCCAACAGTACCTAGTAAGTTGATGATTTTCAGTGCGCTTTTATTTATAAATGTGATTAGTGCTAATGGCAAAAACAATCGAAAGTCCTTTCCAGTTCAGTATTTTCCAGCTGAGCAGGCACAGAGAAAAGTACTTCTTCTTTCCCCCCATCCCCACTAACAGAAGAACAGAAAGGCCATTTATTGGCCAAGCAAATCTATACAACTCATAGAATGGGTATATTAAATTAAAGCTCTGTGGGAAACTATATTAAAAATTATCTATGGGAAGAATGAAAAGAGGGAAGGAATAAATGACGGAAGTGGCTCAGGGAAGGAGAGTGGAGGAAAGGGAGGAAGGGAAGAGGGAAGACAGTGAAGGAGGGAGGGAGGAAATGAGGAGGGAAGGAAAGGAGGAAGGAAGGAAGGAGAGAGGAAGGGAGGTGAAATGGCAAAAGTTATATACAGTTATGCTACACTGCAAAAAAAGGGATATATATTACTAGCTAAAATGTATCCCATATATCTGCAAGTCCCAGTCAGAGCCTTTAAAATAATTGCAGGAAAAAGAAAGCAGTGTTGACCTATATCCTGATCTTTTTAATTAGCTGTCCAGAACACAAATAAGATTGTAATTATTATAATTTCAGTAATTAATTTTAGTTCTACAGTGAATGACTTCTGTGAAAAAGCTATTGATCTTGCTTCCTATCAGACACATAAATGTTAATTCAGATGGAATTTGAAGATCTCGACATTTTATTATGTCAATCACATCATCACCTCAGGAGAACTCCTCTATCAACCAGCATGACCACCCTCATTTTATGTAAGTGCAATCAAACATTTACTCTATCCAGAGCTAGTTAATGTTACATATTAAGTGTCTAACCTATTTTTGTATAGCAGACATGCCCACACAATATCTCTGAAATTCAAGATCTTTCTAATAAAAAAGTAAATATACTCAAAAGAACACCTTCTCCCCCCCCACCCCAACCTTATTCCAGTTAGAATTGAGAGGCAGCTTTCATATACTATTTTTTTTTGGTGAGGAAGTAGGGGCCAGGAGAGAGATGGTGAAGTTGAAGGTGATGGAAGGTGAAGACCCTGCTTATGAAGATCTCCAGTAGCAGTTCCAGCACCACCAGCTGCCAGAAGCATGAGGAGAGTGCACCTAATAGTCATTGTTGTCGATGTTTCCACTGGGTTAAGCATGCTTCAGATGTATAGCTCAGTCTTTCACTCTTCCTACTCCATCAGATTCTCAGCATGGTTCTCAGCTTGGGTGATACAGTTCATGTACAGCAAAGGCCGAGATCATGGCTGACTATGTCACAAGGAAATGGGAAAGCTTAGAAACAGGGTCAAATGCAGCACAGTATATAATAGGAGAGAGATGTGGAAAAGTAAATATATCAGAAAATGGATGGTTAAAAAAATCCATATGAAATATGTTCTATGTAGATCATAAATGGTGTGTGTACCTTAATACAAAAATAAATTTATGCAGGAAAATATTATAGCGAACTATCTATACATTTCAAATAGAAAAAGGTGTTAACAGGAGGCAGAAAATTTCAGTGACATACATTGAAAATGAGAGGAAACTGTGGTATATTTAGAAAGAAAAGATAAAATATGCACATTTCTCTCTTATGCACAAATGAGAATGTAGAAATACAATGAATAATGATTCCCTGGAAAATGCCAAGGAATCACACAGCTACATGGAGTAGCAAGTGGTGAGAAAAAAATATCCTAGATTTTGATCATTTCAACATATATGTTCTTTGCAATTTTTGTACTTTCAGCACCTGGTACCCAAACCTATATTTTCAAAGCACCGGAGCCTCAGTATGTACTCTGTTTTCAAAGTCCTCACTTCCAGCATCTCTTCATTTAATATTTCTGAACAAAAAATCTGATTCTTCTAATGGAAATGGGAGGAAATATGAAGTCCTTTATAAATAGCTCTACTTGTTCACCATACTTATTTTAAGTCCTACGTGTTTGGAGGAGGCAGGACCCAAGCAAGAACTTTCAACACACATTTCAACATCTAATATAACATCACAGACATTTATGATATTTATTATGGTGCTTAGTGCTATTAGTAACATATTTAGTGCTACACAAAACCATGAGATACTGTGTGTACCTAAGATCTGTTATGTGTGTCATATGCTCCACCACTTTTCTCTCCCTGCCAGTCAACACCATGATTATCATCCCTGTAGGGCTTAATTCAGAAGATTTATCGGGTCCTAAAAAACTCCTAATAGCATAATGCCACCACCTTCTTTTACTCAAAGGTTCCAGCATTGGACAGTGTTTTGGGAGATGCAGATAAATAAAAAAAACCAAAACAAAATAAAACAAAAAACCAAGTGAAACACGAAACAACCTTCCCCTGAAAACCTCTCTTTTGCCTTTAGAGAACTAAATTCACCTATTTTACAACTAAGCCCTAAAATAACCATTTTCTCTCTATCTCTGTCTAGCCTAACATTTAATTACTCGAGGTGGGACAGCGTGCAAAAAAGTAACAAATAATTTCATTTTGGAATGCATTTATAGGTACTGTACTACCCTGAGTTAGAAACATTGTGGGTTTGCTATGCCTTGGGGTCAGGCAGTATGCATGAGCATACATTTAGCTGGTCATCTATTGGCTAAACAGGAGATGATATCAGGCTCTCCCTTTATGTCTAGATAAGACACCAGCTCCAAAAGAGAGGGACAATCTATACCTGGGAACCCCGGGGGGTGGGATACTTAGGTTCTGATGGAGTTTAAGACAGAGCCATCTCTATTTAAGAGAAGCGATTGTCAGCTTTACAGTATAGTCTTAACACATGTAAAGGAGACCAGTGAGTGGCAGGATGCCTAAAAGTCAAGCACACAGTAATTGGCATTACTGTGACTAAATCCTTTAAGTATGTAATATGTTATGACTGAACTGAATTATGCTTCAGCATACAGTTGCTTGTTTGGGGGTTCTTTTATTTATTATTTTTTATTTTCTAGAGGAAACAGATCAAAGCCTTACCTCATTGTAGCAGGCTATTGGTACAACACCTGATTTAAAGTAAACTGCAATAAATAGGAATTATTTTTTTAGAACTTCAGATATGATGAACCTAACATATTCACTGGCAAAGCTAGCAGCAACAATTTCAGGCACTGCAGGCATCAACTTTTCTTCTTGCTGCTGTGCCAGTGATTACAACCTCACACCAGCTGGTAGAAAAGGACTCATGTGCCAGCCCCAGGCAGCCCAGTCCCCCTGGTGCAGCTTGTACTGCTGCACCATGAGAACAGACTGGGAGCTGCACAGGCCATGGATCAAATACAAGTCTCATTAACTCTGATAGCGTGGCAAGGCAAACAGCTAACAGTGGTCATGCAGTAACCCACTGTACATAGACTCACCATATCAGACTGGTAAATTAACTACTACGGTGACAAAATTCATTCCTTTATAAAAGTAGCTGGTAATTATGGGACTGCTACATCAGCTTAGTAAGTTCTACAAGGCTGATGCTAGTAATTCAGATTTATAAAAAGAAAGATGTCTAAAGAAATGTGTTTCCATGAGTGTACTTTTGAATCAAAAGGGAAAATTATGTGAAAGAATCCCTTTGGCTGACAACATATTCCTAACTGGGTCCTTATTTTTACAGTCACTTTAATCTGGTGCCATTGTCAAAGGTGCTCCCCAATTGCTTCTCCTGTCTTTTTCTTTTATTTCCACCCACGTCTGTGTGCAGACACAAGCACTCAAGCAAGCTGCATAATACCAAGGTATAGAGATGGGCATTATTATTGTAATTTTCTGAGTTAGCTCTTTTTTTAATGTGAAGCTTGTTTTATGCAGAAGAAATATTTCCTGATGTTTTACCCGAGAAATTATAAATTCCCAGAAAATAATATTTTTCTTTTTTATTTCCCTAACGAGATATTTATTGGTGCTATTTCACTTCTCTACTGCCAAGACACTGCAATATCACCATGATTAGAGACTAGCTAGAGTTTTGTATTTCTATTTACATTGCAGGAAAATATGTGATTGTTACACAGGAATACTTTGTATGCAATGTTGTTGTCACAGTCTGTCTATACCTTCCACTGACTTCAATGGCCTTAGGACTGAGATTCTTACTATCAAACCATGGCACTACCTGAGCAGTCTGACTAGGCAAGGCAGCAATGTGGATGCTTACAAAGAGAAAGTTACAGCAGAATTAAAGACAGAATTATTCATTTACAGGGAATTTAGTTATATTGCTAAAAAGCACCTTACACAAACGCAGCTTAACATGTAATGTCAAATAATGTATTTTAGTAGTAATGTCTATGAAGTCTTTTAAGTAATGTTTTCTGCATTACACCCTAGTGCTGTACTGTTCTGTTAGTGTTTGAGTATAAACAACTGACGATCTTCAAAGGTCCCTTCCAACCCAAACTATTCTGTGATAATGGCATAATAAATTATTTGATTTTATTTTGTAACTCCTGTGGTGCAGTAGCACAGACTCATGTCAAAAGGAGTTTAAATAGTTCCTTTTATGGTGGTTTTAAGCAGGATATATATCCAAGTTCAGGGAAAGCAGACCCCTATGAATATATCCAAACCATGTATGGCAAGCAAGCTGATCCTTCAAGAAATGTAAGAAAAATAGTGGAATATAATTTCCAAGATGCAGTAAATCTGGAAAGAAACTCTACTTACCAATAGCTACCATTAGATTCTACACAGAGATCATGCACTTCTATAGTAGGCATAGCTATTATTCCCTGTGTTCTGAGCAGTTACATTACCAAAAAACATCTAGCTGAGGATCTCAAATTCCTGTTTCATGGACAATGATTTTAGCAAGTGGAACTGAGCATACCAAGCATTTTCAGGATCAAGATACCAGGCATGGCAAAAATAGAAGCTCCAGCAGGATGCTCCCTGACCTTTCTCTGGAATTATGTGGAGCTTTTGCAGTTTCACAGATGATCTGGATATAACTGAGTATCTTCTTGGAAATCACCAAAGGCAGAGACATGAGCCTAGAATCTTCCTTCAGTTTCCACATGGGAAACATGTGGTCAAAGAGATATTTTAAAATGCCTACACATTTGAAGATAAAAAAAAATTGTCTTTTTGACTTCGAGGGAGAACTGCTGCATCACACCTAAAAGCACGAGACATAAAGAATTAAACAGGAAGGTTAATTAATCTCTTAATCAAGAAACAGGCCAGGATGAAAGTCTGACATTGCTTTAGTAATGAATGCAAAGTGGCTGCTGAAGCACAAGCTGTTGAGTGAAAACCCCAAGGATCTAGCTCTCCCCAAGATGTTCAAGGGATGGTAGTGCCTAGCAGAAATGTCATCTTCAATGACCAGACGAAACAAGGACAAGAGGAGTCCAGGGAAAGTTTGTAGAATACCAAAAACTGTTGTCACTTGACAGCTGAACAAGAAGAAGAGTACCACCTGTGTTTCATAGTATCTATCCTCTTAGCTGATTCAGCTGTCATCGTCAGGAAAAGCAGCACCAGAGGGAAGGGGCAGACATAAAATAATCAGTGTAACAGGACATGTTGATCTGCTCCCATATATTTTGATCTGCGCCCTTGTTTCTGCTTGAGATGTGTCTGGAAACTGTAATACCAAATGACTTGGCTGTAGATATGTTCTCCTGGTAGGCAGAGAGTACTGGATAGAGCAAACTAATCTACTATTAAGCTATAGGATTCAGGATTCAGCTTTTCACCTGATAAGGTTTTGAAAAACCATATTTACACAACTCCATTCTGCTCCTTTTCAAGCCCAGAAAGAGGACACATCATCCATGGAAAACCTGCCCTTAAAGGATTTTAGGGCCTCTGCCTGATGGTGTTGATGTACGGTTACATATCATTACAAGCAGCTGAAAAAAAAGATGTGGTCTTGCCCTCTGGTGCTAGACAGTTTAGCTCAATACAGGAAAGGACCCCCTCTGCTCTGACCAAGATCATCTTGGTCATCTTGATGAAAGAAATGCAGCTATGAGGTGGCAGAACTTTGGGAGCAGAGAACGCTCCAGTTCTGCTCTTCTGACTGGGAGAACAGGTGATGACATGAGTCAATGGCAAGCTAGATATCAGGTATAAGGTTGTACTGGGTTTGTGTGGCAAGGCTTTGGTAGTGGGGGGAGGGGCTACAGGCTTCTTTTAGAAGCTACAAGAAACTTCCCCCATGTCCAGTAGAGATGCTGGCAAAGGCTGAGCCTATTAGCAACAGAGGTAGTACCTCTGTGATAACATACTTAAGAAGTGGGAAAAAAATCACCTGTTGCAGAAGAGCAGCCATAGAGAGGTGTGAGAACATGTGAGAGAAACAACTCTGCAGACACCAAGATCAGTGAAGGAGGGGGAGAAGGTGGTCCAGGTGCCAGAACAGAGATTCCCCTGCAGCCTGTGGTGAAGTCCACGGTGAGGCAGGCCGTGCCCCTGCAGCCCATGGAGGTTAACGGTGCAGCAGATATCCACCTGCAGCCCATGAAGGACCCCAAACTGGAGCAGGTGGATGCCTGAAGGAGGCTGTGACCCTGTGGGAAGCCTGTGCTGGAGCTGGCTTCTGGCAGGACCTGTGGACCCATGGCAAGAGGAGCCCACACTGGAGCATGTTTGCTGGCAGGGCTTGTGACCCCATGGGGGACCCATGCTGGATTGGTCTGTTCCTGTAGTTTGCACCACAGGGAAGGTACCCGTGCTGGAGTAATTTGTGAAGAGCTGCAGCCTGTGGGAAGGACTCACACTGGAGAAGTTCATGGAGGACTGCCTCCCGTGGGAGGGACCCCATGCTGGAGCAGGGGAAGAGTGTGAGGAGTCCTCCCCCTGAGGAGGAAGGAGCAGCAGAGACAACGTGTGATGAACTGACACCAACCCCCCTGTTCCCCGTCCCCCTGTGCCACTTTGGGGCAGGAGGCAGAAAAATTGGGAGTGACGTTGAGCCTGGGAAGAAGGGAGGGGTGAGAGGAAGGTGTTTTAAGATTTGGCTTTTATTTCTCATTACCCCACTCTGATTTGATTGGAAATATATTAAACTAATTTCCCTGAGTTTATTCTGTTTTGCCCATGACAGTAACTGCTGAGTGATCTCTCCCTTTCCTTATCTCAACCCACAAGCCTTTCGTTCTGTTTTCTCTCCCCTGTCCAGCTGAGGAGGGGGAGTGATAAAGCAGCTTTGGTGGGCACCTGGCACCCAACCAGGGTCAAACCCACCACAAAAGTCAGTAAATGTGAGTGAATCTGAGGAGCTGCATGTAACTCTGGCACTGAAGTAGTTGACACAACCACATGGAAAATCTGTGTGTGTATAGGGATATGGGGAATGCAGTCTTGCACTGTTTTACATTTGGCTTAGCTAGATGGATTGGAGGTAAAATCAAACCTGTTTTGGTGTTGCAGAACTTGCTTCACTTGCTGAAAAAGATTCTACACCAGTTTTCACAGACTTAGCCAAATGATCCAGAAAAGGTACAAGGGTGAATAATTTGCCAGAGACAGAATCAGATATTGTTTGAGGATGCTGAATCCCAGTCTAAGCTAGTAGCTTTACTTACTCCAGCTTCAATATAGCTGTGACCCCTGTTGATACTACCTAATAATGATACTGGCATATGGATCACTGATTAAAGTAACTCAGGCAGGAGGAAAAGAAGTCTTTAAAATCCCTTACAACATGCTGACCCTGTTCTTTAATTCTCAGTGGTCTCTCTTTCCCCTATCTTCTTTTTAAGAGCTCCTCTAAGACACCACATGAGTGGGACTGAACATTATAATGATATATTTCCTTTTTATTTTATTTGCTTTTTTGTTCTATTTAAACTTTCTTTGTAGATATGCATATCCGTTGTAGTACAGAGGAAACAGAAAAATAATAATATAAAATAGCACAGATTTCTAACCGAGTATCTGAAAAATTATCTGTCCTAACATATTTTTTAATACAGCAAGCATATTCTTAGTATGATTAGATTCTAATATCAAGTAATTGTAATAATTGTACATTCAAAGTAAAACACTTGGCTTGCTAGTAACTTACTTATATTTATGTGAATACTTACAAAACCACTGCTACTTATCACAGTTGTAGACTATGAATTAGTATGGGTAATCTTATGCAACATAAGTGTCTGGAATTTATGCTAATATATATGTTTTATACAAAACAACAGAATGTTTCACTTAAAAAATGCTGTTGCAACCAATACAGAATTCACTATAAAATCAATTGCTGAAAAGATGCTTAAATTCCAGTTGGATAAAACATTCATAAGGTTGACTGCCTTGCTCTCAGTGTCTTTGGGATGGGTGCAGGGAGAGGAAACCATATCAACGTGCTGTATGAACATGGGGGTTTTTAGGTAAAATAATTGGGAACGGAAATCAATTGAACAGTGACTACAAATGAAAAATACAATAAGGTAAATTGACAAACCAGTTAAAAATATAAAGTGCTAATTGCAACATTGGCTGCTATAAAATATTTGCTCTAATTCACTTTGAATATGCACCAGTGAGGAAAGGCCATTGCTTTTCTCAGAAATCCAAATATTTCAGAGGCAATTTGCAGTTAAATAGAGCAGGTTGAAAAATAAAAATTGTTGTTTTAGAATAAAGCTGATTTTCATTTTGTGTCAAATACCTCCTGATGAAGTGTATGATCTGTTAAGGTTAATTCAGTTTGTAATTCCTGTATTGATTTCAGGACTAGTATATCTTCTCACTAGCTGACAAAAATAAATTACACTAGAAATTTTTTAATAATTGTGTTATTTTAATCCCAGTAGGCAACTAAGCACCACAGAGCCTCTTTATCACCTCTCCCACCCAGTGGGATGGGGGAGAGAATGGAAGGGTAAAAGTGGGAAAACTCGTGGGTTGAGATAAAGACAATTTAACAGGTAAAGCAAAAATTGTGCACACAAGCAAAGCAAAACAAAGAATTCATTCACTCCTTCCCATGGGCAGGCAGGTGTTCAGCCATCTCCAGGAAAGCAGGGCTTCATCGTGCGTAACAGTTACTTGGGAAGACCGATGCCATTACTCCAAATGTGTCCTCCTTCTTCCTTCTTTCCCCAGCTTTATATGCTGAGCATGACACCACGTGGTATGGAACACCCCTTTGGCCAGTTGGGGTCAGCTGTCCCGGCTGTGCCCCCTCCCAGCTTCTTGTGCACCCCCAGCCTGCTCGCTGGTTGGGTGGGGTGAGGAGCAGAAAAGTCCTTGACACTGTGTAAGCACTGCTCATCAATGGCCAAAACTTTGGTGTGTTTTCATACTTTCTTCATCACAAATCCAAAACATGGCACCATACAAGCTGCCATGAGTACAATTAATTCTATCTCAGCCAAAACCGGTACAGTAATATTATTACCATCTCAGATAACACCCTGTCATGCCTCATGCACCTCCCAGGTTTAACACTGGACAGAAAGGGAGATGTACAGACTGATTAATCTGGAATTCCAGGTGGGTACTTTCTGGAAAAGGACAAAACTGATTCTGTCCGGGCAGGGTTGTGTGCTTGTAGAAGGTAATTCCTTATACCAAAGGTATACCTTTTGGTATACTGGGATATAGAATAATTACATTTACAAGGACAAGCTTCTGAAATAGAAAAAAAGATGAACACTTTCAAAAATGCTGCTACTCAAAGGCAGAAGAAAGAAGTGTGGTGCATGTGAATACATTATTGCATCACTGAGTCTCATCGTAATGGAACTAAAAGATAGTCTAGATGTTTGACATGATATTTTACTGTTGAAATAAGCAAGATCAATGCAGCTGGTAGGGACAGAGAACTCTTTCTCAGTACTCCTTGACACAAAGCAACTGATGCCTGCTTGCACGCTCAGGGCCCTGACACAAATCAACCATAGGCAAACAAGGCCTCTAATTACAGGAACAACCTGTCTTCAGCTTCAGTTCTGTAGCTGATTACTTAGGTATCAAAGCCTCTTCTTTAAGAACTCAGTACGTCCATTTTTTTCTACCAGAAAGAAATGAGTCTTCTTTTAATTTTACATCTTGATGGGCAGTTTTGTGTCCTCCTATCATCTTCTCACCTTTTGAGAGAGTGACTTAACAACCAGCTTTACTGTTATCCTGAGCTATGTCCTCAATGCTCTCACAGTATTCATGCTGAAGATGGCATAACTAGTGACTAGGACACAGAAACAGGGAAAAAATAATCACGACCATATAGCCTAATGGTGAAACCAATCCTCTGACAGCCAAGAAACCTGGGTTCCTCCGTGCCACCAAATATTTATATTTTGCACAAATGTTCCAACCACTGAGCTACTGCATGAAAGCAGAGAATGCAAAACACACCGTTTGTAGTTCCAGAAAGGTGTCAAACCTTCTGGGTAAGAAGAATTTCTAGTCAGGGTAAGGAATTAATGTTTAAATGGTGAGAGAATTCTAGCCTGTCAGGTCAGACATCAGCTGGACAGAGTTTCTGTCAATCCAACTTTTAGGCTTGAGCACCTAGACAGATAAATGATTACCTAAATAACTTGGAGGATGCAAAGAACAGGAATAAATGGTAGTTAAAAACTTTAGCTGTTTGCATGCAACAATATGGTAGACATTATATTCGATGTAAGACATGAAGAAGTCAAAGAGCATGGACAATGACAAAAAGAGGTAAAAAAAGGACCATATGGTAGCAATAAAATGATTTAATTTATACCACATAGAAAAAGTATAAAATTTTCAGAATTCAAACATCTGTTGCAATCAGTTCCTTGCCTTGCCATTTATTATGTCCTCATTCCTTATCTACTACATATAATATGACATGAAGTGAGTGACAGTGCCTACCTACTATTTACTGTAAAAAATCATAGCAGGCTCTAACTCTTCCTCTGCATACAGGGTACATTTTATAGCCTTTCCTTTTCAAATCTCATTCAGCTCATGTCACTGAATAGATTGCTCCTTAGAGGGAAAAAAAAAAAAAGATTTATGATACTGTGCCAAAGTGTTGAAGAGTAAGAGGTTCAAAAGCCATTGCTTTTGCAGTTATTAGCTCTTGGATCATGTCTGATATTAAAAAAAAAAGGTGACTATACAATTGCAATGATCATCTGAAGCAGAATTGTCGCTTTATGTTGTTAATGGCTATAGTAATGATTAAAGATGAATGACAGGTCATTTGTCATCTTGTTAAAATCCATGAAATTTCTTTTTCACTTCAAAACCCTAAAAAAGGAAATAAGAAAAAAAAAAATGCTAAGAAACTACTTAGGAATTCCAGCACCACTCTAACACTATTTCTCTGTAATTTATTAACGTAAGAAAAGTTATGGATAGTTCTTAGCAATAGGCACAAATGTGAAAAATAAAAAATTCATATTGAGGAGTATTATCCACATTAACTTGTCCTAAATTAACACTGTACTATTAATTATACAGTTAAATAATGTACTTGTGTACAACTCTAATGAATTCCTAAATTAATTGAAGAACTGTACACTGAGAAAAATAATTTTGTCCATTCTACCATACATTTCACACAATATTGAGGGATAAAACTCATGAATAGCAAGTAGAACTGATGGGAAATTTTCTGAATATAAGTAATAGGAGGGGTAAGGGCTCTTTCCCTTCATTCTCTCTGGAGCTAGGAGGACATGAACCTGCCCTACTTCTATGTAGATAAGTAATACAGGTGTTTGTGAAAATAATTCCACTCCTCCACAACCTGTTAACATGGTAGAGTGGCATGCTAAAAAGGCAACTCACCTTCCAGGGCATCATCCCTTCCAAGTTTGTCTCCTGTAAGACTGGAGCACAGCGGGAGTGGGTGGCCAACCTTCTGCATTCATGTCTCCTGTGTCTCCGAACAGATCAGAATTTTTTGAAAGCTTTTGTTTTGTTTTGTTTTGGGTTTGTTTGTTTTGGTTTTTTTTTTTTTGTATGAAACTCCTTCAGGTTTGAAGAGCTTTTGCTAGTTCAAAACCAGTCATTAGGATTTCAGGATTCATGTGTCTGAGATACAAATGCTATGTGCAGCTGCAGCCTGCAACTCCAGGGGTCTTTGAAACTCACAAAGCCACATCTCTTAGTTTCCAGGCTCATTCTGTAGATCTGTCAAGCACATTCCTTCCTGCTACCTGAAGCAATGTATTAGACCATATTGTGATAGGAAACATCTGAAGATTTTAGACATAAAATGGGTTGTTAGGTCACAAAACTCACTAGCTGTTCAGTGTGCTTCCTTTAGCACTAATTTGTGCCTCAGTTGCAGTGGGATGCAGATCAAGGCCAAACCTCATTTCTATTCACCAGCAATCACAAGGAGTAACAAGATGGGAGAAACACTACAGTAATATACTGCGGCTGTGGGAGACTCTCTTGTCATAGGATTGGTGAGGATGGGAATAATTTATCTGAGTTTCTTGCCAAAATGATTGGACTTTACATGTCAGTTGCTACAAGGCTTTATGTAAAATTATTTCCCCAGGTCTATCGGTCTGGACTGTCATCCTGGAAGGTTACTCCAGAGCCCAATATCCCAGATAGCTTCATATCTACTCAGGGAGATTCACATTACTACTGTTTTTAGCTTTTAGATTGCTAAAAAATGCTTGAAGTATTTATTTGCTAAAATTGTTTTAATTTCAGTGACTAGTTGAAGTATTCCATCTGGTTTACAGGAACTGTTGAAAAATTTCTGCTTTTGGTTTGATTCAAATTGAAACCAAGATAAGGATGAAGTCCTCAACTTTCATGTGAATCACTAACCTTGGGTTTTGGCTGCTTCTGGTAGCTAGACACCTCAGCTGCAGTGTTGAGAGAAGTGGGAAGCATCTGATTGTAGTCATGAGTTTCAGGCAGCAGTAAACCTTCAAAATTGAAATTAACTTGATGCATTGGACATTTTGTTCTACGTAAATCCTGTGAATTCTGAGTACAAGTGAAGCATAAAAAGTTTAGTGAAGGCCATAATTTCATATCAGGGTTTCATTGTCATTTCACATGCTTTATGTGGAGTCCTTCAAAACAACTTTAAGCTTTGGAAGAGTATCTGTAGAACACAGAGTCAGTTGGCACAGAATGCAAACTTTTTAAAAAAATATTTCAAAGAAATCTGTGACCCATAATCTGATTTTTGAAAAGTTCTTGATCACTTATGAATTATTCATATACTAGTAAAGATAGATAATGTTTGCATTCCTTTAACACAGCCAAGATTATTATCAGTGGGTGTTTTGACATTCATACATGCAGTCTTTGATACAGCAAATTATTCATTGTAAATTATTTTAGAACTAGTTAATAATTATCTGTCTTGTGAGTATTGTAGCAAGACTCTATAGTTTTCTTGTTAGTGGAAGAAAAATACTCCTTTATTTTGTTATACATTTCTAGGTTAATTCTTCATCTACTTCAGCAGAAATCATTAAAACTTCACAGGTTTCATCTGAGTTCTGTTGCAAGTCTGACATGGTTTGTTTTGGGGGGGGGTGTTGGCATTTCACTAGGAGCTAGAGGTATATATTAAATTACAATGTGTTTCTATATGAGTCAAAGGACATAACTCTTTCTTTCAGGATTTCAACCAAGTAAGAAACAGCAATAATAGAAATATGATTCTGCAATATACTTCAACATTTTAACTCAGTCAGACTGGTTTTCTGTAACATAACATAGGCAGATAAAAAGCAAAGTATGGGTAGCAGTGCCTCTGATTTATAATTATCTGCAAGTACAGGTTCCAATCCAGCATTCACTTTGTTTCTGCATTATTTAAAAGAGCATTTTCACACTCATTTTCAAACATTCAACCCACCATGCCTCACCTATTCAGTGGACCCAAGGGGCACATTAAAAAAATATTTAGATCTTCTAAAAAATTGATACCAAAAATAATCCTGCAATATTACCGCAGTTTTTGAGCAATGGGGCACTGAGATTCATGGAGGACTTGGATGTGATGAAAATGTGAGCTTGACCTTGTGCTTCAAACTCACCTGGAAAGTACTGCAGTGCAACTTGGCACCCTAGAAGCTTTCCCAGACTATCTTCCACATGTTGCTACTATGTTATGTTTCAACAGTTTTCTTGGGAGAAGAAAAGTCACTACACGGGGAAAGAAAGAGAACAATTTCTCGTCATTAGAGAGTGCTGCTCTGCGGCAGCAGAGGGGTGGCTGTGCAGACACCTCTGAGGGTGTTCTGGAAAAAAAACAGAGAGGGAAGCAAAGGATGCTGCAACGGTAGGTGGCGACGGTGAAGATGGTAACAATTTGGACATGATACACAAAGGAGCAGGGTACAAAATCAGCAACAGGGATATTATTATGTTTTAACATCATGGGCACCAGTAATTTTGTTCTTACCGGTCATGCAATAAATTTAGAACTGCAATGTCACAGACATATTTGTATGTCACCTGTCACCATGTTATGGACCATTCTCTGTTTCTAATATCTGTAGAGGCACTCAGGCTTAGGCGTCTCAGTCATTAAATAAGTCAAAGTGTAGCATAACTTGTCCACTGCAAATATTTTCCAGTAACAATGAAAAATATGGAAACACTATAGAGATTTAGGTTGTTTGTGCAAAAAACCATGCTGCATTCACTAAGTATTCAGCAAACAAAAGTTTAAATTATACATGATTAAGAGAGACATAAGTGTATGCTCCAATACTGAACTGAATCTAGGATCCATTCAGGTCAAAAGTCTTCTGTAGTTTTATGGTCATGCAGTTTTAAGATCAGATTATGCAATCTGAATGTGCATTGCTGCTCAAAGGCTAGTGGCTCTGCTTTTCCACTGAATGTAGACTTTCCCTTCCTTGTTTTGCTCTCAGTGCTAAAGTCAGATCAGCTGTCTGATCTGTATGGAAACTTGATGTATGTGTACAAAAACATCTGCTCATATTTTGGATTTTCTGGGGGGAAAAAAACCAAAACCAAACCCAAACCAAAATATCTGTGTGACTATTCCTAGCCACAAATTTATACTTATGCAAAATAGTAACTTGAAGTGAATTAGTTTCTTGGAAACTTCTAAGCAATAGAGTAGGTTCAGGCTGACTTAGCCCTTGAACTGAGCAGCTCTTTTTCAACTCAAACTAAGGCTTATCTGAGTTCCTTTGATCGCTCACAATTATAGAATCACAGAATCATAGAATCATTAAGGTTGGAAAAGACCTCTAGGATCATCAAGTCCAACCATACATGCCCGGAAGTGCCGTGTCTACATGTCTTTTAAATACCTACAGGGATGGTGACTCCACCACCTCTCTGGGCAGCCTGTTCCAGTGCCTGACCACTCTTTCAGTGAAGACATTTTTTCTAATATCCAATCTCAACCTCCCCTGATGCAGCTTGAGGCCATTTCCTCTCATCCTATCACTAGTGACTGGGAGAAGAGACCAACACCCACCTTGCTACAACCTCTTTTTAGGTAGTTGTAGAGAGCGATAACGTCTCCCTTCAGCCTCCTCTTCTCCAGGCTATTCTTTTATTCTCTTTTAAAAATTATTATTGTTTCAATGACACAGTGATTCATCATAAAATACTGAGGGATTTCCATAGAAGTGCAAGACATTATATTATTATATGCCTACATGAATGTCAAATGTTTTAGTGATGATTAGTGTAAAACCAATATCACATGAACTAGAAACTTATGAAAAGGTTTTATTTTCTTTTTTTCCCTCCATAGTTTGGCCAATGAAAAAATCAAAAAGCCAAATAAATTAACAATTTTTAGACAAATTAACTAGATACATAATGATTCATCAACATATAATGTTAATAAATTATTCTCTTAGCTTGCCATAAGTGGAAAATCATTATATACTACTTTTAGTAGATAATGTTACAGTATTAATCAAGCATTTTTGTTAGTCATATCAATATAACAACTGGGGAAGGAAATTATTTTCTAGACAGAAGTATTTAATCAGCAAAATAAACAAATTCAACTGAATTATTATATGGATCTTCCACTGAGTCCTAATCAGAAAAACATTATGAAGTAGATTTAGATCAGTATTTCTAGCTGTGTAGCAGAACTGTGATCATCCTGCAGAACATTCTCAGCTTCAAGGAAGCAAAAAAAGACCAACCAAGGTAAAAATTCCTACATCTCCCATATGTTATTTCTCTGGAGACAATCTATAACTAACAAAATATAAGCTGTTTTTAAAGAAGAAACAATGCCTTTATAAACACCTGTAATATCTGTTGGTGACAATCTAGGGAACAGAAGAAACCTCAAATCCTGAAAAGTGCAACCACTGAGGGAAGCAGAACCCAGAGGCTACTGTTAAGTACTCAAGCACCAAGTGTATCAGTAAAGAGTAGGAGAAGGAAATATTGTGTCTCTTCATTAAAAACTTTGCAAGGGTTTGGTGTCTGCTTTCCAAGAACACAGTGCTGGCTAAACATAAAAGTATTTACTTTAAATCACATGTATCTGGATCCTTTCTCTCTGTGCCGGAATAAAGCACCATTTAGCCTGAAACTAGAGATACTCTGGTTTCTTAGTATTAGGAAAACATGATGTGGTTCTATTAAAAAGTGTTCAAACACACCTGACATGAACAGCAATCCAAAATAGAAAAGGCCAGTGATTAAGTAGTGTTAGAGGCACAAAACATATTGGTGAAAGCAGTGATTTTTCCTCAGAAAAGCAGAGGTACCAGAGGCATTTTGACCTTCAGAACATTTTGATTTAGCAGCCTTGAATAATGACTGGTGGCTTATAAATTAAGAAATAAGATGGATAGAAGGTATGAGGAGAAATATTTTTTCGTAATTATTATTCTTGTTATGGATACAGTCCATACTTATTAAGATTTATGTTGTTATTGCTAAGGTGGGGATAAAAATCTTGTATTAAACAGCTCTCCAGGAACACTTGGTATAGGAGAAGTCTATGTTTCTCTCCATGGACGTAACACAAATTCTGCTTACAAAAAAATAATATACAGCAAAATTATCTGAGTGGTCAAATTCCTTACTGGGACAGCCCAAATCCCTTCTGGGTCAGGCACCATTTATCACTCTTTTATTATAGGCTCGGTTTCAGGAAAAGGCGGTGTACCCACTGCTGTCTGTTTCTGTTAGACCACACATCATCTGTCTCTGTGCTGTGAGAGGTGCTGGTGCTCAGGCTCCAGGTTGCTGTTGTCCACATCGGGCGGTGCTACACTCCTTGGCTGTGAGCGTCTGAAATGACATGTAGGAATGGTGCCGTACTGTGCATGTTTGCGACTGACTCTAACAGGTAGAATGGTCAACATTGCACCAGGTGTGACTGCCTCCACCTCCCACGCTCTGCCAATGCTATCCTCACCAGGCTTCACACCATAAAGCACTCCTCAACGTACTTTTGTCATGAATGAGGTCATACAGACGTATTTTCAATTCACTCTGTGAAAATGAGACACGGAAAAACAGGCTATAAAGCAACTGCCAGCAACTTTGAATAGAAAAGGAAAAATTCATACAAAATTACTATGGTTTTAGGGTCACATAAGGATCAGAGTGAAGTTGTAACAAATATATAAACAGTGAGGCCATGACTCTTGGTTTCTACCCTTGATCTTGTTTTATTTACCAATATAGATGTAGGCAGTGCCTGTCATTGGAGGAATTAAGACCAATGGATATATATAGTAAAGGCTACCCTGAGCCACTCTAAATGCCTGTTTCTATTGTTTCCAAAATAAAACATGTTATAAATGGAAATCCAGGGAAGAATAAAAAATTGAAAAGTGGCTGTTACGCCTCCCCTTAATATTCTTTCCAATAATTTTCAGTTCTGGAGGTATAGTTGGTATATATACATTTATTGGATGCCTTTGGACTCCTCTTCCTTGAGTTTTCCCAGCCTCTGCTTCAGCCCACATTCCTTTTAGTGTTTCCAACATCCTTTGGAACAGTTCCACCAGCCTGCAGCTGCTGTGTGAAGAACTTTTCCCTAAAATTGTTTCAAACGTGGCTCCTACTAACTTGATTTATTCCTCCTTTTATTTTGGGCAATTTTATATTTACAATGGACTATCAATCCTTATCCAGCCTCTCCCAGGCACTCTTCTATAATGAGCTCTATCTTAACCTCTTTCATAATTTTTTTCCAAGCCTGACAGTCTTATCTTATTTCATTCTTTCATACAAAGCAGTTCCATGCCTTTGATGATTCTTGTTCTCCTTCTCTGAACCTTACTAAGTTTTCATAGATTCTGTTTCAAATGGAGGAGAGGGGTGATGCCAGAGAATTATGCAATAAGGTATGATGTTCCCTGTTTTATTCTTTATTCCCTTTTTTAAAATAATTCTTAGCTTTGATTTGCCCTTTTTAGCCATTATTGAGCTAACATTTTCACAGAACCATTTATTATAACCCATGATTTTATTCCTGAGTGATAATGGCAAGTTCGGGGCCATTTGTTGTATGTGAACATAGGCCCGCTCATTCCCATATGCATGGCTTGACATTTATCTATACTGAATTTCATCTGCCATTTTATTGGCCATTCATTCAGCTTCCTAAGGTCCTTCTGCAATTCTTCATAGTCTGACTTCATTTTTACTGCCTTGAATAACTTGTTATCAGCAGTAAACTTTGCCACTTCGCTAATCACTTGCTGTTCCGTGTCATCTATGAATTTCTTGAAGAAGTCCCCACACAGATCTGTGTGAAATTCACTGGTGATTACACGGTAAAAAGTATTTATTCCTACTCTCTGTTTCATCATTTAACCAAACGACGAAATAAAAGGAGGTACGTTATCCCTTATGCTGTAACTGCTTAGGTTCTTTAAAGCTTCGGGTGACAAATTGTGTCAGAAACCTTGTGGGATTCCAGGTAGGATATATCAGGCAAAATACCCTTACCCATGTGCTGAACTTTCAAATAATTCCAGTGTGTTTATGAGGAAGGATTTCCCTTCGAGAATCCATGATGACTCTTCCCCAGTACATGGTTAGGTTTATCCATGTGTTTATTAATATATGCTTTATTACAGGCTCCACTAATTTGCCCTGTTGAGATATCAGGCTTATGGACCCTGTATTTCTTGGAAAATCACCTGGGATCAATTTAAAAGGCACCTTCATATCTGCCAAGTACGTCAAGTACCAGGAGAATTTTAAGTAAGAGGATGAGAAGTCTCAGGTGCATATAATTTGATCCTGGCAAATTGTCACTATTTTATTATTGTTGTTGCTGATTATATTCCACTGAATAATGGCTAGCAGTTGTCCTCTTTCCACCAAGTTTTTGTATGTCTGTTATTTTTGATATTCATGTTCCTTAATCTGACAATTTAGACTTTCTATTGTTAGTGTTCAGCTTTGGTTCTCTTCTCAGCATCCTGTTTAAATCATACTCTGTGTTGGACTAATACCATCCTGTGCTCTAGCCTTCACAGAGATTAAGAAAATTTCCAAATTCCGTAATAGCCAACACAGATATGTCATCTTCAGCTCTGTGCTGTTCTATACTTGTCAACTTTCTCCTTTCATTGAAAAGCTCAGTCTTAACTTCCTTGATGTTAAGTGCTAGCAGCTTGGTCCACTTGTCATTCAGATGAAGTACATCCCTCCTGCATGACCATTCATTATGCTGGAAGTGTCCCCAGCTTTTGATGCATCTGAATCCTTACTACTGGCTTCCCAGCCCAGCATTAAAGGTTCACCTTCTTCCTTCTTCTCTGGTCCCACAGGAATTATGGAGAGCACTGCAAACACTAGTTTAGTGCATTTGGTATTCTTAAAACATTCTTAAAAGCCTAAATTCCATTCCCCCCTGCTCCCTGCAATCTCTCTCCTGCCTTTCAGTCTGCTATTTTTATTCCTATGCACACCAGCTACAGACCCTCTCTGTTGTTTCCTAGCAGTTGGTAGAGACATCTCACAAGGTCTGACATATTTGTGCACTTGGCAAACAAGTCACCATGAAATTCTCTTTGCAGTCACAAACTTCACTTGCTATTTTTCTGGTAGCATTGCCCACCACTGCAATCTGCCTCTTGCTTCCAGTAGAGCCTCTGCTTAACAAGACATTTCCTTGGTGCAGGATGGCAGGTGAGCAACTTTCATCAAGGCAGACTCCTGACTGGATCCTTTGCCCTTCACCCACCTGACACCTTCCTCCCTACCCCCCAGCTGGGGGGGGCTTCTTTGGTCTCAGTCCTTCTATGCCAATCTGAAGTGAAAATAAGAACCTCTCTGTGCATCTGTGCTGTTCCTCAGCAGTACTGGGTTTGCTGGCTTGAAGAAGACACTGATTGATTAAGTACCTGAAAAAGCTCCTGAATAATCTCTCCGGACTCTGAGGTCATTCAGTTCAACCACTCTAGCCTCGGAAGAGAAGGGGTTTTTTTCTGTCAGAGTTACAACTTATCTACAGTATAGACACACCTGCCACTTTCCCATGGAGAACATACACATTCATATGACACTGACACAGTAAAACTGTCCTTCCCCACCATCTTTCTGCTGAAGAACACCACCTCTATTTCTTCTTTCTGAAAGGATGAGAAGTTGATTCCTAATATGAGTATGATTTAACCATTAGCTTAAAAAGAGTTAGCTAACCTTTAACTTTCCCCTAAATTCATATGTGGTTTTCACAGTTTCATTCTAACTTTAACTATTTTTTTAATACAAACTCTTCACACAATAAACTAAAACAAGAGTAAGTTATTCAGCTCTACATCAGCATAGACTTTGCAGGGGACACCTGAGTATTTTCCCAGAAATCTTAATAATTTTTTTAAAGCATCATGAACTTTTTATCTTTTAGTAATACATCCATTATTAGTCAAAGTAAAATTTTAAGACTCCAATAAAATGGAAAATACAGAATTTTAATTTGAATGTAGAGAGATAGTCAGTTTACCATTTTGCATGAAATACACAGTATTCAAACTGTATCTTCTTTTTGGAAGTAGGACTCACTCACCTTTAAACCTGAGGTTTAAAACAAAAGCATATTCACCTACTACCAAAAATGAAGCTGCAGTTACATGAACCTAGATAACATACTTCCCAGAGCTGTTAAGAAGATAAAAGAGAACCCGTGATTTTCACACAATACCAAATTTTTCTTGTAATATTTCTAGATTTTATTATCACTATTATTTTGTCTTCAGTGATGTTTATGATTTCTTTTTATCGCAGTTTGTGTACTCTGTGATTTGTTACTTCAGCTACCGAATAAAGAAAAAAAAGGTTTGAAATATTTGAAATATTTGAAATATTTCTCTGCTGGCATCCTGGATGTATCGCTTGCTTCCAGCAAATATTCACGCTGTTCATTTTTGGAACATTTTTACAAGCACAATGATAACATGTATTTTCAAAATGGCTTTCTTTGAGATGGATTACTTTTCCTTCCTGTAGTTCTGTATGATTTGTCTGCGAAAAACTCTGGGAAATTCATATGAAGGCTTCTATATAAATTAGGATTGTAGCTATAAGATTTGAGTTTGTTTATTATAGTTATTTTTCCCTTCCCTTTGTAAAACATAAATGATTTATCAGAATAATAATTAAATAAATGTTCCACTTTATTTATTGTAACCAGTTAAGTAAAACAAAAATTTACAATATTACATATCATTAGGATTAAAATATTTATTAGATTGCTGAAGATTTCCAGATAGAAGATTTCAGTGAAAGGCTCAGATCATTCCACATAACACTCCTGACTTCATAAACCCCAATAGTGTATTAAAATATATTAAAGGAAAAGGTCTGTTTTATTATGATTGAAATATCCAAAGATTTCAAAATACATTTTGAGAAAAGAATACTCTTGGTCTTTTTTGAAATCAAATTCTGTCACAGTAATATAGAAATAGTAGAAATAGTTACTATAAATCTCATCTGTTGAGTTTTTAAGATTTATTTTCTGTGAAAGAGACAGAAAGAAAACCCAGAGCAAATAGAATTAGAGAGACACTTTGCAGTTTCTGTCTGATCAAAGAAATGCAAATACTATGATTTTCAGTGTATTTTCAGTGGTTTTAAAGTCAGTTGTCTAACAAGATGCCTCTCCATTGGTGTCATTTGAAAGTAAGCCACACTCCATTCTCATTCTCAGAGAGCTTTTATTGACATCCACCTTAAATTCGCCTGTCTAAAACTTCATCCTATTAGTCATAGTTATAGCTAAATGTATCACCTAAACAACATTTTCATAGGTTCATGTTGCTGTTTTTCCAGATACTGTGTGCAGGCAATTATGACTCCAAACTACAGATATTTATGTCTCTTCTTCCACATCAAAATTTACCTACATAAGATAATTATATCACCTATATTGCCTTTTTATTTGAGCATTTGATTTAAAAACCTGAATTATAGAATAGTACTATTCCAATTTTACAGACTGGGAAATAAGGCATTAAGAGGAAAAGCAATTTTTAGGTCAATGATAGGGAAATATTTTGAAGGTAAATTGAAGAATAGTGATATAATCACATGTGCCGTCCTACGAAAAGTAAATTTTCTTTCTATGGGTAGGTATAGTAAAAAATAATGTCCATTTTCTGTCAAACTAAAGCAGTACACCATTACATGTGAAGTAATGAAATTCTGTTTCTTCATTTTATTGTAGGCCCATGTGGAAATGTAAGGTAATATATAGATTTTCCGTATTTTATGCAAATCTATTTTTAACTGTTGTGTCAATCCCTTTCCAGTAGCCCAAGCACTAATAGTTGTTATATGCAAATGTGATAAAAGCTGGAACAGTGAGCATGCCCTTCTCATTATTGTAAAAGAACTACAGTCTGGCAGTGGAAACAAGTGAAAAATAGTCAGTTTGTGGACGAGAAATAGACATGACAGTTATCACCCAGTAAAGGGGGAAAATGTTATAGTCAGCAACAGTGATAAACTTGTAAGCCTGTGCAGCCTTAGTTCTCAGCTAACAATACAGTTTATTTGTTTGGATGCATGCTGAATATTGCAATAGCATGCCCTTGTCACCAGTTAACTGTAAGTAAATTCTACTTTTGCCATTTGTTAACACAAGGTCTCCGTTTCTTTAAGGACCTCAGGTGTTCACCCAGTAGTCCTTCCTGTGCTTGCCTAAATGCTGACTTTTTACAGTACAACCCATTTTTTACCTGTTTGAAAGACATGGCTTAGCTGTCTGAACAAGCCCACTGGATACCTTTTTTCCACCTAAACGTCATTTTACTCAAAGTAAAAGGAACAGATGGTTCTGATGTCTTGCTGTGGTCACCTCTTCTTCACATTTCTTTGTCTGACATACAGACATCACTCATACTTAGTTGTTTCCTTAGTTCTAGGTTTTTTTCTGAAATAGCCGTTAAGCAGCATACTCAGAATGATAACATTTTGTCTTCTGCATCATCATCTGTTCTAAGACACTGGATCTAAAGTCAGTTTTAAGTATTATGAATGACTGGGGGTTTGGATTTTGTGCATTTTTAAAATGTGACCTCCTTGTGATCCCCCCCTTCATTTTGTTGGCATCCTAGCATAGCAGATGCCGTTTCAACATGAGAGCTAGCATGTCTGCAGGGAAACGTAGTGAGAAGGGCTGCCTAACAGAGCGACATCTATGGTGATATGATTGCTGTTGAAAAGTAGAAAAAGGCAATTATTGATTATGAAAATACAGGTGAATAAGGCATAAAACCTGTCCTCTCAGCAGGAACAAAGGAAAAAAGGAGGCATGGGGTAACTTGACAGTGTAGCCAATTTCCCCACTCTGTGTACACCACCAGGAACCCCTGCTGAGGAGACATAAATCTAACCAGTTTTGCATTGTAGGAGCCTATATGCTCCTGTTATTCCAGTCCACCACTTTTTCACAATAAATCTTATATTAAGCTGGGATAGCAGATTCTTTAGAATATATTCTTCTACAAGTCTCCAAGAATCATACCAACACCTTGATTGTACAGTTCCTGTACCTGTTTTTCGTTATCTTCAGGGAAGGGTGAGAAAAGATGCTCTAACGACAGCTGAGCTCTTAGACCTTAGTGGCTCAAGGGCAAGATTTCAGTCTGCTGAATGGGTTCTGAAAATCTCTCCATGATACCTCTTGTATAACAGCATGCACAGCTGTATCTCATGACTCACTTCAAGAATGACCAAACACACAGACAAACTAGAATCAGATCAATAGCATCTGCCTTTCCTTTACAAACTGTTTGGCATGTTGAAACCAAATCTTGCATTTTGATACCCCATTCACATGTCTTTTTTCCAGGCAGATGAAATGCCATGACTCAGTTGATGGGAGGAAAATATTATCTCCCCTTGTATTCATTAGTTTTCTATATCCTCATTTGCTGTCAGCTAAGCTCTACAGAAACTGGATATCAGTGTGACTCAGTGGATATAGAAGGGGGTTAGATTTGTTACTGAATTTTAGGAATTTTAGTCTGCTGTTGGCTTCTTATGCTTCTCTCATCTTCAGGCAAGTCTTTTGTTGAGTGGTTGTATCTGACCCTTCCCAGCTATAGGACTGCATGCACTACACATTACCCAAACACATTTTTGACAAAAATATGACCATTTCTGAAGTCCTCTAGTTATGAAGATTTTCTGAAACATTGTACACAAATCCACAATGGACTACAAACTGGTAGAAACTTCAATTTCATTAAAGCACCTCTCAACTCACAGGTTCTTTGAGGAGAAATAAAGAAATAGCAGTCAAAATGAGGAAAGATTAAATGAGTGATTTCATAATTTAAAATAATGACATATCCAATGTTGAATTATTAAAAATATTTTTTTTTCCTGCACATTTAACTCTTTTTTCTAAAGGTTATTTGCCCTAGTGCCCTTTTCTTCCTCTTACTTAATAGACTTCCTCATCCCTGCAAGTTTTCTGTGGTTTTGTATATTTAAATGTGCATACTTCCGACAAGTTCAGCTGGATTTACTTGGAGAACAGTGAGGATAAGAAATTGTAACTTTTTTTTTTTTTTGAGAAAATATTATGTGTTGTTAAAGTATGAACAACGTTACAACATTTTTTGTTGTATAACTGAAATTACTCACGTTAAAATATAGGCAGTGTGTGGAGGTGGAATATTTTGTGAATTAATTTCACATGCAATGCAAGAGATTTTATGTGCTTTCAAAACCTACTGCTGGTCTCTTTTCCTCAGGAAAGGAACAAAGAACTTGGACTCCACGTATATGCTTTTCAAAAATTTATGAGTGTTCAACAAAGATCAACTTTCCTGTGAGAGGCTGAAAGTGCAGAAGGACAGGGATGGGCCGTTTCACATTAAAGTTCCTTACATTTATTAATAATTGGGAATATAAAACTCTGGGGTCATGTGCTAATATCTAATTCTGTTTGCTTTAATATTTTGATATTGCCTATAACCAGTTTCTATCAAACAAACCCAAATACTGACATTCCCACTTCTACCTTTTTATCATTCTTATCATGCAGTGATACTAGAATTACTGACTTAAAATTTAACTTTCACTCTTGGTCATTTGAATGATATCAAACACTTAAAACATTTAATGAAATGAGAAAGTTTGAATTATTTTAGTTCTACCTTTCTCAAAAGTCTCTGGCATCGATTCTCCAGACCTGATGCTAGCATAATTGCCATTGACTTTCGCAGGAGGTTTATCTTCCTGTAGTATTGGAATCTAAATAATTAAATATTAAGGTTTATAAAAAGGTGAATTCTGACCTCAGTGATACATCCTCTGACATCTTTATCAGGACCCTGAGGGCAGTAACAGGTCTTAAAGGTCCTGACCAACCTCAGCTATGACACCCCACCCTGCTCCCTGCCTCACTAGGGGCCCCATTTAAGCTCAGGCTGGGGCCTTATGAAGTGTTTGGGATTGCCCATGTTGTCTGAGTTTGCAGAGACATGGTTAGGAAAGTCAAAGCCTACATGGAGCTGAATCTGGCAAGAGATGTCAAAGTCAGCCAGAACTTCTATAAATATTTGATGTGGTTGATAGAACACACTTGATCCATTATACTCCAGAGTTTACAAAGGTATAAACTACTGAGCAGTCATCAAAGTTTAAATCAAATTGCAGCAATAGTCAAATATAGTAGTTAAAAGTATACAACTTGATAACTACATCCTCAGATATTCCTGTGTAGGCTTAATCATTGAACTTTGATAGCTGTATAAGGCATCCTTGTGCAAAGCAACTATCTCAGTACAGCTTTACACTGTACCACGGGGAGAAGCCTGAGGAAACTTTCTTTTGACATCATACATTCATTCTCAGGGCCCTGATTTCATGAACAGGCCTCCACTGCCCTCAGGCCCTGACCACCCTTGTGCGGAGCCTCCACTCACACCTTCTTCGCATGGGCTGAGGAGCTCCATTTAAGCTTGGGTCTGGGCTCCCAGACCTGGCCTGACCTACCTATGCTGTGTGAGTGCCATCTCCAGTCCTGCTTTTGGCACTGCCTCCTTGATGAACCTTGGACCCACACTCTAGCCTTTTCTCCAGTAGAGTCTCCTGTTACTCCTGACTGAAATCCCTGGATGGACCCTGAATGCCTCCCCCTATATGGGGCTGTTGCCAGCACCTAGCTGTGCAGACCTAGCTCAGGTGCTGCAGGACTCTTCCCTCATCAGTAAGGACATGGTGCTCTAGTCACTCTCAGCTCTTGGTTCCTCCCTTGAGGAGCAAGCAGCCTTGAACTTGCTACTCTCTGACATGGACCTGCTATGTGCTTGTTGGCATTTGAATATAGCACTTTGGGATTTCAGCAAGAGATAGGCAATTAGGCAGTTCTGTGGTCAAGTCATTTAACAACCTTACATGAATGCCTTTTGCATAGAGCTGTAGATCACATGCTATCAAACTTAACCGCTTTCAAAAGAAAAAAATAATTCTTAGTAATTATTGATAATATGCTCTTCGCTTCCAATCAAACAAGGAAACTATATTTGTCACGTTATCAGTTAGACACTGCCATTTGACTTCCCTTTAGGTCTTTGTCATAACTGAAATGACCTTAGCTAACCATTCGTTCTGATTTCTCTCAAGCACTTGTTCACAGGTGAATGCACTTCAGTCATATCAGTAACTAAATTTTTCACATTATTTTTGACAAAATGCAATGAAATGATTGACAGCAAAGGAGGCCATCAGTCAATAAAGGTGGAAGGCAGCATAAATGATGCATCATGCTACTTTCCAACCTATGAGCAAAGTCAGGCAGGGCACTGGAAAATGGAAACAGTGCTGAATGAAAAATAAGATAATGTGCATTTGTGCAGAGCAATTTCAGCTCATGAATTTATAAAGGTGTCAAATTGTTATCTAAATAAGAGAGGAGAATAGTTCTGGTGTTCTTTAATTAACTCTTCAGGAGCCACAACCCACAGTCATTGAGACTTCAAGCTAGATCTAAATTAGGCCCCAGTGGCAATTGTAAATCTTTGATATGATGGAGTCCCATGGTAGGATCCTAAATACATTTAATAAAATGAAAAAAAACCCAACATCCAAATATTATTATCTTTTCTCGCAAACAGATGCAGGGACAGAAACTATTCTTGCAAACTGACCCTTGAAATAGTGCGGAGAAGTGCATTATCTATGACTACTAGTAAAATGCACACCTATGCAGAGCTCACAGGGCAGATTCAGAGTTTTGAGCAGACATTAATGATCTTTCAAACAGGAAGACTTCTCCTCTAACCTCTGTATTTTTCTCAACAACCCTCAACCTGATGTACAGATACATGGAGAAAGATGAATTCTTATGTTGACTTATCAGCTACTTAGGAAGAGGTATTAAGGAGAAGCAAAATGAGATACTGAATTTTTTAAAACACTGTCTAAGCCTGAAGCAGAAATGTAGTCACCATCTTTCTTGTGTAATGACAGGGGCATTTGCTAACCATAGATTTAAGCAAATCATATTTATTTAACTATACTGGGAGAATGAGTGACCTCAGACACATCATTAAAATGCTTTCCTAACATGCCTCTGCATCTAGAAAATAGTTCCTTTGAGAGCACGTGGATTCCTTGCCGATGAGACCAAATTTAAAAGCTATGATTAGATTAATTTAAGTACAATAACATTTCATTTTGGTAAACATAAAAACAAATGAAAATTATGCTTCCTGAAGAACACAATTTAAAAATTACTTGGGTTCTTAACAGTTTTCTGGAAAACATTTTTTTCCAAATTAAGAATAGAGAAAAGTTATATATTTATAAATTACTATATGTCTGCTCTTTGACAGAATGTCAGAAACAGCCTTGTCTGAAAAAAGTTGTTTAAGTGGGATTCAAGTTTTTTCACAGAAAAAAAAATATTTCCTCCAAATTTTTTCAGAGGGATTTGAAAAGGTCTTCCTTTTAAAAATCTGAGACGTAAATTAGCGTACAAGCATAAAGAGCAATTCCAAGTATTATTCTATATTACTAAAGGCTTTACTGAGTAGAAAGAAAAGGTCCATAAGATAATTTACTTTTAAATTAAATCTTTTTCTTATTAGAGAAGCATTTTCTAAGCTATTAATTACTATTTTAAGTACCTCAAATATAACTGAGTATACAGAAAAGCTAAACGCCAAATTGAACCCCTACCTAAGAGATGTAGAATATTTCCTGTTTAAATTTTGTTTCAAAAAGTGCAATTGCAATGCTAATTTAGTCCTGAGAATATTTTGAATCATAAAAGAGCTTTTTAGCACATGGTTTTTCTTTTTGTCATTTACAGATACATTCAAGCACAAGTTGCAAGAAGGCTTGGATTGTTTTAGTGGTCCACCTGAAAACTGTTTATTTTTGTTCTGGTGGGGTCACTCCTTAGTCAGACCAATGAGCCTGCAGGATTCACTGTGGCAGTAAAAGCACCAGAGCTGCTGCATTAGTGGGACTGCCTCTCATGAAAGTAACAATGTTTTAGAACTGTTTCGACTGGTCATGAAAATCCATCTTTAAAAAAGGATAATCATTTCAATCATGCTAAAAGCAGTAATGATCAACAACAAAGAGCCACTGGGGCACTGGTAGATAGGACTGGAGAGCTGATACAAGAAAGGAATGGGAGTCAGCCAGCAGAGAAAAGTAAGAAGCAGCAGCTCTTCAAAACAACTACTAAAAGAGTCATGAAGGAGCAGCCCTCTTGCTGCCCAAGCCAGCTCAGGCCTGTTTGATAACAAGTCATCTAGCAATTTGCCTTTTTCTTTTTTTATTTTTAGCACAGTTTTTTTGTCTGAAAAAATTGGAGATGAGAACATGTTTAAATACCTTTAAGGAGAAAGAACACAACATCTGAAATTAAAAGAGAGACATATCCTTTCAGAATTGAAGCAACTAGAAAAGCATCTGTTAAACATTATATGTTTAGAATAAGTTTAGACAAAAAAAGGTTTCTCTAATACTGCTTAGGTGATATTGTTTTTCTTTTTGCTTTTGTAATGGATAGATTGGAAAGATCACTTTCTTTCCAAAGTTAATCATATTGATTTGTCTCAAATACACCGTTTCCAAAAACACAACAGGATAAGTCACGTAAAACATACAAAATCTGCATCTCATTTAAAGAAAATCAGAGTTTTTCTAAAATCTCTGTTATCACACTGATCTCCATAATGTTCAAGTATCTTGAAGCACTGCATAGAAAAATATGCCACAACTACAAGATGCAATCTGAACTGCTTGGAAAGCTGAATTTTGGTAAGGATTTATGGATTTGTTTTTGCTACTTTCATTTTTTTAAATACAAGTTTATGTTCCTGAAGGTAAGAAATGAACTGGAAGTAGCAACCTCTGTGATGATTCTTAGTTCTTGTGAGAATTTGCTTCCTAATCCTGAAAATGGAAATACTTTAGCAGACAAGAGTTTAAGAAGAGATGAGTCATCACACAGTCAATTACCAGGCAGGTTATTACATGTCTGCTCAGAAACTGACCAGTGACTAAGCATATGAATGAATCAGTAATATTGCATATGCTAATGAGGTGGCACTGACTCACCGGGAACTCCACAAGGATTTATCAATACATTTACACACACACACACACACACATTATATACATGTGTGTGTAAATAATTCATATATATAGCTTCTCTAAACTGAAAGAAAGGTTAGAAGTTAGGTCCAGAATCTTCTCTCCTACCACAAATGAAGAATCTGAGAAATAAAGTGACACGTTTATAAATATTTTAACCATCCTGTGACTAACACATGGTACCTTAGCAACCAGCTAGGTTTGTGAATCATTACTGGTCTGAAATTTTTGCCACATTCTACCCAAAATTACCTGTGAAATTAAAGTTAATTTTTAGTATTTTATGAAGAGGGAGATTAACATTAACTATCTGTCGTGGTTCAGCCTCAGCTGGCAACTGAACACCACGCAACCGCCTGCTCACCCCCCCCCCCCACCCCTGTGGGATGGGGAAGAGAATCGGACGAGCAAAAGAACTTGTGGGTTGAGATAAGCACAGTTTAATAATTACAATAGAATGATGATGATAAATGATTATGATAATAATGACAGTAATGTTAATATAATAAAAGGGAAAAGGAAGGAAAGGGAAAACAGGGAACAAAAACGCAGAAACACAAACGATACAACCGCTCACCACCCGCCGACCGACGCTGCCCCTCCCCGAGCTGCGATTGCTCCCTCCCTCCCCCGGCCAGCCCCTCCCTGGTAACATACTGGGCATGACGTTACATGATATGGAATATCCCTTTGGTCAGTTTAAATCCGCTCTCTCAGCTGTGCCCCCTCCCCTCCCGGCTTCTTGTGCACCCAGCAGAGCATGGGGAGCTGGAAAAGTCCTTGACTAGAACAAGCACTGCCCAGCAACAACCAAAACATCTGTGTGTTATCTCAACAGGTTTTTTTTCCCATGCTAATTTCAAAGCACAGCACTATACCAGCTAGAGTGAAGAAAATTAACTCTATCCCAGCTGAAACCATGACACTATCAAAAAAAGAGTTTATGGTAGTGAAAGTAAAGCCTTATTGGCCGAGAAAGATGCACCGAATTTCATATCCTTTCTCTGGTCTCTTAAGAGCACAGAATTACACTAAGACAATTTTGAAAACTTGGAAATAGCAAATGAGTGCCTAATAATCAGATTAAGGGATTACTTTCATTTTCTTCTTTTGGCTTAAAATCCAAATACTCGTAAAAGATATAACAGCTTCAAGAGAAAAAAAGAGACATTTCCTTCAACACTGCCTCCAGGAGTCTAGACAGCATATACTGAAATCTGCTCAGACAGGGAAATAAGAAAAGAGTTTGAGTTTCCTATAGCTCTTCACTAACAGTCTTAGCTGTTACTCGTAAAAATAATTGTTAAAATTATTATGGTACTTGTTAAATACAAGTAAGTAATACAAGTAAATGCAAGTACCATAAACACAAGTATTATGATACTTGTTAAAATAACCATGAAATCAACCATCCTTGCTTCCAGAGTTTTGTGAAATGTGTTGCTCTTTTACTTAAAATACCTCAAATGGGAAGTAAAGTTTTACTTCAGGATGAATAGAAACTTTAGTCCCTGCAAAAATATTTTTGATGTCCCATGTTTTCACAACAACATTAAGCTCAAGTCAGACACAAGAAGGAGTAGGGAACAGATAAGGGGGAAACTACCTACCTCAGAGCAGAGGAGAAAGCATATATGGTAATTAATATGTCCTTAACTGTAATGTAATGGATGAAATATATCAGTATCTCACCACTGGACAACTGAGTACAAGTCAAGGGTGCTGACTTTTTATGTGAGGCCAGCTGAAGTTTTCTCTTAAGTTCCCAGTCCCAGAAATCCTTTGCTTAAAATAGAAGCCACTGATGAAAGACTGATGGCTCAGTATTCATCCTTTGGACCAATCTGCAGATAAAACCACTTATTAACTTTCCTCAGTATGAAGAAACACACAGGCTGGACTGGCTTCTTAATATTCACGTTTGCCAGTTGAACATCACCCTTCAAACATTTCCAAAGACTGATGGGAGACATCTTATTTCACAGCATGACTGTTGCAGCTGTTTAGTGTCACAAATGTAAGGTCAGTTTAATCTCTTCACCAAGAATGTGCTGTTTGTTCTGTGCACCCGGTGTACACACATGGTTACACTATAAACATAGTTTTGGAGGCTTGTATTAATCTTCCAACAAGATGCCATTGTCATGTTTGCTTCTACTCAAGCAGAAAACAAACATTTTCTTGTGTCTGTTAGTCCTCTGCTGTCCATTAATATCAATCGTATTAAGTCTCATTCCATGTCAGATCATCTAAATGTTAACTTTTTGAAAAGATAGTCCAATTCATTTGCTCCCAACTTCAGAAACATTACAATTTGTTGCCTAGTTTATTCCCCTGGTTTCAGCTGGGATAGAGTTAAATCTCTTTGTAGTAGCTAGTGTGGGACAATGGTTTGGATTTGTGCTGGAAACACCGGTGATAATACAGAGATGTTTTAGTTGTTGCTAAGTAGTGCTTACACTGGTCAAGGACTTTTTCAGCTCCCCAGGCTCTGCCATGTGCACAAGGAGCTGGGAGGGGGCACAGCTGGGACAGCTGACCCCAACTGACCAAAGGGATATTCCATACCATATGGCATCATGCTCAGTATATAAAGCTGGGGGAAGAAGGAGGAAGAGGGGGACATTCAGAGTGATAGTGTTTGTCTTCCCAAGTAACCGTTACACGTGATGGAGCCCTGCTTTCCTGGGGATGGCTGAACTCTTGCCTGCTCATGGGAAGGAGTGAATGAATTCCTTGTTTTGCTTTGCTTCCGTGTGCAGCTTTTGCTTTCCCTGTTAAACTGTTTTTATCTCAACCCATGATTTTCCTCACTTTTCTGATTCTCTCCCCCGTCCCACCAGAGAGGAGTGAGCGAGAGGCTGCGTGGTGCTTGGTTGCTGGCTGGGGCTAAACCATGATAACAAAACAACAACAGCAACAACAAAAAACAAAAAGGCCAGGAGAAGTATGGCTTATTTTATGAATGTATAGAAAAATATATGTGACAATATATCAATGCTTCTTGACACATGTTTATGTCTCATTCCATCTTAATAGCTCTTGCAGTCACTCCTGGATAAACACAGTCATTAAGAAAGTTTAATTACTTTGTTCATAATCTTCTCCACCTGAAAAAAAAGGGCCTTTAAAGGTTACTTTGAGGTCCCCTACTTACACGTCACAGGTTTATGTTCTTCTATGTGTTAACAGGAGCAGGTTTATCTCAGACTAGAACAGATGTGTGAGTTCCCCTCAAGATTTCGCTTGGTGGAATAATCCTCACCTGGCCCAGCTGTATGGTCTACTAGGCCATGACTTGATGGAGGGCTTGTTAGCCTCCCCTTGGATTTTACTTTTGTAAAGCAACAGTTTCTGTTTATTGGACTGTCCTGTTTATATCTTGCCTTGTTTAAACATTTTTTTCTTTTTTTTTTTTTTTTTTAAAGCAGGTCTTACAAATCCTTTTTTACTTTTCCCCTCATCCACATTATGACTAGATTTACATCAGCTATGCCTATATTTATATTTATTTATTTTTTAAGACTTTCATTGATTAAGCTTCTCAATTGAAGTTTAACCATCTGTTGTTTTACTAATAGCAGACCATTCACTCAGTTAAGACTTTTTTTCCATCCTCCACTGAAAAGAGTGTAATTTTAAGTTTATGATTAAATGAGTTGAAATTTCTGATTTGGTGCCTGAGATGATGCCAAGATGTCAAACCTCAGAAAAGCACCCCTTCTGGCCATGTTGTTATTCTTATGAGTTTTTTCTGCATGTATAAAACAGAAACATTTTTATTTTGGAGGACTCCTAAGCTAACTCCATACACTGAAATGTGAAGTGGTTAGTCACTGCCTCTTGAATATAACCAAAAAGTGTATGTCAGTAATTGTAACCATAGTATCCACTGAATTTCTTTGTGATCCCAATATTTTGCTTATTATAAGATTTTTTATTAATTTCCTGTTTGTTTTGTTGTGTAAACATATTTTCATCTGCTATTCTTAAGCTGGACATCCACAGTAAGGAATTTATATTTTGTCAATTTTTATTTATAAAAAACCTGCACATTTATTGCTCACATTATTGCTTAAAAGGTAGAGAATTAGGTTAGAGATACTTTTGGAGTCTAACTGTCTGTCAGTACAAGAGCAGTTCTTCCCTATTAACTTTAAGAAACAGAAGCATTAAATAAAAAAGGAATAGTAAGGTTGAAAGCAGAAACAAGACAAGTGTGTTGGAAACTTCAGAAGAGTGATGGAAAACAAAATTCAGACCTTAATCTGCCCTCCCCCAAAAAGATTAATAAATATTTCATGGAAAGCTTTGCACCACTCAAAAGAATAATTTTCAGCCTAGCATAAAGAAAATAGTTTCCAGGCTACCATGGTAATGAAGTAAAATATAACTTTACGTTAGGCATTCAGGAGTCAATTTCATGAATTTTTGAAGAGTTGTTATTGCTTCAGAAGTGCAATCAGCATTACCACTGCCCAGTTTAATGCTAAAATACACCATTGTTCCCTACAAGAAGCTATTAGTTATTCACATTTGTTCAGTAGTTAACTATTTTTTTAATGTAATGCATATAAAAGTTTATGTGCTGATACTTGTCCAGTGCAGGCTGTCCCTATGGTAAGTAGGCAAAACAGACCAGGTTGCAAAGTACTGTTTAACTTCAGTCAACTACAGAGTAAAACATAGCACATTTGTGGCCTCAGTAGCGATTCTTATTTAGTTTGATGACCAAGTTTCTTCTAGCTGGGATATGTTCTTCAGGATGTGTAATCAACACACATATGGACACAGTGAGTAGTATTCTCCGTGTTCTGTGAAACCAGAGAGATTTTCTTGCAATTTATAAAGTGTTTGCACTCTGGTGTAAAACCTTTCTGCTCTTCAATGCATAGTATATATGAGGGAGCATATTTATTGCTATTTCTGTTTCTCTCAATAAAACTTTGTTTCCAAAAAAGAGAGGGATCAAAAGCAGATGGAAGGCTGGTGGACTACTCAGCTCAAAAATCCCTGGTTACCTCGCTTTCTTGCAGAGTGACCATATACACATTCTAACAATAGATGACACGAAACAGTTACCAAACCAGCAATACCCTAGAAAGGGCATACAGTTGTGTCTGTGTCCTTCCCCCTTCCCCCCCCCCCCAAAAAAAAAACCAACAACAACAAAAAATTGTTCCAGCTCTGCGTGTTTTACAGACGTCATAGTGTCTGTAGATGAAGGTGTGCCTAGGTCTCAGATGAATTGTGCACAGCAGATGTGCACAATGGAAATCTTGGAAATCTTGCATAGCTGTCCTGGTGAAGAATATCTGCCTGCTAAAAGCAGCATTCTTCTCAAGAGAGATTTCAAGATAGTCTGAGTCAAAGTACATGGGGAAGAAGAGACCAGGAATATGTCTCTCCAAAAACGTGGCCTATTTGGTAAAAGACCCTTGGTTCAGCACCCCAGATGGAGGCCTTCAGCACCTCAAATATGTCCTGGAGAATACAAGCAGGGTGCAACACTGCAATGGTTTCATGAATATGGGTATCATTAAAAGTAAGAAGTGTATACCAGTTCTTTTATTGCACTGTTGGAAAGATGCATGTCAGAACACACAGATGCAGACATTAATTTTGCACAAATTCAGCATATTACCTCCTTTCTACTTAGGCAGGAGGAAATTGCCACATGAAAACTTTTGACATTTTCCTGCAGCAGCCCTCTGTCCTACAGGGTTTTTAACTTCTAAGACATATGAGAAGAAGGAAGTCTGGAGACAGCACAAAGGTTAACAAGATAAAGTTAATGACCATTTTTAAGCAAAAGAGGTTATTCAACATCACCTTAATCTTCTCATTGCATACAAGAAAACTGGTGCAGAAGGGCAATGAAGGGAATCAAGGGACAACCTGTATCAATGTCATCCCTGATTGTTTAAGTCACCCACCTGGCAGTGGAGATGGGTGATGAAATACTTATATGTAAGCATCTGAGATATCTCACTGGAGTCAGGAAGGGATGACACGATAGAGAATGATGGCCCTAAACAAGTTTGCTGCTGTGAACTTGAAGTCTAGCTTAGTATCAAGGTGGTGCTAAGTGAAAATGATGCTGAGACAGCCAAAGCTGCTGCTTGGTGAACTGGTGCTGGTGGAGAGGTGCAAGGTTCTGATTTTGCAGAACATCATCTAAAACTTAGCAAGGTGTAGTAGCACCAGAGATGATTTCAGGGTGAGCTTGAACAGCTGAGCAAGACTCAAAGACAGCAGCAGAGTGCTAGGAAGTCTCATTATTACTGGTGATATCTAGAGAAGGCAAAAGAGAAAAGTGCCTTTTGCCAAGGATCCTAGAGCTAATATTCCCAAGGGCATTGGGGTTCTTTGGAAGAGTCAAGTTCAGTGGAAGGCTTCCTCTGTTGCTTGAGTATGGATCTCCAGAAGCTGGAGATTGCTTGTATTGGAGAGGATTTGAGACAGAGGCAGCTGTAAGACTTTGCAGGCATGTGACCCTTCCAAGAGGCTATGAACCACAGGAACATGGATTAGAAAATGAAAGGTGACCTTGCTAGTGATATAAGATTGAAGCAGGTTTTCAGAGGAGGCACTGAAATCTAAACAGTCACAGGATAAAGATCCCTATGCAGTGAGAAGAATCAGCAGTGTGGTCTAATTCAGCAGGCTGCTTGGGCAGTAGTGAAATGGAAATGGCTGCTGCTTCTTTATAGTATAAGCACTAAGCAGCAGTAGGTAGGGACTATAGCATAAAGGGAAAACTTCCTGCCTCATACAGTAGGACACAGGCATACAGGCTATTAGATTATACACATGGATTCACTTTCAAAATTTTTTGATTATTATACCTAAGGATTGGATCTTGCAAGCTGCTAAAACTAGAGAGGACAGGTGCTATGCCAAAATATAAGCCACCAAAGAGTTTTGCTACACATCTACAAAGTTACACGCAAAGATAAGGCACTAGTTAGAAAAATCCTGGTATAAGCTGTGTTCAATTCCTGCTCAGATAAATTTTATTCTGTAATAATCTATGGTCTTTATTACCTTTTAAAATAAGTATCCTTCTTCCAACTAACTCCCTATAAGTAGTTTTTCAGCTTTTTGAAAACCGTCCTAGTAACATACATATAAAATGCACAGTACTTGTGAAAGAACTACTCTGTATAGTACCACAGTATAACCATGTAGGAAATCTGGTTCCTTGCCTGGGGGTATTCAACATCTGAATTGATATAAACAGACAAGAGAAAAATAAATGATGCTCCAGAAAGTCAAACTGGAGCAATTACATTCAAGGTAAGAATGTAAGAACACTACAAAGAATTCACATAGAAACATGACACAGAGCACAAACAACATCATACTGATAAAATTCCATAAATACCAACAAAACACACCTGCAGCAGAGATGATATGCCTATCTTATTTGTGTATCCTGATAAAATCATACTGAATCAGAGAGTGATTAGAGTCACTTCGGATACACTGCAATGAAGATTTGAACCTATGCTTTTAAAACTTCTTTGGCATTTCAGGAATGAGAGCTTTCAATTGTGCATCCATCTGTGCCTTACAGTACTACATAATGAATATAAAGTCTCAAAATGCTTCTTGCTGACAGAAATGAACAGCTAGATTTGCAGTGTATGTGTAAGGATGGAATTCACCCTTAGGCAATGGACCATAACAAATGGTTAAAAATCATTTAAGTCTTAAGACTTATTTTGAAATATTACACACTTCATAGTTTTTTTTGCACTGGACAAGTGTCTGTAGGTGAAATTCACTCTAACGTTTTCTGGGGCATAATTTCTTTGATTTTCCCCACATTTTCATGTGTACCTTCTCCTCCTTTTTTTCTTATAAAATTGTCCTGTATTAAAGGAGCAATTGGGATGGCATTAGAGCACTATTCAGATCAGGATATAATGTTCATTACATATCAAAGTGCTGGTGTCTCAATTCCCTGACAGCACAATGAATAGAGTCTAACCACCCCTTTTTAAGTACTACAAAGTTTTCTTCTTTCAGGTTTTAAAGCACCCTCATATTCCATGATGAGGACACCTTATAAAAGAATTTAATATAATCCCAAATATATTATTACAGAAAGAGTGGGCAAAGCACCTTCAGTTAAGTAACTTGAATTGGGCAGAAGTGCACTTTTATATAATATATTAGATAGAAAGAATAACAAAATCAAATATTCCTGTGTACCAGTGGCACAAAACCTGTGTTACCAGGAATTAAGAATGTGAATTTAAGGAATAATGCCTATTCAGAGATCAAGACTCACTCAAAAAATAAGACCTTTGAGGGGAAAAAAAAATTAAAAAAAGAAAAGTGAAACCAGAAAGTACTTAGACTTAGTGTCTGAACCAATGAAGAGCATTGGGAATTCCAGAAGGGCACAGTAAAAGGAAAGGTCCATAAAATACCATCTAAGTCTACTTAATTGTTAGAGGAGTTGTTTTTATTTATCTTCCAACCTAACTTTTTATGTGTGAAGGAGAAAGGCCTTATGTCATTTTTAGCATCAGGCCCTTCCTACAAGTTAGGGTTTGGCACTCCCAACAAGATATCAGATACGCCTTCTAAGATTTTCTACTTCATGCCAAATTTCACATCAGAGCCATGGAGAAACATCATGAAAGATACAGATTCATTGTGACACCCTAGTCATTTTTGCTTCTCTGGAAGATTAAATTTCCTTGGGATAAAGAGTAGCACTGGAGAAAACGGAATATGAATAGATGAGCCATTCAGGTTCTCCTTTGGTAAGGGAATCTTCCAACTCAATCTTCAATACCTTTTCTTGGATCTAGGAAAGCAACCTTAACTGGAGAAAGGACACATCCTTTTGACTTACTGGGTGTAAGTAGTGTTCACTAAATCCACATAAACTCATTCTATAAAATACCATTTAATTGTATGGGAGACATCACAGCAAGGCTTGATTTACTACTACAAACTCCCTCTGTCATAGACAAGAATATTCTCTGCATTTCCTATTTGATAAACAATTCTTATTCTCAAATTCATATTCTGTTGCTGGTACTATGTCACAGAAACCCAACATTTTCCCTTGAATTCTTCATATTTCTAGTGAGTACAGGGACTGCCTTTATTTTTAAAGTTTCCTAATATTAATTTTTAATCAACTACCTTTTTTTTTTCTTTTAATAGAAAAAGTCCAGTGGTAGCATTGAGCTTGTCACTGATTAGCAAGTCACTTCATGAAGAAAAATAAAAATAACAAGAAGATGTAGAATTCAATGTGTTACTATGCACTATCCATTGACCCTCAACATAGGGGATCACAGTCAGGAAAAATATGAATTAATCGTACAGCATTCCATATTTTTCTATAAAATTGAAAGTGGCAATCTGTCTTTCTGTGTTAAGAATAAAAAGTTGCAGACAAGTTTTCATTTAAAAAACCCTTGTTTTGTTTGCAAGGAATGCACACAAAGAAAATTAAAAAGAACTTGTCTTGTAAGGAAAGGTGGTTTTATGCAAGACATTTTAACAGAACAGTGGTGCATTTGCACAGGAGCAAACTGTAATCTAGACCCAGTACTTCTAACATCATCGAGGACATTTTCAACAGCTCTGCTTTTAGTTAATGTCCATAACCCTCAAAGTTCAGACTTGATCAAATGGAGCAGCAGAACATTTTAAGCATGGCAAACACCCATAGGCTCTAATTTTTTACCTAAAAAGGTGAGAAAAACAAAGTCTCTCCTCATGTATACTAATAAAAACCACTTGAAAGTATCTACATTTGGAGTACCCTACAGGTGCTTCAAGAATGCTTTAAGCATTAGATTAAACTGTTGATGTTTCCAGTGCAGAAAAAAAAACTTTGGCCTGCGTATCAGTTTTGTCACACCAGTGAAGAACCAAGCCCGACATTTTCTGTTAAAGTGGAAAGTCCTTACTAAAACCAAGAACTTAAAAAGTTACGTACTTTTAGAGGAAATTTCAAACCAAGGCTTTTGCTAGAAGTGTGACAGCAAATGAAAAAGAGCAAAATTAATTATATTGCTTCATATGTAGCTGTGAGTGACTTAGACTGCAGTACCTGGAGGATATTGCCATTTCAGTGGTGCTAAATTCATTTATTAAATTATTATTATTATTTATTAAATGCTTCATTTAGGCATATGTTAATTATCGTATTGTATCTAAATATTTCAGACATTTGTATTAGATCTGAGTGTGGAAGTGGGCTAGTATTACTTCATTTGCAATTATTATGGCTACCTTCTTCGCTAATTTTTCACTGACACCACACAGATTCATCAGTTCACCCAAAATAATTAAATCTGACAGTAGTTGTTGTAAGGAGAAGTTTTGGATTTTTCTCTTCTTTTTAAGTTTTTGCCTATGTCTTTTAAAAAAAAAAATCCTAAAAGTGCAGCACTGATTACACTTTTTATAAGATTTCCTTTTCTTTTCCTAGCTCTGGTTAGAGCTAGAGAATTCTTTCTTACTTTTCTTGTTTGGTCCTATCAAGGCTTTAATATGAGATATAACTGTTTTGCCTAACCTGACTCACTGCAAAGTACTTAAAGGCCTTCAAGAAAACAACAAAAAACCCCTACAACCCACATAGGTTGTAGGTGGTGCAAACATTTAGGGAACCCCTACCAATGACAACAGCTTTCAGCAACAATGAGTCAGACTCAGAGGGGAGTATGATGATATCTTACTGAACTCAAGCATCTCTTTGAAGTCTAAATTAGCCTGGAAATTCTATTTTATATTTGCATACAAAATGTCAAAAAAGAAAGTGAGGGAAGGAGGATTCTCATTTATATTGGCTTTTTATCTACTATAAATGAACAAAAAATAAATCTGTTGTGCTTTTACAACAGTTGATACAAATTCATGCCTGAAACTGTAGCTCGAGTACTCAAAGGATCTGGTTTCTACCTTCTAGATAAAGATTTTTAAGAAAGAAAATCTCTGCTTGCCCCCCAGTATCCTTTTCACCCATGTTTTCCTCTTGTCACAACATTTGTGCAGCCAGTCCCAAAACTTTCTCTCTTTCTTTGCCCAGAAAGTGAGTTGTAGGAGGGCTGACATTTCAGAGGACTCCAGGCTCCTCCACTTTTCTACATGGTTTTTAGAAGAACAAACATGATCTGCATCTGGTACAATCAATGTGCTAATCATCCAAGAAAGAAGGCAATTTCCATGTTCTGTTTTCCAGATTGTTAAAGAAACCAATCAGTCTCAGTAGGCCATGACTGAAGCATTTCTTTTCCTTCATGGCTGAAGCCTTATTTCCCCAAGCCATTTAAAAACCTAGTTTGCTTGTTCCCATGAAAAGATCAGCCTACAAGCAAATCAGTTCAGATCCTGTGACATTACTGGAAAGAAAAACATTGGGCAATAAACCAGTGTTATAGGTCCTACCTACATATTTCTTAAGAAGTAAGATTTAGAAGGCAAATGCTTTCTGGTGACAGTTGCAGAGTTATTTCCAAATGTCAGGCACATGATGGGTGAAATCTATACAGTCTGTGACTTGCTCAGAAGAACACTTTTCTTCAAAAAAATGCTGCCACTGGATTTATGGCCAAACAAGTCAATGAGATATTACAGGCTCTTCCACACCCATAGCATTAACTTTCACAGTATATACAGTAATGCATTATGCTATGCCAGACACTGTGTGAGCAGTGCTATATTTATATTTCATTTACTACTATAAATAAAAAAGAGTCCAACATTGGTTTTACTATGAATTGTACATTTTCAATACATAAAAATGTTTCCTTGGTGAATGTTCTATCTGAATTCTCAGTATCTATTATGGTCTAACAAAAATGTTTCCCTGTGTTGTTTCTATATTTTATCTTATCACACATATGTTCCATTGCATAATTTGAGCACTTGTTTACTCCAAACCGTATGTTGGCCTGATTTATGCCCTTGATGGAAGCCATAATAGTGACCTTTTCCATTGCTTTTAAGTAATTTGTTTGTGTTAGTGGTTTTCTTTGACATATATTTTTTGTGTGTGTGTTTTTGTGGACATTAGTTGCTGCAGGATTTTTGGTATTTCTGTGGGTTTTAACAGACCTTGCTGTGTTGGTGGAACTGTAAAGCAAAAAAAAAAAAAAAAAAACAACAAAAAACCAAAACCAAACAAACCAACAAAATTTTCTAAAGTGGCACTCCAATACCCAAATGCATCAATGGCTAAAGGTGAACCTGCCAAGAAATAGCCACTGAAGAAATCTCTAGAGAAATGAAGTTATATACATAAAAATGTCTCTTAAGGTACAGAATACTAGAAAAGGGAAAAGGGAAAGACCACCAGTTCTCAATAAGGCCAAAAGCAATCTCAGGGTATGGCACAAAGAGCAAAATCTGCCTGTTCCATGGATTTATGCACATAGGTGAGAAGGGTTCCCACTGGACTTTTGGGCAAACTAATGACTGTGTAAGGTTAGGACTGTCAGCAACCCTCTGAATGGATCTGAAGGCAGAGTTTACACATGGAGTTCTTGCTATATTACTAAGTTAACCTAAGGAAAATACATTTGGATTTAATAAAACTCTAATGGTCCAAAGCAGAGTCATTCTTAAGGAGAGCTTTTTTGGTGAGCAACAGGCAGACATAAATATCACATAACTACTCACAATCTCTTCCTCTCTCCTGCTGCCATGCCATGAATGTTCTGACCTGCCATACCTTTTCGAAACAGAGTTATAAAGAGACTTATAAAGCTTGTAAGAAAATCTTTTAAAATAACCATGGCTGTGAAGGCACTCATAGCCAGACACTGTCAACAGACAGGCTCCCCCAGCCAACAGCAGCCTCCAACCTCCCCACTCTCCCAGGTGTTAGCACAGGATCCCATCTTTTACTCTTTGCCTCTCTGTGCAGGCCAGCCCTCCAGCAGCGCCATTAACAATGAGGCAATATCACTCAGTGTTTATTACTGTTATAGGACTCCCACAATGACTGATGATGTCACAACTGGATGATAGAACTCATTGTCACAACCAGACTATGACAGTTCTTTCATCATCCTGTCGCCTTGACAATTTGTTAAAGAAACAGATTAAAGGAGAATTTTTCATTTATGATATTAGATAAATCCCAAAGCTGACTCTATAACTAAAGGAATTCTTTAACATGCAACAGAGTGACCTGGAGAAAAAAGTTTAATAATATTTCTTTAGATGTAAGTAGTACTTTACACTAGCACATTATTTCATGCTGGAGTAACCTAACAACGTAACTGTCACTTCTGTCTGCAAATCTGTACTTTTAGACAAGAATCTAGACATGATTTCCTGAAAACTTGGTACCTTTCATGAATATTTGTAAAGCATCTTAATTTCTTGTAGATATGTATTTCTTAAGCAGTTCTTTATCTTCCATGTCTGCTTTGCTTTTGCAGGTCATTTTAAGCAGCTATGGAGGTTCTATTTAAAATGAGGAGGTTCATATAAGAAGTTCATCTGAATATTAGGTAAGAAAAAGGCTTTTCTTTTAATCTTCTCCCCATGAATGAACTTCTTTTGGAACCGGTCATGTACATTCCAGCATCAGTATATCAGCCAATACTTTTCCTTATCTTCGATAAAAGGACAACTCATTTCCTACTTATAAAAACAGGCTTCTAAGGATGTGAAAGAATTCAGCATCCAAAGCTTCTGTGTGAAATGAAAACATAAACCTTGTTTTGTGCATGCATCATGTTTTTACTTTTCCATTCACTGACACCATTTATGACCATAACAACTTAGTATTAAATGGCTACTTTTCTATTTATCAAGTTAATTTTGTTTCATTGCCACTCAGATGCTTTTCTGGTGGTTGTTTTTAAATCTTAGTTTTTGCTTGCATCATCCTTCATGTGGTGTCTCTTCCAATGCTACTCAGCCTTCCTTGCCTCAGCTTTGTTTTCCTCTAGATCTATCTGCTTTACCTCTAGCATTCAACCTTCCCACAAGCCTCTGAAGTGGCCATATGTCATTGCTTCTTCGCATCTGATAAGAGTGACAAAATAGATGGGAAATCGTAATAAACATAACACCTGCTTACTGGTGTTCATCACAAGTAGAAGCACCTGATTGTAATGGCTTGTTTCTTTTGAATTATGTGTTTAAAATAAAGGCATTTGTTTACATTTCTTCCAGTCCTTTAATTAATTTTCCAAAATGTGCCATGGCAAAGAGGAAACACTAAATGGAAACAAGAATTTGAGCTCACCATCGGTGAAGGAGAATAGAGTTGACTAGATGCACCTCTGGCACTAGGGAGTGCACATGCAGACTGATTTCATTATAATTAAGTGGACTTAGCTTAATATTTTGTCCTTATGCATTACTTAGAATTATTAAAATTATTCTACTCAAGATTGCTGCGACATCACTAAACACACTTCCAAATGACTACCTTCTGATACAGCAATACCAGGCGTTATTGTTCTTGATACTAATGATAAAGCCTTTAAGCTCTAGTAACTGTTGCTTAGCTTCCTAAGCAGTTAGCTTTCCAGCTGGTTTCCTGTTTTAATTCTGCTTTCTGCACTTATTAATAGTCCATCTTGAAGTCTTACCCTTTCAGCTAGGGTTCTAAACCTGATGTCCCTCGTACCTCTTGAGTGTCCAGCACCAATAATGAATAATAGACCTATTCAGATGTGATGCCTCCTATATAATTTAGGGGAAACCTATGCTGCAGAACATGCCTCTTCATATGCTAGTGTGAAGTCTGAAAAGAGAAATGCAGTCAGGAAGAAGCCGTAAGTGTCTTCCAGCAGGAGAAGAGAGGATCCAGCAAACATGACTGGACATTCATTCATCAGACTTCCTGTCCCTATAACCAAGATTTCTGTCATGGGCTAATGGCTAATTGTTCACATCCCCTTTATGGAGATCTCTGGAGCTTTACTCCTTATTTTCTTTCCTCTCCCTTTCTTAGCTGATCTCTTTACTACTAATTCTTAACTCCAAAACATGTAACTAATGATACTTCTTCTATGAGTTCCCATTCTTTGTATTATCTCTGCCTTATTTATTTTGAGGTGAAGCTTTTTTGGTCCAGAATCTGAATCTCCCACCTCTATATTTTTAGGCCTAGCTGAATGGGACCTGATTTTTATTAAGTATTTGTTAGAATGAAAAACAATTGTTGCTTAGTTGGGATTCAGTGAAGTCACTTTTGTATTATATGTCCAGTAGATATTAAAGTGAAAATGAAAGTTGCAAACCAACAATTTTACAGAGCAATATGTTGCATATAAGATACTTTCTGTAAAAAAAGCTCTCAGTGAATAATTAGATACATTTTTCAGTCTACTGCTCTATCATAAGTTTAGATATTTGTTCTTATGTTTTTTGCATGCACGCCTTTTGAAAGAATGCACTGTAACTCCAAAGATGACTATATGATGGAAAATTTGAGTAACAGGTCAATGATTTTATAAACTATATAGTCACGCAAGATACATTGTTCCCTCAAGTTCTGCCAGATAGCTCTACAATAATTTCAGAAATACTGCTGGTAGCTGGTTAAAATTGGTATTGTCATGCAAGCCAAACTTCAAGAATGCTCTATTTCTTGCATTACAAAAAAATCTTACACATATGAATTTTTTACTTGCACAAATTTTGTTCAGATTGTAGGTTAGTAACATTAAGAAAGCAAAGAGTAACATAATCATATGCATTCTGTAGGGATCCCTGATTCTCACTGTGTTTCGTCTCTACTTGTTCATACTAACAGAAGTACAGTGAACAGCATTTACACTCCCACTTAGCAACACCACACCTACAAATGCTCACAAAGACAATAATGAAAAAAATCACCAACTTGGAAAGTGTTTAAAACCTGTTTTTTGGTACTATGTTAATTACTTTTCCTTCTGCAGTGCTTATTCTCCTGATGGTACTATAGAAACCAATCACATAATTTTACACACTGCATTTTGTAAATTAAGCTAATACATCTTTTTGTAAGCTAGCCTGCAAAACTTTTAGCATCCTAATAGTCCTTCTGTATCCCAACTACTATTTGTATTAATTTTCCTTGAACATTGGTAATCAGAGCTATGCCAAAGGTCAGATAACAGACATTAAAGTATGTATAATTATCTGCATTACTATAGATAAGACTGTTTAAATAATAAGGTTTTGAAAAATGACATCTTGCATTATGGGCAATTAGAATGAACAAACTTGTGACTCAGCCTGCTGCTGTACTTTGCAGCACAGGAGCACGAGAACATCCAATGTACATTTTTGAGGGACATGGACGCAGTTAGCGAGAATACTCCCACCTAAAGCATGAAAGAAGTAAGTGAATAATCATTTAAAAATAAGTTACGTGAGTGACAGTGTATGTTTCAAACATGACAGACGCATATAAAATACATACTTCAAAATTCTTATTTCTTATAGGCAAGTATAAAGACAAAGAAGATTTAAGTTTTGAATCATCAGTAATAAGGAAAATGGAATCCTTATTCCCAAAGGTGTCTCACTCACCACCAAAGCCTGTAGACTGCTTCATTTACTTCTGATGGGCTATGCTTGTGTTTGAATGCATATAGTTTATGATGAAACAGCAGAATACTCCTGCCCAAAATAAAATTTCTTAGGACTTAATAAATATTATAATGCATTAAAGTTTTTCTCATGATCTAACTCACAATGAAAAAAAGTTTGATGTTTCAATCATCTGAGTTCAAATAAATATTTTATCAGGCTTCTAGTATCCAAGACTACATCTGAAATGGCATTACACTTCCACAGCTGAAGAATTAATGTCATTCAAAGTCTACCAGTTTTATGGAATAAGAAAAATAGAAAAAAATGTCACTGGAATAAGCAAATTAGTTATCTTTTTCAAATCATCAATTCAGTTACATTTTTCTTTATTCAAACTGCTATGTAGCAAAAAACCATACACTTTCATTCAGCAAGTCTATCCTAATGATTTCTTTGGTAGTTTTCTATTAATCCATCTACAACAATGACAGACAGAACATATTATTTTATCTCAATCTACATAATCACAGAATCATAGAATGGTTTGGATTGGAAGGGGCCTTAAAGATGACCTACTTCCAGCCCCCCTGCGATAGGCTGGGACACCTTCCACTAGACCAGGTTGCTCAAGGCCCCATCCAACCCGGCCGTGAACACTTTCAGGGATGGGGCATCCACAACTTCTTGGGGAACTGGTTCCAGTGACTCACCACCCTCATAGTGAAGAATTTCTTCCTTGTATCTAGTCTAAATCTACCCTCTTTCAGTTTAAAACCATTACCCCTTGTCCTACCGCTACATGCCATTGCAAAAAGTCTCTCCCCAGCTTTCTTATAAGCCCCCTTCAGGTACTGGAAGACTGCTTTAAGGTCTCCCCAGAGCCTTCTCTTCTCCAGACTGAATAACTTTCTCAGCTGGTCTTAATAAGAGAGGTACTCCAGCCCTCTGGTCATTGTCATGGCTCTCCTCTGGACTCACTCAAACAAGTCCTTTCTCTTATGCTGGGGGCCCCTGAGCTGAACACAGTACTTTAGGTGGGGTCTCACGACTGGAGTAGAGGAGCAGAATCACCTCCCTTGACCCGCTGGCCACACTTCTTTTGATGCAGCCCAGGATACGGCTGACTTTCTGAGTTGCAAGTGCACATTGCCAAGTCACATTGAGCTTCTCATCAACCAACACCCCCAAGCCCTTTTCAGGACGCCTCTCAATCTGTTGTCCGAAAAGCAGATTTGTCACCCAGTGTGCGATGAGTCAATAACCACACACTCAGAAGAGACATTCCTAATTTATTTCAGGGTTGCACAAGCCTGGGTGTTCAGCAGTTTTCCGCAAATCAAGCACACCAAAGCTGGCTACCTCATTATATTTATACAATAAGTTCATACAGATTCTGCCTATCTAATACATATTCATTCTAATCTACATAGCTTGCATAATGGCATTAAGTCACTCCTTTTGGCTCTGCTTAGATCCTTCTGCGCATGCCTTCCTCTCTTCAGGGGTCCTTGGTAGTCTTTACAAATGAAGAACCCTAACCCTTTTTAATCATATATTGTTGCACATCACCTAAGGACAATTCAAGGCTATCTTCTCTTGCCAACTCTCCTTAATTTTCTTCCAAAAGGAACGTTTGCCCTTGATTAAATGGATAATGCTGATGGTCAAGATATCCTGTCCCCAAGCTTAGGTTAAATATCAGAACATGAAACAATGCTTGATCAAAAAGAAAAGAGTCTAGATTCATGCTAACTGAACATAGACAATACCTCTTCTTTCCAAGGGGGATTGTTCTTTTACAAATCCATTCTCCACCCAGCCTATATTTGTGCTTGGAATTGCCCAGACCCATGTGCAGGACCTTGCACTTGGCCTTGTTCAACTTCATGAGGTTTGCATGGGTCTACTTCTCAAGCCTGCCAAGGTCCCTCTGGATGGCATCCCTTCCCCCCAGCATGTTGACTGCACCATACAGCTTGGTGGCATCAGCAAACTTGCTAAGGGTGCACTCAATCCCAATGTCCGTGTTGCTGACAAAGATACTAAACAGCACTGGTCCCTATACTGACCCCTGAGGCATGCCACTCGTCACTGCTCTCTACTTGGACACTGAGCTGTTGACTGCAACCCTTTGAGTGCAACCATCCAGCCAATTCCTCATCCGAGTGGTCCATCTGTCAAATCCAAGTCTCTCCAATTTAAAGACTTCTTCAAACTCAAGAGTAATAAAGAATACCTTTACAGTAATTAATATTACACAATATCCATATGGATTCTTTTTCCATTTTTTTTTCATGCCCTACATTACACAATCACTTTCCAAAACAACTGATGAATGGTTGGAGCCAAGGCTTTATTTCACAGACACTGATCTGAATTTTGATTTCTTATTCATATGAACCCTTTTCCTGAACTACTGCTATTATCTAAATTGAGACTTACATAAGAGGGGCAAAATTCAGTTCTGACAGGTCTTTTCTTTCCAAATATAGTCTTGCTTTTAAAGGATTCTTAATCCCCTCTATCATGGGCATTTCACTAATTGCCCTTAGCTTACTTATAAAAGGTAAATTATGGAACAAAAATGGCAATGTGAGCAAAGGTCCCTCTCTACAAGAAAGGCTATCATCCAAGTTTTTCCTCTGTGCTTACCCTCAAGGAAGTATCTATGACTCTAATTAGCCCTTTCTGATGTTTATTCTTAATCTAAACTGCAAAAACCATACAGCATGAGTATGGTGGAATGCATTTCCCTGACAACTGTTGCCACAAGGATTACAGAGTAACTGATGGTGACTGTCCAGAGGTTATACTGACTTTTAGTGACTAGATACTGAGTTCAGGTACAGTTTAATAAAGAATGGAGGGAATTTTTTTACTTTGTTTTTGAAATGGCCTTATATTTTATTTTAGAAGAGCAGTCTAAAAGAGCATTTGCACTTTACATTGACTTTTTCCAAGACTATGAAACATCACATGAAAAGGAACAAAAATAAGAGGGAGTCAATCTTAACCTTCAGCTCTGCATAGGTACTTATTTTGTTAAAGAATTAAGGGCTCTGCTAGAAAGAGCAGTCCTGCATGTGTGAGTTGCAAACCCTTTGGCATTTTTCATTTGTGCCTGATGAAATGAAAAAAAAAAAACAACCTTCTAACTGCAATGTTAGTTCTCAGAAACTTTGTTATAAATCTTAGTTAAAGTGTTTAACTTATCTTGGTTCTTTTGTTTGAAAATAGCAGAAGCACTGTTGAGAAATCAAGTTAATCTGATATAGACATATTAACAAAAGCCAAAATATCTTTCTCTACTTAGATGCACTGGTAAATTATCTATATGCATAGATATCATGGCATCCACATTCATGAACTGTGAATAACACTGTTACTTGTATCTTTAAAGATAACTAGGTTATTACAATCATTGCAAAGAGAACAAGATTTAGAATGACTACAGAAAATATGGTTTCTGAAATAATGCATTTTTTTAATTACCACTAACTTTTAGAACATGATTTAAGGAAGGTATATCTAGAAATTAGGATATTTGAGATAAAACAAACAAACCAGCCAGAATTTTCTTCCTCATAACCTGAGATTATAAACCAGAATAGCATGTGAGTTATTGGCCGAAATCTTCTTTATGCTGTAGCTACTTGTAGATTTTAATATCAAATTTGTCATATTTTCATTACTTATGTGCATTAATAATACTAAATATCTTCCTTTTGCTGAAGATAAAATGGATGCAGCTACAGCATCTTGTTCAAATAATACATTAGATGTCTAATTTGTGTCATCTTAATTATGCTTTACACCAACGATATTCAATTACTATCACTTCTCAACTAGCAACTAAGTAATTAAAGCATAAAAAGAATTAGTATTTTTTTAACCCCCATTTCTGATGAACATCTTGTATAGACTAACAAATTACATTTAACTGCCTATTTATAGATTTTTCTTCCCTGTTCCCCAGAGTACAATCAGAACAGCTGACATGCATTAGAAAATATATCCACTGATATCAAACGTACAAGACCATGTTCATTTGGGCAGGAGGACATATAGACTAATTAAGCAATATGCCTTAATTTTTACAAATGCTTAGGAACAGAGTTCACAGTGAAACCTAGGTCTCTTGAAACGCAGTTCAACACATAGAGCATTAGTCTTCTTGCCACAGACATATTTGTTTTAATTTGAAGGCCAAAAGATTTTTGCTCTTGCTACAAGCTATTTTTGACAAAAAAAAAAATCTAGTCCCTGATAACATTTGGCCTCTGAAAACTATGAAAATTTAGCCATATTTTGAAAAGTGTTTATGCAGCAGACTTTTGTCTGAGAAAATTATTTTATATTTTGTCCGATCCATCATAAATAAGCATAAGTGCTTCAGGTATAGTAAACACTATACTATGATATGAATGCAGGGTAAACATTATACAAAATAGACACCAAATTCAGTAGATCAGAGTTACATTCTCCAAAGCTGTGAAATTAAATAGTATGAATCAGTATACACAATGACTCCAATTTGCTTTGAAACAGAATTTTGTCCTCTCAAGTGATTGCCTCCATACTTGTGATCTGATTTTATTTGTTTGTTAAATCCAGGTGTCTTTAAAATTTACCTGGAACCCCAGATCTTTTTTTTTTTCTTTTTTTTTTTTTTCCCTTCTTTCACTATTGCCTAGCAGGAGGCAGAATTATTTCCTTACGTTTAATGAAAAGTGGAGGTAGCACTAATGCAGTCCATAGAATTATGTTTGTTTTGCTTTCCTCTTTTGCAGGTTAGATTCTCAGCTCACATTAGTATGACTGCACTATACTGGCTTATTGAAATATTCTAAAATTAATAATATTCATTAAAAAGAATCTTGCTTTCTGTATTTTTCCCCCTGCAGCAATATCTTTCTATTTTCCAATAGAAACCTTAGGATTATTACAGGGAAAAGTAGGTATAAGTATCTCCAACAGAGTTCAGAGTAAGTTACATAAAGAAATATGTTATGAAATGCTAATCAGTTAGAGCCTGAATGCAACCAATTTCAACCCCTGAGATCTATACAATTATTGAAAATCAGAGAGGCAGTAAGACAAATCAGAAAGGTTCATCTTGCACTGTATTCTTGAAGTTTGGTCTTAGTTGATTTGGAATTTTTTTTTCAAGATCTCTTTCTTTCAAACAGGTATAAAAAGCATTTTTATTTCAGAGGAAAAGATTACTCTGCATATAAGTTCCTTATGATAGCTATGAAAGATTACCAGCATGGAACAATACAACAAATTCCAGAAATTATCTCACATACTACGTTTGTGAACAGGTGCATGTACCAAAGAATTTTCATAAGTATTTTTTGCATATGGTAAACAGTTATTTTAAGTAATATTTTGGTAGCATGATATTTTAAAATAATTAACAACTGGCATTTAATTTGAGTGAAGTATCATGTTGGCATCTTGTCACAATGATATCCCTTGAATTGATTAATTAAAGTTAGGAGGGCTGAAAATACCAAATAAACTTCAATCTGAGATAAATCAATTTTGTTGGCAGTTAAATATGACAGAAAATTGAGGCTGGTGAAGTAGGTTTGGCAGCAGAAGAGTGGTTCAGTCCTGCAAAATAATGTTAGGAGCAAAAGGGAAACTCTCTCATTCATTGTTTTCTTTCCTTTCTTTTTTTTTTTTGTTTTTATTTCTACAAAATTTATATAAAAGTCTATCAAAAGATTCCAAGAACCATGGTTCTGCTAATGAAAGGAAACTAAGAAGAAAACTTCTCTCCTGGTTTAGAAACACAGGGAATAAAAAAAAAAAATCTGTTCTAGACAATTATTTATCTTATCTCGATTAACCCTTAGTTTCTCATCTATGAGGGGGAAAAAAGGTGGTTTTGTTTTCAGATGGTCTGAGAAATTGAAAGTTTTTAACTACTTTGAAATACATTGCTTCTTAAACTTGAGGGCTTCCAGAAAATGTCCCTCCAGAAAACTCCTTCTTAATCTAGTTCCTGTTTGAAAGTGCAACTTCTGTGAATACCTGTAGCTGTGTAGTACAGGGTAAAAAGTGCAAAGAATGGATGCAGAAAACTAGGGATCCAGGATATAAACTGGTCTATACCAATATAAACTGTTTTCTCATTGGATATAATGAATATGAAGCCTTTTCCTGCACCACTTTATATTCTGAACCTCAGTGAGAAGATAAATTAAAAAAAGAAAATGAAAACAACAACTGGAATAGTTGAGGCACCCTGTGGTGGATGAAGCCTTACTTTGGATCACTGTTTTCCACTTCCAGAAAATAAATGCTGATCAACAGTCCAGGAAAACAATCCCCAAAAACTAAACAAAAAAAACAAACCCAAAACCCTATTGTAACAATCTTTTTCTTACAGGGAAGCACTATAAATCCCTTGAGATCCAAGCACAAAATGGTGTTAAAGCCAGTAGAAAAAATGAGGAATTATAATTATTTTAATATCAAAGGATTTTATCAATAAGGCTAAGTGATAATGTTTGACACTGGCTACTATAAGAAACTCAAGGATGACTCTACGGTCACCTTTCACTTCAGGCTCAAAATCAATTCTCAGGAAAACTGTACTGCCTAATGAACCTGTCTAGAATTTATTTCCTCCCCCATGTTAGTTTTTCCTGAGAGCTATAAGGAAAGGTGTATGATATCCATCCAGAGAAACCTTATCAAAGAATTGACAGGTTTCACTAAAACAATTCTTTAAACATTGATATCCAAAAGATGAATACAGCTTGCATCCTTTAAAGCCTATAAGATAAAATGTTGCCACACAGCAGTCCTTTGCTGGCTGCCCTTGCAGCCACTAGCTTGCATGCTAATACTCAATATGATGATGACACCCAACCTGTTTTGAGTAATTTAAAAAACCAAGATGAGTGTTCAGACTACTAATTTAGAGACATTGCTGACATTACGCACTCCATTTTCACTCACAAATAATTCCTTTAATCAGCACTTCCCCCAAGCTACAGGAATATCTATGGCAATACCTATGGAATCTAAAATGGCTCCACAATATGGCATTATTTTACAAACCACCCTGAAGACGAATTTCTAAATAGCTCTAACCAAACCCATACTATACCTCAGATATAGTCAACTTCATCATCTTGACTGAAAGCACAGATTTGTTTTCAAGTTGTGCCAGGAATTTGGTAATCATCACCTCTTCAGACTCTCTTTGGAATATCCTTAGATCAGCATTAATTTGCTGATTTGCAAAATAATTTGGAAAAATAATAACTTAGAAAAACACAGAATATAAACCAATTAATGCCTATTTTATACAAAAGTCTTCTTTCCAAAACGCAACCCAAAATCTTAACATGACCTAGACATCCAGTATCACTGCACTTGCTCTGAGGTTTAGATTATACTTTAGTCATCCCTAGAGGATTGTTATTTAATAAGGACAGTCCTCTGACAAAAGAGATCACATTGTTGAAAGAGCCACTTGAACACCATGTAAAGAATTACCTCTATATGAAAAGAAAATCCTTGCTGATTACTCACTTCAGGTGTTCACATAACATTTTGCCTCAGTGCTGTAACTAAAAGCAGCTGCTTCTTGGATCAGAGATCTAAATTTTAAAAAGCCATTTTGAAACTACTCATGTCAACCTTTGAAAAGGGCCACCCTACCCCTACTGAAACAAAGCTAGACCCTCAATGGCAAATTCCCCATGGCTGAAATTACACTAACTGTTGCACTGACACATGCCTAACCACAAAATTTAAATCTTTATCATCATCTTAATGCAGATACAACAATTACTTTTAGATCAGAGCCCTCAATATTTCTGAGTTTATACTTGCATTTTCCAGGACTGTAATATGTTTCACAAAATATCCTCCAGGTTCCTTATGTAGGTAAAACTAAAAAATTACTGTTCACAAGGCTGACTTCACACTGACAATAAAGGATAAAGCAGCCATATTCCAGGGAGCATCCATTTCTCACAAAATGGATCATGATATACCTGATCACTCCAGCCAGATCCTCAAGGGAGGGCAACACAAACATCTCCCACAGAAAAGTCTGGAAACTACACTGAATGCCTCAACAGCAATACTGTTCTTACGCTACATTATCTATTTCTTCATTCTCTAATTCTTCTGGGCTGCTCACATATTTTTCTTTCCTCTGCAGAAGTACATTGCGTATCTAAGAAGCATTATTCCTGTCTCTTTTTCCTTTCCTTCCTCCCCCTTATTTCCCCCTCCTCAACATTAACAGACTCTCTGCTTCACTGTTAATAACAGTTTACCTTCAAAGACGGTCTAACTGGTATGTTTCTAACCAAACAAGGGGAAAGTCCTGCCTGACAAATTTGATATCCTTCTATGACAAAGTTACCCACCTAGCTGACCAAAGAAAGCCAGTTGATATGTTTTTGGATTTCAGTAAATCTTTCGGTACTGTCTCTCACAGTATTCTCCTGGACAAGATGTCCAGCATACAGCTGGATAAACATGTAATGCGGTGGGTGAGCAATTGGCAGATGGGTCGGGCTCAAAGGGTCATAGTAAATGGGTTTATACCAGGCTGGTGGCCAGTCACTAGTGGGGTTCTGCAGGGATCCATCCTGGGGCCAGTACTCTTTAATCTCCATAAATGACTTGGATGCAGGACTGAAAGGAATACCGATCAAGTTTGCTGATGACAGAAAACTGGGAGGAGCTGTTGACGCTGTTGAGGGCAGACAGGCCCCGCAGACAGATCTAGACAAAGTAGAGAGCTGGGCATTCACAAACCGTAGGAAGTTTAACAAGGGCAAGTGCCAGATTTTGCACCTGGGGCACGGCAACCCTGGTTGTACGTAGGCTGGGGAATGAGAGGCTGGAGAGCAGCTCTGCAGAGGGACCTGGGGGTTCTGGTCAATGGCAAGTTGAATGTGAGCCAGCAGTGTGCCCTGGCAGCCAAGAGAGCCAGATGTGTCCTGGGGTGCATCGAGCACTGCATTGCAGCTGGTCGAGGGAGGTGATTGTCCTGCTCTACTCTGCACTGGTGCAGCCTGACCTTGAGTACTGTGTGCAGTTTGGGGCGCCACAGTACAGTAAGGATATAAAGCTACTGGAGAATGTCCAGAGAAGGGCCATGAAGTTGGTGAGGGGATTAGAGGAGAAACTGTATGAGAAGTGGCTAAAGTCAGTGATTTATTCAGCCTTGAGAGGAGGAGACTGAGGCGAGACCTCATCACAGTCTACAGTTTCCTCACAAGGGGAAGAAGAAGGGCAGGTGCTGATCTCTCTGGTGACCAATGACAGGACCCAAGGGAATGGCAGGAAGATGTGTCAGGGGAGGTTTAGGTTGGATATTAGGGAAAGGTTTGTTGTGGTTCAGCCCCAGTCAGGAAATAAACACCACACAGCCACTTGCTTACTCCCCCCACCGCTCTGGGATGGGGGAGAGAATCAGCAGAGCAAAGGCAAAAAAAAATTGTGGGTTGAGATAAGAACAGTGTAATAATTTAAATAAAATAATAATAGTAATTATGATAATAATAACAACAATCATAATATAATAAAAAGGAAAAGGGAAAAAGGGAAAAAAACCAGAAACACAAATGATAAAACCGCTACCACCTGCCGACAGACGCTGCCCGTCCCTGAGCCACGATTGCTGCTTCCCTCCCCCAGCCAGCTCCTCCCAGTTAACATACTGGCAAAGATGTTACATGATATGGAATATCCCTTTGGCCAGTATGAATCCGCTCACTCAGCTGTGCCCCCTCCCCTCCCGGCTTCTTCTGCACCCGGCAGAGCATGGGAAGCTGGAAAAGTCCTTCACTAGTACAAGCACTGCCCAGCAACATCCAAAACATCTGTGTGTTATCAACATTGTTTTCAAACTAAGTCCAAAGCACAGCACTGTGCCAGCTGCAGTGAAGATAATTAACTCTATCCCAGCTAAAACCATGACAAGGTTCTTCACCCAGAGGGTGGTGGAGCACTGGAACAGGCTCCCCAGGGAGGCAATCACAGCACCAAGCTTGACGCTGTTCAAGAAGCGCTTGTACAATGCCCTCAGAGATTTGGTGTTAATTTGGGGTTGTCCTGTGCAGGGACAGGATTTGGACTAGATGATCCCTGTGGGTTGCTTACAACTCAGGATATTCTATGATTCTATGAACTATGATATGTACCCTTTCATTTAATAGGAAAAAGGATGCAATTCTTTCTTTGAATTTTATACAATGCAGAACAGAACAGATCACCACACTGTAATGTAAAAAATTTTGACAAGAGATACAAAACGTGTAGAAAGCTCTTCTTAGAAAAGTGAATTTCATGAAAAGTGTTCAAACTGGCAAAATTCTTTCCCAAAGTGCACAGCGTCTCCAAAACTGCAAGGAACATTGCTATACATAGTTTGTTAATGAGCCCAAATGCTTCTTCTACTATATTTAATTTTGTCTTTAACCTGAACAGGCAAAGAGTCAGGACCTTGATCTGATCACTTACTTTACTTACAATAATCTTGTTTTTATCAAAGTCTTCAACTCAGCAAAGCAATTAAACATATATCCAAGTGTGTTGTTCAATCAACTCTTAGGTTAATGAAAAAAAGTTGTATTTTTAAGCACATCTTGAAGAAGTCAAATATATTTACTTATATTATTTCTATTTACTACCTGATAATCAGCAATATTAAAAAAATGTGGATTTAATTAATTTTTACTAGTACAGTTTTGTGGCAGTTTTAGTGATGTTTCTTTAAGAGATAGTCCCATTTCATTGTAATTATAATCTGCTGACTTGCTTTGCAGTCCTTCCATATAAAATGCAGAACACGTATGGAAAAGGTCAACAGTATTCACCGCCTCCCGCTTCATCTATATCAGTAAATAGAGTTTTTATTCCAAATTAACAAAAGCATTTTATATGTAAAAGGACAAAATCCTGTTTTACTTTACTAAGGCAAATAATCCAATATACTTTATTAGGGCTACTTGAACATAATGCATTGCATCATCACTCTGTACTTAACTGCTGAGATTACTATTGGAGTCTACCTATTCTTTTTTTTGTTTTTTCCCCCCCTCCACCTTTTTATTTAATTGTTCTATTTGCTGCATTTATATATCTCTATTTATTTCTATATCCACGAAGACAATATTACAAATCATTTATAGCAATATGTGAAAACAATTTAAACTACAGGTTTAGAAACCAGTAACTGTGGTCAAGTTATAGGAATAAATTATTGGAAGTGAAGAATCTGAAAAGTACAATTTCAGCCATACATTAAAACATGCAAAGACAACAGTCAGACTGAAACCTAACTGTAGAATATTACTAGTTTCTGGGGTTTTTGAAAGAATATTTCAATATGCAGGGTATGATATACTTGAGAAACGATTAGACTAATATTTTTTGTACGTTGAGCCTGCATTTCTAGAAGAATCTTAAAGCTCTGAAAATCTGTATTACTTAAAGTTTACATAGAATAGAATAGAATAGAATAGAATAGAATAGAATAGAATAGAATAGAATAGAATAGAATAGAATAGAATAGAATATTTCAGTGGGAAGGGAACTACAATGATCATCTAGTCCAACTACCTGACCAATTCAGGGCTGCCTAAACATTAATGCATGTTGTTATGGGCTTTGTCCACATGCTTCTTAAAAACTGACAGCCTTGGGACATTGGTCACCTCTCTAGGAAGCCTGTTCCAGTGTTTGACCACCCTATCAGTAAAAAAATGCTTCCTAATAACTAGTCTGAATCTCCCCTGGCACAGCTTTGAACCATTCCCATGTGTCCAATCACTAGATCACTAGATACTCAGGAGAAGAGCTCAGCACCTCCCTCTCCACTTCCCCTCCTCAGGAAGCTGTAGAGAGCAATGAGGTCACCCCTCAGCCTCCTTTTCTCCAAACTAGACAAGACCAAAGTCCTTAGCCGCGCCTCATAGGACATTCCTTCCAGCCCTTTCACCAGCTTCATTGCTGTCCTCTGGACACATTCAAGGACCTTCACATCCTTCTTAAATGGTGGGGCCCAGAACTGCACACTCTATTCAAGGTGAGGCTGCACCAACGCTGAATACACCTCTTTTGACCCATTGGTTGTACTGTGTTTGATGCACCCCAGGATGCGGTTTCCCCTCTTGGCTGCCAGGGCACACTGCTGACTCATATTGAGGCTGCTGTCAACCAGCACCCCCAGATCCCTTTCTGCAGGGCTGCTCTCCAGCCTCTCCTCTCCCAGTTTATACCTGTGCCTGCCATTACTCTGTCCTACATGCAGAATCTGACGTTTTGATTTGTTAGATTTCATCCCATTAATCATAGCCCAGTGCTCCAGCCTATCCAGACCCCTCTGCAAGGCATCTTGTCCCTCAAGGAGTAAACAGCACCCCCCAGTTTGGTATCATCAGCAAACTTGCTAATAGTGCATTCAGCTCCTGCATCCAGACAGTTGATAAATATATTGAACGGGACTGGCTTTAGAATTGAACCCTTAGTACACTCTCAGGCTTTCATTAAGTAATTTCATTTAATTAATTCATTAATTAATGTACTAAGTCATTTGCATATGCAAAACACTTACTGCAAAGTATGATAGTTAATGATGAAACCAAAAATACTGAAAACCCCAGAATCCCAACACAGTGCACTGAATAAAAAACCTCTCGGTATCCTTTCAACTGACCTTAAAGTGAGATTCGGATATACGTGTGGAAGTAAGACTTCATGTTGATTCTACAGATCTTCTATAGATAGTTACTGCCTTGAAATGAATGGACCATGCTATTATAAGCTCAAACTCTTTCACAGAATTTCTGCAATAGATTCTGTCTCAGAACTGTACACTTTCGCTGCAGAATGTCTCAGTCAAAAGCCCAGTTCCATTAACTAGACTATTATATAAATAATCTTAGTTTTTAAGCTTGAAAATACTAACTAGAATCCACCCTAAACTGAAGATACCTTTCATTACCAAGTTTTCTTTTAGGAATACTAGAATTGTATAAAACTTAACCGACAGGGCTTCAGTTTTCAATATTCAGTCTGTACTTCTCCAGTTGACAACAGGCTTTTTAGCAACAATTTGGTTAAAAGGAAAAAAAAAAAGACAAAATTTTGATTCCAAAGCAGAACACTCAAAGTCCATTTAGGAAAAACCTATTATCTAGTCCCCTAAGCTGAGAAGAATGCTTTTTTACCAGTGGTTTCAATGAAAGCACCCACAGCCTGATATCATTACTGGACAGCCACTCCTGAATTATTCAGTATGAGAAAATATTTCATATTTACATAAGAAAGTAGAAAAAAGTCTACGAAGGCATATGCTGGAGCAGCATATGAAGAGGTAGACCTTCACGTAATTAGGAAAGTCAACATATTGTAAGTCTTGACCGAGGTCTTTCCAATGATGGTGCTCCTTTTTAAAGTATGAGAAATTAAAATGAATGTAATAAAATAATAGATATAAAGTAACGTTTTAGAATATTTTTACCTCTTCAGCTTAACCCTGAATTCCGTTTATTAGTAGCAACAATTCTACCTGCTGGATTCTATGAAATCATTTTACTTTCCCCATAGGTGTACGTGGTTATCAGGCAATGACATTCTGGAAGTAAGTTAGCCTAAGGAGTGAAGAAAATTGTGTGGATATAAATCTGTTATGACCACATGGAAAAACTAGTCAGGGGATTCTCTCCAGTTAGCTGAAATCAGTGTTGAAAATCTACCAGCTAATGCAGAAGAGCACAGTGCCTCAGCTTGTAATAAAAGAGACTGTGGCAAAAGAGATGATGTACATAGGGACAAAGTGCACTACAGACGGCAATTCTTTTAATTTGACTAGATTGTGTAAAATTATAATGTCTGAACAGAAAACTGAGTGAAAGGATGCAGGTGTGACATAGATGGATGGAATCAACATTTTTCTATCTATATTATGTTCCTTTGAAAAGGGAGTGGCTCAGCTGGCAGACCTTTCGGGTGATGAGCAGACACTGTCTTCCTGTCAACCTGAGAATTTTCCAGGAGAGACAGGTTGAGAACAAATGGGTCACACAAGGCAAAGAAAATAAAAGATACAACGAGGGGGGTACACAGAGCTCCATACCACCTCGAAGCCAGGTGTGGAGGCAAGGAACCACTCTGGAAGGCTAAAGGGTCCAAAAGGCAAGGTGGCTATAAACCCTTTTATGTCGTTAAATCATTTTGTCTAGCATTCTTTCTATTTAAAAATAGATGTATACTGTTATAAGGATTTTATTTTATTTTATTTTATTTTATTTTATTTTATTTTATTTTATTTTATTTTATTTTATTTTATTTTATTTTATTTTATTTTATTTTATTTTATTTTATTTTATTTTATTTTATTTTATTATTGATTTACTTTAAAATCCTTTTGGTCTTTCTTGGGAATACATGTAAAGAAAGAGATCTAATCTGATCAACCTGAAAACTCTGGCAGACTCACTGTCCCCTTGCAGGATACATTTCATTAAAAGGTGAAAACTGTACCAAATACTCAGGTGATGGGCAGGCTGACATAAGGTCTTTCTATCCTTTTCTGAGCTAGTGGGATATAAGCTTGCTCCAGGCCAGAAACAACGTCAGAGAAAGTCCACAGGCACCCTCACAAGGCTTGTCTTTCCCAAGTTTCAGTCAGGGACTGTCCCACGGCCCCAGCCAGGAGCAGAGGAGTTGGGGGGACATGGGAGCAGTCCCAGCCCAGGCACTGGGCACCTCCGTGGGGATGGGGAGAGACCAAGGCCAGGCCAGGATGTGGATCCATGGGTGGGCCTGTAGGAAGCTGGCATCACTGTGGCAGGGGCTGACAGCCCCGGGGGGCTGACATGGGGTCCTGGGACAAGGGCAGATGAGGGGAGCCCATGGTGGGTTGGTCAGGGCTTCCAGTGCCCTTGAGGCCCTGAGAATTGCTCAGACACATAAAACATTGCTGAATCAGGACATAAACAAGAACATGTTGACTGAAATGGAAGAAGGAGGTTCACAGTATGTGGAAAAAGGGACTGGCCACTTGGGAGGAATATAGGAATGTTGTTAGGGTATGCAGAGATGCGACAAGGAAGGCCAAGGCTCACTTGGAATTAAATCTGGCAAAGCATGTCAAAGATAACAAGAAGGGCTTCTTTAAATACATCAGCAGTAAAAGGAAGACTGGGGATACAGTGGGCCCACTGCTGAACAAGGAAGGGGGCCTGGTGACGCAGGATGCAGAGAAGGCGGAGTTACTGAATGCCTTCTTTGCTTCCGTCTTTACTGCTAAGGCTGGCCCTCAGGCATCTCAGCCCGCAGAAAAGAGAGAAAAAAAATGGAGAAAGGAGGACTTACCATCGGTTGAGAAGGATTGGGTCAGAGATCACCTAGGCAAACTGGATCCTTGCAAGACCATGGGCCCTGTTGGGATGCACCCACAAGTGCTGAGGGAGCTGGCGGATGTTCTTGCTGAGCCACTCTCCGTCATCTTTGAAAGGTCGTGGAGGACAAGATAGGTGCCCGAGGACTGGAGGAAAGCAAATGTCACTCCAATCTTCAAAAAGGGCAAGAAGGAGGACCTGGGAAACTATAGGCCAGTCTGCCTCACCTCTGTCCCTGGAAAGGTGATGGAGCAGTTCATCCTGGAGGTCATCTCCAGGCATGTAGAGGACAAGAAGGTTATCAGAAACAGTCAGCATGGGTTCACCAAGGGGAGATCATGCTTGACCAACCTGATAGCCTTCTGTGATAGCATGACTGGCTAGGTTGATGAAGGGAGACAAGTAGATGTTGTCTATCTTGACTTCAGTAAGGCATTTGACACTGTCTCCCATAGCCTCCTCACAGACAAGCTAAGGAAGTGTGGGTTGGATGAGTGGACAGTGAGATGGACTGAGAACTGGCTCAACAACAGAACTCAGAGGGTCATGACCATTGGGCAGAGTCTGGATGGAGGCCTGTCACTAGTGGTGTTCCCCAGGGGTCTGTGCTGGGTCCAGTCCTGTTCAACGTATTCATCAATGACCTGGACGAAGGGACAGAGCGTCCCCTCAGCAAGTTCGCTGATGGTACCAAGCTGGGAGGAGTGGCTGATACACCAGAAGGCTGTGCTGCCATCCAGCAAGACCTGGACAGGTTGGAGAGCTGGGCTGAGGGGAACCTGATGAAATACAACATGAGCAAGTACAAGGTCCTGCACCTGGGGAGGAACAACCCCATGCACCAGTACAGGCTGGGGGCTGACCTGCTGGAAAACAGCTCTCTTGAGAAGGGCCTTGAAGTGCTGGTGGACAACAAGCTGACCATGAGCCAGCGCTGTGCCCATTGTGGCCGAGAAGGCCAATGGTATCCTGGGCTGCATTAAAAGGATTGCGGCCAGCAGATCGAGAGAGGTTATCCTCCTCCTCTACTACACACTAGTGAGACCATGTCCAGTTTTGGGCACCCCGGTTTAAGAAGGACAGGGAGCTGCTTGAGCAAGTCCAGCAGAGAGCTACAAAGATGATCGAGGGACTGGAGCATCTCCCTTATGAGGAAAGGCTGAGAGACTTGGGTATGTTCAGCCTGGAGAAGACTGAGTAGGGAATTCATTAATATCTATAAATAGCTGAAGGTTGGGTGTCAGGATAATGGGACTAGGCTCTTTTCAATAGTGCCCAATGACAGGACCAGGGGCAATGGGCACAAGTTGAAACACAGGAAGTTTTACCTCAATATGAGAAAAAACTTCTTTCCTGTGAGGGTGCCAGAGCAGTGGCACAGGCTTCCCAGAGAGGTTGTGGAGTCTCCTTCCCTGGAGACATTCAAAACCCCGCCTGGACGCGTTCCTGTGCCCCCTGCTCTGGGTGTCCCTGCTCAAGCAGGGGGGTTGGACAAGATGATCTCCAGAGGTCTCTTCCATCCACTGCCATTCTGTGTTTCTGTGATTCTGTGAAATAGTAAAACAGACCATGCAGTGCCTTTCACTTTACTGAAGAGCTTAGTGAATGATTTAATTCCTGTGTGCCTTTTCAGTTCCCTCTCTGTTAACTAATTCTGTTTATAGAATAATTAGACAACTGCTTAATTGAAACAGAAACAAAATATAGTGTATTTCTAAATTCGTAAATTATAATTGGGCTGCTTATTAAATTGCATTCGCACAAATTATAGCTCTTTATGTATAAAAGGAAACATAGCTAAAAGATTTAGTATTTTAAAACAGCTGTGAGCGCACATGTCAGAGACAGTAAGTGCCAGGTACATGATTATCATTCAGGGGGGAAAGAAAACAGGTTCAAAAGACTTTTCTTTCAAAAAGATTAAAAATAAGTAGATAATTCAGAGATTTGCACCTTTGAAAAAGTCTGAATTTTCCCATCTCCTGTGCTCTGAAGGCAGGGAGACTTCGCCTTGTTTAAACCTTTTTCATAAAGTAAAACCCAAAGTTGAGGGTATTTGGTTGAGAATTCACTGCAGCATGTCCGGTCATTATTATTCTTGTATCACGTAAAACAAATGTAAATGTTACAGTTGCAAAAGAAAAGCAATAGACTTTTAGCAAGCATCCTTTGCCAGTTGGATTTTATGATTCGGTATTGGTAATCTGAATTTTAACCATGAATTCAGGTGAACATCACACTAAAGTATCCTTGGAAAACCTTGTGGTATCCAGAAACATTAGATTTTGGATTCAGTTTTGACTGAAAAAAACTTACAGTGCACAAAGATTTAGAGTTGTCTTTTGATTACACATATAGAGAGACCTGCATGCATTGTATTACTGAATATGTTTTGTCATTAATATGCTCATAGTAATCTTGCTCCTGAAAGGAATGTATGATTAAGTCATATAGAAGTCAAAGTCTTGCCCTTTTGGCAAATCTATAAACTGTTACTATAATATTAGACAAATTCTATAGCCATGCAAAGATAAGACTTAGAACTGAGACCTGGGAACTGAGACTTAGAACTCCTCTATAAAGCTAGAGATTTCATGCAGCATATTCCTCAGTCTAGCATAGTAATTTATAGTTAAAAACATAACGTTTTTGAAATGTTTGTCACCTGATTGAGAGGGTTCACTATGTGTATAGTACTGATGTTAAATTACCCTCACAGTTAAAAAACTGTGTTTTATGTTAATTTTAATTTCCCTCAGTTTAATTCACAGCCATTCAACATTGCTACATCTTTCCTGTTTAAAATACTACCTCTAATACCAGATGGCTTATATCTATCTCCTATATCTGTTGGTAATTATAGAATCAAGTCAAAACTTTACCAGAGAGCAGGAAGGAACAAGTAGTAGAGTGTCAGCTTGCAGATCAGTGCATAGCTCATTGCATTAAAATATGCTTTTGGTGTATTTGAGCCCTGTATAGAGATATCCAACTACATTATATAAGTCATGTTAGAATACAGGTAATTTATCCTTCCTTTAGTCCTTTGTCAAAAGATATACTTGTAGCTTATCTGAAGGGGGCAGCCACCCTACAGAATGTTACACAAGAACTGCACTTTTAGAAACCACATTATTGACATATGCATGCAACAATTGTTTTAACTATTATTCCAATCTAAGACCAGTGCTTTAATAAAATTTCAGAGCTGCACATAAGACTAATCTTATTTAGAAGAGTAGCATACAGTTTTCTATTATTAAAACTCATGACAACCACTATGCTTTTGCTTGAAGTCAGATGGTATATTGGACTGACCTTAGGATAAAATAGTGCGTCTTTCACCTTTGTGTGACATAAAAACAAAACCCCTGACTATTATAGAACAGTAATGACCGAACACCCCTAATTCTCTGATGACTTGCTTCTAACTTAAAGCTCTAAAAGGAAAGTGTTAAACTGGGCGTCATATAAAATGAAGAATTATCAGAAATTCACAACCTCCCTGTACAAGAGTGAATAAGTGTCAAAGGAAGAGGGTAATGGTGAAATGTTTAATTCTGTATCCTTGCTATTTTAACAAAAAATGTCACAAGAATCAGATCTCCTGATTTTTTTAAATATCTAAGTCATCATTTTTTTTTTCATTAGCACTTTGATACAACACCAACACTTCCAAGGGATTGTAATGAAAAAACTAACCTAACTTTTAGATCTAAAATATCCTAAGATGAGATGAATTACACTGATTTTTACCAGCTTGAATTCTGAGTCACAAAATGAGATTAAAAATGTAATTAATCAGAGCTATCCTCAGTAATCATTAACAAAAGGGTTTTTATTTAAAGAAAAAACAACCCCGTCACCTAGGTAAAATAATTATTAAAATCAGTAATTGGAAAACAAGTTTTGCAGTAATTTATATATTACTGGTTATATTTACCATAGGAAGCTTTTGAAGTGATAATAGATGAACTATTTTTTGTCCTCCAGATTTTGAGTAAAAGTATTTCAGTGCAAGGCTAGTGCCATTTAAGATTTTAATTTTTTTACATATTAAAGACAGGATTCTTTCTGTCTTCATCTAAATTTAGTTCTAGAGGTTGTGACATTAGAGCAAATCTAGTTTAATCATACTGGTAGTTGTACATGTAAATTAATGCATGTATTCATACAGAATTACAACATTAGAGGATCATTAACAAAACCAGTGATGGGCATTCCCCCCAGAATATGGGATCTGTAATGAGCTATAATTTGGATTTTAAATGAGAATAAAGTACCGTGCCAACACTTCTTTGAACACAGGTTGTTTTCATCTTCACTAAGCAGAATATAACTGGAAGTGAATTAATCATTTAAGTGCAGAAATCAAATGCATTGTAATAAAACTTGCATGACTGCTCCTTTAAATTTTAATTTATTAGGACAAGGCATAACTATTTGCTGCCTAACATACAATAATACATGGTTCTAACTTTTTATGTCTTGAGTGCACCACCTCACAAGCCGCATTTACTCCTTTACAGGCCTGTACAAACCCTTTCTCATGTCTTACCTGGTTGATAACATAAGAAAATTTGGAAAATGTTAGTATATGATTCTTATTAACATTCTTTCTGTTTGAGTTAGTGTTCTTAAGTAATTTACAATACAGTGAGAAGCCAAAGCTGGAAGTTTTGAAATCTGAAACTGATGGAGTGATTAAGAAATTATTCAATGAAGTTCATGCAAATATATTATTTATGTAAACAAAGAATAATGATAAATATGTTACAAATAATGTTGCCTTCATTGACCAACATATTGTTTCCAACCATAAAGGAGAGAGACTTTTGTACTTCTCAACTTGTTTTTCTGAATACAGTATGAAATAGATCTATACTTCTTTCTGTTTAAATTAACTATCCAATAAATTTTTAAGCTTTTCCTAAGCTTGTGTAGGTACCTAGAGGTACCAAACTTGTTTGACTCTAAACTACATCAAATCCTGAAGGCTGTACACATAACTTTCATTTTTAAATTTATTTACTCAGAGCATCTTGGTGTTTTCCTTAAGAAAAGCAGCTTATACACAAGCTAATAAAATAATGTCTGAATATTCAGATCCTGACTTATGATGCCAAGAAAAAAAATGATTGGATACTTCCATCCACATTTACGCAAGTTTCTTATGTTAATATCTGTGATAGAGTCTGCTTCTGACCATCAAGCATTCCAGTTAGCATCAAATCCTGAGGCACAGAGTATTACTGATATGTTTTTTACAGTGGTGTTATACACGAATTAGTAAAGAAATCTTCAGTAATAGCGCCTAGGAAAATGGGTGTGTAAACATCACTTTGCAGCTGCATTGTCTTAGGGGCAACAAGAAGCCTGGCTGAGATCAAATGTAATATCACCACTGGCTGGCAACGGTATTGTCTGGGTCCTAGTGGAGTTGTCACCAAATGACAGGTTGTCATCATATTGGGAGTTAAACCAATGGTCTGAAAAATGTGGCCGTGGAAAACAATCAATGGTCCCCAAACCTTGAGTGTTCTACTAAGATCAAACAGCAGTCCTTATATGCAGATAAGGTTCAGAAGATAATGTGTCATTGAATCCACAGGACAAAAAGAAAAAAAGAACTTTGTTCAAAATATATAAGAATAAAAGTACATTTATGAGACATATGCTATAATTTTTTTTATGTCATTACAAGAGATGCTTTCATCTTTGTTCAATTTTTATATACTTCTGAAAGAAAATTCACCTGACACGTTCCTTTTGGAAATAGGTTAAGAAGAAGAAATTTGGAGAGGGAAAATATAACAGGAAACAGGAAATATATTGTATTCCAAGGAAAGTAGAATGAAGGACAAAGATGTGGCCATTTAAAGATATACATCTTGGGACAACCTGTATGAGAATTTAAATAAGTTGATTCTGAAATAGATATGTAAGACTTCAATATGTAGATATTGGTAGGGCAAACCAAGCATTAACTACAAGCTATTAACCAAATTGTTGCTGATTTCTGACTGTGCTTAGTTCCTAAAAGCCCTGGAAATCTTTATGGAAACACGCTGAAGATTAATTTATTACCTACCAATTACCCACCAATTTTGCTGTGCATGATACTCATTTTTTCAGCTGTAATTTCCAGTTCTAAAAATCTATTCTCTTTGACTTCCAAAGGCTGTCTTTTAGAATAATATCAGATGAGTCATATATGAGTTCTTCAAACTGAGGTTTTATCTTTCCCTTTAAATGATCTTCTACTACCCTAAAATATTTAAGCTTCTTTATGGGGACAAAGTTTGACCTTTTAAGAACTATTCTTCACTTTCCTAATGCTGGAACTTTAGTTGCAGATAATAACCTTCCACATTCCTTTTTTCCTTTTGGGTGTTTTGTAATTGTATCTATCAGAGATTTGACTTGTGGCCATATAACATATTGTACTACTTAAATCTGTCATTTCATGTCTATCCTCTGTAGTGCACTTGGCTTCTTCTATTATCAAGGAAAGAGATGCTTGAAATGTTTTTTTTTTTTGTAAACTTCAAGAAGTTTTATTTTTCATTGAAGTAAACTATGCAAAAGTCTTGGAAACTGAAGAAAACGTGCATTTTCTTCAAATGAAATGGACAGTTTGGCAGCATTATCACTGTAAAACTTCTGCTCTAAAGTAAGAACATTCCTTTTAACTCTGATTTTGATTTAGCTCAATTTTTGCATTTATACTTCTTCACTTCTTAGTATATCTACTTGCTTTCAATAAAACATGCCTATGGATAAGTATTAATCCATGGGGTTTTTTACATTTCTTTTCCTAGTAAGCAGTTTTTTAGACCAATTTGCTTCCTCGTAATAGTTTGCCTCTTTCTCATTTTTACAGAATGTCCTCTAATTTATGAATTCCTTATCTGACATTTTATTTTCACAAAAATTTTCTCTCTCTTTTTCACACCCTTCCCCATTTATGCTTATTATTTATTGCTTTCAGTAACAGAAAAAGCCTTATCAGATCCCTAAAAGTTCATATTTCAGTGTAAGTATGACCCAATAACATTAAACAATCTTCCATCTTTATATTTGCTGCCCAAATAATGAAAATGTTACCATGCAGCTTTACAAAACTTTCTGTCCTCAGAAGAAAAAAAAGCAACAGGAACTTACAGCAATGAAACTGTTCTTCACTAGGAAAGACATAAAAAATATTAAGAAAGTTTCTTCGGCCACGATTGGTTGAACTGGTAATCATGCTTTCTTTACCCAAGTTATTTATTAGTCAGAAATGTCCATCATTAAAGAACCATAAAGGACCTGTTCAGATTCATGATTTCATGACTACTCCTGACTTACTCCAATGCAGATAAAAGCATGCACACTAATACAATACAAGTACCAAGGGAAGAACAATACCTCTGCCCTGAATCTCACCAGAGACAATTTCTCAGCTACGGTTATATTCCTCAAATATGTGTAGGCTTGAAAGATCACAAAACAGCTGTTGTTGCTGCAGAGATGAAAAATAATTTCACCATAATTATCAAAAAATACATTATAGGAAAAAGGAAGCATCATTACTGTCTTGAGAACTACATACTGGAAAGAAATTGAAAATAGTAAGGCATAAATTTTCCAGAATGGACAAGACCATCAAGTGCAAGTCCAATGCATAGGAAAGAACCTGCACAATGCAGTCTAGTATGTGTATGCTTATGTACCTGAAGAATGGTCTAGGTCACCTGTTTTGTCTTGTGGTTATTAAGTATTGGACTAGGCTATACCATAAACATTAAGACAATCATGTCCCTTGCCCTCCGCACCCGTGACACACAAGGAGAACCGGATTGCTGTATATCAGTTGCTCCAGTGAAACATTGAGCCTGCAGTCAGCCTAGGCGTATGCATACTTTTATGATGTATGACTGTTGTGAAGATGAGGTTTACAAGGTCACATTCCCCACACTAGTGTGGCTCTAAGGCAGGTATTCATAAGGACATCTTCAGTAATCTAGGTCCATCAATTTGATGACCAATTTACTAAACTACCCTGCAAGCAATCAAATAAATAGTTTTTTCCTTTGCTTCAAATACAAATAGACCATGTACCTTTCAAACACTTTCTAAAAATTTGATGAGCTATGACTTAGATGAATATTTAGCAGGGGCAGTTAAAACAAAATTTTAGTTTTGTTTTGTTTTTTGTTTTTTTTTTTTAAATATAGAATTACTAGAGATGAAAGCAAAGTTATAGGACCACAGGGGAAATTTTCCATCTGCTCTCACCTGATTGATACAAAGACTTTGACGACAGTATCTCAGGAACGGTATATAATAATGTTCAAACTGTAACAGAGTCAATCATTTCATAACATCAGCTCCACAGGATTTACTGATTCAAAAAATCAGCGGTCTATTGCAAGTCCAATGAAGACGTCAAAATTACACTCAGCCAATTTGGCTGTAAGTTTAAACTTAAGCCATTTAGTCCTGAAGGAAAAGTAATCTTTAAGAACAGAAGTACTTGCTGGTCTAAGGTTAAATGTCACTAAATCAAATACAAACTACATATGTACATTTATATCACATCAGTTATTCATTAGTTTTCCTGAGTTCCAAGACAGACAATTCAGTTTCTCATTTGAGTAACACAAAATTATTTTTGTAGGTCTTTTACACTTTCTCCCACACATAATTAAGCTAAAAGGGATTCAAAAACTACTAAGTAAATAAATCAGTTAAGATGAAGAAGAGTTCCATGTAGTGTAAAGTTTGACATAAATGATATCTCAGCTTCTGCATTTTCCAGTTTTTGCTTTCTTCCCCCTATAAAAGTCTTACAATATTTCAAAAGCTTTGTCTTTTTGGTGGGAGTAGGGGTTTGTGGGTTTGTTTTGTTTAGTTTTGTTCATTTGTTTGAGTTTTTTTATTTTGTTGTTGGGGGTTGTTTTGGTTTGGTTTGTGTTTGTTTTTTTTTCCTCTGTGTTACATGAATTCTATAAAGATGTTACCGATACAAATATGGCCATTTAGAATACAAGTGCACAGGTAGGCAGACAGTGATTACCAAAATCTTTCCAATTACAGTAATTGCATTTCAGTGTTTGTATTTCTGTTACTTCTCTGGCAATTCTCTGGCACGACACCATCATAGCGAATTGTCATACATTGTTATAATGCAGAACCAGCCAGAATTGTTGCCTTTTGTAAACTGATTAAATACCTTCATAACCTGGAGACTATCTGCACTGAGCTTGACTGTGGATTTCTCTGAAACCAGCCACAGAACTATAATCATAGTTTGTGGTGCTCCAAACTTGTCAGAATCAATGTTTGTTCTTTTTGCTATACAATTATGTCTTGTTTCTTTTTGTCTTGAAATTTTACAAGAGAATTTTGACCTTATTTCTTTTCTGAGGAAGAATTTACGTTTCAAAGGCCTTAGATCACTTAATATAAAGTGGATGAGTTGAGCTGAGACAGACATTCTGACAGATGATTTTGTGAACTAGTAGTATACAAAATCATATGCAGCTGCAGGAAGGCAGTTTGCCATTCCTCCTTTTTCACAGATAGGTTTTGGGTGCATATTTGCTGTTGTACTTGTTCAGTTTTAGGAATTCAAATACAAACCCTTTCAACAAGTCTGTCTAAAGGATGTTCTCTACTTCTGAATATGAGCCTGTCTTAACTGGTGACTTGATCTGTTTGCATCTCCTCTGGCATAAAGTTCTGCTCCAAAAAAATGTTCCAAACTAAAAAAGCTAAGCACCTTCAGTGCTCCTTGAGGAGCACTGGTGTCCTAAATGAGATCTAGAATGTTCCAATAAGCAAAAGAAGCAATATCAAGAACAAATTTCTGTGTCATTTTTCTGCCAGATACTTTACAATGCACTTGCTCCTTCTTGAGCTTAGTAACAGGACATTATCCAGAGAATGGAACAATGCCAAATGAGTAATCACACAACTACATCTATGAATGGTAAGTACAAGCAGGTAGAATTAAAAAAAGAAGTTAGATTGCAAACTAAAAATAATTTTTAAAAACTGTAAAAACCTCCAAAGTCCTTTCTGTAATTCCTATACTAATTTTTTTCCTACTGATACAGAAAACATCCACATAACATATATTCCAAGTTGTTGTTTTTTTCCCTTTCTTTCTTCCTTCATAAACACCCCCAACTTCAAAAGTAGAAACTTTATAATGGTCTTGTATATCTGATATTACCTTCTTGAATGGCAAAATGAATAAAGTTTGTCTGACAAAAGTTTATCTCTTTAGCTGTACTTCAGCTTTGCTCCTCTATGATTAGCAATTCAACACTCATTATTTGTTCTTGCTATCTGATTACATCATATTATTTACTACACCCACTATTTAAACTAAGACAAAAATGAGGTCACATAACAGAAACTGAATTCTGAGCTCAGGAATTCCTCCTTTGCCAGCCAATCCAGCTATATTAATAGTTTCACGTACCATACTTTTGTCTCTTAGTACAAACAAACCTGCAAAAAATTGAGCTGAATTGTAAACTAGTCTGTAATTACTGTGGTGCAGAGGAATCAACAAAGTCATTGTTATATGAGATCAATTCCTATTCCTTCCAATTAGTAGAGTACTTCCAAATAAAGAAAAGCTATATTTTTGCTGCTTGGCAAAGCAGTGAGATGTTGAGCTGTCCTCTGGATTAAGTGACATAAAACCTTATTAGCTTCTATCTGTCTGTGTTTTTTTAGTGCTCTCTTTGATTGCTCCTATACCGTACTTAATTAAAGTTTTCACGCTACCAAAAGTAATGAAACAAGTGAAGTATCAGCCAGTATTTTTCCTGAAAGAATATCTTCTAAAATAGGAGGCCTGCAGTAAACACAGGCTTTCATTTTAAAGTTATTTTACACATGCAAAAAAATGTCAGCCTGCTGAGTTCACCTGGCAACATAAAAGCCATTACACACATATAATAAAATGACATGAAAAAGTGTGAGTCACCAGACTTTGTGTTCTTCTTATATAGTAACTGCTCAAAATAATTACCCAACCTTTTATTTCAGTTGTTTCATTATTCTGTTGTAGCTAAGGCAAACACACTTGAATGAACATATTACCATATTACTTTTTCCTTTCATGTATTTGGGCTCTCTGTTCTCTCTGGCCTTTTTGCTTCTACTCGGGTATGCCTCCATGCAATACTGATCTCTCTGTTCAAATTTCCACTCATTTTTGCCTACTGAGAGAGGCGTTACTTTGCTCTGTTAACTTGCTAATCCTAGAATATCTCCCCTCCCCTATGCAACAGCTATCAGAAAATGTAATCTATTAAATAATAAAAAAAAAAGGTTATATAGCTATCTGACTATTATAAGAAGCTTTTTATTTTGGTTTGATGAATATTTCCCTTATTAGTCAAAACTTACTTGATTACTTATATATTTCCATAAGCATTATAAATAATATTGAACTTGCTCTAGGGAAAATTATACAGTGATTAGTAAATTACATGCTGCTAGACATAGGTTCTGTATACTTTACTCCAGTGATTTTTCTTTAGGTTCTTTCTTATAAGCGAGCTACCTGTTCGCTAGGAACTAAATGAAGACTACATAATGCATTCAGTATGGACAGAAGAAGCCAAATGGGATTTAATTTTTTTTTTGTATTATGAACTAGGCTTTTAGTAAGTAATTAATCTCACTGAGGTGTGTTATACAAAAAAAAAAAAAACAAAACCAAAAAAACCAAACAAAAAACAACAAACACCAAACAGAAAACCCCAATGATTTTGAAGATGTGCTCTCAAACCTGTTTCCAGATGTTCCTTAAGAATCCAAGGAAGTTTCTAAAGTATTTAGCATTGCACAGATAAAATAAAAGATAACACTAATTAGGCTTCTTCTAAACTTTTATTAATTTATAATTAAACCTGATATTATTAAATGCTCTATCCTTAGTGGAATGACTTTTTAACTAAAAGTGAATGCTGGTGCTTTTAGTTTTAGTGTGCAGGGGTTTTTGAAAGGTCTTTTTGCTTAGATGCTTTAATTGTGAAAAAAATAAAGGCATTACACCTTTGGAGATGCAGGATAAAGGCAGTGTACTACAGGAAAATCTTCAACTGAAAGATAAGAAAACCGAGCAGAAGTAAATTATGGAGAATTTTGCACTTTCCCCTCTCAGAAAGAAGAGTGAGTATCACACATAACTTCAAATGGAAAGGGTGCTTGTTGGATCTGAATGGTTTTTACAGTAAAGGAAAGAAAAAGAGCTAACTGATTACTTAAGAGAGAAAATGCTTGCTCCAAGTCAGCATCAGATCCTCTGTAGTCACAATGTGGTTTCATAAGCAATTAGGAAAATAGCTGATAGTTTGGGAGCTTTTTTGGCAGTTGAAATTAAAACATTAAGGAGGCATGCATAAAAACGAGTTGTCTCCTGAACCATTGGCCAAGACAGAGGGGTACAGAAAGGAAGACTGCTCTGAGTAGTAATTTGAAATCTTTCTCTTATTGTACAGAAAGCTCTTAAGGCAGCTGCCCTTATGCTAGTCTTTCTTTTACCATGCTAGCTCCAAAATAATTTTGGGGTTGAACTAATGTCCAATTTTTAGTTGAACATTGAGAGGTAATTTCTTAGCTTTTTTTATATATTATTGAAATTGCAGTTAGAAATTTTTAAGGAAATATTCTTTCAATCAGAATAGAAAGCTAGGTACCGGGACAAAATGTTTCAGTTTCTGCTTCTTATCAGTTGCTTTTTCTCTCCTGACATTTTGTACTTTTGGAGGAAGGGAACACTTATTGTTAGTACTGAAATACAGAGTACCATATTAGAAATACAGAATTTGTAGTTTTAGGCAAAAAATGTTTCACCCGATTTACTTCTAACCACTGTCCTCTCCAGATGAGATATGATGCACAATTAATTACATGACAACAACAGAACAGCTAAGCATCTAAAAAGCTAAGAATATTATGTTAGAGAAATTTTCCTAAATTTTTTTGTTGTTGTTGTACTCTTTTTCATTTAGGGACACAACCACTAATTGGCTTCTAAAACTTCTTTTCAAGACACATTTTGACATAAAGATACATCCTTACATAAAGAGATGCCTCGAGAACATGAACAATGTATTTCTGGTTCTTCTTATTGTGTTTAGAGAAAATTGGACATCACCTTTTAACTAATATAAAATAATCCACATGTTCACAAACTTTCTATCCTTATTCATTTGCCCAGCTCTCATTTTAATGTTATAATGAACCTATATGCAGCATACAATTTAGTCTCTCACAAATATTTTTATAGGCTTCAATACAATCTTTGAATCCTAATGCTCTTCAGTCCTTCACAGCACAAACTGCCTCTCCCATATCAGGTACCTTGTAGACCATTACTGTTTGTGGGCTAACCAGTAAGGTTACATGATCAGCTGAAATTAATCATAGTACACACTACTACCTGTTCTCTTTCCTTTCTCATTGTCTCAGGACTCTTGGTCAAAGGAAATTTTATAACTTAAAAAAAAAAAATTATTTTAAAATTCACTCAGTGTTATGGTTTAATGTAGCCAGCAGGTAAGCTTCTCACTCACTCCCCCTCCCCCCCGCCCAGTGGCATGGGGGAGAGAATCAGAAGGGTAAAAGTGAGAAAACTCATGGGTTGAGATAAAGACAGTTTAACAGGCAAAGAAAAAGCCATGTGCGCACAAGAAAAGCAAAACAAGGAATTCATTCACTCCTTCCCATGGGCAGGCAGGTGTTCAGCCATCCCCAGGAAAGCAGGGCTCCATCACGCGTAACGGTTACTTGGGAAGACAAATGCCATAACTACGAACGTTCCCCCCTTCCTTCTTCTTCCCCCAGATTGATATGCTGAAAATTAACTCTATCCCAGCCAAAACCAGCACACTCACTCACATCACTGGATCTTTTTCAGTAGTAGATCTGAATAAATCCTCTTTGTCTTTAAAAACATTTTAAAGGTTAACACCTTATTTTCTTGTCTGTTCTTATCACCATCTCTTTCTCCCTTCTTCCCTTCATCATTTGGTAACTTTCATCTGAAGCCTGCCATATGAGGATAGGCTGGGACAACAGGGATTGTCCAGCCTTGAGAAAAGGAGGCTCAGAGGGCATCTCATCACCACATACCAGTACTTAAGGGGTAGCTACAAAGAAGATGGAGACTCCCTTTTTACATGGAGTCACATGGAGAGGACAAGGGGGAATGGACACAAGTTGCTCTTGGGGAGCTTCCGATTGGGCACCAGAGGGAAATTTTTCACAGTGAGGACAGTCACCCATTGGAATAATCTCCCCAGGGAAGTGGTTGACTCGGCCACGTTGGACACCTTCAAGAGTCCCCTGGACAGGGTGCTGGGCCATCTTGTCTAGACTGGGCTCTTCCTAGAAAGGTTGGACTAGATGATCCCTGAGGTCCCTTCCAACCTGTGATTCTGTGATTCTGTGATTCTGTGATCTATATCAATTTATAAGAGCTCAGAAGTAATGTGCAATTTTTAGGTACCCAAGGTCATGTCCAAATTAAGTGGAAATATATGCAACAGGTTAATTTTCAGAAAATAATGATCAAATGTACTTTGAAGGTAAGTCTTCTTAAAGAAAATCAACTGAGTCCAAATAATGACCTAATCTGTGTCAATAGCTATCTTAAAAATCTTGTCTAGCTACCTTATTATATAGCATATATCAATTTTAGAAATGCAATTGTATGCTGAAAATATTTTAATTTCTATATGTTGCTATGTAAGATATATTTTTTAAACTGTACTTGGTACTTCTAAGAAAAAGATATTTAGAGAATCAAAAATGAATTTTATTTTTTTTTTTAACCTGAAGCATCAAACCCAATGGCATTTAATTACCCTACAAACAGAAATTTAATTTCTTAAAAACATTGTTTGACATTCAGTACACTATTCACTTTAAAGTTTTCTTTTCACTCCTTTCTCATCCTGGACAATGATAGATAATTTTACAATAATGCAAAGAAAACCAATTTTGTGTACATATATCCCCAAATAAGTAATTTAAGAAAAAAAATGGTAAGTTATTACATGTCATAAGAATCAGTTTCATTCCAAACTTTTATTGATGACAGACAAGAACATGTTATTTTCTGGTTATATTTTAGAACCAAGCAGGGCTTTTCATTGTTAACTGGACTCCATTACCTTTTTTCCTGCGGGCTATCTAATAAGAGGTGGACCTTGCTAACACTATTTATTTTTAAAATTCTACCAGGAGAGAATATGACATGCACAAACTCTGCCAGAACAGAAAAAATACCTTTGTAATTGTTTCCAAGGACAGCAGTTCAACATATGAAGCTCACCAGCTAATGAAGAAGCAATTATTTATGCATTTTTTGACCCCTTCACTGATTTTAAGCAGTAATATTAAATCTTTTTCCTTATTGATTTTGGAGATAGTTTCATTGTATATTCTCCTAATAGTAATTAGACTTATAATAACAATTATGACAAATTTTTGTTTATGGCTTTCTTCTCATTATCCTTGTCATTGAGACTGAGTTGACAACGCGGAGACTAAGTGGGTTGTTCATACTGATTAGTTCCATGAATTACTTTCCAAATCTTTACATTTTTTATAAACTCTACACTTCATCCCTGAGGCTCAGACAATAGGGTTAATATTATAAACTGAATGTATACCCCTCACAAACTCCACCCCTTCTTTTGAGAGCCAGATTACCGGAGTTAATGCTGTATTTATTACAGGTGCACCCCACCCCTATATATAATTCCTGAGGCTTGGTTGCTTGTAATGTGTCTAACAACAAGACCTGGCTGTGTTTGATGGGTGGCTGTACTTCTGCACAGATGGGTCTATCTCAATGTTTCCATCTGTGTTTTTTCCACTGTTTTGTCTACTCCCACAACACACTAGCTACTGTCCAATAATCAGTACCTTGGATATAATCTGTGGGCCACTTTTTCCATTTAGTCACTTCTAAGAGTAAGAGCATAGCTCTGGCTTCTGCAGACTGAATTCTTCCAATTCACTCAATTTAGCCATGCAGCCAGAGAGAGGACTCCACTATATTGCTTTCCCAAGCGTTTGTCCACTCTAGAGTTTGCAGGAGCCATCAGAGAATATGAGTATTTTGGGTCACCAGATGAGATTTCATCACAGGGTGGTGCTTCAGCAGCTCTGTTTTGGTCATGGGGATTGGTTTGTTTTTCTATTTGCCTGCAGAGAATGATCTCATTGGTGTATTGCAGGTGTTCTGGGGCACTGCTTTGCTAGGCTCTTTGGAATCCAACACCAATGCTGGGACTATGTTTCCACCCTGCAAGTAATGGATTCCAGGTCAATCAGATGAAAGCAAACTGTGGTTTATATTACTCTGCTATTGGAATGGAGAAGAGTACACTTGGCATGTTCATGGTGGCATATCATTTTGCTTGTTTTGCTTCCAGTTGGTACTGCAGCTGGAGAATGTCTGGGACAGCAGCAGCCAAAGGTAGGATCACTTAATTTCAGGTTTTAATAACCTACCCTCAGCCAGCACTCCTGATTTGGATTTCTCTCTTTGGCTACTGTTGTAGGGGGAATGGGCTCATGTTACAGCCCCTTACTGCTTAAGACAATGGTTCTGCATTTGAATGGGAGTCCTATAGCATCCCAACTGAATTGATGTTGCTTCTGATTAACGGTCTTTGTTGTCATCAATACATGTTGTTGGGGGTCCTTCAAAAGATGTACTACAACTTGACGCTTTAGGCAGGCCTGAGAGATAGGTAAGACTCCTCTCCACTTCTCTCCAGCAGCAATGCCAAACATCCACTCATATCCCCATGATTCTCTGGAGTATCCACCCCTCAAGCATCCTAGTCCTAAATATCTTGAGGCTTCTGAGCCTGCTACAATGGGCATGTGTTCCCACTGTCAAGTCTAGTCTGTCTGTGCATGATCACTATGATACCTGATACTGGCTCCAGAGGAACATTCGGCCTCCTCTAATTAGAGCAACATAGCTAAGTTTTGAAATATTTGGAATACTTCGCAAATAAGATAGTCTTAGAACTTGCTATACGTGATTAGAAAGAAGGGAGTCTGGAGGCACTGTACCCTTGAATAGAATAAATAAGGGAAATGTACTAGAATAAGCTGGTTTAGTATCAGTAAGAATTGTGTAAGCAAGCCAAAAATGAACTGAGCATGCCCAGAGACCGAGTTCAACCAGTGGACACGGTGAGGAAGACTACTGGCAGCCACCAGAGGACCCTGGAAGACCTCTAATGAATGTGAATGCACATGTGTTAAGGACATTTGCCTATAATAATGAGTTCCAATAATAGTATGAATATGTTAATTATTTCCTAGAAATTTAATGAACATGTATATTTTGATTGCATATAACCCCTGTAATAGAGCAACTCAGGGCACACACTAGGTGGAGCGATCCCCTGTGCGCCCAGAGCTGCAATAAAGGATGCCTGATTTCTAGAACTACAAATAGGTAGTTGATAAGTTGGCAAATACAAGAACCCTCTAAAACTCTAAGTCACACACCCAGTCATTCCAGTGCTGACAACAGGCATCCCTTCCATTTGGTTCAAGAGCAATAGGCTGCACCAGGCACTGGTGTCTATGAGGGCTTTGCGCTTAATAGAGCCAGGTGTGCTGGGCAGCATACCCAAACTACCCAACAATTATGGTTGTTCCCCTCCATGTCCTTGCAGGGAGTCACTAAGCTGTTGGTGGTAATGTTTCCTTGATGGAGAGGTTCGTCTCTGATTTCTATGGCAGCTGGGTCTGCTTTCCACTACCCCTTGATCTGTTCACCTAACTCCTAGGTTTTGGCTGCTAATTTGGCAGGTAAGCATTCATGCCATATTTCCATTCATTCCTTGTGAATACTTCATGAGCCACCTCCAAAGTGTCCCCCTGATCAGGTCAACTTTTTGGCGACTTTAGTTCCTTTTTTGTGTTGCATTGTTGGGTCCTTTGAATTTTTGGGTCCTTTGCTGGGTTGCATTATATATTGACCCCCCTTTGCCATGCAGTAAGGCTTCATTCATTTGGCCGATCACTTGAATGACCTTTTCCAGTATCAGTCCAGGGGCTTGGGCACTTTAAACACCAGCTCCTAACCATGGGTGCTTTTCTCACTAATTTCCTTCACGTTTATTCTATAACTGATTGACTGTCTGCACTGGGGTCAAAGCTGAAGCATACACCACTTCTAGTGTTCTTTCTCTCAGAAGGCACATACCCTTTTTGGAGTCCTGCCATTGGCTCTGGTCCTGCTGGTTTTGTGGTCTTGTCTTTGTAGGTATTGGGCCCTTCCTCCCAACATCAGTGTATTACACAGGTTTCCCCCATACTAATTTAGCCCTTCTATGGCAGCATGCTCTGCCAGTGCTCCTAACTGCTGTTTTTCACCCTTGGTTATACCCATCCCTGTGAATCTGCCATTCTAGTAGTTCAGCAGTCACACAATCACTTCTTCCCCCATTCATTGTTTGTGCTCTACCTGGGTGGGTGGTAACCTGCAGAAGCTGCTGGGACTCTGCACCTGACATCTGATTGCCCTGTCCATCTTCCCCAGCTACAGAGCTGGGCTGGTTCCTTGTGTGGACCCATATACCCCAGTCCTCCTCTTGTCCTTTCCTGATGACAATGATGGGGGCTTTTTCCATCTGCAGAGTGAGCAAGCCCTCCTCATCCTTGGAGGAGAAAGTAAACCGGATGTCCCCATCCCTGTGCTCTAGGTCCCAGTAAGAAGCATTTGCTACAGCGACCTCAGACATTGGGGTTGCAGCCCTTTTCACTCGATGCTGAGAGACCAGCTCCACTGCTGGTCTCTCAGCATTTTTCTGCACTTAGAACATCATGAAGAAAAGGAAGGATAAAAGTCTTAAAACTGATCTAATTTAAAAAGGCGATATGAGCTTTGTGGTAGGCTTCACCTTTTCCTAATAGTTGCAGAAGCATTTCTTTATGAAAAACTACATTCATGGGATTCTTTCTTCTTTCGTCAAAATATATACTTGTGGAAATTTGGATTATTGAAGCAGTGGTCCTTACTGCTGGAAACATACTGGTTAATGAAAACAGTACCTTTTAACTCTCTGGTCTAGTGTCATAGTCCTGCTCAGCATAAACAGACAAAATTTAAGAGTTATTATAATCACCTGTTTAGTGTTTAAAAAAGAAAATGTGTTCTCTCACAGACAGTCCTGTATCACTCTTATCTGAACCTTACAACACGCACATTGTGTGGCTTTTTTCAATGGTAAGGCATGCCAGCTCTGTCATGGGGAAACTTACATGAGGATATCTTGAGGCAGATGCCTCTGGAGTGCCGCTTTGCCTTTTCTCAGCTAGTAATTGCATAATCTGCTTTGGAAGAAAATGCCTCTGAGTAGAAACATAATACATAATCACCTCAAATAATTACAACAAAAATGCTAACTTGCTGTTTTCACAACATGGATAATATGCTTGCTTAAGTGCATGGAATGCAAAATTAGTTTTGCAAGTCTTCTTGTATTTCAGAATCATTAAAATGTGCCTCAGCCTGACTGCAGAAATAAATGCCTCTGCTGCTGACTGGAGTGACAACTGGCACACTGGGAATTCAGCTGTTTCAAAGTGTGGCAGAGCTATCAGCCAGAGAGTAATGTTGATAATTTTCATAGTTTCTATCTCTGTTGAAATATTTCTGTTTTAAATTCAGGAGGCAGAAGTCGACGACACAATACTGAAATTTAGAGATTCAGAGACATGAAACAGGAAAGATATATGCTATCATTGGTTAAAGTTATGTTGAACTTTAACATATGAAAACAAGGGGTTTCCATTTTAAAGCATTGGAAGAATATTATCTAACAGAATGCATACCATTTAGGTTGTATTTCACATACTAGAAGTGCTTCTCTACTCCTAATAGTTTCCATACAAACTATTCTTAAAGCTTGTACTGGTTTTGGCTATGACAGCATTAATTTTCTTCACAGTAGCTAGTATGGGGCCATGTTTTGGATTTGTGCCAAAAACACTGTTGATAACACAGGGATGCTTTATTATTGCTGAGCAGGGATCACACAGAGTCAAGGTGTTTCCTGCTCCTCACCCCACCCGACCAGCGAGCAGGCTGGGGGTGCACAAGAAGCTGGGAGGGGGCACAGCTGGGACAGCTGACCCCAACTGACCAAAGGGATATCCCACACCATATGATGTCATGCTCAGTGTATAAATATGGGGGAAGAAGAAGGAAAGGGGAAATGTTCATAGTTACGGCATTTGTCTTCTCAAGTAACCATTATGTGGGATGGAGCCCTGCTTTTCTGGAGATGGCTTTATCTCAACCCACAAGTTTTCTCACATTTGCCCTTCCAGTTCTTCCCCCCATGCCACTGTGGGGAGGAGTGAGCTGTGTGGTGCTCATTTGCTGGCTGTGTTAAACCATGACAAGGTTAGACTTCTAAATATATAATTAGTAAACCCACCTTCAGAGAACATAGGCACATTGTCCTGCAAAGAATCTGATTTTCTTAAATAATAACAATAACTCTTTGTACTGAAAAAATTATGGTATTATTTTAATTACCAGTAACTGCATCTATTCTACCAGCATTTTAGCAGCTGTTCAATATGCTGAATATGACTATTTGTAAATATTCAATAGAAACAACTCCAAAATGCCAAATTTCTACATATACATATAAATATTGATGCATATGTGTATGTATCGCTATACATATAACTGCCTGAGCCATCCTTAAGGAAAGATATTCACAGTACATTTTCAGTTTCCTGTTCTTATTAACAGTTTATCAAGATGCCCCGTGCTATTGCTAATAGCTGACTAAATATTAATTAGCATATACTGAGGCTCCAGTTAAAGATATTAGTCCAGTTTCAGTCTAGTTTCTTCTCAATGCATATACTCCTTCCCTACACAAAAGAGACACTCGAACTCCCAGATCTGTTTCTCTTTTTCCAGTTACTAGATTTTTTTTTTCTCTTTTATAGCATCTCACTAGCTCATTCTTCCACTCCTTTAGTTTCTGGGGAAACTAAGGCAAAACAATTGATACTCTCTTCTTTCTTCAGTTATCTCTTTTCTTCTTTCTTAGTGTATTAAATACAGTACATTAATTAAGTAAAAAATGCAGAGGTGTATGCAACCCTGATATATCTGAGGGTTGTGCTGTCATGGGCCTCCACTGGCATCATATAACATGGGAAAGTGTAACTTAGTAACCCAGAGAAGGTGGCCAATGTCCCCTTTGATCAAAGATCCCCTCTTTTAAACTGGTCTCCCAAACACCGATGCTTCTCATGGGACAAGAGGATATGCAGGCTGTCTTCGGCAGAGTGCAACACTCTCTTCATACATTACAGCTGTATTGGGTTTGCATGGCAAGGTTTTGGTAACAGGGTGGAGCTACAGGGGTGGCTTCTGTGAGAAGCTGCTAGAAGCTTCCCCCATGTCCAACAGAGCCGGTGCCAGCCAGCTCCAAGATGGACCTGATGCTTGCCAAGGCTGAGCCCATCAGAGATGGTGGTAGCGCCTCTGGGATAATGGATTTAAGAAGTGGGGTGAGGGGGGAAACTGCTGCACAACAGCAGCTGGAGAGAGGAGTGAGAATCAGTGAGGCCAGTGAAGAAGAAGGGGGAGGAGGTGCTCTAGGTGCCGGAGCAGAGATTCCCCTGCAGCCTGTGGTGAAGACCATGGTGAGGCAGGCTGTCCCCTGCAGCCCATGGAGGTCCATGGTGGAGCAGATGTCCACCTGCAGCCTAGGGAGTACCCCACGCTGGAGCAAGTGGATGCCTGAAGGAGGCTGTGACCCTATGGGAAGCCCATGCTGGAGCAGTCTGTTCCTGAAGGACTGCAACCCATGCAGGGACCCATGCTGGAGCAGTTCATGAAGAACTGTCGTCTGTGTGAAGGACCTACAATGGAGAAGTTCATGGAGGACTGTCTCCTGTGGGAGGGACCCCGTACTGGAGCAGGGGAATAGTGTGAGGATTCCTCTCCCTGAGGGGGAAGGAGCAACAGAGACAATGTTTTATGAACTGAGCGCAACCCCCATTCCCCATCCCCCTCTGTGACCTGGGGGCAGAGGTAGAGAAATCAGGAGTGGAGTCGAGCCTGGGAAGAAGGGAGTGGTAGGGAGAAGCTGTTTTAAGATTTGGCTTTTACTTCTCATTACCCTACACTGATTTGATTGATAATAAATTCAGTTAATTTTCCCTGTGTCCAGTCTTTTTTGCCCATGACAGTAATTTCTGAGTGATCTCTCCTTGTCCTTATCTTGACCCATAAGTCTTTTGTCCTATTTTCTCTCCCTTGTCTACCTGAGGAGGGGGAGTGATAAAGCAGCTTTGGTGGGTACCTGGCATCCAGCCAGGGTCAACCCACCACAGCAGCTAAGCTTATTTACTGCAGTAGCTGCATGTGAGCAATACACAGGTGTCCAAAATAGTAATCTCTCAGTATTCTTTTTTTGTCCCTGACATAACATATTTTTTCGGCAGAGTGCAAACTCTTTAACTTCTGGAAATTCACATAGATCTGTTTACTTAAATAGCTTAATGCCTCTAAACCAGCTGAGGATCAGACCCAAAGCAATTAGCTCAAATGTTTCTTTACCTGTTACATGTTGAATTGAAAGTATACACTCTCAGAAAAATCCTGTAGACGCCTGCAAATTAATTTACTTAGTGAGATTTGCAACTGGACGAAGTTACCCATGCTCAGAAGATCAGCTGGCACTTCACTGTGTGTGATGTACAGAGGTCATCTTGTTCCTGCTTGGTACTTTAATATAAAACTTACTCTAGACTAAATAGGTATAGTCTCTTGTCTAGATTATAATAGACTGGAGAAAAGGGGCCCTAAACCAGACATACAGTTGTACTGCATGCAGAAAACCATAAAATTAAAAAGTTTATTGACACACTTCCTTCACATTTCCAATGTCAGTAGCTCAAAACTAGACAGTCACTGGAAATCTCCAAATGCCCAGCTTCGTAACGATACTTCAATAGCATGATACTGTCTCTCAAAGAAAGATTAAGACTCTGAGAAGCTGTTATTTCCTGTATTTTGTGTCAGCAGTTATGATGGAGACAAGACAGAAATAATTTCTTAGTCTGCACCACTACAGTTATGTAATTTAATTTAAATTTGATGCTAAAATAAAAAGGTTTAGGAAGTTAAAACTTTAAAAAGTCACACCCAAAACATTATTTGTGTGATTTACCATATTTATGTATTTTTGAACATTTTATTACATATGAGAAATGCAAAATCAGGCCAAGAACCACATTTGAATAAACAAGGTCAAGTATATTAACTAATGTTTTACAAAAAAAACCCCATAAAACTAGTTCACCATGGCCTTAACACAGTACTAAACCTTTTGGAAAGCTATTTAGTTACTAGTAGGGTTAATTTAATGCTGTGGGTAAGGTACATTGCAGTGATGAGTTAGACAGATTTGTCTCCATGCTGTATTTGTGACTATAACAGAAGATCAAACCCGGCAAATTCAGCAGTCTGGGATTTCTCAGGGTACATTTCACACGGGCCTGTCAGAACTGATAGAAAGTGCTTGCATGAACTGAAGAAAACTTGATCACTGAGATTTCGCTGCTGTAATTGGAACCTTGGCAATAGAGTCCTTTGTGTATTCTAAGAGTATTTGGACTGATAATTGCAGTGTGGCAATAGTATAGCTACACTGAAAATGCAAACAGGCTTAAGGTAGACAAGGATGTAAATACCTGTACAACTGTCATTATAAGTTCTAGGAAAGCAGCTACATTTTCCTGGTAGCTGAAATGTTAAAACAAGGCTGATCAAAACTTAAAATAATATTGTGAGAACAACTCACCAAGGTCCTAAGGACTAAAAACTCCTGCCAGAGGGCCCACGAGACCAGTATAGAGACCACAAGAGGAGGAGGTAAGGCCATAGCAAAAACACTTTTCCCACCCCTGCCTGCATTCATTTCAGGAAGGGTTGGGGAGATTCCCATGACAGAAACCTCTGTCTAGTACCTGACACAATAAATGGCTTTCCTTCTTTCATTGTTTACCAGCAAGGGGGTTAACGAGTCCCATATAATTTGCCATGCCACAATTACTAATCTTTTCCACACTGTTTTACCCTCAGTGCTTATAGCCATAGATAGGCATTTTACTTGGACAATTAGTCACTTGATTAAGGCCTTACCTATAAGTAGATATTTTTTCTTAATATTTGTTACAGATATGGATCATTTGTTTTCTTACTCTTGTGACGTGATTTTTATAAGCACATTTGATGCAAATATGGTCTACATAATAGAATAAGTATGATATTCTTCAGACTGATCTCTTTAACAGTGGCATTTAGAGGCACGTATTTGAAAATACATTTTTTTTCTGTTATATAGAAAGATCACACTTCCTTTTCCTGACAACAACAATGTATATTACTGCTTTAAACAAATCCTCTGTCATTTGCATTTTCTGCTTCCTAATTGCCTTATATTTTATTCTGTTATGTTCTGGTTAGATTTTCCCTTAAAACTAAATATGTAATAGTGTTCCCGTAACAGTTTATTCTCTGTTCTACAAAACCCCTATGAGCTCAATTTTGGGAGAGAGAGAAGATGCCAATAAAGGGGAATGCAGGACAGCAGAAAAAAAAGTTTCAGCATTCTTTTTACATTATTTTGGTGATCATGATCCATATAACACTACTCTATCTGTGGTTGTATGTACAAAAAAAATTGAAATTTACAAATGCAAGAGTGTTAAAGACTGACTACAGTAACAGACTGGATATTTTTGCCCCCATAGGATAAAGAATGCTCTGGAAAAAAACCTTTGCTATTCAAAATAAGCAGCATTTATTTTCCCAGTGGAATTACGTAGCAGGCCTCTGATTATGTACAGCCAAATAAATACTTGGTTTTCTTTATCCTGAAACCTAAATAGCTTATTTAGTGTTCCTATTGATGGCTTTAAGATAATATAGGACTCAGAAATACTAAACCATTAGTAAGATATTAGATATCTTAGTAAGATACTAGTGGTAAAAGAAGAAAAACTATCAGCTGTTTAGGGAAAAAAAAGAGAAAAGCTGCTCTATATCTAATCTGAATAGTCTTGAGTGACATGTTAATTATTTATGAGTAGAAAAACTTCAAAAGGAAAATGGAGGTAGTACTCAGAAACACACATGGTCTCTGAGACTTTCTAATCATAAGAAGGTTTAGTTCAGTTCCTGTGTTTGCTTACTGGAAGCTACAACCAACTTTACCTAGAAAATTCCTTTTTCTTTTCCCCTGCCTACCAAAACACTGAACTGTAAAGTACTGGAACATTAATACATTGCAATTTAAAATTTCTCTACCCTAAGACAAGAAAGAAATATAAGAAGATTTGACAAACTTCACGTTTTACGGTCTCCCTTGAAAAGGAACATATCAACCCAAAATTTCATTTGCACATCTCCAAAGCTTACCTTTACTTCAAAATCCATTCTTTCAATCTGAATACATTCACTGAATTCCTATTTAACTTGGTATTGCTCTGCTATTTGGAGATTCACTTGTTCTTTCCTGCATTTTTTGACTTAGTAGGAACAGGACAGAAAGCAACTCCTGGGAAAAAAGGCAGTCAAACACTCCTCACCTTGGAGGACCAGCTGAAGTAACTCTAGTACCTACAGATACTGCATGCTGGAGTATAATACTATTGATACGCTCTCTGAAACACCATAGGCTTTGAAAAACAAACTTATGGCATGCTTTTCAAAACGTAGCCTGCATTCTTCCCTTCCCAACCTGACAGAAGTCGTTTGCCAGAGAAGTGTCAGACAATCTGATATGGACACACATCCATCCCTTCATCTATCCAGCACCTTCTGGGAAAATAAATGCCGCCTCCTTTGTCTTCAGGGAGAGGAGAATGCTCTATGGCCATGGGATGTGGAAAAGAAATGTAGAGATTGTACCTTGCTTCTCTCGATACAGAACATAGTTTCAGTCATGAAAGTGCATAGGAAATGCTAATGTACTGTAAAGTATTCTAGTCATGAAAAGAAAAAGGGGGCAGGGGAAGCTGAGACAACCTTAAGGGGTCATTTAATTTATCCTTCTTTCCCAAGAGAGAATTGGGCATTGCTACATCACTTCTGTCAGATATTCACCATCTGTTCTAAAGGCCTTTAATGACAGAGAAATCCACAGCCTCCCCAGGCAATCTATTACATTTCTTGCTATCCTTACTGATAGAAAAATTTCTCTAGTGTCTAACCTAGATCCTGGCTGCAATTTAAGTCCATTCTTTATTGTTCTATACATCACAGAAGATGAAAGAGAAAAAAAAAAGAGAGAAAAGAAAAAAGACTACTCCCTTATTCTTGGCAAAACTTTGCTAGAAAAGTCCGGATTAATTCAGTCTCCCCTTTCTCGGTCTGGAGTTTCTTTCCATATGAGTCCCCATCTTTCTGAACTTTGTCACTAAACAGTGGGATATTACTGCAGGTGAAACTTTACTGTTGTTTAGTACAGTTGAAGGAGAATGTTATACATATTGGGGCCCATGCTCTTATTTATGCAACAAAATATAAGGCTTACTATTTTTTAAGCATTATGGTGGTTTTTATTCATGCTTAACTGATGATTTCTAAACCCTCCGAAAACTTTCTGTAGAACTCCTACCTAGTCATTCATTTCCTTTGTGATCTGAGTACAGTTGAACATTCCTACATTCACATTTTGGAGCTCTCCTAAATAAAAAAAAGGGGCGGGGGAAGAGATGGATTCATTTTTTTAACCCTTATCTTTGATTTTGTCAAGATTGGGGAATTCTAACCTTACATTTCAACCCATGTGAACTATCCTAAAGTTTGACATAATCTGAAATTAGGCCTGTACTCTCTTTTCTATTGGTCAGATCATCTATGAAGTCACCTATCATTACCAGACTAAGAACCAACACATAAATCCTTCTTTTTTTTGAAACTCCAGTAAATCTTTCAATATGGTTTTCCAAGGAGATCTCTACTTGCACTGCAGTTTTTCCTCAAGACATTGTTTCCTTAAATTGCTTATGAACTTGTTACCTGGATATCAAAAGTTGTACTGAAGACAAGACTGGACAACCCTTAGTTCTCTTCTACCTGCAAAGCCTGCTATCTTATCAAAAAAAGAATTAGACTGGCTGACAAAAACTGTTCCTGATGGAACCATGCTGACTACTATTTCTCTGTTATCTTCCAAGTGCCTTTAAAATACTTTGGTTTTTTAGTGCTTTTCATTTTCTGTCACCTGGTTTTTGTAATGTATAAAATTATGAACTCAAATGAAACTTTAATCCAAGGAACATACTTATATGAAAGTACTTACATGAAAGCAAATGGAACACTTATGAAAATATGGAAAGTTTGCGATCTGTAGATTCCATAATTACATCATTCTGTTTGTTAGTTGCTGTAGGGCTTGGTGGGCTTTTTTCCTAAATCATCTATATGTTTGTTTTACTTGGGCATTTTAACTGTGTCTTGCAAATCAGGGGAAAAACTCCAGTGAAAGTTTAGGATTTTTTTGCAGCCTTCCAAATACCTTGTGGACTGACTTCTATCAAGTTCCAATAGAAAACAGGTAGTTTCCAAAATCATACGAATGTCCTTCCTACCCCCATTTCCCAACTCCTGAGCAATTTGCCAATCATCTGTTGTATTATAACCATGACTCCCTTCTCCTTAAAAAAATCTGGGTGTTTTTTTCAGTTTTAGACTTTTAATCTAATTTGGAAAAGTTAAATTTTGAAACATTTCAATCACCAGCAATTTTTTTCTATTCATCATGAAATTTTTAGATAGGTAGGTTGATAAACCATTGTGAGACACAGAGAGCATGTGTTCATGCATGTGCAGGTAGACATGCATGAGAGTTCTGTTCATGAAAGGATTTCTGTAATTTTTTATATCTACTTACAATTTTTAAAATGTTCAACTTCGTACATTCAATACAAAATAAGAGTTACTGTTGCAAATACAGATTTGTGGAAGTGGCCAGCTACACCAAATTGTCACAAATACAACCTTGTGTATCCTGCTGACTACACCAAATTGTCAGGAATATGATTTGTTACACAGCTTTAGTTGGCAATCTAAGATTTATTAATATTTTTGAGATAGATCATAGTGTTAGGTTGTACAATTCTTAACAGCATCAGCCAATTTAAAACAACATTTGATGGAATTTATTACAGTCAACATAGTGACTTAGTTAAAGATTTGAGAATGGTAAGGTTCACTCTGTTACTTACATAGAAGAAGAGCACAAAGGAAAATTCAGTTGTGCTCGAGTTAGAATAATTGACAGAGGGATCATGGATGCAGGGGATAGGGAGGACCCTCCCGTTGAGTCACGAAGTTCAGAATTGCTTTCTAAACTCCTTTCAGAGAGAAGTCTGGGTGCAGCTAGGTCCAACCTTAGTCTCAGGCTTGGTCAATGGTTTATGTGACTAGGGATAAAATATAGAGAGTGTCAAATTGCACACATGCACACACCCCAATGTTAACCTGTGAATAAAATTTCCCTTTTCTTGAGTTTCATATATTACTCACTTTTATGTGCTGGAATTCATCAGTGCATGTCTGGTGAACCTCACGAAATCAGGCCTTTGAGTCCTCATGAAATCATCAGCAGATGACCCTTCAATCCTCACAAAATCCACCCTGAGAGGTGTCCCAGGGGGAGATACAGAGTCACACAGCCTGCTGTGGTCCCAGAGAGCTCAAAAGGCCTCCCTTTTGGATTGCCAGTTACAGGATCGAAATGATTAGCTTTGGTTAATATTTTACATTCTGGCCACGATTCTGGTACACAAAGTCAGGGAGCAGATGGCCCAGGTGTGAACAGAGATTGCCCGATGCCCAAGTCGTTATGACCAAGATAACCACACAATAGGGCTCATCGTGGGATCTCAGAGTGGCTCAGGGGACTGCAGCACCACAGTTACCTGTCCAATTTTTACTATAACCAAAATCCAACCACATTTCTATGATCTTATCCATGTTTCCAGATGACATTCTGAAATTCTGAAACATGAATTTATATTTCACTGAAAAAAAAAAAGTCTTCTAATATAAATGAAAAATGAACCTACATTTTGATTGTTCTTTCATTGTCAGATTTCTTTGACAGAAAACTTTGGCAAGGTGAATAACAGCATTGACTGTCATTGCATTCTTACCCTGTTTATTTCATTCTTAGCATAGTATTGTCTAAGTCATAGTTCATGCTCTCTCTGATATTTCCCAGTAGCTGTCTCTAGCTTTGTCTCTGCAACTAATCACAGTTATGTTCCATTTAAGCACTGTTATTTATATATATTTCTTACAGAAAAAAAAAACCACAACCGGAATAGAACGTTTGTGTTTGGTAAAACCTGTAAGACATTTCAAAAGCAGAGTTTATATATTAATACAAATTTAGAATCATCACAGCACTCAAAAGAAAAAAAAAATTTAAAATGTGTTTTTTCTAGTTATCAGGAAGAGTTGAGTGAACTGAGCACAAGCATTGCCATGGAAAACAGTAGCTTCATATAAACACTTCTCTGTTCATGAGATCAATAGTAGAAATACACAAATATGGATATAATTTTTCTCCTGCCAGTCAAAACATATACTAATGTACTAATAATTCTTGCCAAATTAACTTTTTTTTTTTTTTTTAAGATAATCCAAAATACTGATCTATCATTTTATTTTTCCTGCAGTTCAGTAGTTACGTATCAATGTATTTCTAATCGGAGGTTTTATAATCTTCCACTAACTTTAGCTCTTGAAAGTTACATCCTCTCATTTGCTTCATGTGGACTACATAACTTGAGTTGCATTAATGTTTTTGTCCTTCTAACAATGAACTGTATATCTAACCATGCAACATGATCCTTGCTTTCCTGTATTAAAAAAAGGCAAACATGCCTTATGTAAGAAAAACAATTTAACCATCCATACAGAAGTAAGTCCTACTAACAAATGTACGCACTTCAGGAGAATAAATGAGATTGCAGTGTTAAGAAATAGATAGGCAGTACAAGGAAAGAAAGAATTAGTTCTCTTCACTGTTTCATGGAGGTCAGAAAGGCCCGAGCATAAGTGTACATAACTAGGCTGATAGCTGAATTTTTGTCAGATATTATAGGGAATAACAACAACAACAAAACGAGGAATGGAATTCCAAGAACAAAAGTGAACTAAATAAGAAGGAGCAAAAGCATAGTCTGCTGGTAACTTATTATCTTTGATACATCTTGAGGCCTCTATAAGACACTCTAACACAAAAACATCAACTTATTTCTATTTCATTATGATGGCTTATCTCATTGCAAAGTACTATTTTACATATTACAATGCTTTAGATCAAAAACTTCAGCAAGAAGAAGAAATACTAAAGAAGTCTTACTGTGGTAATTATTTTCAGCTCCATTGGCATTTACTTATGTAGCATCTTGGGAAATTCAGACACTTATCAATGTAATGTGTATTTTTCCCCTCTCCCCGCCACACCCCCCCCCAGGTATGAATCTCAGCTGCAAAGCCTTGACCTAAGAACAGGGTATTATCCTTCATCCTAATTATTTTTTTATAGAACACAACTCCCAGTTTTGATAGGTCATCTTATGACGTCAAACCATAGCATTTCAGCTTTCTAAGCTATATACTGTGTATGTAAAACCCACCCACAATACAGTGTTCAGTCGTAAGTATTAATTTTGTCTCCTTAGAATTCAAGCAAAAAACCTACCATATCAGGTCCATCCCTGAATCAAAGCTTCTTGCCATTAGAAGGGGGAAAACCACAGTAATGACAAGGGAACAGAGGTCTATAAGAAAATGGACAGTATTTCCTTATAAGGCAAGAAATTTATATATATTTTCAAATAGTTTTTACATAGATCTAGGACAGCAAAACTTCAAAAAAATTTAAAGCAAATTAAAGCTTACAAGAAAGGAGCTTGGTAAGTTTTGAATATTGCTAATGTAGAGCAAATTATGCATGATTCTTCCTCTCTCCTTTTGTTCTTGTGATTCTGACCATACATAAAATGAAAGCTTAGGAGAAAAGTCATTAAAATCTTAAATGAAAATGTAGTGAATACAATGTTGCTAGCACATTTATGGGCAAATAATTGTTTACATGTAAAAAATAAAGATATTTCACTGTAACAATAAAAATAATAAGAGCCTTGAACATAGTGGCTTTGAAAAAAGAGACAGTAAAAGTAAGATTTTTACCTTGTTACATTTTCTAGTGGCGGGTTGACCTCTTCAGTGAAAATGTTTCTTTAGTGGCTTTTTTTTTTTTTTTTAATTATCCCATTGTTTCTTTTCTATATCACCCAATATGTTAAAAAAACATAGTCTTTTTTTTCTGAAAAAGTTGAAAACCAAGAATGAAATGACACTGTAGTGAGAGAATTAAGGAGGAACACCTCAGAGGAAGACTAAATTTCTTGTAGTACTTTCAACAAAATAGTCTCTAAATGTGATAAATGATCTCTAAATATTAGAAAATATTCGGGCAGACAGGCAAAACAAAAGTATTAATGTGTTTGACCAAGAACACAATGATTACAAAAATTGTACTTGTTTGTAAACAAACATTAACAAATATGTATCTGTTGTGGGTACCTATGGAAAGTCACTTCCATATGCAAAACAAGTCAACATATGAAAATAAAAAAATAAGATTGTATATACCTAATCATTTTGGCACTACCAAAACACTATACATTTTTATTCTGTGGGATTTTTTAGTTAAATTCAGAGAAAGCAACACCCAGCCTACAAAATTAGTGAATTCAGTAGCGTGTTATTTCACTTTACAGTCCTGAGTAAGAGGCTAGCTCAATTTAGTAGTTAGAGCTTATGCTTCAGTTTAATTTCCAGGTTTCCTCTCCAGCTTGTGGGAGAAGGAAGGAGATAAACAAACATTTCAAATGTGTATAAGGGACTCTGTTTTCAAGATTACTTGGCTCCTACATGTCTCTGAAATACAGTGGGAGTGTATTTCATGTGGGATTTGTCTGTAAATCAAAAGGAAGTGTTAGTATATGACTGTAGTGACTGTAAAGTGGCAAAACTGCTGCTCATACTACTATATCAAAAATCTTTTGAAGGCTTTCTCATTGCCAGTAGGACTCTCACTATAGCTTTGCTAAAATTTTAGACTCTGTTTTTTCTTTGCAATCCCACAGATCCACTTTTGAGGAGCCAGATATTCTAAAAACCTGTATGAGCATATTCTAAAATTAGGCATCTAACTTCCTTGCATACATTACTATAAGCTGACAATTTACACCACTAAATACTGTCTTTGAGTAACTGGCCCAAGTTGCTTTTACTTGTGAAAACATTGCCATCTTTCTTTTGCCCAGTTCATATCTGAGAAACATAATCATGGCATTTCTTTGCCTGTGATACGCTGTTCAGAGGATTACTATCTTAAGGGTTTATAAATTCTTAGCTACTATGGTCAGCTGCATATACTTTAGACCTAGGTTTGTACTGTATTTGATCAATGATATCCCAAGTCTTTCAAGACTTTGAGGTAGAACTTCTGCCTGTTACTTTTCAGAAGTTAATATATCAAGAAACATGAGAATTTTTGAGCCTTTAATGCAACTTGTTTTACTGGAACACATACACAGATTAGAACTGGATAAATCAGTCAACAGGAAAAGCTCAGCACTGTTGTGTGAGAGAAATTAAACAAATAGTTACTTTTGCATGGGCTAAAAAATACAGACTTTCTCTCCTGTGTTCATACAACAGTGGCCCAGCCTCTTGGTTTGAATCTTTGAGGTGTATATACCAAAATTTACTCCCTTCCATCAACTCAGAGGCTTAGCTTTGAAGATACTCTCTGCATCAGATGTGCCAACATGCTTTAGACACAAGTCTGACTCTTGCTGCAGACTCCCAAAGGACTTCTTTTACCTCCCAACCTGCCTCAGTCTACAGTGGAGAAACTGCTCTGATATTCATGTTTGATGGCTCATAAGGGAGGTGTGGTCTTCACCTCCAAATCTTCCATCTGACCCCGAGTGCAAGAAAACACTAGAAGTATTTCTGATTGTGGAGGTGCTGTAAACTATAAATAATTAATATATAAAATTTTGAAATTCTTTGCCTAACATTAGTTTAACATGACAGAGAACAGTTTTTATAATTATGTCAACATTGTTATGACTTTTGAATCATTATTCAGAATCTCTGCTTTATGAAGTGGAGGGGAAAGGTGGTTCTGTGAATCTGTAACCCTCTGCACAGTTATTTTTAAAGTATGCAATACATTTGAAAATAAGCTAATAAACTAAAATTGTATTTGGGTACTTTTTCTTGGGAGCAGCTAACTAATGGGAAACAGATACAGCTCAAGTTTTTGCCTCTGAAATATTTTAATAGTGTGGTTTATAACCAAGATTCTGCAGAACTGCCATGTGGACAATAACTTCAGTTTACCCTCAACATCAGTTGTTATCGCAAATCACATTGTGACATGTTAGAGCTTCAAGGAAGAAAACAATTACCTCATCACTTCCTTCATCTGTATTTTAAAAGTTCATTTAGACAAACAGATTTTAAGAACTTTGGTGGCCAAAAAATATTTTTTTTAACTTAGAATGAAAGACACCATTGGTTTGCAATGCAAAGGGATATAAAAATTGATGTTAAAATCCGTAAGTTATTTTGATTATTTTACACCCAAAAGATTTATTAAAAGCTTACTTTACATTACTGCATTACATAGACCCTCTTGGAAAACATGAGGGCTCTCTTTCTTAGTTTTTGGTTGTTTATTTAATGTAATGATAGTTCTGAACAAATTGTAGAAACTGTAGGAAACTTAAATATGTAGCAAATATATCAAAGAGGACATAATCAAATTTAATTCTCTCAACTGTTCTTTCTGAAAATCTGGGGTAAAAGTGTACATAAATTTTTTGGCAACATTTTATTGTATATTTGGAAGTCATACAAAGGATACTACAGATTGTGCCTTGTATAGAATATTTTATGGAGGGGTCTATAACGGCAATAGACTTTGACTTTGACTGTGTGGTAATAAATCTAGGAATTACAGCTTCACAAGAATCTACAAATGAGAAAATTTCTGAAAGAAAATGATAACATCTCCTTTTTCTGCAATTTAAGCATCTTCATATTCACAAAAATTAGTAATAATTTAAGAAAACAACAACAACAAAAAAAAAACCCACAAAACTAATTGGATTAAAGATTGTAAATGGCTCCAGGCATGAGGTGTAATGATAATCAGTCTACAGGGGGTTTTCTTTATTTTTCTGTAGCACTATAACAAGCAAGGCTAGGGTAACTTGAGACTGTACCAGGAGAGTCACCAGTTGTGAGTACTGCCCCCCATGGTAGGGTGTCATGATTTAACCATAGCTGGCAACTAAGCACCACGCAGCTGCTCACTCACTCTCTACCCCCCCACCCCTCCCGCAGCATGATGGGGGAGAGAATCAGAAGGGTAAAAGTGAGAAAACTCATGGGTTGAGATAAAAAACGGTTTAACAGGCAAAACAAAAAAAACCCATGTAAGCAAGCAAAGCAAAACAAAGAATTCATTCACTACATACCATCAGCAGGCAGGTGCTCAGCCATCTCCAGGAAATCAGGGCTGCATCAAGCGTAACGGTTACTTGGGAAGACAAACGCCATCACTCTGAACGTCCCCCCCTTCCTTCTTCTTCTCCCATATTTATTCGCTGAGCATGACATCATATGGTGTGGGATATCCCTTTGGTCAGTTGGGGTCAGCTGTCCCAGCTGTGCCCCCTCCCAGCTTCTTGTGCACCCCCAGCCTGCTCGCTGGTGGGGTGGGGTGAGGAGCAGGAAACACCTTGACTCTGTGTGAGCACTGCTCAGCAGTAACTAAAACATCTCTGTATTATCAACAGTGTTTTCAGCACTAATCCAAAACATGGCCCCATACTAGCTACTGTGAAGAAAATTAACCGTATTGCAGCCAAAACCAGCACAGAGGGTTTTCCTGGGAGCTGGTTTTGTTTTCAAGCATTTTGGGCTGTCTAAATTGTGCCTCCTGATTCATCAAAATTTAAAGCTTCTTGTGCTTTCACTTCTCTTTCTTTGTTTAAATAACTCCATGTTACTTTTTTCTTTTTATTCTTTCTCTCTTTCCCTCCTTCCACCTTAACCTTCCAGTTCTCCCAAAATCTACTGTAGACTTGCAAATCTATCAGATTCCTTGCAGTCAAACAATCAGGATAAAACCTCTAATGAGAAAAATAATTTGTAAATAGTGTGATCCTACTGTGATTAGTATGTGTCTACAAGTTTTATAAAAGGCAAGACAGTGGATCTCTGGTTAGAGTGAAAAGTGTCTTCCATATCCTCTTCAAGGGAAATACATCTTCTCTTTGAAAACTTAAGAACCATGGGACAAAGAGGCTTTTCTGGTCTTTCCAGAGTGCTAGCTTTAGGTAACACTGTTTTTGCTGTTACTATCAATCAGTAATACATACCTACAGAAAAAGTAAAAGGAATCCACAAGTCAGGTTCTGTATCAATGGGGTCCATAGACAGGGGCAAGTATAGGCTATGGCTGGACTGGAAACTACCATTTTGATAACCTCTCAGACAGGGACTGAAGACCCAATGTTGAGATGAAATGAGACTTCTCAACTTATAGGTACGAGACCCCAGTGGTGGGTGCTCTGGTGGGTGCTCCAGTGAGTGAAGACCCCATTTGAGGCTGGTCAAGGCCATTAAGGCCTGTTAGTGTACTCAGGGCCCTGACAGTTCTAATAGAGACTTGCTTCAGTACGATGTGCTCTGTGGTATCCACCCCAAAAACCATCACAAGAACCATTTTATCATCTATCCATTTCTTAATCAAAATTCTTGGGATCAGTGCTTTCCTGAAGAATTGATGTTTTGCAAAGCTGTAGTTGTACTTGTTCATTTTCAGTGTCACTGAATATCTTCTTGTTATGTTCCAAGACAGAGAACAAAACCATTCAGAACATCTCTCTGTGACATATTGCGCATGACCTTTTGCTTGCTCCAGACACTGGAGTATTTAGTCTGTTCACCTGTCACCTCAGGTGCTGAAGTTTCATCTAGTTAATCTCTATTGGGCCTCCAAACTTGAATTATTATCATTTCCAGGAAATCAAATTGTGATGTTTTATTGACAGGAAACAAAGGCTAAGAGCTACACAAGAGAGAGAGAGATGTTTGAATGCCTGAATTTTAAATGCTTACTATAGGGCATATGTTCTCAGTGCCTCAGCTATCAATGTAGTTCACAAAAGAGCAGGATTCACTCAGGCACACAGAAAAACAATACAGTAAGCAGAGAACAGTCTAAACTGACCAGTTAGAAAAAAAGGTGACAATTATCTCCTCAGAATTCACTCATAGGCAACACCAGCCTTGATTAAAGCCGGCCCATCAGATGAAATTATGGCCCCTTTTCTACATGCTACTAGTCAAGTAATTAGAAAAACCAACTAGCACGTAGAGGTCCTAGGTTTAAATTCTTCCTCTGCAAATGGTAATTTGAACTCCCAGGTCCTACTTCCCAGGAGATTCAGGAAAACATTGAGTTTTGGGATACATTTAGTAGGGGCTCCCTATCTCTCACACTGAAGTTATTTTGTTTTTATTGGAGCAATTAAAATTCTTTCATCTAGGTAATTAAAGACTCATTTCTGGAGTTTAAGGCAGTCTTACAAGGGAAGAGGCAAGCTCCATCTAGTGAACACATAAATCTTCTAAGAGACGCACACCAGTGTTAAAAGGTTTTTCTGATGTTGAACTATCCTTCTAGCTGTAGGCAACAGCAATGCTAAATAGGCCTAAAAATATGATGTCTGATTATTACAGCTGTGTAAATAAAGAAACAAGAGCTTGAGTATATGACTGCTAAGTAACAAGATAAACAACTAATGAGCAAGATGTTTGTACTTTAAGGACTAATGAGAACATCTATAACTCTGATGGTGACATGCAGACTTTCAAATGTCCCAAAACATCTTTTAAAGGACACTCAATATGAACTGAACATGTACCACATCTATTAACAGGAGCCAAGTTCCATACTTAGCATATGGTTATAGTTAATTATTAATACTTTCTTGGCAGACATTATAGAAAGTTATATACAGTAGGAGGAGGCACAGTAAAGTGCATGAGGAAGTAATATAACAGCTAAAGAGCAGAGCTGTAGTTTGAATTCTTGGACTGAGGTTGCTAGACAGCTGACTTTACTGCATCATTGCTGGTGAGCATTAAACAAGAGTTATGTTTCCTACTGCTTTACCACACAAAAACAAGCACCAAAGCTTTAAGATCAAATTCAGCATCAAGCCACTCTTTGTGCTGGCAAAAAAATAAGTGACTCTGGTTCTTTGAAAAGACAGGAACAGGAACAAACTGTATAAGCACCTGAATTCTGTTTGCCAATAGTGGCCAGGAGTTTCTGGAGAGACAATTGTATATGAAGAACTGACTACAGCCAGTGGCAGAATCAGAGATTAGGAGTAGCCAGAAGAGATAAAAAATACTTTATTTTAAGGTTGTAGTTGTCTAAATTTCAACTTCTAGCTTTCGGAAATTACCATACTTTTGTTGGGTTTCTTTTCCGTCTGTTTATCTAGGGAATATATCACTCTCCTACTCACTCTTTTAAGTCTTGTTTTACAGCTTCTGTACCACAGAGGTGTGTTTCTTTTAAACATTTTTTGACATTTCTAGATTATTCTTTAAAAGCAAATAAAAAGACCAGAGAGACAATTTCATCATGGTTTTGACAACGTCATTTACAGAGACAAGATCAATTTTATATTTGCCTTTTCAAAGAATCAAGGAAAAGGTTTGCCATTTTTTTCATAATTATCTATTAGGGTTTCATGTCAAGGAAGCTATCTCTGACATCCTTACCAATTTGTCATTGTCTTTTGAGATATAAATGATAGAAAACTACTTGTGTTCTTGGTTCCCAGTGTATTTTACTGCATATGACTGTGTTGGAAATGTATTTTCTTACATTTTTAAATTATGATTCAGGTAATTCTGCAACAGTATATTCTCTCACTCACAATTTGTTGTCTCACCAGTCACCAGCAATATAGCTACACCAGCAATTATTTTATACAATTGCTTATATGACTGATGATTATCCACCACTCTTTTTGAATGCTCTTCTCAAGAAAAAAAGGCTAGTTTTTCTCTGCAGAACCGAAGAGGCTACCAAGTAACATGGGTAACTAAATCACCAATTTACTGACTGTGTCTAACATAAAAGCACCAGTTATAAGCTCATCAGTCACTTCCACTCATAGAAATCAAGCCAAGGGCTTAAAATAAAGAAAAATTGGAAAGGCTTAGTAAGTGGAAAAAAACAGGCCATTAAAAACAACAACCAGATTGGCCTTACCTTAAAATGCTTCTAAAGCCATACACTATAAATAAAAACACACATTTCCAGCTTTTTCCTCTTTTGCATTGCACTTGCCGGGTACAGACTTTGATCACGTTCCTCCCCTTCTCTTAAGAGATACCCTGCTTCATAGTTTCGAACATGTGTCACCTCATAAACAACTTCTTGGTTTATATTGAACAGGCAAGCTCCTACTCTTCAGCTACTTTGTATCTCTTTGCCACATTAACCAAAGCAATCTGAACACTCTTGGCCATCACAAAGCTGATTCTACCTCAGAGCTACTCTAAAATTGAGTATTAGTATTATACACAACCCTGGTACAGAATTTGTCATTAGAGCAAAACCTCTAGTGAGGAAAATAGCTCACTTACCTTCCAGCCAAGGCATTTCAGTCTGTTGCTTGATTAGGGTGACCCTTTCTCCTGTTTTACCACTAATCTGAACTTTTATTTTTCCTCAGAAATGCAAATTCTTATGTTCTGTGCCCTACTTCCAACTCCTCCTTTTACAATAACTGTTTATTTGTCTGTGTAGTTCTTCTGCCCAGGGGAGACATAGAGGCAACGGAAGCCAAATCCAAAGGTCCTGTATCGTAGACATCTGTTTTATATAAGCCTGTTCAGAAATTTAAACCCAGTTAATTTTGTCTCCACTGTCATGTTGGAAGACTCTTCCAGACCTCATTTCTGTTAGAAACTGCCTTCTGGTTTTGTAGCATACAGTTACTTATGGTGAGTTCATTTGCATTTTGTTCTGGTGCAAAGAGTGCCCTTGAGCTTAAATAGACCTTTTTCTTCCTTAGTTCCTTTCTGTCTTTTACATATCAATGAGTGATCATAGCTTCTCTCAGTGTCAACCTGAATGAGCAAGCTGCTTGTCATGAACAGATGACTTTTTACAGAACATGTATTTCTGTTTCCGGTCAGAATGAAAGACTATTTCATTCCTTCATTACCAAGATTCACTTGATTAATTAACTGCCTTTGTTCAACAAGTGGCAGCAAGTAATTTGTTTCTTTTTTAAACAACCAGCATCCCTATTACCTCTCCCCGCATACACATTCAGGTATTTATCATTTGCCTTGATAAACAGCAAGTATTAAGAGAAATCTCAAAGGACCTTCAGCTATAGACTTCAAAAAATTAGATAGGTTGAACCGAGAATTGATGCCAGAAGATCAGTCACATTAAGACGTGTTTTCTTTAAGAACCAACCCAGGCTAACTGAGATACAGGGGGTTTTGAGTAGAATCCTTGTATCTTTTTCTAAATATTGTAACTACACCAGACCTTTGGAATATCCCCATTTTTCAAGAATTACAGAAGACGTACAATAGGTAAGAGAGTTCCTGTCATGGGAACTTGCCTTTTTCAAGAGTTTAATAACAGAGTATAATGAGCTGCAGCTGAGAGGACAATATACACACCAGCCTGGGTATAATAAGCCAGGTCCGACAGGGTAACAAAAGCAAGAGCTGAGTGTGGTTAGTCTAAATACTGGCTACAGATCAACAAGTGACAAGAGAACAATGCCTTAATATTTTGGAAAGTTATACTGTGATATCATCATGGACCGATCTGATGGACAGCCTGTGTTGACATCTGCCCATAAAATCCCCCAGTAGTAGAAATGGGTGGAACATTGTTGCTTGGCCGTCTGACACCATGTCGAAGCAAATGGCCCGAGGTGGAGTGAACACACATAGACGTCAAGCCACTGCCCAGAGCCTGACACTGAGACTGGTTGCAGCAAGCATTGCAGTTTCCCTAGATTCGACAATGCCACCTCACTGGAGAAATGTATAGAGCAGCTCTCAGTTACTGTGCATGTGTGTGGGGGGGGTGTGAATGCAAAGTTTTTCTTGATACAGCCTATCACTTGGACCACTTTAAAAGTTTAGCTTAACAATGTCACACTGGCCTGGTGTTCTTGTTTCTCTTAAGGTAGTTTTACTACCTTTGTTTTGGAAAAAAAAAAAAAATTAAGCCGTTATACCTTACCATCATTCTTTGCCCAGTCCTGCTTTTCTCCAAATTCTTGAAAGAGCTGGTTGTAGGTATACATCATTTTGCTTTTACCAAAGGCAAGCCATGTGATACATTGTGGTGGTTATGTTAGGTGGTTATGACAGGTAATTACTTCGCATTCTGGATAACTGCAAGAGCTGCCAGCTCCCTCTTGGAAATGACAGGTTTTCATCTGCCCTATGGGATTAGAAAGTGAGAGTATTTCCCTAGTTTTCTGGCCTAAGAAAACGTTGAAATGTCAGGTGGGCTAGAGGGTGCTGTAGTAGAGGGTGCCTCCAAGGAAAGGTTTGCAGAACCAGCATACTGAGGTTAAAGTATTTAACCCTGTCTCCATGAGGTGGCTCCAACACAAAGAGGTTGTGAGGCCTCCAGCCCCTCTCAGCAATCCAATGAGATATCCTCACACTAACTGTTTTTTTATAGCAAGGGCAAGATCATGTTGTCAGAATTTCTTATAATAAAATCTCTTTTGAATTGTGTTGAACTTGGAAACAGTGAAACTAAATAACCAAAGCTTGTGACCATCTGCCTCTTCTCCACAAGATGGACTTCAGATTGCAACCTTCAAAGGCAACCTTCCATGACAGTGCTGGTGTCTTCTAAGGTCCAAGCTGGGAAAGATATTATTACCGTTATTCCTGATATTTTAGGGATATAGAGTGAAACATTTTGACAAAAAACTTACAAGTTTCCTGCTTCTAGTTTCAAGGCTTCTTTTCTAAGTTAGACAACTTTTTCAGTATACTGGTATTTTAACTCACCCTCCTTCCCACTCTCTTCAGTGAATCATAAATATGTATGATCTGTGTCTCCTGAGGAAGATACAGACAAGACCTCTAGCATCTAAAAATGGATTTCAATGGAAGTTACATGCTCACGATTCTTCCTATTGGCTCTATCGGGAACTGGATTGTTATTAAAACTTGGAAACATATATCAACAAGCTGAGCTAAACCATCTCTGTGCATTTTATTTTTAACTAAGCATACAATGTAAGAGTAATTCAGACATTGACAAAACTCAGAGGAAACAACATTTCCCTGCTAGGCATTCTGCAGGAAACTTTTCCAACATTAAGAAATATTTCCGTTTCAATTCTTTCTTCTTTTAACAGAAAAAATCAGCTGTTGTGGTTTGTTTTCTTTAGAATCCCCCCAACTGTAATAAAATAATCAGTAAAATTTTCTTGAGAAAATCAGAGCTGCATCATAAACCCTGACTGAGTCAGAAGGAATAGGACTTCTTTTTACTGTATCTGTGCTCTAAGCCATCACATAGCAAAAGATGCTTTCATATCATAAAAGTTGTTCTGGAAAGGTACTGTCAAAAAAATGTGGAGAACTGTTTTTCAAGTGGTAGACAGTTTTATTTTCTAAGACTATCAAATGTGTCTCCCTGGGTTTGAAAATTCCTTTACCTAAAAAGGAAACTTTTTTTGGGGGGGGGTGGGGTGTGTATGTGTGTGTAAGTCTTTGAGGTTAAATTAGGTAAATTACTAAGGGCCAGGGAAGTTCACTATTTCTCTAGAAACAGAATGCAATAGCTTTCTGTCATCTTGATCATCTCCCACATAGTAGGAAAAATGTGCCAGTAGGTTAGCAACTGAATAATGAAAGACAGTAGGTGTAATTATAATGTGTTTTCTTGGAAGGATAGCCCAGTTTTGCAATAGTGTTTTAACTCACAGCTGTAGTTAGTTACCTCACATTTTATAATTTTGTTCATTTCACATACATTACAGGAAGAAAGCCTGCTCAACTGTTTCTGAAAATAGCTTAGTCTATTTTCTCCGAGCAGGCTTTGATTTCCAAGTGTGAAGTGGCCTGTACGAGTAATCACACACTTAAAAAAAAAAAAAAAAAGAACACCACAAAAAAACACGACAAAACCAGTAGTTATATGGCCATTAAAACTGATACTATGTGACCTAAATAGGCAGCTTCCAGAACATCTGCCCCAAAATTTTGTGTTCAGCAGTGCAATTCTTAGCTTCTACTAAGCATCTACTAATGGGGATGGCTTCTAAAGTACTTTAGATATTACAAATATAGGTAAGTCATGGTTTAACACTAGCCAGCAACTAAGCACCACACAGCCACTCGCTCACTCCGCCACTGGTGGGATGGAGGAGAGAATCGGAAGACTAAAAGTGAGAAAACTCATAGGTTGAGAAAAAGACAGTTTAATAATTGAAATAAAATAAAGTAGTAGTAGTAGTAATAATAATATACAAAGCAAGAGATGATGATACAATTGTTCACCACCTGCTGACTGATGCCCAGCCTGTCCCTGAGCAGCAATCACTGCCCATTGGCCAACTCCCCCCAGCTTATACTGAGCATGACATCATATGGTATGGAATATCACTTTGATCAGTTGGGGTCAGCTGTCCTGACTGTGTCCCCTCCTGGCTTCTTGTGCACCTGGCAGAGCCTGGGGAGCTGAAAAAGTCCTTGACTAGTGTAAGCACTGCTTACTAACAACTAAAACATCAGTGTTATCAATATTACTGTAATGCAAAATTCAAAATACAGCACTATACAACCTACTATGAAGAAAATTAACTCTATCCCAGCTGAAACCAGGGCAAGATATAAATATATAAAATAAAAAGTTGATTTTCTGCCTACTATTGAAGATCCCTGCCCAAGAGTCAAGGGAAAGCATATGTGAGATTGAGTGAGTGAAGATTTTTCTTATCCCCATTAGCATATAGGCATATGGGTGATGTTAATACTTGTCCTGTTCTCCCCCTCAGTAGGGGAACTATGGCTGATAGCAGATGCCCTGAGACAACTGCTACAACAACGCAAACACCTAATGATGCTTTGCCAGACTAGCCCTGCAGTCTTTTTACGTCAGAATTGTTTGCATGCCAGCTTTGGCATACTTACCATCTCACAGCAGGAAGTTCCACTTCTGAACTACTCATTGTGTGAAGAAATATCTTATTTATTCTTAAGTATAGCATCCACTCTGGAGTGCACAGGTACTAAAATTACCTTTAGGGAAGCATATCAAATCACCTCCTCAAAGATGTCTTTTATACATTAGGTCTTATGTGGCTAATGCGTATTAGAATATTGAATTGTGCTGGCTCTTAACAAACACTTTTGCAGTGGTATGAAAATAGTATCAGCCCTTACGATTGTTATTATTGTCCTTATTATTTTGATTTACCTTTTCTTGTAGCTTACTAAACCAAAAGTAATCCTATAAACAATCCTAATACTCTAAAAATATTTCTTTTTTCTTTCTAACAGATGCGTCACTGTAGCTTCACTTGTTAAAGAGGAAGCTCTATAAATGTGCTTAGTATCATTTGCAAACAAGTTTCTCAGGTATTTTTGCAGATATGTAGGTCTAAAAATAGAGTGAAGACCATCATCCTTACAACACATACTCTAATAACTGGTAACTAGGCTGAGGAAAGTAGCTCAGCAGAGTCTAATTGGAAAGAGAAGTATGTAACACTGAGACAGTTCAGTACTTACTGTTCTAGAAAGGATGTGTTTAAGAAACAGGTATAGATTTTCATGTTTTGGGCCAAACCTGGAACCCATTACTCTCACTACATAATAATTTCTCATTCATTTAAAACATCACTTGAAATAGGTATAACTTCAAGGTCAATGTGGATAAGTTATTCACGTTCCTTCCTTAATGTGCATTGTTTCTAGTTACACTGCTTTCCCTGAGCCAGGCTTATTACAGTAGTAAGTACCTCACAAGTTAGTACAAGTACCTTACAGTACTATTAACTTACTATATGGCACTTGCTGCTGAAAACAAGCTTAACGCTTCTGTCCAAGTGTGTCAGGTTAGGCTGCCATGTGGTGGACTAAGAGATTGTATTAAATGTCACCAGTACTGGACTTTGAGAGTGTACCAGAATTTACTGTGCACTGTTAAGCAAGCTAATAAAAAGTAAATAGCAAGGGACAACATGAAGTCCAATAAATTAGATTCATCTGGAAAGACATAGATAAAGAAATTGCCCATGCTGTGTTGACAGTATTTGTTGAAGATAAGACACAGAAATCAAACCTTTTGATTCATGGATTCCGTGGTTGCTAGCAAAGAGCAGAAGTCCACCCTCTCACCATTCATAATTCCCCATTCATGTATGTTTCTTTCATTTCCTCAGAAGCATTAGATATTGATCACAGCTAGAAGGAGGTAATCAGAAAAGATGTGGTGAAAGGCAGTATGCCATTCAGTAAGTCCTATAGCTCACTGTAGTAGGTTTGCCTGTTAGGTTTCAGAATCCAAGACTTTGGAGATATTTTCCTGACATCAGGGAGGTGTTGTCAGCCCAGATCCTGGGCTCAGCTCGTATGATTTATTTCTTGACACTTCAGGAACTCAGGATGTAGCTTCTTTATCTTACACACCTTAGATTTTTTCCATTGTTTCACAGAATGGTAGGGGTTGGGAGGACCTCTGGAGATCATCTCGTCCAACCGCCCTGTGCTTGAGCAGGTACACCTGGACCAGGGGGCATAGGACTGCGTCAAGGCAGGTTTTGAATGTCTCCAAGAAAGGAGACTCCACAACCTCTCTGGGAAGCCTGTTCCACTGCTCTGTCATTCTCAAAGTAAAGAAGATTTTCTTCATATTCAGGTGAAACTTCCTGTGTTCTGGTTTGTGCTCATTACCCCTTGTCCTAAAAAGAGTCCAGTCCCATCTGCTTGACACCCACCTTTGAGATATTTATAAGCACAGATAAGATCCCCCCTCAGTCTTCTCTTCTCCAGGCTAAACAAACACAGGTGTCTCAGCCTTTCCTCATAAGGGAGATGCTCCAGTCCCCTGATCATCTTTGTAGTTTTCCACTGGACTCTCTCTGGTAGTTCCCTGTCTTTCTGGAACTGGGGGACTCAGAACTGGGCACAGTACTCAAGATACGGGTGGAGTAGAGGAGGAGGAGAACCTCCCTCGATCTGCCGGCCGCAATCCTTTTAATGCAGCCCAGGATACCATTGGCCTTCTTGGCCACAATGGGCACAGTGCTGGCTCATGTTCAACCTGCTGTCCACCAGCACTCCCAGGTCCTTCTCAGCAGAGCTGTTTTCCAGCAGGTCAGCCCCCAGCCTGTACTGGTGCATGGGGTTGTTCCTCCCCAGGGGCAGGACCTTGTACTTGCTCATGTTGAATTTCATCAGGTTCCCCTCGGCCCAGCTCTCCAGCCTGTCCAGGTCTTGTTGAATGGCAGCAGAGCCTTCTGTTGTATCAACCACCCTCCCAGTGGAGGGAGCATCATCATCAAACTTGCTGAGGTTACACTCTATCCCTTCATCCAGCTCACTCATGAATATGTCTAACAGGACTGGAGCCAGAACAGCAGTGGAGAACACCACTAGTTATGGGCCTCCAACCAGACTCTGCACCATTGATCACGACTACCTGAGCTCTGCCATTCAGCCACTTCCCTATCCACCCCATTGTCCACTCACCTAACCCACACTTCCTTAGCTTACCTCTGAGGATGTTATGGGACACAGTGTCAAATGCCTTACTGAAGCCGAGGTAAACAACCTCCACTGCTCTCCCTTCATCTACCCAGTCAGTCACACCATCATAGAAGGCTATCAGGTTGGTCAAGCATGATCTCCCCTTGGTGTTTCTGATAACCTTCTTTCCTTTACATGCCTGGAGATGACCTCCAGAATGAATTGTTCCATCACCTTTCCGGGGAGGGGGGTGAGGCTGACTGGCCTATAGTTTCCTGGGTCCCTCTTCTTGCCCTTTTTGAAGACTGGAGTGATATTGGCTACCTTCCAGTCCTTGGGCACCTCTTCTGCCCTCCATAACCTTTCAAGGATGGTGGAGAGTGGCTTGGCAAGAACATCCACCAGCTTCCTCAGCACTTGTGGGTGCACCCCATCGGGGCCCATGGATTTGTGGGGTCCAGTTTGCCTAAATGAGTTCTAACCTAATCCTCCTCAACCAAGGAGAAGTCTTCCTTTCTCCAGATTTGTCCTCTCTTCTCTGGGGGCTGGGATGCCTGAGGGCCAGCCTTAGCAGCAAAGACTGAAGCAAAGAAGGCATTCAGTAACTCCACCTTCTTTGCATCCTGTGTCACCAGGGCACCCACCTCATTCAGCAGTGGGCCCACAGTTTCCCTCTACATCACCTGAAAACTCCTAACTTTAAAATACGCTTGTTACTACCAGCTAACTGGGCTTACTGTTCAACTGGGCACAGGTTGGCCTGCTGATTATCTGAGATAATTTTTCAGGTAGGACTGAAGTGTCAATTTTCCCTTGAAAAATGTTTCATTAAAGGGCAGTGATGAAAGCTTTTCCAACAAGAGGAGAAATTTCTAATGGTAACAAAAAGTTAGGCTTTCAACTCTACCACAAATGAATAGAAAATGAAGGATATAAACTCTTGACATTATCCCAGAAGGGGAATTTGATGTGAACAAGAAAAGACTAAGTAGGTGTTGAACTGGCAAGTAATGTTATATGGATGGATTCCACAGTGATGGATTTTATACTGATAGATTCAATGGAAAAACAGAGAGAATTAGACAGATATAAACAGGCGAAAGTTCAGTGAAAAAGCAGTTGTCTTCAGGTCTCCCATCTTATAGAAAATAAAAACAAGACATAACGGTTGCAGTTAAAGCAGGATAAGTTTTAATTCAATTGGATGTTAAAGTTCAAGCACAGTCTAAGATTGCTTTGTGGCAAAGGCCCTTAGCAAGGGATATCAGAAATACAGAAAGCAGGGCCTGAAGGAAGGAATACTTGGCAAATGAATTTAGCAGAATTGCTGGCCACTATACAGTGAGGATTTCTTTGATTGCTGAGTATGACATCAGTTATCTGAAAAAAAAAAACCAGACCAAACCAGGTTTGGAATAGCACCTCATTTCTGAAAGTCTCAAAACAGATACCTGGACATTTCCTTAGAGGTAGGAGTGAGATGGAGTCAGGAGACCACATAATCTGACCCACTGTGTACAAAGGAGAAAAGGGAATATCTAACAAAAGAAATGGTTGTGTTGTTGCCATGCTTTTATTGGGAGGTTGAAATAGTTTGTTTCCTAAGAATGACAGGACTCAATAATATCTGTGACATGTTCTCCTCCAAGGATTCCTGAAGTACAAATTAATTGTTTGGAGACTAAAAGACTTCTCCTTGGAAGCTTGAGTTTCTGTTCCAACAGACTTAGTCAAATACTTTCTAGGCACTGTGGTTAGATTGCTAACATTTAGTAGTATTTGACAGTGACATGAGAGATGAACTTCATCACTTCAAGTGTGCCTGTTCCTCTATCCTTCAGCCCACAAGCTTGTAAAAACTAAAGTTATACCAGAACTTGATTATTTATAAAAGCAAACGAGTCGGAATCTATAAAATACATAAAGGAAGGGGCAATGATATTTTGGTTTTCAAAACCATTAACACTGATGTATTTGCAATGCAGTGTAATACAAGTACCATGTCTGGCAGTGGGTCAGGAAGAAGGGAAGAGAAGGAAAGGTTCCAGGACTAGAGTAAAGAAGAGAAAGTGGGCATGATCAAGGGCAGGGGAAACAAACAAACAAACAAAATTATACGACATGAAATTAAAGAGAATAACTTACAGAAAAGCTGAATTGGGACTATATATATATACTTTTTTTTTTCCCCAGAAGGCCTTGACCTTCAACATTTGCAGGTAAAGCCAGTCAGTACTAAAGGTCAGAATGAGATATTTTCAGGAAGGAGGGATGATTAGCCTATGCTCACTCACCAGAGGTTCATGCCTTTCAGAATAATCTGTTGTTCTCTTTTGGCTAACATATGAATCTATAATAAATGAGCTAAAAATAAGAAACCCTAAAGGCCTTTCTATTTCCTGTACTGTAGAAAACAAAAGCATTTATGAAAAATGAAAGTGCTGTTGCACTGAATCAAAACTGTAAATTGATGATCTCTAAAATTTAGAAATAAAATTAGTTCATGAAGAAAAATATCTTTGCTCTCCAAATTGGCGTTACACATTGTGAGGTTTAAAAGAAATCTAAATTTAAAGAAAAAAAGAGGATCTCGTGGTATACTATAAAGTTTTTTCTAGCCTTCAAATCTACTCCCAGTTCAATTACACGGTTGTCAAGACTAACATGAAGCCACCCTTTCTCCCCCTATAATGCAGCTATGACAATACCATGCCTGTATTAATATAAACACTCTGATGATTTGCAGTTTTAGACTATTCTGAGACTCTTTTCCAATGAACTTTATTCCTTTCTGCTTCACAATTCTGATTTTTTGAAAAAACCAGTAAATTCTACAGTTTTTTTTAAAATAAACCTAAAATATTTAAATTTCTACCGTTTACATAAAGAATGGGACTGTATGGATTTGAGCCAAACTTTAACTCCTTTTAACGGTAATTTAGAATAAATACATCTTTTTAGCACTGTTGTGTTAATTTGGTTGGTAATTCTCATGTGCCCCAAATAAGAGTCTCCTACAAGCAGCCATGAAAACAAAACTTGTTGTGTTTTCTAAACACAGCATTATCTTTCAAAGTAGCAGGCAGGCTCAACAACTCCTTGGGGAATTATTCTCTGAAGTGAAGGTGGCAGAAGTAGTGAGGTTAAAGAATGTAAAAAATTGGGATAAAGCAAAAGAATGCAGATAGGGTGACTAAGGGAGATGTAAGCTGTTCCAGAAATAAAGTCACATGGAAAAAAGTACATAATGACAAACTGCATATCTTAAATCTAGCAAAAGAAAAAGATCATAAAAAAAATCATGCAAGAGACAGAAATTGGAAATAAGTCTGGTAAAGCACTACTCATGAAAAAAAGATTCAAGCTGAACCCTGGCAAGGTACAAGGTTAAGACATTTTTAAAATTGTGCTGTAAAAGCATAGCCTAGGTGCTGAAGGTGGAAAAATCCCTGCTTTGACTCATAGACTAATGGACTGTGGAATTATTTTGCTGACAAAATAAATGTTGTATAGCACATACATTACTGCGTGACATTTAATTAGCTATGAAAATAATAATTAAGTACCTTCTAGACTATCCATACCCATTATGTAATGCATGTGCATGCATACAGATATGTTTTTCAGATAGGATGAACAGCTTTCAGTTAAATTCCTCCTACTGTGCATTCCTCCTACAGTAATGCATTACTCTATGAAAAAAAAAATAATCACTGAGAACCAGTTACTGGAAGTTTAAGTCTGTACCACACAAGTTCATTTACAGTATATTTTAAACATGATTAATTATTCAGAATAGCTAAAAGCCAACTTCTAGACTCTGTATATTTTTGTTTCAAAATAAGGTTTAATGCTATTAAACACCATCATTTCAAGCATCTCTCAGGTTTTTTTTCCTTCCTGACAATTCCATTCTAGCCTCACATGGGACAAAAATTACATCCATTTAAGCAGTAAGAAGCACAACTTTTTTTCCTGGATCAGTGGTGGTTCAGATCAGTGTACTATAAGAAAGTACTAATTTTCATGCATGAGCTCTTCATTACATTTTAGATGCATTTTAAGAAGAATGACAAGTAAAAAAATTCACAAAGATAATACCTGATATGGGACATAGCAGCAGTCATCACAGGTAAAGCAAGGCGATCTTAGAGTCAAAGAACAAATCGTCAGTTAACAAATGCTTATACTGTAATGATATAAAGTGGAAAGGGGATCATGACCACCATGATAACATTTTTAATTTCTCATCACCCCTCCCCTCTTGAATGAAGTTTCAAAGTCTTTTTTTACTGATGGAGGTATGGTAGACTCTCTTAAACAAATAATTTGGTGTATTTCCCCCCATTAAAGTATTCCCAGGCAACTAATGGCTATTATTCAATTTAAAAGGCAAAAGGCAAACAACCCCAGATTTCTTTCTTTCATCAGATTCCTACTTTCAGTCCTGACAAAGGACTGTTCAGTGTGACAAAGTCTCTGTTTTCAGAAACGGTTCCAATGTTCATTGGAAATAAAATTGCCTGACAATTGTTAATACCTGGAGACCTACTCCACATTTAAAAGGTATGAAGAATTGTATACATCCTTTCTCCAGCTGCACAGTTTAAGAAAGGGAAGGTATGTGGTTTGTTATTAAATAAATTCACAGGTCTTCTTGCTCTTACTGGCACCACTTCTTATCTATATCAATTCCCTTTTGAAGAAGCAAGCAGAGATATGTTGTATAAACAGATTATCGTGTTCAAAAATAAAAAGCCATTTAGAATAGACTAAAATTTGATGAGATGAAAACAGAAAAGAACACTTCAGAGCTTCTTTTGTTTAAAATTTCTTTCTCTCATTGAAAAATACATCAGCTCAACAGGGACGATGCTTTAAAGAATGGCTAATCTATACCTTTCATATTTCTTTTCTGCTCCTGCATATGATAAATAAATAATAAAATAAATTTATCATCTCTTTTTGATCATCCCATCTGAGTCTTTAAGCATTTATAAATATCATTTAATGGCAAGTTAAGGATTACTCTATGTATGTGGAACTGATTTTCCTTATTCAGCTTGTGGCTTTGTTTGCTTTGAAATAGTTCTCCCCTTCACTTACAAAAGCAAAGCTACGGAACAGTTATTTTCCCTTGTTATTACTAAGAAAAGGTTAAGGAAGTATTCTTCAATATATTTGTGTAGATGAGTCCTGGTAGAAGTTTATCTCCAATGTAAATGATAAGAACTAAATGATATTTTTTTTTTCTTTCTGCCCCAAAGAACTGACATTTCATCTAGGAGTAGAGTGGTTTTTATGAACATTCTTTTTTCTTATAACCACTGAGGTCCACCCAGGTCCTCTGTCTTCCTGGTGATATAGGTTGTCCTTTTGCCTCTTTTCAAGTCTCAGTTTAGTAAAGTAAATCTTCACTAACGCTCAGCCACACCATTACAGAAACTATACAGAAAGGAAAAAGCTCTCCCAACACAGTGGAAACTCCAACAGAAGAAAGTCAGTCTCTCAACTGTTACATGAGCACCTGTAATACCATTGCTCAGCTAAAAAGCAAGGGCCTCAAAGTGATAACCTGGCATCCACCTGATTCTGTATACCATGCAGAGCTTCCAGGCTTTGACATGAAAATGAGAACTCTCTAGCACATCAGAGAATGCAGTGCTATTCAAAAAAATGGAAAAGAAAAAGAAAAAAATTGTTTCTTTTAGAGTGTCATCAATGTGGTAGATTTTGACCAATGATAAGAAAAAATCTCATTGTTTCAGTTTTTCCATTTTTTTCATAAAAATTACCCTTTAACCCAAATCAACATAATCCCCAACATCCATTGCAAATTTGTTTTTGGAATTAAAATGGGAAGCCATGAGATTTCTTTAGTTGATCAATAAAGAAAAAGTGATATTTAAAGAGAGTATGTCCCAAAGATTCAAAATTGAACAGGAAAAAAACCTGAACTGAACAGAAAACTGTACTTACAGGCATTTACCAAGAGTTTGTCAGAGCTCTGAGTGCACCAACAAGCCTTAATGGCTATGACTAGCCTCACCTGAGACTCTCCCCTTGGGTCCAGGTGCAATATTTAAGCTCAGTCCTCAACCTCAGTCCCTGACTGAGCTGTGTTGTAGGAGTGTTGGTTTGCAGCACTGTTGTGCTTGGGCCAGGCATTGGGCCAGGCATTGGGCCAGGCATTGGGCCAGGCATTGGGCCAGGCATTGGGCCAGGCATTGGGCCATGTTGAGCCTGACCAGTAAATTGCCTTCCTGGCTTAACCTCAGCCTGCCTTGTCACCATAGACCTGACTGGCAGTACCTGGATCTGTTCATGGCCTTCATGGTGATTTCCCACCTGGACCTTGCATCTGCCTCCTCACCACAAGCTTGCCTGATTATCTTGACTCTAGGTTGAATGTAGCTGTCATCTCTGGGCCCACCTTGCTCCCTTCACTCAGGCTGAAGGGCTGGACCTTGCTTGGTGAGGTCCCTTTTCATAGAGTCATAGAATGTCTTGAGTTGGAAGGGACCCACAAGGATCATCAAGTCAAACTCCTGTCCATGCACAGGACAACCCCAAAATTCACATTGTATCTCTGAGGGCTTTGTCCAAGTGTTTCTTGAATATTGTCAGGCTTAGTGCTGTGACTGTCTCCCTGGGGAGCCTGTTCCAGTGCTCCACCACCTTTTGGATGAAGAACCTTTTCCTAATACCCAACCTGAACCTCCCCTGGCGTTTTCCTGCTGGCCATCTGACTCCTTTCAGTTCCCACCCCTTAAGGAGCAACCCTGCTTCTGCTGCTCCCTGAGAGCTTGTTTGGGCTGTCTTGAGCCTGAGCCGAGTACTGTGGAGCCTGGTCTGGGGACATGCAGGGGCTTCCCCCTATGCATCCTCCCAAGTGATCAGCCTTGCTCTGGGCTCTGATCTCCCCATAGCACTGATGCTTTACTCATCCCCAGGCTACTGAGAAAACTCCTCTGGGTCTTGTCACTGGCAGCATGTGCTCCCTTCCCCTTTGGGCCTGAGATCCCCTTATATGAGCCTGAAGACTTTAACATGATGTCCCTCTCCCTGTTTCTTGTTGCTGTTCTGGCTATGTCCTCTGAAACAGTCCAGTTATGGCCCATGGTGATTAAATCACTCAGATTTGAGAGTTACTCTGTTGTCTTATTTTCTATATAGAATAACAGATATATTTTTCTATACAGAGAGATTATATACTTGATATTTATTTATAAATATATATAAATGTTATATTTAAATATAAAATTATATTCTATACAAATAGCTGTATGGTAAGTAGCTGTGTCTTGAAGGAAAGAATGAGAATGGAAATGCAACTTCGTTTTTTGCTCAACTTCCAGTTAACTTGTAGTTAATTTGGTGTACTGGTACCAGAAAGAGCTACTGTTTTTTACACCTTTGGCAGCTTTTCTCAATCTTTGGTTTTGGGGCAGGAAGAGGGGGGAAGGGGGATGTCTCTCATTATTGTTTTGACTAGTCTGACACTGGGCAATCTTCTGGCTCATGACAAATTTGCCACCTAGAAATGGCAATCACACAATCAACACTCTAAAGAAAAATCCTGAACTAAAAAGGTTGCCACTCACATGAATTCCCTGTGAACAGAAAACACTAATAAAAACTTTGATCTTTCTCTGGAAAAGAGGGAATGAAGATGCCACAGCAATAAACAAACCTGATCTTTGAATAGTAAGGTAGTGACTGTGAGCTGGAAACTTTAGTTTAGGCATAACAGATGAGTGTGGTCCAAGAGGTGTGGACCTAGAAGAGAAATTATGAAGACTTTTAAATCAGTGAGGAATGGATTATGAGAGCCTTGGTGGACAACATTTGCTTTATTTGTTTCTAGATTTGTTGGCTGTAGTAAATATTTGAGAGGATTCCCCTAGAAGTGAGTGATTGCTCTTTTTCCCAGGTGTGGCTGAGCAAGCTTAAGAGGAAGCTTGGAGACAGCTCAGGAGGAGTCAAGTAGAAGAAAGAAGCCAGAAAGTTACAGAAAAAGCAACAGGGAACTAGTGCAAAGTAGTTACCTCTGCACTTTGGGTAGCTTGTATAGTTTGCTGCAGCTCAGTAAGCCACTGAGATCACTGACAGCACACTGCTGTCAAGGGCACCTTGCTGTGCAAGGGCGCACTGGAAGAGTTCACAGAATCATAGAATGGTTTGAGTTGGAAGGGACCTTCAGAGGTCATCTAGTTCAACCTCCCTGCAGTGAGCAGGGACATCTTCAACTAGATCATGTTGCTCAGAGCCCCATCCAACCTGATCTTTATTATTTCTAAGGATGGGGCCTCCACAACCTCTCTGGGCAACCTGTTCCAGTGTTTCACCACCCTCAGTGTAAAAAAATTTTCTTTACATAAACTCAGTATTACTGGCATTCCATGTGACCTAGTCACTTTGAGCTTTCTCTATTGAAAAACATAGATATTTTAGTTTGTATCCCAATAAAGTAATGCTTTTTTTACTTTAAAACTTTTGTGGCCTTTTTTGAAGTGCTCCGTGTGAAGAAAGGACAGGCAGATAAAACCCAACTCAGGACTAATATCAATAACATTAGAAGCTGAAATAAAGTGATCAGAGGAAACAGTCTTCTGTCTAGAAGGTGATAAACACTTAAAATACATTAGCAAACATCTGCCTATATGTGAACTATAGATATTCTAATTGTTTATTCTCTATAACTAATGTTTTTCATTTGTGGGAGCATCCTAGGAAACAAAAGTCCTTAAGGAATTTATGCATAAATATGCTCTGGATAAAATATTTAGAAGCTGCTGGTCACAGTCTAAAAATTTAGGTGTAACAGACACAAATGTCAAAATTTGTCTTTAAGACTGGTTGAAGCTGTGTTCATTGCAAGTAAAACCAATGTCACTATAGCTCATGAACTAGTTGCCAACGAAGTAAAATGAGATTTCCAGTGAGTAAAAGTTTCAACAATGTATGGCTGACCTTGGGGTTGGGGTGGGACTGCCTTTTTAAGGCCTAAAATATGAATTTCAGGCCTGGCTGAACAGGGAGCTTTCGCTGGCACTCAGGAAAAAAAAGCAGAGTTTACCACTTTTGGAAGAAGGGGCAGGCAACTCAAGAAGAGTACAGAGATCTCATTATGTCTTGCAGAAAGAAAATCAGACAGGCAAAAGCCCAGCTTGAACTCAGTCTGGCCACTGTTGTAAGGGATAACAAAATGTTTTTACAAATACATTAACAACAAAAAGACAACCTAAAAGAATCTCTATCCTCTGTTGGACACGGAGGGGAACATTGCGACCAGGGATGAGGAAAAGGCTGAGGTACTAAACACCTTCTTTACCTCAGTCTTTAACTGTCAGAGAAGTTATCCCCAGGGTATTCAGCCTCCTGATCTGGAAGGCAGGGACAGGGAGTGGAATAACCTCCCCATAATCCAGGAGGAAGCAGTTTATGACCTGCTGCTCCACCTGGGCACTCACAAGTCTATGGGGCTGGATGGGATCCACCCAAGAGTACTGAGGGAGCTGGTGGAGGAGCCTGGCAAGCCATTCTCCATCATTAATCAGCAGTCCTGATTAATAGGGTAGGTTCCAGATGACTGGAGGCTTGCCAATGTGACACCTATCTACAAGAAGGGCCAGAAGAAGGGTCCAGGGAACTACAGGCCTGTCAGCCTGACCTCAGTACTGGAGAAGATTATTGAGCAATACATCTTGAGTGAGCTCACCAGGAAAGTTCAGGGCAGCAGGTGGTCAGGCCCAGTCAGCATGGGTACATGAAAGGCAGATCCTGCCTGACAAACCTGATCTCCTTCTATGACCAGGTGACCTGCCTAGTGGATGGGGGAAAGGCTGTGGATGTGGTCTACCTGGACTTTAGCAAAGCCTTTGACACTGTCTCCCACAGCATCCTCCTAGAGAAGCTGGTGGCTCATAGCTTGGATGAGTGTACTCCTCACTGAGGAAAAATCTGGCTGGATGGCCGAGCCCAGAGAGTTGTGAATGGAGCTAAATCCAATTGCTGACTGGTCATGAATGGTGTTCCCCAGGAATCAGCTTTGGGGCCAGACTTGTTTAATATCTTTATCAATGTCTGGATGAGGGGATTGAGTGCACCCTCAGTAAGTTTGCAGATGACACCAACTTGGCCAGGAGTGTTGATCTGCTTGAGGGTAGGAAGGCTCTGCAGAGGGATCTGGACAGGCTGGATTGATGAGTTGAGGCCAATTGTATAAGGTTTGACAAAGCCAAGTGTTGGGTCCTGCACTTTGGTCACAACAACCCCATGCAATTCTACAGGCTTGGGGAGGAGTGGCTGGAGAGCTGCCTGGAGGAAAGGGACCTGGGGGTGTTGGTTGAGAGTCAGCTGAACGTGAGCCAGCAGTGTGCCCAGGTGGCCAAGAAGGCCAACAGCATCCTGGCTTGTATCAGGAATACTGTGGCCAGCAGGATTAGGGAAGTGATCGTGCCCCTGTATTTGGCACTGCTGAGGCTGCACCTTGAATATTGTGTTCAGTTTTGGGCCCCTCACTACAAGAAGGACATTTTGTTGCTGGAGTGTGTGCAGAGAAGGGCAACAAAGCTGGTGAAGGGTCTGGAGAGCAGGTCTTATGAGGAGAGGTTGAGGGAACTGGGGTTGTTCAGTCTGGAGAAGAGGAGGTTGAGGGGAGACCTTATTGCTCTCTACAACTACCTGAAAGGAGATTGTAGTGAGGTGGGTGTTAGTCTCTTCTCCCAAGTTACTAGTGATAGAATGAGAGAAAACAGCTTCAGGTTGCACCGGTGGAGGTTTAGATTGGATATTAGGAAAAATTTCTTTACTGAAAGAGTAGTCAGGCATTGGAACAGGCAGCCCAGAGAGGTGGTAGGGTCACCATCCATGGAGGTATTTAAAAGACTTGTAGATGCGGCACTTCAGGGGATGGTTTGGGAAGCATGGTAACGTTGGGTTGACGATTGGACTTGATGATCCTAGATGTCTTTTCCAACCTTAATAACTCTATGATTCTATGAATAGTAGCAGATGGAAGGAATAATAACTCTACCATGTATTAATATCAGAACATTACTCTTACACTGAATTAAATAAATAAGCAAGAATGATTATATAGTATTAAAATCCAAATATCAAAAAGGGCATTGAAAATTACATAGGAAATGCTGACAGTATACATTTTTCATAAAATAGGATAGAAAAATCAAGTTTTGTTGCCTATTTGATAACTGTTTTTTAGAGGAAGAATTCTCTTCTGTATTTGAGGCCCATCCAGAGATGGATCCAGCCTTAGCTTCACCTATCAAAATGAGCTGATGTGTATAGGAGTTGGCAGAATTTGACCTGTTAGTTTACTGAGTATGTTGTATGTTTTTCTATAAATTGGTTTGGTCAGCTAGATTAGAAGTTACTGTAGCTCATATTGTCCAAGCTTCTACCGCCTTTCGCTAATGTCACATAACAAATACTTAATGAAAAAAAAGAATATCTTTTGGAGGTAATAACCCCCCCACCCCTCTGTATTAGTCTTCCTTTTTTATGACTCATTTTGATATAAACTCTGTTTTAGCATTTGCTAAGTGAGAATATTTGAGTCTTATTTGCTAAGGTATTATGTTGGGAGTTTATTGTAAAGAAATTCTGATTATATTTTTTTTTCTCCCTCTCTTGAACTTTACTTTGTATTTACTCAAAACACACGTAGGGAAATTTGAATGGAGTTTGTTTCATTATTTTCATTAGATATATGCAACATTGCAAAACCAGAAAAAGGCTATTCTTGTGTAGGAATTGTGCTCATGGGAATAAGGAGGAAATTGTTTTGTGTTAAGGTTCATTAGTGACCAAAAATCAATTAGATTTGATTCTTGCATGCTTAATTTCACTGCTTTCACTGAGCCACACTGTATATGCTTTTAACTGAAAGGGTTTATTTAAGTATTTTTATGAGAAACAGAATTGCTGTTTCTGGATATGTAAGTAAACAAAACCAAATTCACTTCTACAGGAATGTTCATTTTACAGAAAAGACACATGCATATATTAATTACTTAAATATGTACATGATATGCACATATGATAGGCTGGTGGTTAGTCACTAGTGGGGTTCCACAGGGATCCATCTTAGGGCCAGTAGTCCTTAATGTAGTCCTAAATTATTTGGATGCAGGACTTGAAAGAATACTAATTAAGTTTTCTGATGACAGAAAATTGGGAGGAGCTTTTGACACTCTCAAGGGCAGAGAGGCCCCGCAGAGAGATCTAGACAAAGTAGAGAGCTGGGCAATCACCAACCGTAGGAAATTTAACAAGGGCAAGTGCCAGATTTTGCACCTGGGGCACGGCAACCCTGGTTGTACGTAGGCTGGGGAACGAGAGGCTGGAGAGCAGCTCTGCAGAGGGACCTGGGGGTTTTAGTCAATGGCAAGTTGAATGTGAGCCAGCAGTGTGCCCTGGCAGCCAAGAGGGCCAACCATGTCCTGAGGTGCATCAAGCACTGCATTGCAGCTGGTCGAGGGAGGTGATTGTCTTGCTCTATACTCTGCGCTGGTGCAGCCTCACCTTGAGTACTGTGTGCAGTTTGGGGCGCCACAGTACAGTAAGGATACAAAGCTACTGGAAAGTGTCCAGAGGAGGGCCACGAAATTGGTGAAGGGTTTAGAGGAGAAACCGTGTGAGGATTGGCTAAAGTCACTTGGTTTATTCAGCCTGGAGGAGACTGAAGGGAGACCTCATCACAGTCTACAGTTTCCTCACACGGGGAGGAGGAGGGGCAGGCGCTGATCTCTTCTCTCTGGTGACCATTGATAGGACCCAAGGGAATGGCAGGAAGATGAGCCAGGGGAGGTTTAGGTTGGATATTAGAAAAAGATTCTTCACCCAGAAGGTGGTGGAGTGCTGGAACAGGCTCCCCAGGGAGGCGGTCACGGCACTTAGCCTGATGCTATTCAAGAACTTGGACAACGCCTTCAGATACATGGTGTGAATTTTGGGGTTGTCCTGTCCAGGGACAGGTGTTGGACTCAATGATCCTTGTGGGTCACTTGCAACTCAGGACATTCTCTGATTCCATTATATTTCTTTAATATCTCATAGATAAATTAACTTAACAGTGGTCTATGAAGTGATTTCTCTCCAGTTAAAAACGAAAAAAAAGAAAAAGAAAAAAGAGAGAAAAAAAGAATTTAAGGCAAGATATTTCCTTGAAGAGATTCAAGAGAACCTTGACAGATATCAAAGGCAACACTTAGCTCAGGTGCTAAATGTGAATTCATCTATTTGGTCATATTCCTGTAAAAGAAACGTGAGTTGTTTACACAGAAGTCATCTTGTACAGTTCTCTACAAGGTTCAAAAAAGTGTAGTGATTGTTAATAATTGATGAGATATGCAACAGCTACCTAGTGCGAACAAACAAACAAAACTCTGAAGAGATAACACCATTTCTCACTTTGTCTCAGAAAGTTATTTACCACTATAGACAAAAAAATAGAATTTTCGATCTCCTCCTGAATCTAGAAAATCTTGTTAGTTTTAGGTCAGTGCAGAATCAAAAAGACTATCTTCATATTATGTTTATAGGATTTGAATTTTAGGAGTCTGAAGTCTCTCTTGGGCCCCAAGTGTTTTAAATTTGCATATAAATATCTATTCAAATAAAATCTACCATGAGTCAAGCCATAAGCCAAAAAAGTAACAATACCTTAAAAAAAGATTTTTATAATAATTTTTATACTAACATATTTATATCTGGAAAGATTCAGCTGAAAATAAAGAAGTAATCAGGCTTTAAGTTATCACCAGCATTTCAAAGTGAATAGCCATATTTGCTAATTTTAAGAGCTCAGAGCCATAATTTTCAGAGGCAGTTTTCTCAAAAGAAAGAAATATGAAAGATTGAGTTGGAATTTAGTAACTTCCAGAAGTTCACAACTAGATTTTTTCTTCATGTGAATCCACTGTCTATCTATTCACATAGCAAACTTCTTGATCATTATTATTTACTTAATTTTCTAAATACTAAAACCCTCTTTAAGTTGAAATATTCAATACAACTCAGCTAGGGCATTTCCTTCATATTAAACTCTGAATTTAAGCAAACCCTTTGGAACATGGATGCACAACTATACTGAATTTAAAACTTGCTTTATGGTTTTAGCAGGTATTTTCAGACTCTGAAAGGAAACCATTCATTGGAACTTCTTGCTGATCACTGTTTAGAGAAGAAGAAGAAAACACTACTGAAGTACCTTCCATTTGCCAACTGTCCTGCACTGGTCAGTAGTTCAGTATTCTTCAGATTCATAATTCTGAGGAGTAATTCATAATTCCCAACTAGCTGGAGTGTGGCTAAGGTTTAGCTTATTTCAGAACTGAAGATATCTTTAATAATAGATTTTTAGTTTAAAAATTTCTCAGACCACTTCAAGTAACACATTTTTTCCAAGCCCCCATCCCCTCCCCCTTTTTCTTATTTATTATTTCATTTTCTTATTTTCTTATTTTATTTTATTTTATTTTATTTTATTTTATTTTATTTTATTTTATTTTATTTTATTTTATTTTATTTTATTTTATTTTATTTTATTTTATTTTATTTTATTTTATTTTATTTTAATGTTTTATTTTATTTTATTATGATTATGTGTAACACAAATTTCCCTGGTCACCTGTTATTGAATTATGTGTCTTCTGTCTGGTCAAAATAAATTAAGTTTTAGTTTTCTAGGCAGGGGTTCAAACCTGTTCAGTGTCTTGTCATCGCTTGTCGGTAGAGGGCAGTATCTATCAATATGGTTACTACACAGTTGGAACCACACAAATAATGCAACACACTCGAATGAATTTCAGTCTGAAATTAGTCTTGAGACAGTTGGGTTTTGCACTATTTCAGTTATAAGAATTCAGTCAATACTTGAAAAGATGCAGCAATCTCATATCTCAAAATGTGACTTGAGGCAATATTAAAAGTTCTCAGATAAAGATGGAGGTAACCTATTAATTCTCAGGCTCTTTGTTAAGCTGGGGGATTCACTGAGGCATTCAAGTATGAGGGCTCTTGTTCTGTATTGCGTAATATGATCCAGCATTCAAGGCAGTAGTTGAGATTAGAGTGTTTTCCAATAGTGAAGATTAAAGGCTGTTTTCAGTAGATTTAAAGGGTTTAGTAGTATCTAAGAGCTGTCACAGTTTTTAACAGAGTTTTGTAAAAGCTGCATCTTCATTTTCACTAGTTTGTTGAAAAATGATGTAGGAGAAGATTCCAAATATATGGATTAACATAATACGTGCAGATTATACAATGAAGTAGCAAAGGTCTATTTAATCTTAGTTTTCAATTTTTGGGCTGGAGGGATTATTCACCCTTTACTTTGAAAATTTTCATTCCTTTTCTGTTACTCTTATTTTAGACAAATTTAACAAAATAATATTGAACACATCTACCCGCTAATTAAATCTCTCAATCTAGCTAAGTCAGCAATATATTTTTCATTAACTTTAAGAGGATAACACTGTTTTACTGTTTGTAGTTTTCTCCCTCTGTCTTACTTTTCATATTTTCTTTGTATACTCTGTTTCTCTGAGAGGAAGCTTACGTTTGTTTTTTTTTTTAATTGCTAATGTAAATTGTAGCCAGCATTTTGATATATTTGACAGAAATCAGTATTCTAGCAGATTTTACTTTGAAGAAATCAGGTTATGAAAACAGTTTCCTACCTTCATGAACTTTGGACTTGAATATTTCACTAACTGTAAAGAAGAATCTCCTATTCTTTCAAGTATTTTACTGTACTGAGAAGAAATCAAACTAACCAGTTGTTAACTCAAAAATTGCTTATAATTCTCATTCAGTCTTAAAACTATTTATGCTTACAAAAACTATAATATTAGTATAATGCTGCTGTTCTACACACTGTTTAATGGAATTTTATGAAAGGCTGAAAATGAATGCCTAAAGCCCTAGGGCTTGTTCATTTTTTTAATTTTTGACACAAAAATTTGAAATTTCAGTTGTGCAATTGTACTCTTACCAGTACTGGAAAACAGGGAGACTAATTTCATTACGGTTACTTACACTTTCTAGAATGAAAGCGCACTAATCCAGTAGGAAAAAAAAAATAAATCTATTTGAAAGAAATCATAAAAGAGTAGTCTAAAACTACTCTTGGTAAATCGATGGTTAGAATCAGTTTATGTCAGCCTAGAAGGATGAGATAAGAGATAACGTATGTAGACACATTTCAGCTACAACAGTTGAAATATTAGGGTGTTGACCAGAGACTAAATAAGAAGGGTGCAGATAGACCTCTCCATTCTTATTATACTAATTGACAAAAAACTCAAGGAAGAATTCAGAAGTTCATGAATTCTCTGTAGTTTGAAAATGCTGACTACACAAGACCTGAGGACCAGACCTTTGATGTGTGTGAAGGACATGTCCTTGCAAGAGTGAAGACGCCTCAGTGTTCAGCCGCCCGGTCAGTACCATGATCAGGTCTCTTTGCCTTTATGCTTCATCAGATATGCACGGGAATGAGATCTGAAACAACTAAGGATGACATTCTCATCTCTGGTCCTGCATGATTTTTGTTGACTTTGTTCTGTGCAGAATTTTCTGGAAGTTTAAGACCAACGGTTATATAATCTTACAGGTTTCAGAATGCAATATCTCTTTATACTGAATGAGCATCATGCTCTGATGGGAGAGAAAGTGACAGATCAAGACAGCTAGTTCCATCTCAAGAAGAAGAGCTATCTGGATTATGAGCACCACAGAACTGCTCCTTGACAACCAGTATGCTTCAAAGAGATGGAAAGACACATTCTCTGAGGATGAGTTTCTTATCTTCTGATACAATTTTCAAAATGATTCATTTTAGTAAACTATTTAAAAACATGTGCTAGCTGCTCCAGGAACGTAAGCAAGTATTACTAAAGCTGCTTTTAATTTGAAGGAAAAAAAATGTAATTAATGAATGGTCATTTCCAGTTTATTATTCTCATTTCTTTATTTCCTGTGGAAGAATTTTCCACCCCTACCCTGCAAATGTCAAAGTCTTTCTTTTCTTCAGTAGTTGCTTTAATAAGCTAAATGGCATATTTTTATATTTTTAATCAGTTCAGTGTGCATAATGTAGAGCATAAAATACTGTGCTGGGAAATGGCATTGGTCTAAAGTTGTTCACAGAAATACAAGCTTGTTATTTTCATTCTGAAGTAATGCAATTTAGTTGAATCTCACTGAGGTTTAGGCCTACCCCATTTCTTCTGATACAGACAGGAAAGAAGGAACTTATATGATGTCTGATGTTGAAAATCTTTAATAAATATTAGTAAGGAAGAAAACTAAGTCTGTTCTACATGTTTTGTTTGGTGATAGGCAAATATTTGACATATTTTTGAATTTTAAGTTTCAGTTGTCATATTTGTCTCCAACAGTTAGCCGCCACTAATATAAATTATAAAGTACTTAAAATAAAGTAGATGAAATTAAATAAGATTTACAGCTTTAGGCAATGTTCCAGAACACAGAAATCAACAGATCTTTTGTAGCCCAAGTGTGCTTTAAATCAGAATTCCAGTTTCAAGAATAAGAGTGAAAATGGTCCACAGTTTGTTTTTACTAGTATTAAACCTAAAGGCTCTTTATGATTCACTAGGATGCTTGACTGCACAGAGACTGAAGATCCGGTAGTTATTTGGAACGTTCCGTTTTCTTACCAGACCATGCCAATTTCTATTTAATTATCGAAGAGATTAAAACAACAAAATCTGACAGATTGTTAGCTGAACTCAACCCAGAGAGATGGCACCATTCCATTCAAGCCAGTTTTGGGGAAGTTCTGCTGCACCATATGCTAGAGTCAGTTCAACAGCTAATTAGTGCTTATTATAAAACAATCACACTCTCAAGAAAATTTCGTATTGATGGTCACAATTACAGACTTGAGAAGAAAGAAGGAATAAAAATCTGAATAGCATATATCCTCACTGACTTTTTTACTCCAGTCATAAATAAAGGTCAGCATGGTAAGCCATCTTGAATAACCTTTCAGCTCAATCCCAGTAGTGCTGACATTCCTGGGCTCTATTTGGAAAATAAATATTGAATGCTGTAGTGAGTTACAGCTTTTATCCTCCTTTTTCTTAACTGCTGTGGTGTAAAGAATGGAGTAAAGCTGATTATGCAACTGGATTCTTATCTATCAAATTAAGCTAATTAAAAGAAAAGAAGCTGCAACAGAGATCTACAAAAGTTGAGAGTTATCAGCCCAGGAAGAAAAGTGATTGTTATAAACATGAAGCACAGCTTACTTTCCAATAGTCTTATACATTAATTTTAATTTACCAGGCAAAAACAAGAAGCAGAATGCCAATATTTTTATGGGACAAAAGCAAGAGAAATGTGAAGAAAGATGCTGTGACATTCTGATATTATGGTATCTGCTACCTGTTTTCCTGGGACTTAGTATGATTCTCAGAAGTCAGATTTTTAAAGACTTATGTATTCACATAGGCTGCTGAGGTTCAGGCTTTACACTCTCTCTGAGGCATGCCTTCTGTATAAATAAACTGATACACAAAATACTTAAATAGTCTTGATGTTCAAAGAAATTGTTAGAATGAGAAATCTAATTACACAGGCTTTGGGAAAGAAGAATTTGATGTGCAACAGATGTAGAAGAGACATTAGGATGATGAGAAGAAGAGTTAGTTATTACAGGAACAAATATGTCTGTGTGGTATTTCGCAGGCATATGTAAGCAAACTCTCCTTGCAGCCTAGTATGATTGGAAACCACGCACCTGTATTGATAAAACTGTTTATTACAGAATCATAGAGTCATAGAATGGTTTGGGTTGGACCTTTAGAGGTCATCTAGTCCAACCCATTACCCCAGAGTATGTCTGTTCACACCAGGAACAGGCAGGTAAAACCCTCATGAGCCTACAAATCTTCTAAAAAATATATTCTGGAGAAGCTTAGCCTTTTTTTGTCCAACCACTTCGGCACAGCAAAATAAAGCCTGAGGAAGAGTTCGCTTTTCAGTAGGGAAGTTTCAAATCAGTCTTCTGGTAGAGCATCAAGCCAAAAGTCTAAGATAAATTTCATTGTTTTTCAAAATAACGAGAAAGTAAGTCTGTTTTGATTTGTGTTTTTTGTTTGGCTGGTTGGGTTTTGGTTTTTTTTTTCTTCAGAAGACGGTTTCACCAAACATCATAATATCATTTTCTGGAATAAAAGAGTTTTATTTTCTATTTGTTTGTCTTGGACAAACTAAGGTGATTTCTAAGTAGTGTCCATTATGAGCTCCTGCAAAATTTCTTATTATGCAAAGACGTGACCACATCAAGTAGAATTCCAATAATAGGGACTACTGTCTGCTTAAGCTGCCTCTGTTCAACCAGTAGAGGAACTTAATTTTCTGGAGCATATGAAAAAGACTCCTATGCTCTAAACCATCTCTCAATGTATTTGAATGCATTACATCTCTGCAGTAAACCACATTCTTTAGAAAACAAAATGCACAGCGTTTACAGACATGCATCTTGCTGAACATGCATGGTGTGATCTCTGTGTGTACATTATGTTCAAGACTTCCCTGGAATACTAGTCACAAATGGGATACACAAGTGTTCTTCCAACAACCTACTTGCTACTGGGAAAACAGTCAAGAGTGACCTACCACAGAAACAAATCGTACAGCTGGCATCCATCTTTCCAAAACACGTACTCATCTGCACTGAGTGAACTGCTTGTTAACAAGGAATTTTGTTTTGAGCTGTTGCCATTCCCAAAGCACCCTGCTTTTTAAATAATGTGAAATATGTCAGCCATACATGGAAGCCAAGGGGAGATTTCACTTCTACAGGAACGATTCATGTGGATTATGTTATACTTAGGAAGTCCCTGAGACTAGATGTTTCAGGTTAACCTATACATATGTCACTAGAAAAAATATGCAACTAGTTTTTTAGTAAATCCAAATTTAGCATTGACCTTGGCTAAGGCCCAAAATCCCATCCAACCATTCTCTCATGCCCCCTCCTTAACAGGACAGAGGGAGAAAATAGGATGAAAAACTTGTGAGTTGAGATAAAGACAGGGACATCACTTACCAATTACTGTCTTTGGCAAAACAGACTCGACTTGGGGAAAATGAATTTAATGTGTTGCCGATTAAAATATATTTGAGCAGTAAATTCTTGTTATTGAAGGGTGGATTTGAAACTGGGACTTCTGTGAAGCCAGAGAGAAGTAGGAGCACAGAAACACCCTTTTCCTAATATGAGTGACTATAGAGAGGAAGGATTCTCCTCACAGAGGTCAACATTTCTCCTCATTTCACAATCATCTCTAGAACCATCAGCTGATCTCTCCATCAAAGAAGAGAAATCTAGCTGTGGTGGCTATCATGCCTTCTTTACATTTTTGGAAGGAAGGAAGAGAGACTTACAGAAGAGATGGGAGGCTTACTCCCATGGAAAACGTGCTGTGTGATACTAGATAGCTGTTGCTGCAGAGATAAAAGGCATTACAGTGAAAAGGGAGCCCTTCACCAAACAGGCCTTTATCTCTGTTTGAAAAAGCAGGCTGGCATTAGCATTGAAATACTTTTGCATAGCAATTGTTGTCAGCAAATAGAAGGGTATATCATCACAAAGAAGAGTCACATGTCTCAGTCAAAAATAATTGTGACAACTAGGTGTGACTTTGCATGTATACATGCTTTCCAACATGAAAAAAAGGATATGCACCACTTTCAAAATTGATGTCATACATTAACTTGCAGTGATACTGGGACTGCAACTCCCAGACCTCAAATGTAGTCTTTGGAAACCATTTCTGTAACTGAAACACAGTTCATTAGGATTTCATGACATGCTACTACTGTAGCATCCGTCACAGCTTCCATGAGAGTTTATACTCCTGCCTCCATCCCTGGGGAAAAAAAAAATTACAGACAGTCAATTCCTACCCTACTTCTCATTCCAGCACCCAGGCCACAGTTTTCCACAAAAACCTTGTAGTTGGCCTGTCAGCTGGAGATGGGTGAAGTTCCAGGCAGTTTTCAGTGTAAAATGGATACCATCTGTGTAGGAAAACCTGAAAATCTGAAATCTGAAGGCAGAAGCAGGGTGGCCTGGCATGGACAAGGACCTCCACCACTGTTTGTCAGCCAGATTTCTACTAGAACATTTTGTCCACTGGAGGTCTAAAATTCATCTACTCAATATGGAAGGTAAGGGTGTGTTTCTATGGCAGCAGGCAGTCCAGATACTTGCATAGCTGGAGGAGCAGTCCCTAATCAGCCAAAAAGCCTCAATAGCATGGTATGATCTCCATCGCTAGTAACATGACATACCCCAGGCACAGAGCGCACGAGAATGATATTCTGCTGGTTGTCCTCAAAAGGGGTTCTCTTTTGCCCAGGGGAGCACCTTCAGGTGTAGGCATTTATCCATTTGCTCCTGCTCAAAGCTAGCAAGACAAACCTCTCTGAGGAGTGCCAATAACACATGTCTCTCACAGAATAAGTAACCCACCTTCTTTCCACACTTGCACACATTTATTTCACTTGTCTCCCCTTCCTAGTCTTCACAGCAGATTGCTGTAGATGTGCAGCTCTCACTAACTCTGTCCCAGGGCATTGTCATGCTCACCAACACACAGGACACCTTCCAGTATTCTGAAGGTCATTCTACCTATGCAATCCTCCTGGGACAGGGTTTGCAGAAGAATGAGTTGCCTTCATGCCTGCTCTGCAAGCTGTCATCTTGGAATGTCTGTGAAAAAGAGGTGTGTGAAAGAAGTGCATTGCACTGCATGTCTCCAGACACTGCACAGTATAGAGCTCCCTGAATTTTTTTTCTACACAGATGTATCTAAAGGGGGCAGCCTAAGATGTGGCTGTCAGCCTTTGGACCCTGGTGTGAAGAAATAACAGTATTACAAGAGTGTTACCCAGAGGCCAAGGAACCTGGTATTCCAGTACCAGGGGGAGAATCTGTCCTGCTTGCATAGCAGGCCTTGCATAGCAGTGACAGAAGGACCAATTTCTCCACTTTGTGTATCATATCTAAAAGGGCCTACACTAAGACTACAGGCTACACAAGAACTCTTGAATACCACTGCACAACCTTGGGTAGTAAAAGCACGCAAGATAGACAACGTGTTATCATATTAGACTTCTGAGTAGCTTTAGGTTCTCTGTTTTGCTGTAAGCAGGAGTTGGACTAAAAATGCAAATATAATATCAGTACTTAAACTTCTTCACAGTAATCATATTTAGAATAAAAGATTGAGATGAACTTTTCACACCAAATTTGAACAATTTCTGAGCCAACTGCCACCTGTGGTTCAAAAATCTAGCTATTGCATTCCTGCACATTCATACTTTTCTTTTGCCTTGTCTTTGAGAACTATGGTAAATACAGCAGACTTAAGTGATTGTAATCATTTAAATAAGAATGCATGTAAAAATAATCTGGACATCATCTACTTCCAAAAACTTTTTTGTCCCATCAGTTCTGGGTTATGAGTTTATTATCATTTAGTAAGCAAACCAAAGAAAGGACGATGAGCAGTTGCTAATAATTACTGATTTTTGCAAGGCTGAGTTTTGATAGTTTCAACTTTGCCACTTTCTGATTATTGTGAAAAAATTAAGGATGGTTGCACATATCCCTTTCTAGAACTTGTCAATTCATCAACCGAACTAGATCTCTCTTCTCCCAGAAAATTAATATGTTCCTTCATATATTCTCTGCTACGTATGGTTTAAGAACTTTGCAACTGTTAGTTGATGTAACTGTTGTACAGTATAAAGAAACGTAATTTTTCATTGATCAATATATACATTATACATTTGTTTCAGATTTCCAACATAATAGCATATCCTGATTTTATGTATCTCCCTGGAATTCCCATCTAAACAGCTTCTTACCAGGCTTTACATGTCAAACTTGAAGAAATAAACTAATTTGTTCATAAAAACTACTGTCTCTAAATGGAAATTTTAATGGTGTCTTATTACTAAGATATGTGTTTTATAAAATGAAAAGGCACTATTCTGACCTTGATAACAGAATTCACAGTAGTTTCAGGCATCTCTGATATTCCTGTGACTTGATTTTATCCTCAAAATGCTTTTACTGAATGTTGCCTGTCCTTACATCTGCTCCACTAGTGCAGTAATCTATTATGAGAACCTCTTCACCAATACAGCTTTTTTTCCCCTTTTATTGTCTCAGAAGAACAGCTATTCAAAGCAGGCTGATCTCTCTCTTCTCTCAAAACCATAAAAAACCTGTTAATAACAGACAGAAGTACATCAGCTCTGGACTGTCCAACTTAAAAATCATATCCTCCCTTGGTTTGCCTCTAAATGGATCTCAGGGCTTGCATCTTCTCTAAGAGCCACACATGTAACAGGTAGGGAAACCATGAGTCACACAGGCATGCTATCTAAAGACTAATCCAAACAAATCTTCTGCCCATACATTTTGCATCAATTCTCATTTAGAGTAGACAAACTATCTGGTTAAATTTATCAAAGAGCAGATTGATCCCATGTGCTACCTCTTACATGCCTTTTCTCCCTATGGCTGGAATGGTATTTTAATTATGTATGCATTAGTTGGTGTGTGCATGGGGAGGCATTTTTATGTGCATTCTTATGTATAGTTGTGATTGTCCAAGAACTCTGATGGCACATGACTGAACCTGAAAACGAAAATGTTATTTACAATGTAATAGTTGGTTTAGTACATGGTATTATTTCCTCCTGTACACTCTGTTTCTTGTATATAAGTGCAATTCTTTTTTAAAGGTGATGATGTCTCCAGGCAGTGGATGTCAAGATGTTTAATGGGTGTAGAAAGCCCTATGAAAACTAATCGTGTAGGTGTCACCATAACAAAGCTATACCTGCAAACATCAGCTAGGAAAAATAAATGAAAATTTTGAGCGGCATATCTAATTGGGTATTTGGGGGAAGCAATGGAAATAAAGCCTGCTAGGTAACCAGGTGGAGACCTACCCCATCTTCCTTAACCACTTCCCAAAAAGAAAGGTGTTATCTGTCTCCTGCGTTTAAATATCATCAGTAATGCTAACACAGAAACTCCTGATGTTTGAATAATGTAGTGAACTCTGTTACATTTAAATCAAACTTTTAGCTTTTCTCTGTAATCCAATTTAATGAAGTGATGCCTTTTTCATAATTTTCCAAACCGGCATCAATGTATTAGTATTCTGATCAATATTAGTATTCTGATCAAGATCCTGAAATACTGTATGTTCATAAAATATCAAAATAATTTAGACATCATGAAAAGAAGCAGGATTAGAACAGATTTTAGAAGTGGAGAGTCATGAGTCCAGCAAAAAGAGATAATTATTTCAAATAAAAATCAGGAAAGAAAAGAGGACATAAAAGCCAAATTTTTTTTGTTTTCAAAATATAATGGCTCTATGTAATGAACAGTCATCAGTTAAGTACAACATACTACAAATTAGTAAATAACCACACTGTAAAAATTTGTTAACGTAACCAAAAGCATGATGCAGTTTGGCTAGTCCCCAGAAGAACTTAAATCTACATAATTTCAAAAGAAAAAGAAGTCTTTCAAGAAGAACATTATCCAGAGAAAAAGTCAACTCCAAGAAAGTGAGAGTAGCTCTTCTATCAGGTAGCTTGGTGATATATATAGCAAAGATAAACATGAAATGTTTATTTACTTAACTGTCCCCAAAGGAATACGTACAGACAGTGAACTGTAGAAACAAATTTAAAGACAGTCATTGTCAACAAAATAGATCTTGTATAGAAAGAAAAAGCTAGGGCAGGAAAGAAAGGCCAAATTCATTCCTTTTCTACATTAGTACTTATCTCTGTATGTAGCTGTCCTCTGGCTGTTCTAACCCGTAAGGAGTTGAAAAGACAGTACAGGGATCTTACTAAAGAAAATATATTTTTTTTTCAAAATACATTATTTAGTATGGAGAACGAGGTAGGAATTTCTAGCTGAATTCATCTGCAACAGAAATTGCCATCAGGCTTACTGCTTCCCTTGTTTAGTAGAGCTGCCAGTAGTGGATTGTTTGTAGGGATAATTTGTCATTTCTTTGCTTTTACAATTTCTTTGTTTGTAGTGCTTTCCATATAAAATTTTGCTTTGTCTGCTTTCTGCTCCTTTGCTGCTACTCTGCTTTATAATGTAATTCATTTTGCTCTTACACACTGGTGCTATCACTTAGAATCCAAGCTAGCTGCTCCTCAGAAATCCCATCCTGCAATCTTTCTATAAATCTTATACTCGCTTAAGACATTTTGGAACATTCCCTGTCTTACCTGCCAGATATTGTGCATTTAAGGACACGTTTCTTGAAAAACCAAACAATAGATTTATCATTTATTTAAGTTACATAGCTAGAAAATTAATTACACAGGTAGTAATTTTTATCTACATGTTAAGTGAGGCATGATATGAATGAAATTTCAGAACAAGTCCACAACATTTTAGGAATAAATACCTATCCTAACTACCTCACCTATCTTTAGACCACATGATTTGTGTGTCAGAGGGCAGCAAGGGTGGTATTTCCCAAGAAACACTGGCGTGGAGAAATCTTCCTTGAGGTGTGGAAAATGAGTAAGAAGCAAGAAAGAAACCATTATACTCTGATCACCTGCATTGCCCATCTCCTCGCTGAAGGGACTAGGAAGGACTGAGTGTGATGTGGGGTAAAGACAAGAGGAGATGAGACTAGGAAAGAGGTAAGAGAACTTATGTACTGAAGTTGAGCCTGGGGTAAGAGAACGAAAGGGGTTCACTTAAGTGATTTCCTTAAAGTGAGTCCTTTAAGTGATGACCCCATGCTATTCTACAGGCTTGGGGATGAGTGGCTGGAAAGCTGCCCAGTGGAGAAGGATCTGGGGGTGTTGGTTGACAGCTGGTGAACATGAGCCAGCAGTGTGCCCAGGTGGCCAAGAAGGCCAACAGCATCCTGGCTTGTATCAGGAATACTGTGGCCAGCAGGATTAGGGAAGTGATCGTGCCCCTGTACTTGGCACCAGTGAGGCTGCACCTTGAATATTGTGTTCAGTTTTGGGCCCCTCACTACAAGAAGGACATTTTGTTGCTGGAGTGTGTGCAGAGAAGGGCAACAAAGCTGGTGAAGGGTCTGGAGAGCAGGTCTTATGAGGAGAGGTTGAGGGAACTGGGGTTGTTCAGTCTGGAGAAGAGGAGGCTGAGGGGAGACCTTATCGCTCTCTACAACTACCTGAAAGGAGATTGTAGTGAGATGGGTGTTAGTCTCTTCTCCCAAGTTACTAGTGATAGAATGAGAGAAAACAGCTTCAGGTTGCACCAGTGGAGGTTTAGATCAGATATTAGGAAAAATTTCTTTACTGAAAGAGTAGTCAGGCATTGGAACAGGCTGCCTAGAGAGGTGGTAGGGTCACCATCCATGGAGGTATTTAAAAGACATGTAGATGCGGCACTTCAGGGGATGGTTTGGGAAGCATGGTAACGTTGGGTTGACGATTGGACTTGATGATCCTAGATGTCTTTTCCAACCTTAATGATTCTATAATTCTATGATTTTTTTAATGTTTTGGGGTTTCTTGTTTTGTTTTCCCAATGTTTGAATCAACAGTTAAAACTTTAGGTTAAATTGAATTAAATTATATTAAATAAAAATCCCTGGTTGATACTGTTTTGCCCATGACAATGACAAAGACACAAATGTGGTAAAATATAATGGAAAGGGGATAAAAGTTGCTGGGTGTAAAGAGACATCTTGTCTGTAGGTCTGTCTGACCGATCCTTGCATTTGTCAAATGCAGTCTCTCCTCTACTCTTATTAAATCCTATTTCTATCTACCACATGGAAGTGAGGACTTTATTCTTCATGTCTGTGAAAACACTAGCCAACTGCAGTCCCAACTAGCAGGCCTTTCGGTTAAGAGATCTAGGCACTTGCAAGGGTATTGGGACCACAAACCTCAAGGGCTCATGGTTTCCAGGGTTGGGCAGTTGGGGGACAGCCAGGTTTGAGGGTCAGCTACTGGGCCAGCTGCTGTTGGAGGCTTACATGTGCTCAGCTTCACTGCTGCTGGGTCGTGATGGCACAGATAGGCAGCAGTCTGCCAGCTGTCAGGCTAGGGTGGACAGGATCCAGCTGGGTCATGGAGCCCACCAGATTCAGTGACTCCTAACAGTTGATTACTTAATGAAAACTGAGAACATTCTGTGCATTTCAAAGAAGAGACAGACAAAAAGATTTCTTTATTTTTAAAAGAGGCTTGGGTAAAACACCTTGGGGAATGTAAACATACTGTAGAATCTGCACATGAAAGGATTACTACAGGGTAGACATAGTAGTACTATGTGAAAAAAGATACATTTTTCATTTTATATTCTTTCTAAACTTGGATTAAGGACTTGATAAGATCACAGTAACTGATTTGTTAAACCAGCAGAACACAGGGAACAGTATCTTGTGATGAACACAGTATGGCAGTTACCTGCTTAACCCAAACTTGCTGACAGTGAAGTTGTGTGTGTATCTGTGCTCAGTAAACCAGAATGAAACAAAATGTAGGCTTGAGTTAGTCATCACCACCCTGATGGAAGCAAAAAGCAGAGAAGGTGGTTTCTGAGTACAAACATTCTAAACCATCTTCTTCCCACTAAAACTGTTGGGACCCCCCCTCTTCACTGAAGGGCTATATTGTGACAAAAGCTTTAGGCTAGCTCATAATTAGGTTAAAAAAATCCCATTCTGCCATACCTGACACAGCATACTTGATTCAACTACAGACTTTGCCATGACAGAAAGAAGCAAAATCATATATTTAGTTGAATTGTTTACTGCTACACAATGGATGTTTATTCTTTTGTAGAACTGGTAGCCAAAAGTGAATTCTGGTCACTATTACCTCAGATTACCTCAGACAGAATAACTGGCTTTGGAGGCTGCATGTCACAAGCAGCACTTGAGTTCAGAGGCATCCTGATATCCAGAAAGTTATCCCTTCTAGCAAGTCTGTTTTCTGTTTCATTATGCTCTGAGATGACAGCATATTTGGGGAAAAAAAGATTATTTTCCTGTTTTGAACATTTATTTTCCATGAACCCAGTCATGGGAATAGCTTTGCCAAAGCATTCTGCTTTGTTGAAGTGCAAGGGAAGCCGCTTCACCACTAGAATCTGACCAATCACTCCTCTGTGTGCTTCCTCCACAGTTTGTGCCTTTAATGGGAAGAGGTATTAAGTCTACCTGTGACAGCAGCTCAGCAGACTGTCATGTTTAGAAGCAGATCTTGAAAGCAATTCATGCAAATTACATGCCAGCTTGTCGTCTTCAGTAGAAGAGTACATTAAGAGCAAGGAAGTCTTCAGCAGTGACAAGTTAGAAGCGTAAATATGAAAAGTTCTTTACCTGTCAAGACAGAATGGAGAAGGAAGGTGACAAAAAGTAGCAGAAAGTAGTTTGATTATTGTGAATAAGGTACCACTAGCAGCAATGGTTAATAAGTTGAAACTTCCAAATTGCCTAAGTGCAGCAAAGATGAAGAGGGCAGTAAATCTCAGAAATTAGTAGTACTAATGAGACTACAGAAACTGGAAGAAATATGATGCCATATTAAGAAAAGAAGTAGAGAGACAAATGAAATGGGATAGTGGGGAAAAAATAGTTCCTCTTATTACAATCTAAGAAGACTGCATTTAGCACAGAGGCAGTGAATACTAAAAACCAATTCATATTTTATAAGATTTTTCTTGTGTGCATTTTGCAAGAAACAAAATGTGGTTACCCTAATAAACTTGCATAGGCTGATCATGCTTAGATATTGTATAGATTTGTTAAACAGGGAACTACAAAAAAACCTCTCAGACCCTTTCTGTACCTTCTGAGAGGCAAAGAGAAAGATCAAGATGTAGCCTTTGTCCCAGCAATAGTTGCAGGAAGAAAGCATCCTGTCTAGAGGACTGCAATGGCTGTGCTGCTTCTCTCCAAGAAAACTCTCTGGAATTAGGCTGTGCTGCTCAATTTAACAAAGCCCTCAAGCTAAACCTAGGAGACTGTTCTGATAAAGATGATAAAAATTTCTTGTTCCATTTAAAACAGGTGATGGAACGAGAATAGATAGCCAGCTCATTTCATGCGATAGTCTGTTTCCTCAGAAACCTTATCCCCAGAAAACTCTTCCTGTCTAGATGAAAAAGGACCTTGAGGAAGACCTTGGTTTAAAACTTTCTTTCTCTCCTATGGTTTTGGTTTATGTCTTTGTTCCTTATGGTGGTGACTCAGTGGTAAACCTTCTGGTCTCAGTCTGTACTTATCGTCTTGCAAAGGAAGAAGAAAGCAGCATATTGTTGTTGGGTTTTTTTTGTTGGTTTTTTTTTTTTTTTTTTTTTTTACTAAGGGTAAATGGATCTCTCAAACCTGTGAGGCCACTGAGGCTTGTAAGGCACTTTTCATTAAATGTTTTGGCAGCCAGGGTCTAAATGGATAATTGAATTGTCTCATGAAAAAATTCTCTTAAGCTTAGACAACTGTGTTCTAATGTTGCTCATTGAGGGCTACCAAATTCCAAGTAAAAGAATTTGTGTATTAGACTAAGCAATTTTTCTATTGACACTGCTCTACTATTATTTAGGTACTGCCATGGATGTGGCTAGCACTGCAGGGATTCCTGAAAGGAATTTCTGTGACCCAAGCAGTTTGCAAATTATCAAACAGATTCTCTCTCTATTCCTATAGAACATCTTTCAGATCAAGAGACAGGACATATTTAAGTAAAAGCAACAAACTGCGGTGCAATCACTGACACTAAGGGTGGAATAATCTGGCCTTAAATAAGAATACAGACAGCGAACCATACAAACATACCTAATGGATATCATTCAAAAGATGATAAAATTAAGATTGTCCTATCCACGGGAAATTCTCCAGGTTGATTTATCTGATTAGAATTATGAGCACTGGAATTGTGAATTCTCTGAGAATCCCTGGTTTAAGAAGAGAGGCTAATGGTATCCTGCCCTCCCTCATCCCCTGAAAAAAAAAGGAAGACAAAGCAAAGCAATTAGAAAAACAGATAATAGAAGTTTTCATTCCTTATTGTCAAATAGGCTTTTTCTTTTCCATACACAAACATTATTTTCCTTGTCGCAGTAACCTCTCATCATCATAATAATAGCATCCTTTTAGTGTCAAAATCAATGTGACCATCATAAGAATTCTGTGCTAACAAGAGTGGTAAGGAATGTTATAAATCCTTTTAACTTGCCCAAATACATGATATCTAAGAAAAGTAAATCAATAAAAAACATCCAAGAAATAGTTTTAACTTATCTCCCTCTTTCTTCCCTCTGCCACATTATTTTCTTTTTTCATTATTTAATTTCTCTTTGTTGCAAACAAGAGAATGGAATGATAGCTGCAGTTCATTTTTCAGTTCTAAAAATTGCTGAGAGTATAGCTCTGTGGAAAACATTAGAAAACTGAATATTTTTCAGTTTATGCAGAACGCTTGATTCTTCCAGTAGTTAATTTTCTCACTAGGCATTTTGTAACACTACAATGCAAATATAATATTTAATCCATTCAAACTCTTTACAGGCTGATATCCATCAGAATTCAAATTATTACTTTTCCCTCCAATTAACTATGCCACAAACCTTAATACTTTCTTGAAGAAAAAAATGAGGCCATGCTAAAGGGAATGGATTTATAAATTTACGTGTGCGTGTGCATGCACATTAATTATGTGGCAAGTGTTTAAACATTAAAATCTCTAAAGCAGCCTTCAGAAATGTTGCAATTGGGAATACATTGATAAGAAGTAAACACATAAATTTAAGTTGAGGTTTTTATTATTTAGGGTAGCTTATTTTAATAGTAAAAAAATTAATTTGAAAGTTAAAGACTCTATGTCAGAAAATAGAGAACAATCTTTTTTCCTTCACACTGAGATAATTTCATGCTCTATCAGCTAAAAGATCTTAGTCTCTGAGCTGGATGTTTCAACACTTTCTCCTATACTGGAGAGTTTTCGCCTTGTAAAAGACAGAATTTCCTATTCCCTTGCCTGTATAAGTGGTTTGGTATCATCTGTGTAATCATCCAACAGGATAGTCTAGTCAATCCAACACTGACTACTTTTAGTACATTTTTTCTCCTTTTTAAGAACATTCTGAATTGAAGATATTTATGTATGGAAAAATAGTGACATTGCATACTCTTACCCTAACAGTTCATCTCCTTTAATGCACCATTCTTCATTCAACATGTAACTAGACAGTACCACAGACGTAGGTTATTACAAAAATGTACATGAATTCAAAAAGCAAGTAAATTAATGGTGAAAAAAAACCCCAACCCTATTTTGGCCTATTAAATACAAAGAGATGACATCTGATTCATGAAGTACCTGATTCACAACTTACTGGAAGATGATAAAAAGGGAACTATCACTACATTCATGTGGCATTTACTTGCATTGTTAGTCTGAATCAGTGTGGGCATACTATTTATTTTCCTGGTATAGATCATGTCCTGCCATGTTTCTGTTCAAAGATGTCAAAAAATAGTAGCACAGAGCAATTTATATCCTCCTGAGTACACAACCCTCCAGAATTAGGTGACTGCAGTACATGCTGCCTGAGGCTGTTTTCAAAGTCGTTTGATTGTTTCAGGTGCAATTCTATACTGTCCCCATAAGGTAGATATGCAATTTTCACAAACTTTCAGGATACACTTGTGAATCTCAAGTTTTGACATAAATATATAAAAAAATACAAAATAATAAACGGAATTCTTTTTCATTTTACTTTGCATGTATAAACTAGCATAAGACTTAAGTGAAAGATAAAATATTACTAATTAAGGAATCAGTATTGGAAAGGAGTCTGAAGTTATTTACTGAAAATAAACTCATTGGGGGTTTTAAATCACAGTCATTCAGCAGCCAGACATACACAGACCTAAAGGAAAAAATGTATCTTTTTATCCCAAGCAGTTAAACAAACCTAATTCTCTAATGCAAGAATTTAGTACCAGCACTTTGTTTAGATAAAAACTAAAATCACTTCAACAATGGTGTGAATTCACTAACTCATAAGATTATTAAACATGGCAAAGTCTTGCACTGAATACAGGTTTTTACCTTTGAGTTTTGCAAATCCTTTGACCTTTACAGTCTTGAGCACTCAGTCATGGGAGAAAAAAGAAAAATAATGTAAGCATTCTGAATGGTTTTGCTATGCTTCATCAGGAATACCTGAAAAGCACCCCATGGTATTCATTTATTTTTCATTTTTTTGTTTGCCATAAGCTTACGATTTGCAGTTAACACAAGCAAGTTAAAAGCAACAGAATCAGAGAATGACAATAAGAACTGCCGTCTCTCACAAGATAGATACACACCTTTATAGGTAGCACTGTGACTTTCATTCAAAAGCTATAACAATTCAAATATAATGAAATGCTTTAACAACATGATGGCATTTTCGGTTTCCAATCTGACAAAGTTACAGTCAGGACGTTCCAAGGTTTCAATATTACTGAAAGCACTTCACAGTTTAAAATGCTTTCAAAAGCTTTCTGCAGAGACATTGGCTGGGTGTGAAGCAGTGAACTGTTAAAGAGGTGGGAAAAGAAATATGCAGAATAATTTGGAAGATAAATCTTCTTCTCTGAGTGTATCCATAGCTGTTTAAGAACAGCACAGATATTAGCAGCTGCCTACTCATTTTTGCACTGGGGAATTCTACTGCAAACTGTATTACAGTACAGTGGAGGGTAGCATTCCATTGTAAATGTAAAAATTTGGAGAAGCAGCAAAATAAAATTGAATAGAACTAGTTTACAATACCCCAAATTATGCAGTTTCCATCTACCATATGTGAATGACAAGGAGAAGAGGCAAGTATAAAGTAGCAGGAATAAGTGAGACTGATTATATGGTGTCATAAATTGAGACCACAATGGATCATAATCCAATTAGAATTTTATTAATTGTAGCAAGTAGAATATGAGCAAATACAGCGCTGGACGGCAGGGGAGTCTGCGCTCCGCCAACTGCCGTACTGAGCAGTTCAAACAGTCTCTCTTTATACATCTTTACTTCCATGTTCAATGAGATAGTGGAGGTACTTTTCGCATGCTTCAGTTGTTGTTAGGGGGTCGTTTCCTGCTTCCTGGTGATATGGGGTTGCTTGTCTTATCTCTGTCGATAAGTTTGGACATCTGATGGTTATCTTGCATAAGCACGCCTGGGAGGTATTCTTCGCATGCTTTACATTGAGCTTAACATAAGTCTTAATAAACAATACCTTAGTTCAGTTTCTCACAATCCCCCCTTTTTCTTTTTATCCTATTATTGTTTATTAGACACTACTTTCATTTTCGGCACTGCAGGCAAATCTTCTTCCACAATTCCGACATTTATCATAACACTCACAAGGTAATATCTCACAATTACAATCATAGTTCTTATGTGGCATAATGCATTCACAACAATCGTCATCTTCATTAATAGATACACTCTTATATTTTGCTTCAGACCTTGTAGTCAAAATAAGCAATTTAGCTGGGTCAAACCGTTCTTTAATAAAATGTAAAATACAGCGTAATATACAAGGTCCAAATATAAGTCCCAGAATCAACATAATAAGCGGTCCTGCTAAAGCAGACAACAAAGTGGTTAGCCAAGGTGAAACATTAAACCAGCTTTCATACCATAACTTGCCCGCTTCACGATCTTTTTTACGTTGATCTAACCTTTTCCGGAGTTTGGGCTATTATCGATAATAAAACTAACGATATACCAGGAAAAAGGGTGTCTGTCAATTTTTCCAATTTAAGTACACTTTTACCAGTCTTGGGGAAGTTCGACCATAGCTGCTTTTGCGTCTCATTGTTCTGGTTCTTTTCTCCACAGTTTGTTCCTCCTCTGCCTCGCCCGTCGACTCGGTTGCTTCGAGCCACGGGGTGTACCATCTTCTTGGCAGCAAGGGAAATCTTCAGGAGAACAGCTGTTTCAGGCTTTCTGCCTGTTCATATAGGCCTCCCACTTTGCAGCTTTAACTAATGGGACTAAGCAAGACACAGCTAGTACTTCCCTTCTGCACTTTGTAGCCAAAATTTCAACCACAAAGGGGATTGATTCGTTGGAATGGTAACAATAATACTAAGGGTTTATTCCTTTGGCAAAACTTTCCACCATTCATGGGATCCTCGAATAATTTCTTGTTCCGACTCTAATTGTTTTTAATTTCCACTCAGTGAGAGTTCTTTGGGTTTTCCAACACTGTGTGCAAACTCCTATCGGAGGGTATCCATATTCACAGTGTGTCCACCATTTATCCTGGCATACCTTACACTTGCAACGAGCAAATGGATAACAATCGCAGTTCAAATGATTGCATCTAATTTGTATATCTAAAGTGCTTATTAGCTTTTCCTCTATATTCAATATTGTGTTACTACATAAGTTTAGCAATTTCCTTCAACACACTTTGTACGCTTCCATATATAATAGATTAAAAAAAGATAATTATAGCAAATATAAACAGCAATATACACTTTATACCAAAAGGTAATGCGGCAAAATAATCAACTAAAGTTCTTATCATTACGTTATCTTTTCAGAGTTATCCTGGTGTCACCTGGAGTACTGATTACTTTCCAGTGGGGTCTCGTCACTGGGCCTTTAATGCGACTAGCATGAGTCCATCCACGCTCAGCAGTCCGGACAGCTGTTTCATCTTGTTCCTTAGCTCCCATTTGTTCTAGTTTTTCCTTTTCTGCAGGCTCAAAACTCAAATTATTACTAACAGGTACTTGTTGCATAGTCAAAATCGTACTATAATTGCCTGCTACTCGTTTTGCTTCTGTATCAGCTGCATTATTTCCTCTAACTTGATAACTCGTGCCTCGCTGGTGTCCCTTTATATGTACAACTGCTATTTTATTTGGTATTTTCAATGCCCCCAGAACTCGCCGAATTAATTCTGGGTGTATCAGTTCTTTTCCCTGTGAGTTAACAAATCCTCTCTCCTCCCATATTTTCCCAAAGGTATGTACTACTCCGAACGCATAGCGTGAGTCTGTATATATAGTTCCATCCTTTCCCTTCAGTGACACTAAGGCTTTCCACAATGCGTACAGCTCACAGGCTTGAGCCGACCAGCTGGCACTCAGGGGGCCCGATTCTATTGTCTTAAATTCTCCTTTTGCCCCAATTACTTGTACTTTTTCAGGGGAAACTTTACATCCCTCAGGTATTTGCCTAATAGTCGATTTCTCAGCCCCAGTGTCTACTAAAAAGGTGAACTCTTGTTTATGGGGACCTATTTTTAATTTTATCAAGGGCTCATGATGACTCCGGTCCCCTAAGATATAGAGCCCCTGACTCTCCTATTCCGTTTTTAATATTTCCTCATCCCTGATCCTTTCTCTGCAATTCGTCTTTATATGTCCCTTCTTTCCACAGTAAAAACAACATCTCTGTTCCTTCTTTACTACCACGTTCCCTTGTTTCGTTCCAGCAGATCTGTGTTCACCAGTCCGCCCTTTGCGATCCTCTCTGACTGCTGCTACCATCATTTTTACTTGTCGCTTGCTGCTCTCTTCTTCCCGCCTTACGTAGACTTTCTGAGCTTCCCTCAATAATTCATCCAACCCTCTATTCTGCCAGTCCTCTAACTTTTCAATCTTCTTTCTGATATCTTCCCATGATTTTGCCACAAACTGAGTTTTGAGGAGCGCTTGCCCTAAAGGGTCGTCTGGATTTACCCCAGAGTACAGCTGAAGGGCTTTCCTCAGTCGTTCCAGCCACTCAGTAGGGCTCTCATCTTTCTTTTGTATTTCATTAAATGCTTTATTGATATTCTGGCCACGGGGTACTGCTTCTCTAATCCCTTGAATTACTATAGTTCTCAGGTCCTGCATATGAGTTCTATGCACCGGATCCTGATTATCCCAATTAGGTCTTTGGAGTGGCCATTTAATATCTGCTTGGGGTCCCTGGGCATGCTGAGCATTCCACAGTCTCATTCCTGCTCGTCTAATCATATCTCTTTCCTCGGTAGTAAATAATTGACCAAGGATAGATTGCATCTCATCTCAAGTATAAAGGTTTGGTCCCAAAAATTGATCTAATCTTTCTGCCACTCCGAGTGGGTCTTCAATTAGGTTTCCCATCTCGGTTCTTTTAAAATCTCGTAGGTCAGCCGAACTTAGGGGCACAAAAATATATCCAATCACAGGTTGGGGTCCCCCCATGGGCATTTCCCTTAAAGGATACATCTGAGCTGCCCCTTTTTGACTCCTAGTTACGCGTCTAGGAGGAGGGGGAGACCCTTGTTCCGATTCTGGTGGGGGAGTGGGCACTCTGGGGACCTCTGAAGGGGCTGCGGGAGCAGGAGGAGAAATATAAGGAGGGGGGGTTAGAAGGGTTTCGTCTAACTCTTCCTTCTTTTTCTTTTGTTCAGTTTTTACTTCATTCAGTGGATAAAGTCTAGCTCTCGGTCTTTCTAGCCACACTTCCGCATACTGACTCTCTTCTGGGTTAAGGGGTTTTTTATTGTTAACCCAGAGGTTTAATTGTTGTCTGACCCAATCCTCTTCTGACCCATAGACTGGCCAAACGACATCTTTAGAAATCTTCTTCCCTCCCCATATCCTAGTACAATATTTTATCATTTTCTGTTTATCTTTCCCTAGGGTTCCAGGGAAATATCTCCAATTGTCTAGGATATATGCCAGAGGGGTATTCTTAGGTACAGTGGGTACCTTTCCCATGGGAGTCGAAGGCTTGCTGCCCTTCGCCCCCATCTTCTGGAATATCCACAAGCGTGCACTCACTCGTTCCCCTTGTTCCTGGCCCAGTCCCTCGCGGGAGATGGGAAACGCAGTACTTAAGGGTCCGCACTCGCCTGGTTCAATATAGCGAACCTCTCACTCGTTATATTCCAGGAAACCCAATCCCGCCCGAACGGTAAACCCGCGAACAAATTCGCCATATACTTACGCGCCCTGCGTCTTCGTCCGGACTCCCGTGCACAGAATTTTTATGGGATTTTACCGGTTTCTCCTTTGCTCATCATTCTAGAATTTAGGTTCGTCGGTAAGGTTGAGGTAAGCTGTCGGTCGCGGGGCCGCGGATTGCCGCGGGGCGCCTCCCCGGAGGACAGAAGCTCACCGTTCCTTATCCGAGTCACGGCACCAAAATTGTCATAAATTGAGACCACAATGGATCATAATCCAATTAGAATTTTATTAATTGTAGCAAGTAGAATATGAGCAAATACAGCGCTGGACGGCAGGGGAGTCTGCGCTCCGCCAACTGCCGTACTGAGCAGTTCAAACAGTCTCTCTTTATACATCTTTACTTCCATGTTCAATGAGATAGTGGAGGTACTTTTCGCATGCTTCAGTTGTTGTTAGGGGGTCGTTTCCTGCTTCCTGGTGATATGGGGTTGCTTGTCTTATCTCTGTCGATAAGTTTGGACATCTGATGGTTATCTTGCATAAGCACGCCTGGGAGGTATTCTTCGCATGCTTTACATTGAGCTTAACATAAGTCTTAATAAACAATACCTTAGTTCAGTTTCTCACAATGGCAATAGGAAACCTGTGAATTCTGTCACAGTCCATTTTCAAATTAAGACCATGTTCTCCCTCTTTTTTTACTGTCAAAAATGTTAAATTTTGATTTAAGTGTATTACTAAAATGTATTTCTAACCCTTTATAATAAGAAGTAAAAACAAATCGAATGACAATTAATGCAAGTGAATTCTCACTTCCTTCACATTACCACAGTCATTTAATGGCTATGCCAATAAACACACTGTAAGCAATCCCAACTTCCTGGTTTTTGTTAGTGAGTTTAATATCCTGAAAAAGCACTTGTTTCCAGTAGTTTGAACTTGAAAATAGAATACTTCAAAATAGAACAGAATTAAAAGATAACACCATCTAATTTGTCATAAATTGAGACCACAATGGATCATAATCCAATTAGAATTTTATTAATTGTAGCAAGTAGAATATGAGCAAATACAGCGCTGGACGGCAGGGGAGTCTGCGCTCCGCCAACTGCCGTACTGAGCAGTTCAAACAGTCTCTCTTTATACATCTTTACTTCCATGTTCAATGAGATAGTGGAGGTACTTTTCGCATGCTTCAGTTGTTGTTAGGGGGTCGTTTCCTGCTTCCTGGTGATATGGGGTTGCTTGTCTTATCTCTGATGGTTATCTTGCATAAGCACGCCTGGGAGGTATTCTTCGCATGCTTTACATTGAGCTTAACATAAGTCTTAATAAACAATACCTTAGTTCAGTTTCTCACAATCCCCCCTTTTTCTTTTTATCCTATTATTGTTTATTAGACACTACTTTCATTTTCGGCACTGCAGGCAAATCTTCTTCCACAATTCCGACATTTATCATAACACTCACAAGGTAATATCTCACAATTACAATCATAGTTCTTATGTGGCATAATGCATTCACAACAATCGTCATCTTCATTAATAGATACACTCTTATATTTTGCTTCAGACCTTGTAGTCAAAATAAGCAATTTAGCTGGGTCAAACCGTTCTTTAATAAAATGTAAAATACAGCGTAATATACAAGGTCCAAATATAAGTCCCAGAATCAACATAATAAGCGGTCCTGCTAAAGCAGACAACAAAGTGGTTAGCCAAGGTGAAACATTAAACCAGCTTTCATACCATAACTTGCCCGCTTCACGATCTTTTTTACGTTGATCTAACCTTTTCCGGAGTTTGGGCTATTATCGATAATAAAACTAACGATATACCAGGAAAAAGGGTGTCTGTCAATTTTTCCAATTTAAGTACACTTTTACCAGTCTTGGGGAAGTTCGACCATAGCTGCTGTCGCGTCCCATTGTTCTGGTTCTTTTCTCCACAGTTTGTTCCTCCTCTGCCTCGCCCGTCGACTCGGTTGCTTCGAGCCACGGGGTGTACCATCTTCTTGGCAGCAAGGGAAATCTTCAGGAGAACAGCTGTTTCAGGCTTTCTGCCTGTTTATATAGGCCTCCCACTTTGCAGCTTTAACTAATGGGACTAAGCAAGACACAGCTAGTACTTCCCTTCTGCACTTTGTAGCCAAAATTTCAACCACAAAGGGGATTGATTCGTTGGAATGGTAACAATAATACTAAGGGTTTATTCCTTTGGCAAAACTTTCCACCATTCATGGGATCCTCGAATAATTTCTTGTTCCGACTCTAATTGTTTTTAATTTCCACTCAGTGAGAGTTCTTTGGGTTTTCCAACACTGTGTGCAAACTCCTATCGGAGGGTATCCATATTCACAGTGTGTCCACCATTTATCCTGGCATACCTTACACTTGCAACGAGCAAATGGATAACAATCGCAGTTCAAATGATTGCATCTAATTTGTATATCTAAAGTGCTTATTAGCTTTTCCTCTATATTCAATATTGTGTTACTACATAAGTTTAGCAATTTCCTTCAACACACTTTGTACGCTTCCATATATAATAGATTAAAAAAAGATAATTATAGCAAATATAAACAGCAATATACACTTTATACCAAAAGGTAATGCGGCAAAATAATCAACTAAAGTTCTTATCATTACGTTATCTTTTCAGAGTTATCCTGGTGTCACCTGGAGTACTGATTACTTTCCAGTGGGGTCTCGTCACTGGGCCTTTAATGCGACTAGCATGAGTCCATCCACGCTCAGCAGTCCGGACAGCTGTTTCATCTTGTTCCTTAGCTCCCATTTGTTCTAGTTTTTCCTTTTCTGCAGGCTCAAAACTCAAATTATTACTAACAGGTACTTGTTGCATAGTCAAAATCGTACTATAATTGCCTGCTACTCGTTTTGCTTCTGTATCAGCTGCATTATTTCCTCTAACTTGATAACTCGTGCCTCGCTGGTGTCCCTTTATATGTACAACTGCTATTTTATTTGGTATTTTCAATGCCCCCAGAACTCGCCGAATTAATTCTGGGTGTATCAGTTCTTTTCCCTGTGAGTTAACAAATCCTCTCTCCTCCCATATTTTCCCAAAGGTATGTACTACTCCGAACGCATAGCGTGAGTCTGTATATATAGTTCCATCCTTTCCCTTCAGTGACACTAAGGCTTTCCACAATGCGTACAGCTCACAGGCTTGAGCCGACCAGCTGGCACTCAGGGGGCCCGATTCTATTGTCTTAAATTCTCCTTTTGCCCCAATTACTTGTACTTTTTCAGGGGAAACTTTACATCCCTCAGGTATTTGCCTAATAGTCGATTTCTCAGCCCCAGTGTCTACTAAAAAGGTGAACTCTTGTTTATGGGGACCTATTTTTAATTTTATCAAGGGCTCATGATGACTCCGGTCCCCTAAGATATAGAGCCCCTGACTCTCCTATTCCGTTTTTAATATTTCCTCATCCCTGATCCTTTCTCTGCAATTCGTCTTTATATGTCCCTTCTTTCCACAGTAAAAACAACATCTCTGTTCCTTCTTTACTACCACGTTCCCTTGTTTCGTTCCAGCAGATCTGTGTTCACCAGTCCGCCCTTTGCGATCCTCTCTGACTGCTGCTACCATCATTTTTACTTGTCGCTTGCTGCTCTCTTCTTCCCGCCTTACGTAGACTTTCTGAGCTTCCCTCAATAATTCATCCAACCCTCTATTCTGCCAGTCCTCTAACTTTTCAATCTTCTTTCTGATATCTTCCCATGATTTTGCCACAAACTGAGTTTTGAGGAGCGCTTGCCCTAAAGGGTCGTCTGGATTTACCCCAGAATACAGCTGAAGGGCTTTCCTCAGTCGTTCCAGCCACTCAGTAGGGCTCTCATCTTTCTTTTGTATTTCATTAAATGCTTTATTGATATTCTGGCCACGGGGTACTGCTTCTCTAATCCCTTGAATTACTATAGTTCTCAGGTCCTGCATATGAGTTCTATGCACCGGATCCTGATTATCCCAATTAGGTCTTTGGAGTGGCCATTTAATATCTGCTTGGGGTCCCTGGGCATGCTGAGCATTCCACAGTCTCATTCCTGCTCGTCTAATCATATCTCTTTCCTCGGTAGTAAATAATTGACCAAGGATAGATTGCATCTCATCTCAAGTATAAAGGTTTGGTCCCAAAAATTGATCTAATCTTTCTGCCACTCCGAGTGGGTCTTCAATTAGGTTTCCCATCTCGGTTCTTTTAAAATCTCGTAGGTCAGCCGAACTTAGGGGCACAAAAATATATCCAATCACAGGTTGGGGTCCCCCCATGGGCATTTCCCTTAAAGGATACATCTGAGCTGCCCCTTTTTGACTCCTAGTTACGCGTCTAGGAGGAGGGGGAGACCCTTGTTCCGATTCTGGTGGGGGAGTGGGCACTCTGGGGACCTCTGAAGGGGCTGCGGGAGCAGGAGGAGAAATATAAGGAGGGGGGGTTAGAAGGGTTTCGTCTAACTCTTCCTTCTTTTTCTTTTGTTCAGTTTTTACTTCATTCAGTGGATAAAGTCTAGCTCTCGGTCTTTCTAGCCACACTTCCGCATACTGACTCTCTTCTGGGTTAAGGGGTTTTTTATTGTTAACCCAGAGGTTTAATTGTTGTCTGACCCAATCCTCTTCTGACCCATAGACTGGCCAAACGACATCTTTAGAAATCTTCTTCCCTCCCCATATCCTAGTACAATATTTTATCATTTTCTGTTTATCTTTCCCTAGGGTTCCAGGGAAATATCTCCAATTGTCTAGGATATATGCCAGAGGGGTATTCTTAGGTACAGTGGGTACCTTTCCCATGGGAGTCGAAGGCTTGCTGCCCTTCGCCCCCATCTTCTGGAATATCCACAAGCGTGCACTCACTCGTTCCCCTTGTTCCTGGCCCAGTCCCTCGCGGGAGATGGGAAACGCAGTACTTAAGGGTCCGCACTCGCCTGGTTCAATATAGCGAACCTCTCACTCGTTATATTCCAGGAAACCCAATCCCGCCCGAACGGTAAACCCGCGAACAAATTCGCCATATACTTACGCGCCCTGCGTCTTCGTCCGGACTCCCGTGCACAGAATTTTTATGGGATTTTACCGGTTTCTCCTTTGCTCATCATTCTAGAATTTAGGTTCGTCGGTAAGGTTGAGGTAAGCTGTCGGTCGCGGGGCCGCGGATTGCCGCGGGGCGCCTCCCCGGAGGACAGAAGCTCACCGTTCCTTATCCGAGTCACGGCACCAAATTGTCATAAATTGAGACCACAATGGATCATAATCCAATTAGAATTTTATTAATTGTAGCAAGTAGAATATGAGCAAATACAGCGCTGGACGGCAGGGGAGTCTGCGCTCCGCCAACTGCCGTACTGAGCAGTTCAAACAGTCTCTCTTTATACATCTTTACTTCCATGTTCAATGAGATAGTGGAGGTACTTTTCGCATGCTTCAGTTGTTGTTAGGGGGTCGTTTCCTGCTTCCTGGTGATATGGGGTTGCTTGTCTTATCTCTGATGGTTATCTTGCATAAGCACGCCTGGGAGGTATTCTTCGCATGCTTTACATTGAGCTTAACATAAGTCTTAATAAACAATACCTTAGTTCAGTTTCTCACAAATTCAGTATTCACTATTGCAGGGAAACAATAGAAAATTATTGCCATTTCTGAGTGCAGAGAGGACAGTGACTAGTTCAAATGATCTTTTAAAAATGATGGGCAATTTGTAATGCTGTAAAGCAATGGAACAACATTTTATAACAGAAGGACCTTTAATACAAGGGGATAATCTGTTATTGAGAAGGGTAGACACTGCTTCCATCTATTTGTCTTGTACTTCAGGAGTATGTAGCAAAAGCACAAATTTGTTCTGTACTACAAGAGCATATATCTGATGTCCCAACACCAGCAATAAAACACTCAAGGCTCATTTGAGCATTTAACTAGCTTTTTGGGTCAGTTTATAGCAGTCATATGAATGACAGATTTTTGGTGTTTCACAGCAATGGATTGTCAAAAGCTATTTCTTTTCACTTTAAAGCACCCTGCCTTTTTATTTCCTCACTCAGATGAGCAACTGATGACCCTGCACTGGTGTTCCAGAGACTGTTTGCCTGCCTCTTCACTTCCTGTGTGGAGCAGAAACCACTGAAGTTGTACAGGGTTCATATCAAAGAATTCCAAACCAGAGTGTTGCTGCTTTACAGCCAGTTTTCAGAAAACAGCACACAATAGGCTTGTAAACCACTGCCAATTTACCTGCCATTCATGCCACTTGATACTGGCCAGCAGTTTTATTAGGAATGCACTGCTGCAGGTTTATGCATGCAGTGAGAAATCTCTTGCTTGCCCACTTAGCATATCTGATTCGTGCTGCAGGAGAGGCATTGGCAGGTGGTATTTGTGAGACTAACTGTAGTAAATAATTTTTTTTTCTATTTGTTAATTCAAGCATGAAACAACTGTTATGCACTAACAAATCAAGCAGCATGGAGCAAGAATAAGTTGATTTGTATGTTTCAAAACTTGGGTATTACAATCAAAATGTGAGCATAGTTGGAAAATCAAATTTATATTGGCTGTATAAATTACAATACAGGAATCTGGAGTATTTATCATACTGTTTTCCTATCCAGTATTAATAGGGCATAGGAGACAGGAAAATGTAATGAGTATAAGCTGGTAGAGCTCTGAAGAACTGGATATTTAAGTAGATAGTATCTAGGTCTGCTCTGACTGCTTTTGTGATTTCTAAGAAGGGAAGGTGGGTTCAGTCTTTAACACGGATGAGTCTCCAGACTGCCAGCAGGGTACAATGCCTCATAACTCATCTAGCTCCAGTGGCAGCACAAAGCCTTTAAAGATGGTCCCATGAGCTCACACTCTGGTGTTGTAAAGCTGGTAAAGCTCTCTTTGAGGAAGAACATGCTGTGGAAACAGACAAAAAGGCAGAGTCATGAGAGATGTAATATTTCCATATTTCGTAATTCTCCCCTTTTTGATACTCTATGATCCTGATGAAGGGTTTCAGCTTAAGTGATTTGGGGGTCCACTAAAACCTTCAGCTTACCAGTGTTGGACAGTACAGTGCTCCTTCTACTGCCTCTCTGTCCAAAGACTTTCCATAAATTAGTCTTGTTAGCAAAAGAGCACAAGTACTATTTGATGGCTACAATCAGGAGGAACATATGTGCTGGCTGATCCCTGTCAACTCTAGGAGATGGCAAAGAGCTACTGTCTATTTTTGGGCCACAGAACAAAAAAAAATTTGGCTTGCCTAGGCCATATGAGCTGTCACACTTAGAGGCCTAGTCTGCATCCTCAGTGTTTCATTTCCTTCAACCTTCAAAAGATTAAAGGATATTTTATAATTGCCCCATTACTCATTAATCCTAGAAGGGATCTAAAAAAGCATTATTTCCGTAAATCTGGTAGTAAGACATGGGGTGAATGGAAGATATCCTCATAATTGAATTCAGAAAATGTTTGCTAAATGCTCTAATAGAATATGTCAGTTCCGATCTGGATTCATGAATATACTATGGGTTTATAAATCTGAGCTTAGACAATGAGAACTGAGGTGAACCTCAGTCAAACTCCCTCTGCTATTACATTTAAAAACAAAACAGAACACATAATGTTAATTTAGGCATATCTGCTAAAAATCATATAAATTTTCAGAGGCAAAGTGCTGTAATACACCACTGAAACAATAGGTTCCAGAGTTAAATGCAAGCAAACAACAAACCAACTTAAGCTGAAAACGAACAGATTGATCTTGAAAAGTACTTTTTCCTCAGAGCACTTGCTATTCCTTTCATTGTGTTACTGAATGGAATTTTATGTAAGGTTTCCACCTGATGTCAAATGTAATAAAATTAGAATCTGAAAGACCTAGAGTATTTGGCCAAACATCACAGCATTATTTCGACCGTACCCAAATTGAGGTGATTTGTTGATGATTGTTATTAATATTGCAGAGTGATGAAAACTTTTTAATGCAAATGACAGTGTTATGAGTGCTTTTGTAGGTGTACTGAAGGTTTCTGTAGAGAAGTTGCCTTTCACAGACATTTCTAATAATGATACCAGAACTTGGTATGTCAACCCATTCACTGCACAAGTTTTACAAGAACATTGTGTAAGAACTGAAAAGGTTTGTTTTAGTCCTCACACACTTGACAAATCCAAATTCTCCCCTTTGTTTGTACTGTACATGAACTAGGCAAGTAAATAAGGCTTTTATTTCCCCTCTATATCTTAGGAAAGCTCTTGGGGAATGAAAAAATTCCAGATAGAACATTTAAATGGGGACATATAAATAGAGAAGTCACACAGACAGTAAGTTTGGGAAAAGATAAGAGAAATGTTCAACAGTTCCTGGTGAAGGAACCTGCCTGGAAGAGACAAATTAAGTCATGTCTGCTTAAAATCTCAGTCCCCGAAGACTGCCAAAGGAAAAGAGAACTAGACTCCATCGCACATGGACCCCATATGCCAATTACCCTGTAACCATGCTATATACACCAATAAACATTTAAGAACGAGCATCTTGAACAACTGCAAGGTCACATGTACCTTCCTTATACCTGAAATACAGAAGTGTAGAGGAATGCACAGACAGAATTATATAAAAAAAGGATAGACTGTGGGACTATAGGTAAAAGATAGACATTGAATTAAAATTCTCAGCTTCACAGACAAGTACAATAAGATAGTTTAGGTATCACTTAAAGGATCATAACCTACACTTAGTATAGATTCTAATATAAGTAACTGAGCATTTAAATATCTCAGGGAGTAAGCCAACAAGACCAAGTCAGTAAGATGTGGAAGAAGTTGTTTCTGTTCATTTGGCTCCATTCCTTTCTATTCTCAAGGAAGTATTTGAAAAGATCTCATCTTAGGTTCAGCATTGTTTCCCCATCTTTATGTATGACAGTTAGGGCCAGCAGCACATCAATCTGAAAGTTATTTTAAGATTTAAGGAGAAAAATTCCACCAGATCGTGAAGCTGAGGTGGTTTTAGTGAGCAAACAACTCAAGCATGGAACAATTAAATATTTCTTTTTAAAATATCAGACTAGTTAGGCACTTAGAAAAGAAACACTATGACAATATGCTTGGTGTTATCCAGGGACTGAAAGAAAGACAAAGCACTTGTGCATTTTAGAAGTAATTTTTGGGTGCATTATAGGAAAACCACTCTCTATGGCACAGTAAGTAATTTTTTATAAATGTATTAAACAGGTGCTGAAGTCATCCACTTTATCTTATGTTTGTCATGGTGGCATTATGTGCCACTAGGCACTTTGGGGTGCTTCCCAGTATCAAAGTCAAATTTACTGAGAGTCAGTGTATTTACATTATGTAACATTCTCAAGACAGGAGGAGTGTTGTTTCTCTCATTTTCCAGATATTTCATGTAATCATAAGACCACAAGGCAATCATATAAGGAAAACCATTTGTCAAAAGCACAGAATTTTTGGGATACAGGCAAGGATTATTGGGGAAGGCTATGATGAGGGGGACAACTGTTCTGAATACAATTCTGTACTACTGAAAACTATTTGATAAGTGCCTTTCACTTTTATAAACTATTTTATTCTACTTGCTTGTCCTAAAGTGAAATATACACTGCTAAAGAAGACTGTGAACCCTGTTGTTTGTTCCAAGTCTAACAAATATTTTAGCTTTATATTTCAAATTTTACAGACTGAGATATTTGGATTCCCTACTTTTTAAATGTTTATTTCAATCATCAGAGACCAAACAATCTCTTATTAGTACAGGTCTTCTGTACCACCCAGCGGAAAGCAGCTATGGCTCCCACTATGAAGTCTTACTGAGCTTTTTCTACCATATTATTTTGGAAGAGCATTTCAGAAAACCCTGTTCTATTTCAGTAATCCTGCAAATTTTACTAAGCTTTGTTACCTGAAGGATAATAACTTCTGTTTACTCTTGAGATATAACTGGAAGTTTAAGATAATTAAAATATAATAGGAAATTTAACTTATATACATAATAGTCATTTATATAAATATTCCGCAGTATTCCCCAAAAAAGCCCTAAAAGTGTTTAAGTAACAGTGTTCTTAGTTATTACTAATCATGTTAGCTAGAACCGGAACAGATATGGGGAAAGTGGAAGAAGAAATAATGAATAATTTGGAGACTCTTTTATGATGTTCTAGATAGAGTTAGCTTCGTAAGTGTCCCATTTTCTCCCATGTTAAAAAGTAGGGATTTTTTTCTGAACAAAGCATCCATGAATGCTAGATTTCTCAGCAGAGCCAACTGGTTTTCCCAGTACAGATTTTCAAAAAGCAAAGTCTCTTTAAGGTCAGAATGTTTTAATAATTAATCTTATTTCACTCACTTCTTTTTCCCCTGCTCTTTATTACCATATTAAGAACTAAATATTACCCAAATGTAAAAGAGAAAGAAATACTTTTATTTGCTATATCAAGGGATAAAAATTAGAATTCAGCTCTCTAAGACTGAAAAATTTGAAATTGATCATATACAAAAAATGGTGGTTTAAAAATTATGGTAATATTGAGCCAAAAGCTAAGTATGAATCCACAGTAATGCATTTAATGAAATCTTTCGTAATAAATGAACAAAATTTTAAACTAAATACCCTGATACAAGACCTGAAGTGTCCTGAATTTAACATCTAGAGCATGGCCCAGCTAAATTAATACAATTACCTGAAATTAAATCGACATCTGGAGGCACAGGGGATTTTTGTCTAAAGCTTTCACTTTATATTTGCAGTTCTTCTCTGGTTCAGACATATTTAATACACTGAAGTGACTTTACCAGAAACTTCTGATCTTGCAGATTATGCATGAAACGTAAAAAAAAAAAAAAGGATCTGCTTTTGAACCTTAATTGATTCTATGATGCAATTCACATGAATCAACACATCCAATCACTTTTACAGGCACAGAGAGTCTAATAGTGTTGCAAATATTTTTACTAGGAAGAGACTGAAGATGTGAAGTCCCCTCTGAATTGGTATTAACACAATTGTAACTAGGACTTTCTAACATTGCTCAAGTAGTTTCCATAGTGACTGATTTTACACTGGAATGTAAAACATCCTCTGCATCTGTGTTATTTCTGCTTTGGAGTTTAATATTTAAGAGCACTAGGAAAAATGTGAATAGTGCTGAAGCTGTAGCACAGGTATAAACTTCCTACCACTGACGATAATATTAATTTAAAAGTTCTTTTTAGATATTCTCAATATCAGATCTTATCTGAATTGGGTTACGTTCAAAAAAGTGAACTTTAGAGTTCCCCATAGTTTTGCACTCCAGCTCCACTGGGATGCTCTTTTTGCTACAGAGTATGATTGCTCTGCCTACAGGGTCTAGTCATTTCTTTCTGGCCAAGACTTAGTGCTGTATTCAATGATTCTCCTTCTGAAACTTGCTCATTCCTTAAACATCACTGAAACTATTTCTGCCTTGCCTTATCACCCACAAAGAACAGTTCTGTGTTTAGTTCTCCACCTTTTCCTCAGTTGTCTTTTGGATAGATCTTCTTGCTTCTTTGTACTTGCATGGTTCCTCCTTCATGTCTCACCTTTACATACCTGTCAATTTCTATGTATATTCTTTCAGATGTCGTTTCTAAGCATATAGCTCTCAAGAGACTTTGCTACACATCATTAGCTTCCCTATCAACACCTTAATGTATTTTCAGACATTTCTGATATAAGCCACTCCTTGAATGGCGCAGCAAATGTAAACCTTACAAAACTAAAGATTAGACTCTTTCTGTAACCCCAGTAAATAAAACTACTCTTTTTTCTTTCCTTTTATTTCCTAGTAAAATAGTCCTGTAACCTATGCTTTACTATTCTTTGGTCTTTTTTTTTTTTTTTATAGAAACATGGGAAGATGGTTTTCCCAGTATGGATACCAACTCCTCCGCATTGTTCAAGCAAAGCCATAAAAGTTGATTTACTTGTCTATTCCTGTCACTGTCTTGATTGAAGATTGCTTCTACACTCACTTCAACCAGATCACATTCAGGTACTTTCCTATTCCTTTGTCAGACTTCCTTTTTAACAATTGTGGTACTAAGTTGGTCAGTACATTTCAGATGCAGTGATTTTCTGAAAATTAAAACATGTTTCAGATAGAATAAGAATTTGATTCAGCAATGATTTAACTTTGTGCTTAAAAATTAAGAATGTGTTGTTCTAAATGAAAAAAAAAAGAAATCTTTATACTGTGGTATCCTAATTACGGCTAATAAGTGTGGACAACGCCCTATCTCAGTCAAAATAACCATCACCTTAAATTGTTGCCTAGTCATAAAGCCATGCTTCTGTTCACAAAAAGCTTAGCTGATACTTGAAATTTGTGTCCTCAAAACATACTATTAGATATTAATATCCAAAATATGTCACATAGGTTCCTATTGTCCTAAAGTTGCTGTAGAAACAGAACATTCGTAAACACAGTTTAACAGGTCCCTGTCAGACTGTTAGGCATTTGCCAATGTTAAAATCCCACACATGTGAAAAAGATACTAATTAGGGGAGGATGTACCAAGTAAGATAACTCAGATGCACTGCATAAGACATGTTCCAAGACAAACATTATTTAACATAAGGTTCCAGATAAAACATGAATGAAATTAAACTGTGAAAACAACTGCTATGTTTAGTTTTCTCTTTCTACTGAAGACAGACATGTCTCTTCTATTATCTCTCAAACTTAGTTCCCATAACATCTCCCTTCACACAGTCAATGTACTAGCCAACAAAGTACAAAAAAGCCCCAAATAACCCATAAATAGGTAAAAATAAAATGCGAAATGGGGTAGCTGAAGAAATCAAAAAAACAGAGGGCTCCCAGGTCGCCTTTTTAAAATTGGCTCCATTGAACTCTCTTTCTTCTTTTTTTTTTTTATTCTGAATACTAAGTATGCCTTTTGCTTTAGAACAGAGCAAAAAGGCTTAAAAAAGAAAAAGCAAATTGGCAAAGTAGCTTTCTTTGTTTCTGATCTATATTCTCTGTGTTACACATTATTCTTTTTAATGGTTTTCCTTCACTATTCTTTACCAGTTTTATGTTATTAACCTGTACCTTCATCTAGTCTCTGAACTTTTCCAATCCAGCCTTTTTATGTATTCTATGTGTATTTATTTCTGCCTTTCTCTCTTTTCTAAGCGTATTATTTCTGCAGTCTAGTTTCTATGTAGCAGACTACTCTAGGAAGTCTAGGTTTATGAATAAGAGAGAATATTTCTATTTCTTTTCTGGCTCTCTAAACATTTCCCATCAGAGTACTTCCCTTCTCAAGTATTAAAATTATTCTTAAAAGTATATAGAAATTTTTTTTCCAAAACTTGTACCCACTAAACAGTTTAAATACTATGTTTATTTATACAAAAAACCTAGCACAGAACCTGGCTGAAAAGACAGACCTAATATTCAGGCTATGACTGTTTGATCTTCTGTGGTGTTGGATAGAACTATGGAACTGTGGTTTCAGAGGAAAGGGCTAGCCAAAGGACATTTTTCTTCAGAAATAACTCTGTCAATTCACATAGCGTAGGTCTTTTGCTTCTTCCCTCTGTTCATCATTTACAACCTTTTGAAGTATAGGAAAGGACATCTACATCTGTTTATTGTTCTAATCATGAACATGTGTGAATGTTAAAAGGTAGTTAAAAGGACTCACATCTCTAATTCTATACATCTCCACTGGGACTGGTGATTTCTTCTCACTGCCAGAACCATCAATTTTATTCAGGAAAAAGGAGAAATATTGAAAAGTATGAAGGAAACAAGGAAATAAAATGCATAAATACCTTGTTGTCATCATGAAATGCCTAGGCAATATCAGTGTAAGCATTACATATTTATAAAAGCCCTCTTCTGCTCAAAATTCTTCATGTATTCTGGCACACCCTGGAAAAGGCTACCTGTTGTCTGCTCAGCTAGTTCATAATGCCCCAAGCTGAACTAATGACTGTATAATACTGCAACTAAATCAGTATTCTTCAAAGGTGTTTGATGAGAAGGAAATTCCCTTCTGTTCCCTTCTGCAATTAGCAGAAGTTAATAGCATCTACATTCTCTGTTACAATCCTTTCCAAGCAGGAAAGATAACACTTTTTTCAGGCTCCATTTGTGAAATACATTTAATTTTCCTTTAACTATGCAATGTCCTTTTAAAATGGGCTGTTCCTAATCTCAAAACTGGCTTAGAATCTACCATCATGAGGAGTAGTTAGGGTTGTATGTTCTCCTAGTTCAAAAATGGTTAGGGAGATAAGCTTTCTAGTTAACTCATGATCTACCAACCCCAACTCATCATCTTATGAATGTAACTGCTTCCTGAGGTACTACTGAGCCATTATGACCGGTATTAAAGCAGTCATGTAGAAGCCATTTCTTTATTAACAATGCTTTGTCCATTGCTGAAAGAATTTCTGTTGAATAGAGAGGTTTCATTTATGATATTACTACCATGAACTCAGGATTAAACTTCCTGTGTAAAAGTTAGCAAAAGGCACACCATTCCAGGTATTGAGTGTATTGTTTAATAAAGCAATGTAAACAGATTATAAAGACTAGGAGCTGGTGGTGAGATGTTACTTGGTTACTTCCTAATCTTTGCAGTTCACTCCAGGTCAGAAGCAACTTCTGCTTCTAAATTTTCATCACGTAGCCTCCTCTATGTCTGTATATGCTCATACTGTTGCCCAAATTGACACTAAATGACACCACTTGAGAAACTGAAGTACTTGGTTCTCCAAAGTGTTACAATTATTTTCACTATCTCCTTTGAGTGAAATATTCTTATGTTAACACCTGGTGACCAAGAATAATGAACCTTGCTACACCTTTAAAAGAAAAAAAAAAAAAAATGTTGCAAGAAATACTTACATCTTGCAAAATAAAGAGCCAGTTAACCTGCTCCATATATAATACTCAATTCAACATTCCTTTAAGTCAAGAAAAAGCTTATGCTGAGCTCCACTGCCCCAGGATAGAGTAAGAATGGCAACTAAATACACAGAAATAGATCTGACTGAGGACTGATAACCATCATTACATGCCTATAACTTCTCCTGCATAATTCATAAAAATCAAACAGCAGTTGTAGTATATCCAACAAAATCTATAAAAGCTTAAGTTCATATTCTGCTATTAAATATGTCAAGTGTGATGTAGTAAGTTTTCACAATTTAACATTTTGATTGTCAGACAGGAACAGAAGAATAAAAAGGGTCAAACCAAAAATAATCTCACTCTTTTCCCATCGAGCAGATTAAAAACATAAGGACAGTCAGGTTTGGAAATATTAAATACAGCTGTCTTTGAAAACACACTCTTGCTACAGCTTCATCTACTACTTATCTCACTATTTTAAATGTACTCTTAGAAAAATCTGATTGAAATTATTAAACTTCTCTTTCTTATCTGTTCTTCAAAATAACAAAAGATTATAAACTTTGAGAAGAGACAAATAGATCAGGTACTCATTTTGTCAGTAGATTTTAGAAAATGCTGAACCAAAAAGAGATTCATGAAAGTTCTCTCTGTTAGAAGAATCACTTTTAAGATCTAAAAACTTTAATACAAATATAACCTTATAGTATTATTTTTTTTTAATTTTGGAATTTAACTTGTCAATCTGTTATTTCTCCAGTCAGCTCAGTATCCATGTGCTGCTTCTCAGTCTGTGGGGAGCTCCATATGTAGAGGATAACTTCACCTAACAGTTTTCTAATGCTTGAAATTTTGTCTGCTTTGGGGAATGGATGTTGCAAATGAGGAATAACTTCTTGATTCCAACTGTTCATCTATGTATCCTGGGGTTTCCCCTTGTCTTTTAGTTTTCTTTTTAGTTTTCCTTCTGGCATTCTTCTGCTTGCATTACCCTTCTTTGTCATTTCTTGTTCATGCTCATTGTATTTAACCTTCTTTTATGTATAATGCATGTGGCATGTAATTCATGTTTAATGAAGGATTCCTGAACTATTTTTATTTTACTAGACAGAGGAGACAAACTCTGTTGCAAAAGATGACTTCACAACAGCTGAGAGGGTAAAATGTAGGCATTAGGAAAGAAAAGGTGACAGAACTGAGCTGAGTGAATGAGTAACTTTAATATCTAAAGCAATCTATTGTAAACAGCTCCTTAAATGGTACATCTTCTATTTATAAGACAGAACATCCAGGAATGTATTGTAAATGATTCCTGAAGAGGAATAATTATTTATCTGTAGCTAAAAATTAAATCCAAACCTAATCTGTATAAAACTCCAGTTTATATCATAATCTAAATTCCTTCCCCAGCAAGTAAGCATTACCCATGATAAAAGGCATATCACAAGACTTTTTCACAGGTACACACCTCTGTTATAGAACAGAGATTTACTATTGTCAGTGAACTAAGGACCTTCAATTTTAACTAGTTTCAATAGATTGAGATCTCTATGGCAGATTACTTCTACTGCTGGCCTAGCACTGTGATGCATTCAGACTAACAGCTGACCTAAATCCGGAGCAAAACCCTAGTGATTCATACACCTGAATGGGAAGTAACAATTACTAGCCCATCCCTCAAGAGCCATACTTTGGGTGCCATATTCACCTGACAAAAAGGGGCAGATATTACCCTAGAATGTCTGTGAGCATGCCATTCTGGGCAACCTACAAGAAGCCAAGAAGCAAAAAATAATGAAAACCAACCCATTTCTTGTAGAGTGGCATAAACACTTTTCTGTAGTGGATTTAACAGTGAACAAGAGATTTTTTGGTACTGTCTGGGGAAGAGTTAATCACGCTTTGCTAAAGGATATCATACGTACCATTAGCCAGCTTGCACAGAATAATGGCAGAATACATCAGGTGCAGAATGCACATGCTAGGCATCTTCTGGTGCACATGGGTTGCACTGCACACTGTTTAAAAGACCTGGAAATGACATTACTACCCAGTGATATATTCACACTACCCAGTAGTTTTATCCTTTATAAATTCAGGGTAGTTACTTGGCCACGATTTTCACTTAGGGAGTACCCTGCTTTCTCCCAGGGTATTTATCTGCAAGGGTATTTGTGAAGATCTGCCCAGTGTATCTGTGACTACTGTTAGTTTTTAATCAACAGATCATGCAGTGAAGTCTAATACATTGTCTTTATAGGAACCAAATTACTATTTCATAGATGTGCAGACTGTTACTGCTTCAATAATTGCCTATTATACTTCAATGTCTATACTTCCTTGACTGGTAGAAGATTTTCAATACTGCAGATAAAACCAAACCAAACCAAAACCCCAGCCAAACACCAAAACCCCCATTAAAAGTTTTCAAGTTGGTGAGAACTTCACCATCTGCTTGTTTATTGAAAAGCTGTATCAAAACGCTAGAGTAGTACAGGCTTACTTAATTCTCTAAATTAATAGGAAGGAGATTAGTAAGACTAAGACTTATTAAAATAACTTTTAAAAGCGTGATGAAACAAATAAGAATTTTTCTGAGTGGGAAATTTCTGTTCACTAAAGATTTTCCAAGTCTGGCAGAAGCTGTCACTTTGAATTGCATTTAAAAAATTTCCAACTGGATAGAACATACTGTTTGTCTTTCGGAAGTGTGACAGCCACAGAGAGACAATGGCAATTAAGCAAGAAAGACCTTTCAAGGAACACATCTCAGGGCAATGTAAAAGATAAAAGTAGACGTCAGCAGTCACCTTCTCATAGTAACATTCTTCCTTGATAAAAATACAGAGAAATTCATGCCTTATCAATACAAGGGACATAGAAGAGATCATTGCACTTCAGTAAAACACTGGAAAAAGCACCCTATAAATATTAGTGGAAGTATTTACGTTGAGGGAGTAACTGATTAAGAGGAACAATAAGAATTAATGGAGAACCTCTTTGGCAAGTAGAAACTTATTTTTCAGCTGTTGGCTTTGTTGTAATTAATGTTTTCATTAGCTATTTGATCTATTTGGTCATAAAAGTAGGAGGTTCCTCACTACATCTGTTAAAAAAGCTAGGAGACATCATCAATATGACAGGCAATGGATTATCATGCAAGAACAGCCTGATAACTAGAGTAAAGGAACTGAAGTTGGACACGTCCATGCTTTAGACATTAAATAACTTGGGGTGCAACATGGGAAGTAAAAGAAAAGGGAATAATGAGTCCATGTTTTCATCACAGAGAATCTGGACAATCAGGTGATGTTGCCATGAAAACTAAAAGTATAGTCCCTTGATTTATCAGGAAATTTATTTCTGTACAAAACGAGATTACACAGTGAATGGAAAAGATGAAAACAAGTACAGAGAAGGGCAACTAAATTAGGTTCTCTAATGGCCTAGAGAAGATCAGAAGAGTAAGGGGGGAGAGTGTTGTTTCTTTATACTAATTAGTGGGTTTAAAAACAAATTAAAGAAAAGGGATACTTGAACTGAAATACACTGTTTGTAACCAGACCAACAGAATCAAGACAGCCATGGATACATTAAAACTGAAACTTAGAAAATGGCTTCCAGCTGTCAGCAAAGAGAAATCATTAAACAGCTTTTCAAAAGGAACAGGAGGAACCCAGGCCTAACTGATTTAAAAGTTATTCTTGCCAAGTTTCTGAGACATCTTAGGCTGCAAGGAAGAAATGTTAAAAAAAAGAATCAGAACTTTCCTTCTAGTCCTACATAAAGGTATTTCTTCAGCCTTCAGTTAGGGGAGAGACAAAAGCCGAAACAAAATGGTAGCTGTTATGAGGCCATATTTTCCTTGCTCTTTCTACAGAAACCCTGGAGATGGAATGACAAAAGTCCTCCCATTACTTGTTGTAGACAAAGAACATGGATGCTTACAATCTCTTTCCACTCAGCAACATTGACCTTTATATATAACAAAATACCAGATTTTATCAGGTAAGGAAAAATAATTTTTTTTCTCATATTTCTGAGTCCTATGCACACCAACTAGAAGTCTGTCAGTCATATATTTGAATATTCACATATATATACTGAATATCTATAAACTGCCTTCTAGCACAGTTGAAATGTCAGCAAAACAAGCGAAAAAAAAACCCTTCCAGCAACTTCTTACTAAAACCTAGTGGCAGTATTTACATTTGTAACCTCTATCTGAATTATATATAATGAACAGATTTATGATTCTAGAAATTCCTTATAACAAATATTAATGCAGAATAAATTAACTAAATACAGTTTTGTAAAAGTAGCTTTCCTTTATTAGTAATATCAGAATTGTTAACTAAAACTGAAGTGGTTTGCTGATTGGCTAGCTACATAAAAGCAAAACAACTAGACGGAGTAAAATACAAATAATTATCAAATTAAAAAAAAAAAAAAAGGATGGAAGGGCTGACCAGCCTTAAAGTTCAGAACAATGACATATACCTTGCTTTTCCTTTAAAATATAACTACCATGTATGCCAGGACAGAATGAGTACTTTTACTTGGGCAAGACCATTCTTTAAGTTTCCAAAGTGGAAGCATGCATAGCAATCACACAATACCCCAATGGAATAAACTTCAAATATTTTAAGTGGGATGGTAGGCTAAACTTGAAATATTCTGTAGGGAGCCTGAATTTAGCATTGTTAATGCTCCATTTACCACAATGACTAACTGAACTACTGATTCCAACTTCATATTATTATATGAATTGGGTTTTACTGAAGAAACACCGTTACATAATACTGTAAAAGATTATCTGATTTACGGAGTACTGAAAATGATAAGAAACTTAATTTTCACCAATCAAAAGCTAATGAATTACAATGTTGTAATGAGAATTGGCCTAACTTTTATTTCTTTTTGCACAAGAAAATCATGGGATCACATTTATTTGGAGGATGATTTGTGAAGGAATTTTAGATTATAGGATTATTTTTGCACTTTGATGTAGCTATTTGCAACTACATCCTTGGCAAGATTTTCTGATGAAAATCTAGGTAACTGCAAACAAAGTCTTGGCATGTTTAACAGTCTGCGTGGTATGGAAATTACTCATAAAGAACCCACATCAGGGAATGTGTAGACTGAAGAGTGAAAATGCCTCTGAGCTGCCTTAAATCATAATCTCAGATTTATGCAGTACAACCAAGAATTGAATTATGTTCTTGCGTATATTTTCAGAGCGTTAATGTCTTGAGTAATGCAAAGAAAGGAAAGTTTTTTCAGAAATGGAAAAGGATTTCACAATGAAGACCCCTATTTGTCTTTATACCTTTTTCCAACGATGTTATCAAGTGATTTCAAAAGAGCTTATAAGGGAAACTGAGCATTATCATCTCCTATTTGTCACCTGTTCAAACTGAACCATGAAGAAAAGGAGGTTTCTTGCCTAATGTAATCCCCTGTCAGAACCAACGGGTAAACCTGGGTGCCAGATCAAATTTCATACTGCAGTGGCATGTCACTTTTATTTGAATTAAGTATTCATTTTAAGGAAAGGTTTCTAAAAATATACTCTATAATTCTTGTGAACACTGAAGGCCACCTCAGAGAACCAAATTTTATCCCTGGGTACTATAGGGTATGTATGCTGGCAATTCACTCAACGAGATGATGATTTACATTCCACAAGTTTGGTATTGATAGAATGATTTCCATGACTAATTTCAAGGAGATGAACATTTAGCTATAAAAGGAATTGGTAACAGTTTTTCATTTTTAAATTTGCAGTTGTTTCACTATCAAAGTTCTGTCTAAGACCTGCCTCCCTTCTCTCAGGCACTCACACTTTTAAAACAGCTATAACACTCTATGTGATGAAGGAAAATGCAGACTTCAGAAACACCAAGGTCAATAAATAAATAAAAAAGCCATTACTTTTTATTAGATACTGGCCTATACTTTCTTCCAGATTAATTCCTTTCAAATTATTTCTTCACCTTCACCTTGTGTTTTTTTTAACATGATTGGATTCACAGGGATCTGTTTAGAATTATTTCTATTAAAAAGTTCCAGATGTGGATTGAGCAAATTAAATGGTTTGCCCAAAACAGCTAGTCTTTGCAAGTAAAAAGTCTGACCCCTGATTTCCATGCGTGCCCTAATCACTTTCTCTCAAGTACATGGCCCTCTCTTTTCAGTACCTTGTTTATGGCACTAAAAGTTAATGTTTTTCCTTTTAAAATAGCACACCGAATTCAACTTTTTACTGTAAAACCAGAATGTTCCTGGCATTGCCCAACAACTTTGCAAGAGGAACAGCAACAAATGGCCCACTCTTCTTGTATGTCCTCCGCTGCAACACTCATAATGATAGAAAGTTTTTACCTGGTCTTAGGGGATTATGTTTGATGCACAGGTAAATAATTTGGTTTCCCTTATTATTAGACTACACAATATAGCAGTTTGGAGAAATCTGAACTTACCAACAGCAATAGCAAAAGGAACACCCCAGCCACACTGGTGTCACAGCCTCCCATTCTTTGTCAGTGTCAGTAATAGTTCAGCTGAAGTTGATATCTGTGTTCCAAAACACTCAACATGAATCTTCTGCCTATGAGGTAATCTATTTCTATGACTTAACTTTGTGAATTTCTTCACAAGAACAGGTGTAAATACTGTTTGCCATAAAAAACATTGGAATTGTCAGCATCAGTGAACAGAGGGGTTACTATAGATGGTCTATGCATGAAATTGAACCAGGTAACTTTTCATCTCCTATTCAAAGTGTCACTCCACTTTAAACATTGTTCAGCAATAAAAAGCAGTGAAATGGTGCACCAAAATTTGCCCCTTTTTAAATTATTATTTACAAGTATTCATTTGGACAAGCACAAAAATTCTTTTTTTAATGCAATAATTTAGGTTAACTCCATCTAAATTTTTTTGCATATATTTTCCAAGGCTACTATTCTACAATTTGAAAATGTATTCATATGGTTTTCTTTCTTAAGCATATCTTGTGCATAATTGTACAGAGAGGATGCAGGTCATAATTCTGGTTGTTGATAAGGGTGAGGAAACTAATTTGGAGTGAAAACTAAGCTATCACTGTTAAACAAAATAGTTAAAAAACACATAAAAATGTTTTTTTTAAAACATTTCCTTTTCAGTCCCTTGGAGTGATGCAAAGTTTATGCAATGATCACATTAAAGTAAAACCAAATAATAACGTTCAAGGCCACTGAATTATTCAGGTTAAATGTACTCATATCAGTGCTCAAACCCGATTTCTACAAAACTTACAGTTATAGTAAACACAAAACCATAAGCAATATACAGATAAAAAAATTACAAACAAATTTTTAAGTGTCCAAAACAGATACGAGATTTCTCATCACTGTATCAGAATTCCTCATTGAAAAAAATATAATTAATTCATCTTTATAATACCTCTGCAAAGTTATAGAAAATGTCCTCCATCATATGAAAAGAGATTCCAAATCCCCAAATGGTAAAGAGGTGGCCAGAATAAAATTTATTGGGACAGCATTTCCACGGCACTCATTTGTAGTCTTTTCTTCATTTAAAGCACAAGTACTGAATAGAACATTTTGCCTGCAGCCACGTTAGTCCTCCAGTCTGCTTTCAGATTTTTAGAGGGAATTATCTTTCTGTCTCATTTACAAGCCCAGCAACACAGATGGCTTGACTGAAAGAACTGATCTCAGGATAAAACTAGCTCGTCCCACACAAGATGAGCTAGGACATGATAAGTAGAAGTAGAGTGAACAAAAAATGTAATTTTCAGAATTAAAAATTCCAGTGAGCATCATTTTCCACAATCAAATACCAAACCTGTATTACCAACAGGATGACCTCTGATAAATTTCAGGCTCTTTCTCTAAAGTTGAAGATGAGTCTGAATGTGAAGGTCCTTGAAAAAAAAATAAATTGTTACGATTAAAAGAATTTAAGAAGGTAGATTTTTGCTCACTCTCTTCCTCACGTATTGTTAGGTTTCAGAAACAAAATATAATGTAGCCTTAGCGAAATAATTTTTAGTTCAAATGATAGCATATTGGGAACACCCCTAGCTCTTTCTTACATTTTATGTTACTAGCTACATTTACTCAGATTTTGCACATCCAATCTTCTGACATCGATAACCATTCACTTCAGTCTGTCACAAACAATTTTGTGTAGACATAAATGTGACTCCTACTTGTGAAGGGCACAGTCAAATCTCTCTAATGTCTTCTGGCAAGAATCTGCTTGAGGCACCAGGGAGCATTTTATCATGTCTATCACTGTGTCAGACTAATTAAGCATTGAACTAATTTTAGCAGTCTACAGTAATCATACCCACATACAAATGAGTATCTCAAAGAGGAAAAAAAAATATGTAAAAAATATGTTCAGACCTTGTGCCACTTCTGGTGTACCTCCTGGGATACATATGCCCTAAAGCGGGACATGATTTAGGCCCTTATCTTTGTAAATATTTTCCCCCTTCCACATAAGATTTATAGACTTGAGAAGAGGTTTCTAAGAAGATCCTAGGACATGCTCCTCTCCCTACCCAGAAAAACCCTACCAAACCCAAAAACTATTGTGAGACACGATAGTGTGAGGGAGTTGCATGACAGCTTCCCTTCAGAAAAGGACTATGTGGCTGTGTTACTGTCATGCTCCTTTACTTCCCCTTCTTTCCTGTTTTATTGCCTTCTATCTAACAATATTTAACAGCTCAGTGGTGGTATGTTAAAGATGCCTTCTGTTTTACTCGTTTATGTAACTATATGACAATTCTTTAAAAAGCAAGTAATGAGTTTAGGTCGGGAGAGTGCATGTCATACTGTAATGAATTGAACGTGCACAGGGAAGAGACATTTCAGGAGTGCAGAGGAGATACACTGCAGAGAGTGAGTGAGTGGCCAGCAGGCAGTGAGCCTGCAGCACAGATGAAAACTTGGAAATTGAAGTGCAGCACATAGTAGACACACAGTTAGGCCTTATGGGTGGTGGTGGGGAGGGACTTTCCTTGGAGACAGACGAGACTGCAGCTGAAAGATCTTGGCTACCCAGAGTGCAAGAAAGAAAAGACTTGTCCCTCAAGTACACAGTGATGGGGCAAGTTTTATTTACAAATTATTTATTATTTTTGTACTTCTAGCTAGCTGTTTTGAGTTCTGTTTCTGAAAAGTTGCCTGCTTGTATTTCTGTTCAAAAAAACCTTTAAAAGCTTTTCCAGTCTTCTAAGGGTACTAGCCTTACAAAACTGTCTAAACAGATCAAACTCAAAGTTTTGACCAACCCAGTGTCCCATCCCGTAAGAGTTTTCTTATAAGATCGGTGATGACTGGGTGCAATTACTTCCTTTCCCTGAAAATATATTCCCTCTTTAAAAACACCCTTCCATCAGTCTTGGGATCAGTCTTAATCCATCCACTTCTAGCCATCTGGGTTTGTTAAAGGAACAAGAAAGCACAGGAGTTCCTAACATGCTTTCAGGGCTTTCACAAGGTAAAATGAAAATTGGGGATTGAGTATCTTTTTGGAAAAGCAATTTCAACATTTAATATTTAATAACTGTTCTATTAAAATGGAAAACAAAAAAGAAAAGTAAGAAACAGTTTTATTGCAGAAAATTGAATTGGTGCCTGACTCAGAAGATTTCATTTCTTTATTTTCTGCCAACATTTCCCAACACTGCAAGATATTGAAACCAATATTATCTTCCATAAATCTTACTTTCACTTAAATAGCTAAACATTCATACTTTTTGGAAATGTGGGGATAGGAGAAACAAGCATAGGGGTAACATATGGATGCCATTTCTTTTGGTCCACTAATGGATGGTAATGGAATAGTTCCCTTCCTCTAATGAATTACCAGCAGTGACAAGTAACGCCGAAGAGCATTTAACAGGGATTCACAGCTTTTTTTCAGATTGCAGAGAAAACAAGCTATAAAGATTTTTACTGAAAAAATAATTAGAACAAAAGTTAAGAAAGCACTACTAAACATAGCATTTGCAGCTGTCAGTCCATTTAGAATATGGTCTTTTGATGTTTGCAGTAAAAGCTTAGTCTTCTCCCTGAAATTCTCTGTGTTGCTCAAGGACCAAGTGGACATCATTTGCTATATTCATCAAAGATGTTACCTGTGGAGCTCTGCTGATGGTATGCTGGATTCGAGCCGTTCTCACCTATACTTCTTATATAGTAGAAAACATCTTTCTCGTAGGTTCGTTTTGGTTTTTTGTTTTATGAGGGCTTCTTTTTTTAAATTATAATTCAGCTACAGTCCTATGATAGGCATACCGATGTAAATACTTTTCCTGATCTCTCTTGGAAAATGTGGAGAGGTCAGTGCAGAAGGAACAGGTGTTATCTTACACAGTGCCTTTAAAAGCCTTTCAATATGTCAGGAATTCATTTCATGCAGGCTTCCATTTTAACCATTGTAGTACCATGCCTGTCCAAGCAGAAATTGCATCATTAATTTGTACATGTGAAAATTTTTAGTTATTGTCAGTTAAAGCCTAGGAATACTTGTCTTGGCTGAAGGAAGGAGTAAGGTTCTTATCAACAGGGAACAGAGATTTTTCACAGAGCACCTAACTCAGAATTCTTATATAATGAGTCAGCTTTGCTGCCTAGAAAAGAATGCTCCTATAAAATGAATGAATTACAAGATATCATTAAACAGCTATGGAAACCACTCTTATGAGATGGGACCCAGGGCTGATCAGCTCTATTCATCAGTCTAAACTCAGTCTAAATAGTAGCCACAGAGATACAAATGACCATGACATTTAAGCAGAACATGGGATAAACATATATGTATATTGAGGACTATAAATTTCCAGGAAACAAAATTTGCAGAGCTCCTCCAGGCTAACAGCCAGGTGGAGCCCTGTTGTCCCACTGCCTCAATATGTACCACCGTAAATCAGGGTTTGCTTCGAATAGTTTTGCAGAAATGTTAAATGTTGTTGGACCGAAAAAAAAAAAAGTGCCTCCACATGCCATTACATTATGTAAGTGGCCCTGGTTAGTCACTGCAACTGTTTGTAGTTATGTGAAGTTACAAATTTATTACAGATGAGATTAATTAGACACCTGGTGTCAATACATAACCATTTTGAGAAAAGTTGTGGAGCCAATCATCACTTTTCAAATGAAGTTTAACATTAATTTATTGAAATGAGCATATACTTTAGAGACTCTGCATATACTGAGGCTTCTCATTTCAGCCTCTATCCCCTGTATACAAAAGAACAGATTAAATACATCTGTAGTCTACTGGTTACAATACATTTTCCTCACAAGCAGCATTAATGAAGTTTGTCTTCTTTGGAAGCTGGTAGTAAGAGAGGCTGTTCTGCTCCCCTAGATTTACAATTTTGACTCTTCAACTCACAAGGAAAATGCAGTACAAGGCCCATTACTATTGTGAAACACAACCTTCCCAAGCCTGTTCACACTGTATTGTTTGTGAACCAGCTGCCAACAGGCTGCATTTAACACCCTCTCTTAAAGGCTCAAAGCTGATTGCAAGTGGTTGGCAGCCACACAGGTTTGCAATTTGTGGCGAACAGAGCATTCACCTCTGTATCTAATTATAGAATGGAATAGCCAAATTCTCAGTTTTATCAGTGAATGTTTAGCAAAGCCCAGCACACATGCCTCAGTATTATTTAAATTAATTATCAAGCCACAGAACCAAAGATTAATGTACCATTTTCCACTTAATATATTCTTGCTATAGGTATCACTGCTGTCACTGGCTTGTAATAATACGTAGAAAATGAAGGAAAAATTGAGACATGTTTTTCCCTTGTAATATAATTAATAGAATGTGCAAACACAAAGATCGAATATTTCAGCCAGTTGATTTCTTGTTTTATCACTTAAGCCAGAGGCACTTGACTGGATGGAATTTTTGTTTTATTTTGTTGGATGTTGGTTTTTTTTCCCCACTCTTCATTTGGAGACACGATTCAAAACAGTGTTATTATTTACAAATAAGAAATACAAAATTTAGAAGGCAAAATATGTAATCAATATCCTATTAAGAGGATTTGTGGATGCAGGAAATTCACTTTGTGGCTGTACACAACAGCAAGTTTATCAAAGACATTCCAAATTATCTATCTACAAATAAGCTATTCATACTAGATTTCCCCAATACATAGCTCTTTTACCAAAATACCCTGTATTTTAAAAACCTTATTGAAGTGACATTCAAAAGTACTTTAAGTTTAAATAAATTTAAACTACTTTTAAATAAAGAAAAAAAGCCATATTTAACAAACAACATTTTTAAAACCACATACGTACACTAAATTGGATAATGCATGCACTTCAACATCTTTCCATACTCCCCCGTGGTCAAGTACAATGTGTTGTTTCCAGGTTATTTAAAGACAATACATTTAATACTTAAAGTCCATGACTTTTCTCAACACTGCATGTGCTGAGTTGTCTGAAGTACCTTCAGTTGTGTCTTCAGCGCAACTCAGACGAGCCCATTTCTCACGAGGTCAAACTGCTCAGCCTTCCTGTGGTGTAGTGTTCACACAAACGGCATGAGACAATCTCTACACTCTTTGGAAAGGTACTGTGCCCCTGTGTTTTGACTCATTGGATGAGTATCATTAAACAATGCTGAATGTATTTAAAAGACATGTAGATGTGGCACTTAGGGACATGGTCTAGCAGTGGACTTGGCAGTCTTAGGTTCTGTGTTGGTTTTGGCTGGGATAAAGTTAATTTTCTTCATTGTTCTATTCCCTGCCTACTGATGGGAAGGAGTGAATGAATTCTTTGTTTTGCTCTGCTCGTGTGTGTGTGTCTTTTGCTTTGCATGTTAAACTGTCTTTATCTCAACCCATGAGTTTTCTCACTTTTACTTTTCTGATTCTCTCCCCCATCACACTGCAGGGGGAGTGAGCGAGCAGCTGTGTGGGGCTTAGCTGCCTGCTGGGGTTAAACCATGACAATTAGATACAGTTAGTACACATGGAAGACAATAGAACTTCAAGTAACACCAGCTGTGGACAATGCAAGAAAATAATTGATTTCTACATTAGGTACAGTTCACTTGGAAGAAAATACATCTTCAAGAAATAGCTTATACACAATTACAAGCAGAAATTTTGCAGGGAAGTTGTGGTTTGTTGATGTGGTCTGGCTGTCAGACACCCACCCAGCTGCTCTCCCACTCCCATCATTCACCTTCATCCAAAAAAGGATGAAAACTCATGGGTCAAGATAAAGACAGGGAGATCACTGACCAGTTACTGTCACAAACTTGACTTGGGGAAAATTACTGTAATTTATTGCCAATTAGAGTTAAAGCTGGATGGTAAGAAACAAAGAAAAAACCTAAAACACCACCTCCCACCCATCCCCTTCCTTCTGAGGCTCAGCTTCACCCCTTCATTCCCGAATTCTCTACCCCCCCCCCCCCCCCACCAAGCAGCACAGAGAAAATGGGGGCTGTGGTCAGCCCTTAACAGCCCCTCTTCCTCTCCCTCTGTCCCTGCCTCCCTCCATTGGCTGTGCCCACCCGCGGCTGAGGGGCTCAGCTGTGCCCTGTGGTGGGGCCCTTGGAGCCGGGGGAACCGGCTGTGTCCAGCACCGGGCCACCATGACTGTTACCAGCTGAGGACCTGCACCCAACATGTTAAGTACACAGAAAGGAAAGCTAACACTTTCTTAGAAGTCTATAAAGCTAGCGATCAACTAAAATTTGGAGAGCCACTTATTTGTGTGAAGTAGCAGGCTTCATATTAGATTTAAATAGAATAGACCTAGTCGGCTACTTGCCTTTTTAAAAAATGTCTTAAATTGATTTTCATAGAGTTATTTTCCCTAGAAAACAAATTAGATGGACCATAGTAATGGCTTACCAGTTGTCAAACTATTCCCTGTAAATCTCTAACTACCTGTGCAGCATTCAGAAGAGGGCCTGCCCCTGCAGCCCTCTCCCCATGATGGTGCATTTGCACTGAAGAAAGAGTCAAGGGAGCTGCAAAAGGCAGGAAAAAGGAGACAGTACTGTCTGCCTTCAAAGGAGGAGAGAAGGAATTAGGAGAAAAGACTAGGAAAAAAACCCATAATACACTCAACAACAAATAAAACTAAACCAGGATTCAGACAACAGGATGAGGCACAGGAGGGGAAGATAGCCGTAGAGTGTCAAAGTGAGCGAAGAGCAGAGAGGGGAGGGAGAAAGCAGGAAGGCTAGCAGCTTTACATAGAATTGGAAAAAATACCTAAACATAGATACATACTTACACTACTTTCCTAGTGTTACTTCTCAGTGGAAGCGGTGGATGCCTTTGTCTAAAGACACATTGTAATTGCAAATAGGAAGGGTTGTGTCCCACCAAGGAGAGACTTTTCTAAGATGTGACATGACTTCTGGAAACATCCGTGTTTGGAAATTGAACTGAGTGTTTCAAGCATTAAAATAAAGAAAAAGTCGGTCCTTGTAATTGGGAAAAGTCATATAATCCTAATTATTTGCAAAGCATGAAAGATTTTAAATTGTAAGCTATTAGTACTTCAGGGATCTTTGCCACCAAACTATAGAATCATAGAATCATTTGGGTTGGGAAAGACCTTTAAAATCACCGAGTCCAACCATAAACCTGTTGTGGTTACCCCCAGTTAGCAACTAAGACCCAACACAGCTGCTCCCCCCTGCAGTGGGATGGGGGAGAGAACCTGAAGGGTGAAAGTGAGAAAACTCATGGGTTGAGATAAAAAGAGTTTAATAGGCAAAGCAAAAGCCACACATGCAAGCAAAGTAAAGCAAGGGATTCATTCACTACTTCCCATCGTCAGGCAGGTGTTCAAACACCTCCACGAAAGCACATGTAATCATTACTAGGGAAGACAAACACCATCACTCTGAACATGCTCCACTTCCTCCTTCTCCCAGCAGCTTTATATGGGGTCAGTTGGGGTCATCTGTCCCAGTGGTGTCCCCTCCCAAGTCCTTGTGCACCCCCAGCCCACTCGCTGGTGGGGTGGGGTGAGCAGCAGGAAAGGCCTTGTCTCCGAGTGAGCACTGCTCAGCAGTAACTAAAACATCCCTGTGATATCAACACTCTCTTCGGCACAGATCCAAAACATGGCCCCATACTAGCTACTATGAAGAAAATGAACTCTACCCCAGCTAAAACCACCACACTACTGTATAAATCAATTATTTCCTTGCATAGTCCGAAGTTGGTATTCATTTAGTGACCTGTCAGAAAGGAAAAACAAGAAATCCTTTAAGCTCTTATCCTGTACTTATACTGTTATACCTGGAGATCTTACCACCTTCTATCACGGACATTGTAGAGAGGAAATGTGCCATGATCTTAGCTTGGTCTGAGTGGGGTGACAGCATTCCTTCCCCATGTCACTTCACATAGGACATAATTAACATGTAAAATTATTTAATATAAAACTAAATCAACATTTGGCACAAAACATGTAGATATTACAGTGTAAAAGGTTTTAAGAGCAAAATTTCTACGCTGTCTAATCCCCATTTCATATTTTAAAATCCCCATTCATTACCGTCCATGATCACAAAGGGAATTAGTGTTTCCTGATTAGTTTTGAGCAGTGAAGATGTGCGCTTCAGTTTGGGGTAAAATTGGATAATTAATTAGTCACACTGTTGAAAGTTCCAAGTATATTATACCCCTTAAGCTATTTTCCCCAGGGAAATCTCTATCCTCCTAATTTGTAATGCCTGTAGCCAAATTATTAATATTCACTATAGGAATGTATAACATGTTGAGTTTATTTGTTTCTTAATTTGTTTGCTTTGTAAGGCATTGCTAACAAGTAGCTGAGGGTATTTGCACTTTTAGAATGATAAACATTTATTCAGAAAATCTTTTTTTTAACCTAAGTTCATAAATTATATGTGGAGGTAAATTTCTTAACCCCTTACACAGGGTCAAACTATAACCATTAGACACTACTTGGGACTAAAACCTCAGATAAGAAATAACTGGATCTAGTCTCATGTTTCAGTTCTATTTTCTCAATTTTTATTTTAATAGACTGCCATATTTAGCTTAATTCCTTGGAGACAATTCAGACATTAAGCATCTCTATATATTATAGAATATATATATTAGGATTCCGACGTGCTAATCTAACTTTAAAAATATCGGCAAAAAATATTATTTGTAATTTCAATCGATTTATAGCAAATCTAAAGTCAGATTCCTAAGCAAACTCATCCTACTGGATCCAGAATTAGTTGCTTTTTGGATTTAAAAAATTACAACAATACAATAATATTGATTGTGTTGTGGTTTAATGCTTGACAGCAGCTAAGCACCACATAGCCCCCCACTCACTCCCCCCACCCAAGTTGGATGGGGGAGAGAATTGAAAGAGGAAAAGTAAGACAACTCGTGGACTGAGATAAAGACAGTTTAATAACTGAAATAAAATAAAGTCAAATTGTAGTAGTAGTAGTAGTAATAATGATAATGATAATATACAGAGTAAGTGATGCATGATACAATTGCTCACCACCTGCCTACTGATCCCCAGACTGTCCCCAAACAGTGTTTTCTGCCCCCTGGCCAACTCCCCTCAGTTTATAGACAGAGCATGACATCATATCACATTGTATGGAATATCCCTTTGGCCAGTTGGGGTCAGCTGTCCTGGCCGTGCCCCCTCCCAGCTTCTTGCGCACATCCTTGCTGGCAGAGCATGGGAAGCTGAAAAGTCCTTAACTAGTGTAAGCACTACTTAGCAACAACTAAAACATCAGTGTATTATCAACATTATTCTCATCCTAAATCCAAAACACAGCACTATACCAGCTACCAGGAGGAAAATTAACTCTACCCCAGCTGAAACCAGGACAGGTTGTAATGTAGTGTAAGCCACAGAAAGAATTAATCTAATGAAGGTGAATTAGTATTATTGTTTTTGTTATTGTTATTATTATTATACCTAAAAATAGAGATTACTTTATTTGCTCTCAGACACATCTGATAGGAACATCTACATGTTCCCTAGGCCTGCCTGTCTTCTCTGCATGATGCTAGAAAAGGGGAGAGGCCTTGAACAGGAGATCCATTGCAAACAACCTCCACAGCCTGAGCCATAAACTAGGAACTAAAAGAAGAAATGCAAGCACCTGTATGTAACATTAGTAATCTGCTGCACAATTTATCTTGATAAGGAATTGATTGTTGGAAAAACAGTACTCTAGAAGTAAAAAGTAAAGCCATGGAATCCAAGGGCCAAAGAATTTCTGGTCTAAAGGTTTAACTGATGCTACTAAAAACTTTTTCATATATACAGGATACATGCTGCCTGAATCAAGACATGTAAAGCAATATTACTTGGGATCACAAATTATAAAAAACATTTCCTCACACAAATAAAGGCAGCATGATCTAGAATGTCTAGCCCTTTCTACCATGTTAATTTCACACTGCTTAAAGTCCTGCCTAGGAATGAGTTTTGATAATTTATTTATAAACCATAAGGGTATGATAAAATGGCAAGCCGAAGATCTAAAGTAATCATTCAGTTTAGGTCAATTGATTGGAGAATGTAGCAAAATGTTTTGCACAAAGGACCCCTCAAGTGTTTCAGGGGAAAAAAAACAGTCAAACAACACCAATTTGTTTCAAATTCTTTTCAAATCTGCATTCTTTCCTCTAAATTAGTATCACATACAGGTATATTTTAAACTTAGTATATCCTTCTGAGGACCATATAAAAATTACAAGATACAGGTAAGATTTCACAAGAACAAGCATCCATAGCCATAAGATCACAGAATACACATCCGCTGATATCTTGATACAATTTATAATGATAGGATAAATAAGGTCATTGTGTAATTTTAATAATTTTAAGACAGATCTGCTACAAATTAAAATTGTAATAAGTCATAATGAAATCTAGGCTGTATGTGTAAATAATACAAGCAGCATTAAAAAATAGTAGGAAGTTCTTCCTCCCATCAATCCTAGACATGAAAGGAATTCACAGGAAACAGGCACCAATATACTAATTGGAATCAGATAGTCAGCTTAGGCTGGATAAATGTTTCATTTTGACATACAGAATTGTCGAGCATTTTTACCATTTTAATAATAGCACTAGAAAACAAACAAAGGGAACTTTCCAACAAACACTTTCTAAGAAAGCATTTTGAGGGAAAAAGCTTCTCAAAGTTAATCACAAATATGGATTTATTACCACAGTGAAGCCAGAGCCATTCCACCAAATCTCTCTGTGACTCACCAGTGGCAGTGTTTCCACCAGTTTTACCCCTGCAATCTTCTTTCTGATAAAATGGCTTCAGTAATACTGTATTGCCAGGTCTAGGCCAAGATGCCTGCCCACCATTGCATTTAGATGGCATACCTGTAAATTAATCATGACTAGAACTGCAGGAGTCTAAAATTTCCCTGTCTGCACTCAGTTGCCTACAGAGCTGCTGGAAGGTAGAAACGCTTTCCCAAGGCCACTCTCTCTTGAATTAGTGTTGTCTTTTCCTCAGTCAGGAAGTTTTGATGCTCTGCCCCATTCCTTGCACGTACGTCCATACACCCAACAGAACACCTTGCATTATTTTCTATGTCAAAAATAAGAAAAACTAGATGGTTTAGCCATTTATTTGGTAAGCTCGCTAAAGTTTGCCAAATTCCAGAATATTTTGAAGACCTGTGACAATGAATCCTAAAGTGACCAAGAAAAGAACACAGATTACAAGTAGCAATACTACCTGGCTTATTAATTTGCTCAATGGAATTCTTTTGCTTATAGGATGAAGACAACACTAAATAAAGTTTCCATGAGAAATAAAAGCTTTGTCAGGCAGCTAGCATTTCTTGAATTATTGACACATGAACTCTTTTAAGATTAAAAAGTATCTTCTAAAACTGGACAATTTTAATATTTAGAGGTTCAGTAAGTGAAATAATTAAAAAAAATGTGTAGAGATTCTGGAGAGATAAACAAGGGAAGCAACTGAACTGGAAAATATACATACATAAATCCAAAAGAAACATTTGTTTTCCATTTACAATGGAGAAAGAAAAAGGGAAAGGAACTGAACTGCAAAAATATGTAGATGTAGGAAGGACATGTTTGCTTTCCATTTATAATCAAAAACTTCTATTGAATACGCCTCATAAAATACCAGTATCCAGATAGAATCCTTAATATTATCCAGTAGTGATGCATCATCCTGAAGAGACTGCTTAGAAAGAGAGAGGAACTTCTGTGGCCACTTGTAAGTATTAAGTCCAATTTCTCAGTATTCCATATGAAAAAAAGACAAGGAAAATTATCAAATTCATCCAAAAGCCAAAAGTTTAACGGTGAATAAGAATTAATTGTATTAACCAACAATTTAATGATTATTGTATATGAAGAAGGCAGACCTCTATTCAGCATTCATTACTATTCAAAGCTTTAATAGCTTCAGTTTCACATGTAAAAAAAAAAAAGAAAACATGATAGTATGTAAGAACCACTCCTCTTCTGAAGCATATCTATTCATTCATGTACATTCCAAATTATAGAAAATGATCAAAATGATCATTTGAACTCATCTTCCAAAACTGCTTGTCTGAAAACTCATACAAAAGTTCATACCACAAATCCATTTCCTGAGCTCTCAGATGCCATTCTAGCATCAGATTCATGCCTGTTGAGCTTGCTGACCACACTATTATTTTATTTTATGTTGAAAATCTGCAATATTTCTGCAACACCCTTTGCTCAGCTGAATTCCACCTATATTTATTCTTTTTAAAAAACAGATACTGCAAAGCTAACATTTTAAAAAAGTATATTTCCCCCTATCTTTAGTGAATCAGCTAATCCTCTAAACTTCTTACTAATTACATTTTTAGGATAGCATTATTAAACATATGCAAATAAAATATACTGTTAAGGTAAACAATGTATTTAATGCAAGGAAGTATACAGGGCACATGGCTCATGTTAGCTTATGATTTTTCTATTACAAGGAGACTCCTAGTTACAGGAACTCTTTGCTGCATTGCGAGTAATGGAACAAGTGATCATAAGGAAAATAAGAGCAATGGCCAAATAATATTGAACTCTACCGAGAGCGAGTGTGTGCTTAGCTTGCTGTGTAGAACAATTAGGCGTCAGGAGCCTGCAGCCAGCACCTGGGAATTTCTTCCACCTCCTTCATGCCTTATGCATACTTTGTGCTTTTTTGGTGCCCTACTTCAGAAAGAATACAACAGAACTGAAAAGGGTCAGAGCAGGACAATGAGAACAATTTAAAAAGTGATAAACGGACTAGGATTCTTCAGCCTGGAAAACAGCTGACTGAGGATGTCTGTGATACAGACTGCAAAATTGTGACATGCTTGGACAGGGGTGTGTATCAATCAGCCGTTCATTGTCCTGTGCAATACAAGAATGCAACAAAAGGAGGTGATTCTTAACATGCCATTAAGCTGTGGAGCTCCTTGCCACAGGAAGCTGTACATGATAAAAGTGAATGTGGGTTCATGGGGGGCTAAAGACTGTCATGAAAGAGAAATCAACTGAGGTATGTCAGATTAAAAGATGTTATTTATAGCTTAGGATGTCTCTGAGCCACAAGTGTTGGAGGCTGGGAGAGGATTTTCAGGAAAAGTCACTACATTTGCCCTGTTCTAATATTATTCCTTAGGCATGTCTGTAGGCAACTGCTGCTGATCACACAGACTATTGGTCTGAAACAACGTGACCATCCTTATGCTTTTGCAAGCCTATCTGAAGTAAGGTTGTGATGACATGGATAACAGAGCATACAACTAAAGGCTTATACTAAGAGCTTATGGCAGTGGTAGCAAACTTCTGGCAGTTGCGCGTGGACCAGGACACGGTACTATTGTCAGTGACAAACAAGTCACAAGAGATTAACATGCACAGTCCTTGCTCTGTGCTAAATGGCCTGGATAACAGCATTTGGTAAGAGAGGAAACTGTGTGTGGTTGAGTGAACCATCCAAAACTGTCTCGGAGGGCATTTTCCCCAAACATAGTGTCATTAAAGAGGAAGAAAACAGAAAACATTAGTTAGATTAAAGAGTAACCAGGGGAATATCAAAAGCCTTTTGAAACAAAGACAGCCTCAACTTGAGAAGTTGTCGTGGTTTAGCCCCAGTCAGCAGCCAAGCACCACGCAGCCGCTCGGTCACTCTCCCCTGGTGGGACGGGGGAGAGAATCAGAAGAGTAAAAGTGAGGCAACTTATGGTTTGCGACAAAGACAGTTTAATAGGGAAAGCAAAAGCTGCGCACAGAAGCAAACCAAAACAAGGCATTCATTCACTACTTCCCATGGGCAGGCAGGTGTTCAGCCATCTCCAGGAAAGCAGGGCTCCATCAAGTGTAACTGTTACTTGGGAAGACAAATGCCATCACTCCAAACATCCTCTTTCTTCCCCCAGCTTTATATACTGAGCGTGACGCCATATGGTGCGGAATATCCCGTTGGTCAGTTGGGGTCAGCTGTCCCGGCTGTGCCCGCTCCCGGCTTCTTGTGCACGCGGCTGAGCCTGGGGAGCTGAAAAAGTCCTTGATTAGTGTAAGCGCTTCTTAGCAACAACTAAAACATCTCCACATTATCACCACTGTTTCCAGCACAAATACAAAACATAGCCCCATACTAGCTACTATGAAGAAATTTAACTCTATCCCAGCTGAAACTAGGACAGAAGTATAAAAGGATAACAAAAAGTTGCAATGGTGGAGATGAAGGAGAGTGTAACAGAGCAGCAATGAAAATCTGTTTTGATATTGCTGGAAGTCACGCTGCTGGCATCACTCCATGTCTGACGGCGACACCTCCTCTTGGAGACACAAGCAGAGACACAAGCAGAGGGGGACCCACACCTTGGTTGCAGGGTTGTAGGGTGCTCTCTTACTGCATATGTCCTTTGGAGGGCTGCAGGAGTGGTGTGGGGAGCTCGAGTGTGTGCTTTTTCCCACACATCCTCTGAGAGGTGGTGGGCATGCATGTAATCCTATCTATGTGTGTGTTCGGGATTAGAGGTTATTTAGAAATTTGTAGGTATATGCAGGCATTTGATAGATGTCTAGGACAGTGCTTTATCTTTTGCAATTATGATACTGGCCCTCAATATATAGTTCACTGATTACCAATTAATTATGTGGCAATAAACCTCTTCAGTCCTGATTCAATTTAGACTGCGAATTGAACAATTTTCCTCTGTGAAATCACCTGCTCCAGATGCTGGACACCTCAACAATAGACTATGTGAGATCATAAAGAGTGATAGCGTAGTGATATTATGACATGAAATAATTTCATTTTCTGATATAGGAGCAAGTTATAAGCACTTGGGATCCTATATTTGAAAGAATAAAAAATGTGAATGGGTGATCTGTCTTTGTCACAGGTAGAGGGGACAACACTTTGCAGATTTTAGGGAGATATTCGTCGCAGAGACAGCACCAGCGTTGTCAGCGTAGTTCCTCAGGATAAATATCCCTGTATATATCAAAAGGAGTATCCATTTAAGGGGATAATGCATTTAAGGGGATAATGCAATGAACATTGCTGACAATATTCTTCCTCTGCTTGAAACATTTATACATTTCACAGGAATCACAGGATTCCTCTTGTGCAAGGCATATGATCAAACTGCGGTCTTAAGTGTAGCAAATGCTTTAATATTCAGGTTAAACTAAGAAAACCTAAGAAATCAGCAATTTTTAAAAACTCATTTTCAGAATTCAGACAAGACAGTGCCAGTCTCATTTCCTATATACAGAAGGGTGCAGATTTACTGGTGTGGAGGCAGCAGGAGGATGGAAAAGCTCATATCCTCACTTACTAAAAACCAGTACAGCATATAGCCTGTCACACAGGAGGGAGAGAGAGACTGCACCATCACCTTCATGACTACATCCACAGCACTACACATCACAGCAAAACAGTGGAAACAAATAATCTTTTATTTTAGGGAGACTTTACACTGATATATTTTAATTAAAGCACAATACTGGATGCCAGGCATCATAAATTACCTGAGTAGTTCTACATAGTCTCCTGAATAGTTCTAATGTGATGGGTTCAGAACAGCTAAGGCTCGTATTGTAAGGCTGTGATCCTGTCCTTCTAAGCAGTTGCAGACTGAATTTAAATTTTTAGACTGCCTGTGTGGATTTTATCACATAAATCAATTATGTTTTAAACTTAGTATTTCATACAATCAACACTTGGAATTTAAAAGACTCCCGCAGGATTTCATTATAACTTAAATGTAGTTCACTGTACCACAGGCCTTACAAAAAAATCTGTTTATCATACAATGCGAGAACTAAACGAAGAACCTAAAATCCTTACCCCTAGTAAAAAAGAATTTAAAAAGCCAGAAGAATGACTGAACACTGAACAGTCTTTTCTCTTTTGTGTTGGACACATTTTTATTATAGCAGATATTAATTTTCACTTGTAAATTCTCTACACGATTACTTATCAGTTTAATAAGTTATTAGGTGGGACTCTTACTTACTCCATTCATACAGTCAATCAGTAAGGCTCATTCTTCATCAGCACATTGCAGTTTACATGGCAGATATTAATCAGTAGAATTCTACTCTGGTGAAAGTGTACTGTAAGTTAAATTATGATGCACATTAATATGGGAGAGTGTCTGGGTGAATTTTATATCTCTAGCATAATTTAACTTTATTAGCCATATTTCACATCATATAATGATAGAAAACACTTGTTAAATACAAAAAGGTCTACTTGTCACAATTGCAATTTAGATATTGTTTGGTTTAGCTGTACTTCTATAGTGCAGATTAGTTTCTGAATAAGGAAAAAAACACTATCATCAACAGTATGCTCTGTTTTTGGCCAAAGATCCTGCCAATTATTAGGTATTATTAAAATTTAAAGTAAGGAAATTAGTTTGCTTTGTTAAGATGTGCTATTGTTTTTTTTAAGTCTTTGCCATTTAATTCACAACTGAAGAGGAAGCGATAAGCCTCTCAAGGCTTAGCTAACACTGACAGCTTAGTTCTGCCATTCTTTTTCACTAGTTATATCTTATTCTAACAGTAACCATACTAATTTCAGTGGAACTACTCAGAACACTTACAAGCAGTCAACATGAGTAACAGGAGCAGAAACACCAGCTTTTGTGGGAGAGGTGACAGTTTTAACACAGGACTTCCTGGCATCCAGAGCTTCTCACTTCTTGAAATGTTCTAGGAATGTGGAACACTTAATGCTTTGCAAAAGACTTTGAATTTTCGTATTAAAATTCTGGATGGAAGGCATCTCAGAAAGGCTTTAGTCAAACCTCTTACTCACAGGTGATCAGGTCTAATCAGTTTACAGAGGGCTTTAATCAATCAGGGCTTGAAAACCTTCAGGGCAAGAGACAAAACAACCCTGATGGACAATCTGTCTCTGGTCAATACTTGACTGTCCCAGTGGTGAAAAGTGTGCTTACATCCAGTCAGACTGTACACTGTTAAACGTCTCTCATCCTCCCACGATACACTGCTACAAAGTGCCTGGCTCTGTCTTCATGACAGTCCTTTTTACAACCCCTTAAAGTCATCTCTTCTCCAAGCCAAACAAGCCCTAGTCCCTCAGCCTCTCCTCATAGGGCACATGCCCTCATCCCAGACCACCCCAGAAACCTAAGATGATTAGGGACCATCAATGTCAGGGACCAGATCAGGGACCTGTTGATGTCTTTCCTGTATTTGCAGGCTGAAAATTGGATGTGGTGTGCTAGATGTGTTGGGTATAAGGGGATAATCCCCCCCTCGATGTCCTGGCTGTGCCTCTGTGAATATCTCCCAGGGTGCTGATGCTCAGTGTGCATCTCCCAGGGCGCTACGTCCCTTCCTGCATGCTTCCTGCCTGCGGCAGCGCTCAGCCTTTGTCTCTGCTGAACTTTTTGAAGTTCCTCTTGGCCCACTCCTCCAGCCTGTACAGAACCCTATGAATGGCAGCACAATTTCATTCCTTTATAGTATTTAGGCAATCACTTAAACAGCTGCCCCAAAAGTCATACCTTTCCACGTATCTTGTAAGTAGAATTCTCCCTCATGAAATCCCAATAAGACAGCAAATGCTATTAAGTCAATTGGGAGTGCAACTCACCAATTGTGGCAGCACAGGTTTTATCGTATTCAGAGGTCTTCTCAGTCTCTGTCATGCGTATTCTTGGATTATAGTTATGATAAGCAGTAGCAGAAAGTGATAAGCAACATCAGCTCTCTCCTGGGTTGTATAGTAGCCCGAAGAAGTTACTTAGCATAGACATCATACCAGGTCTTGTCTGGAGCATTTTCTGGTATATAGCACTTCCACATGGAGTGCTAAATATATCTAATGCACTCACTTTGTGGAAGCTGGCCAGTACATCTAACAGAACTTTATATATCTGTGGTGCTTAGTTGTTGTCATTGAGAAAAAACCCTGTGCATAAGTTACCTCCTTGCTACATTAGAGAATGACTCATTTAGGATCTTCCACAGATTATATTTTTAACTTTTGGAAAGTACTAGACAAGAAATTACTAAAAGTAGGGATGGGAGAGACAATTAAAAATACTTTCCCCTAGACAATGATAAACTATTTAAGAGTATTTTATTCCAAAAGTATCTTAGGCAGAAGTTCAAAATGCAATATGAACATTTAGCTACTCAGATCATATGAAGTACTTTTATCATATATCTATATATTTATATATATACAACTCAGCAGTCACTTCCTCACCTGCCATTGGATGCAAAAGAACCTCTTGCTCACAGACTGTAGCAGTAAATAGATTCTGGACAACCAGCTGGATGATGAGTAGGATTCCCTAATGGTCCCGCCTTGAGAACTGTTCTTAACAATTAAACCCATTTGTTTTTATTGTTTTTGACAAGCATAACAGTTTGGTAACAGATGTGAGAGTCCGCTTTGAAGGAGAGAACAAGAAAATGAAGATGCTACAAAAATCTGTCAGGCTGGACAGAATAATTTTCTTAAATATTTTGCTCACATTTCTGTAGGTGCTAAATATGAGTCTAAAAATGAAGCATACCTTTTGCATAAAAATAATCCTTGTTATGAAGTTTTGGACAAGGTTATCTGTGACAAAGTGTTGGCTGGATTTATGACCATCTGCCATGCAACAATGAGGCAGTTGTCAGGATTAATACCACTTTAAGAAAAAAAAATCTATGAAGTTTTACATTTTTGACCTTTCAGCTGCCAACACTACACACACCACTTAGTGTTGACATAAAGCTTTGCAACAGCTTCTTAAAAAAAAGAACAAAACCAATGACTAACCAAGAGAGAAGAAAGACCTGGCAGTGTAAATCAGAAAGTGTTATGTCAAGGTTTTATATTTTCAAGGATCGATCTAGACTATTCTTTAGAAATAGGTACTGAGTTTTCAGTTATTTGACAAAATACAACTTGAGCCTTCCAGTTCCAAAGTATGGCCCCTTTCCAAACAGGGCAGGTAAGCAGCCTGAGAGTATTCATCACTGGAAGTGTCAGGTCTAATTCTTTTTTTCCCTATCGGAAAGTGTGTTTTCTCCTTAAATCCATCATCTGTACACACAATCATAAATATATAATTGAGTCCCATTTGCTTCTCATTTTTAACAGGGGCATTACTTTAATTGGCTGGGTATAATTTATATTTTTCTAATACTGCATGATTCATGTATTCTACAGCTACAGTGAAGAAGTAGTGGCATTCTAGGTAAACATGTCAAAAATCAGAAGTAGTTCTGATTTCAGCAATTTCAGTAACAAGTTGAGAAAGAGTAGGACCATTTCAGGGAATTGGCAAAGTAAGCTAACAGTCTGTTGTGGTTTAGCCCCAGTCAGCAACTAAACACCACGCAGCCGCTCGCTCACTCCCCCCACCCCTGTGGGATGGGGGAGAGAATCAGAAGGGCCAAAGTAGAAAACTTGTGGGCTGAGATAAGAACAGTTTAATAATTGAAATAGTAATAAAATAGTAACAGTAATAATGGTAATAATAATAATAATAATAATAATAATAATGATAATTATAACATAATAAAAAGAAAAATAAAAAAAGAGACAAATGAAGCACAGAAAATAAAGGAAAAAAAAAGCCACAAGTGACACAACTGCTCACCACCCACTAACTGACGCTGCCACCCCCCAAGCCGCAATCGCTGCTCCTCCTGGTTAACTCTCCCTAGCTAATATACTGGGCATGACGTTACATGATATGGAATATCCCTTTGGCCAGTTTGAATCCACTCTCTCAGCTGTGCCCCCTCCCCTCCCGGCTTCTTGTGCACCCAGCAGAGCATGGGGAGCTGGAAAAGTCCTTGACTAGAACAAGCACTGCCCAGCAACAACCAAAACATCTGTGTGTTATCAACATTGTTTTCAAGCTGAGTCCAAACCAGAGCACCATGCCAGCTGCAGTGAAGAGAATTAACTCTATCCCAGCTAAAACCATGACACAGTCACTGAGTTTGACAATGTTCTCAACATCATCATCATATTCCCATCACTGGGAACTGCTGTTAGTATATTTACCTTTACCAAGTGTAATTCTGAATAATTTAACTTTCAAAAGCATGCCAGTCGTTGGTTGCTCAGACATTTACAGGCACTGGAGATAATGCTATAGGATTCCCTTTCCAGAGAATTCAACTGAACTTTAATGCACTTTCTAATGGCATTACTTGACTTTGGAAATCTACTCCTCTTTCATACAAACTTCTTACTCTCTGAATGATGATGTTAGCAGCAGCAGCAGCAGCAACAACTAAAATCCTACACTGCTTTTGCTGATGAAGGCAAGATCAGACACATCTGGCTCATAGATGCAATTTTATTATAATATGGAAAGGCCCTTGAGGTACACTTACTGTACAACCGGAAAAGTCTGTATATATGAAAAAAAGCCCAGAGTCCATGCTGATTTTTTATGACCTCTTTGAGCCTTCAAAGCAATAAATGAATCAAACTGGATTAGATTTCAAGAGGTCTTCTAGTGTTCTGGTTGAATTTCTAATATGATAAAGTAAATGCTGGAAATTGTCACATTAGCCTTAACCCTTCAGGTACAGATTTTATTTTTAAAGGAAAACTACAACTTGATATAAGCTGTAGACTTCATTTAGTACAAATACGTATCAAATGACAGGTTCAAATTTACTTGCACCCTATATGAATACTAATATTTTAACACCTCTCAATCTCAGAGTAAAGGCATGAATCCAAGACACTTCTTTAGTAATGCTGACATTTTTAGATTCAAAAAAAGTCTCAATCCTATGTATAACCAGAATAGATTCAGTAAAGAAAACAGTTGATATTTCATTCAGTGGATAACAAGAAGGAAAAGTTGAAGCATTCCATTATAAAGGAATAAATGAAAAGAAAAAGTTTATAGCCTAAGATGAAAAGGATTTCTAGTTTGGTGGAAGTCAGAACAAATAAATATCCAGAAAACTTTAGAATCAGGCTAGATGTCCAGCAGCTGTAGTCTTGAATGATTGCTACAAATGTTGGGATTTGCTGTACAAGAAAGAAAATAGTCCATACGGGTTTTCTGCAATAAAGTAGTTGTCTTTTTGCTGAATGATATAATCATAGCTTAAGCAGACATTATGTATGAGTTAAAAAGGTCTTGACATTATGCACATACACAGATACGCACCAATTCCTCCATATTGTACATGGGCAATTGTACACGACAAAGTAAGTCCTTCAAATACACATGTGAGAATGAGAAGAAATAGATTTCTGCTCTTGCAACACTGGGCTTCTGGAAGTGCATCAGCTTCAAAGAAGCCTGAAGGAGAGGAGAAAGTATACAAAATAGGTTCATGCAGCAAACAGTCATTTGTATTTGGTAAACAATATTTCCTTGAGTAGTATTTTACAAGAAGGGTGAAAGCGAAGGTTAACCATTGTTATCACAAATTTAGTTAGCAGAAGATGTCAGAGTCTTTCACTACAGGAGCTATATCTCAAACCCCAAAAAGGAAAAACATACATTGCATGTGTTCACAAGCAAGGAAATTTTTAGTGAAGAGGAAACGTATAGTCATTCCCAGTGAACTCTATTGTTTTCAAAGTTATAAAGTTTGACTTTCAAACATTGACCGTGAAAATCAGAGCTAAAAGAGCAATGTGTAGGTCTGTGATTTTAAGACTGATACTACATCCTGTACTGCTAAATCATTAAGGTAAAGTAAATGATACTTGTGTCAGAGGTTAAAAAGCAACTGCTGCCAATATCTTAGTGATGGCTCAGGCAATATAGACAGTCCTAAGCAACACTGATTCCATTGAAATAAAGGTATGTTGAATTCTATGTGAAAAGATGCACTTTAAAGGTTAGGAGTTATGAACCAGGATTTTGGTCAGGGGATGAAAGGTTGCACGTTGCTAGTTAAAGGGTTTTACTTCGACCTGTTCTGTGTTCGGATCCAACCTATGTACAGACTCTGTGAAATGTTTTCCAATGCAACCCACGCAGGAAAACACATATTAACGCTAGAAATGTGATTCTTCAGTAGTATAATGTCTGCCTCTGTTCTTCTGTTGGATGTTTACAAGTTAATGTACGTTTGGGTAGCCTTTTAAAAAACTTAAAACTAAAGTGAAATATTACCAGAACTCTGTGAACAGTGCACGCTTCTTTGAACTTTGTTGCACCTACCAAAGTCAAATAAATTGCCTTTAAAACAAATTCCAATAATTACTGGAATAAGCATTACTGTATTTGAGAAATCATAACGTCACATTTCAGATGTCACATGGTGGTTTTAAAGTCAGATATATGTTTACATTGTCCTACAATAATGTTCAAATTCTGAGTCTTTCATCTGGTTATTAAAGGAGTTTAATTTTAAAGCTGCCAATAGCTACCTGGGGTGAGGTGAGGCAATACTTTCTCATAACACTGGTAAGTCTTCAGACTGTGAAAAGTATTCATGAAATGCAATTAATTTACATTAATATTTCTGCTTTTATTTATCAGATGTTTTAAAAGTCACTCACAAAGAATAACCTTGAAAAACCAATCTTATTTTAAAAAAAGAATAAAATAAGTAAATGGGTAAGTTTTGACTATTAAATTGTAAAAAAGAAATTAATATTTTAATGTGGATACTAGAGTCTTCTCAGAAAAATCAACAACAACAAAAAAAAACATTTAAAAAAATGCTCCACCAAAAACTAAGCATAAGTGTCTGTCTTATTTTTAGTACCGCAGCCTGTTCCATTATGGTCCATTTTGATTGTGATTATCAGGAAAATACACCACCAGCTTAAAATTTGATTGAAAATTCAACATTATTTGTTTACAGATGCTGGAACAACAGGGCATGCAAACATATATAATTATAGAATAATCATAACAAAAAATTTATGGCTTTCCAGGAATTGTCAGATGTCTCAAACATTTAGCTAGATAACAGCTATATATATATGTATAATAACTATAAATTATAGTTTTGTGTGAGTTGGCAAAAAAGGAAAATAATTATGCCACACCAGCCATCTCACTGGAATGAAAAAACAAAACAAACCAGAACAGAACTGTTCAAAACAAAACAAAGCACTACAGATAAACTAAATAAAAGATTAATAAAACAGCCAAAACAATGAGGAGCTTTTTTATGAATAGACATATTGAAAGTTGCCCAATCAAATCTATAAGAATGTATTAATTTCTACAGTTATTTAGCCAGTGAACATGTATAACTAACTGGGGTTTTCTGTAGTAAAGTTTTATTCCCTTAGTAGAAAAAAGATGTCTTTGGTGAATTCTGCCAGAATTTTTCTACCTACCAAAAATAATTATGAACCTGATTGCTTTCTACTTCCATACTTCATGTGAAGTATAGTGAATTGTTGTTTTGCATCAGGAGGTGCTGATTCATTATGATTCCAATAAGGAAGGCACTGAGACTCTATAAAGTATCTTTCAAAATGCCATTTATTAACATTTATTATTTATTACTAACACTGTCAAGAAAGAGGGGATAGTAGAAGTAATCATGTCCCTTCAGATGCTGGGAACCCTAAGTTGTGCAGCATCAAATGGGTCATGGTGCAGCACATTTATGAAGATCCTGTCTGTGAAGGGCTACCCTGCTTGCGTTGTTAAATTTATTACAGGACTTTTCTTCAAATGCAAGAGTTCTAGTCATGATTTCTACTGTCAAATGCGCAAGCCTGAATACCGAAGCTGAACATGCAGCACAGCACAAGCCTGCTCCTACTCAGGTTGACGGTTATGAGAGTCACCAGCATTGTCCTTCCAATCAGGATCATTCCAGCTGAGAACACCTCAATACTTCTTTAACAACGGGCAGCTTCAGAACGCAGTCTGATATGTCGTCTGAGCTTCTTCCTCACTTCATTTTATGCTTCTGTGCTGCTTTTATAAAACAATGATGCAATGTTTTCCTTTCATGTACCATTCTGTATCTTCTTCCAATGAAGGATGAAGTTATTACTGAAATTTTAGGTGTTAATGCAAGATACAAATGCAAGATATTGTTGGTTTTGATACAGAAAGTTCAATTAAAGGCAAATTCATTCTTTACAGACAATATTCCACACTATCCTCACACACATATTGCAAAAGTAGTCAGGGAATAACTGAATTATCTTCTTATGTTACCAGCTCCATCACATTAGCACATCTCTTAATGTTTTACTGCAACGTTTCATTGAGAATAAGAGAAATTATAACAGACATCAGGCAAATAATATTTTCATCCTATTGACTGGAAATTTCAAATCAGAAATCCTGAATTACCAACCAGAATTCCAATAAGGTGCATTATGAATCCAGTTTTTTCCTAACATTAAAAATACCTTTTGATTCCTTTTATTTTATCCTTGAGAAATGCTACCAACATTTTCCTGGTTTATTCTGGATTATTTTATCCTTAACATAAGATACCAAGGGTTTTCCTCCCACCCCCTTCTCTTTCACCTAAAAATCTTAGTTGTCGATGTCAAATGTTCTGAATGGGAGCCAAGCAACGAAGAGGGCTATAGCTGTCATAGTAGCCCAAGCTGGATTGGCACTTGTTGTAGGTCATATGTCTCAGTAGCACTCAAATGGCTGAAAAGCTGTCCCACTTTAAAAGACAGAAATGTGTTCAGAAAAAAGAAATCGGTGATCAACAGTAAATCTGAAAAATTTGCAATCACCAAACTTTTATATGTAAATATCAAAAGCTTTTCTTAGAACAAAAGTATTGGCTCAAGCAATTCATTCTGTATTGAACTTTGAATTGTGCAGTTTACATTTAAAGAAGACAGAAAGACTTTATGGCTGAAAATTCAAGTCAGAAACAGGGTTGAGAATATGATTTTTTAACTTAATATTAATTTATGTATTTAAACAGTGTGGTCCAAAAGATGGAACACACAGTCTTCCTCATCCCATTTGTACTACATTGAATTTCAATTGCCTTGATGGAGTCACTAATAATGGTTGCAAATTAAAAAATCGATTGCACACACATCTTAGATATTCATCTTATCTAATTCCTTCAGATCTACTGGTTTAAACCTTTATCTCATTCTCTGGGATATTTCTCCTATGTTTTAACTAAAAGTAAATAGAACCAAAGACCAGCTTGCAACAAACTATGTAAATCATCATCATTTCCTCCATGATTACTGTGTGCTGGGAATACACAGTCACAAATATTAGTTTATTGCTTGAATATACTTTTTATGTCATGAAGACTAGATGGACTCCAGTTGGATGCAATCACACTGTAGAAAATGAGCAGAAGTAAGGGAACTCTTGCAATTCTATATACTTGACCCATGTAAATTTCTTCTTCCTTAGATCACTATTAACAACTGAAATTTTACTGTTTGTGAAGTGAATGAACATTTTAATTCTCATGGACAGAAATGTCCATAGTTTGACTGATTTGTTTTCTACAAGATTATATATGCTAACAATGACTGTGTTTCAAGGTTACACCCTGCAGTATAAATTTGCTACCTGACAAGTTGCACTAAAAACACTGATCCACATTCCTATCTAGTTTATATTTCCACGTATATTTTATATATTTATTTATATTTTTTAAAGTTAAGCTTTTGCTTGGGTTAGGTTTTTTTTTTTGGAGGTGGTTTTGTAACTTCAAGACAAAGAGCTTTTTAATTAGGTGAGAATCAAAACTTTTCTTCCCCCAGTTTCTGATAGGAAAAATTTTGTGAAGTTCACAATTGCTTTTTACGAAGTCACAAATGATGAGAAAAGAGAAAGAGGTTTTTTGCTGACACACCACTCACTCCATCATCCCCAAAAGCAAACAAACAAATAACCTGCTCAGTTGGTTTTTTCAAAATATATATATATATTCTTAACCCAAACCAACTTTTCATTGGAGACACAACTGTAAATGAGAAATGCTCTGAAGCTGGGATTCTATAGTCAGTAGGGATTAAGAGGAACTCTCATTCTTACAGACTGTGACATATATTTTATATCAGGGAGATTGGTTGGGGAGAGTTCTTTTGCCTGTCTGACACTTTAAGAGAGAGAAAAATCTCCATTCAAAGTACAGATGTCCTAGTTTCAGCTGAGATAGAGTTAAATTTCTTCATAGTAGCTAGTATGGGGCTATGTTTTGGACTTTTGCTGGAAACAGTGGTGATAATGTGGAGATGTTTTAGTTGTTGCTAAGTAGCATTTACACTAATCAAGGACTTTTTCAGCTCCCCTAGCTCTGCTGGGAGCACAAGAATTTGGGAGTGGACACAGCCGGGACAGCTGACCCCAGCTGACCAACGGGATATTCCATACCATATGACGTCATGCTTAGTATATAAAGCTGGGGGAAGAAGAAGGAAGGGAGGGGGCGTTTGGAGTAATGGCATTTATCTTCCCGAATAACCATTAAGCATGGTGGAGCCCTGCTTTCCTGGAGATGGCTGAACACCTGCCTGCCCATGGGAAGGAGTGAATGAATTCCTTGTTTTGCTTTGCTTCCGTGCGCAGCTTTTGCTTTCCCTATTAAACTGTGTTTATCTCAAACCATGAGTTGCCTCACTTTTACTCTTCTGATTTTCTCACCGATCCCACGAGGGGAGAGTGATTGAGCGGCTGCGTGGTGCTTGGTTGCTGACTGGGGCTAAACCAAGACAGTAGTAACTAGTATGGGGCCGTGTTTTGGATTTGTGCTAGAAACAGTGGTGATAATGTGGAGATGTTTTAGTTGTTGCTAAGTAGTGCTTACACTAATCAAGGACTTCTTCAGCTTCCAATGCCTGGCCAGGTGCACAAGAAGCTGGGAGGGGACACAGCCAGGACAGCTGACCCCAACTGACCAATGGGATATGCCATACCAGCTAACTGCATGCTCAGCATATAAATTTGGGAAAGAAGAAGGAAGGGGGGGACATTTGGAGTGATGGTGTTTGCCTTCCCAAGTAACTGTTGCGCGTGATGGAGCCCTGCTTTCCTGTAGATATCTGAACACCTGCCTGCCCATGGGAAGGAGTGAATGAATTCCTTGTTTTGCTTTACTTGGATGCGCGGCTTTTGCTTTACCTATTAAACTCTCTTTATCTCAACCCATGAGCTTTCTTATGTTTACTCTTCTGATTCTCTCCCCTACACCATGTGGGGAATGGATGAGCAGCTGTGTGGTGCTTGGTTGTAGACTGGGGCTAAACCATGACAACCGACAATCTTTTTTACTTCCAGTGAAAAATTTCTTCATTGGAAAACAGTGATTATTACAAATCTAATCAATATTTAGATTTTCATGGTGGGACGCTTCTGAGGAATCTATTGCAGTTTCCTTCCCAGCTCCTGCTAGATTGTACTTCGTACTGGTGGCTGAACCCTTTAAATGTCCTGGAACATTGTTGGCCTAAGATAGTACTTTTATTTTCTACAAGCAGTGCTGCCCAGAGATACTATCATCCAGTACTAAGTTATTGGAAACATGACCAAAAGCAACAATCAAGCTTTCTTTAATGTCTAAATCAGACATTCAGCATCTTAGCTAGTAATTATTTTGATATCCACTTCTTTCCTTTTACAGTTGTTCTGTTCCAGCTTCTGTTATATTGAACCCTTGTGATAATACTCCAAGAATTAAGAGGTGAAAATAATAAAATAGATTAAATTTTACAGAAGGGTCATATAATTTTCATGTCTTTTTTACACTATGTTTTAAGAAACATGTATTTTCTTACTGTAGGCTTGTAACAAACTGTATTAACTAGGACAAACACATGGGTTCCAGAAGCTGTAAAATCTTGTGACATGGAATGATAAAATCACTTAAAAACAAGCCTGTTGAAAGACAGAGTGAATAGAACTAATCCTATACAGGACATGGCAAGGCATCAATGCAATCTGTTCAAAGATACTGATCCATTGCAGAAGTAAAAGAGACACTTCAGCTTTTTCACATAGCAGGTAATAGAAAAGCAGATATGAGTACCTGCACTGTAATTATCTCTTTTCTTTAAGACTAGCACAGTGTCAAACCCGTCTGGAGACAAAATCACAATTAAATTCCACCCTAAAAACCAAACAAATGTTTTTTAATAAAATTATATTTTCATAAGCTTCCTACCTAACTCATGTTATTTCCTTCCTGATTTGTGTTCTTGTCTGAAAATCATTTATCAAATCTACACCACAATTAAGGTATATAGCACATATCTAACAGTGATAGAAATTCATTTATGTTCCAATATTCAGGCAAAATAAATAACATTGTTGGTTTCTTTGTCTGTCTGTTTGTTTGATTTTTTAATGTTGGGAAGCAAACATGAAATTGGTAAAGGACAAACTCCTTGCTATAAGCAGTAAGCCACTTAAATTCTTCTGTGTCAGACAGGAACAATATAAACCTAGATACCATTAGTTATAGTTTTTTTCATGGCTACTTTTAAAGAAACAAAATGACAAGCAAGAAAATTTCAATGCTTATGGCATAGGGAACCTAATTCAGAGGGGGGAAAAAAGAAAGCAGAAGTTTTTATCCCCATTGAAGTGCAAACTGTTATGAATCCTCTCCTAAATTCAGCTTGGACAACTTTGCAAGAGAGAGCCCTTTGATCTACCTGACGTGGTATCACATATTCAGCATTAACAGAGTGAGTAGTTACTCCCAATATGTTCCTACAGCCAATGAAATTGAACACAAGCAACAAATATTCAAAGAGCCCGGCTGCTCAAAACTTACAGGAGATACAGTAAACTAAAAGATAAACAGGTCCAAGTGGTAATGCTTAGTTTGTGGGAACCAAACAACATGAAAACACACTTTTCTGTTAAGTTTACTGAAAATCTGGTGGCATGAGAAATGGTGTCTGTATGCAGTTGTTTAGATTTTATATTCTTACCAGCACATTTACCTATTATGTGAATTAACTTGCAAAGTGTATTTGGAATTATTTTTATATTTCATTGAAATTTTCTATATTTTAACTGAAGTTTGTTGAGAAAAAACAAATACAAAAGTATTTCTGCATACTTAAAATGACCCTGGTTTACATTTTACGTTGGGTAAGAGCATTTAATTTGTCCTCAGGGAATAGAAATTGCTAATATTTTGGTATGGATACCTTCTATTTTGACACAGTAACTTTTTGTCCACAGAACTTACTTAAGAACCTAGTTCACAATGTATAACCGTGGGGTATGAAAATCCTTATGCAGTGTCATCTTTTAGGCTGAAGTTGATTCAAAGCCTGCTTGGTCCTTTGGGAAGCTGCAAGCAGTTTCAGGGTTGCTTACATCTTTTGCTCATAGCAGTTGCCAATAAACTGTTGAGGCAATTACAAACTTGTTCTAAGTTCCTTCAAGGAATTCATTAAGAAGTCTTTCTGCAATATTCTGACTGGGGAGCAGCCCAAACAGTACTGCAACACACTCTACTGTTCCAAGACCAATTTAAATACCTGCTTGGAGTTATTAGGTATATTTTATATCCTGTAACCCAACAGGCTTCCATTTTAACTTCCAGAACAATTATTTGACATATACCTGGAGTCCAAATACTTTTTTTCTTAAAAGAGAAAGAGAAGAATAAGTTAAATTTTGGAACTATCACTTCAAAGAAAGATGGCAATTGGAAGCAGAGATGTTTCAGTTCTGTAGCAATCTTAATTTCTAAGTTTCCCAAGTTTCAGCAGTTAGTCACAAAAACAGATTTTGAGGCACCACATAGTACAGAGGAACATGTCATGTAAAAAAGTTAACACAGACACACAGACATAGACACACACAAACAAAAATTTCCGGAATGGCAATCCAAGAAAGATTTTGTTATTATCACTTCCACATCATGAATGAAAGAAGCATTGCAGACACCCAGTAAGTGGGATGTCCTTGAATGAAAGCACTTTGTGACAAATTTTTGTTTCTTTTCAGTTTGGAATTAAGTTGGAAATAAGTAATTTATCAGAAGAGCAAGGGACCGTATGCCGCACATTGAAGTGTGGGAGGAATGTTTCTAGGATCTCTGAATTCCATTGGATTGAGTTACATGTAAACTATCTGTTGTTTGCCTATAATCCAAGAGCGATACACATGTATAAATGAAACAGGTTGCTTAGAGCACTCTCATTGCTTTGCCAGTAGTTTTTCTCCCCAGGAGGCTCATAAAACCATTACTTATGCACAGTCATCTCAGAAACAAAATATTAACTGGTATTTACTTAACAAGACACTCGCTATATAATCTTTACCAAGAGACTGAGTTCACAGATTTTCTGTTCTCTTGACATATGGAGAGGCACAATCCATAGGTACACCAGCATTCATGGATTATGTAACCAAATTATGGATCATTTACTGGACAATTTCCAACCTAGCTATTATGCCAACTATTAAGTCTTTCACACTGAGACTGAGAAAATGTTCCTGAGCCCTAATGCTCCACTGAAAGGAAGCAAGAGTGGATTCATTGTCCTGCAGATTTGTCTGTGTTGCCCCTGCTGTACACAGAACCACTTTCCAAACCAACTGGCAGAATTTCAGATCCCTGAGGATGTAGATTCTGTGCATGAACTAAATGTAATAATTTTTTGCTCTACCTCATGGATTTATCTTGCAAACCTTCATTTATCATTTTACTCTCTTGAAAGCACTCTATATTTGGGTTCTAGCAGGGTTTATACCACAGTGACTTCTACATTGATAAAGCAATACCCAGTTTTGTAGTTACACTTAAGTGGGTTATTTAAGACACGAGCATTTATTAATAACAGATTATTTGTTAAAAAGATGTACTTGATGAAGAAAAGTGGCAGTATCACAAATAATTTTATAACAACACAAGACTGTTCTTTTTTTACACATATCAAATTCAGGCAAAGTTTAAGCACGTGTTATAGTAAAGTATAAAAGTCAGAAGTCTAATGAAGACTGAAGGCAATATTGGAAAATCAAAAACAACAAAAAAAGATTGTTCTAAAGTCAATATATACATTTTCACCAAGTTTTGTTTGTAGTTTATGGAAGGGCAACAAATATTTTTATGCCCTTTACCACTAGTCCGTAATTAATGCATGTGTTAGAATATTTCCAGTCCCTGCTTTTCCTGGATCCTGCCCAGTCTCCTACAATGCAGTTACTCTGTGACTTGTGCTTTTGATTCATATTTTTCTTCTTAGTCACATTGAAAAAATCTTAACTGTTGACCTGTATTACAAAACTATACTGAAATATCTTCCGTTTCTCCCCAAGACACAACTACTTCATTCTGGCAATTTAATAAAGGTGGAAAAGGGCAGATTTTTCCCCGGTAAGTCAGAAAAAAATGTAATTAAAGGATAAAAATATAATATAATACCAGCTTTTCGCTGGTAGCTAACCATTGTAAATCAAATCATGAATATACATAATATGTAACTTGATCACAGTTTAAAAACTAAGTAAAACAAATTAAAAGGTAAACTTATTGAACAAAAATCAAAGAAACACAGGTACCCTATATCCCCAAAGATGTAGGCATTTATGTATTTACATTGTAAAAAGAGGGAAAAAAAAAGAAGAAAAAAACCAAGATAAGGGAAAATGTCTTTTAGTAAGGCACACAAAAATGTGAAAGGGAGAATGTCTTATAAAAAAATTGCTCAAAGTTATGACTTCAGCCAATTGCACCCGATCCCACAATAAAAGTGACTTCTACTTTCACAAACATGGGTTGAATGAAGAGTTTCTTTCATGAGTTTCACCTGGTTTTGATTGTAACATTCAATAGCAAGTATGGAAAATTAGTCATGAATGATTATTCTCTTTGGTTTTGTATTTACTGCTTCTGTTTTTAAGAATTGCTTCTTTTTCTCCTCAGCACGTATTTGAAATTCAGGCATCCTATGAATCTAATTATGAGGGGCTTTTTTCCCATTTCCTGTATTCTTATTTATATACCCCAATAACTCCTTATTTGGCATTAAAATTACCAACACAAAGGTAAAGAATTGAAAGAAAATGTACGAACCTGAAATATAAACAAAACAGATGTACCTTCCTATTCCACGCTTCTTGTAAATTGCTGTTCCAAGAAAATGTTCTTCCCCATTCCCAAACTTTTTCCCTTCCTTTCCAACATAACTCTTATTTTCCATTGCCTTATATTTTTTTTTATTCCTTATTGTTCAATTTGAACATGAATGAACTGTAATTCTTTTATTAATGAGAGAGGGAGGACTTATCAGAAATTTCAAACTTTGTACTGTGACACAGCTTTAAAGCGCTTATTAGCATTGCAACTTCCGTCACTGAAGGAAGATAATTTTAAGTAACTTTCATGCATAGAAGCAACATACAGAAATATTAACTAAAATGCTTTTGATCAGTGTCTAAATATGTTTACTCAGGAATCAAATCTCAGTTTCTCAGAAGCCAGGTGGACTTACCTGCCCCAAAAGTATGGAAGTCCATTCTTGTAGGAATGCAGGGATATTGTAAATATCAGGGCTCAAAGCTGAACACAGAAATCTACAAGCTTATTTTTCCAGCACTATTTGGAAGGTGTTCATAACCAAAGAAATCTCATGCAAGTAAGTTAATACATTTCATAATACTGAACTCAGCTACTGACCTGTTTGTTGAAATTCCTAACACTTGCTGAAAGATGGTGAAAAATACATCGGTACTCAGAAATCCATACTTTTTCTCCTTCCCCTAATGCCCATTCCTCCATGTCTACTTTCCTTCTAAGAATCCTGGAGTAATGCGTCATGTTTCTCTAGCATGAGGGCTGCTGCCTGTGAGATATCAATAAGGACACATTGTCAATGGACATCTCGGACTTAATCTATATGAGCGTTTCAGTTCAGATCAAAAAGGGAAGTGAATCTCCAGACTATCCCACTTAATGTATTTGGTTTCACATCAAATAGTATGATCTTCAAGAAGATGACCTGGATTCTTTTTGAATGAAACTAAACCTGAAGGTGTGATTCACAAGTGCATCAGAAGTCCATTGCAATTGATAATAGACACTCAGCCTCTGGGATGAGACTACAGCAAGTCCTTTATACCCCTGTGAAATACAGGTACAGTAGATGCTTGCTGTCAGCAGTTAGTATTTTTCTCCTAATTGAATAAATAGGGCAAAAAGACTCCCAAGAAGCCCCTAGAAGCTTCCTCAAGAGCACACCTGTTGGAAAGGAGCTCCCGAACATGTCAGCTCATAGTGCTAATCAGTGACGGTTATGTGAGACACATTTGACGGTCACAGAGGAGTTGAAGGCATAAATATTACATAACTGGGGCTTTCTGGAGACTGCTAGCCTAGCCCTGCTTGATCTCCAGAGGTTACCTCAGGACTATTAACCAAATGGACCATACCATGAGAGTCGAACCTATTATCAAGGTCAGGAGGCTGAGGGGTGCTTTCCCTGGCTAACAGGAGAACACCAACATGGACAAATCAAGTATCTTGGTATCATCATGTGAGGCTGTTCTAGGCCTACTCTATCCAACCATGGATTTAAGCATAGAGTAAAACCAAAATTGCTATGCTTGAACCACTACATGCTTCAAACTCTTAGTAAGATCTCACCTCCAGATGGATTCTTAAGGGATTGGGTTTTTAGATGGTTTTGTTTGGTTTTTCTGTTTGTTTGTTGTTGTTTGTTTTCTTTTTTTTTTTTTCCTCTGAAGGAAAGTAGGGTCATTCATTGAATTCGGTGGTTACAACTTTGTACAATCATAACACTTCTTTCTCCTTCTACTGTAATAACCAGGGATTTACATCACTTGGGATTTTTCCTCTTGCTTTTAGGTGCTTGCCTTCTAGATGCATTATTTAATTTCTGTAAAAGCGTGCCATGACATGATGCTATCCTCTAAATACTTTAGTTTAGTAGCTGGTGTGGAAAAAGACAAAAAAAAAGTGAGAGTTGAAGGAACTAACCAGATTTTCTTTAAAAAATTTACTGCTTAAAAACATGAAAATACTGACACAGTACCAATATTCAAGAATTTACCAGTTCTTACCAGTCCCTTCTGAACTGTTCTGTACAGGACACAGCTATTCTGTTGTTAAAGGTAATAACTTTTCTCACACAAAGAAACTTTCGTGGGAAATAACTTACAGTATCATCACTACCAATGAGAAAATATTTTGTATAATCATTATTATATTGATTTTAAAGCACCTGCAAGGGAAGGCAACCTCCTAGATTTCAGACAATCTTTCTCATGCAAAATAATGTCAGTTTTCAACAGGAATTAAGAATTCTGTAAGGAAGGTGTTTAAACATTACATAGGTTCATCGGTTACAGAATCTTTGTTCCTAAGGTTGTTTCTTGTGCAGGAGAACCTCTTTTGTTGTCTGCAACCTTCTTTCAGTTATGTCTACTGGTCTGTTCCTGAAGTTCCCGGGTGTATGGACGCATGTTTCCTATTGTTATCCATTAATGCAAATAAGCATAAAGATTTCACTGGAAATTGGAGTAGTTTAATCTTATGTTGGATTTCCATAAAAAAAGTAGAATCATTAAGAAATTGTATTTTATAGTATGTGATTTGCACCTAACAACTCAGTTAAATGTGCCTTGACTTATCTTTGGTGTCAATCCTTTTCTATTTTAATTCTATTTTAAATGTTTGAGTAAAAAGTGTCTGCACATTTACCCATTCTCTTCTATGCACTCTGATCAATACCCAGCAGTAAACCACTTCCTAGACACAAATATCTACCGACAACATCAAAGCAACATCCAATTATTTTCAAAGAGATAAAGAAAGGCATATTACTATGCATGGGGGTATATTATTTTTTAGCTTAATAATAGCTGTGTATTGAAAAGATTGCTAAGAGCAAACAGAGACATATTCAAGATGAATGATCTACTTGGAACATTTCAAAGAAATTTGAGTTTCAAAACAGCTTTGCGAATCTGCAACTTGCGACTTCAAAGCAGCATTACAACTTGCTATAATGCAAGTAATTCGTGTTTACTTAATTTATACCCATACCTAACAGCTGAACAATGTAATCAGGTTGTTCTGTGGGTACTTTATCTCTTTTTTTTTCCCCTTGGGTGGTTTTTTAGTAATACATAAGTTTAGTAGTATGTAAGTTAAAGAAAAAGAAGAAATAAGCACTGATAAAAAGAATATTTTAGCCTTTAAAATCAGACTGTAGCACTCCTGTGAGTCTTCAACTGTAAAACTGGTTGTGTTCACATACTTAAAAGTTACTAAACAAAGATCTTTAAGCTCTTTTATGATAAAAACTGTCAGAAAAGGGCCCAAATTATATGTTTCCACAATACGTCCTCTGTTGACTTTTTAGGTTGTATTTACATAAAAAAGATATTTCCCCTTCATCCTGCACAGCAAAATTACTTTGAAATCTTCTCTTCTCCATTGGTAACAATGTTTTAAGGCCATTGCATCAATGAAAACACTTGATAGATTTTTAACAATAAATTAAAGAAAAGCCTCGCTAATATTTGAAAAGAAAGCTGAAGAAGTCCAACTTTTAAACTCACTGACTGTTCTTTGTGATGTTTCCATGAGATGAAGAAAACAACTTAACTAATTGTTTTTCCTCAGTAAATACATTAAGGATAAGGATGAAAACAAGTTCAGAACCTTTTTCTTGACATGTTTCACCCCGGGAATAGGGCAAAACTAGTTGATTAATGGAACAGCTGTAATTACTTGGTCATGAAGGAAAGTACACTTCTCAGAAAAGTTGTCATAGCAAAAAGCTACTATATGCAATTTTCTAAGGAAAGGCTACTATTTTTCTAGGCGTCAAACTGGGACACAGAATATTTTGATACGAAACAAAAAACCTGAACAATTTAAGGTAGGGTTCAGGTAACCTGACTGAGCTTAGAAATACATTCGCTTCATTCGAGTGAATGACACACATTTAAAGCATGACTGCTCTGATAATTGTTCTTAGAAATAGTGTGGTAGAGTTTCATATCAAACTTGTAGTAATGGTCTCTTAAACAAGTAGTCATAGTATCACGCCATCAATCACATCTTGAATGCTTCCATCCATACACTTTTTTGTCCCTGCTTCTAGTCAGACTCTACTAATAATTTGAATTCTTTATTCCCATCTGTGCACACACAGAGAAAATTCTGTAGCTGTTATGGAAGAAATCCAAATAATCAAATTAGTTATATAGACATTCACATACACCCCAAGGTCATGCTACATATTGTCTGCTAGAATAGGCACATTTACTTTCTGTAAATGAATATTGTTAGCTTAACCAAAGCCCACAGAACAGTGAGGAACATTTTTAACACATCTTCATGAGTCAGTTTGGAACCTCAGTTTAACAAAAATTGTTAACACTATGGAGGATGGGGATGGGGGGGAGAAGGGACAAACTAGTGGCTGAAGTGTTTCTCTTGCCAGAAGTAAGGACTGCAGAAATCTACACAGATTATTTTACACTCAGGTAGTAAGGGGTGTTCCAAGGCAAATCAATGCTTCTTTCAAAGAAGGCAAGGTTAGATGAGAGGTGCTTCTCAGAAGTGAACTGGGCCCTACAGAACTGCATGAAACATCTTGACATTTATTTTTCCCAAAGAGAACAACGGAATAGCTCTGAAGCCAAATAGCTGGCTGTAAGTTCTCTTCCAAGTTTTCTTCTCTGTATTTAAGCATATCATCAATTTTATTAACCTCTTAAACAAGGAAGATGTCTATGGAAGGAGGCAGCTGGAACAGTGGAATAAGAAACAGTGTCTCCTGCACTGAGAGGGGTTTACAGTGCTAGTCAAGAGTGAGTCTCTTCTTCTGTGGCTGGCTGCAAAAGCCTTCCCGATGTCAGAGTGGAAAGAACAGGGTAAGAGCTAAGAGCTTGTTAAGCAGTTTAGATGTGTAGAAGTGAATGATGCTTGGGAGTTTTCAGTGTTCGGAGGAAAGTAAAACCACATGTTTTCTCCCACATGTTCTCCAGGCGCTGTTTCTGAGGTGCACGCTCGTGTCCTTTTCCGCTATTGCTGTGACGGTCAAACAAAGAGTGCTGAGTTAGTATGTAAGCAGAACAGGCAGTCCTAGTTCACTGTCCATTGACAGCATGTCAGTGTGCCTCAGTGTTAGGAGATGGCTTCATAACAGGAGCAGACAAACAACTGCAAAATTTTTGAGGCCTAGAAAATTAATGACTTACATCTAAAGAAAGTACAGCAAATTTTTACCCTGATCTTTTAAAATGAATTTGTACTAAGGCATCTGAAATTATGGAAAGTCGCAATATTGGTAAGTCAAATGTAGAGTAAATATATAAGCAGTATATGCTTTTAGCAAAATCTTTTAATCCTACAATATCTTCTACTTACTGCACTATTTTCATTTATCTGTTGCTTACAAAATGTGAGCGCTAGAAAAAACAGTGTTACTGACTGACTTTCTCCATTAATAAAAGTGGAGATATGGTTTTGTGATTGCAGTTTTGAGATACAATTGCTCAATTGGCTTTATGACTGGGAAGAAATTAGACTGTACTCCAATGCTTTCATCAGAAATATTTCATCAGAAATATGAATTGACTTCAAATGAGAATTCCAAGTTTAGTTTTAAATTGTGATTTTTTTTAGGAGGGAGCTAGTCTTCATAAATTTGAAATATTAAACAAAAATAAACATCACTGGTTGATTCCAAGAGCTAAACAAACACCACCACTATTCTTCCAAATCTCAAACTGAAAATTTGGATGTGGCACTGGAGAATGCTTCTAAATTGTTCTGTCAGGCACTGAAATGATGTTTTCTTTAAGACAGAATTGTCTTTAGAGATTGAGCTGGTTTATTCTTCAAAAAACCTTCTTGGTTCTTAATTACTTATAAATAATTTAGAATATTCATGTTTGCAAAGCACTTTAGAAGGTCAATTTCAATATTTATGTACAAGATTCTCCCAAGACAAGGAGGGCTATAACTCAAAAAATTTTAACTCTTCTGTTTTGAAGACACATTAGTGTGTAATCTGAGCCAGATCCTCATGGTGTTTGGTTCTGTCATTAATTTGGTTAGTCAATGTTAAGGAATCAGCAGGTTCACCACTAGGTGAAATTGATTCAGTAAAGTAACTATTAATGAGTATTTCCTATAGTCCTGTCCTCTGGAGCACTGCATAAATAAAAATAAGTGATTATTTCTATGCCACAACTTCTTGAATTTCCAGAAACTGAAAGCCAGGCATGAATGCTCTCCTCTGTTTTTCCATTGTTTGGCTAGTATTTCTTTTCCTGAGGCTCCCTTATTTGGCCTCTTTCTCATTCCCCTTCACACAAGAGAATTCCACAGTGTTAAAAGCTAGCAGAAACACTGTTGTTCAGATGTGCTTCTGTTTTGGAAAAGAATACTTGCTTGAGGAACCTGTCATTATAATCCAAATCTATCTTCTGAACTATCTTCTGATGCTAAGAACTGTCATACTGTGTTACACCACAGGCCAGCATGGCCTGCATCCCATTTTGAACTGTGCCAAAAGCAGATACTTATGAGTGGGTGAAAGAACAAAGGAAGCACATAAATATACTCTGTGCAATATACTTACTGACTACAACCCCTTGCACCTTAGCCTCAAGTATTTAACAGTGACCATGAATTTCTATGTAAAACAGTCTCTATGGATTTCTTTTCCATGAATTTGCCCAAAGTCTTTTCAAGGCTATGTAAGTAAACTTAATACCCACAACAGTGGTGGCAAGGAGTTAACTGCTTAATTACAAGTTAACTTATTTTATTTGGTTTGTAACTGTTACTTGACAGGTTCATTTGATTTTCCCTAATTCTTTGACTGGAATAGAGAGTGAAGAGCTAATAACTTTTCTTCTTCACTAAGTCACCTTTTTCTCTCTTTAATGACTTCCAGGCTGAAAAATCCAAGTTTATTTAGAAATTTCTTCACATAGTAAAACATTTCATACATTTAATCACCCTTGCTGCCCTTCTGAGAATGTTTGTGAATTTGATTTAGGGTTTTTAGACACAGCAACCAGACTGTACATTCTACTCTAAGTGTGGGCAGAGTTTGACTTGATAGTGTAACCATTTTCCCAGTTTCATTTTTTCTTCCTTCCTAGCAGTTCCTAAGATTGAATTTACCTTTTCCCTACAATCTCAAAAAACAGGAGACAGTGATTTCTTATTTAGCTGTGATGATGAATGGAGAATTAACACAACCACAATAATTCCTGTTGCCTAATAAGTAATCTTACCCAGCATGGGAGGCCATTAATTATTCAATAGGAGCATCGATATTGGAAATATCTTAAGTTCTTTTTGGTTAACCAAGGGTACTAAAGCTAATCTCTTGCAGTTATACGATTTATACTTGTGGCTTAGGACACAGGTAGATATCTTGAGGAATGACATACTATTGAGTCACCAAAAAATTCCAGTTTTGGACTTGGTAGTTGAGGTAAGGAACAGAACTGCCTCCAGAACTCCACTGACATGCGGTTTTCAGAAGATATGGGTAACCCACTGAATCTGGTTAAACTTTTCTCAACTCTGTTTGCTACAGCTATCTTTTAGAGTACATTCAATATCGTCTGTCCCATTTTCCCTGCTCCATCCATTGAAGAGGTACAGAGAGTCAGTGAGACATCTAAAAAAAAATGAAATGGTGATTAAAGAAAGTGATAGGAGCATCAGCTCTGTTAGTGTATCTCACATTTAACCCCAGTTTGTAACTCTTACCCTGAAATCCATTCTGGATAGAGCCAACAGCCTTGAACACCTAAGCATGCAATTATTCACAGCTGCCCAGAAAACTAGCTGGCAGAGGTTGATGTGAAACATAATTGAAAGCTTTTACCATTTTATAATAATTCTGATTAGAGAACAATCAAAATAATAAGCAAAATTGATTTGACTGAGTAAAAATTAATCAGTAAGTTGTCTCAGCTGTAACGTATTAGCTGTTTTGAAATGATTGAACTTAATACCAGTTGCTAAACATGGCATCTGCTATTTTCCTTTTTTAATCAGTATATTACAATGCATTCTGGTTTTGATCTCATTAATTCAGAGAACATCCTTGTACTTAAAATCATGTTCTTATGAGCATGTTACATCCAACACCTTTTACAACAGCTCTAGTTATTACAGTAGAAGTTCAAAAGAGAGCTGACATTTAAATACCCACTCAAAACAGTTAACAAAAGTCCAACAGTATATGTCAAATGATCCCCAACATATAAGTAATTTTTATGTTAATTCCATCAGTATTTTCTGTTCTAATTATAAAAATTCCAATATCAATTCAGTGTTTCATTGCATGACTTGTTCAACTCCAAACACCAGCTCAGTGACTTGTTTGGACAGTTTAAACAAATATACAAGTGTTCATGTTTGAGATAGCATGGGTTGTGTTTACTATGCTTCTAAACTGCAAAACTTTGGTGTGAGAAAACTCTTTAAGAAACTGGAGGAAATGTTGCCAGTCAAAAATTTCACTGAAAATTATTAATGTAAACATTAGATACAGTTTAGCTCACTGCTTATTTCATGATAGATCACCTCACTTTTTCATTAATATCATGATTATTGCAGCTTGGTTGAAATCTTAGTCCTCTTTCCATGACAAGTAAAGGCTGTCTTATCTTGCTCACCTTTCCTGGAGGACAGTCTTGGCAATAGCATTTTTCTTCTTTTCTATAAGAAGGTTGACAACAAAAAAGAGTAATTCTCCATTAAATGACATTAGATGGTTATTGTCCTCTACAGTCCACTCATCAAGAATATGGTTGGAAATATAAATAATTGACTCACACCTGGCAACTGAGAAAATCAAGACTCATTATTATGTAACTTCATGACAAATGTGGTTTTTTAAATCCAACAATTCCTCTACAAATAGACACAGTTTACTTATTTGAGGTCAGTATTTTATTTTTAGTAAGGGTCTTGGGAAATGCATCAACCTATGCAGCTTGTGGACAAGCATTTAAAAATAGATACCATGTCACATTAGGCTTGATATCAAATTTTGCTGAGAATATGAGGATTGCCCAAACTGCAGTGTAATACAGAACCTTGTACAGGAAAAACATTTAATTCCTTCAGCTTTTCAAACTATAAACAAAGCAAATAAAAGATGGTGGAATAGGGCCTTACACTCACAGTTGATGTGAGCTAATTGCCTCAATAATTATCAAGCTTCTTGCACAATCAAATTACAAAATAACTGTATTTTAATTTTTTGCCAGAAGCTGTAGTTTCCATCCAGCAGTATGAAAGATGAAAGAGGAAAATTTTGTTCTCAGGCATCTCACTGCTGAATATCCTGAGCCATCATAGGTGGTAAGGTTTGTAGCAACTCTTTGTTCTCTCCCTTTGGGGCTTCTTCCGTCTTACTTGTGGATTAGCTTTCCACCTTGTATAAGTAATTAAGTCAGAAGATTTAACAGCCTCATTGCTTGTACAAGAGAATGCGCTTGCTCAGAAATTCAGGACATAGCTGTATAGCTATGTAGAGGCTTGTTGGAGCCATAAATTCAAAGTATACTAAGCAGGATATAACCTGAGGCACCTGATGGTGCCTCTTCCTAATGTCTTGGCCACCACCAACCTACTCACTGCGGGGCAGTGTGAGAAACAGAAAAGACCTCAATATTGTGCAAGCACTGTTCAGCAATAGCCAAAACACCAATGTGTTATCAGTACTGGCTTAGTCACAAATCTAAAACACAACACCACAGAGGCTGCTATGAACAAAATTAACTCCACCCCAGCTAGACACATACACATATACATTAAGTTGCAATAATTGTAAACTGCTTATCTGTTCAGCCTGCTTTATCTCTGCACTACTATGGACAGAAATGCTATTTGAGAAAGTCCTTGCTTACTCTGTCATTTGTACTGTGAGAGCTGTTCTATAGCCTTGACCATTTTTGTTGAATCCCTGTAATCTCTCCGGTCCTCTGGATCTGTTTTGACTCAGGGAAGCAAAACTACCCAAGGTGTTTAAGGTGTGCTCAAAATTTGGATTTGTACAATAGTGTAACAACATTCTTTAGGTTTATTCTATATTCTTTTCCCAATAATTTCAAAGATACAGTTCTGTGCATGTTTGTGTATTTATATTATACATTTTAAAAATTATGTATTTTTGTATGTGATTTTGTTAAAAAATCACCTCAGTAGTCTCTCCTTTTTCTAATAATGTCTTAATATGTTGAACATCACAGCTCCCAGCCAAGGATCCTGTGCAATGCTTAGGACGACCTCCTTTTACTTTAAGAGCATTCATCTCTGTCCTCTGTTTTAAACTACTTTTTCATTATGCCAGGATTTTCCCCATTAAAGAATGGTTGCATATATTCTTCAAGTGCCTTGGTAGAGGAATTTGACAAATAAACATGGTTTGGGGAAATTCAGGCAAATAGATGCATATATTAATTATTTTTCCATGGGTTTATTGAGTTCTAAGAGCTCTAATACCCTTGCAAGAAAGGACATCTTTCTATCCAAGCAATGCTGACATTTTCCCAGGAAGTTATGCTTACTTATGCCTACCAGTTCTATTCTTTATCATATCTTCTGTTAATTTGCTGATTGCTGGATTTTTTGGTGTCTTGCACCCTGGATATTCCTTTAAAAAAAAAAAAAAAAAAAAGTAAGCATACTTTAGCAAAATTTTTGGTCTTTAATTGGCTTAAAAACTCTTCAGCCAGACATCTCTGGCTAGCTTTTTGTATGACACTCAAAAAGCACTTTTTTCATTGAAGTGGCAAAATGAATCCCAATTGCTTTTAGTGTCATTAGACTCAGAGCAGTTACATGGACTAATCAAGTTATCCAAGTCTGAAGTGAGCAAATAGACTAAGAATATACTTACAGAGGTTATAAGAGAGGAAAAAAAAAGCAGTATTGTCTCATATTTCAAATATCTTTTTGACAGAAGTCAGTAACAAAAAAAGGATATCAAAGCATAATTAAGAGTGACTAAATGAAATTAAAAGAGGCATTTTAGAGGCAATATTAAACTACTCAACTAGGAATTTTCACAGGATTTGCAAGCACAGAGGTTATCCTGTCTCACATAAAACCCAAATAGTAACTGACCTTATTAAAACATTAAACTATTTCCATTGACTCATCAGTTCAAAGAGCTGCCTAATCTGAAGATGAGAAATTTTGCAGGGTTAGAGAAAAAGCATACACTTGCTTATTGTCCCATGCACTGAGCAGGTCAACTCTTTCTCCACTAATTTTTTGAAAATAGGATTCTCTACTGTGAGGAACTGGCTTATAGCACAGGTGATAGTCTACTTCTTCTGTAAAGATACTCATAAGAAACCAGAGTTGAGACACTGTTATGCAGCTTTGCTATCAGAGCTGGCCTCTCAGCACAGACATAAATAGTGATATCACAGAGGGTATCCTACTGTTCTATAAAATCATCTCTGTAAAGCCTTCTTTTACAGAACAGATGTAGCAACATTTCAAAAACACAGAACAAGAAAGATTTGGAAGCAACCTTATAAATCTTTGATTTCAATGTTCTTCTGTTAAATGTAGTCATACAATATAATCTTAGCCAAATGGCTACTCTTAAGGCAAGGGAGATAAAGATAGACCTATTTATTTTGCCAAGTCTGTTTTAGGCAGATAAATTATCCAGCTGGTTCAGGGACTTATCATATCCACAGGTATATTTGTTGCAAATCAGAACAAAAGTGTTAGCAAAGGAGATCAGGAGGTCCCTGTAGCAGCACAAGGCAGCTGAGAGAATTGATATAGCAGATACAGTTAATAGCGTGGTTTCAAGCATTTGGAATTTCTGTTAATTTTGTAAGGTTAAGAGTAGCTGGGGGGAAAAAAAAGGTGCAAATGCAGCACTCTACATTTTCAAGAAGTTCTGACCTGAATGAATGCTGGAACAGGTTTCTTCTTTACAGTGATGTTTATATGAAAGAAATGCTGAGCAGCTATTAATGAGGCAACCATATATATCACAGAATCACAAAATCACAGGTTGGAAGGGACATCAGGGATCATCTAGTCCAACCTTAATAGTACCAGATTGTTTAATTACAAGGAAATGAGAAATATCATCACTCATCTGCCCCCACATTTCTGCCTAGGTAGTCATTTAGTTTGATCATTGATTCATAATCATTTGACATTCCCAGTACTGTATGGGATCCACCAATCTTTTCTCTACTGTCTGCACAGATCTTGGAATAGTACACACAAATCTTTTAATAACATGCTTGGGAAAAAAAAAATCTAAAATGTATTCCTGTTCCTTCATGTAAACTTCCTTCATGATGAACTTTCCAGTAACAGCATCCTGGCTTGTATCAGAAATAGCATGGCGAGCAGGATTAGGGAAGTGATCGGTGGTCATGCCCCTGTGCTCAGCATTGCTGAGACCGTACCTTGAATACTGTGTGCAGTTTTGGGCCCCTCACTACAAGAAGGACATTGAGGTGCTGGAGCGTGTCCAGAGAAGGGCAACAAAGCTGGTGAAGGGTCTGGAGAACAAGTCTTATGAGAAGAGGTTGAGGGAACTGGGGTTGTTTAGCCTGGAGAAGAGAAGACTGAGGGGAGACCTTCTCGCTCTCTACAACCACCTGAAAGGAGGTTGTAGTGAGGTGGGTGTTGGTCTCTTCTCTTAAGTAACAAGTGATAGCACAAGAGGAAATGGCCTCAGGTTGCACCAGTGGAGGTTTAGATCAGATATTAGGAAAAATTTCTTCACTAAAGTGGTTGTCAAGCATTGGAACAGGCTTCCCAGGGAATTGGTTGAGTCACCACTCCTGGAGGTATTTAGAAGACATATTGAGGTGGCACTTAGGGATATGGTTTAGTGGTGGACTTGGTAGTGTTAGGTTAACAGTTGGACTTGAGAACTTTAAGGGTCTTCTTGAACCTAAATGATTCTATGATTCTGTGAGGTGGCTTTTGTAGCCAGCTATCTTCTAACCTTAGATGCCTCCAAGTTATCACCCCAGAGGCTTAAAGAGGCAGCAACTAGTAAGCAGGAGTATTGGACCCTTACAGGGAAAGGGAGGGTTGCAGTAAAAAAAAAGAAGTTTGTGACTTAGTAATGACTATTATAATACAGCTACTTCATTCCAACTTTGTTTCCAATGGTTTTTCCCTTCTCTTTTACTCATATTTCTTCCTACTTTACTTTAAAGCCAGATCTTGAAACGGTCTGCCAGAAATGAATGTCCTATTAATACAAGGCTTGGAAAGAGGATAACAGAACAGATGACCATGTTGAAACAAGCATAAAGAGAATGAGAATGAAGTGAAGTATTCTTAAAAATGGCAAGACAGACAAACATTGGTGACCTTCATGCAAACTGTCTCCAAAGTCAATGCAGTTGCACCAGAATGTTTATTTTTAATTTTGTTCTCTAATAAAGCAGCAGCATTTTCCAACCTCAAAAAAGTCATCTCTATTTACTCAGCTGTATTATTGCTATTAATCATTTATAGAGCATCATAAATTTGTACAGTGTTTTACAACTAGAGATGTATTTTATACCTAAAAGAGTTCAGGTAGAGAAGACAAACTATATACTGATAAAACAGCACTTCACTTAACTGAAAGAATCAGGAGATATTACGGACTACTACCTGTTACTGCTATTCCATGTGGGTGGTGATGAAGTTGCAGTATGTAGCCCAAGGGTGATTAAAAGAGACTTCGGGGCCTTGGGACAGTTAATGAGGGAATCTGGGAAACAGGTTATCTTTTCCTCCCTCCTTCTGGTTGGGGGCAGTGACTTGAAAAGAACAGGCGGAACCGATTTATCAACACGTGGCTCTGTGGCTGGTGTCACCAACACAGCTTTGGGTTTTTTGACAACAGAATGGCCTGCATGGCACCGGGATTGCTGGCATCTAATGGGAGCCACCTTTCTCAAAGGGGAAAGAGGGTCTTTGCTCAGGAGCTTGCAGGACTCATTGACAGGGCTTTAAACTAGAGTTGAAGGGGGAGGGGAAACATACCAAGGCTTGCCTGTGACAAGCTGTGGGGTGTTACACAATGGTTAGAGGGACAGGCTGCTAGTAGGAGCCCTCAACTTGTTGCCCAGAGGTGTGCTGGGAACACTGCAGCACAGCTGAAGTCTTGCAGAGGTGAGCTGGGGGCTCCTGAAGTAGTAGGAGCCAACAAGGAAACTCCTGTGAAACACCTCAAGGGAATCAAGGGGTGTTCTGCTAAGGAGACACAGCCCACAGCCCAGATGAAAAGCCTCTACACTAATGCACACAGCATGGGAAACAAACAAGAGGAGCTGGAAACTACTGCACTGCTAGAAAGCTATGACCTGATTGCCGTTACTGAAACTTGGTGGAACGAATCCCATGACTGGAATGTGGTTATCAATGGCTACAGGCTGTTCATAAGGGACAGGAGAGGAAGGGGGGTGGAGGCGTTGCTCTTTGCATCAAGAAATTAATACAGTATGAAGAGCTGTCCCTGAAGAATAACCACGAGCAGGTCAAAAGCTTATGGGTAAGAACCAGAGACAGAGACAACAAAGGGAACCTTGTGGTTAGTGTCTACTACAGGCCACCTGATCAAGGGGAGCAGACCAACAAAGCCGCCTTCCTCCAGCTCCAGGAGGCTTCATGATCACAGGTTCTTGTCCTACTGGGGGACTTTAACCACCCCGACATCTGCTGGAAAATTAGCATGAGCTGTAGGCAGTCCAGGAGATTCCTAGAATGGGATGAGGATAACTTATTGAGCCGCATAATAGACAGCCCTACCCAAGGGGATGAAATACTAGACCTGACGATCACCAATGCAAGTGAGCTCTTCAGTGACATCAAGACTGGAGGCAGCCTGGGCTGCAGTGATCACACATTGGTGGAGATCACACTCCTGAGGGATACAGGAAAAGCGAGGAGTATAGTCAGGACCCTAAATTTTAGGAAAGCAGACTTCCAGCTCTTCAAGGAGTTAGTCAGCAGGACCCCCTGGGAAACAGTCCTCAGGGACAAGGGAACAGAAGAGAGCTGGTAAATATTTAAGGACGTGTTCCATACAGCGCATGAGCACTCTGTTCCCAGGTGTAAGAAATCAGGCAAGGAAGGGAAGACACCAGCATGGCTGAGTTGAGACATGCTGGTCAAACTAAGGACCAAGAGGGAACTGCACAGGCAGTGGAAGCAGGGACAGGTATCCTGGGAAGTATATAGGAATGTTACCCGGTTGTGTAGGGATGGGGTCAGGAGGGCCAAGGCATGGCTGGAGATGATTTTGGCAAGGGATGTAAAGAATAACAAGAAGGGCTTCTACAGGTATGTCAACCAGAAAAAGAAAGTCAAAGAAAGCATACCCCTGCAATGAACAAGAATGGTGGACTAGTATCAAGAGATGAGGAGAAGGCTGAGGTACCCAACGAAATTTTTGCCTCAGTCTTCACTGGTAACCTCTCTCCTCACCCCATCCAAGTCGATGGACTGCAGGATGGAGACCAGGGGGATAGAGCCCCTTGCACTGTAAGGGAAGATCAGGTTCATGACTGCCTGAGGATCCTGGATATACACAAGCCTAGGGGACCTGACAAGATGCATCCCAGAGTCCTGAGGGAATTGGCAGATGTAGTTTCCAAGCCACTCTCCATGATATTTGATAAATCATGGCAGTCAGGTGAAGCCCCTGGGGACTGGAAGGAGGGAAACATTTTGCCCATCTTTAAAAAGGATAGAAACGAGCACCCAGTTTCTTCTGAAGCACACCAAGTTAATTTTCAAAGAATATCTATCCTTTCCACTAATGGAAGCATGGATCTTTTGCGAAAAACAGATGACTGTTACAGTAAGGTATATACACAAGACAATTAGGCATGTTTTCTTTGGGAAACCCAATCACTACTCTGCTTGAGAATTAGGTACAGGTATCTCCACTCAGATATTTTAAGAACTGTATTTCTTACTAGTGTAATTTTAGAATAGTTTCATTACAGCACATATACTCATAAACATGCTCAGTTTCACAATCAGGAGACAACAGGTGTAAAGTGATTAAAAGTTAAAGTAATTACACCATTGTAAGAGAACCCAAGAATATTTTCAGCCATCCCTCCTCCACGTTGATGCTAAGAGCTAAGAAGATCCAACACTACAGTAACAGCAGTTTTTCCTTTCTCTACAATTCTGTGGATAATATTGTTAAAAAAGGAAGCATCCTCTGCCTATTCAGCTAACGTAGACATCAATGAAGTATAAACATATCCCTGGGAAACCAAAACAGCTAAAATATTTTTTCTGAGTATTTTTTTTTAGAATAGAATAGAATAGAATAGAATAGAATAGAATAGAATAGAATAGAATAGAATAGAATAGAATAGAATATTTCAGTGGGAAGGGAACTACAATGATCATCTAGTCCAACTACCTGACCAATTCAGGGCTGTCTAAACATTAATGCATGTTGTTATGGGCTTTGTCCACATGCTTCTTAAAAACTGACAGCCTTGGGACATTGGTCACCTCTCTAGGAAGCCTGTTCCAGTGTTTGACCACCCTATCAGTAAAAAAATGCTTCCTAATAACTAGTCTGAATCTCCCCTGGCACAGCTTTGAACCATTCCCATGTGTCCGATCACTAGATCACTAGATACTCAGGAGAAGAGCTCAGCACCTCCCTCTCCACTTCCCCTCCTCAGGAAGCTGTAGAGAGCAAGGAGGTCACCCCTCAGCCTCCTTTTCTCCAAACTAGACAAGACCAAAGTCCTTAGCCGCGCCTCATAGGACATTCCTTCCAGCCCTTTCACCAGCTTCATTGCTGTCCTCTGGACACATTCAAGGACCTTCACATCCTTCTTAAATGGTGGGGCCCAGAACTGCACACTCTATTCAAGGTGAGGCTGCACCAACGCTGAATACACCTCTTTTGACCCATTGGTTGTACTGTGTTTGATGCACCCCAGGATGCGGTTTCCCCTCTTGGCTGCCAGGGCACACTCCTGACTCATATTGAGGCTGCTGTCAACCAGCACCCCCAGATCCCTTTCTGCAGGGCTGCTCTCCAGCCTCTCCTCTCCCAGTTTATACCTGTGCCTGCCATTACTCTGTCCTACATGCAGAATCTGATGTTTTGATTTGTTAGATTTCATCCCATTAATCATAGCCCAGTGCTCCAGCCTATCCAGACCCCTCTGCAAGGCATCTTGTCCCTCAAGGAGTAAACAGCACCCCCCAGTTTGGTATCATCAGCAAACTTGCTAATAGTGCATTCAGCTCCTGCATCCAGACAGTTGATAAATATATTGAACGGGACGGTCTTTAGAATTGAATCCTTAGGAATACTGTTAAGGGTGACCAGCCACCAGCCAGATGTAGCCACATTCACTACAACCCTTTGAGCTCTGCCCTTCATCCAGTTCTTCACCCAGCACACCAGGAATCCACTCATCCCACAGTTGGACAACTTGTCCAGACGGATGCTGTGAGGCAGAGTATCAAAATCCATACCAAAATCCAGAAATACTTCATCCACCACCTTCTTCTACAAACTTCAAGAATTCCCAAGGCCTTCTCACCACAGCAGTATGATATGCCCAGCTGATGTCTGGGTAGTTGCAGTCTTCCATAAGGACAAGGGCTACCAATCCTGAAATTTCTCCTACTTGCCAATAAAATAACTAATCAGCGCTTACACCCTGGCTGAGCGATTGGTAGCAGACAACCACTACCACATATTCTTTGTTTTCTATCCCCCTAATCCCCACCCAGAGGCTTTCAACCACATCATCACTAACTGTAAGGGCTGTACAATCATCCCGTCCCTTACATATAGTGGGACATCTCCACCTCGCCTATGTTGCCTATCCTTCCCGAACAGCCTGTAGCCCTCCATCCCAGCACTCCAATTTTGGGACTCATTCCACCAAGTCTCACTAATACCAATGACATCGTAGCTCTTTTATATATATGTAAATACTAAGATCTCAATAGTAGCTAGATGAAGTATTCCTGGGGTAAGTCATACCATGCATTGGCAGAACACTGGGGGAAGTGGACCCATATTAGTAAGCCTCAAGAGAAAGACTAGAATATATCCGAGCCATCCTTCCATAAAAACAATTGAGACTGAAGTGCTTTGTCATGGTGTTTTGGCTTGTAACACATGTTTCTGTGAAAATTAAATTTCTGCCTCTCTGTTGAAAAAACAATCTTCCATTACTGCATTTTCAAAGGCGGGGGTGGGAAAGTACTCCTCCTGCTTATTACCTTCATGTAATTACAGTTTTCTGAGTATTCCTTTTTGGCAGCAATTAACTCTTATTTTTAATGTTGAAGACATCTGTGCTCAGTCTCAAAATATTATTTTATACATTACCTTGTGTAGTTGTGTGTTGGATCAAAAATGTCATAAGCATGTTACTAATTAGTTCAGCATATTCCTGGTCAAAATGAAACAATAGCTTGATTGGGTTTTTTTACCTGTTGTTCTTTTGTTTATTTCACCAGATATTTCAACTTCAAAAAAATATAAATAGACTTTAAAAGTCTAAGCACTCAGAATGTATAAATGGAAATTTCAGCTATTCAGCTTTCACTTGCACAGAATTTAATGATGTATTCCTTGGATAAGTCTCTTCTCTTTTTGGTTCACAAAAACATGAGACCTTCCAAACATTTTGAAATTCATATATGACTAGTGATACTCTATGAAGTATCCAACTGTTTCTATATTAAGAGGGTTTGAAACTTACCTATGTTTTTTTCTGTATTTATTTTTCTTCAAGCTTCTTCACCTTTCAGCAACTGAATCTAGACTTTGAACATTGAGCGACCACCAATTACATTAATCAGGAAAAGAAAAATATCCCCACACCTCTACATCTTCACGCCATGTGGAGACTGATCTTGACAGGCTTACTAACCTTCTCTAGAACAACAAAAAGAACACAAATCTGTAAATATATTAAAACAAGCTTCTGCCCAAGCAAAAGTCCTTTTTTAAACAAAGATAAAGGTAAGTCAAACTCTGTTTGGAATATCCTTCAATATGGAAGACTTGACTTCTCATCTGTGGCTCTGAAATCTCAATTTGGAAGGTTGAACAAAAAATGTCAGAAAAAAATAGAGTTGGGTAAAAATCAATGGAACCATACTCCATGAATGCTTTAGTGATTTGTGCCACTAGATTTTGTTTTATCTTCAAGATTGAAGACCTTGTCAATATTTTTAATATGCATCTGTTGCTCATACTTCTTAGTGGAAATTGCTAGCAAGTCAATTTTGGTTGACTACAGACATAAAATATTTTGGTTGAACTACTGAACAAAAAAAACCCTAAAAATATTTAGAACCATAAAAGTCTGTGGTCTTCCTTGATCAAAGTAAAGTTTTAACCTCAGATTGAGTGAAATACAGTTAGTACCTACTGTACAGCTAAAAATAAGGCAACAAGAAAGGCAAAGAAAAAAATGAACTTCTGAGTTGGACACGAATGTTTCTTAAAAGCCTGGCTGCTGGGAAAAACGGTGGGTGCTCTCATTTCACTTTGTGAATCTGGCTCTGACCTTCAGCAGAAAGGAAGTCTTTGGAATAATAGTCCTAAAAGCAGTTTTGAGATAGCTGAAGCCAAAATTTTATCTCATGTTTCCATCCCTCCACCAGGCACAGAAAAAGTATCGCCCAGTTTTCTAATTAAGTATACCTCTCTTCTCACCGAATTAGAACATCAGAGGAGATCCACATCATAGCCACACACACATATCGTGTAAAGAGAGACATTATCCTGGGGCTGAAGGGGGAACTATCTTCCTACTTACTAAGTTTAATTTCACAACAGGTAAGTCCTTATTTTTTTTCTGGTGAAATTTCAGATGGAATTATGCAACCTTTATTTCTTAAAAAAAAAAAAATGTCAGTTAATATTTACTGTAGCCCACAGGCACAACATTTGCCATTGCTAATAAAAGGTCTCAGGCTTTGTACTGAACTGACAGCGCAAGACTGCAGGACTTGATGAGGTCTATCTTGGTCAGAGGCAGTTTTGGCTTGCCTTAGCGGTTGTAACAATCGTGTAGCAGTCAGGGGACTTTTGCCTTGCCAGATTCAGCTTAGGTCTGTGAATACTGCATATGGTAGTGTCTGTTTTAGGTTGTCATTGCATAGCAAACAGTGAGAAGTTGTGTTAATCAGGATAGGCTATGGCAGAGCTTTTGAACTTTAGTTGGAACTCAAAAATAAGGAAGTAGAATATATTAGGTGATGTACAAAATAAACCCAAGCGAATGCAAAACTGAAGAGGAGGGAAGTGTCACTGTGAACATCAGATGTCTTCAGGTGAATGACTTGGGACAATGATGACTTACTGTAACTCCTCCATCACCACTATTCTTGAGAAAGACTGATGCTGTCAAACCTAGGACCCAGAGGGATGTTGGAAAGGTAAGCACAGTACCAGAGAAAAGGGATAGATACTAAGAACTTTAGCTAAAACTATTGTACCTGCATCATTAGTGAGGCTTTTCTATATTAGTCTGGACAGTGTTAGCATCCTTGTATGTAGACTTGTAGCAACTGCTGTATTATGATAAGCCTGCTAAAACTTTTATTCGGACTAAGAGTAAATTATTGGCTCTGTTTATAAGGTGTAGGGTTTCTTTGCCCATATCGGGATTTTGGATGTAACACAATACAATTTCAGTTTGTAAAAACAGAAATAATACATTCATCTCCCAATGAAACACAAAAAATGTCATGTAATTCATCTGATACAGTTCATTGGGTAATTGAGGGTTATATACCATTATGCAGGAGACCATGGAGTGCAAAATATATAAAATAATGACTCTACTTGCTATATACTGGTCAGTAGTCACACATAAGGCTGCAAGAGTATTGGATTATTTTCATCAAGTTTTCTTGGGATGAGAAAACTTGTTTTAATATGGAAAAAAAAAATCAAAACCTAAACCCATACATTCTAATTTTATGGTAGCATGGAAGATTGAAAAAGAATACAATTCTTTTGACAGCTCTTACACAATACAGATTGCAAGGCCTGGGAAACATGAAATGCATGGTTCAGCTGTGGGAAACCTATATGAAAGATCAAAACATCGATACTGAAATATTGCTTATAACCTTAATTTGGCATGGCAGGAGTTAAAAATTTTGATCAAATTCTTAAGGCCGTCTTCAGAATAACAGCATTCTTTCCATTTAGCATTTTCATCACTCTCACCATTAAAACCAAGAGTTTGCATAAACCATTTTCAAGACTTATTTCAAGTCTAGTCATGAGAATTACGTGGATACACTTTCCACACCTTATACCTGGAGAAACAGTGAAACCTGCGTTGCTGCTTTGACCTTTTCAGTATTCTGTGATTTGGACAACCATCTCTGTCCTTCTTTACAATTGCATGAACCTGGGAGTAACAGCAGAAATCTAAAAAAGGTCAAGTCAGTATAGCAAAGTTCAGTTTGACAGAATATGTTAGACATTTGAACCTAGATAGAATCTCTACCATAAAAACATGAAAAGAAACTAACAACTGCAAGTAGCATCACAGTACATTCACTGGAGTGTAAAATAACTTTTGGCTGAAAACAAAATATCAAACCCCATTTAGTGATTTACATTCCCACAGAGAGCCTGTGATGCTGACCCAGGTAGTGAAATTGCACCCATGGGTTACAGTTTTATAAGCAGTCGCTCACCTTGAAAAGGCTTCACACATAATAAATGGAGAGAGTAAGTTATTAAAAAGATATAGTGTAATAAAATGGATTTTAAGATGGATTCGCGTTATGTTTAGACCTAAGCATAGATTTTAATAAACTCTTTTTTTTTCTTAGACCATCAAAAAATTCCATCCTTAGACACTACTAATTTTTTATAGACCTGGCCCTGAACTCTGAGTGAGGGCATACGTATTAAGATGCTTATCCTTCAGTTTTCAGCTGATTACAATGCTGTATAAATATATTTTCAAGACAGCTATTCAGGCCGGTGAAATGTGAGAGTTTGGCAAACCATACAAAAACTTCTTTATTCAATATGCACGTAAAATTTGAGTATCAGTTGTAGAAAATCAAGGCTGAAGGAGCCTCATGGACACATTAATCATTCTTGCTATTGCTAATATTATATCTACACAGATCTTGTGAATCCCAAAGACAAATCAACTGTTACTTGAATTTATATCTGTTAGATAATTGGAGGCAGGAGAGATACAGCTGACATCAGAGTTGAAGAATGAGCCTGAACACTCCCTAGTGATGAATTTCCATGACAAGACTCTTTCAGATTATCTAGGAGAAGTTCTAAGGGACAAAATAAAGGTTGGGGAGAACGCGAAATCTTGAAGTGGAATATGCATTTCTTTCTGGTTCCGTCATAACAAATCTGAGGCAATTCTAGCTGTTATCTAGATCAAATGCCTTAAATCTTTGGACAAAGTTTCATTGGACAGGGCTTGTACAAGGGAAATCTGTGTCATGGCAGATGAGAAACGTGACAACTTCTGTTTCTGTTGTACTAGTGAGGGCAGACGTAAAGCAATATAATGTGTTCCTGTTAGACTTTTTTCTTTCCTTTGCCAATGTGGAGCACAGCTATCGTAGTAATGGTGCAAAAGATTTAGAAGCAAACAAGGTTTCAGCTATCCTTCCCACATTCTGAAGTTTGACAGTTGCATAGCTTAGGCAAGGAGAGATATCTCAGGGTGTCTGTTTTGGGAGAAACACATTCTAACCTTTTGTTTTGACTGATCCTATAAGTACCTGGGATCAGATCCTGCAGAAAAAGCCTGAGCAGACCTTGATAATCTCATATTGATCCCAGGGATGTGGGTTAAAGATAGAATTCAGAGACTTTTTTTTTATCACATATAAACAGTCTTTTATGCCAGCTACAGCAGGTTTTAGCTTAAATAACTGACTTACAGATTGTGCAACAGGGAAGCAATATTCTCTGAAGCTATATAAATTCAACCCAAGGATGTAATACAATTTCCAAACAAACCAAACAGATCTCAAAACTCATGCTTTTGGGCAAAATAATTTTCAAGAGTAACTGATACCAGTAACTGGAGATGTATGCTGCTTCAGAGAAGGAAGTATTAGGGGATGGAGAGTAGGGAGTAAAGGGCAAACAGAAATTACAGTGAAAGGAGGCATAAACTGGGCCTTAATTGCCTATAAATTGCTGAAAAAGAGACTTGGTCAGGTCTTTTGCAAAGAAATAAACTGACATGAGAATAATAAATTTTAGGAAGTGACAATACAAAACACATGCAGAAGGGGATTCTCAGAAGTCATTATTCAAGCAACTTAAGGGAAAGAAGAAGGTAAAATAAAAATTTCAGATAGGAACACCAAAGAGGAATTGACAGTCTGCAAACACATGGACCTCGCATCAGGTCCAAACAAACACGAATTCACATACATGAACTGAGATGGTGTTAGGCAGGACAAAACATAAAGATATCCAATAGATATTGTCAAGGGAGAATCTGTACATATGGGCAAGGACAAACGTGGAGAAGCCCCAGTTGTGCTACTCCTAAAGGCTGAAAAGTTCACTAGAAAGAAAAGTGATGGGTGAGTTTTCAGAAGACGGTGAGACAAATAACCTGCTTGTCAAGGTAATATATCACAACCCATTAATTATGATGAGATGTTTGAAGCCCTATACAATTAACATAGCCCATATAATTTTTATCCTTGTAGGAATAAAATCAGGTGTAAAAATGCTGACCCATATAAAGAATAAACTGATTGCATAGGTGTCTGATCTGTTAATTGAGGAGGCAGCTAACAACCCCAATAATTTTTATACTAAAAATAATGTAAATAAGGTACCTTACTAACTCAGCACTAGCCGTCTTACATGGGGCTTTGCAAGTAGATTATTTTGTTCAAAAATTAACAATAATGAAGACAACATAATTTGGTTTAGCCTGGGTTCTCAAACCAATACACATGTGGTGCAGAACTGGTATACTCACCCATCTAGAGATTTTATAACAAGGACTGTGTAAGTCCCATTTCCTACAAAGCTGGGTGGCCTTCTTTCTAATGGGCAAGTTTTTTTTTTCTCATCAGCATTTCTCATGCTTGTTAAAGGCATCCTTATTAGATAGTAATGCTGATGCTCTCTTGTTTGTCTATCACTTACAGTATATCTATTATACGCTCTGTTTTGTTAAAAAATTATGGCTAACCAACAGAGAGAAGAGTTATCTGTCTGATTTCTTGGATCATACAGACTCCTCTACAGGGAAGGGGCAGCAATTACCATATGTGACATTAAGCAAGCACATCTGGGAGAAGTTTCTGGAAAGCAGTGAATAGAGAAGGAGAAGAAGGAGCAGGGGAGAGAGGGGGAGAGAGAGAGAGGGAGAGGGCAATTCCTACTGCAACAGGAGGGCAGAGTAGAAACAAGAAGCAGAAACAAAGTCAGAGCTATGAGGCTGATAGATGTGCAGGACCAGGCTTTTAAAAACCCTCCAGGGGGCAAGTACTTGAAAGTTTATTTCTGATATTTCCAAGATAGATAGCAGTTTTTTCTCCATCAGTTATGGCATTAAAAAGAAGAAACTTCTGTTCAGCAGATGTTTTGGTCTTTGGTCCTTGAAGAAAATAAAATATACAGTGTTTCATATTAATGCTAACTAATTATGCGTTAAATTAGAACACAGGTTTAAGACTAAACTAAGGAATAAATAATCTAGAAGACAACTGAGGCATTTAATGATCTTCAAACTAGAAATAGCTCTTCTAAGGCTTGGAGAAGACACCATATTGAACTGTTGGCCTTTTGGAGATGACTAGAATCATGTCCAGCTATTTTAATGGTAGTGTATACCTGCAAAAATTTCAGCATCAGCGTTTCTCTCAGCCTTGAGGGCACTGACCCTTTCATAGAGTTTCTCTGTGTGGTCCCTTTAGAAACTAATTTATCCTATTAAGTTATTGAGGAAGCAATGTATTACTTATAGGATTTACCATGAAACTTGAAACAACTTTCATTTACAGGTACTTGAATGATTATAATTGCTTTTTATTGATCACAAAGAAAACCATATTCTAAGAGCATCTGTCATGCTGTGCACTGAAAGCGTACCGAGATATTAAGCACGATGAGAGAAACCTAGTATCAACAGACATACTAAGCCTAGATTTCATCAGTTAAGCTTTGGATATTTGATGGGGATTTTTTCATACATAGAAGCCTTCATTTATCATAACAAAAGATGAACATCAGTGATTTAGCAATGAAAATTTTACCTTTGATAGGTCAATTTACAAATATGTTACATACCAATGTTGTGGTTCAGCCTCAGTTGGCAACTAAGCACCACACAGCCGCTCGCTCACTCCCAACCCTACGGGATGGGGGAGAGAATCGGAAGAGCAAAAGCAAAAAAATAACCTTGTGGGCTGAGAAAAGAACAGTTTAATAATTAAAATAAAATAATAATGACAATAATGATTATGACAATAATAACAATAATGATAATATAATAAAAAGGAAAAGGGAAAAATACCCATAAGCGATACAACCGCTCACCACCCGCCGACAAATGCTGCCAGCCCCCGAGCTGTGATTGCTGTCGGCCCTCCCGGCCAGCTCCTCCCAGTTAACATACTGGGCATGACATTACATGATATGGAATATCCCTTTGGCCAGTCTGAATCCACTCTCTCAGCTGTGCCCCCTCCCCTCCCGGCTTCTTGTGCACCCAGCAGAGCATGGGAGGCTGGAAAAGTCCTTGACTAGTACAAGCACTGCCCAGCAACAGCCCAAACATCTGTGTGTTATCAACATTGTTTCATACTAAGTCCAAAGCACAGCACTGTGCCAGCTGCAGTGAAGAAAACTAACTCTATCCCAGCTAAAACCATGACAACTAATAACTGATATAACTGATTATAGAAAATCACAATAATTGCTGCTGAGTAGGAAACTCATTATGAAATAAAATGTCATCAGTATTTTGAAGAACTCTATTCTTTTGCAGCAAAGGGACTCTCTAATTCTTTGTCAAAGTCAGCAGTTTCTAACTGAATAATAGTAACATATTGGTCCCATGGATTCCTGTGGATTCATTCCGTTGTCCCATATATGAACATCCACCTCTAGCTTTAATATTGCACATCAGAGAAACAACAAATATATTTTGTTTATAAGGTGTTTATGTAACTGAACATAGTTCTCATGGGAGTGAAATTCTATACTAGATAGAAATGTACAAAGTTATGGTGCAGCGTAAGCAATTAATAGAAGGGAAAAGGAGTAGCACACCAACAGCAAGTCTGCTCTATATAGTAAACTCTCAAACACAAACTCCTCACATGAAGAAATTTAGTTAAATCAAAATAGATAAAGCTTGTTTGATCAGAACCCATGATCTTTTTACCTGCACAAAAATACATCCAGTAGATTCATCTACTATTTAGATAACAAAGCTATAGTGAGAATCAGTCAGTGAATGCTACAAGCTTAGCAAATGAAGTAGACACTCAACACTCTTCCTAATTATGTTGTTGTGGTTTTGCCTTGATGTCTTCAAATCAAGACTGAGCTCTGATAGTTCATTTTATGAATTCTTGGCTCCTGATTTTTTGTTTGACTAGTAAACGTTTTAGGTTTATTATATTATATATTCTGGAAGCAGTTGATAAACAATTCAGGCTGGTTTCCATTCTACATTATGGTGAAGGAGAAGAAGTAGATGCAAGCCTTTCTCCTGAACACACAGTCTTAAGGCACAGGAAAAATGGAGGACTGCAAGAATTCTACACTTTTCTTGCCCATATCAAAGACAAGACAAAACAAAATGCTTCACAGGTACATATGAATACTCAATAATTTGGACCCATGTGCAAGAAGGACACTGAGGGTGCAACACACTTCAGAAGACTCTCAGGAAACAAGGTGCTAGGATGATAAAATTTCCCAGTATCAAAAACTATGAGGAGAATAGTTGGGTCACTGCAGACACACTTTGATATACATTTCATTTTGTAACCATATAGATGATTTCTGATTAATAGTCTTCTTAGAAACAAACAACCAAACTAACAAAAAAAACCCCAAAACCCAAACCAAAACACAAAACTCAAAGGATGGTGTTTTAGGCATCCCTTTCATACCAATAATATTTCCTGCTGAGGGGAAAAGTATAAATAGGAAACACACCAGGTTTTCCATATCTGTATAACAATATATATGGTTTAGAGGACAGAGAGGCAAAACCAGCATATTCTGGTTTGCCAGCCAGAGGAGGTGCTGACTTTTTTTGGAGCAGATCTCTGTTCTGAAAGATCTCAGCTTATAAACAAAGAAATTCTGGTTGGGGATGTGAAGGTTGAAAGCAGCCTTGGCTGCAGTGACCATGAGATGGTAGATTTCAGGATGCTGGTAAGAGGGAGGAGGGCAAAAAGCAAGAAAACAACCCTGGACTTAAGGAGAACAGACTCTAGCCTCTTCATGCTTGAAAGTGTCCTGTGGTATAAGGGCCTGGAGGGAAGAAATGTCCAATGAAACTGGGGGAAATTCAAGGGTCAACTCTTACAGGCTCATGAGCAATCCATTCCAATGAGCAAAAGTAAAAAAAAAACCTGTGTTTTTACTATAGCATACAACAGTCTTTTGCTGTACCGTGACTTCTTGATGGAACTACATTAAGAACTCATGCTGTGTGTGTTTGCAATTAAATATTTATCCTGGCTTAAGAGTTGTTATAGCAGAATAATTGCTATGATAGCAGAATGATCTGATGGTGATAAAGAGTTTAGGACAAAAATCTGCCATATCAGATCTATATTAAGAAACTAACAAGAAACAGAGTTAGATCAGAGATTTGCAGTACAAGTAGGGAGCTGTACAGTTGAATATCCAGGTAACATGGCACTTATTAGTACTATGATAACTACAGCAGCTTGTAGAATAAGCCAAAGATTTTCCACATAGTTAAAACTATTTTTTTTAAAGAAAAAAAAGTAAACACTACTGAAAACCTTTTTCCAACCAAGATTTGTTAAAAATGTCAGAATAAGGATTCTAATGGGATTCCTTATGCTTCCATTTTCCTATGTGCAGCAAAATCCTGTTGAATGTTATAAATATCAAAGGTCGTCTACCACAGAAGAAGCAGCAGAGTATTGTGAGGTCCTTAGCCGCCAGAAAAAATGCTCTACTCAAAGAGTGTGACACACAAAAGTGATGCCCCAGACCATTCACTCACTGTGTTTTTCTCTTCCCCTTTCAAAATAAAACAAACAAACTGAATTTTTCATTTGGAAATAAAAATGAAGACTTAATGAAGTTCTCCCATGATAGGAAATTCAGTTTCTATCTGTCACACTTCTCTGGACAGACCAATCCAAGAAAAGGCTTCTCCTTTGTGTGATAGGTAAAGTCTCTGCAGAGTATGCCAGTCTATACCACTTCTCCCTACAAGTACAGTTAATTTTACATGAAACTGTGTAACACAAGGGACCATCCTCTTTCTCCTGTCCTCCTCGTGAGAAACTGCAGAAAGATTCTGTGCAGGCTGTTAGGCAGCATACTTACTTGTTCATATTTTTAGGTCCAGAAAGTCACAAAATCTCCAGTGATTGTTCTTTACTTTCAGCTTAGACTTCCACAACAGCGAGGCAACCTGATTTTTTTCTGTTTGCCAAGCAAAAGAACTAGCTGCAAAAGTAACATAATAGCTTTGACTGCACTGTCTTCATTAAAAAACCAAAACAATACAAAACAAAAACTTAAAAAGTTACATTATCAGTGTTTTAATTAAACATTGTTAATATCTCTTCAGAAGTTAACAAATCTGCAAGAAAATGCAATTAGCACACATCTTTTGATAGCCAATGCTAACTTCTTGTAAAACACCATGTTGCCTAGTACAAAAAACCTACTTTTGATTCACTTGAGGAGTGACGACATTCAGTGGGTAAAAACTAGTTGAGTTATACTTCCCATTTTGCCTGGAGGTGCCTGGAAAGATGTACTCTTATATGCATAGCCATCTTTTGAAATGAGATACCAGAAAATGTAGTTCTTCTGTACTTTTAAGTGAAACAAAAACTCTAATTTTTTTATTTTTTTAAAATTATGCATCTTAAATATCCAACTGCATCTTCACTCTTATATTATTCATGAGCTGGAAAAAGCTCATACAATTCCAGTGTCTCCGATAACTTAGCAGGCTTAAATTGCATATAGTTAGGAGTAACACTGAAAGTAATTAGGTATCTCATGATACCTGTTTCATATTTTAGAACAGCTGTTTTCTTTATTTTGCTTAACTTATTCATCTGGCCTGAACAGCATGAAAACAGTAATAAAACTTGAGTCTATGTTGTCACAGTCACTGATAAATTGCTTCTGTGCTAAGGAGACATACAGTATTAATCCTATATTGCTTTTCTGTACCGGCCTCCCAGAAGCACTTTCATTTGTCAGCAGCACACAATTTTTACTGTTGGAGGCAGAGAGCATGTCACTACTGTGTAGTTCAGATCTTTGGTTTCTGTGTGGCAGCATCTTCAATTCATTGTCAAAACGACCACTTTGCTTGTAAATTAGATTTCCACAGCCCATGTGGTTCACATTATAGCTTATTAATCAAGAAACAATTACATCATCGTGTACACCACAGATATACTGTGGTGTACTCTGTTTCTGTGTACACCATGTTCTCTGGTGTACACAGAGAAACAGAGACACTGATACCATTGGCTCAGAGCCAGCTCATTAAAAGAAATTGTGTGAATAACACAACTGTATTACAGATTCAGTGTTTTTTTTAAAGAGCTGGCCACCTACCACTGCCTCCAAAGCAATGGAACAACATGTGGTGTACTAAGAGATGTTTGGTTTTAAAAAGTATACATTACTTGAACTGATTTAAAAATATGGAGGAGAGGGAGGGGTGGAATTAACTGTATTCTTCTTTGTATATAAGAAATATTCTTAGCCTAAAGTACTTCTTGTAGAGAGTAATAAATTAATTTTAACTGTGATCTTTATGCATAAGGAATTATGGAGATACTAAGAAATGCTATGAAACTGGGTAGTTCATTGTGAGCCTCAGTGGAAACTGAAAAGTCGTATAGCAGCCTTCCATGACAACCTCAAAACTAGGATTTTTTTCCTCTAATACTATTTTTCTAAAGCCCATATCTGTATGAGGTCTAATATTAACCAAAAACACTTTAAGTGATTTAGTGTGAAGTATTGTAATACATTTTTTTTTTTCATTTAGGCCAATATCAAGTAAAAATATTTCATTTGAATATGCTGCTCCTTCCTTTCTTTTATCCTATAATGCATAACAGAGTAGATCTGTATATCTGTTGTTAGTCATATTTTGCTTTTTCTTGAATGACTTCCTGAAAGATGATTTTTTGAGTTACCTTTTGTATCCCTTTCATTTTTTTTCAGAATGTGCTCTTTTGGCAGTACAAGCTCAACAGGCCTGTTTGTGTATGTCTATATATATGTGTGTGTGTGTGTATATATAGATATAAATAATACCACCTTTTCAAACCCTCTAGGCTCAGCTACGTTCCCTCTTTCTTTCTGTCTGTCTTACTGACATTCTGGTTATTATATATACAATGTACATATAACATATATAGAGAGAGGTTATATACATATGTGTGTGTATACACATGTTTTATATATATATACACACATACATATAACTACACTAAGGTATATAGAGAAAATGCTGCTTGCTTGTCACAAACAGGGTTAAACACTTTCAGAAAAAAAGTAAAATTTTCTACCAGGGATAAACAACTTCAGCAAACCTTGAAAAATTACATGGGAATCCCCAAGCTTGACAGAGTAGATATACAGCCAAGTAAAATATATTCTTAAGCCAGACACACTCGAAGACCCTAAGAGAGTACTGATTCCTGTGTGGGTTTCTAACCAGCAGACAAATTGTTTTATGAACTGTAAGCTTATTAAGCTAACAATCTCAGGGCCTGACAAAAAAATTCCTAAGTGATCCCCTTAGTCATGAATCAACCCCAGCTGCAATTAAATGAATTTTCAAGAATTGGTTTCCTATGGCACAGTTCATTTTAATAATTTCCAACATCACTGTTGCTATCCTATCTGAGTGCCAGAATACCCCTGGCTGATTGGATATCTCTAACCATGACAGCAGCCATCAATGTGAGACTCCTGGTTAAGGAAGTCTAACATACTTTGTGCTTGCACGCTGGGTTTACTCACACATGCTGTACATATACAGTTTACCAGCTTCAAAAGAATTCAGGAAGTCCCAAGGATATCACTAGCTTCTTTAGAAGTCATAGTTTCAACATTACCCAAATTCTAACCCATTATAACATCACTTTTAATAACATCTGACCTATTGTCTTTACTGGATTTCATATGATTGCTAAGCTTAAGTCATTAGGACTTTTTCTGTTATGTGTTCATTTGAGTACTTGATTTGGAAACTCATTTTGCAATCTCTTTAATCTTTTAGATATTCTACAGAGTGATGTGAAAAAAACCTGTGACATTTTATACAGCTTTAACAATAACGATCAGAACCATAAAGCCAAATTTCACATCTGCATTGCATTATTTATATTTCAAACTCTTAGCTCTTCCAGTAATACTTTTGCTGTTAGACTTCAAGGTTTGTAAGAAATTATAGGAGGTTTGACCATTTCTTAAGAAGAACTTAGAACAGAAACACCATTCAACATCACACAAGGTATTGTTTAAGAGGCCTGGGTTTATATATGTCCTTCAACATTAAATAATGGTAATGGCACTGCAGGCTTTATCCCTTATAAGTACTTAGGAACATGCTGAAATCTCCTGAGCGCAGGAGTTCTATAATTATGCATACGGAACCTCAGTAAATCAGGGAACATAGAAGGCTTGACTTTTTGCATACTAAAGAATTAAGTTTCTCATGCTGCCTTTCTCAACCCCAAATTCGGTCGAGGCAGGAAGTATTTATCTATGTGCCAAAGACTTCTGAATACCCAGGAGCACAATGTGTGCACTCTATTCTCCTCCAGGAGTCTAAATCTACATGGAACATGTGAAGCATCTGATGGACAGACCAGCATACAAAAAACAGTGGGCTTCTCTCTCTTAAAAATCAATATTTTTCCTATGACCATTTTCATCTTATATTTTAATCATCTTTCTTTCAGAAAAAAAGCAGATACTCCAAATGGTAGTTTACTATTTGCTATTTTGTCATATTAAAATTTAGGTAATTGGCTTGAGTCATGGGAAGAGCTTTATATTACATTGGAGCTGACCTTTCATAGTCTCCAAATGAACTACTTTGTAAAAACAGTACGGATATGAAGACAATTGTCAGATTAATTTGTATCACCAACTGACTTAGCCAGCTACCATCCATCAGTGCTGGTAAAGTAATTAACAAGTATATTTCTAGAATACTGGAAGATGAGCTCTTGTCATAAAGGAAGTCAGATCAGATTACTCTCCAGAAAGCAAACCAATGGATGGAAGGCTTCAACTTGTCCCCTCCCCAAAGTATTCTTGTCATTTTGCCAAGGTAAAAGAAATAAATATAATCTCAGGGGGGTGGAGTGGGGGCAGTTAAGAGGAAAATTAATGGTATATTAATATAATTTTAAAAAATCAAATCAGATAAAAAAATTAAAAATCCTTAGTCCTTCACAAGATACTATACACACTTGAAGTGAGAATAAGTGAATGGGTAATAAAATAATGCTGACACTACTTTAGTGAGATCATGACACCTTTTTTTCCCAACCAAATAATAGTTCACTTTGAAGAATTAATTAGATCTGCATAGAACTTTCCACAGCAAGTGTATAAAACTCTGCTTCATAGATTTAGCAATCAAAATCTCAACTTAAAGGGATTCAAAAAGCTTTTCAAGTGTTATACATTACCTACTGGTTTTGTTTTTCTTTGTTTTTAATTTGTTATACACATCCAGTAGTGGCTGTAACACTAAGTTAAGCGCAGTGGCCTTTGTACTTCCAGGTAACATATCCATGCCAGATGCTGCAGCCTGCGTAATCCCAGGTACTTTAATGGAGGTTTGGCAAGAGGCGTCTCAGCAGGAATGATGGACTCTGCTAAATTTCAGTGTTGGGTGAAATACTTCTGGCTTTTAACACAGCAGCCATTTGAAAGCAAGAATAATGTTGCTTCTCTCATAATGCATGGGAGGACAAACTACAAAGTCTGTAGCTGGAAAACACTGTCAAGGGATTCCCAGTTGCCACATTTCAACTAGAATACTAATTTTATTGCAGCTGGCTGCCAGCAGCTGTGATCCTTGCACAAAAGAAGATTTTCTACAGTGTTTCTCCACAGGCTGCAAGAAAACAAAAACAAAAAAAATGTTGTCTTAGACTAGTGTTCCTGAAGCCTGAAACAATAAAGTGAATACTTTTAAAAATAAAGTTTCTCAAGTTTTAGAGCAACTAATTAACAGCACTGTTGTAGTTCATAGCTATGGATTACTTAGCTATTTTCTGAGAGGAGTTAAGGTTTGAAGGATTATGAGCATAACTTTTCAAAGCTTAGCTGCTTCTTTTTCTCTTTTAATAGTGGGCTGGGTATTAGGAAAGCAGACTTCACTTATTCTTCTCTTTGTCTAAAATATAGCTGTTCATGATTCCAAATAATTTGAAGCAACAGGAAAAACACACAGTTAGAAAAGTATCATGAAAAGTTAAGTCAGCACCACTACCACTGTCTTTCCTGGGCAGCTCCGTGGCTGTGTGCTTTGTTTAACATCTCAGCCAGAGACGTGCCTGGATCTTAGAATTGTTACTGCTTTGATTTTTTTATTAAACAGTAGAAGATTACTTGGTACATTTATTCATTTCAGAAAGTAGGCAAGAGTGGTAAATATAGGAAAGAGTCTTTAAGCCTGTAAACAGTGGAACTGGAGTAAGCATATTTGTGGGAGGGCTTACTTTCTCTTCTGTTCAAGGATGAGGAAGAAGAGAAGACAAAATAGCAAATGTGGTTACATTTAAGAAAATGATCATGCCACACGGTACCTTCTGACTGAAGTGTTTCCTGTTTGTTTATCTCAAGTTATTTTTCTTCCCTACAGCTGTGCATTTAACACTTTTAGATCTATTTCTGATTATGCTTCCAGGACACCAGTTTCCTGGAGAGTATGTGACCAGCAGTATTGCAGTTCATCTTAAAATACATTTATCAAATTTGTGACACAATGCCTAGCAGGGGACTAGGCTCACTAACTCCAACAACACTTTTGGTCCAACTCGATCCCATGGTAAGGTAATTGAAAAACCCCACCGTGAAACTCTTTTAATTTGAAGGGGAAAAAAAAAAAAAAAAAAAGAAAAAAACCCAGTGAAAATTATGCCTGCAACACTTTCTGATATAAACATCTTGGCTACAGCTATTCAAGATATTAAAATGCAGTGGCACTTCTTCTGGTATTCTTCTAAGGCCAAGTTAGAATCACATTCTTCAAACATCCTGCCACTGCAAAGTGCTTTCAGATTAGTAAATCTGTAAACCAGAGCTAAGCATAAACCATGTCCACTATAGTGATCTAGGCTTATACTATATACATGTTAATGTACTTGCAAGTCGACATTAAAAAAAAAAAGATTTGGTGTAAAAAGAAAAACAAGACATACATACCAACCTTCTTCACAGGAAGAAGTGATAAACAAACCATTAATTCACATATGTAATCAGCATGTGCTGATTATAGTCTGAGTAGATGAAGGTTACACCTGGGCATCCTCAGAAGGTATAAGCATTCTTTAGTAGTAGTAGGAATAGGAGACAACACTTAGGGAACAAAAAAAAAGACCAAACCAAACCAAAAAAAACCCACCATAAAAACCCCCCATGCATTTAATATCCTGTCTGAAAACTCCTGTTGCTAGCTTTTTATTTTGAATGGTAACACAGGTAATATGGAAAAAACCCTCCTGTGACCAACATTCACAAGCTGTCTGGCGTGGAATAAGACAGCATGGGGACTGTGTGGAATTCTGAGGCATCTCAGCAGCTTTAACACTTCAAAGCCCTGTTAAGTTTTCTCCAAACAAAAGCCTATCCCAACCTAAACTAAACAAACACCAGTGTATTTACCAAGCAGCTAAACTATGTTGTTCAGCTTATTTCTATAGTCGTCAGTAAGGCTGACACCTTCCCCATCTTGGTTCTCGTGGCTTGTTCCATACATAATGTTTGAACAAGCATACATCCATGCTTCTTCTGCATAATTCAACACCTTAGTAAGTCTTCAGGCAGTTTTGTAAGTTGCCAAGCCTCTCCTTCTCCCACCAAACTTTATCAAATGGATTGAAACCAGCAGTACTTCTGCATGAAGGTTAAATTCACTAGCAACTAAACAAACAAAAAGGCCACTGAGATATCTATTTGTTTACAGAAAAGAAGTGCTAATTAATGCTACAGACAGCATGTCAAAACTTTGTGATACATAGCAGTATATAAAATCTGTAGTAACTATACCCCACCAGGGAAAGAGTACTTAAAAAAAGTAAAAGGAAATCATTGCAGACAACTTCATAATTTTCAGTTTGAACTCACTCTGTGACAATAATACACCTATTTAAACAAATGAAAGAAAAATCCTTCAATGGGGAAAGATTTACTAAATCTTAAATTAGACACTGGTTTTAGTTTACAGTAAAGTATTGGAAAGCATAGTAGGACTGTAAATTAATGTCTTAAAGGGTTACTTACATAATACTTGTCATCTCTCACGGAAGTATGAAATATAAAAGCCCTTACTTTGAGCTCCTTCATGTTAAACAGGTGCTCTGGCATTAATGTTATGCTCGGTATTATTTTTTTTCATATTTGTATACTTTCATGTATAGAAAGGTAAATTTAGAATCCCAATTATGTGGTATTGATCATGGGACATTCAACTTCACTATATTAACTTTCATGGATGGCGATATATGTGTACAGAACATTTCTAGGTAGTTTTCATCTTAATATCTATAGTTTCCTCGTTAACTTTGCTTTTTGGATTAAACATCTCCTGATAATTTAATGATGACAAACTATCATCAACCACATAGACATCCTGTCTGTCATGAACAACTTGTGTACATGGTTGTATTGAATTAATTGTTTATAATCCCAGGAACATTAGAAACAGCTCTGAAAAACTAGACACATCTAATGATTGTTACTTAGCCCTGCACACCCCTTGTTATTGAACGCATGTAGGAACTAGAAGGAAAAAAAGAGGACAGTAAGATACTTGAAATATACTTTTCTGCTTAATACTGCCTAAGTATCATTTAGAAAGGGAATGAATATGACAGTAAAATTCTACAGAACCATTTGATCCTCTCAGGACACAAACATAAATCTGTTATTTCAGTGCCCTTTAAATGGCCTGTAGACTTGGAACCAACTGTTTCTTTTGGTTTTGTTTTCTCACTTGCAAGTTAAGCCATATCCCCACTCTTGCTTGAAAACTTGTTTTACTTCCAGTTCCATTCTGAAAACCTGCCCAGCACATGAACACGTGTGTGCTAACACACACGCATGTGTACACACACACACACGCATTGTTCTATTCAGTTAATTCTTCTGAGAAAATGAATTAGTGAAAATCTCTGAGCACTAATATTTTTATTAATTTAGAGGGCACTATCTGCAACTAGACATCAAGTAAAATAAGGGTTTTAGAATGTACCATAATTTTGGGCTTCAGTAGATTTTTTTTTAGTGCTAAAAAAATGATCAACAGATTTACTACATATATGCAACAAATGTCTGTAAAGTCTGGGGAAAAAGAAACTTCTATAGTCATTATAATTAATATCTGTACAAATGTGGAACGATGTCCGATTTATGGAATTATTTTTTTCTAAAATGTAATAACTTTAGCAATTTAATAATTTAGAATAATGTGGTAAAGTAATTGAAGGTAGTGTTATAATGGAAAGATATAAATCCTTAACTTTATTTAAAGCTCCTAAAGCTCTGAGGAGTTTCTTAAAAAAACTCATTAGTCTTTTTTAATTTAGCACAATGATTACAAGAAGTACAGAACACATATTTGTATCTATATCTTGTAGCAGAATGGTATATCTGATGTCCTTACTCTCAAAACACAATCGAGCAACATTACAAGGAAAAAGTTAAAGTGGGGATTTTTAGTTGAGTAATTGCTGCTTCTCAATTTAAATTGCTATTAAGAAGGCAAATCCACAGAGAATGTTGGTATTGGCATTTCTAAAATTTTTGTCTTTGTAAACATTTTGAGGAGTTTTGCAATTTAAAAGATTGCTGGAAGTACGTATGAATAGGAAGTAAAGAAAGAACAGCCTTATAATCAGATGAAAATGCAAGGAAGATAGACAGTGCCCAAGTGCAACTAAGTACCATTTTAAATGCTGAAAAACTGTATTTTAGAACTGGTTTGAGATGTTGCCTTGACCGCAATCATAGCTCTTCACTCAGCCCTACCAATTCTAAGCAAGATCATCCTATTCATATTACCTAATTGTGTACTCCACCCATTCAATTGCTTCACAAAAGTCATTGTCACTTCCAAAAGTTGTTCATACCTCTTCCAAGCAGTTTATGGATTTGAAGGGGAAATCCCTGCTTGGTAGATAGGCCAGTATAAGGTCCTTCGAAGTATATACCATTAGGGTTCATATACAAACCTTAAATTAAATTTGTATATAATAAGAAAGTCAGTTTGGGGTTTGATTTTTTCTTTTGGTTTGTTTATTTTGTTTTATTACTAAGTTCAAAGACTTGTAGGGGTGAGAAATTAAAGATGGTTAGTGTAAGTTATATATACAGAATCTCACCTTAAGTCTTCAAACTTTTGAAGTCAAAAGTTTTTGCTGTCAAAAGTTTCTCAATCAAATGGGAAAAGAAAAGAAAGTAAGCTCTAAAGGAAGATTTCACAAAGTGTGTGAGCTTACTGGCAAATTCTTTTAAAAAGATTTAAATATTAAGTCATTGAAGTTGAGGAGTCCTGGCATAAAATATGCAATCTGCATGAGAAGTCACTTCAGAAAAGTAACAAATCTCCTGACAACAGGAGGACACAAAATAAACACAACTACTTCACTGCTGATATTTCCAGTTCCAGCTGTTCAGGTGAATGCAGCTTACCCTTTCAGCTATTACACTAAGATTTTGCACCACCATGTTTGTTTTTTTTTATTTCCATTGTCAGGCAGCATCATTCACACATAACATCTCTGCACTGATTTTTATTTATAAGGAAATATTTAGTTCAATCATGATACACAGTTGTAATACTATTACTGCAAAGAGTCAAACATCAGTATCTCATTGACTTTGCTTAGATGATACCAGTACAATAGCTATCCAAAGAGTATTTCTTCACTAGAGAGGTTCCAACACCTGGATGTAAGCTCCCTAGGAGTAATATAGCAAACAAGGAGGTAAGGTAGTAGTAATCTAACTAGCAAGATATAAAGTCAGGTAGCATTATGTACCACTTACTATCAACTTCCAACAAAGATCTGCATCCCTTGTGTGCCTACGGATGGGATAGGCAAAAACACTTTTGCCCCCTGTGTACAGGATATCAACAAACTGCAGAGTCCAGGGGAAGGTCGTTGTGAATGGCTTGGCAACTTGAGCATGTGATGTACCAGCAGGACCTGAGGGAACTGGATTTGTTTAGCCTATAGAAGAGAAAGCTAAGGAAAGATCTGATTGCAATCCTCATCTACCTAAAGAGAAGCTATAATAAAGGCAAAGCTGGCCTTTTCTTCATAATGCACCTTCATAAGACAGAGGCAACAATCACAAGCTGCAACAAGAGAAATTTCCAACCAGATGTAAGGCGAAAATTCTTCCTGAATGTAGCACTTAACTGCTGAAAAATCTTGCCTTGGAAGGCTGTGAAAAATCCATTCCTGAAGGATCTTAAAGCTCACCTGAAGAACATCCTAAGCAATAATATATGTCATCGAAGCTAGCCCTGGTTTGAGCACGGAGTAGACCAGATGACCTGTATGGAGGTCCCTTCTAGCCTAAGTTGTACATGACATACTTTTTTGCAGGAGAGGACATCTGGTTTAACAACACAGAATCTCAAGCAGATATTTGTGCCACAAAATACTAGAGTGTTCACTTATATATAAACAAGTTTGTTTATAACAATGATCCTGAGGGTTAATTTTAAAATGTTTCTAAAGTTACTTAAGTGTGTGACAATTCTGGTTATGGCTTCCTTTTTCTTTTTTTTAATAGTTTTGTCTAGGTCTTGCATGAAGGTAAGAATGACAGTGCATCCCATTGGTAAGAGAAGTAAAGGAACTAACAAAAATCCAGCTGCTGACAGAAACCTACAATTTCTATGCAGTGTATTAAAATGTTTCTATGCAACACTGTTCTAAAGGGATGAGGTAAAGGATATCAGTGATATGCAAGAATGAGGGATCTGAGGCATGAAACAAGTATACAGTTGTACTACAGTAGGAAATGCCCATGAAAAATCCAAGTAGTTGGAATCATTCTTCTGGTCAGCATGCTACAATTACATTTGTAAAACTGTACTAGGTTCAGGCTCCCAATCTGAATGCAAGTTTTCTGAGGGTCGTAGGGAATGCTACACTACAGGTATCAACAGGGTAAGAACCGAGAGACTGAAAAGCTGGCTCAACACTTCAAGCATTATTGTTGCCCTTTTGTCTCTTGCTTTGGACACCTCAAACATCTACTACTAGTGAGGATGACAACTTGATTGGGCCTCTTCATTTGTTAAGAAGCTGCTCATTGAAATGACACCTGAGAGTCTAGGATAGTGCACGACCTAAGTTAATGTAGTTATCATTCTTTGCACTGACATGATGTTGGGAGTTTAAAAATTAAGTACAAATTAATTTAAATAAGTGCTAAGTGGTTAGAGAATGACTTCACAGCCCTTTGAAACTTTCTTTATTGTAGGAAACACTGACCCCTTACTTGCTTATGACAAGGTTGTGCCAAGAACAGGAAGAAGTGATCCATGACAGGCAGCCAGCTTCTAATGCCACACTAAACTGTGTTGGTGGTCTTAAGAGTTGATAGTGCCATACTAGATTAGAGGCAGCATTTAAGATTACCTTTGTTTTTCCATGAGCAATATGGGTGCTGAACTTTCATTGTTCTGAACAGTACACTGAGTGGTATTTGAAAGTTTGAGGCATTGTCACTTATTATAATTTTTTCTTTGAAAGTAATATGAAAGCATACCTAAAAGTAAAGTGGATTTGTTGCCATTGGAGTGACAGTGTCAGCCTTAGCTGACTTAGAATACTTATGAATAACTCAATTAAGTGTTCCTGAGTTAGGTGCATAGGTTCAGAGCCACAGAAATATTGAGGCACCTCAAATACTACTGTTCAGTAGTAGTACAAAGGCTATTTTATTCTTAATGAATAAGAATGATGTTTGAATGTTTTTTTGGTTTGCTTTGCTTTGCTTTGCTTTTTTCCTAGCACAGAATAATAAGACTTAATACATAAATATTATCAGCCAGCTTTTGTCAAATAGCATTTTCTGAAAACACTAGCTCTAACATTTTTGACTGAATTTGTTATGCTTGAATCTAAGCATATTGTTCATTACCCACCTTCAGCATAATTTAAATCCTTCAGAACGGTCACAGATTAATACTAATGTTTTAGGAAACTTTGAAGAAAAGCAGTGCTTTATCACTTCAGTGGAGCTGTGTCCGTTTTAGATAAAATTCCCACATATCATTCATGATTTTTCAACCCCATGGTTAAGGCATCTATCATAATTCATATCAGTCATACCTGGAAAGAGTTAAAAGAAAGAGAGGTTTATTTTGTCCTGAAGAAATTTTCTCACTGTAGACCTGATGATCTTACCTTTCATATCCCTTGTCAATCTTTCAGAATGCACAAATACCTGTTACTCCCCTTCCCCCTCTAAAATAGTTAAATATGTAAAAGCTGGCATGAGACATGTTAGAGATGGAAAATGATTGATATTCCCTGAGATAATAGTTGCCTTGCTAACTTTGTTCCTTATATTTAAATCAATATTTTTTATTAAAAATTCTAAGTCTTGATCCAGTGGATTAAATTATTGAAGAGAATAATTATTGATTTTTCTGAGTTCATGCTAAAGCTGAATGCTGAAGGAAAAGCTATTTAAGGTGAAAAAGTAATTCATCTACGAAGGTGTCAGATAATTTAATGTCTGAAATATATTGGTATATTAATAGGTTTATATCAAATAAATGTTTTAATACATACAGAAAAATGTTTAACAATTGCAGGAAATGTTACTGTATTTTTGGACAAGCAACAAAGAAATATTTTTCAAAAGTTATTTGGAAAAAGCATAGCTGATTTCATACAATAGTTTAAAATGTTTGGGGTTTTCACTCTTCAGTTGGAAATCAGGTTACAGTTCCAAAATTATTTTAAAATGTTGATTTGGAAGATTTATGTCAGGGACCTGAGGGCACTGTTTGCCCTTTGTGTCCCTGCCTAGTCTCCCCTGAGGTCTTTCACCCCCCAGCCATTGCCTAGGACCCCATTTCAGCCCAGCTTGGGCCTTCAGTCCCTGGCCCAGTGATTCCTCAGCAATGCTGATCCCCAGTCTTGTTTCTGGCTTGTCATTTAGATTTCCTGCCTTGGCCTTGGTCCTGGCTTGATCCCTTGTCATTGCCCGATGCTCCTTGGCCTGCCAACAGGACCCATTACCTTCCCACCAACTCTGCTCCGCTGGCTAAGCCCACTGGTGAGGGCATTGCCTGTCCATGGCACAGCCACCCTCACCTGCTGGCTCACCAACCCTTGAGAGGCAGCCCCACTTTTGCCACTACTTGACAACTTAGAAATTTATGGAGTAATTTTTAATCTAACATAGCCCAATAATCACCTGAAGAACTTCAAATGACTATAGAAATTTAGTGACTTCCAGAATAATGTGTATGGAATAGGATTTCCAATACATCAGTTGGTGGGAATTCTTGATTTACACTATCACAATGATTTATGATTTAATTTAATTTAATTACCTTTTTCCCTTTGAAGGGACTCTTTATTTTTAGCTTGCTTACTCAAACAAGTCCTCATTTGCCTACTAATCAAACATGTTTTTAAGTTCAAGAGCACTTTAAGGAAGAACTCAAGACATTGTAGTTATCTGAAGTTTGAAGAGTTGTGCAAATATAATAATCTAGTCAATAATTAGCACTGACCACTTAATTAATTGTACTCTACACAGTTTTTGTAATGAAACCAGAAAACTTGGCCCAACTCAAGCTGGCACATTCTAGTGCAACAAAAGTGTCAGGAAACCTCATTCTCCAAACTGAATAAAAGAAAAAGCACTTTTGTTAAATGGAATTTAAAAGTTTGCTTTCGTAATGATAGGTATTTAACAGTTGCTAATATTTATAATGAGATCGGCCAGCTACAGAATGCCAGAAAAACCTGGCACAATTTTTTTGTCCCTGCATTTACTTCTATGTCTGTGTCATTATAAGTCTGTGTACATACTGTAATAGGTCTGGCTGGAATGGAGTTAATTCTTTTCATAGCAACCCATATGGTGCTGTGTTTTGGATTTGTAACCAAAACAGTGTTGATAACACACCAGTGTTTTTGCTATTGCTGAGCAGAGTTTGCACAACATCATGGCTTTGTCTTTTTCCCACTCTGCCCCCTGCAGCAAATAGGCAGGGAGTTCACAAAAAGTTGGGAGGGAACAGCTGATCAGAATTGCCCAAAGCAATATTCAATACCAGATAATGTTGTGCTCAGCAATAAAAACTCAGGGAAAAGAGGAAGAAGCAGGAGCATTTGTAGCTGGCTGCTGATGAGAAGTAGTGAAAAAATTCCTTATTTTGCTTTGCTTGCATGCACAGCTTTTCTTCACTTATTAAATTGTTTCTACCTCAGCTCACAAGTTTTCTCACATTTGCTTTTCTGATTCTCTCCTCCATCCCTCCTGGGGTGGGGAGAGACCAAGTGGCTGAGGGGCTGTGCTTAACTGCTGGCCAGGGTCAATAAAAATATATATATATATATACACACACACACACGTATATGTACATATATACTTTATATATACACACACGTATGTTTTCATAAGCTTTGTGCTTCCTTATTTGCAGTTTGTTCTCTCAGCCATTAGGCTGAAGAGAGTTCACCTTCCAAACATTTTTTCTGACACTCCATATTCTAGAAAGCTTTAACATTTGTGGTGGGATTTTTCTTTTGTTTATTTTGTTTTGTTTTATTTGATGTTAAGCTTTCTCATGTAAATATTTATCTGAGAAACTTTAAGGATGTCATAGGAATCATAATTGGAGCTCCAATGTTAAAATGCTCCAGCAGAGTTTCTGGCAGACGACATAACAAGAGAAGAAGTAAAATGAAGTCACTCAGACTTGATTGTAAATTACCTGACAGTGTCCCCTCTGAAAGATGTCTTCAAATTATTGCATCCCTCTTTACTGGTTGACCCATTTCCCTGTTGTAATTAATGGTGGCTTCAGTTAACAGTACCAAACCACCTGAAGAGTTTCAGTTTTACCAGTTCACAGTTTTGCGTGAATATACTCAAGGGTTTCAACATGCAAAAGGTGTTTGTGAAAGCAATTGAGTTTTCTACAAAATGTCTATAGTGCTTTTAGCCACACAGTCACAGTTAGTCTCCAGTTTTAACTACTGTTTGTCCTGAAGCAATAGTGAAAAAGCAATATATGCAGGTCATCCCAGTAGTGCTGTATGGGTGTGTATATATATATAACATTTTCTTCTGACCATCCCAGTTAAATAAGGGTGAAACAAAATCTGGTTTTCAAGCTACCAGAGAAGTCACAATAGTGCTTGAGAGAAACCTGAGGTAAGTTAGTTTATGTGAGAACTGAAAATAAATCTTCTATCTGGAAAAGATATCTTTGGCATTTAGGTATTATATTTTACTTTGAATTAACCATTTAGTAATCAATATTTTAGAGTTAAATATTTGGCAACCAATTAGGTTAAGTTGCATACAATATGTCACATAGCTCTATATTGAATCTCAGTATTGTCATTGACAATGAAAAAACAATTATATCTCCAAAAATTATTATTATAAAATGAAATATATGTTTGTTTATTTAATAAATGAAGTTAAGCTTATAATGCTAATCTGCATTCATTTTCCTGGAGCAGGATTTTGTTGTCATGTTTTCCTTATGTATTGTCAGCTTAATATCACAGACTTTGGTTAAAAGTGTATATATTCTGTGCAATTATATTATGTAATATTGCTAACTGTGCTTTATGAGATTAAATTTGATTTGAAATTGTGTTGCTTCATTACTAAAGTGAGTCTTAAATATATTGAATTAATATCTCATAGTTTTTAGAAGTCCATCCTTTAAAACCATCCCTCAATTTCTGTCTTCTGAGATGGTGTGCTATAAATACTGAGTAACACTAAGAACTGTGCTGCATATCCTGCACTGACACAGGTATTTTCTGTACAATGGTCTCTTATTCTTTAGAATAATTTATTTTCTTTTTGAATCAGCACTCGGTGTACTTTGGAAGAATGGGACATTCTCAGAATTACAGAGGTAATAAAAATTCAAGGTCTTGAATTCTTTCATTTAGCTTTAGTCTCCATGAATTTTGCTGCACAGAGTGATGGAGCACGTCTGTAGTTAATGATGTGCAATCCCAGTACCTTAGGAGGGACGAAACATGAAATATTCAGCTGGCTCTCATCTATTTCCCCTGCTCTGACACAAAAATGCCAAAATGTTTAAGTCTAGGCTACCAGAAAGCAATCTTTATATTATACAGAAGAAAAGGTATTTTTAGGTTCATACTGGGAAGAAGAATACACCTGCCCTGTCTTATGCTGTTGCCTTCAGAAAAGCAAATAGAATAAATGGCAAGAGGTTATATACCAGGCAGCAGAGAAAGAAAAAAATCAGTTGTAAAAGTGCTGTTAACATTCAGAAAAACATAGATTGGCAACACCTTCAACAGATGCTCCTGGGACAGCTCTTCCTTGCAATCTGAGAAGCAACTTTGATAGAATCGCTTGTCCATCTTTGCGCTCTGAGCTCAGAATTGCCTTCTGCACAGGAATCACAGGGCCTGCAGAATCACTGGAATGCTGTCAGGTCAGGCTACGGTGCTCACAAGTAGATTGACGTTTTATCCTGAAACAAGGTTGAGACCCATCATTCTGACACGTAACTGCTAGGTCTCTGAAAAACCCATGAATACAGATCAGAATGAATGACTAGTTGGAATCAGGATCCTAAAGATAGCTCAGCAAGCTGACTTGCACTCTCTCCTATCCCCACTCTTCTGTGATTCTCTGTCATGAGCCACATGCAAATATTTGGTGGGAAAATTCCTTTCCTCCTGAAATTCCCTCCTTTCCATCCATCTAGACACACACAATTACCTTTTTCAATTGCTTTTATCATCTCTGTGAGGAACTGTCTTGAATGCAAATCCAGATACTTTGGTAAATAAACAAAAGGTAGCTAAAATACTTACCAGTACATTGACAGGAAAACCTTCTGTTTCTGTATTATCTTGGGTAATATAAACAGGCCTACCAATATTTTTTCTGCATATATTTTAATGTTTCAATAAATAAGAAATGTTCACCTCTACTGGGATATTGTTCTAATATTCCAAAGGATTTTTAGGCAGGGTTCATAGGGCCTCTGGCTCACAGCTGCAGGCAGCTGGACCTGTAGTCCCAACAGCCTGTAGAATAGTTAACTCATATGCACTGACTTCACTGAAGATTGCAGAACACATTAACACAAGTAGCAAATGCCAGGTCTGAGAATTACAGACTCCAGGACTGTAGTTAAAAATCACACAGAAAAGCAAAAAAATAACCACACATAAAACAAACTCCTAGCTTATGCACTGGTGGGGGAGCCCTTGTCTTCTGCACTTGATCAGCTAGAATCCTAAAGCACAGAGTTGTTGCAGTGAAATTATGGTGCAAAAAAATGATCAGGAGACAGTAACGAATTTTCCTGCTACCCCTTTGAGATTACAGTACATTGTCCTCCTAGATACTCTTCTCTCAGATTAAATATTCCACCTTTGAGATGACTCTTGTCCTTTTGTAAAATTCCTTCCCTAATAAGCAAAAAGCATCTTGAAACAATTTAAGCTCTTTCCTTTTATTATTTCATTCAGATGATCTTTTTACCACTCCACTCACTCATAGGCGAAAAAAAATTTGTTCTTATTTTCTGTCAAAACCTATGTTACCAATAAAGGCACCAATATACTCTGCTAAGTGTGATTTGGACTCATATTATGATTTAGATACATTAGTGTATCATTCTGCTCAATCAAAATCCCATGTAATATCAGATAACTTCAAATAAGTAAATTTGGTATTAAACATTATATTCTTCACATTTGGAATATCTAAAAGAACCCAGGCAGTGAGTATTGGACTCTGACAACCTATTTCTAATAATTTCCACTAGGCTTTTAATACACATCCTATGACATTTGAATAGTTACATATTTCCAGCCCTCCTCCTTCTTGTTACTCCCAAACACACTTTAAGAGACTCAGTATCTTTCTCAATCATTTTTGCAATGAACTAGATAAGATTTTTAAATTTTTCTTAAAACAGATGCTCCTTCCCTGATCATCCTAGCAGCCTATTACTACCCTTGTTGCGGGTTAACCTGGTTTGGAACACAGACAATCAGAACCACACATAATATACTAATTGAGATGTTCTTTCTGTCTTGTATACTTATCTGTTGCCTTTCTCTACTGCAGATACTTTGCCTGACAGATCTTAACATCACTTTTCCCCTATTTTTTCCTGCGTTGTTGCTTATAATGATCGTATGACTAAAAAAATGTACTCAGATCTCTCTTGTTTTCTATCAGCTTCAGTTAATGATGTATTTCTATACAGTAGAACACCTCATTATTATTCCATTAGTCCATGACTTTGAAATTTTGTACAAAGAATTTTATTTCTTTTTCTACTAGGAAGCAGGGTCTAATTATTCTTGCAGTATTACCTCATTCTTCACAGCGTCAGCAATACCTCAAAATTATAAGCATACACCTCCTTCAGGATATTAATGAGCTCAACTTTACATATTTAAGCACATTTCATTTTTTTATATACCCTCATTAAAGAGATCAACCAAAAAATAACATGTCCATTGGAAACTGGCATCTTCCAGGATGCACTGTAGTGTAGAGTTCTGCAAGAGAGAGTGGCTTCAGTTCCAAATATAGTCCCTATTCAGGCCATTGTAATCAATGATAGCTCAAGACTTACATGGGCATATATTAACCAATAAATACACCTTCCCTTTTATTATTGTTTATGTTATCTTCATTACTTTCATGTTTGTGAACAATTAGAGGACTGAATTGTCTTCAGTGAGAAATTGTATTGCTGCCCATAGTCCACTGGCACAGCATTATTAATTTGGAAGCTTGCAAAATTCTGTAAGCTATTTCATGTACAGGGTACATGCATATGGCATCAATTTTATTACAGTTCTTAAAATCTAATCACAGAGAAGGTTTGGTCAGAGTCCCCTTTTTCAGCAATTGCTAGATATAGGATTGTTATTTTTAAATGCTTACCTGAAACAATTATCTTTCAGGATGTCTTTCAGAATGATTCTGTTAGTTGTTTGGACTTTGCAAAGCCACGTTTTTCTTTTAACCATGTTTTATCCATCAATATCAACAACTGTCAATCTAAGCAGAACTGCTTTACTAACAAAACTCTGTTTCTTAAAATGCTGCAGTATTTCCTAACTAAAATGCCCAGAAGTGACTAATGATAGTGTCAGTTTGTGGCAGGCTTAAAGAGATGTTTTTCAGGAAGGGATGACCATGCTTATTTAAACATCATGCTCACAGAGAAGAACTCAGATAGGAAATCCAAAAGTCAGTAGTCTTTTCTGAAAATATTGGATTTAATGTCTAGAAAAAATGGCCAAAACTTCAAGTCCGCCTACATGATTTATAATGTCAATATTAGTCTAGTGCCTAAGCAGTTTGACTTCAAATTCTCACAATACCTGTATTACTTTTATTTTAAGGTCTGCTGCTTAAGCCAAACATATTGTCTGTAGCAATGTTTTTCTTTCTTTTTTGCACTACGAGACCAGTGTTTCATCCACTTTAAAAAGTAGGTTTTAAATCTCATCTTGTAACACAACAGTCATAATGTAGAGAAAATTGAAGTTGTTACTTTACCTTTAGTCTGAAATACTGTGATTTTTTTTATTTCTCCTTTAAATTTACTTTGAATGGAACATTAGTTCCATCACTAGCAGTTAGAAGTAGCTGCAAGTTGGGAAAGTTAATAAAATTTTCTTCTGCCTTTGTCTTCAAAATCTTATTGTTTAGTCCAGGGAGAATGAAAAAAAAACATAAAAGGTTTTTAAAATGAACAATATCTTAGTGTATTATAACCTTTCCTTGTAAACAGCACAATGCAAGTTCATGATCATTCAAACATCATGGTACTACTGTATAATGAAATTTAGATTCTGGCAAAGCACTCTTAATTGTGATTAATAAATAACAACACAGGAACCAGGAGATCTGAAGACAGAGCTCACAATTTGTAAACTGCCCTAGAACTTAAAAATGGCTTTTGATTAATTATAAACACTGACAGACCCACAGGGCTGAAACTCTAAACCCATAGTCTGGAGGATTTACGCCTGGTCAAGTTTTAAATTGTTGTTTGTCTGTTTCTGGCTCCTAAATTGAATTAAGACTGCAAAATACCTTTAAGCTGGAGCAGAACTGTCTATTTCAAAGTCATTAAAGCTTGAAAATGCTACTTAAACAAAAGCATCACTTGTAATTTTTTAAATGTTTAGGAATCATGTGGCAAAATTTGGCTATCCAATTCTATTATTATATTAAAAGAACGTATCCTTTACTTTTCACAGGATTCAACATTTAGTTACAAGCAAAATCATGTTTATATTGCTTACAAATCAATACCATGCCTTTAAAAACAACCTCCCAATGGTGAGGAAAGGCAGGGAGAAAACTAGCACTGGTTGACACATATCAATAGTGAACCCCTGTACTAAAATAGCCCCCTTAAAATTTTTTATTGGTTTACTTCTACCATTCCTCCAAGTGACATTACTATGTGACCACAACAATGCTGGTTCTGCCACAAGGAAAAAGAAAATCTTGTTCTGCAATTCTCATACCTTTCCTTCCTTATAGCAGTTTGAAAAATGGTACAGTTTAAAGTAATAGCGTTGTAGCACTATAAGGATATAAAAGTTCACAACACAGTTTCTCCTCACAAACTTTACTACAGTTTTTTACTGGTATATTTTGTTTCTGCAGATGATTTTTCCATGTAAATTTCTTGGTCTTTTTCTCACATTGTAGAAAATGCCAGTTAGATCTCTTAGCAGAGACTGCAGAGTAGGTAGAAAATCCACTTGCTCCAGAAGCACCCAGGTCAGACGATTCTAGTTCAGTGTGAACTCAGCCAATATGTTTCTGTGTCACCATATCTAGAAATCCCATCTGTGAACCAGTCTGGCTTGTTCTTGAAACGTAACAAGAGAGGAAAAAACCTTTGCTCTCAGAACTAAGTGCCTACAATGCATTGAAAACATAGGTTTGGTCTGGTGGTTCTAGCATGAAGGTAGCGAGGATTTCAAATGACCCGACAGTGCACAAGCTGCGGTGGGGTGCACATGTGCTCTCAGTACCGCACAGAAAGTTAGAAAAATCTGGTGTGTCTGTTTGTGTACTTTTGGCTATATTTTCAACACAAGTTAGTTTAGATCAACACAACAAAAGATCAGTAGCTCAGTTACTGGTGCTTTAATAACCAGGTATTTGCTCTTTTACTTCCCACTATGTTAAGATGCCCAGCTGTTGATTTGTAGATGAGTTTATACGTCTATTCTAGGCTCAAATTTCCAGAGTGTACCAGTGATATGTATGAAATGGGAAATTAGTACCTATAAGAAATATGTAAGTATAGATATAAGAATATAAATATAATATAAATATAAATATAAACTTATATAATTGTATATAAGAAATACTATATACTGAGATAAGAGTTTCAGATTTTGATAGAAAACATGTTCCACGCAGAGAAAAGCACAGGTGGATTTCCACAATAAAGAAAAGTAAATTTAAATTAAGAAAGAGATACTAATAATAGTAATATTTATGAATTTTCACTGAGGATGCCAGAGTTAGGACAGGGTGCATTTTTCAGATGAAATGGACATATAACAAAGTATGTATTAAGTAGATTAACTTATTCAAATCAAGGCTTTAAAGTAACAGCACAAAAAGAATAGCAAATGCTGTTGCTTGACACTAGAGACAGTGGAGAAGATTTAGGGCTTTATCTTTCTAACAGGATTTAGAGAGCTTAGTGCACTCTCGATTTTAGGTCTAATATAGCGCCGTTTTTCTGTATATAGGGATTTGACAAACAAACTTTATTTGATCTCTGCGAGGAGCTTAAAGCAGACTCTAAGGCAAGGCAGTGGAGAACTATTCTTTACAGAATAAGAAATGTTTGAAGTGTCACCGTAATCATTGGCCAGAAGCTCTCTATAAATTTTGGTCAGTTCAGTCGCATTAACCCTTTTTTTTCCTCCTGGTCTTGTGCCATTTTCTCCTTGTAAGTCCAACATTGCTTCAGGATGTTAGGAAAAGCATGCTGAATCCAGCGCCGAGACTAGCAACGTGGTCAGTCCCGCAGTGCTTTCACAGCAGCTGTGTGGTGGTGATGGAGAAGGCACGAGGGGTGTCAGAGGGAAAGTGTGACTCCCCAGAGGAAGCTGGCCCTCCAGTCCATGGATCCAGCATGCTGATTGCTCTGGTAAAGGTCAGCCTGAGGGCTTCTGGCCACACTGGGTACTAGACATCCCACTGAAAACGTTAGTTGTACGTCCATGCCTACCATAGCTACACGCTTTGTTGAGGGGTGGGAAGAATTTTCAGCTCTTTTCAAAACTGAGCCCCAAAATTAGTGCCTGTTTCTTGTATAGGATAAGGAAAACAGTGAAATTCTTTTTCTTCATCATTTTCCTTTCAAGAAAAATATTTTAATTCACTTTACTGAGGTTATTCTTGGTTTAGATCAAGAACGCAAATGAAAGCAGAATCTCAGTAAAGAAATTGTTTGAATTCTCTCCATCTCTCAATATTATTACTATACCTAATATTTGCATCCATTTTCAAACACATAAATTTCTTAAAAGGATAATAGACATTATTGGCACCAGCTCCTTATCTATCAAACACTGAATTATTGTAATTTTAACTTTATATTTTTATCACTATAAGAAATCTTATACTTTATTCTTTCAGAGTTAAATGAGGTGAAATACCTGCCAATTGCCTTTCTAGTGGAGGGGCACTAGTACGAATTATTTCTTGAAATGAACTTTCTTTCAGTTTAACACAAAATTACATACTTTGCAGCACAGAAATGGGTATGATTGCATACCAATTATATTTCAGTTATTTGGTTAAGAAGAGCCATCTTCTTAATTTTGATTAGAAAAAATATTTTTGAAGGAGAACCAGGGTTTTACAATGACAGGACAAAGTAAACTTCCAACTACATTTCTCTGTTTAAGAAATAACTTTCTTTGCCCACAGTGTTTTCTTTGAAAATAATAAAGCTTTCAAACAAAGAGCCTAATAAGGCTATTAGTCTGGGGCAGTAACAAAGTTTGAATGTAAGCTTAAATGCAATCAGCATCTTTCCTGTTTCTCTGAACAAGATGCAAATGTCTGAAATGCAGGCTGGTTTGACAGGGCTCAGACAACTGTATCAACATATCAATTATATGTTAGGGTTTTCTAGTTAGTCCAATGCAATTGAATAATATTCTTTAGTTCTACTTACTAGTAGCTTTAGGATGAAAATGGAGACTTGATTCAACTTATAATCATATAGTTTCTCTGATAAGTTTATTTATAAAATAATGGATATAAGAAAACACATTTACTATGGAATGAGAATTGGGCTGTTTTTGAAAGACTTGCCGTCTGAGCATGATTACAATATTAGGACAAATGCATTTAGGAATCAGCCTTATGGTGGGATTATTAAGTATTCTGGAAGTACATGCTCAGGAAAAATTGGGTACGAGTCTATGGTCATACATGAGACTACAGCCTCACTACTGAACCCGTTTTCTTTCTGCTCAGGATCTCGTACTCCTACTCTGATCTCCTAAAAGGCATATGCTGTGTTACTGGAGATAAAGGGGAAGTGGCACCCAGTGAAATAAGTAGGCTTGTGATGAAAGAATATTTTAAACAGACATTCCTCAAAGTATGTCAAGTATTTCTGCTTGTACTTTTAAATGCGACCTGATGATCTTGGGGTCCAGGAACTCCCACAGCAGCCATGTCCCACCACAGTTGTGGCTCTGTGACCTGGGGATGGCAAGCTTTCTCACAAAACTTTTCAGGAGTCAGACTTTGTTCATCCAGTTCATTGCCAGGTCATCCAGGTCATTCAAGTATGAAACATATTTTTTGAGACATATTATACATGTGAATCCTTCAGAAGAGTTCACCTTTGAAAGTACCTGAAAGTACAAATTCACTGGGATTTGTTTGTGCTGTGTGCTAAAATGAGAGGAAGACTTTTATTCAGTTTTATTTTGAAAATTTGGGCTGTTTTCAGGAGCAAGGCTTGGATCCTCAAAATCCTTATGCAATTAGTATTCAGTATTTTAATAGATGCAGTATCAAAACTCTGATAAACATGCTACAACCTATTTTATGACATATGTTGCTACCTTTTCTTGGGAATATACTATGATTTTATGGATTTTATTGCCTTTGTGATGGTCATTTTTTAATCAATAATTGTTTGGGGCATTATAGTTTCATATGTGTGTTATAAGTAAGCAAATCCTTCTGTTCTTTGGACTGATATTTCCACTAGTTACATTATAATTTAATGCTTTCTTTTGTGGGTTGCTTGGGGTTTTTTTAATATTTTTGCAAAAACAGCTGTAGGAATAAGTTCTCTGTAGGGAATGATAAGTCTGAGTTGCAGAAGACGCAGAGAGGGATAAAAAAACCATTTGTGCACCTTTTTATGTTTCTGTTAGCCAACTGGTTACCTTTTTTGCAACTGGTTCAAAACTAGTCAATCTCAAACGATATCTTGAGATAAGAGGAGGTAAAAAAGCTCTTCATGGCATCTTGTCTTTAAACACAGTATTGCAGTGCCACTTGTCTGTCACCTATGTAGATAAAAATGAGAAGTAACTGAAGATCTTCACTGTACTTATAGATTAGTATACACCTGCAATCACAGACACACTTATTTCTGCAGAAGTGAGAACTACTGGGTTTTATAAGAGTTTTTGTTCTGATGCATACCTCAATAGTGTGAAAATGGATTAAGCTGTTATACATTGCTCCCTTAGAAAGAGCGTGTTCATGACTGAAAATTTCTGGGATTTTATAACAGAAAGCAAGAGCTATTGTGGTTTAAGGGTAAAAAAATATAGGCTTGTCATTGGTCTAGATCAACGGTGCTATTTCTGTAATTAAATTGAAGCACCAACTAAGTGAATCTTGCTCTTTTCATGCAATTATCTTCTTAAATTAGAACAAAGTTAGTATTTTGAAACATGTGACCATAAAATACATTTGACTTCCTGCAATAGCCTTAGGAAAGAATGCATAGAAATGAACTATTCATACATGACAAGGACACAAAGATGTACTGCGAACACATCTCTTCAATTTTCTACTTTTTCCATTAGTATTTTACGCAATTAATGGTAAGATCATTGTTCTGTGCATGGTGCTCAGACTCACTCGTTTCATGGTAGCAGAAATTCCCGATGAAGTCACCCTCAAGGAAGTAGCCCCAGACAACGTCACAATGAATGATTTTGTGGTGATGTTACCAACTGAGATGGGACTTTGATATTATTATATCCACTTTAGAGAGGGGGAACATAAGACACAATGATATGCTCAACATCATGCAGGAAAACAGGAATAGGCAAAAATGCAGTTTTCTAAGTAACTTCCAGAAAGTTATAAGCCTAGATGTATTTGAAAATCTCGCAAGGCATCCTATTTTCAGGCTTAGCTGTTTGAATGCCTTTACAGTCTGTCTCTTATCACTATGAAAAAGAGATTGTCCTGTAGCTGAGCAATAGCTCATGCCACTCAAGATTTTCAAAATTGTGCTGCGAAGTAGAAGAAAGTGTCCCGTTCCATATAATTTCAACTGTTTGCAGAAAATAACTATTTTGGTCAGAAATAAAAAAACCTGAAAGTGCAAACCTGAGAGCTTTCTGGGAAAATGGGCAGGTAGATTTAAAAATAGCAAGTAACATATATATTTGGGAATTTATGTTAAAAAAAAAATAGAATACCAAAAAGTGCTGAATGGTTACTGTAAATACACAGTGGATTCAAATCTCATATGTTTTAAGGTGAATTTGCATTATGTGAAATGTATAAGTGGAAAAGAGACACAAGAAATCTTTGGTGTATATTTTTTTCTATTGTGCATTTGCTAGCTCTTAATCTCACATTTAAAATGTTTCTCCTCAGGGAACAGAAGCAGTGTTATGTGATTTACAAGACAAATTACATAATAAATTAAAAATAGCCAAAATTTGATTAAAACAGTTGAAGAATAATCCACCATCTGATTACCATTGGTCCAAGCCCTTCAGTGAAATTCCTTCATATTATACAAATTTCCACAGATCAGGGTGACTTTTCTTTTTGTTAGTAATTGAATAATGTCTAAATTTTTAATAACTTATTGATCCAAGGGTCACTTTTACTTTGATCCATTTAAAGATTTTTTTCCAGCAATATGTAGCCTTATGTTGCATTCTCTGAATGGGAACGTTCAGTAAAAACGCACAATTGAATGAAATAAACAAAGGATATATTTTTAATGTATCCCGTGACAAATGTGCAAGAACTACTGTCAAAACCAACTGTATATCTTTCATCTCTAGATGTGCTAGTGTGCATTGGGGGTGTTATATACAATTGTATAAATAGTTGTGGAACAGTATGTATATGAAACAAAAAGAAACAAGCTATATTTGATTAATGACATTTTTATTGTTCACATTAGAGTTTTTGTTCTTGCTTTCCTTGCCCAGTTTATTGTGCCATGGTTGTCACATGGTAGCCATATATAATTGAATTTTGCTTTTCATGTCTCCACTATTTCTCTGAGATGAGAAACATCAAAGAAAGCAGTGCCAGTTTGCTCTTCCTTATCTTCACCACTTCTTTCTTTCCTGCTCTGGAACAATTAAATGTGAATCTCTTCAGAGCCTTTGGGTCAGAACAGAAGGTAATTGTTGGGTCTCCTACTGTTTTTCGCTATTAGCTGTCCTCCTGCTGGAGGTCTTCTAAGCTTTTGAAGGCTTGCTCTTGGAGCTCATGAAACTGAGTCCTGAGTATTAACACTTCCACTTCCTTTTATTTTTCTTGGCAGCCTCACTGGGAAGAGTCTGCTGCCAGAGCTACTGCAAATACCTCTGGTAAGCACACCTGTCATCACCTGTCTGGATTTATGCCAAAAAAATATAAACCAAATATGCATAAGTGAAAACAGCAAATATGAAGGATGATTTTTGACTACAGTATATAAAAGTGATTTTTTTTTTTAATGCTGTCTACTGCCTGGGAAGTCTCTGAAGCTGAGCATACCTAGAGTACACGCAATTTATAGCTATGTAAAGGGCATATTTCAATGCTCAATAATTACCATTCATCAATAACAGAAAACATTCTGAACAGCATTATTAGAATTTTAAATCCAGGCAATGCCAAAAATACCCAAGTAAAAATGGATGCAGTGCTTAAAATAGATTGTGAGCTGACTCTAATTAATGATAATTGCCATCTAATTCATTAGGAATAAGCTGATCCCGATAGGAAAATATGATGTAGCACACAGAATACACTCCCTGGCTGGCAGTGGGGACAAACAGCCTTCAGCTGGGGAAGCAGCTGCAGGTGGTTAGATGTGAGAGGTGAGGGAAGTATCTGGAAAACTTTGAAGCTCATGGTTATTTCAGGATTTTCGAAGGTATATGAAGATAAGGGAGTGATCTTCATGACCTGACATGAGAGGTGCGGAGTTGGATGTTTGTTGTGATGGAACTGGGGTGGGAGGGAACCAAACCAACTTTCTAAGTATGAATTTTTTTTTGTCTGATGTCTTTTAAGGTATTTTGAGACTTCCAGATAGCTTTTCTAATGTGTCCCTTCTGGTGTGTTTCTGCCTTTGTGATAAATGCATCTGTTCTGTTGTCCACTGATTCTAATATGCTTTTACTTCAAATATATTTTAATTGTCATAGATAAGGAGTGCAAAATGTTGGGAAGATCTCTTTTTAGTAAGTCTTTAGGTGACTAAAGTATGTGACTATACACATAAGTAGAAGTGCTTTAGATTGTTTATGTATGAAAACAATGTTTTGTATCCCTGTCAGGTTTAGCCCCAGTCAGCAGCCAAGCACCACGCAGCCGCTCGCTCACTCCCCCCTGGTGGGACGGGGGAGAGAATCGGAAGAGTAAAAGTGAGGCAACTCATGGGTTGAGACAAAGACAGTTTAATGGGGAAAGCAAAAGCTGCGCACGGAAGCAAAGCAAAACAAGGAATTCATTCACAACTTCCCATGGGCAGGCAGGTGTTCAGCCATCCCCAGGAAAGCATAACAGTTACTTGGGAAGGCAAATGCCATCACTCCAAACATCCCCCCCCTCCTTCTTCTTTCCCCAGCTTTATATACTGAGTATGATGTCATATGGTATGGAATATCCCGTTGGGGTCAGCTGTCCCGCCTTGCCCCCTCCCAGCTTCTTGTGCACCCGGCAGAGCCTGGGGAGCTGAAAAACTCCTTGACCAGTGTAAGCGCTACTTAGCAACAACTAAAACATCTCCACATAATCACTGCTGTTTCCAGCAAAAATCCAAAACACGGCCCCATGCTAGCTACTACAAAGAAATTTAACTCTATCCCAGCTGAAACCAGGACACTCCCACAGGGAAGATAAAACAGAGGCTCTGTGGAGGTTTTGTTTGTTTTAGTTTTGGGATTTATGTTTTGTTCTGTTTTTCCTGAGGGCTCCTGTTCTTAGTGAGAGATGCTTCTGGTTTGGGGGAAAGGTGGGGAGGAGAAGCAACAAATGGATGAATGTTATCTTTCTGCCCAGCTGCAATAGCCTTGGGAAAATCTGCCATAGGATGGCTTTGGCTGGGAAATAATAACTTAGAGAGTTATGGGGGTTCTGTGCAATATGTGTCTTACATCTTGAACAGGCTTGGGGAAGCAGGTCTTACGGGTTTTTCCCTGGGCTGGATAAATGCTATGAAAAAAATATGGAGGAGAAAGACAAAATCAGGAGAATGGCTACTCTCGTATCTTTGACTCCTAAACTCTGTTTATTTGCTTATGGGGTGGATAGTCAAAATTTCAATAACGGCAAAAAAAAAATAAAAAATCTTCCCTTTTACTGTTTGACTTATTTTAAGACTTTAGGTAGTTTCTTGTGAAGAACTTGTCAGTAATGACTATTTTAGTGAATAGAGAGATTTCTTAAAGGATCTGCCTTTACACAACTGGATTTCATGTTCCTGCCCAGTCCCAATTTATGTTTAAAACCTTTAAGAACTTCCATAGCAGGGTAGCACCATGATGACTTCTTCTCTATATTTAAGAAAATGGAGAAACGGCAGGGAAGTACATAACAAGGTGGCAATAGCTCAAGAAAGATTATAGCAAGGGCAACACTGATATCTTTCTGAAAAAGAGAATGTGTGAATTAATGTGTAGTGAGATTTCAATGATATGTGGTTACTGTTGCTGCTGTGCTTGCCTGCTTTTCTAACTTTCTCATTTACCTTAGATTGCCAGTAAATCACAACTGTCTCTGTTCAGAAGTGAACTCCCTCATTAGATGGAGAAGCAGCTAAATTTTAAACTTTTATTATAATAAAATAGCATTTCTGACAGTATCAGATGCTATAATTATAGACTTAGCTGCAATAAACTTAGGATAACAAAAGGAAGGATTCAAATGCAAAGGAATGGTGTACTACATTGTTTAATCTGCTGTTTAATAAGATACAGAGAACTGATAGCACAATGACTTAGGTATGAATAAGGTAATCTGTAACATGTATTTGTAGGAATAATTTTTCCTAGCTAAGCTGTCTTTGACTCCAAGAAGATGCTAAAAGCTCCACAGAAGGTGTGAAACAGTCACGAGCACACTATGGTGCAAGTTGAAGGGTATATGATTTCCACTTGTGAAAGCAAGATACATATTCAGTGGCTTTTGAGGATGCCCTATAATATTGGGATCAAAGCTGTGAATGTTATGGACTCAGAGTTTTATGTATGGCAATAATTTTACCTTTATTCTATCTCAAGGTTTTGGGGTTTTGAACTTTTAAAATTGTATTTGTAAGTCTGAAGAAACAGGCAATTGGAGACACATTAACAGAATGGCGTTTTTTAATGTGTTCAGAAAACAACTGGTATGGCTGCCATTTTTCTTTTTTTTTTTTTTTTTAGTTTGGTCCATATGCATTTGCAGTTCTTTTGGTATTTTTACTATTTTGTAATTTATTTTTCAGACACAAGTGCTATAAAATTGTAATTTTGCTTTGTTGTCTTAACATCTTAACGTTTCTTCTTCTAAAGCAATGGGGAGATGTTGATAAGTTTAAAGTCGGGGGTTTATCTCGGTGTATGTGTCTTTTATTTTATTAACAACTTTAAGTTAATGATCATTCTGTAACTGTTAAGGCCAACCTAATTAGTTTGCTAATGACTAAACTGAAGCTTCTGTGCAGTTGCATGAAAGACAAAGTATCTCAGAAAGGAAGCTTTATCATTCTTAGCTTTTATTTAAGTCAACATTTTTACAATAGAAGATAGTGATGAAGAAATCCCATACACATATGCTAAGAAAGCATATGCAAGCGTAAGGTTAATGTCAGGTAAAAAGTGTAAGGTTAAAGTTAGGTAAATACAAGAAATGTGACAGATCTGAGAAAGGAATCATTACTATGGTTGGTTTGTTTTCTTCAGGAAAGTATTTCCTAACATGAAAAATTACTCACTAAGACTGCCAGTTCATAAGAAATGTATGGTAGGGGAAAAAGAAATATCTTCGCAAAATGTAGCATGATACTTGGTAAGACATGGTACCTGATTTAGAGTGACTTCTAAATTAATCTTTGTTTCATTGATACTGAAGAAACTTGATTAATGGCCTTGTGGAATTATAATATATTAATGTCCTATTGAAGCTGGTGCATGGGACAGAAATAAAATCAACTTTACTCACATCAAGTTGGAATCAGTCAAAGAACAGGGATATTTGATTATTCAGGCATGGAATTCATGGGATTCAGACTTCCTGATAACACTTAAAATTTTTCATTAATAAATTATTATAACTTGGGTTGGTGAATATAGAACTTGTTGCCTTTAGTGAATATGAGGAATACAACACACTGACTATATCAACTTCTTTAATTATTGGATTCAACCTTTGGGTAGTGTGTCAGAGTGTTTAAGTGACAATCTGTTGCATTTCTTACTACATGCATTACTCAAATTTAGTGCACCAAGACCTGCAAATCAATGCAGTTCTGAAGATAACCATTGTATTTTGACAGAAGTATAAATCTCAGTACATCTATTTCAACCTTCTCCCCTCCAAACTGTTTTTAAAAAAGTCATAATTGCTGTACCTTCTTGCTGCTCTACCAAGTAAATATGCTCTTGAAGATCTTCAAATTATGTATCTTTAAATTCCAGGTGTCCACAGCTCTGGCTTTGTGTAATGTGTACCTCTCTATATGCATGTGCCAACGTGACAACATAATTTTGTGCACACAGCTGTGTGGTACCTTAGCTGCATAGAACACTTATCCAAAAATATTATTTGGGATACAAAAATTCTGAAGGTAAACCACATGAAAAACTTCTCAACTTTCAGTGTTTAAAAAAAAAAAAAAAAAGTAATTACTAGCTTCTTATTGGCAGTTGTTCCAAGAGAGAATCACTTCCAATGTGAAATAGTATATAACACTCATAAATGGCTTTCCAAAATGGAGTATATGGAAGATATACATTATAAAGAGTACATAACAGGATACTGTTTCTTTGGGGGTATTGATATTGCTAGTTTGATCTTAAAAATCAGTAATTTTTATGACCAGTTGCATCCCGACAAGAAAAAAAAGTACTCTTCTCCTGTTCTTCCTCTTGACTTGAACTCTACACTGGCAAAAACTGAAGCTCATATCTCAATTTAATCACTCTTACAAAGTCTCTTCTGTAACTGCCAATAGTAGTGAAATGAATATTGTCTTACTAAGGAAAAACTACAGTAACTTCATATCTCCCTGTGCCTGTGGAGTAGGTGGGAGATAATCCTTGTGCATGTAAGGTTTACCTTCAAGACAGGTGAGACTAGTGGTACTGATACTTAAATTAGCATGCCATCTTCAACAACAGCAAATGTACTGGCAGCATAATTCTGCCAACAAACTGCCCAGCGTTCAGAAAAATTTTGGCTTTGGCAGGAAATCCTTTTAAAATATATATTAAGAAAAGAGGGATGGTGAAAGTGGGCTTTAGAGCAAAGATATAACGTGGTTAGTTTCTAGATAGTATTTTCTACCAGGTGGCTAAGTACCTCACCTCTAAATTTTATTTTTGAATAGGATAACCTGGATAAGTTTTCAGAATTTTGGCAAAATGGACCTAAAGTATTGGGATGTAGCAAATATTTACCAGTTCTCTAAAGTTTATACATGCAGACTCCTTGATGCTCTTATGCAGGCAGGTATGGATTACTGAAATTTCAAAAATATCTACTACAGAATTCAGTAGAAGAAAGTATTCTGTTCTTGTTTACAATCAGTATCAAAACTCCTACTGTTGAGGTGGTGGGGTTTGAAGATCAGCTCTATTTGCACACAGTGAAAAAGCAATGACTGTTTTGCTGTCCTTCATTAATGAAATATCTGTTATGAGGTTTTTTGAGATCCCTCCCACATGAGTTGGCTGGTGATATGAGAGGTGGAGAAAGGACATAGACGGGCAGGAGAAGCTTAACCAAATAGCTTTGATTCTTTTCCTCTGATGAATTAATAAAACTGATAAAACATCTTGGGTTACTGCTCTGGAAGTATGCTCTGGCATAGGTAAAGCTATATGTGTGGTGATCACTAAACAAATCATCATATGTATAGCACTCTTTTTGTTTTTCTTATTCCCCAAAGGCAGCAAGCAGGTTCATTCTGATGCCTTGAAAAACATGAGTGCACTAAATGTATACAACTTAAAGGGGCACAGCTTTACAGTGTGCAAAGTACTGCTGATCTTGGACTTGAAATATCATGTAATCAGAGACACCATGGAAACTAAGACCTTCTAATAAAGGTTAGAAATCTGTTCAGCTAGGCAGTTCTTATCTTCAGTGATACCTGTAACATTTCTATACTACAAAAATTTGTGGAAAGAAATTTGGATGAGGTTAATCACTTTCACACAGTATTTAAAAAACTATATCTGATCCAGATGAAGAGATGATCAGACCCATGAGCTCTTTAAAGTATAGTTTGCTAACCTGTTACTTCAGGAAGGAAGGGATAACTAGAAATATCAAAGCATGGAGGAAGAAAAGTCTGTTACAGGAGAGCAAGCAGCATGAAAATTCATCAGCCATTGTTTTTATTCTCCTTGGTATTAAGACACATTGGTATTCTCCTTGGATTAAGACACACATAGAAAATAAAACAGCAGGCACAAACAATTTTACCTGTTCACATAAGCTATAAAACAAGAGTTCCTTTCTCTTGTCTTTTCCTAAGCAGGGGATGTATGGAGAAAACTTTCCATGCAGATTTTTTTTTTCAAAGTCTTTCTTCAAAAGTCCTATGCTGTCTTAGCAATCAGAGGTCTCCCATTCCTTTAGCTATGAATTACTGTTCAGGCAATGAGAGCTTGCCTGAATTTGAATCTGGTGGTGATTATTCTTTTGGGGTGTCATGAAAGTTTTTAAAGTGAAGCTGAAGAAGAGTGTGTCACCATGTTCATGGAAAAATCTCTCCAGATCAACTGAAAGATATTTGGATGCTAATGCCTGACTTTCCTATTTCACTGAAGCCAACATGGCTATTTGAAAATGTGGCCATGGGTAAATGAATCTGTATAAACTAAGATATGAAAGTTTGGCTATAAACTAACTTAGATGATTTTTTTCTTCTGATGAGACAACTGGTAAAGTTCTTGATCAAGAATTTAATCCTCTAAAATTTACATGAAATGGGAGTGATCTTAGAGATGTAAGAAGCCTTTAAGTACAGTGTCCTGAAGTAGTTGAAGCCTTATAAGAACTGGTCTTTAGGGTTGTTAAACCTTATCAGTTTTGCTTTAAGTCTTGAAGAACTTAAGTAAAATTTAAAATTAGGAAGTCCAAAGTAGGCTTCCTAATACTATGCACAAGCAAAATCTCTTCATGAAATCCAAGCTAAAAAAAAACAAACCATGACTTGTGACTTCAGGCCACTTCCAGGTTGGAGAGTATGCATGCCAAAAGCAGAAAATAAATTAAACCTTCTATTCTGCTGCAAGCTTGGACTGAGTAGATAATTTTGTCTTGTACAAATGAGGATGAAGAAAGCACACTAAAACATAACTGATATAAGTTTACAAATTTGCATATTCTGAAGTCTTGTTTTATATGGAAGGAAATTGATGGGAGTCTTGCTCCTGTATGTAAAACATACTTTAAAAAGTTACCATAAATATCTGCCAGTATATGAGTAAGAATAATAGTGGCCAATACATCTGGCAGTATACGAGTAAGAATAATACTGACCAATACTCCTGCGGATAGTCTTCTAAGAGTCAACATTGTAAAAACAATAGAGGTTGTGCAGTTGAAACGCACATCTTTGCTTTAGTAGAGTTCCTGGGAATGTTTTGCATGTCTTTGAAAGTGAAAAATGTGGTTTATAGATCAAAATAGGAAGAACCCTTTGTGAAAGGATTAGCATTGTGAATCGTTTTATTTGGAAAACAGTACATCTGCAGAATAAAAACTTGCAATCAGAGATATGTTATGCAGTGTGACTCCCTCTTTTCACATTTTGCCATTCATAAAGTCTCAGGATTATCTCCCTTTCTTTAGCTGAGAAAGCTCTGGGGTAGAGCTAAAAGTAGGCCATAGACCAGGAACAGTTACTGTCCTGTTCCCCTAGAGGATGAGGGTTGTTGTCAGGTGGGTTTTGTACAAAGTTAGCTTTAGCAGCATCTTAATTAGGTTAAGGACATGAATTATGTAGCGGCTTTATAGGCAGCACAGCTCTTGCTGCTGGAGGTAATTTGATCCTAACACAAAAACAAAACCACCTTCAGGCCATGGGTTGGCATGATCTCCTGTAAGGCTCAGCAGTCTCTCCTAATGCAAGAATACAAAAGGAGCAGAATGTCAATTGCTAAACTTATCCAGAACATCTCAGCTTCTCTAATCTCACCACCATGATATATCATGAAGTTACAAAAAAAGAGTGGAGTCCCATCAGGTTTGCTTTTCACTGGACAACTGTAAGCTGTCACAGTTAAATATATACTGGAAACAGCTAAACTCATAAATGTTGGTCTTTGGAGAATGTATATGCTGTCTGATTAATGAAACTCTGTGCTAGTACCTCAGATCATCTATAAATGTAGCACCTGATCATAGTATATTCAAGTGTTTAATTACCTTATTTTGCTCAGACTTATCAGTGTCACAAAGATCATGATGTCTTAAGGTTGGACTAGATGATCCCTGAGGTCCCTTCCAACCTGTGATTCTGTGATTTAGTTTTGCTTAATAGTATTTTTGTTTACTCAAATTCAGTAAACCTTTGAAAGACTGCAAACTTGTGAATCACCACACTGTACCAGGAAACAAACTAATACACCATGAAGTATTCATATTGCTGTGTTCTGGAATAAGCTAGTTTACAAGGTTTTGTTTTGTTTTGTGGTGTATGCTGTAGAAGGCTATTAAGATGACACTTAGTCACCCTGGCCAGTTGCAGGATCCAGTTTTAGTGTACTTTGGTCATAGGTATAACTCATTGCAAGTGACCTTCAATCCTGAACCAAATTTTCTTCTTTCTGTTCTCTATTTTAACCCTATCTATATATCTATACCTGTGAATAAAAATGTTTAGGTTGTCTTGTTTTCAAAATGACACATTAATTTTCAGCCTCTAAATAAATAGTATATGATAGCATATTTTTAATATATAGTTCTGGTAAAAATTAGACTTTTTGTCACTTTAGGTCTGAGTCTTTTTCCTAAAGATACTTCATCAATATGTCTATGTCTTCAAAAAAAGGAATATGAGAAAGAAGCTTCTTTTAGCCAAGAAGCTTGTTTCTATGGAAACATTTTGTTTTCTTTGAAAAAATTTTTTTTTTTTTTTAGGAAACAAACCAGTTGAAATAAACAACATCAGTGTGACAGATGCAGATGTTATGTATCTATTCCTTTGAGACAAGTTTTGCACAATTAACTTTTTGTTTGGCAATTAACGCTGAAGAAATACAGCTTAGTTGCTAGAGAGATGGAATAATACTATGTTCTGGATCTTATTGGGCAATGAATAATTGCCGTCTTTGATTCCACTCAAGCTGGAATGCAAAGCCAGGCAGAATGCAAGTACTGACCCACCACCCAAGGCTCTTATTTCCACCCCTGCCTCACCAAGTTTGAATGCAAAGCCAGGCAGAATGCAAGTACTGACCCACCACCCAAGGCTCTTATTTCCACCCCTGCCTCACCAAGTTTCAAGACTTGATTTATGTCCTAGCAATAGATTTATTTTTTTTTAAATCACAGCACTATTTTTTGTTGTTTGATACTAACCTCTGTGTATTCCAAAGCTCTCAGCTGAAGTGCTGCCCCAGATAACTGGCCATTTTCATGAGTATAGTGGCATTGTGTTGCTTGTGAGAAGTTGAGGGTAGAAGTAATTCCTAATAATATTCAAGGGTTACTTGAGTGTAGCTAGCATGTGGTGTCTGAAGCGGTCTGAAAATCCTCTGTCAAGTTTATGACTTAACTAGTCAAATGTTTGGCAGACGTTGCCAAAAATAAACAGGTGAATAGGGTTTCTCTACCTTGCTATAAAGACTTTGTAATGACAATTTATGTCTTAAGCGGTATTTGAGAGATGACTGGTTCTGGAAGGGTAAGTGCTAACAACAGCAATAAATATCTGAAATACCTTGTTCATCTGTGGGTAGGGTTTAGAAGCCTACATACAGGAGTGGAACTACTTTATGCTGTCTTATGGAAGAGTGCTAATGATCTTACTCTGCTCATATCTAGAATAAGTTTTAAGAAGAGTCTAATGGATTTCAGCATGCAAAGTGCAGCCTGTGGGGAGGTAGAGCTCTTTGAATGGTATAGGCTGGGAACAGAATGGCTGTGGAGCTGCTTTTCTGGGAAGGACCTTGATGCCTTGGCAGACACAGGCTGAACATGAAGCAGCTGTGTGCCCTGGCAGCAGAGTTGGTCAAAGGTATGCTGGGCTGTATGAAAAGGAGCACAGCTGGTAGATTGGAGAAATGATTATTCCCCTCTACTCAGCACTCAGTAGACCCCATCCAGAACACTGTGCCCAGTTTTGGCACTGCATCAAAACCATTATAAGAAAAATATTATGAATGATTAATTATATCATATTATTGATATGAATAAACTGGAAAGAGTTGGGGAGAGGGAGGGGCTGGAGCAAATATTTGGGAGCTGGAGCACTTGGTCTATGAGGAGAGGTCAAGGGGCTGAGGCTTGCTCAGCCTTAGGGAGAGAAGGCTTTTGGGAGGACCAACAGTACCTGCCGGTATCCATTAAGATGGAGCCAGTCTCTTTGCTCTCCAACAAAGTTGTCAGTTTAGACAAGATGATCACCAGTGCCTTCCATATTTAGTTTCTCTTGTTTTTAGCTAAACTGCTTTCAGCTGTTTTCTATAGCAATTAGTCACAGATATCAGTGTTATCTGAAAAACATGTTCTCAGACTTCTGAGAAGGGAAGGAGAAGGGGTGGTAACTAAGGAAACAATATGATAATCTGTTTGGATTTTATTTATTAGTTCATCAAGGGCCTGATTAAAGGCAACAGGAGTTAGAAGTAGCTTGGCTTAAAATTTATTTCCTACAGCCAGGGTGGATGTTGACAGTTCCATGGAAGAAGTTGTATAAGTCAAGTCATGTTAAATATTGTACTGCAAGATACTAGGCTACAAGTGGCAGGGATCAATATTTAAGGATAAATAAATTCTAGACTAAAGTCTCTTCTGGTCTTGATAGTATTCCAATAATTTACTAAAAATGTAAGGTGAAACATACTTTACCTTTCCCAGGAAGGCAGCCAAGTTTATCAATGCAGCAAGTGTTGTTTTGTCTAAACTGGAAATGGCAAAAGAGAGAAGGACATACAGCTACTCTCAAGGTATGTTATGGTAGGATGCCAAACCTAAATTTCACACAAATCTTCACAACAGCTCCTTTTCAGTTAGAGTCAGTTTGAAGACATAAATTAATTGGTCTGTCTTTTCTTTCTTAATCTTTGGTAAATTCTCTTATTGGTATCCAGCAAACTTAATAGGTGCTCTCAATAGGAGTAGTGGCCTCTGCTTTCTGGAGTACTATCTTTGCTGAGCAGAAAAAGTTGTTTGTCATCTGATAGTCTTTTGTTTAGAGCTCACCTCACTGGGAGGAGGAATTCATTGCCCACATGTGGCCAACAACTCTTCCCCTGCCCCACCCAACTCTCTAAATTTCTAAATGGAACCCTCATTTAGAGCATAGAGTTATGACTAGGACTGCAGAAAGATTCTTTTCTGCAGTTTGTCACTGGGGCCCAGGAGTTCATTAACGAATCAAATGGTGGAAGTATTGTGCTGTAAAATGCAGCAAAGTTCATGTATATGGTGCTTATCAGGGATTTAACTAGATATCTTTTGTGAATATCTTTATTTAGGAATGCTGAGTCAGCTTCCAGAGCTAATTAAAGTTATAAATGTGGATACATAAATAATCATAAATGCATATGTTGATTACAAGCCCAGAGCAATGTTAATTTGCATGCAAGGAGATTTCAAAGACTGGTGAACAAAATAGGGTTGCAATTTAGTTTTAGTGTTGAGTATCTCCAAGATTAGACCACTAGTAACATACAGCATGAACAAGATGTGAGATCCTTTTAGCAGTCAATTACAGCCTCATAAATTCATCCAAATAAAGTTATGACAATTTCAATAAGCATGCAACTCTTTATTTTCTGTGTGAATTTGTACTTGAATCAGTGTTATCTACCTGTTTTTAATTTATAGTGTAATGTTGTGGTTTAGCACCAGTCAGCAACCAGGTATCACGCAGCTGCTCACTCACTCCCCCCTGGCGGGATGGGAGAGAGAATCAGAAGAGTGAGGAAACTCATGGGTTGAGATAAAGATATTTTAATAGGTAAAGCAAAAGCTGTGCACGGAAGCAAAGCAAAACAAGGAATTCATTCACTCCTTCCCAGGGGCAGGCAGGTGTTCAGCCATCTCCAGGAAAGCAGGGCTCCATCATGTTTAACAGTTATTCAGGAAGACAAACACCATTACTCCAAACACACCCCCTCCCCTTCCTTTTTCTTCCCCCAGCTTTATATACTGAGCATGACGCCATATGGTGTGGAATATCCCTTTGGTCAGTTGGGGTCAGCTGCTCTGGCTGTGCCCCCTCCCAGCTTCTTGTGCACCCAGCAGAGCCTGGGAAGCTGAAGAAGTCCTTGACCAGTGTAAGCGCTACTTAGTAACAACCAAAACATCTCCGTGTAATCACTACTGTTTCCAGCACAAATCCAAAACACAGCCCCATACTAGCTACTATAAAGAAAATTAACTCTACCCCAGCTGAAACCAGGATAGTATCAACCCCTTATTCCACACCATTTATGTCATGCTCAGGTCCCTCACTATCCAATACAATCTCAGTAACATCCACCACCCTTTCCCATCCTTTGATAAAATACACAGATACCATTTATCATTCCCTTAGTCTATGGACCACCCCTGTAAAATATCTGTAGAGGGTCCACAAATGTCCACAAAATGTCCATGACTTTGGAGTCCCTCTGTTCTGGTAGTCACTCAGGGCAGGAGAGGTGGTGTGGAGTTACTGGGCACCAAAGCCAGCTCAGGTCAGGTCACCGCTGCACTTGCGCTGCTTCTTCTAAGGCTTGTCCTCCATTGGTTCAGGTGGTTCCTGCTGTAGTAATTCCTATAACATGCAATTTAAATCACAGGTTACAACAATTTAAAGGTGAAATCATCACAGTCTCCACTCCTGGTCCTTTTGGACCAGAGCATTGGGTATAATATTGTAATGAACTCCTCCCCTTGCCTCTGCTCTGTCTTGGACTTATCCACAGACTGCAGTCCTTTAGGGTTGTACCATCTCCAAGTGGAGCTTTACTCAAGAGCCACAGTCCCTCCAGGGGCATACCTGCTGTGGCATAGACTTATCCACAGTCACTTTGAGGTGCACCTGCTCCAGCATGGCTTTCTCCATGAGCTACAATTCCTCCAGCATGGCCTCACCCACAGCCACAGTCCCTCCAGAAGTAAACCTGCTCCAACACAGCCTTGCCCATGGCTGCAGTCCCTCCAGATGTAAACCCAGCTGAAACCAGGAAATGTAACAAACAGAAGGTCATATGTTATGATCCGTGTACAATATTTCCTTATATCTTCATTGTTCATATGAGCATGATTCCATACAATCTTTTGTATTAAACAAGAATTATGCTATACACAGGTGATTAGTACTTTTGTTACTCTGTATTTATTTATCATGTAAAGTATGCTATTGTCATTAACTTTTGTGTACTCTAAGAAAATGTATAGTGCTCACAAACTGCAGAAAACCAATTATAAAGATATGATTCATAGCTTACTCTAAAGTATTTACTAATTTGATGTACTCTATTTTAGTAAACTTCAGTCCTTAAATGAGGTTTTACCTAAGTAATACTGAAAACTCTTGAGTGATGCCAATGAGAGCTCATAATATTTAGGGTTTTTTATAGCCAAGCTGAACAAAATGCAGAACTAAAGTATTGCTTGCCTCTGACTTGCACTAATTCCTATAGCTTAATCAATTTATTGTGGCTACCAAGCAGAATAGACCTATACCAAAAAACAGACCTACATCAACCACAGGAAGGGGGTGGGGAAGAGAGATTCTCTGAAAGCACTCAATTTTTCTATGCTATATGATACCTAACTCTCTATATTTTTTAATTACTGTGTTCTAAAATTTAAAAAACTTTCCTTTATTGGCTAAACAGAAACCTGTTCTTGGTTGCTATGGAATAGGAACTTTTAAATTCTCCTTCTCCAAGTCTTAAATCTAAGCTAACAAAATATCTATTTTTAATTGTAATATAATTATTATAATATATATTTTATAATAAATATTATAGCCATAGTTAGAATAGTAAATTTTGTACTGCCTTGTAATTTGGTCAGTTGAATCTGTAAATTCATCTTGCTCTTTGAAAGACTAACCTATTTCATTATAATTATCATTTAGTGTAAAACCTAAATCTTCTAAATCCTAGTTGATGTGGTCTGGGATAGGGAGGGTTATCATAAGGCATCAGTGCTGTGAGGTCTTTCTTTGAAGGATCATGATACTACTCAGTCCTGGGGTCTCCTTGGACCAGTTTCTGTATGTTTTCCTATAGCAGCCTTTTAACTTTCCCCAAAAACGTAGCATGTGAACTACTTCTTTTTCCTATACTTCAGTCCTCAGATGTCTACTTTCTTCTGTGTTTGTGTAACAGTGGACCCTGACACCTATATGGTTTCATTAAATATTTTTAATTTCTTAATTTTTTCATAATATTTTCAGTTTATTGATATGTAATATAAAATAGGCAGTTTTTGGCTTGCTGCTACTTTACTTTCAACATAAAACTGGCTCTTTGCTTCTCTTATTCAAATATTTGATGAAAGGACACTGTGTTACTGATTTAATGGTTCACTGATCCTACTATAACTTAAGTTAGGTAATCCCTCAGCTGAATCTGCAGAATAACAAGTAATTTAAAAGAAAAGCTGCGGGCAGTTGGTATTCTCTCTTGTTTTAGCCTTTCTTGCCTAAGCAATCAATGAGCCCAGAGGAATAAGGCATATTAGGTTCATTTTTGAAAACTGACACTGAGGCGATAATTATCATAAACATGCAACATTTATGGTTTAAATCATCAGTTAAAGCAAGAATATTTTTAGTTTAAGAACAAGGTAAACAATTTTTCCATTTTCTTTGAAATATCTGAACATCTCTTAATCTTGTTTATACCTTTCACTAATAGAAATTACAGGTAAAAAGGAGTGGGGGTACAACAGTGATATTGGTTCTGTAAAACTAACCTATGACAATGCTTCTGTCTAGGATTCCAGTGGTGAAGTAATATATCTTAATTACTAATGTAGGATTTCCCGAAGTTTTTATTAACCAAATAAGTTTGCTTGTCAGACTTTTCAAATCCAACTATTCTGAGTTCAATGTTATGAAATGAATATATCTGGATCATAACATCCATTTTAGATGGTAAAAAATCCATCTTCAGAAGTGTCTTAAGAGGTATTTCAGCATATGATGAGTTAACCAAAATAATTCCAAATAATTGGAGTTAAGAAGTCTTTTCTCATCTAGCAATCTAAAAGCTCAAAACTACTGCATTTTAGTGCAGTCCCTTGCCTACAAGACCCTGATTAAAGGATTGTCACCTTCTCTAGATAGCCTTCAGCCACTTCTTAAAATAAACCATTTTCTTATTCTGTAACCAAAACTAAAATGCTTTACAAAAGTACTTGTGTGCATTCACAGTGTAGACAGTGCTTGAAATGTCTGTTCTAATCACAAAAACTTCCTTGCCTGTTTTTCAGGGAATCATAGTAATCCTAGTTAAAGCCAGTTAAAGAAACTGATTAACCTTTTGACATGGTTTTAGCTGGAATAGAGTTAATTCTTCTTCACTGCAGCTGGCACAGTGCTGTGCTTTGGACTGAGCATGAAAACAATGTTGATAACACACACAGATGTTTTGGTTGTTGCTGGGCAGTGCTTGTACTAGTCAAGGACTTTTCCAGCTCCCCATGCTCTGCCGGGTGCACAAGAAGCCGGGAGGGGAGGGGGCACAGCTGAGAGAGCGGATTCAAACTGGCCAAAGGGATATTCCATATCATGTAACGTCATGCCCAGTATGTTAACTGGGAGGAGCTGGCTGGGGGAGGGAGGCAGCGACCACTGCTCGGGGACCAGCAGCGTTGGTCAGTGGGTGGTGAGCGGTTCTATCGTTTGTGGTTTTGTTTTTTTCCATTTTCCTTTTTATTATATTATCATTATTGTTATTACTACCATAATCATTATTATTATAATTATTATTTTATTTTAATTATTAAACTGTTCTTTTCTCAGCCCACAAGGTTATTTTTTGCTTTTGCTCTTCCGATTCTCTCCCCCATCCCACAGGGGTGGGGGGAGTGAGCGAGCGGCTGCGTGGTGTTCAGTTGCTGACTGGGGCTGAAGCACGACAGTTCTTTTTGGCATCCAACGTGGGCCACGAAGGGTTTGAGACAATAACAGTTGCTGGTCACAGCATTGATTTATCTGTTCTCAGTATTAGTTTGTCCAATCTACACCACGCTGATTTTGAAGTACACATTAAAAATTGCTGTTGGTTTTTGTCGTTTGCTGTGCTCTGAAGTGATTAGAGATATTTTGCCTAGGAGATTTGTTATTAAAATACTGGCCTTGAGTGTTATCAGAGTTTGTACGGAGCACACCATCGACGCATGGGAAGTCATTGGCAGTAATGTCCTGGAAAGATGATGAGGCACCAACGGTGGCAGAGTTGATTGATAAACTCCAGGAGTATGAAGCAAATCTCTCTTCCTCTCCCCTCTCTGCTGTTGAGAAACTGTCCCGAGAGGTCCAGCAACTCAAAGAAGATAGGTCCTACTCCCCACCAGTACGGACCAGTATCTCAGCCATTATCAGTAAGTGTCCCTTTGCTCAAGAGAAGGGATACACACGACAGGGCACCCTATGGTTTCACCTGCATGACCATGGAGAGGACATGAAGAAGTGGGACGGAAAGCCTACCTCAACCCTGGAGGCACGGGTACGTGAGCTGCAAGGGAAAACAATCACTCAGTGGTGGTCCTCCAGGAAAGCTGCTGCTCCAGTGTCCAGTAAGCAATTCTCCAGACAGAGGACCAGAAGCGCTGATTTTATTTCTGAGCTTGTGATTTGTATTTATATTATTTATTTTATTAATAGTTTTATAAAAATAATAAAAAATTAATTCTATTAATAAACTTAATTATTACATTGATTTTAGTAATAAAATTATTGCTTTTTATTAATTTATAAATTATAAATTTATTATTTGTATTTATATTATTACTTTATTTAAATTATTAAACTCTTCTTATCTCAACCCACAAGTTGGATTTGTTTTTGCTTTTGCTGTTCTGATTCTCTTTCCCCTCCCTTAGAGGTGGGGGGAGTGAGTGAGTGGCTGCATGGTGTTTAGTTACTGACTGGGGCTGAACCATGACACCCGGTAAAGCCATTTAAAGAAACTGATGCTTGCTTCTATACTTACATCAAGTAAAAAAATAAAATCTTACCTGTACTATAGCTCTTGATCAGTGGATACTTTTGGTTAAAATTCAATCATGTTCACCTGTTGCAGGCACTTTGTGTGAAAACTCAGTGCTGGAAATCATGAGTTAATAATTCTCTGTTCTTGGAAAGGAGAGCAAAGGACATTTTACTTCTAATCAATTATCCACTTTCTTGTACTCTGTGAGAGTGGAAGACTGTATGACTCTCTTGTCTCCAGATAAAAGACTGTCTGCACCAACTGACAGGTGGGACATTTTTTTTTAACTAGAGAAGTGCACAGCACAGAACATGTTAAGAAGACATGAACTACTATACTTCTGAATTTAGGTTCAAGTGTATATAAGACTTGAAAGTTTGCTGCTTCTGTAACTTTTTTGTCTTGGTGATAAAAATTCATCCATGAAATCCTAGGCTGAATATTAAATGATTTTTGTTTGTAAGTTGCAGTTGAATATTCTTAGCAACTGTTTTCCATTTGAAGGGGAGAAACATAAATTCTGAACTATGAGCCACTGGCTTATTTGTCATGTAATCTTCACTAGAACTTGACATACTGTCTCATGTTGCAGCAAGCAGGATATCTTCCAGGATGTGCTTTAAACTGAGTTCAAGTTAAGGACTGAAAATAAGAGCGAGCTGTAGCCAACAGAGTACTGTGTGCGTGGTGAAAGCAATCTTCAAAGAACCCTGGTGGAACAGCCTGAGCAACCGTCATTGCTACTTAGGACTACGGTAGGATATTAATGTAAACTTGGTATGCAGTTGTTTAAGATATGAATTCCAGGTTTTCTTAAAAAAAGTGCTTCACTAAAAATGAAGTGGCTGCCTCCTTAGGTGAAAGGCAACAAATTAGAGAAAACTGAATCCACAGACTATTTGCTACTCATTTTGGGGTAAACCTGAACGTTTATAGTGCGGGAAAAGGGGTTGAAGAGTTCTAAGTGCTCCACCATTCTTGTAATATTGTCTCCTAATGTATATCTTGAAAGCTATCGCTACTCTAGTCTCCTTTTTAACCCTTTATAGCATGGGGAAGAAGTGCTGTAAATTCTCCTTTCTCTAATAGGAGAATAAATGGAGGGGAGGCACAGACCACAAACAATATTTCTTAGACTGAGTTTAACTCTCCTCAGCTCATAAATTTTGTTTTCTTATGACAAATTTCAATATATTGCAGTTTTTATGGTTCAAGGTAGCTTTAGCCTATTTGATGCAACTGATTCTCAATAATGTCTAAAATCCTGCTGTTCTAGAGAGCTTCCTTTGCATTTTAAAGCAAAATCATGTATGTATGGCAAGTTAATTGGCAGTCAGAATTATTTGTAATTTTATACCTGAAAGAAGAAACAAGATAGATGGTATGTCCTTGAAAAAAAATAGATGGTGTTCTCTGAACTGGAAAAAAACTCAGTGCTAAGAAAACTGAGTATCTTTCAATGATAACTGGTTGTTAATCTCTGTACTTGGAGATTTTTTTTTTTAAAACATGTAACTTCCTAAACTGTAACAGAGTTAATTCTGGTGTCACCAAAAAGGAATTACTCTAACATATCTGAGCTGGGACTTCATAACTGAAGACACACCAAAAAAAAAAGATTAATTTGAAAGATATTGTACCGTTTCCTATTGTGTAATTTTAATTATGAATGCAAGCTTTACTGGAATTG